>NC_064621.1:277064378-278314378 GCF_023898315.1 Schistocerca nitens | reverse complement strand
CATAGACAATTGTAATGTATTGCGAATACATAGAAACAAGGATCCTTTATTGTATGATTGTATGATAGCGGAACAAACACTGGTAGCAGTTACTTCTGTAAAATATCTGGGAGTATGCGTGCGGAACGATTTGAAGTGGAATGATCATATAAAATTAATTGTTGGTAAGGCGGGTACCAGGTTGAGATTCGTTGGGAGAGTGCTTAGAAAATGTAGTCCAGCAACAAAGGAGGTGGCTTACAAAACACTCGTTCGACCTATACTTGAGTATTGCTCATCAGTGTGGGATCCGTACCAGATCGGGTTGACGGAGGAGATAGAGAAGATCCAAAGAAGAGCGGCGCGTTTCGTCACAGGGTTATTTGGTAACCGTGATAGCGTTACGGAGATGTTTAATAAACTCAAGTGGCAGACTCTGCAAGAGAGGCGCTCTGCATCGCGGTGTAGCTTGCTCGCCAGGTTTCGAGAGGGTGCGTTTCTGGATGAGTATCGAGTATATTGCTTCCCCCTACTTATACCTCCCGAGGAGATCACGAATGTAAAATTAGAGAGATTAGAGCGCGCACGGAGGCTTTCAGACAGTCGTTCTTCCCGCGAACCATACGCGACTGGAACAGGAAAGGGAGGTAATGACAGTGGCACGTAAAGTGCCCTCCGCCACACACCGTTGGGTGGCTTGCGGAGTATGAATGTAGATGTAGATGTATGGCTGACATCCCTTGGTGACGGCAGGAGACGGTGGCGTGGAGCAGGTCTCTCTGAGAGCTTTTTTTTTTTTTTTTTTTTTTTTTAATAGCCAGCTATCCTAGCCACTTTATTTTAAACAAAAATGAAGAAAAAGGAAAAAGGGATTTGGGATGGTTTGTTTGTCTGCTTTTTTTATTTTTATTCTATTTTATTTTTATACAAATGGATAAAAGGAAGGCCGTTCCTCTTCGGCTACATAAACAGAATAATAGGAAGTCGTCCCGTTACGACAAAGGATGCTCCATACTATAGCCCGCTGCGAATTTTTCGATGACTGTCTTCTCGTTGCTGTGTTGTTTGTTCAATCTCATAAAAAAAGGAACTGGGAAGAGGTGCTATGGTTATCTTCTCATGTCATCGATAATCCAGCTGCGAGGCGGATTATGGAATGCGCTCCAAAGAAAATTAGAAAAGTGCTGTTAAGCGCACTGCAGAATAAGGCTCAGTTGTTAGTCTTTCAAGAGCAAACGTTCCACCCACTGCTTCCGGCATAACGTTAGAAATAGCCAATTATTATGAAACATGACTACATTCTGTGGAATCAATTTTCAAAAACACATAATAATTAGAAGTTTGGCCACAGAATAAAAAGCGAAGAAGGTTTTAAATATTATACAGAGTGAAAAGTATTTAAACCGACAAACTCTTGGAGGTTGTAGGGGACGTCAAAACAAATAATTTTCCCTAATGTCATCTTTTCCTATGAGGATTATTTAAACCGGTGGAGGCCGTATTACGCTCTTCAGTTGTTAGAGGCCGTATTACGATCTTCAGATGTTAGAGGGCGTATTACGCTTTTCAGTTGTTGGCAACTGCTGTCCACCTGTGTAGTAGTGCACTGTCTCTGTTTACTAATGGAGCGTTGCACCTGGAGTGAATGGTTGGTGCGTACTACGTAGCGCACCACAACGGACGAGCTGCACAGCGGGTTTATCAACAACAATATCCTAATCGCCGTATCCCGCATCATCCGACCTTTGCTGCTGTGTACCAACGTCTGCGTGAGACCGGGTCATTTAGCAGATTACCTGGACAGGGACGCCGTCGCACGGTAAGAGCGCTGCAATTTGAGGAATCTGTCTTGCGGCATGTGGAACGGTATCCTTCAATCAGCACTCGTGCAATTCCACGTAATATGCTGACGAATCAGACGAATGTAAGAACAGTTCTTCGAGAGCAATTGTTACGTCCATTTCACTTACAGTGTGTCCACAACTGGATCAGTTGATTATCCACCCAGAGCACAGTTTTGGCAGTGGTACCTGGAACAACGTGAAATGCATCCTACATTTCCATTCTCTGTGTTTTTTACCGATGAAGCAACGTTCGGGCATGATGGAGTCTTCAAAATGCACAATTCGCATGTTTGGAGTGAGGATAACCGTCATGCCACAGTTACTAGCACTCATCAAGGGCGGTTCTTCGTTAATGTTTGGGTCGGTGTTGTTGGGGACTGTTTAATTGGGCCGTATCTGCTACCTAGGCCATTAAATGGCAGGCACTATTACAATTTTCTCGCCAGAGCATTGCCAGAATTGCTGGAAGGCGTCCCGCTCCCTAAAAGACAACGCATGTAGTTCCAAGATGACGGGGCGCCGGCACATTTCAGTCGTCGTGTGCGTCGATTCCTGGACCGACGGTTGCCAGAAACGTGGATTGGCAGAGCTGATCCTGTACCATGGCCTGGTGGATCCCCAGATATGTCCCCTCTGGACTAATTTGTGCGGGGAGAGATGCGCAACCTTGTTTAACAACTCCTGTCGCATCAGAAGAGAATCTGGTTGCCCGGATAGTAGCAGCAGCAGAAACAATTCAGGATACTCCTGGGGGTTTTGCTCGTGTCAGACAGAACATGATGCGACGGTGTAACCTTTGTTTACATGTCAATGGAGGCATTTTTGAAAATCTACTGTAACTGAAATTGGGTTGTGTTATTGTGTTGTCACTGGTTCATAAAAAAATGGAAAAGTGTTTGTTCGTTTAATTAATTTCCCGCCAGAGAAATCTTCCTCTACTGGTTTAAATACTCCTCACAGAAAAAAAAATGACATTTGGGAAAAATATTTGTTTTGATGTTCCCCACAACCTTCCAGAGTTTGTCGGTGTAAATACTTTTCACCCTGTATAAAAATCGTGTTTTATAAACAGTTCAAAATCAGAGAAGATATTGTTATCCAATGACATTGATTCACTTAAAGACAAATCAAAATCAGAGAAGATATCGTTATCCAATGAAATTGGTTCATTACACGTTAGCTACCCTCTGCTTGGAGGTATCATAGGTGTAAACGTACCAAAGATGGTTGTTAGAACGCCAACTAGTAACCAAGGACACTAAATATGACTCTGCTTTTGAATTTTCTAAAATGCACAGCATTTACATAATATGTAAACCATCCTTAGCCGTTTATTCTATGATCAGACTCCTAATAATTATAATTTTTTCTAAATAGTTCTCACTGAATGTAGTCATGTCTCACAACCGCTGGCTATTAGTGATGTTATGCCGGAAGCAGCGGACATAGTTTCACTGTTAAAGCACTAGCGCATGAGCACTATTCAGCCGTGCGGTTCACGCGTCTCCAGAATAGCCTGCTCCATGCCACCATCTCCTGCTGTCACCAAGGATATATCTGCCATACTTTTACATTATTTTATTCTTATTATTGTATTTAAGTCGTCTTACCTCTAAGAAAGTGTATTACTCTTTTTCACAGAGTAAAAGGGTCTGATGATGATTCTATAAGAGATCTAAATCGGTCACCGAATGAAACACGAGTAAATAACTTACATTCGATCAAGACTGCCTTATTGAAATAAGCTTACTAAAATTTTATCGATCACTGTTCCAAATAATTCTGAATAGTATTACTCTAAATATGAGCGGCAATCAAAATGTTTTCCTGTGAGTGCGTTGCTGCAGCATACATGCAATCCAGCGTGACTCCGACGCGGGTGTATAAACACCAACATTTAGGCAAGGGGTTAGTGTGGCCTTTGAACGGAAGCTTTTTTACCGCCCTTTATACTTCTTGTATTCCACTTATAAACGCACACTGCTGATCGTTAAAATTGTAATACCGTGGAGGCGGTACGCAAGAAACGTCAAACTAGTGTAAGTATACTATTTGCTTGGATATGCAAATGATCAGCCTTTCAGCAGGATCGCACGAAGCAGATAGACATAGCGTCACCTATCTTTTGTGAGTAAGAAAAGATCACATAGCGGGGTGTCTCCTTCAGAAATCGATTTTAAGTCTTTGTTGTTTGTGAAAAGATCGTGTAAAAATGTTTCAAATGGCTCTGAGCACTAGAACTTAGAACTACTTAAACCTAATTAACCTAAGGACATCACATACATCCATGCCCCAGGCAGGATTCGATCCTGCGACCGTAGCAGTCGCACGTTTCCGGACTGAAGCGCCTAGAACCGCTTGGCCACCTCGGCCGGCGATCGTGTAAAAAGAAGAAACGTCTACAACTACGTTTCGAATTCAACAGCGGCATGTCGAGAACCTGTTTTGTCTCTCCGGGTGATTGCTGCTGGTGCTGATAGGGATGCCGTGACTGTAACGCCAATATCGAATCGGTGAGTTCAGCATGTCATACACAAAGGCATAGGACTGTACGTAACGGCTCCACGCGACGAGCGTCCGAGATGACAAATACATTGTTCGTTCACATATCTTGAGTCAGGAAATGGGCCTGTTTGCTGCACGACAAGTACCCATACAGATAGTAGTGACGACTGTGACACCACGGACTAAGAGCACGGCGACCATTGTTGCGGCTTCCCTTGGTTCGACAGCTGAGAGAGGCGTGTCAACAGTGCTGCGCCAGCAACAACGTCGGACACAGGAGTGGCACCACGTCGTATTTCCAGATAAGTCTTCGTTCTGTATACAGCATCGTGATGGACGTATCCATGTGAAGGCACCCAGAAGAACGAACATGCATTATTCGTCATCATGTGGATCCAGCGTCTGGAGAGATGGCTCAAGGTACCGTTTGGTGCGCAACACAATCATCTCTGGTAACACCTAGCCGGCCATCTCGACAAAAACAGTTACATTTCAGGCCAGTTGATGTGCTCTGCCTTACAAGTATCATTACCTTATCTGTCATGAGGATAACACAAAAGCGCATGTTCCCTGTGCTGGCTTGAACTACCATGACGTAGAAGGTGTTCGTTCGATCGTTCTCCGTGTCTCTCACCTCCTGAAAACATCTGGTCATGGGTTGACAAGTGACGTGCACGCCACCACTTGCTAGCCACTGTGGTTACTGTACTCTGACACAGGGGTCATGCAGTATGGAATAACGTATTCATATGTGCCACCTGAGGTTAGTTCGATATCCAGCCAGGTTAGAGCCATCGTTGCTGCCAGAGGTGGCAGCTAGCTCTATACGTACTAAATACTGTGTCACCAAATCACACATAAATTGAATCATGTGTTACTTCTACTACACTTTATGCGTACAACAAGCAAAAGTTTCTGTGCTTCCCAGTGATGCAATTTTCAATAAATTTTTCAGCGTAGCTTGTCACAAGGTAAAAGACATTTTCCTTCGATAATCTGTGTGCGTGGAAGGACGCTACATTCGCTTCTCGGCAGTCTTTCAGGTGGCAGTTTACGTATGGATAGGAAACGACAGCTTGTGGAATAAGCAGCAGTGGCTGCTTACTGAGTCACGTTGAATACGTTCGCTGCAGCAGTTCACAAGTAAGGAAAAATACAACATTTTCGTACTTGAACATATCTCGGATTTTTATCCTGTTGGCATTGTTCAGATGAAGCACCATTTCAGCACGATAACTTGATGTTATCCTCACGTGTGGGTGACATCGGAAACGCGACACGATGGCAATAAGTCAGCCTTCCGAAATATTGCAACATCTATACTATTCAGTGCAGTATGAGTTAAGAAGATGCATTATATTAGCAGTGAGGTTGGAAGTGACCTGTGGCTTTTAACACCGTCTCTGGGACCTTAAGCAGGTCAGTTGCAGCCCAGAGCTGCTTTCTCAAGCCAACGGGATTGGCTGATGTGATTAGCTCTCCCATACCACCCCCCCCCCCCTCCATAAAATTGTGATTTGCGGTTTGGACTAGTGGAGGACATGTAAAGGGCATTGATATCGAACTTGGTGAGTCAGTTGGATTAATCCGGCACCGACTATTTCCGAGGATTGTAAATCATAATAATTATTACCTTATGCATATCATAGGATTTGAGTAATAAATTATAGCGAAATAATCGGGTAACAAGTCTTAGGATAATGCCCCAACTCATTTTTTCTTATTTTGCCTGAGGTTGGGGTAGGTGAGCGACCTCTACTGATGATAGTTCATAATGCTTGCAACATAGTGTACAGAACAAGAGCGATGAATCTCTCTGATGGTTAGTGTTCCGGGATAAACCTGTTAACGATGCGGACTGTCCCAAATTTCCTGACCAGTAATATGCCCAGAGAAGCGAGATAGAGAGATGGGAAGGGGGGGGGGGGCAAGAGAGCTGCCAATCAGGCAGACTGTTACACGAACTACTTTGTCCTGGTTCTTCCGATCGCCACCAGGTCAGATTATAGGTACACATAAAAGCAGCTCAGAGACACGCTATTAGATCTGTCACGGTATGTTCAATAAAAACGCGAGCGATACGGAAAAGCTGCGTGAACTGAAATGGGAATACCTGGACGAAAGAAGTTCTTTTCGCGAAACACAATTGAAGCGTATAAAAATGGTTAAAATGGCTCTGAGCACTATGGGACTCAACATCTTAGGTCGTAAGTCCCCTAGAACTTAGAACTACTTAAACCTAACTAACCTAAGGACATCACACACACCCATGCCCGAGGCAGGATTCGAACCTGCGACCGTAGCAGTCCCGCGGTTCCGGACTGCAGCGCCAGAACCGCTAGACCACCGCGGCCGGCAGGAAGCGTATAGCAAGTTGCCTTTGCAGATGGGGCTACTTCTGGTACAAGGTACCTTCAGCCCTGCACCCTATGGTGGCTTGCGGATTATGTATGTAGATACAGCTATGCTCCGCGGTTCCAGACTGCAGCGCCAGAACCGCTAGACCACCGCGGCCGGCAGGAAGCGTATAGCAAGTTGCCTTTGCAGATGGGGCTAGTTCTGGTACAAGGTACCTTCAGCCCTGCACCCTATGGTGGCTTGCGGATTATGTATGTAGATACAGCTATGCTCCGCGGTTCTGGACTGCAGCGCCAGAACCGCTAGACCACCGCGGCCGGCAGGAAGCGTATAGCAAGTTGCCTTTGCAGATGGGGCTAGTTCTGGTACAAGGTACCTTCAGCCCTGCACCCTATGGTGGCTTGCGGATTATGTATGTAGATACAGCTATGCTCCGCGGTTCCGGACTGCAGCGCCAGAACCGCTAGACCACCGCGGCCGGCAGGAAGCGTATAGCAAGTTGCCTTTGCAGATGGGGCTAGTTCTGGTACAAGGTACCTTCAGCCCTGCACCCTATGGTGGCTTGCGGATTATGTATGTAGATACAGCTATGCTCCGCGGTTCCGGACTGCAGCGCCAGAACCGCTAGACCACCGCGGCCGGCAGGAAGCGTATAGCAAGTTGCCTTTGCAGATGGGGCTAGTTCTGGTACAAGGTACCTTCAGCCCTGCACCCTATGGTGGCTTGCGGAATATGTATGTAGATACAGCTATGCTCCGCGGTTCCGGACTGCAGCGCCAGAACCGCTAGACCACCGCGGCCGGCAGGAAGCGTATAGCAAGTTGCCTTTGCAGATGGGGCTAGTTCTGGTACAAGGTACCTTCAGCCCTGCACCCTATGGTGGCTTGCGGATTATGTATGTAGATACAGCTATGCTCCGCGGTTCCGGACTGCAGCGCCAGAACCGCTAGACCACCGCGGCCGGCAGGAAGCGTATAGCAAGTTGCCTTTGCAGATGGGGCTAGTTCTGGTACAAGGTACCTTCAGCCCTGCACCCTATGGTGGCTTGCGGATTATGTATGTAGATACAGCTATGCTCCGCGGTTCCGGACTGCAGCGCCAGAACCGCTAGACCACCGCGGCCGGCAGGAAGCGTATAGCAAGTTGCCTTTGCAGATGGGGCTAGTTCTGGTACAAGGTACCTTCAGCCCTGCACCCTATGGTGGCTTGCGGAATATGTATGTAGATACAGCTATGCTCCGCGGTTCCGGACTGCAGCGCCAGAACCGCTAGACCACCGCAGCCGGCAGGAAGCGTATAGCAAGTTGCCTTTGCAGATGGGGCTACTTCTGGTACAAGGTACCTTCAGCCCTGCACCCTATGGTGGCTTGCGGATTATGTATGTAGATACAGCTATGCTCCGCGGTTCCGGACTGCAGCGCCAGAACCGCTAGACCACCGCGGCCGGCAGGAAGCGTATAGCAAGTTGCCTTTGCAGATGGGGCTAGTTCTGGTACAAGGTACCTTCAGCCCTGCACCCTATGGTGGCTTGCGGATTATGTATGTAGATACAGCTATGCTCCGCGGTTCCGGACTGCAGCGCCAGAACCGCTAGACCACCGCGGCCGGCAGGAAGCGTATAGCAAGTTGCCTTTGCAGATGGGGCTAGTTCTGGTACAAGGTACCTTCAGCCCTGCACCCTATGGTGGCTTGCGGAATATGTATGTAGATACAGCTATGCTCCGCGGTTCCGGACTGCAGCGCCAGAACCGCTAGACCACCGCGGCCGGCAGGAAGCGTATAGCAAGTTGCCTTTGCAGATGGGGCTAGTTCTGGTACAAGGTACCTTCAGCCCTGCACCCTATGGTGGCTTGCGGATTATGTATGTAGATACAGCTATGCTCCGCGGTTCCGGACTGCAGCGCCAGAACCGCTAGACCACCGCGGCCGGCAGGAAGCGTATAGCAAGTTGCCTTTGCAGATGGGGCTAGTTCTGGTACAAGGTACCTTCAGCCCTGCACCCTATGGTGGCTTGCGGATTATGTATGTAGATACAGCTATGCTCCGCGGATCCGGACTGCAGCGCCAGAACCGCTAGACCACCGCGGCCGGCAGGAAGCGTATAGCAAGTTGCCTTTGCAGATGGGGCTAGTTCTGGTACAAGGTACCTTCAGCCCTGCACCCTATGGTGGCTTGCGGATTATGTATGTAGATACAGCTATGCTCCGCGGTTCCGGACTGCAGCGCCAGAACCGCTAGACCACCGCGGCCGGCAGGAAGCGTATAGCAAGTTGCCTTTGCAGATGGGGCTAGTTCTGGTACAAGGTACCTTCAGCCCTGCACCCTATGGTGGCTTGCGGATTATGTATGTAGATACAGCTATGCTCCGCGGTTCCGGACTGCAGCGCCAGAACCGCTAGACCACCGCGGCTGGCAGGAAGCGTATAGCAAGTTGCCTTTGCAGATGGGGCTAGTTCTGGTACAAGGTACCTTCAGCTCTGCACCCTATGGTGGCTTGCGGATTATGTATGTAGATACAGCTATGCTCCGCGGTTCCGGACTGCAGCGCCAGAACCGCTAGACCACCGCGGCCGGCAGGAAGCGTATAGCAAGTTGCCTTTGCAGATGGGGCTAGTTCTGGTACAAGGTACCTTCAGCCCTGCACCCTATGGTGGCTTGCGGATTATGTATGTAGATACAGCTATGCTCCGCGGTTCCGGACTGCAGCGCCAGAACCGCTAGACCACCGCGGCCGGCAGGAAGCGTATAGCAAGTTGCCTTTGCAGATGGGGCTAGTTCTGGTACAAGGTACCTTCAGCTCTGCACCCTATGGTGGCTTGCGGATTATGTATGTAGATACAGCTATGCTCCACGGTTCCGGACTGCAGCGCCAGAACCGCTAGACCACCGCGGCCGGCAGGAAGCGTATAGCAAGTTGCCTTTGCAGATGGGGCTAGTTCTGGTACAAGGTACCTTCAGCCCTGCACCCTATGGTGGCTTGCGGATTATGTATGTAGATACAGCTATGCTCCGCGGTTCCAGACTGCAGCGCCAGAACCGCTAGACCACCGCGGCCGGCAGGAAGCGTATAGCAAGTTGCCTTTGCAGATGGGGCTAGTTCTGGTACAAGGTACCTTCAGCCCTGCACCCTATGGTGGCTTGCGGATTATGTATGTAGATACAGCTATGCTCCGCGGTTCCGGACTGCAGCGCCAGAACCGCTAGACCACCGCGGCCGGCAGGAAGCGTATAGCAAGTTGCCTTTGCAGATGGGGCTAGTTCTGGTACAAGGTACCTTCAGCTCTGCACCCTATGGTGGCTTGCGGATTATGTATGTAGATACAGCTATGCTCCGCGGTTCCGGACTGCAGCGCCAGAACCGCTAGACCACCGCGGCCGGCAGGAAGCGTATAGCAAGTTGCCTTTGCAGATGGGGCTAGTTCTGGTACAAGGTACCTTCAGCTCTGCACCCTATGGTGGCTTGCGGATTATGTATGTAGATACAGCTATGCTCCGCGGTTCCGGACTGCAGCGCCAGAACCGCTAGACCACCGCGGCCGGCAGGAAGCGTATAGCAAGTTGCCTTTGCACATGGGGCTAGTTCTGGTACAAGGTACCTTCAGCTCTGCACCCTATGGTGGCTTGCGGATTATGTATGTAGATACAGCTATGCTCCGCGGTTCCGGACTGCAGCGCCAGAACCGCTAGACCACCGCGGCCGGCAGGAAGCGTATAGCAAGTTGCCTTTGCAGATGGGGCTAGTTCTGGTACAAGGTACCTTCAGCCCTGCACCCTATGGTGGCTTGCGGATTATGTATGTAGATACAGCTATGCTCCGCGGTTCCGGACTGCAGCGCCAGAACCGCTAGACCACCGCGGCCGGCAGGAAGCGTATAGCAAGTTGCCTTTGCAGATGGGGCTAGTTCTGGTACAAGGTACCTTCAGCTCTGCACCCTATGGTGGCTTGCGGATTATGTATGTAGATACAGCTATGCTCCGCGGTTCCGGACTGCAGCGCCAGAACCGCTAGACCACCGCGGCCGGCAGGAAGCGTATAGCAAGTTGCCTTTGCAGATGGGGCTAGTTCTGGTACAAGGTACCTTCAGCTCTGCACCCTATGGTGGCTTGCGGATTATGTATGTAGATACAGCTATGCTCCGCGGTTCCGGACTGCAGCGCCAGAACCGCTAGACCACCGCGGCCGGCAGGAAGCGTATAGCAAGTTGCCTTTGCAGATGGGGCTAGTTCTGGTACAAGGTACCTTCAGCTCCGCACCCTATGGTGGCTTGCGGATTATGTATGTAGATACAGCTATGCTCCGCGGTTCCGGACTGCAGCGCCAGAACCGCTAGACCACCGCGGCCGGCAGGAAGCGTATAGCAAGTTGCCTTTGCAGATGGGGCTAGTTCTGGTACAAGGTACCTTCAGCCCTGCACCCTATGGTGGCTTGCGGATTATGTATGTAGATACAGCTATGCTCCGCGGTTCCGGACTGCAGCGCCAGAACCGCTAGACCACCGCGGCCGGCAGGAAGCGTATAGCAAGTTGCCTTTGCAGATGGGGCTAGTTCTGGTACAAGGTACCTTCAGCCCTGCACCCTATGGTGGCTTGCGGATTATGTATGTAGATACAGCTATGCTCCGCGGTTCCGGACTGCAGCGCCAGAACCGCTAGACCACCGCGGCCGGCAGGAAGCGTATAGCAAGTTGCCTTTGCAGATGGGGCTAGTTCTGGTACAAGGTACCTTCAGCCCTGCACCCTATGGTGGCTTGCGGATTATGTATGTAGATACAGCTATGCTCCGCGGTTCCGGACTGCAGCGCCAGAACCGCTAGACCACCGCGGCCGGCAGGAAGCGTATAGCAAGTTGCCTTTGCAGATGGGGCTAGTTCTGGTACAAGGTACCTTCAGCCCTGCACCCTATGGTGGCTTGCGGATTATGTATGTAGATACAGCTATGCTCCGCGGTTCCGGACTGCAGCGCCAGAACCGCTAGACCACCGTGGCCGGCAGGAAGCGTATAGCAAGTTGCCTTTGCAGATGGGGCTAGTTCTGGTACAAGGTACCTTCAGCCCTGCACCCTATGGTGGCTTGCGGATTATGTATGTAGATACAGCTATGCTCCGCGGTTCCGGACTGCAGCGCCAGAACCGCTAGACCACCGCGGCCGGCAGGAAGCGTATAGCAAATTGCCTTTGCAGATGGGGCTAGTTCTGGTACAAGGTACCTTCAGCCCTGCACCCTATGGTGGCTTGCGGATTATGTATGTAGATACAGCTATGCTATAGACTTCGTTGAGTCAATAGCTTCCTGAAATTTCACGTAAGGTGGTAGCACTGTTCTGTAATTTCATTCTTTACAAGTAAGTGGTTCCCTGTGTTATATCCATTTCTATAAGGTCGTTGCCTCATCTGAGTAAAATCCAATACTATTTGGTCTGCAGTTATTAATTATTTTAGTAAATGTCTTGTACAGTACTTATTGAAGAGTGATTGATCTATAGTTTATATGCAAGTAGGCATATAGTTATTGATTCTCTCGGGGCTCATGTTTAAGTCTTCACATACATACAACGAAGAATGTTTGTGGCATGCACTACAAATTATTTTTGTAATGTACATATACCCGCAGATGCAAATAGCTTCACAGTATTGTGAAATATTACTGGTCAAGCAAACAAACGTAATTTAGTAGGTGTCGTCGCTGTAATTTTGCAGAGACATGCAGAGCATCGAGGACTAATTTTTAATTAAAATAATTTGTAGCTGTATAAGATGCGTACAACTGCCAGAAACTAAACTAAGTGTAATTACAGCTGCCAGGAGAATACGCCGATATTTACAAAGAAGAATAGGAAGAATTAAAAAGATATTCTGAAAGAAGAGAAGTGGAAAAAGGAAAACAAGCAGTATTATTACATTATTTTTTAAAACTGAATCAAAAGATATAATAACTACACAAAACTGATTTCTTCTACACACAAATGATTTCTTCCAGTCATGGTAGGAGAAACGTGAGTTTTTTTTTGCCAGCACAGCAAATACAACTTTAAGCGAATCATATCCTCTGATTCAGTAAACGGACACGAAACAGCAATATTTCATTTGAATTTGTTTATATTCTCAGGACAGCCTCCAGATGCTTATTTCTTACTAATAAGATAAGGGATTGGATCATACGGCCAGCACTGCAGTTCAAATCCTGATCGTTGGTGTAATATGTTTGTGTAAGCAGAGAGGTAATATTTGAGTCTGACAGGAAACATGATCCATTTCGCTGCTAGAAGTAAATTGATCGTGATTGTTTAATGGCTTCGAACAGAGTGAAAATATTACGCTAGAAACTCTTAATATTTCGGTTGTTTCGATTTTTATTTGTAGATACTTCGGGAACGTCTGTTGACACTGGACCATAATCTTTTGTTTCATCAATGCTTGGTGCATAAACACGTCCTTTTACTTGAATTTTCTTCCTGTGACTATGTCTGGCATTTCCTGTAATCACTGTCTTCTGAACACCCGACGGCGGGTAACATCTTATATGAAAACAACAATTAGTATGTAATGAATGTTATCCCTGTAAAATCTGACACTCCTGGAGGAATTTCCCACGCGAGAAAAGATTGCCATAATCTCTATATTATCTTGAACTTGATATTCTCACAAGACTGGGGATCACAGAGATGTATAGATAAAAGTATAAACCATAATCTCTACATGTGCTCATGCGATAAAATTACAAATATCATAACAAGAGGGGGTGTGTCGGACTTGTAGCACTTTTTAAAACTCGTCTATGAACTGTAATGATTATTCAGGCCCGAAATATTACACGTGTACTTCGGTTGAATCATGTCAGAAAGGAAAAGAAATGGGCGCTATGTCAGAAGCCAATTCACATGCTGCGAAAGAAATATGAAATCACTGTATCACCGTTTCCTGTTTACTTTGTATTAACATGTAATTCGAGATCAGAAAGTGATTTGTTCAATTTTATCGGCATAAATGTCAGTTTTAATGCTATCAACGAACGGTTGAGGTATCTGGTAGAAGACATAGAGAAATAATTTTGCTTTCATGATATATTCAAAACGCTATTCCCCGTTTCATAAACTAAAAACAAATTAAAAATTCGAAGATGTTCAAAATTACAGTTAAATTTTAATTTATAACATCACTTCAGTTAGTTTCTAAATTAGACCAAAGGTATTGTACACTATCGTTTCGTATTCAAGTATATGATGCTGGATAAGCTACTAAATACCTAGGAAAGCTAAACCTCCCACGTACTATTTTTTAGTGTTAAAATAAGTATTTCTGTCAATAAAAGAGGCATACAGCATATGCAGCTAAATTAATTCTCTCTTTCATTGAGATCTTCAAGTGAGTTTTTAAGCCCTTAACTTTCCAAAGAAATAAACTTGCAGCACTATGAACAGATCGAATGAAAAAGGCTTGTCTAGACCGATATATTCCAATACTTTGAATAATCCATTCCCTAACATTTCTGTGTTTCACCCTTTATAACCGATCAGACAGAATATTATGACCAGCTTTCTAATAGCCGGTATGCCCACCTTCGGCACGAATAACAGCGGCGACGCGTCGTTTCATGGAAGCAATGACGCCTTGGAGTCCGCTGGAGGCATTCGGACCACATCTGCAGCACAAGTCATCTAATTCTCGTAAATTCCGTGGAGGGGGCGATGAGCTCTGACGCCACGTTCAATCACATTCCACATGTATTCGATAGGTTTCAGTTCTGGTGAGTTTGGTGGCCAGCGCATTAACTGAAACTCACCACTGTGTCCCTCGAACCACTCCATCACACTCCTGGCCTTGTGACATGGCGCATTATCTCGTTGAAAAACGCCATTGCCGTCGAGAAACACGGTCGTCGTGAAGGGGTGTACGTTGTCTGCAACTATTGTACAGTACTCCTTGGCCGTCATGGTGCCTTGCACCAACTCCACTGGTCTCATTGATACTCGTGTAAATGTTCCCCAGAGCACAATGGAGCCGCCACCAGCTTGTCTTCTTGCCGCAGTACAGGTGAGAAGAAGCTATTTCCCTGGAAGACAAACGATTCACACCTTCCCATCGTCAAGATGAAGAAGGTATCGGGATTCATCAGACCATGGAACGCTCTGCCACTGAGCCAACGTCCAGTGCTGATGGCCCCGTGCCCGTTTCAATCGTAGTTGCTGATGTCGTGGTGTTAATGTTGGCACATTCAAGGGTCGTCGGCTGCGGTGGTCCGTCTTTAGGAGTGTTCAGTGCACTGTGTATTCAGACACACTTATACTCTGCCTAGCATGAAAGTCTGATGTTAGTTCCGCCACAGTTCGCCGCCTGTCCTGTTTCACCAATGTTCCCAGCTTACGACGTCCGACATCTGTAATGATGGGTTGAGGGGTGGCCGTCTGCCTCCACGATATCTGTATGTGGTTTCACTTTGGTTTCGCCACGTATTAAGGACAATTACCACACTACTCATCGAATCTCCGACAAGTCGTGCCGTTTCCTAAATCCTCATGCCGAACCTCCGGGCAATCACAGTCTGCCCTCGGTCAAACTCAGAACTCAGATACGTCACGTGTTTTCCCCATTATACACAGGGACAGCATGCTCACTGATACTATATGCATCGTGTATGTGCCTGACTAGGAGCCATTTCTTTCCAGGTGAGGCAGGACGGGTTTCTATATCGAAGTAGGTCGGTGGTCATAATGTAATGGCTAATCAGTGTACGTCGGCAGACTGTTCTTATCGGATGCGGTTGATAGGTGATCTGATGAAAGTGGAATTTGACAAATAAGGATATTCTTTTGTTGTCATATTGTGCGAGGAATATATTTACTGGCTGCTAAAGATCGAAAACCTCATGATAAATTGTAGACACTTTTTTCTTAAGATTAATCCTGGGCAACGACGCACAGAAATCCAGAATCAATCTTTCGCACCACAGTGAACAGTATGATATTAGATAAACTTCTGACATGTTGACAGAAACAAATTTTATTTGCTGATTTAAGTGCAGTGTTAAGATTCAGGGCAAATTAATTAATGTATGATGTATAAGAAAAATGCATGTAGGAATATTCAAGAAATTGTTTCGGATATAACATTTGGTTAACACTTGCAAAAAAAAAAAAAATGACTGACGCGGCCACCCTCTAAAAAATTCAAGACGGTCAACTCACGGGTTTTGAGTGCAGTAGTAATTTGCGTGCATTTCCCGATGCTCCTATTTATACGTGATTAATCGTATTAGACACTTTGGAATGGAAACAATTTGTTGATCCTCCTTTAGCGTGCCACACAGGTGTAGTCAGTTGTGGCATCTGCACATATAACTCGTGAATTAATGAACTGTCATTCGTGCGCAGTGAATCGAAAACTGCGTGTATAGTGAATTGGAATAGGTTTCCCCGCCTTTTGCAAGCAGTGAACTGCGATTGCGCTATCCTTGCTCGCTTTACAGAGCAATTTGGAGCGTTTTCTATCGTCCATGTCATCCACCGAGCAATACAGCATTTACTGTATACAGCATCGTCTGTCTATACAAATTCCCGTAATAAAACAGTAATACCATCGCGTCTGTTTGTCTGTCTGAACAGTCGGTCTCCAAACCTACTAGAACAATTTCCATGGGGTTTTCACAGGTGACATGAGCGTAGCTCGTGGCAACATACAGGCTTCATTACATCAAAATCCGATCACAAAAAAAGATATAGTAATTTAAAGTTTCACCTCGTGTCTCTCTGTTTGAACACGCTAATCTCCAAAACAAAACTACAAAATCAAAAAATGTTTTGCTTCACCTCGGTACAGAGAGTTTAGGAACCTGTACAGAAAATTGGAATAGAGATCAACATAAACATCATTTCCGCCCTTTTCATTCTCATGAAAACCACACATTGCATGTTGTACGACCATACAGCTAGACCTTCAGTAGTTGTGGTCCAGTTTGCTGTACACACCAGTACCTCTAGTTGCCAGTAGCACGTCCTGTTGCATTCATGCATGCCTGTATTTGACGTGGCATACTATCCACAAGTTCAGCAAGGCACTGTTGGTCCAGATTGTCCTACTTCTCAACGACGATTCGGCGTAGTTCCCTCAGAATGGTTGGTGGGTCACGTCGTCCATAAAAAGCCCTTTTCAATCTATCCCAGGCATGTTCGATAGTGTTCATATCTGGAAAACATGCCGTTATCCTGAAGAAAGTTATTCACAAGATGTGCACGATGGGAGCGTGAATTGTCGTCCATGAAGACGAATGCTTCGCCAATATGCTGCCGTTATGGTTGCACCATCGGTCGGAGGGTGGCATTCACGTATTGTACAGCCATTACTGCTCCTTCCATGATCACCAGTGGCGTACGTCGGCACCATATAATACCAACCAAAAGCAGCAGGGAACCTCCACCTCGCTGCACTCGCTGGACAGTGTGTCTAAGGCGTTCAGCCTGACCGGGTTGCCTCCAAACACGTCTCCGACTATTGTCTGGTTGAAGGCATATGCGACACTCATCTTTGAAGAGAACATGATGCCAGTCCTGATTGGTCCATTCGGTATGTTATTTGGCCCATCTGTACCGCGTTGCATGTTGTCGTTGTTGCAAAGATAGACCTCGCCCTGGACGTCCGGGATGAAGTTGCGCATATAGCCTATTGCGCACAACTGAGTCGTGACACGACGTCTTGTGGCTCCACGAAAAGCATTATTCAACATGTTAGCGTTGCTGTCAGCCATAATCCGTAAGTAGGGGTCATCCACTGCAATAGTAATCCTTGCGCTGCCTGAGCGAGGCATGTCATACACAGTTCCTGTCTCTTTGTATCTCCTCCATGTCCGAACAACGTCCCTTTGGTTCACTCCGAGGCGCCTGGACACTTCCCTAGTTGAGAGCCCTTCCTGGCACGAAGTAACAATGCGGACGCGATAGAACCGCTTTATTGACCTTCTAGGCGTGGTTGAACTACAGACAACACGAGCCGTGTACCTCCTTCCTGATGGAATGACTGGAACTGATCGGCTGTCGGACTACCTCCGTCTAATAGGCGCTGCTCATGCATGCCTGTTTACATCTTTGAACTGGTTTAGTGACTTTTCTGAACAGTCAAAGGGACTATGTCTGTGATACAATATCCATAGTCAGAGTCTATCTTCAGGAGTTCTGGGAACCGGGCTCATGCAAACCATTTTTTGATGTGTGTAAAAGACGATTTTTCTCGGGGTTTTCACAGATAGCTCTATCGTAGCTTGGGACAACATATGAATTCTTTTTCATAAAAATCCGAATGTCCAACGGTCTCGGAAATTCAATTCGGTACGGGACTTCACAGGTTAGTAGCATACCTCAAGGGTGTCCACCCATAAAAGTTGTAAAGCGCACTACCCAGAATATTCCGAGAAAAAGGGCTCTAAAGTCTTACGTGCAGTTAACGTACCAGTCACTTTACATACTCTGGTACGCCCGTAGCGGCATCGCTTGCCACGTGGACAACCCATCTTCCATCCTGTCTTGGAATAACATTTGATTTGTTCTTTTTTAGTTGTTTTAAAAATTATGGCAACTTTTAAACAAAGTTAATGACCTAAAATATTATCAAAGAAATCATAAAGAATTTTATTTTATTTATGAAATTATTGTTGCAGGTAATAACATAAATGTGAATCACAACTGATATTTTCTTTCTGAAAAATTGAATAATTTCAAATGTTTTTTGTTGGGGGTAAATTAAAGCTTTAATTACTATTGTCTTTAGGGGGTAGGACGTCAAACGGGCAGACTTGGAGCTGCAGAGGCACCTAAGGACATTTTAATTTCCACTATCTACAGTTTTACAAATAATTTCATACAACTGTGTCAACATGACCATTAAGCATTCAGGATACACACTCATAGCAGTGGAAGTTCAAAAACATAATAAAATTAAATTTTTTACATGTGAAATTTCGTCATTTTTTCACGTGCTATTGGCTGCATTTGTTGTTGTAGGTACACTTTTTTCGTGAGTAGGAGAGATTCTTCGATGAATTTTGCGCAGCATACAAACCATACTTTAAGGTATATGAATCTTCTTCCTTTTCACTTTCCTATGATGCACTCTTCTTGATTTTATCACCTACAAAAATGATTTATCTGCTTTCAATACACGCTCTGTGTCTATCACATACAGAGCTTTGATGCCATTCACTCCGGAATTAATTCCCATTTTCTCTAAAACATATTCCCTGCTTTTTACACCATCATTAAAACGTGAAACTGCATCATAAACACCAATAGCAAGTGTATTTCTTCCCACAAAAATGGTTTTTGGCAATATTTCCCATACACAGTTGTTAAAACTTTCATTTGGGTTTTGCGTACCGCCATGGAGACATTTCTTCAATAAGTTTTCATTTGCAATATCCCTGAATATAAGTTTGATAGCTTCCATTACAGAAGTTAGTAGAGAATTCATGTGATGATATTCTTCATTATGTATGACAGACGAATGCTGTGCAAAGGGGTGTGGTGCATTATCTTGGTACACTTAACGCAAAATAACGTGTCTTATAATCTCTCAAATATATATGTTTTATACATCAAACTATTCCAAAAGATTTGCGCTACAAAAGAGGCAAATTTTTGAAAAACCAAATTTTTAAAATTTTTGACGTCCTACTCCACTTAAAACGTTATTGCAAATCTGAAGATAATGTAAACTGTGCAGAGGTTAAAAATAATCGTTGTAAATTTGACGAACCAGTTTTTTACTTAGAAGAGTATAGTTGTTGCCCTATTGTACATACAAACAGGTAGGGCAGGAAGTGTCAAGAACCTCATGGAACTAATCGGCTAATGGTCCTCACCTGCAGAGTACGATACATACAGCTGTACCCACGCGTATTCCTCTAGAAACTCGAACGAACGTGCCAGATCGTTATTGACTTTCACAGAGATTGTAGAGTTCTGTTCTGTATAATGTGTCGGAATTTTTAAAATATTGCGAATTAAAAATGTCTGGTTATGAAGACATCGTGAAAGTATCAGAAGATGAATAACGTTTAATTTATCTTCATTAAAAATTCATTTGCACTTATTAATATTTTTAAAAACAATATTAGCTATAATTCTAAGTTTATGTTAGGTAGCTGTAACAGTCGCTCCATAAATAAAATAAAATTCTTTATAACTTAATGGATATTATTTTAAGTCATTAACTTCATTTGAAAGTTATTACAATTTTTAAACAATTAAAAAGCAAAATAAAGAGTGATCGAAAGGTAGGATCGAACCTAGATCGCCCACAAGGCAAGCGCGGTCGCTACAGACATGACCATTCCGCTGTCCTGCCGTAATGTATGAAGCGTCCTGTATATGCGCTGCATGTAAAACTTTAGAGCCCGTTTTCTCGGAATCTTCTGGCTAGTGTGCTTTACACTTTTATGGTGGACTCCCTTGTGGTATACTTCTTACCTGCGAAGTCCCATTCTGAACAGAATTTCCGAGACCGCAAGGTTCCCTTATCGGTAGTTCAGAAGTGCACCTCAGTGACACGATCATCACGACGTAGTACACCAAAGACTGGTCAGATGGTGCTGTTAGTTTCGTAATAAACTAAAGAACGAATAGGTGCCGTGGTTAGTTTTATTAACTCAGTAGCAAATGTATTGAATATAATGCAAATAGGGAAACATATTTACACTTTGAAAAAGTTATTTGAATTTCGTCATATTTGTAGAAATGCTTTTATTACTTGACATACTCAACATAATACGGTTCAATTCAGTGAATACAGTGCTCATACAATCCTCAACGTCTTTAATTCGCACTTCGATGCCAATATTATTGAATGAGAAAATGACTCTGTCTTCTACGTTTTCACGCTGAACCGATTTCGATGAAATTTGATATAGTGACAGCTTGAAACCTGAGGGGTGCAGGGGCGGGGCAGAGTGGACAGGTGCACGTCACGAGCTATGATTACCCGAATTGTCACACACATGAGGGCAGCTGACGTTATTGCGTGGACAGCAGCTTGCTTACTCACCATCGCTCATCATAACAAAGCTACTGATATGAGAGTGCAGCGTTAATAATGGCAGTGGTAATCTTGCTACAAATACTCGATTATGTTAAAATAAATTGCATGATTGCTTACAGGTGGGGGGAAACTTAGAGGCCAACGTCGACAGTCATAGTGTACAATATCGTGTGGGACAGTAATGGGATTCATAATCGGCCATGGCCTTTCATTCACCTAAAGTAATGTTGGGTAAATCACAGGGTGACAAAGCTAAGTGGTGGAGTTTTTTTATGCATACGTTTAAACACACTTGAGCAGAGAGAACAATGTGAAAGGTGCATGGGGTCATCACATTATATTTCGAGTATATTTCATAATCATTATTCGATACTCCCTATAAAAACATTACCCTTCCCAAATGGGGTGATTGGTGTGCCTCTAAGATACAGATAACCACACTGTGGATGCAGCGACATCAGAGGAGTATCTGTAGAGACGTCAGAAAAACATATAGGACAGCAGCTTTTTCAGTATTTGCAGGGACAATAGTCTAGGTGTTTGATCGGGGTTGTAACATTTCCGCGACCGTCTGAACGCAGTGAGAAACTGCAGCCGTTATATTTCCTGAGACATGCAGCTAGACTGTATGCTGTTATGATGATAACGTCCTATTTGGTAAAATATTCCAGAGATAAAATAGCCCCTATTCAGATCCCTGGGCCGAAAATTGTCTTCAGTAGAAACGAAAGTGGTGTCCTATGGGTCGAAGTGGTATGTTGGATACTTTAACTAGGTAGGAAGGTCGGAGAACCTAAAAATGGAGATAGATAAGTTGAAGCTGGATACAGTGATAATTCATGAAGTGCTGTGGTAAAAGGTACAAGCCTTCTGGTCTAGTCAGTACAAGCTTATCAACGGAAAACCAAATAAGGGTAATTGATCAACAGCTCTGATAATGAATAAGAGAATAAGAACGCAGTTAAGCTGGTACGGACAGAATAGTGAACGCATTATCGTACCCAAGGTAGACTCGAAGCCAACACCCACTACACGAGTACAACTTCATACGCCTATAGCCGACTGGCTCCGCAGATGATGAATGAAATTTAATTATGGGGACTTGAAATCGATAATAGGAAAAAGACGGGTGGGAAGAATAGGTAGGAGGACATGCACTGGGGGAAATAAATGAAAGGGGAAGCCGCCTGGCAGAAATTTTCGCATGATAATTTAATAACTGCTAGTAATTAGTTTAAGAATCATAAAAGTAGGGTGTGTACATGAAAGACGCCTAGCGTGAGGAGACGTTTCAGACAGATTAGATAATCGTAAGACGCAGAATTCGAAACCAAATTTTAAACTAACATGTTTCCAGGACCAGACGTGGACACTCACCATAATTATTTGGTTTTGAACTAGAGATTCAAATTGAGGACACTCTAGATTAAAACTGACGTAGATAAATAGAGAGAACCAGTAGTTGTTTGGAGTTTCAGAGAGAGCATTAGGCAACCAGTGACTGAAGCAGGAGAAAGGAATACATTACAAGACGATCAAACAGCTTTGAGAGACAACAGGCAAAAAGGCAAGATGCAGTAGACATTCTTGTGTAACATGCAAGATATTGAATTTAGCTGACGAAAGGGGAAAATACAAAAACGCAACAAATGAATGACACAAAAGGTATTACAAATGCCTGAAAATGAGATTGACGGGTAGTAAAACATGGCAACGTAGGAATGAGTGAAGTGAAATGTAAAGTTGCAGATGCTTGCTGCGCTACCAAACCCTTGGATTCTAGCACAGATTTCGCAAGCCCAGACGGCCTAAACAAAAAGAACTTGAACCTGTTTGCGGACGAGGTAAATGTTACTTGGGATTTTAGTTTGATTTCCAATTCAGAATTCGAGCGAACATGGCAGGGGGTCAATGATATGTTTGGATTCTGAGAAAATGTTGTAGGGTTTCACAACACTAATAGGTAAAAGATTTAAGAGAAATAAACTCAGAGATTTAGTCTTAAATCAGAATGGAACAATATTAAGGCAATGGCAGCCTTCAGTGACTTTACTCGATGAAAGAAAGCCACAGGAAATGAAAACAAGACATGATCAACTGAGACGGAATCGGAGAGAGAGTGCTGGTCCATGAGAAGAGCAAATCAAGGTGACAAAAGAGGGGGAGGGCAAGGCTTGATGAATGTTCGTACATGGCTGGCGGAGTTGGTTTGTAGTAGAAGTTGCAGTTCATCAACACACCAAGCGAACGAAACAGCAGTAAATCGAACAACAGTGCTATGTTATGTTCAAAGAAATGAACAGTTGAACTGTGTATGCCTGTAACAAGTTGTGGTCCCAAACGGCGACAAAGCTACAGCTGCTGTTCGGTCCCGGAGCCCAAACGGAATGGGGGACGTATTGACCTTTTCTGGTCTGACTGGCAAACAGAATGGGGCGCACGTGGGGGCGGCCAGACCCTTTCCCGAGCTGTCTAGCACCACATTCCGGTAAGCTTGCACTTTCAAAAAATAGCGCTATAACAACTGCGTGGGAGGACGAGGGCATAAGGCCTACTCGCTGGGCCGTAATAACTGTCCATATTCTTTCTGCCACACTGGTTTCCTATACCGGCACAGCCTCCACCATCGAAATGGCGCATTCGCTGTATTTTTTGCCACGACGCTCGTTTAACCTTTGCATGTTTTTAACTGTGGACTCAGGCCGCGGTGGCAGAGCGGTTTTAGGCGCTTCAGTACGGAACCTCGCGACTGCTGCGGTCGCAGGTTCGAATCCTGCCTCGGGGATGGATGTGTGTGATGTCCTTAGGTTAGTTAGGTTTAAGTAGTTCTAAGTTCTAGGGGACTGATGACCGCAGATGTTTAGTCCCATAGTGCTCAGAGCCATTTGAACCATTTTTTGAACCGTGGACGTCATTTTCAGTAAATTATTAACTCCTCTCATGACGACAGCAACTAAAATGCGTTTCCAGATTTCGGTTCATCAGTATGTGACGAATCATTATCGTAGAGCTCCGCTTCTCTCGGAAAGTTAACGGTGTAGTTCCTAACTAGCAAACAAAACCTTCGTTAGACGGATGTTCGAATATTGCTAGTTAGTCTGATATCCATTCCCGATGGGGTTGCTAGACAGGACCGGATCCAAAGAAGAAAAGCACTTTTCGTCACAGGCAGATTCATTTCATTAACGGCGGAAGATTATCGGAGACGTCCTTCCAACTCCGATGAGGCGTTATGCTTAATGATGTGGTTTACTTTTAAAATTCCAAGAGCGCACGTTTCTACAAAGGTATTACCCTCTCCTACGTATATCTTGTCTAAAGGCTGTGAAGATAAAATCAGAGAAATTCGAGCTTATGCATCAGCTTACCAACAATCGTCCTTCCCATGAACCATTCCCGACTGGAACTGGAAAAGGGGGGGAAGTGACCATTTTACACAGAGTACCTTCCGCCACTCACCATGAGGTAGCCTCAGGAGCGTAGATGTAGACACATTCACATTTGAGATTATATTTTTATTTATTTGATGCCCTGTGTGGGCAATTTAGTAACTAGCAGCACCGAATTTGTGTAACGTCTGTGTTCCCAATCAGGTGTGTGATAATTTAAAGAGTTTTACGGCCCGCTTACATGTGTATCTACGTCTATACTCCGGAAGCATCCTGAACTGTGTGGCTAGGCTACTTTTTGTACCGCTTTTATTTCCCCGTTTCGTGTTCCAGTCACGAATGGTTCGCAGGAGGTAAGGCTCGAATCTCTAATTACGTTCGTGGTCATTTCTGCAGATACACGTAGGAAGAAGCAATGTACTGGTTGGTTCTTCTAGGAACGTACACTCTTGGAGTTTTATCAGTAAACCACACCATGATGCAGAACGCATATTTTGCAGCATCTGCCGCTGGAGATGTCTGAGCATCCGTGACGTTTTCGCGGTTGCTGAACGACCGTGTAACTAAATGCGCTGCTCTTCTTGATATCTTCTTCATGTGCTCCCTCAGTCCTACCTGGTAAAATCCGAGACAAGCAATATTAAAGTACTGACTGAACGAAGCCTTTGTAAGTTGCATCCTTTGTGGGTGGACTACACTTCTTGAGGATTCTTGCAATAAACCTCAGTCTGACATCGGCCTTAAGTACGATTAGTTTAATGCGGTCGTTCCACTTTAAATCTCTCTGAACGCATGCTCTTAGATACTTCATGAATGTGATTGCTCCCAGTCATTCTTCAGAAATCGTGTAGTCATAAAACAAAGGGTCTTTCTGTCTTTTCTATGCAATACGTTACATTTGTTTATGTGATGGTCAACTGCCCAGTCCCTGTACCAAGCATAAATCCTCTGCAGGTCCTTCTGCAAATCAATACGATCTTCTAGCGTTGCGACTTCCTGTATGCAACATCGTCAGTCGCGAATAGCCTCATGGAACTCTAAGTGATTTATAAATACTGTGTTATAACTCTCCCTTGGGTACGATGGCATTACTTTTACGCTTGAGGAGTTTTCTCCGTTGAGAATGGCATGCTGTGTTCTGTTTGCTAGAAACTTTTCACTCTAGCCACATAGTGGGCCTCATATTCCATATGCTCCTATTTTCTCATTTAGGCAGCAGCGCGGAAACAGTCTTGCGAAAATCAAGGAACATTGCATCAAATCGGACACCGCTGAACGAGCTGGATTTGATATTTTCTTCCTGAACCCATGTTTATTACTACAGAGGAGATTTTTGTCTCCGGAAGTGTCATAATATTCGAGCATTAAACAAACATCCTCTAAAACTCTACAACAGACCGACGTCAGAGATGTAGGGCCCATTGTTTTGTCTGTCTGTTCAACGAATCTCCCTGGAAACGAGAATGATCTGCGCTTATTTTCCAATCACTAGCAACGTTCTGCTCCTTCAGCGACCTACGGCACACTGTTACTAGAAAAAGGAGCAATTGTTTTCGTATATTCCACGTGCAATCTTATTGGTATTCCATCAGTCTCAGTGGCCTTCATCTGTTGAGTGATTTCAACTGCTTTTCTATCCTATGGTAACATGTTTCGATAGGTGCCATTTTGACGTCTGTGCGACGACTGAAAGAACGAATCATAGTCCTCAGTGAAACAGTTATGGAAAAAGGCGTTTAGTATTTCAGTTTTCTCTGTATCACCGTCCGTTTCAATGCCATTATGATCAAAGACTGTTTGGACAGACGGCTTCGACCCATTTACGGTACTGATTTAACGCTAAACCGTAACTTATTTCGATTTACTGTCAACTTGGTAGTTACTTTCGAATTCGTGGTACGCTTCACTCGTGTGTCTTCTTACGCTAATTTTGGTACCGTTCACTTATTGTTTGTCTGTGAGCTGTGGCTACATTTAAATTTGCAGTGAAGCTCTCATTTCTTTTGGAGCAGCTTTCTAACACGGTTATCGATCCGGGGTGGGTCTTCCCCATTCCTCACAACTCTACTGGACGCATGCCTGTCTAAGGAGTAGTGTACAATACTCTTGAACTCTGTCCATTGAAGCTCAGCATTCTCGGTCCTGAAGAAGCATTTTTGGCTCTGACCGCTCAAGTAACCTAAAACGTATATTTGACATATACACCGCTTCCATCTGTATATGAACCTTTGTTTATGGGAGCACGACCGGTTTCATGATATTAGATAACATCCTCAAGTGTACAAACGTCGTTAAAACAGTAAGCCCAAGAAAGTGGAGGAGGGTAATCAATCTTCGTTAAACAAAATGATGTTATCAGCAACAAGCAGGGGGTCACGAATCAAATTCATCAATTGGGAAAATTGACGTGTTAAAAGAGAATTAACATCGTATCAGGAAGCGGCGGAAGGCATCCCTCCAACCGCTCGCCGTACAGTCACACTCCAGACTCCTATTGAAGATTACAGAACATAGCGATGTGATTTAATATCACAAAACCGTTCGTGTTGCCGTAAATAAAGGTTCATATTCAGCTGGAAGTGGTGTATCAAATATGGATCACTTCAGCTGCAGATGGCCGCAGCATAAAACTATTTGTAAATCTGAAATGCGTTGTTTGTCGCTCTTACCAAGCAGAAATATATTCCTATGTTTGTATTACTATCAACATTCGTACTGAGTGATGCTGTACCGGGGCTGTTATTAGTGATTCCCTGTTAAAAACTTCGATACTACTGGTGACCAGGTGATCTAACACGTTGTCTTCACGTCTCGCGAAAATGCTTTTCCTTTTATCGACTATTAATGTTGTTTCATGACCACAGCTTCAGGCGGCCACTCTATTGTGGCGAAATGTTCGCATGGGGCTGTTCTCTGGGGTTGTTCAGTCGGCTGGTGTAAATCTTTCTATTTGACACCACTTCGGCGACTTGCATACCATCGCGATGAAGATGAGAGAGGATTACTAAAAGACAAACACCTAGTCCTCGATAGAAGAGAATCTCCGACCTGTATCTAGACGCAGCGAGACTAACTACTTTTTACGTCTTCTTTCTTTCGGTTTGTCTCTTCGTCTTCCTTTCGTCAATGGTTCTGCGCGGATGTCGCATGACACCTTTCAGATCGAATCGATGAGAACTTTACCCAGCTTTTATTTTTCACTACACAGAGTGGCTAGCCTCCTGAGAGAACACGCCGAGCTACCATGTCGGCAACCAGCACACCGCGAAATGTGAATTGTCTATTGTGGCAGCAAAGTGCAACAACATTTGCCCGCCTTCAGCTCCGTACTGATTGGTGTTATTTTCTCAGCTGAGGTTGAACGGCATCAGGAATGAATCAGAACGCTGACACCACTACGATTTTGACCTTCTCCTGTGGCCTAAGTGTCCTGTACGTCGTTGGTTGCAGCCCGAGCTGATCCGGAAGTACGGCTACCCAGTGGAGGAGCACTTCGCGACGACGAATGACTGCTACATTCTGCGCATGTACCGGATCCCCTCCAGCCCTAAGGCCAAGGACCCGTCCGGCTACCCCATCCTGCTCGTCCACGGCCTCGAGTCCAGCGCCGCGGACTGGGTAGTCATGGGGCCCGACAAGGCTTTTGGTAAGGCGCCGCATCAGCAACAACGCGCAGACCTGTCGGCTTACAATCTAAATTGTTTGGTTAACTGCTTCTCACAAAAGGGTCACATAAACACAATTGTTCTATAAATATAAACCGTCTCATTCGAAATTCTTTTTGCCCAGCATCAATCGAGGATACAAAGAAAGTATATCTCTAAATATACAGGGGGTGCACAAAAATAAGCAAGCACGAAAAACACATTACCGCCCCTAATACGGTGTAGGGAATCCGTTGGCATTCAAAGAGCTTCGACACGAAATAAAGAAATACAGGCGCCTTATGATTTACAAGGGTATCTCATACCATTATTCCTGAAGAATGATGCCAAGTTCAGGTAACGATTCTGGATGTCGATAGCGACCACGCGCCGTTCTCTACAAAGAAGACGACAAATGCTCTACGGTATAGAGATCCGGCGAATGTGGTAGCCAAGGGAGATCCGATGGTTCATATTCGTGCTCACAAAACCAGTACTAGACGATGGACAGTTAGTCTTGTCTTGGAACACAGCATCACCATTGGGGAATAAACACTGTACCATGGGATGGACCTGATCAGCCAAAATGGTCACATAATCCTTGGCAGTAACCATGGGCCCTGCTTAAGGCCGCGGGACAGAAGAGGTAGTTGGAATTGTTCAAAAATGGTTCAAATGGCTCTGAGTACTATGCGACTTAACTTACGAGGTCATCAGTCGCCTAGAACTGAGAACTAATTAAACCTAACTAACCTAAGGACATCACACACATCCATGCCCGAGGCAGGATTGGAAGCTGCGACCGTAGCGGTCGCGCGGTTCCAGACTGTATTGCCTAGAACCGCACGGCCACTCCGGACGGCAGTTGGAATTGTGGAACGGTGCCAAAAAGGGGCTGTCAGTTACACTTAAACACATATAACTTTATTTAGTTGTCCAAACAATACAGCAAAAATTTTTGAACTTAGTTATTGGCTGAATAGGCCACACTACCTTATGCCTTAAGGACTTAAATTTAAAAACGGCTGAAAGCCATTAACTTAAAATTCAGACTCAAAACAGAATATTTAGAAGGCAGAAGGCCTCACATAAGTAAGTTCTATAACTTGGCTGAAGGCCCAATAACTCTAACACTTGAGAAGCAAACAAGTTTAATTTAAAGACGGCTGAAGGCCCATGATTTAAAACTGCAGGTAAAATTAATTGAAAAAAACACACACACACACACACACACACACACACACACACACACACACACACACATGGCAGATGGTTTTATCTTCAATTAGGCTGAAGGCCCCACACAGTCTGATACTTGAAAGATATGAACTTTAATTTAAAAACGGCTGAAGGCCGATTTCTTAAAACAACTAAAATAATTTTTAGTAGGCAGAAGGCTCAAAGCTTTATCTTTAAACAATACTTTACAAAGACTGAAGGCCCAAACAATGTAAGATTTAACAATTAAGGAATTTAAATTTAAATTTAAAAGCGACTGAAGGCCCATTATTGAAAAACACAACTACAATAAATTTTCAAAAGTCAGAAGGCCCAAAGCTTTACCCAAAAAAATATTTTACATGAGGCTGAAGGCCCAAACAACGCAAGACTTGACAAGTAAGGAACTTTCAATTTTAAAGCGGCTGATGGCCCATTATTTGAAGCCCAACTAAAAGCATACAAATTCAAAGCATCGGCTATAAGCCATTAAAATACACAGTCTAACACCAATAAGGAAAGGCAGTATGGACAGAGGCGCTCAGAAGTTTCCGGGGGTCGGTCTGCACTTGAAATATTAACGTTCGCTTAGGGGAGACAGGTAGTCGGCCCAACTACATCCGATCTGTCGGCAGCCCAACCAAGAGAGTCAACGGACCCACCGACAAGACGACTTGCTTTCCACCCGACCAGTGCATAAGGAACTCCAAAGCTAAAACGTAAAAAGCGTAGCCGCCCACAACCAACTATGCATAAGCTGCCAAAACAACACACACCTGTTGGACAGCGACAACACGGTGAGGAAAGGACACTGCCTTAATTTTACGTCAGCGGCCAGGGCAGGTAACCGGAACGCTAACGGCCACAAGGCAGAAAATTCCGCTGGTGCACTTGGACTTCAAATAACAAAAATATAGTTAAACTGTACCGGATAGTGGCCAAACCTTCGCTAACTCGAACACTCGCTGTTGCTCACGGGAATACCCCCAACAGCCAACCGTGAAAAAAAAAAAAAAAGGTTCAAATGGCTCTGAGCACTATGGGACTTAACTTCTAAGGTCATCAGTCCCCTAGAACTTAGAACTACTTAAACCTAACTAACCTAAGGACATCACACACATCCATGCCCGAGGCAGGATTCGAACCTGCGACCGTAGCGGTCGCGCGGTTCCAGACTGTAGTGCCTTTAACCGCTTGGCCACCACGGCCGGCAGCCAACCGTGAAAACCAACGGCAAAATGTTAACGGTCTGGCTTCGGTAATTAAATCACCACTCAACTTTGATGTACTGGGTAGGTGAGCCACGAACCTCGTAGCAATGGGAACAGCTCCTACACACTCCGACGCTGCTTAGAGACCGCCAGTGGGCCCAGCCCACTGTGCCGCGCGGAGATTTCCTGGCTGATTCTCATTAACCGACCGACTGCCACACATCAGCACGGCGAAAGCACTAAAATAACTGAGCGGTCGACATCACAATCTATCACACAGTTTCACGAACACTTGCATGAAGGACTAGAAAATACCAACGACAGTGACTGTGCAATAACAAGGACGAATCACGAGTCGGCACACATAGGCAACCCATAAGCGATCGCCGGCCAACATACACGTCGTCCGACAAGACAACCGACCGACGACCAACCAAGGTGGTCCGCACTCAAGTGATATGTATCGGCAACCGTCGGCCGAGTCATGGCTGTCCCGACCTCACTGCAGCCACGGTCCGACTGAACTGCCGCGTTCTAAGTCAGACACTGCCAGCTCCGAACTCCACTGCTAGCGCGTTCCAGCTAACTGGCAGAGCCGAACTAACAACACACGAGAACCGGGAAGTAAAAGCAGTCAGCAAAGATAATACGCCAGGGCTTATATCGATAAACGCCGCTGCTGCCGCTGACGGGCCGGCAAGGCGGCAACTCAGTGACACCAGTAACTGAAATTAACATAACGAGGTGGTAGTACAGTAAAAACAGGATGTCAAATGAGATATGGCACGGACACGAGCCACGCACGGCTCACCACAATATGCCTGCCCAAATCAACACCGAGCCCCTGCCTGGTTTCACTATGGGACTTAAACTCGCCCAGAAGTTGGACATAGTGTGAAACAAGACTTGTCCCACCAAATGACGTCCTTCCATTTGTTCTGTATTGGTGCAACGTGCCACAAGGGCGCAGCTGTAGGTACATCATTGCTACGTAGTCCAGGTTTTATGGCTTCGACACCACGTCTTACTGTTTTGGACGTTCGCATCCCTGATGAGTCGTTTTGCGATTCCAGCTCGTCCTGAAAATCTGATCTTCTGGAGGTCCCTTCAGGTTGTGTTAATGGTGACAGAGTTCGAAGTTGCGACATTCAAACCTGCAATGATTCTGAGTTCTGGTCCTCTCTATTTTTCGTGACAATCCTATTCAGTGAAACTTCCTTGCAGATTAAAACTGTGTGCCGGACCGAGATTCGAACTCGGGACCTTTGCCTTTCTCGGGCAAGTGCTCTACCAACTGAGCTACCCAAGCAAGACTCACGCCCCATCCTCACAGCTTTAATTCCGCCAGTACCTCGTCTCCTACCTTCCAAACTTCACAGAAGCTCTTCCGCTCCGCGAGCCTTGCAGAACTAGCACTCGTGGAAGAAAGGATATTGCGGAGACATGGCTTAGCCACAGCCTGGAGGTTGTTTCAAGAATGAAATTTGTAATGGACTGACAAGGCAGCCAGTCCACAGTGACGGGTAGCCGAAAGGCACACGTACACACACGCCGACTGGCGTTAAGTCTGAAACAGGATACGTGATGGAAGCTATAAAGAAAAGAACGGAGCTCCTCGTATACTTAACTTTAATTTCTTGTTGTACATTGCTCTTGATAATACAAGTGAGACTCTCTCCATATAAGGTTAATGGCGCCTTGCTAGGTCGTAGCCATGGACTTAGCTGAAGGCTATTCTAACTGTCTCTCGGCAATTGAGAGAAAGCTTCGTACGTGTAGTCGCTAGCAATGTCGTCCGTACAACTGGGGCGAGTTCTCGTACGTCTCTCGAGACCTGCCGTGTGGTAGCGCTCGGTCTACGATCACACAGTGGCGACACGCGGGTCCGACATGTACTAATGGACCGCGGCCGATTTAAAGCTACCACCTAGCACGTGTGGTGTCTAGCGGTGACACCACAAAATTTTCCCTCTATAGCGGAGTGTGCGCTGATATGAAAAGAGACTCGAGTCCCGGTCCGGCACACAGTTTTAATCTGCCAGGAAGTTTCATATCAGCGCACACTCCGCTGAAGAGTGAAAATTTCATTTTAGAATTCTATTCAGTGACCGCCTGCCACAATCGCTCATTAGATATTTTGTGCGCGTTGTGAGTTAGCGGATGCTGTTCTTCCACTTTTCCTTTCTGCGGTATAAATCTTGGATACGGTGCTTCTTTGAAGCAGCAAATACTTCGACTACCTTGGTTACACTTGTCTCCGGCATCACGCACTCACAACAGCACAAAACACTGTTTTGACTACAGCTGACATTTGGAACGTATTGAGGGAATTGCACAGATATGAAATTACAATTAAATCAACTCCATTAGCTGCTGGCGGGCATTGATATACGTCAACGGTGACACTTGAAAATTTATGCCCCGACCGGGACTCGAACCCGTGATCTCCTGCTTATGTGGCAGACGCTCTATCCATTTGAGCCACCGAGGGCACAGAGCATAGTGCGACTGCAGGGATTTATTACCAGCACACTCCCCGTGAGACCCACATTCACACCTTATCGTCCACACGCTACATTCGTAGTGCCCCTGCCCATTACACTCATTACTAGCGGCAGACAATCCACCGAGTCCCGTAAGTGTTCAGGCAAATCGTGTGCATCCGAACTGAAGAAGGTCATCAGCCGGTTAGCCTTGAACGATATGAAGATGGCATCTGCTCTTTCGGACATATACTCGACAAGCTGATCTGACAGGAACCGATGTTACCTCTGCGGCAAGACCATTGACTTTGATCGCTTTAGGAGGACAAATATTGATGTAAGTGTAGGTCAGCTTGCGAGGATTGAACGCTCCTGACATGGTGCCCTATCGCTTCTGGTATTTTTGTGCAGTCCACACCATGAGTCGCTACCGTAAAAAGGACTAAAGACAACGTCGGGCGCTGCTCGAAGATCTGGGTGCTTCAAATTATGGTTAGTGACTCTCTAGTTCTCTTACTGTAACTGGCCTCTGTCACATACGTATTTTGTAGAAATGATGTCTTCCATCTGTTCTTGTACGGTGTAGATAGCAATGAGCTACTTTACAAAAACTACGGTTTAATATTCGTCTGTCAGCAATGAGAAATTTTAACTTAGTGTGAAACCACAGTAAATCAAACTGTATATTTATCTTTGCACCGTCAATTTAACACCGCGGTTTTTGTAATCTGTGACAAATACTGTAAATATCTTTACTCTGTATTCAAATAATTGAACGACATGCTCTTATCCTAGTGTTATATGTGTAAAATAGCTCACATATGTACGTACTAAAGCATGGGGGGCAGGTAAAATTTTTGTAGTAAAAGGATACAAGTGAAATCCCACTCTGTGTTGCTCTACGGTAAACGAAAAGGAAACTAATTACAAGATGTCACGAAACAGTTATGTTCATGTAGGGTGAGGCTGGAGGGGGTTGTTTTGTGGAAGGAGACCAGACAGCGAGGCCATCGGTCTCATCGGATTAGGGAAGGATGGGGAAGGAAGTCAGCCGTGCCATTTCGAAGGAACCATCCCGGCATTTGCCTGGAAATCACGGAAAACGTAAATCAGGATGGCCGGACGCGGGATTGAACCGTCGTCCTCCCGAATGCGATTCCAGTGTGCTAGGGTGAGGCTGATTTTTATGTTGTAGGCCTACATTATCTAAATGACCTTTTATGATACGTGAAAGAAAAGAGAAGCTACCCAAGTGGTGTGAGATATTTTCAGTAGTGAAATAATGCATTAAACAGTATTATTTCTTCTTAAGTTTCGCTAGTGTTACCCAATGTACAAAAATGTTTTTATAGCTCTAAATTTTATGATAACTGAATTAACAATAACCAATAGTAAATCATTATAGAGAAAACATGAATCATATTCTTCTTAATTCACAGTATTCTTGATACAAAGAAATCACGAATTGTGATATAAAACTTATCATTTGTATTAACCTGTTATTCCAGCATGCGAACGGAAAATGCTACGAAGTATTTTTGTGTCTAATACACACAAACGTTGGAATGTTTATTTTCCGATCTCAAGATAGTTCTCAAAACCACAAGAAGTGTACTTGTGCCCTTTTGCTTCTGATCCTCTCCATTATAATCCTAAGTAACAAGCGAAAATGGGCCTAAACTTTAATAAATTTTACATCAAAACTGTATACTATCCAGATGTTTCATTTGAAATCACCCTTTAAAGCGGTAGTATGTTCTCAGATTTATTTTAAAATAACTTGAGATATACTTACTTTCACTTTGAGTGACTACTCAATAGAACAGTAAAAAAAAAAAAAAAAAAAAAAAAAAAACTGCATGTCACAACATCCTACAACCACGTAGCACAATATCCGCGCCGACTGTTCCTTTGAATGCTGAAAGTGGTTGCTTCAGTGCAACACATTCGTAGCGCTATACCACTTGATGTCTTGTGTCAACATCTGTGGTTTCAGGCTAAAGTAACTCGTACATCAAACCAAATTAATAAGTGGTGGTTTCAAGTATTTGCTTGCAGCATACATTCTGGCAGACGCTGGCTTCGACGTATGGCGTATGGCTTGGAAACGCACGTGGCAACAAGTACTCCAGGAACCATACTACCATTAACCCGGACGACAGCGAGTTCTGGCAATTCAGGTAAGCTGTAAACTGAGGTGTGTTGTTACGTTCTACGACTTCCGTCTGCCTAGCCATTACTTAACAAGGGCAAAACATGTACTGCCTTGGTGTCTTCAGTGCTTATTCGCAACAGATATGATTAAAAAACGGCTTAAAGAATCCTTTCAACTTTCCTGCATCGCTACTATCCTTCATCCTGACGATGACACAATCCTTTCAACTTTCCTGCATCACTACTATCCTTTATCCTGACGATGACACAATTTTTGAACGTATTATTCATTACTAGTAAAAAGGAATAGTAATGTTCATAATTACAGAACTAAAATGAAGACTGACTTTCATTACACGTCACTAAAATTTAAAAGTAAACCGAAAAAGTTTATTCTAGCAATTCATAGTCTTCAACAGTTATTAAACTAAAGTATGTGTCACCATTGTGTATACACATCTGAACTGGTACTCTGTGTATCCATATACTCAAATTAATAACCTGGAAGACACGTGAACTAATTGGTTCCACTTTGGTTGCGGATAACATGTAAACAATAACCATATAAATAAACAATGTTAAGATGTTCCACGTGTTAGTTGGCGTCCCAGTATTCAACTGCATTGAGCACAGACAAAAAAAATTATGAAATTTTTTGCTGTCTAGGATTTAATCACTATGATGCGACAGAAAAGAAATTTATATTGCAATGGTAGAAAAGGTATGATTACGCGTTGTGAACTGCTAAGTGCACCAGTTACTAAAACAGTTGTCATTGTCCTTGACGATTTCAAGATTTTACCTTGTTTAGGACGCTGAGAAAATGTACACTACTGGCCATTCAAATTAGTACACCAAGAAGAAATGCAGATGATAAACGGGTATTAATTGGACAAATGTATTATACTAGAACTGACATGTGATTACATTTTCACGCAATTTGGGCGCATAGATCCTGAAAAATCGGTACCCAGAACAACCACCTCTGGCCGTAATAACGGCCTTGATACGCCTGGGCATTGAGTCAAACAGAACTTGGATGGCGTGTACAGGTACAGCTGCCCATGCAGCTTCAAAACGATACCACAGATCATCAAGAGTAGTGACTGGCGTATTGTGACGAGCCAGTTGCTCGGTCACCATTGACCAGACTTTTTCAATTGTTGAGAGATCTGGAGAATGTGCTGGCCAGGGCAGCAGGCGAACATTTTCTGTATCCAGAAAGGCCCGTACTGGACCTGCAACATGCGATCGGGCATTATCCTGCTGAATTGGAAGGTTTCGCAGGGATCGAATGAAGGGTAGAGCCACGGGTCTTAACACATCTGAAATGTAACGTCCACTGTTCAAAGTGGGGTCAATGCGAACAAGAGGTGACTGAGACGTGTAACCAATGGCACCCCATACCATCACGCCGGGTGATACGCCAGTATGGCGATGACGAATACACGCTTCCAATGTGCGTTTACCGCGATATTGCCAATCACGGATGAGACCAAAAAATGGTTCAAATGGCTCTGAGCACTATGGGACTCAACTGCTGTGGTCATAAGTCCCCTAGAACTTAGAACTACTTAAACCTACTAACCTAAGGACATCACACACATCCATGCCCGAGGCAGGAATCGAACCTGCGACCATAGCGGACGTGCGGTTCCAGACTGTAGCGCCTTTAACCGCTCGGCCACACCGGCCGGCGGGATGAGACCATCATGATGCTGTAAACGGAACCTGGAGTCATCCGAAAAAATGACGTTTTGCCATTCGTGCACCCAGGTTCGTCGTTGAGTACACCATCGCAAGTGCTTCAGTCTGTGATGCAGCGTCCAGGGTAACCGCAGCCATGGTCTCCGAGCTGATAGTCCATGCTGCTGCAAACGTCGTCGAACTGTTCGTGCAGATGGTTGTTGTCTTGCAAACGTCCTCATCTGTTGACTCAGGGATCTCGACGTGGCTGCACGATCCCTTACAGCCATGCGGATAAGATGCCTGTCATCTCGACTGCTATACGAGGCCGTTGGGGTCCAGCACGGCGTTCCGTATTACCCTCCTGAATCCATCGATTCCATATTCTGCTAACAGTCATTGGATCTCGACCAACGCGAGCAGCAATGTCGCGATACGATAAACCGCAATCGCGATAGGCTACAATCCGACCTTTATCAAAGTCGGAAAATTGATGGTACACATTTCTCCTCCTTACACGAGGCATCACAACAACGTTTCACCAGGCAACGCCGGTCAACTGCTGTTTGTGTATGAGAAATCGGTTGAAAACTTTCCTCATGTCAGCACGTTGTAGGTGTCGCCACCGGCGCCAACCTTGTGTGAATGCTCTGAAAAGCTAATCATTTGCATATCACAGCATCTTCTTCCTGTCGGTTAAATTTCGCGTCTTTAGCACGTCATCTTCGTGGTGTAGCAATTTTAATCGCCTGTGGTGTAGTAATCTCTTTGTGTTTTATAGTTTAGCAAGCATATGACCCCTTCAGTTTCCGCAGATCATGACTGTAAACATTCACTAGATTGAGTCCACACAGTTTAATTTTAAGCGTCATTTCGTTCAACCAGTTTTGTTGAACTCTTTAAGATTCACTGTAGGGTGTTCTACTATTCCACTCTATACAAAAATGCATTTACCTGTATAGATGAAGATATACTTTATTTATTTTTTCGTTATTAATGTTTTCCAAGAACTTTGTAGTCCACCTTGTAGATACTGGCAGGTTTTTCATTCCATTAAATACGACACAAATCGACACTCTTGTTGTCAATAACAACATCATATAAAATCACGACATGCAGTCACAGTTTGAATATACACTGTCATTTGAATGTATAATAATAGTGGGAGCAGTACCAGCTGCGCTTTTAACGAGAGGGTACTGAAACGAAAGCCACTGAATTTTTATGTAAACTTTTAAGGCGTTTTAAATAAAAAAGTTATTGATATTCTAAATCTTTATTCTTCATGCTTGCGTATTTGCAGCCCTCTGTCGCTAGAGGGCTCTTAACTGTAGCGTGGAAAATGGTAGTGTGTAACGTAACTATGTCGGTGCGTGAGAATGCTGTAATCAAGTTTCGAATTCTAAGAGTTTGTCTACACATGGAACACACTCTCCTTCGGCATGACAACGTCAGACTACACACGAGCGCTGCGACATCTGCAACAATCTAGCGCCTTGGATTCACGGTCACGAATCAACATCCATACAGTCCCGACTTGATCCATCCGATTGTAAGCTGTTTCTAAAACTTAAAGAACACCTTCGAAGACTTTACTTTTATGGCGAAGATGCGATGCAAGCAGAGGTGATGTTGTGGCTCCGTAAACGAAGTCAAACATTCTACAGTGACGGTATCAACCAACTAGTCTCTCGTTGGGAGAAATGTGTTCGTCGCCAGGATGACTATGTTGAGAAATAAATATGTAAAAATGAAAAGTTGTAGAATGTTAATGTTTGTTTTATGTAAAAAGTTTGAAGAGCTATCACGTAAAAATTCCGAGGCTTTACTTTTCATCCTCATCTCGAAAAAATGAACTAGTGAAAAACTGAAGCCGGCCGCGGTGGTCTCGCGGTTCTAGGCGCGCAGTCCCGAACCGTGGGACTGCTACGGTCGCAGGTTCGAATCCTGCCTCGGGCATGGATGTGTGTGATGTCCTTAGGTTAGTTAGGTTTAAGTAGTTCTAAGTTCTAGGGGACTGATAACCACAGCAGTTGAGTCCCATGGTGCTCAGAGCCATTTTGAAAAACTGAAGCAATTTGAACTGTTATGTACACACATCAGAAACAGTTTAGCATCACCTCGGTTTCGAGAGTTCAGGAAATTGGAAGAGAGATCAACATAAACATCATTTCCACCCTTTTTATTTCTCAAGAAAACCACACATTGCATCTTGTACCACCATACAGCGAGACCTTCAGAGGTGGTGGTCCAGATTGCTGACCACACCGGTACCTCTAATACCCAGTAGCACGTCCTCTTGGATTGATGCATGCCTCTATTCGTCGTGGGATACTATCCACAAGTTCATCAAGGCACTTTTGGTCCATATTGTCCCACTCCTCGACGGCGATTCGGTTTAGTTCCCTCAGAGTGGTTGGTGGGTCACGTCGTCCATAAACAGCCGTTTTCAGTCTATCCCAGGCATGTTCGGTAGGGATCATGTCTGGAGAACATGGTGGCCACTCTAGTCGAGTGTCGTCGTTATCCTGAAGGAAGTCATTCACAAGATATGCACGATAGGGTCGAATTGTAGTCCATGAAGACGAATTTCTCGCCAATAGTCTGCTAATATGGTTGCACTATCGGTCGGAGGATGGCATTCATGTATTGTACAGCCGTTACGGCGCCTTCCATGACCACCAGCGGCGTACGTCGGCCCCACATAACGTCACCCCACAACAGCAGGGAACCTCCACTCTGCTCCCCTAATTGGACAGTGTGTTTAAGCCGTTCAGCCTGACCGGGTTGCCTTCAAACAAGTCAGCGACGAATGTCTGGTTGAAGGCATATGCGATACTCATCGGCGAAGAGAACGTGATGCCAATCCTGAGTGGTTCATTCGGCATGTTGTTGGGCCCATCTGTACCGCACTGCATGGTCTCGTGGTTGCAAAGACGGACCTCGCCATGGACGTCGGTAGTGAAGTTGCGCATCTTGCAGCCCATTGCGCACAGTCTGGGTCGTGAAACGACGTCCTGTGTCTGCACGAAAAGCATTATTCGACATGGTAGCGTTCATCCACTGCAGTAGCAGCCCTTGGGCGGCCTGAGCGAGGCATGTCATCAACAGTTCCCGTCTCTCTGTATCTCCTCCATGTCCGAATAACACTCCAAGACGCCTGGACACTGCCCTTGTTGAGAGCCCTTCCTCGCACAAAGTGACAATGCGGACGCGATAGAACCGCGGTATTGACCGTCGAGGCATGGTTGAACTGCAGACAACACGAGCCGTGTACCTCCTTCCTGGTCGAATGATTGGAACTGGTCGGCTGTTGGACCCCCTCCGTCTAATAGGCGCTGCTCATGCAGGGCTGTTTACATCTTTACGCGGGTTTAGTGACATCTCTGAACACTCAAAAAGGACAGTGTCTGTGATACAACATCCACGGTCAACGTCTATCTTCAGGAGTTCTGGGAACCGGGGTGATGCAAAACTTTTTTTGATGTGTGTATATTTATGTTACTTTAGTATGCAAACATTAGTCAAAACATTAGTTCTGATAAGTAATATTTAAATAGTACCAAAGAGTAGAGGAAAGGGGCAGAAAACAGGAAGAGATGCGAAACACACTCGACTCTCGACTGATGTCAAGTAAATTACGTAAGGGTGTTTCCAATGCAGTAGCAATTATAAACCGCCGGTCAGTCAGTTTTTATACTGATGCTGTATGTCGGCTTTTCTAGTTGTTAAATGATGCAACTAGAGTCCTAGTCTTATATTATTCTTACTTCGCCTGTCATGTGTTATTTTGCCACAAAGGTAGCAGAATTCCTCCTCCTCGTCTACTAAGTGATCTCCAGCTTCGATGCTCAGTTTTTGCTAAACTTATTGTTGCTGCTCCTAGATATTTTCGTCTTTAATTGGTTCACCTTGGGTCCATATTCTGCGCTCAGCAAATTATCTACTCAGTTTCAACAAGGACATCATTCCGTCCTCATGATACGACTGATATCGCTTACCTGAACTTTAACACCATTTTTCAACCTTTCTTTACTTCCATTGTTTATTTTCCGATACAAAAGAGGAGGAAGATTAAATAACTGTTTCACGCCCTTTGTTATCCGAACCCTCACCCCTCAATGTGCTTGTATAAGGCTACTATCAATATTTAGTTGATTTCAAATTCTATATTTTCCACTGTAGTAGGTGTACAAATATGATTGATGCATGAACGGTACCGTAAACTCACCAACTTGTTAATGTGTCCACCAGATGCCGTTACGAGTGCCGCGTCATGACAAAATGGCGACGAACGAAGAAAAGAGATTTTGGATATTGGAATATGCGAAATGTTATCTGTTACAATAGCGCAGGCTGCATTCAGGAGGAACTAAGGGGAAGAATCTGCATGTAAACAGAGCATTGTGCATTGATATCCACAGTTTATGGACACTGGTTGTCTCTATAAACAGAAAAGTACCGGTCGAACAAGTGTTCTAGACGCAACCGTAGAGAGCACGAAGGAAATTTTCGCACGCAGTCCAAAAGACTACAAGGTCCATCCAAGCCAGGAACTTGGAATACCGCAGTAAACTGTGTAGAAAATTCTGCGATGGCGGGTACATTTCAAAACGTATCGTCTGCAGCTCGTTTAACAATCAAATGCGGAAGATTATGGCCGCCATTTTCAATTTTGCATCACAAAGCAGGATGCACTTGAGGATGAACATTTCGCATCCAAACCGATTTTCGGCAACGAAGCAACATTCCATTTATCTAGAAAGCTTAATCGCCACTACATGAGAGCGTGGGACAATGAAAGTCCTCGTGAAGCTGTGGCGCACGAACGAGATTTGCAGTACGTTAATGTTTTCTGTGCGGTGTCACAAAGGAACTGCATGGGTTGTTTTTCTTCTGCGACTAGACTGTGATGAGTATCTCTTGCCTTGATTTAATGCAGTTGCGTTTGTTTCCGCAGCTGACTTCTAATTCGAAGATGTTGGATTATCGATGTTCGTCTCTACCTAAGCGACGAACTTCTGCTTCGTTGTATTGAGCGTAGCAGTAATGATGATGTGTCTCTGATCCTTTGGCATCCCGGATCGCATGACCTAAAGTCTTGTGACTTTTTCCTCTGGAGTGAACATTAGGGATCGTATCAGAGTACCACCTTAGATTAGATTATATTTAATTTTTGTTCCATAGAAACGAAAATGAGATGATTCTCACGTGTGTGAAACTTTTCACAAAGTATAACATAAAAAAACATGGAACATTCACTCACTTCCCTGATAATTTGTCAGGAGACGGAGCAGTTCAGTCCGTGGTTGAAACTGCTGATGGAATTGCTAGTGCAACTACTGCCGCAGGAGCTTCCATAGTGACCGGACTCTGATAAGACGAGGAACGAATCGCAAAGCAGCCGGGTCTCTCCGGTCGGCCGAGAGCGACGACAGCGCGCCGCTGAAAGCAAACAAAAAGGCACCAGGAGAGGAGGACAAGAAACAGCGATGCCCAAGGGCGGAAGAACAAGTCCAGAGAATAAACCAGGATCAAACCTACAACGTAGCGAATTCGGAACCAATCAACGATGTGTAGCGAGATCAATACTGTAGCACAGGGAAATCACGACACACTGAGCGTCTGCGCTGCTGGCTTTAAAGAGCGGCCGCCAGGTGCACGAGGGGCTTGTCTACATAGACAGCGCTGCAGTGGCTACAACAACGCTGGTAGAATACGCCAGTGCCTCCTAGCGGCCGTCGCCGAGGTCCATGCCTTCCATCAGGCGTTCAAATTCGCGGACTGGGATACCAAAGAAAGGATGTGGCTACGTTAAGGTATGGAAAGAAATACGCTACCACTTGGGCGTGTGTGGTGTTATCAGAGGGGCACTCATCGAACATTTATAGACTCCAAATGCAAACTTGGTGGGTTTACTGTTATATTCATGCATTACTTATATTTGTACTTGTACTACTTCGGAAGATACAAAGTTTTTAAAACGAACGAACCATTTATACTCGCCCTGTATAGAGTGTATGTTGCCCGTCTTTCCCTACTTAGCTTACTCAAATGTTAAATCGAAGAATACTTTCTCATTTGCGACTGGCCGTATAAACATGGATTTTCGCGTTGCATTGCTGTTAATTTATTTAGTCATGCGACTTATTTTGTAAACCGAATTTTTCACATACGAGTGTTGGAACTTTAATAGTGGCAACTATTTATTCACAGCTCGTACAAAATACATATGTGTTTCAAAGTTTTACTGACCTTCAAAGTCGCGGTTCTCGGCGCGCAGTCCGGAACCGTGCGACTGCTACGGTCGCAGGTTCGAATCCTGCCTCGGGCATGGATGTGTGTGATGTCCTTAGGTTAGTTAGGTTTAATTAGTTCTAAGTTCTAGGGGACTTATGACCACAGCAGTTGAGTCCCATAGTGCTCAGAGCCATTTTTTTGACCTTCAAAGTAGTCACCAGCATTGTGTATAATCCGTTGCCAGCGATGTGGAAGTCGTACGATACTCTTAGTAGTGCGAGTTGTGTTGACAGTTCGAGCGCTGCGATCTGTTGCCCGACGAATTTGTAGCAGTTCTGAAACGAATGCCGTGAAGTGTTTCCTTCAGTTTAGAAATCGAGTTGAACTCACGAGGGCGTAAGTGAGGGGAGTGCAGTAGGTGGTATAGCACTTAGCAGCCCCATCAGTCAAACAAATCAGTAACAGTTTGCACTGTATGTGCTTGAGCATTGTCGTGCAAAATGATGATCAGGTCCTGCAGGAAGTGTCATCACTTCTGTCTCTAAGTTGGTCGTAGGTTGTGTTCCAAAAACGAAGAGCATAGAGACAGAAGTGATGACACTTTCTGCAGGACCTGTCCATCATTTTTCAGGTCAGTGCTCAAGCACGTACAGTGCAAACTGTTACTGATTTGTTTGACTGATGGGGCTGCGAAGTGCTATACCACCTACTGCACTCCCTTGACATAAGCCCTCGTAAATTCAAATCGGTTTCTAAACTGTAGGACACACTTCACGGCATTCGTTTCAGAACTGTTACAAATTCGTCGGGTAACAGACCTCGCCGCTCGAACTGTCAACACAACTGGCACTGCTAAGAGAATCCTGCGACTTCCACATCGCTGGCAACGGGTTATACACAATGCTGGTGACTACTTTGACGGCCAATAAAACTTTGAAACACGTACCTACTTTGTACGAGCTGTAAATAAATAGTTGCCACTATTAAAGTTCCAACCCTCGTATTTGAAGCCAAATTTGTAGATGTAAGTAGTAGTAGTAGTAGTAGTAGTAGTAGTAGTAGTTCTATATCCTTCAGTTTTGAGGTACGCTGAACGTTGTCGACAACAAGGAAACTAATTGGCCCCACTACAATGAAGTTGTGGGAGACAACACCCGGCATAATCCAGTTATCATCTTCTATTTTACGTGTGCTCTCATTATTTTCCCCTCTGATGATCCTTCCACGGCCAATAATTCGATATGGGATGTCCCAGTAACCTGTCTCCTTTTTATGGTAAAAGTTTTCTGTAAATTTCGTTTATGCATCTGTTCTTTTCCCTACATATGACTGGTTTTGTCTGCTAACCTCTTCATCACAGAATGACACTTGCACCTCCAACGTTCTCAGTTATTTGTTGGGTATGTTCCAATCTCTGTCTTTCTCTAGATTTTTTACCCTCTACAGCTCGCCCCAGTACCATGGAAGTTATTCCTTGAAGTCTTAACACATGTCCTATCACACTGGCTCTTGTTCTCTTACACGTGTTCATCTCCTCGTCAATTATGTGCTGAATCTTGCCATTTCTTACCTTATCAGTCCACCTGATTTTCAACAACCTTCTACTGCTCCTCGTCGCAAACGTCTAGATTCTTTTCTCTTCCGGTTTTCCCACAATCCATGTGCTCTAAAAGAACATTTTCAGAAATTTCTTCCTGAAATTAACTCCTATATTTGATGCTTGTAGACTTCATTTGGCCTGAAATGCCTTCATCTGTGCTAGTGTGCTTTGAATGTCCTCCTTGCTTCGTCCGTCATACTTTAGTTTACTTCCTAGGCAGCACAATCCATTCATTTAATCTACATCGTGGTTACCAATTTTGACTGCAAATTTATCAGTAACCTCATTTCTGCTGCTCCTCATTACTTTAATCTTTCTTTGGATTACTCTCTGTCCGTATTCTACACTCATTAGACTGTTCATTCCATTCAGAGTGTCCTGTAATTCTTTCTTACTTTCACAGGGGACAGAAATGTCATCAGCGAATCCTACCATCGATACCTTTTCACCTTGAATTTTAATAGCATTCTCGGCTCTTTCCTTCATTTCTGTCATCGTTTCTTCGATGTCTAGATTCAACAGCAGCGGAAGAAACTACGTAATATTTTACACACTTTGGATATGATTATTTAGTAATAGAAATCTTTTATTGAAGAAATCTTCCTTCACCTATACAAATCAGCTTTTTACATTTTCCTCTGACCATTCTGTGTAAGCTTGTACCTAGTTATTAAAATTTCTTTACTTCTTCCAGTACTTCAGAAAATTATCTGATGTATAGAGAATTTATATTCTAATTAGACAGCAAAGTTTAGGTTTGACACTGAGCTCACTCACTTGGTTAATATCTGTAGACGAGTCCGACAAGGATGCGTTCTGCCACAACTGTTATTAAATTTGTTCTCAGAGTTATAGGTGCTGGCAGATGCTGAATGTTTTTAAATCACACTGAAATTGTTGGTACTTGATAGGTCCCTCCACTCCCTGATAAATTTGAGTAGATAGCATATATGTAGTTGGTTACGTTTACAATATTTGGTCGTAGAGCAATTTTAAAACGAAAACCCCAGTTACATAAATCTACATCTACAACTACATGAATACTCTGCATATCACATTTAAGTGCCTGGCAGAGGTTTCATCGAACCACCTTCATAAAATTTCTCTATTATTCCAATCTCGTACAGCGCGCGAAAAAAAACGAATATTTTCGCATTCGAGCAGAAAGTTGGTGATTGAAATTTAGTGAGACGATTCCGCCGCATCAAAAAAAGCCTTTGTTTTAATGATGTCCAGCGAGGGAAGCCACTACCCGGACGAGCACCCAAGACATGGGACAGCAGCTAGTCGAGTATATCCACGGAAAGAGACAGACTAGAAGGGCAACCCTAGTAAGCAGAAGACGAGGATGATAATACACTACCGCCCAGGAATATATATCTAGAGTGTAACTAAATTTATCTGGATTTAGTTCCGTCAGAATCGGAAAATGAAGGTGGGGTAGATGCCGGTATGGCAGAAGATGTAGAGCAGGAAGTAAACAGAGATGAAGAGCACCAGGAATCAGTTGCAGAACCGACACTGGAAAAAGTTAAAGTTAGTATCAAGATTCTTAAAAACAATAAAGCTCCGGGAGAAGGCAATATTACAGCAGAAATGATACAATATGGTGGAGAAAAACTAGTAAGGGTTTTGCATAAGATTATAGTGGAAATATAGCGGAAAGAAAATATACCGAAACAGTGGAGTACAGCAATACTCTGCCCTATACATAAGAAACATGACAAAGCTGACTGCGGGAATTGTAGAGGAATTGCACTACTCTGTATAGTGTATACAGTATTAGGAAAAATCACGGCTGGGCGGTTACGAACATACGTAGAAGAGTATCTAGGAGACTACCAGTGTTGTTTCAGAACTAATAGATCCATTACAGACCAGATTTTCTCTATCAGACAGATCCTTGAAAAGTGATATGAGTACAACATCGATGTCCACCAACTGTTCATTGACTTCAAACACGATTATGATAGTATCAAAAGGGATCAACTTTGGAAGGCAATGCAAGAGACAGGAGTCTCTAACAAACTGATAAGATTGGTCCAAATGACTTTGAGAAGAACAGTATTCAAAGTAAAGATCGAGGGCATTTTATCAAAGGCATTTGAAGTTAACCAAGGACTGTGGCAGGATGATGTGCTTTCCACTATTCTGTTTAATGCCGCCTTGGAGAGTGTAATGCGAAAGACACGAAGCAACAACCCTGGACGTACACTGTTTAATAGAGTGACTCAGGAGTTTGCATATGCGGATGATATTGATTTGTTATCCAGGAGGAAACAGGACCTGGAATAAAAGCTTGAAAAAGTAGAAAAATATGGTGCGGAGATGGGGCTGACCATTAATCAATCAAAGACCAAGTATATGCTAACATCTAGGAAAAGATACAGTGAAGAAGTAAGAAGCATGACTTTGAATGGAAAAGAATATGAACGCTGTGAGAGCTGTAAATATCTTGGGTGACTGGTAACTGACAACAATGACATGAGAGAAGAAATACATGAAGGATTGCAGATGGTAACAGGAGACACTTTGCACTGGTTAAAGTGTTTAAAGCAAGGAGCCTTAGTAGGAATCTGACGGTGTACTATACAGTAGTTAGACCAATGGTGTTGTATGGTTCGGAGACCTGGACTATGACAGAAAACGATGAGGAGTTGTTGCTGAGATGGGAAAGGAAGATGCTTAGGAAGATCTACAGGGCAGTGAATGATAGCAATTTTTGGAGAACCAGAAATAATAACGAGATCAGAGAGCTGTACAACAAACCAGATATCGTGACTTAAACAAAGACTACGTTGGTTGGGACATGTGGAAAGAATGGTGGAGGACAGCACAGTCATGAAAGCTTTCCAAGGTAAACCAGATGGACGTCGTATGGGGCAGAGCAAGGGCCAGATGGCTAGACAACGTGGAAGAGGACTTGAGGAGAATGGGACTGAGAAGATGGAGAGCCAAGGCAGCCAGCAGAAAAAAGTGGGCGTAGGTTGTCTGGGAGGCCAAGGCCCTACTAGGGCTGTAGCGCCAAGGAGTAGTAGTAGTAGTTCCGTCAGTATGTCAGAAGTGTGTTTTCGAAGAGATACCAGCCTGCAGACACAAAGAGCCATGGCCCAGTGCAGAGTGACAGCGAGCAAAGCGTCCGATTTGCAGATCTCTGCCATAATCAAATACACCACAGAAATTCCAGAAAAAAAGCACTTTCTGCAAAAATTTCTGCATCCTACTCCGTTGCCAGTTCGTGCGGCTGGCCGACGTATACTATGTGAGCGAAAGTATCCGGACACCTGGCTGAAAATGACTTACAAGTTCGTGGCGCCCTCTATCGGTAATGCTGGAATTCAATATGGTGTTGGCCTACCCTTAGCTTTGATGACAGCTTCCACTCTCGTAGGCATACGTTCAATCAGATGCTGGAAGGTTTCTCGGGGAATGGCAGCCCATTCTTCACGGTGTATCGATGTTGGTCGGTGAGGCCTGGTACGAAGTCGGCGTTGCAAAACATCTCAAAGGTGTTCAATAGGATTCAGTTCAGGACTCTATGCTGGCTAGTCCATTACAGGGATGTTATTGACGTGTAACAACCACCTGTATGGACAGGTGCTCGACCTTCTTGAAAGATGCAGTCGCCATCCCCGAATTGCTCTTCAACAGTGGGAAGCAATAAGGTGCTTAAAACATCAATGTAGGCCTGTGCTGTGATAGATCCACGCAAAACAACAAGGGGTGCAAGCCCCCTCCATGAAAAACACGACCACACCGTAACACCACCGCCTCCGAATTTTACTATTGGCACTACACACGCTGGCAGATGACGTTCACCGGGAATTAGCCATACCCACACCCTGCCATCGAATCGCCACATTGTGTACAGTGATTTGTCACTCCACACAACGTTTTTCAACTGTTCAATCGTCCAATGTTTACGCTCCTTACACCAAGCGAGGCGTAGTTTGGCATTTACCAGCGTGATGTGTGGCTTATGAGCCGCAGCTCGTCCATGAAATCCAAGTTTTCTCACCTCCCACCTAACTGTCGTAGTACATGCAGTGGATCCTGATGCAGTTAGGAAATCCTGTGTGATGTTCTGGATAGATGTCTGCCTATTACACATTACGACCCTCTACAACTGTTTGCGGTCTCTGTCAGTCAAGTCTGTAAGCTTTTGTGCTGTACGTGTCCCTTCGCGTTTCCACTTCACTATCACATCGGACACAGTGGACCTAGGGATGTTCAGGAGTGTGGAAATCTCGTGTATAGACCTATGACACAAGTGACACCCAATCACCTGACCACGTTCGAAGCCCGTGAGTTCTGCGGAGCCCCCCATTCTGCTCTCTCACGATGTCTAGTGACTACTGAGGTCGCTGTTATGAAGTACCTGGCAGTAGGTGGAAGCACAATGCACCTAATATGAAAAACGTATGTTTTGGGGGTGTCCGGATACTTTTGATCACATAGTGTATGATTTTACTTCAGTGGTTACAAAATCAAGTTGAATGCACTCACTGAGTAGCCAAGGCAACTAGCGAATGTCGATGCAGAGGAACAAGCAAATGAATGTTTTGAACAGGCTTTTATCAACCTACAAGGAAGCAGAATTCTCGTCCAGTGTAGACCATCGTTCGATACGACTAAGTCAAGAAGCAGCGCTGTCGTCATCTCAGTGTGTTGGGTCGCGGGACTGGGAATCCTCGGGGATTTCATCGACAGAGTTCGGGAAACATCACGTGACAACGGCACAATCTCATCGAAGAAAATAGTAAACGAAGAAAAATGTATAGAAAGGATGTATAAAAAGGTGGTCTGCTCGAATGATTGTAGGCCTAAATTCTGGGTTCGCTTCAGAGATGGGGTGACCTTTTTAAACGAGCACCAACAGGCCCTCTTCACCTCTGGTACCGCCAATAGAACATCCTGAGGTTTCTAAATATACACTAAACGTGATACACATCGGTACCTATTGGAGAAGGGCCGGTGTAGGGTTTTCCATTGTAGAGGAGAAAGTCAAGGTAAGTTGAAACTCTGTCATCAATAAGCTTTCTTACAACAGAAGATTTGTTTTGTTAATGAGCCAGTCATCGTGTAAGGTCACAGGCCACGTATTTCTTATTGTACATGAACTTAGTTTGTTGAAAATATTGGTGCTGGACTGGGGTTAAACCGCAGTTGTCTCCTGTTGCCGGGTGTGACTCTTAGGGGACGATGTAGCTCTATCATTTCATTGCTTTCTCAACCGTCCAGACTCCTTGAGGTGTCTACAGAAGGCGCGCGTCGCGCGTCCGAATCATGGTCCAGTATAAAAATGTTCATTGCATAGTTTCAGGTTGTTGCATATGAACACCAAATTGCAGGTTTCATGTCTCTCCATGCGTTCTCAACGACGTTGATCGGTACCAATTTCCATTACCAGTTAGACACTGAATTTTTCATCATTTCAGGTTGAAACATGCCGCTCCTAGTTGCTGGTGAAAAAGAATACGATGGCTAACGTCCCTTCGCGTGTAGGCAATAACGATAATTTGTGGAGAGTTAGATTTCCAGTCAGCGCAGAACTTTTCGTAACGTTATTTTCAATTCAGACATTTGTACATCTCGCTAGTGGTGAAATAAACTGATATTTAATATTCATTCGTGGCAAGAAAATATCGAGATGTGTGACTGTTATTATCAATGAAAACACACTCAGCATTGGTGAAATACTTTGCAACATTTATTATGCCATCGTCAGGTACAAAAATAAGTGTGTGATTCACTGAAATTTTGTAGGATCAGAGATTTTAAACTAGTGCTTCTATAGAGTACCTCCTTTTCCAGAGATGAAAAAAGTAAACGCTAGATTTAGGGATAAAACAAGAGTAATTATTTCAGTGTAAATGCGGTGTAAGATTATGTAGCTGAGATAGAATACGTGACATTATCTACTGAACTATAAACAAATTACTAGAACTGTTCATAGGAGAAAATGAATTGAACAGTGAACTTCGGTGACATGCTCTGACGGCGTGGCTGACCAAAATAATTTTGCCCCTAATAGGCCTAAATAACAGACAGATCATATATACTCGTGAGATTGAGCAAGTAAATAAAGGAAAACAGAGCGTGTGAATAAGACGCTAATTTAAAACTTAGCCTCGATGGGACTGTGAGTATTATCTGTAGTTAGCAGTGATGAGTACGGGAAATGTGTCTGATCGTTCAGTACCAATCTTGGGCAGATGGATATATTTTCATTAATTTCCACTATTTACGTACAGTTCATCTTCCTTTCTTTATGGATGTGGTGTAATACTTCATGTTGCACTTTGTATCTGTGGCCTTCTTTAAGCAGGTGGTCTGCAAAAGTAGTCTTTTTTAAATTTCTAACTTCTGTGGGGTTCCTATAAGCAGCTGCGAATTGCTCTGTCAGACTGACCTATACAGAATTTTCCACAATTACAAGTAATTATATATAGTCCACTCTATTCCAAAGCTGAAGCTCTGTCTTCGCCATTGGACAAAAACTGCCCAACAGTGTTGTACGCATAAAATGATGTTTTTAAGTTCCTGGATTTGAGATTTCTGTCTACATTCAGCGAGACTTTCCTCCCTCAACATTGTATTGGTCCCCATTTATTGCATTCTTGATGGTGGTCCATCAAGAACAGAGTAAAGAAGACAGGACACCTGTTGTTTCTGCTTTTTGTGAGTTATGGAGTCCACCCAGGTAGGAGGATAGCCATTGTTTGATGCTATTTGTTTGATTACATTTAATTACATTTGGAAGTTGTGTTCAGTCATGGACAGATATTAGACGAAGTGTCATTGAAAGGAAGGCAGCATGTTTATGGGTCACTGGGTGCTGAGAATTGGTAGGTATTACGATATCAGCGGTTGTATGTTTCCTGTAAATCTAGAAAGTAAGAATATGATCACTGATGTCTATCGCTAGATCTAAAAGAATTATGCAGCCCCTCCCCCCTCAAATTCAATTGCGAATTTTATTGTGTTGTGTTTAATATTTAGTTGCTAAGCTGAAAATCTGGTTACGTGCTGGGTTCGAATCCCGGCCATACTTCTATAGAGAAGAGAGAATGTGCGCTGTTAGTGAAATTGTTTTATGTGAACAAGACCAATAATATAGTGCTATATAGAGAGAGTGTCGCCGATTCAAAGGTGTGAGGAGATATGTGTTGTCATTAAATGGTTTAAACAAGATGATAACATAATTAGAAAACACGAGCTTGGTGTGGCATCTGGAAGAGAAAGACGTCCTACCCCATTGGAAATTATTGATGAGGTTGCTGTTGCTGTTACGGACTATGCAGCACGAGCCCCGTGTAGTGCTAGTGGTCGTGCAGATTCAAGAGAATTGTCCATCCAATGATCAACAGTACGGAAAGTTTTGCGGTCTATTTGACACTGATATCCGTGCAAGATCCAGATGGTGCAGCAACTGAGGCATCAAGGTCTTCAAATGGTTCAAATGGCAATGAGCACTATGGGACTTAACTTCTGAGGTCATCAGTCCCCTAGAACTTAGAACTACTTAAACCTAACTAACCTAAGGACATCACACACATCCATGCCCGAGGCAGGATTCGAACCTGCGACCGTAGCGGTCGCGCGGTTCCAGACTGTAGCGCCTAGAACCGCTCGGCCACTCCGGCCGGCCATCATGGTCTGCAGAAACGTTTTGAATTTGCTCTTCGGTTTCTGCGACGGACCGAAATTGATGACATGTGGCCTGGGAATATTCTTTGGAGTAACGAGAAACGTTTTACACTACAGGGTACAGTGAATGCGCAGAACTACCGGATGTGGGGTACTGTTAATCAGCGTGTTGTGCACGAAGAGCTGTATGTGACTGTGTAGTGTGGATTCACAAAGAATTTATTGTCGCTCCGTTCTTTTATGAGAATACAACCAGAGTTTCCTGTCAGGTGTAGTGTAACGCCTTCACGTTATCGAGACCTCCTTCGTGATTCATGGTTTGGAAGAGCGCAATTGTGTGGAAACCATTGTTTTCATGCAAGATGAGGCAACACTTCATGTCTTGAAAGATCTGCTTACTGCAGCCATCCACGAACGTTCTATCTCCAGAGGTTTTACAGAGGCATGGCCTGCAAGTTTACATCTGAATCCTTGTGACTTTTGATTTTGCGGATATCTAAAAGAACCCGTTTACCAGGGCCACGGTTGGTCTCTACCTTATCTGAAGGGCAGTATACAGAAACATGTTGCTCAGATCCCGCCGGAACTGCACGAGCAGCTATTGATCACGTCGGATGAGATCAGATGCAGGATGTGCCGACGTCTCCGGTGATCATATGGAACAGACTGCGTAAGTGGTAGTTATTATTGAAATCAACATTACACCTTTCTCACTTGTGTGAGCTTTTCTCCTCACGTCCCGTTCCTAATCCATTACATAAGGCAACGTTTCTACACGTCTTTTTTCTGTTCACAGTGACAGATTTGCACCTGGTGGCCGAAAATGGAACTTAATTTTTTCCCAGAGTAAGATGGTCCCGCATTAACGTATCAGAATATCTACCAAGATTAGCTGTTATACGATAATTACATTCGACACTGGACCTCTACGAGTAGCTGCGCTTTAATCGCCTTGTACATTTGAAAACGATATGAATGATGTTATTGTCATCTAAAGACTGCTATTAGTCGACCTTGATCAGCTCTTGAATATTGCAATCACAGCCGTTGTTGACGAGAACCGTTTCAAGAAGCATTCAGTATCAGATGGCAGATAAAGCAGCAAGTACTTAAATATGGGGGGCGGCGCGGGCAGAGAGGCAGAGGTGGCACAGGATCAGAGACCATGAAGACTGCCGCTTTACTGGTGCTGGTCCTCGTGATAGCTGCGGAAGGGGCGGTCCCTTACCGGGCGGTCCCTCACCGTCGACCCATTGTGCAGACGCTCGAATACAATGAGGATGCTGACTTGGATACGGTGAGTAGAATGTAAGCTGGATCGACACAGGTGATACTCTCGACAACAGTAATTGGAAATATGTTGCTCCACAGTAGCTTCACATTAAAATATTGGTTAACGAGTCCCTTTTATCTAACACTACAAGTGCTCACGATACCACCGCCATTCCTTTATTTTTTCCCATTGTGAGCTTCAAGATATATGTGATTGCTTCAAGAGTTTCACAAAGCAAGAAATTAGGTAACAAGTGTTGGTAACAAATGAAAGCAGTTAGTTTTCGAGTATATGGTCTCTTAATTTGTTAGATTCCCGGAAGACGCTCGACACTGTACGGCTTTGTCAGCTGAAAACCACGTGTGTTTAGATTGTGCTTGTGTGTGTTTTCTACTGTGGAAGAAGGCCTTCTGCCGAAAGCTTATCTCTGTAGCAGTCTTCTCGTTGTGCCTGTCAACTACTAATCGTCTCCTCCATAAGGTGAGCAGCAACCTATCCTTTCGATAATACTGTTGTTACTCCATCTTGGGCCGGCCGCTGTGGCCGAGCGGTTCTAGGCGCTTCAACCTGCTGTTACAGTCGCAGGTTCGAATCCTGCCTCGGGCATGGATGTGTGTGATGTCCTTAGTTAGGTTTAAGTAGTTCTAAGTATAGGGGACTGATGACTTCCGATGTTAAGTCCCACGGTGCTTAGAGCCATTTGAACATTCGATCTTGGAATTCCCATTGTTTAATAACTGGCATGATGAATGTTTTATGAGTAGAAGGCAGTACGTAATACTTGTCGATACGGAAAAGAAACGAAAAAGAAATGCGTTGCGCCCCATAGAATCGTAACAGGATTACGATTAGGTAGGCTCAGTAGTAGGGGAGATTTATACCTTGGAACACATTTCGGGCTTCAGCCTCCATCCAGTCCTTTAATAGAAGTTTAATGTACTGTCTGACCCCATTTCTACATGATGGCACACACTTTTGTGTGCTGCAGTCTTTTTCTAAAATTACAAAAATTACTCCGGAAAAGCAAGGTTTTTCCGGATGTGGAATCATGTTCCAAGTTACAATATGGTTTGGTTACCTAGGAAGAAATGTTCTACCAAAATTTAAAAGCGTTGCAATCGAGAAAACCTTGTCAGTATTTATTTAATAGCTTATCTGTTACATTATTACTCTAATATACACCAGTACTTAGTAATTAACAGTAAATCGAGTAGAACTACTACAAAAACCAATTACCAGCTAAATACGTTTGGAAATACACTGACGAGCCCAAATATTATGACCGCCTGCTTAATAACTTATTTGTCCTTCTTTTGAACGAAATACGTAACTGATTCTGCGTATCAGGGATCCGACAGTATGTTGAAAGTTTGTGAAGGTATATGGCAGTAAGACATCTTCGCACAGGTCGTGTAATTCGCGAAAATAACGGGCCACTGATTTGCGTACGCGGTGATGGCGCGCAGTAGAGACCCGATGGATCCCATAAGATCTACATCAGGCGAATTTGGTCGCCGAGACATCAACGCGAGTTCACTGTAACGCTCCTCGAACCACTGTAGCACGGTTCTGGCACCAAGACACGGACAGTTACGCCGCTGAGAGATGACATCGCTGTCGGGAAGGGATGCAGGTGGTTCGCAGCTGTCAGCGTGTCTTCGATTACTACCGCAAGTCCCACGCAAGCGCAGTAGAATGTCGCCCATAGCTTAATACTACTACTACCAGCTTGCGTCGTTCACCTCGATGACGGCGTTTGTGGAGACGACCAGCGGCCTAATGTAGAGCCAACACATTCCCATTGATCGGCGGTCGAATCACGATGGTCCCATGATCACTGCAAACGTAATTGACATTTAGGGTGCTCTGTTGCGGAGGTCCATATTCAGCAATGTAGGGTAAACGATATACTCCGAAATACTTGTGCGTGTTCCAGCGATGTGCTCTTTCGGGAGAGATGCCACAGATCACCATCTATCCTACTTTACAGAACAGACAAGCCTCATAATCCCACGTTCTGTGAAGAGTCGTGGTCGTCCAATCATTTAGCGCGTAGTGGTAGTTTCACTGTCCTTCTACCTCTTTTCATAGATGCCATAGATGCTCACGACAGTAGCACGTGAACATTCGACTAGCTTCGCCGTTTTCGAAATACTCGTTCACAGGCTCTACGTAATAATAACCTGTCCTTTGTAAGAGTCTCTTATCTCAGTGGATTTTCTCGTTTGCAGCCCATATCTTCGCTAGGGTGAGCCCACGTCCGTGTATGCTCTGCTTACATACTTTTGTTGGCGTTTCACTTACCCACAAAGTCACCAGGTGCAACCAATGTCTGGGTGAGCAATGGTCATAACGTTTTGGCTCATCAGTGTAGAGACTATGGGAATATACCACAGATTTTCAGCTTCAAGACAGATAAAACTATTATGAGATTAAAGCAACTCATTTCGTTTGCAAATGTCACAATTTTCATTGTAATAGACCGTCTTCCGTTTCAAGATACAAGATGGTGTGCGACCGACGAAGTATGGCTTAATCGCCCATGCGTTGGATGCTGTAATTAGTTTTAAAAATATACAGCATTTTATTCAGAACAGAAGTCTGTAACCGAATAATATATTCCAAATAGGTTAAATGTATTATACACTATTTAAATGCGTGGAACTGAAGATATTTGCAAATGATGCACAAAACACATGTTTCACAACAAAAACTGTAGAAAATGCCTGAAACTGCTTATGGCAGTCTCTAACGCTTATTTTTTCACGTGATTCATAAACCGGTCACTTGATTAAAACACCGATCAGGAAGCATCATGTGTTCCTAACTACACTATCCTCAAGGTAGAATACTCTCCCCTATTATTAAAGCGTCTGATGACAATTCTGCGGTCTGCAAGAAACCATCGTCGTTGTCCCACTCTCTTATAATGGGTATAAATGGAATATAATGAAACTTCCTGGTAGATTATAACTGTGTGCCGGACCAAGACACGAACTCCGGGCTTTCCTTTGTACGGAAAATTGCTCTACCAACTGAGCTACCCAACCACGATTCACGACACGCCCCCACCGCCTTAATTCCGTCAGTACCTCGTCTCCTACCTTCATATCGCACACACTCCACTGCAGAGTGAAAATTTCGTTCTGGGAACATCTCCCAGACTGTGGCTAAACCATGTCTCCGCAATAACCTTTCTCCCAGGAGTGCTAGTGCTGCAATGTCTGCAGGAGAGTTTCTGTGAAGGAAGGAGGAGATGAGTTACTGGGGGAATCAAGACTATGTGGGCGGATTGTCAGTCGTGCTTGGGTAGCTCAGTTGGTAGAACTCTTGCCCGCGAAAGGCAAAAGCCCCAAGTTTCAGTCTCGTCCCGGCACACAGATTTAATCTGCCAGGAAGTTTCATATGAGCGCACATTTAAGTGCAGAGTGAAAATTTTATTCTGGAAAATAATCCTCATAAAATAAAGAATCTGAAGTATCCGGTGACGAGGTTGCGCTCAACATCTGAAGCCCATGATTATACAGGATGTTTCAAAGCCTTGGCAACAAATTTCTAGAGGTGACAGACCCCGCCGTAGAGAACAACATGTTGACTGATGCTTACCTGTGACGCTAGGCCTCCTTTAGTGTTTGCCGTCCCTGAGACTGTGAAATTAAACCGAACTAGCAGTCTACTAACAGGGCGTGCAGCATACTACCTTAAAATATCTAGGAGTAATTATCCAGAATGACCTTAAGTGAAATGACCACATAAAACAAAAATCAGATGCCATACGGATTCATAGGAACAATCTCTAGGAAGGAAGTGGCTTACAATGCGCTTATTCGACCGATGGCTCATCGGAAAGGTCGGACTGATAGAAGACGTAGAGAAGATCCAACGAGGAGCTTCGCGTTTGGGTACGGGATCGTTTAGTCGGCTCGAGAGGGTCACGGAAATGCTCAACAAGGTCCAGTGGAGGTAGCCGGGCCGGCCGGAGTGGCCGAGCGGTTCTAGGCGCTACAGTCTGGAACCGCGCGACCGCTACGGTCGCAGGTTCGAATCCTGCCTCGGGCATGGATATGTGTGATGTCATTAGGTTCGTTACGTTTAAGTAGTTCTAAGTTCTAGGAGACTGATGACCTCAGAAGTTAAGTCCCATAGTGCTCAGAGCCATTTGAACCATTTTTGAGTTAGCTGGTCGCTGTGGCCGAGTGGTTCTATGCGCTTCAGTCCGGAACCGCGCTGCTGCTGCGGTCGCAGGTTCGAATCCTGCCTCGGGAATGGACGTGTGTGATGTCCTAAAGTTAGTTAGTTTTAAGTAGTTGTCTAGGGGACTGATGACCTCACATGTTAAGTCCCGTAGTGCTTAGAGTCATTTGAACCATTTGAACCAAGGTCCAGTGGCGGTCGCTACAAGAGAGGTGCTGTGCATCACGGAAAGGATTACTACTGAAATTTCGAGAGAGCACTTTCCGGAGAGTCGGGCAACATCTTACTTCCTCTCACATACATCTCATGAAAAGACCACGACTACAAAGTTCGAAAGATTAGAGGTAATACAGAGGTTTACCAACAATCATTCTTCCCACGCGTCATTCGCGATTGGTAGATGGCATTGGGGGCGGGGGGGGGATCATTTAGTGGCACCAGTAGTACTCCCCACCATACAGACTTAGGTGGTTTGCGGAGGATGATGTAGACGTTGACATACCATCTAACCTAGCAAATTGATAGGGTGAGTTTCAATAAGATAACCATATGGATGAGTATCTCTAAGCGGAGACAGTTATTCTTGAACAGAATCAGGAACTTCAGTTTTCCTCGGCCTACCTCCTTTCATCTGCTTTTCACGCAGAGGTGGTGATGGGATGATAGGCAACACACATTACATACAGACGCCACAGAGTGCCTACTTCCAGACGACTCTCGGGGGCACAGCCAGTCTCAAACGACTCCTAGGGAAGCGTCAGCGGACATTTTGTCTTTAACAAGACTTGTTCCGCCTAATGCGATATATCACCCCTAGGAATTTGTCGCGACGACTCTGAAACACCCTGTATATTCAGCGACAGTATTAACAAACGCTAAGGAATGGGACGAACGTGAAACATTAGTAGCTGGGAAGGTGAAAGGAAGACTTAGATTTATTCGAAGGGTTTTGCAAAAGCGAAGGAAGAGTGCCTGTTGAAGAAATCGCATACAAGGCGCCAGTGAAACCTATTCTAGAGTACTGTTCCTAGGTTTGCTCAGTGGATTCGCATTCGGAAGGACGACGTTTCAAACCTGCGTCCAGCCACCCAGATTGTCTGTGATTTCCCTTATTCACTTAACGCAAATGCCGGGTTGATTCCTTTGAAGTGTCATGGCCGATTTCCTTCTCCGGCCTTCCCTATCCGAGATTGTGCTCCTTCTCTAAGATCCCTTTGTCAACGGGACGTTAAACACTTATCTCCTCTTGCTCTTCCTGCCTATCCCTAGATTTGGAGTTTTTATCAGGTAGGGATAGCAGTAGGCATCACACGGATTACGGGATGCGGTGTTAGTGTCTTAACAGACCATAGGATCATAATAGACCGGTACGGTTAGTAAGAGAATCTACGATATACGCTAGGAGAAATGAACGGAAATGTTTGGAAGAAAATTGAGGTTAATCGCGTGAAATCATACTGGATATGTTTAAAGGTTTCTTGTTAAGGGTAGATTGTGCAAGAATTCTGCTGTCTCAGTCGTATAATTCACTTATGCATCATGCGAATAAGAGAGATTAGGAAGCATATGCAGATAATTGAACGGTGACTTTTCTGTCACCCTATTCTTAAATGAAATGGGAAGTAACTCACGCACTAGACAGTGTCCTAAACAGGATACAAATGAATCTAAATGACACGTTGTGCCACATCAGCAAAGTGACTTGAGTCATTCACCTCCAAAGCCAATATTTACCACGCTTCGTTAAGTAGATTAGCTCGAACAATTATTTAGATGTGACTTCTGAGTATTACCACCTCATAACCATAGACTCACAGATGGTATCATAATAAAAGTGCGCCCATCACTTACCCAAAGGCTCACGATTTCACAGTCCTTCAGCCACTTTCAGTAGATAGTCACAGCAGTAGCACACAAACAGCAGACCAGATTAGTTGCTGCCAAGACTCCAGTTTCCAGGCGCCAGACCAAAATAATCTGCCCTTTCTCGAAATCGTTTATGTCAGTAGATTTCCTGTAGTCATTAGAATAATTCAACGTTCGTCTGCTCCGTTTACGTAATCTTCTTATTGCATCACATGCGGAATCCACTCTAGCGGTAGGCAGTGATTGTATTGTTTTGTCTCATCAGTGTGTGTGTGTGTGTGTGTGTGTGTGTGTGTGTGTGTGTGTGTGTGTGTTTGTGTTCACACTGTATCGTATACCGTTGGTTGCTGCTAACTGTTATTTGCTCAGTGTTGATATTCCTTTAAGGCAGGGTAAGCCAAGGTGTGCAAAACTGCACGTGTGCACGATATGCTGCATATGTATTCCGTCTCGGCACTATGCCATTGTCTCGGCTTTGCTCGTTTCTTCTCGGAAATACGCATTACAGTGTGACATTTCATCTAGCAGCGCGGTGCGGTATTTTTCGGTAGGCAAGATTTTCTTCAGTTCAGCAAAATCGCTGTGTCAGTGCTGTTTATCCTTTGCTGTTTGTTTATTGTACAAAACAAATTCGCAAATCCAGTGGATATTCGCAAAAAGCAAGACAGTCTAGCGATCTATCGTTACACGTCCTTAAAAATGAGTGGGAATCAGAAAGAGGATAATTTTCAATATCTGTTATGCAGTCCCATAAGTGACAGGTAAAGACAATTACAACTCCATGCAGAAAGAATTTAAACATACATTTGATGATGAAAGAGCAAAAAATTACAACAATCGACCCATGAGTTGTACGTGATTAAATAGTCTGTAGGTCAAAAGCACTTTGTGCTAAATTTGCAGGCATGGCGCGTGTGATGAAATTGGCTGCACCAATAGTAAATTTTCTGAAGTTGCACCTATTAATACACTGTCAGTGGCATTATTTTTTGATGAAATTGAACGAAGATTATGGGGACTATTATATATTATACCAAAGTACGCAGGTTAAGTTCATGGAATCCATGGAACGAACTTTCGATTGCTGAAGGAAAATAGAAAGAGGGAACAAAAGTTAGAACATCCAGAATGGATTACAGGACTCGCATTGTAAGTCGACAAGCCTGCACATTGCCCACACTAAGGCGTTGCGAGATGCGAAGCAACTTATTTCTGATGTGAAGGGGATACGTTTAACTAGAAAATCGCATTGCGAAGGGCACAAATTATGACTAAAACGCGGTCTATTTACCTGAAAGCACAGGTGTCAAAGAAAAGGCGAATTCTGAAGAATTCGTTGTGGCTTTCAAAGAATTATAAGGATAGTTTTCTTGACGTTTTGAGGACAACGTCAATCTTCCATCTGTTTTAGAACCGTTTTCAACACTGCTGATTCAGCTGAAATAGCCTCTGTGCACGTGCAGATGGGACTGAACCATCCGCAATGTAATTTCCGCTTAAAAGACAAATTGTTTTACGTCAAAACCGTCTGAATTCTACGTTGTTTTCCTCAGGAAGGGCTTCAGTGTCTCCATAAAATGGTTGCAAACATGACGCAAAATTTAGATCAGCATATGTGTGTCAATGGCTTTTTTCGACTATGGAATTAAAGAAGTCACCGTATGACGACAGCTTGTACCAAATGGAAACTTTAGTTTGTCTTCAGCATGCCAAAAATAATTGAATCACATTGAAAATTTGTTTTATGTGTGATCTGTGCTGTTGATAAATATGGAATATGAAACCAAGCCGCATTAAAGGCATTCATTCGTCCTTGCACAAATGGATTTGCATCTAAATGAGTCGCGTTCGCAGTTTTCCCCTCCACCCCCCCCCCCCCGTCTGCCGTTCAGACAATGTTCCCCTCTTCCCCCCCCCCCCCCCTCCTCTGCCTTTCAGACAACGTGGCATCGTCAGGGCAAATGCGCAGCTGAGGCGACACAGCTACACAGGCGTGCAAGTGCAAGATATCCCACGGAATGTAGTCACGTCTCAACCATTGGATATTAGTGATGGTATGCTGGAGGCACTGGGTAGAGCTTTCACTGTTAAACTACTAGCGACTAAGCCCCATCAGCCGTATGGTCAACGCATCTGGTCGACGCCACCATCTCCTACTATCACCATCGATATATCAGCCATACTTTTACGTTACTTTATTCTTACGACTGTGTCTAAATCGTCTTACCTCTTAGAAAGTGTATTACTCTTTCTCACAGAGTAGAAGGGTCTGATGATGATTGTATATGAGACCTAAAACGGTCACCGAATAAAATAAGAGTAAATAACTTGCTTTCAATCAAGACTGCTTAATCGAAATAAGTTTATTAAAGTTTTATCGATCACTGTTCCAAAAAATTCTGAATAGTGTTACTCTAAATAAAGGGTCAGTCAAAATGTTTCCCTCTGAGTACGTTGCTGCAGCATACATGCAACCCAGCGTGACTCCGACGCGGTTGTATGAACACCAACATTTAGGCAAGGTGTTCTTGGATTCCACTCATAAATGTACACTTCTGTTCGTGAAAATGTAATACAGTGGAGGCGAAATGCAAGAAACATCAAATTGGTGTAAGTATATTATTTGCTTGAATATGCAAATAATCAGCCATTCAGCAGGATCGCACAAAGCAGGTAGACATAACGTCATCTAGACTGAAGAGCGAAAGAAACTGGTATACCTGCCTAATATCGTGGAAGGCCTCCGGCAGCACGCTGAAGTGCAACAACACGATGTGGCACGGACTCGACTCGTGTCTGAAGTAGTGCTGTAGGGAATTAACTCGTTGAAGCCTGCAGGGTTATCCATAAATCATTAAGAATACGAGGGGGTGGCGATGTCTTCTAGACAGCACATTGTAAGGCATCCAAGATATGCTCAATAATATTCATGTCTGGGGAGTTTGGTGGCCAGCGCAAGTGTCTTAAACTCACACGAGTGTTCCTGGAGCCACTCCGTACCAATTCTGGATGTGTGGGGTGTCACATTGTCGTGCTGAAATTGCCTAAGTCTGACGGAATGCACAATGGACATGAACGGATGTAGGTGATCAGACAGTATGCTTACCTACGTAGCACCGGTCAGAGCCGTATCTAGGCGTATCAGGGGTACTATTCACTCTAACTGCACACGCCCGCACCAATACAGAGCCTCCACCAGCTTGAACAGTCCCCTGCTGAGATGCAGGATCCGTGGATTCATGAGATTGTCTCCATACCCGTACATGTCCCTCCGCTCCATACTATTGGAAACGAGACTCGTCCGACCAGGCAACGTGTTTAAAGTCATCAACAGTCCAATGTCGATGTTGACGGGCCCAGGCGAGGCGTAACTGCGTCCTGCAGTCCAAGGGTACATGAGTGGGCCTTCGGTTCCGACAGCCCATATCGACGATGATTCGTTGAATGGTTCGCACGCTGGCACTTGTTAACGGCCCAGCATTGAAATCTGCAGAAATCTGAAGAGGAGTTGCACTTCTATAACGTTGAACCTTTCCCTTTAGTTGCCGTTGGCCCCGTTCTTGCAGGATTTTTTTCCGGCCGCATAGATGTTGGAAATTTGATGTTTTACCGGATTCCTTATATTCACGGTACATTCGTGAAATTGTCGTACTGGAAAATCCCCTCTTCATTGCTATCTCGGAGATGCTGTGTCCCATCGCTCGTGCATCGACTATAACAACAAGTTTAAACTCACTTAAATTTTGATAACCTGCCATTGTAGCAGCAGTAACCGATCTAATAATTGCAGCAGACACTTGTTGTCTTATATAGGCTTTGCCGACCGCAGAGTCATGTTCTGCCTGTTTACATATCTCTGTAAGCGAATACGCATTTCTATACCAGTTTCTTTGCCACTTCAGTGAATCTTCTGTGTGAAAGGGAAGGTTACACAGCGAGGTTTCTCCTTCAGCAATCGTTTTTAATGTTAATTGGTTGTGAAAAGATCGTGTAAAAAGGAGAAACGTCCAAAAGTACGTTTCGAATTCGACAGCGGCCTGTCGAGAGCGTGTTTTATTGTTCTGCGAGATGCTGCTCGTGTTGGTCGGGATGCGGTAACTGTAATGTGAATATCAAATCGATGGTTTCAGTGGAGTTACACACAAAGCCATAGGATTGCACGTGACAGCTCCATGCGACGAGCGCCCGAGATGATAAATATATTGTTCGTGTCACATATCTTGAGTTAGGAAATGGGCTTGTTTGATGCACGGCAAGTACCCAACGCTTGTGACACTGCGTACTATGAGCACGGTGACTATCGATGCTGCTTCCTTTCGTGCGACAGCTGAGAGAGATTTGTCAACAGTGCTGCGCACAACAACAACATTGTACACTGGAGTAACACGTCGTATTTTCAGATGAGTTTTGGTTCACTATACAGCATCATGGTCGACCTATAGATATGGAGGCACCTAGAACAACGAACATTACCAGATTGCATTCGTCATCATCATGTGGGCTCAGCATCTGTCGAGATGATACCGCGTGTCGTTGGGTGCGCAACACAATCACCTCTGGGTACACCTAGCCGATAATCTGGACAGAAGCCATTACATTTAAGGCCAGTGAATGTGGTCTGCCTTCTAGGTATCTTGACATTATCTTTTATGAAGATAACACACAAGTGCGTGTTCCCTGTGCTGGTGTTAACTACTACGACGTAGAAGGTTGTTCTATCTATTGTTTCCGTATCTTTGACTCACTGAAAACATGTGGCCTTGTGTTGCCAAGTGACATGCACATCACCACTTACTTCTCACTATGTCTGATGTACTCTAGCACAGAGGTGAAGCCGTCTGGAATAATGTACTTCTATGTGCCATCTGAGCTTAGTTCGATATCCAGCCAGGCTAGAGCCATCGTTGCTGCCAGAGGTGGCAGCTCTGTGCGTACTAATTGTAGCAACACATGAGTCACCAGATCACGTAGAAATTTAATCGTGTGTTATTTCTACTATACTTTATGCGTACAATAAACAAAACTTTCTGTTCTTCCCAGCGTTTTTTCAGCTTAATTTGTCACAAGGTAGCAGGCATTTTCCTTCGATCATCTATGTGCGTGGAAGAACGCTACATTCGCTTCGCAGCAGTCTTTCAGGTGGCAGTTTACGTATGGATAAGAAACGACATCTCACTGAATACGCAGCAGTGGCTACGTGCTGAGTCATGTTGAATAGGTCCGCTCCAGCACTTCACAAGTAAGAAAAAAAAAAAGAAGCCTTTTGGTACTTGAACTGCGCCCGGATTTTCATCCTGTTGGCATTGTTCAGATGAAGCATCATTTCAACACGATATCTTGATGTTATCCTCAGGTGCGGGTGTCATCAGAACCGCAAGAGGATGGCGATAAGTCAGCCTTCCGAAATATTGCAACATCCGAAGATGCCTCTCGGCAGAAACCGCGAGAACAGGTGAAGCCCATCATATTCCAGCAAAACCTTGAGATTACAAATTACTAGCATTTTCACAGTCTTATTTTCTCTGAGGACAATATTCGTTCTTGGTTTCCACAAAAAATCCTAATATGTTCAACAATATGACTGACGTATTCGAAATAACCGAATACTATCTTTGGCCTCCGATTTTTTTTATTTTTTCACTATTCCAAGTATCACCAATTGACGGAAGTATTGTTCCACAAAACACGAAAGCCTGTGAGCTTCTCTTCTCTGACAGCCTGCTGAGGAGACATAAGATACGGCAATATGTCTAGCAAGAAGGGTGAGTCTGGGACAGATCAGTGTCGCTACAGGAAGAAGAAAATGCCATTCTGCCCACCCAGACATGTCAACTAGGCAAACAATTGATAAAGTAAGGCTTTACTCGCATTTCATAATTTTATGAACGGCTTGAATGAAGTTTTACTATACTATTCAGTGCAGTATGAGTTAAGAAGATGCATTATCTTAGCAGTGAGGTTGGAAGTGAACTGTGGCTTGTAACACCATCTCTAGTACTGAAGCAGGTCAGTTGCAGCCCAGACCTGCTGTCTCATGCCCACGGGATAAGCTGATGTAATTAGCTCTCCCATTCCCCCCCCCCCCCTCCCTCGCTCCAGAAAACTGTGATTTGTGGTTTGGACAAGTGGAGGACATCTAAGGGGCATTGATATCGAACTCGATGAGTCAATTGGCACCGACTATTTTCGAGGACTTTAAATCATAATAATTATTACCTTATGCATATCCACAGATTTGAGTAATAAATTAAAGTGAAATAATCGTGTAACAACTAGTAGGATAATGCCCTAAATTACTTTTTTTTATTCTTCCTTGGGTTGGGGTTGGTGTCTGACCTCTGCTGCTGGCAGTTCATGATAATTGCAACATAGTGTACAGAACAAGAGCGATGAATCTGTCTGATAGTTAGTGTGCCGGGATAAACCTGTTAACCATGCAGGCTGTCCCAGGATTCCTGACCAATAATAGGGCCTAGAAAAGCGAGAGAGAAGGGGGGGAATAAGAGAGCTACCAACCAGTTTTTCTTTGCCAGCACAGCAAATACAGCTTTAAGTGAATCATATCCTCTGTGTCAGTAAATGGACATGAAATAGCAATATTTAATTTGAATTTGTTTCTATTCTCAGGACAGCCTCCAGCTACTTATTTCTTACTAATAAGGTAAGAGATTGTATCTCACGGCCAGCACTGCAGTTCAAATCCTGATCGTTGGTGTAATATGTTTGTGAGTGTAAGCACAGAGGTATTATTTGAATCTGACATTTCGCTGCTAGAAGTAAATTGATCGTGGTTGTTTAATGGCTTCGAATAGGGTGAAAAATATTACGCTAGAAACTCTTGGTATTTCGGTTGTTTCGATTTTTATTTGTAGATACTTCGGGAGCGTCTGTTGTCACCGGACCAGAATCTTTTGTTTCGTCAATGCGTGGTGCATAAACACGTCCTTTTACTTGAATTTTCTTCTTGTAATTATGTCTGGCATTTCCTGTAATCACTGTCTTCGGAACAACCAACGGCAGATAACATCTTATATGAAAACAGCAATTAGTGTGTGATGAATGTTATCAATGTAAAATCTAACACGCTTGGAGGAATTTTCCACGCAAGGCAAGATAGCCATAATCTCTAAATTATCTTGAACTTAATATTCTCACAAGACTGGAGGGCACGGAGATCTATGTATAGATAAAAGTATAAACCATAATCTGTACACCTGCTCATGCGATAACATTACAAACAACATAACAAGAGGGGGTGTTTCGGACTTGTAGCACTTTCTAAAACTCGAACATGAATTGCAATGACTATTCAGGCCCGAAATATTACACGTCTGCTTGGGTTGAATTATGCGAAAAAGGAAAAGAAATGTGCGTTATTGCAGAAACCAATTCTCATGCTACGAAGGAAATATGAAATCACTGTATCGCCATTTCCTGTTTATTTTGAGTTAACATGCAATTCGAGATTAGAACGTGATTTGTTTAATTTTATCGGCATAAATGTCAGTTTTAATGCTGTCAAGGTAGAAGAAACGGAAAAATAATTTTGCTTTCCTGATGTATTAAAAACGTTGTTCCTCGTTTCATAACCTAAAAACAAAATAAAAAAATTAGTTTCTAAATTAGACCAAAGTATCGCCCACTGTGGTTTCATATGGAATTTATGATGCTGGTTAAGCTACTTAATATCTAGGAAACCTAAACCTCCCACGTACTTTTTTTAGTGTTAAAATAAATATCTGTCAATAAATGAGGTATACAGCATATGCAGCTAAAATAATTTCTCTTTCCTTGAGATCTTCAAGTGAGTTTTTAAGCCCTTAACTTTCCAAACAAATAAACTTGCAGCACTAGGAACAGATCGAATGGAAAAGGCTTGTCTAGACCGATATATTCCAATATTTTGAATAATCCATTCCCTAACATTTCTGTGTTTCACCCTCAATCACCGATCAGCCAGAAAATTATGACCACCTACCTAATAGCCGGTATGTCCACCTTCGGAACGGGTAACACCAGCGACGCGTCGTTTCATCGGAGCAATGAGGCCTTGGAGGTCGCTAGAGGGGTTGGGACAACATCTGCAGCACAAATCTAATTCACGTAAATTCCATGGAGGGGGCGATGAGCTCTGACACCAAGTTCAATCACATTCCACATGTATTCGATTGGTTTCAGATCTAGTGAGTTGGGTGGCCAGCGCATCAACTGAAATGCACCACTGTGTCCCTCGAAACACTCCATCACGCTCCTGGCCTCGTGACATGTTGCATTATCTTGTTGAAAAATGCCATTGCCGTCGGGAAACACGAACGTCGTGAAGGGGTGTACGTTGTCTGCAACTATTGTACAGTACTCCTTGGCCGTCATGGTGCCTTGCACTAACTCCACTGGTCTCATTGATACTCGTGTAAATGTTCCCCAGAGCACAATGGAGCCGCCACCAGCTTGTCTTCGTCCCGCAGTACAGGTGAGAAGAAGCTATTTCCCTGGAAGACGAAGGATTCGCAACCTCACATCGGCAAGATGAAGAAGGTTTCGGGGTTAATCAGACCATGAAATGCTCTGCCACTGATACAACGTCCAGTGCTGATGGCCCCGTGCCCATTTGAGTCGTAGTTGTTGATGTCGTCGTGTTAATATTGGCACATTCAAGGGTCGGCGGATGGGGTGGTCCGTCTTTAGGAGTGTTCAGTGCACTGTGTATTCAGACACACTTATACTATGCCTAGCATGAAAGTCTGATGTTAGTTCCGCCAAAGTTCGCCGCCTGTCCTGTTTAACCAATCTTCCCAGATTACGATGTCCGACATCTGTAATGAAGGGTTGAGGGGTGGCCGCCTGACCCTACAATGTCTGTATGTGGTTTCACCTTGGTTTCGCCACGTGTTGAAGACAATCACCATAGTACTCCTCGAAAACCCCACAAGTTGTATCGTTTCAGAAATCCTCACGCCGAGCATGAGGCCTACCAGCTACGCCGTAGTAAGTATCCATATTCGTTCTGGCGCACTAGTTTCCTATTTCGGCACAGCCCCCACCGTCGAAATGGCGGTTCTACTGTATTTTTTGTCACCCACGAGCGGAAAGACGTTCACTTAACCTGTGCATGTTTTTAACCGTTGAAGCCATCTTCAGTAAATTATTAACTCCTCTCATAACGACAGCAACTAAAATTCGTTTCCAGATTTCGGTTCATCAGTATGTGACGAATCATTATCGTAAATCTGCCTTTCTTTCGGAAATTTCTTAATGGTTAAATTCGTGACGAGCATACAAAACCTTTGTTCGACCGATTTTCGAATAGTGCTATTCAGTCTGGAACCAATTCCTGATGGGGTTCCTAGACTGGACATCCTCAAGTGTACAATCGTCGCTAAAACAGCAAGCCCAAGAAAGTAGATCACAGCAACCAATCTTCGTTAAACCAATCTTTGCAACAAGCAGGGGGTCACGAATCAAATTCATCAACTGGGAAAATCGACGTGTTAAAACAGCATTAACATCGTATCAGGAAGCGGCGGAAGGCATCCCTCCAACCGCTCGCCGTACAGTCAACGCTCCACACTTCTGTTGAAGATAACAGCACATAACTATGTGATTTAATATCACGAAACCCGTAAATAAAGGTTCATATACAGCTGGAAGCGGTTTGTGTATCAAATATGATCACTTCAGCTGCAGATGGCCGCAGCATAAAACTATTTGTAAATCTGAAATGCGCTGTATGTCGCTCTTACCAAGCAGAAATATTTTCCTGTATTTGCATTACTATCAACATTCGTACTGATGCTGTACCGGGATTGTTATTAGCAATTCCCTGTTAAAAACTTGGATACTACTGGTGACCAGGAGAGCTCATACGTTGTATTCACGTTTCGCGTAAATCCTGTTCCGTTTATTGACTCTCGAGTGATGTTTCATGACCAAAACTTCAGTCGGTCTGTCTATCGTGGCTAAATGTTCGCATGGGGCTGTTCTCTGGGGTTGTTCAGCAGGCTGGAGTAAACCTTTCTATTTGACACGACTTCGGCGACTTGCACGTCTTTGCGATGAAGATGAGACAGGACAGCTAAAAGAAAACACCCAGTCTTCGAGAGAAGAAAATCTCCCACCTGGATCTAGACGCAGCGAAGCTAACTATCTATTTTGTCTACTTTCTTTCGATTTGTTTCTTTGTCTTCCTTTCGTCAATGGTTCTGTGCGGATGTCGCATGACATTTTTCAAATCAATTCGATGAGAACTTCGCCCAGCTTTTTTTTTTTTTTTTTTTTTTGCACTACGCAAATTGGCTAACCTCCTGAGAGAACACGCCGAGCTACCATGGCGGCAACCAGCACACCGCGAAATGTGAACGGCCTGTTGTGTTAGCAACGTGCAACAACACTTGCCCGTCTTCAGCTCCGTACTGATTGGTGTTATTTTCTCAGCTGAGGTTGAACGGCATCAGGAATGAATCAGAACGCTGACACCACTACGATTTTGACCTTCTCCTGTGGCCTAAGTGTCCTGTACGTCGTTGGTTGCAGCCCGAGCTGATCCGGAAGTACGGCTACCCAGTGGAGGAGCACTTCGCGACGACGAATGACGGCTACATTCTGCGCATGTACCGGATCCCTTCCAGCCCCAAGGCCAAGGACCCGTCCGGCTACCCCATCCTGCTCGTGCACGGCCTGGAATCCAGCGCCGCGGACTGGGTAGTCATGGGGCCCGACAAGGCTTTTGGTAAGGCGCCGCATCAGCAACAACACGCAGACCTGTGGGCTTACAGTCTACATTGTTTGGTTACCTGCTTCTCACGAAAGGGTCACATAAACACAATTGTTCCATAAATGTAAACCTTCTTATTCGAAAATCTTCGTGCCCAATATCAATCGGGGATACAAAGAAACTCTATCTCTAAACAAACAGCGGGTGGACAAAAATAAGCAAGCACGAAAAACACATTACCGTACCTAATACGGTGTAGGTTCCATAAATATAAACCTTCTTATTCGAAAATCTTCTTGCCCAATATCAATCGGGGATACAAAGAAACTCTATCTCTAAACAAACAGCGGGTGGACAAAAATAAGCAAGCACGAAAAACACATTACCATACCTAATAAGGTGTAGGGAATCCGTTGGCATTCAAAGAGCTTCGACTCGAAATAAAGAAATACAGGCGCCTTATGATTTAAAAGGGTGTCTTATACATTCCTGAAGAATGATGCCTAGTTCAGGTAACGATGCTGGATGTCGATAACGATCACTCTCCGTTCTCTTCAAAGTAGACGACAAATGCTCAACAGTATAGAGATCCGGCGAGTGTGGTAGCCAAGGGAGAGCCGATGGTTCATTTTCGTGCTCACGAAGATGGACAGTTGGTCTTCTCTTGGAACACAGCATCACCGTTGGCGAATAAACACTGTAGCATGGGATGGATCTGATCAGCCAAAACGGTCACATAATCCTTGGCAGTAACCATGGGGCCCATCGAATACCACTATATGCCTGTCCAAATCATCACCGAGCCCCTGTGAGGTTTCACTTTGGGACTTAAACTCGCCCCAAAAGTTGGACACAGTGTGAAACAAGACTTGTCCCACCAAATGACGTCCTTCCATTTGTTCTGTATTGGTGCAACGTGCCACAAGGGTGCAGCAGCGATTGGACACTCGTTGCATGTAAGAATTTTTTCTGGCCGGCCGTCCGAACAATGCACATCCGGCACTGGCCGGGAAAGGGGAGACGTTCCGTGACCGTCAATCAAAGCGCACCCATCTATAACTGTGTCTAGCAATGTAGTGTATGCATTCATTTGGACTGTGTATAGAGCGAAGCAGAGCAGAATTTAGAGCGCGTTTCGTGGCTGCCTACACCATTGCTACATAGTCCAGGTTTTATGGCTTCGACACCACGTTTTACTGTTTCGGGCATTCGCATCCCTGATGAGTCGTTTTGCGATTCCAACTCGTCCTGAAAATCCGATCTTCTGGAGGTCCCTTCGGATTGTTTTAGTGGTGACAGAGTTCGAAGTTGCGACTTTCAAATCCGCAATGATTCTGAGTTCTCGTCCTCTCTATTTTTCGTAACGGTCCTATTCAGTGACCGCCTGTCACAATCGCTCAGTAGATATTTTATGCGCGTTGTGACTTAGCGGATGTTGTTTTTCCGTTTTCCCCTTCTGCGGTATAAATCTTGGATACTGTGCCTCATTGAAGCAGCAAATACTTCGGCTACCTTGGTTACAGAAGCACTCACCAGCAGTACCAATAATTTGCCCACGTTTACTTGTCTCCGACATCACGCACTCACAACTGCACAGACACTGTTTTGACTACAACTGACACTTGCATCTTATTGAGGGAATTGCACTGATATGAAATTACAATTAAATCAAGACCATTAGCTGCTGACTGGCGTTGATATACATCAAAGGGGACAGATGAAAACGTGTGTCACGACCGGGACTCGAACCCGGGATGTCCTGGTAACATGGCAGAAGCCCTATCCATCTGAGCCACCGAGGGCACAGAGGATAGTGCGCTCCCCGTGAGACCCACATTCTCAACATATACTCAACACACTACATTCGTAGTGCCCCTGCCATTATACCCATTACTCGCGGCAGACAATCCACAGAGTTCAGGCAAATCGTGTGCATACGCACTGAAGGAGGTCATCAGCCGGTTACCCTTAAACGATATGAAGATGGCATCTGTTCTTTCGGACCTGGACCATTAGAAAGGCTGAACGGCGAAGAATTGACTCCTTCGAATTGTGGTGTTGGAGGAAACTTCTTAGAGTTTCATGGACTGCAAAGAGAACCAACAGATCAATATTGGAGCAAATTAAACCAGATTTCTCCCTGGAAGGTCTAATGTTAAAACAAAAACTGACCTTCTTTGGACACACAATGCGAAGGCATGCCTCGCTGGAAATAACATTAATGCTGTGGAAGATTGAAGGAACTAGAAGAAGAGGATGTCAGAGGATGAGATGGATCGATGGCATCACGGAAGCAATGTGTTCCAACCTGGAAGGTCTACGGGAGAAAGTGCAAGACAGGAAAAAGTGGCGTGATTTGGTTCATGGGGTCACGAAGAGTCGGAACCGACTAAACGAATAGAGAGAGAGAGAGAGATGTGGACGTAATGTGCTGTTCCAGTCTCTTCTGTACCTAAGGTCCATCACCGTTCCCTTTGGATCCCTACGTAATTCGGTGCTCTCCGTTACACACGATCGAACAGCGGAGGAGTGGTACTCAAGCGTCAACTTTAGGTTACAATATCTCCGGATGTAATTAACATTTTACAATGCAACAAACGGTACTGATTACGTATTTGTTTATATGTTCAGATGTGCTAACAAAACTAACGTGGTTTCATTTAAAAGAACGTAGATTTGTGTAAAAAACATACTTCCGTGCATTTTTTTATGGTTTGTATTAACCAATTGCACTAGCCCCTCTCCTCACGTTCGGTCTGTGGAATCGATTCGTCAGCATTGGATGTGGTTTACGAAATATATCCAGCGGTAATATTAGGTGACTCACCCTATATATATAACGAAGTGAATTTAAAAATGCTGGTAAGTCGCAAAAGTAATGCAGATGCAGATGGTACTGAATCCTTTATTGTGCTCTTGACGCGTTTCGGGCATAACCCATCAACAGATGATAATATACGCAAATAATGATATCTTGCAATGCAGCGTAATCAAATGAATGAGATTATATAACCCGGGATGAAATTAATTGTGCACCTTTTTGAAAAACATAAATACACACCATTTAAGATCACTACAAGCACTGATAAGGACGTTGAATAATGTTCATACAAAGGTAAAGCAAAAGCTGAGTTGTCGTGTACGAAGAGTAGAGCTTACCAATATCTGACTACGATTGCAATGTCGAGGTGCCGCTAACGGAACCATAACGATATCTTTTATCGCTAGACGGCAGTACTTCTGATGACGTATAAACTGACATATTAGCATGAAATAATAAAAGTCTAGTGAGCACTAGTGTGCACGAAGGTAAATTGTAAAATACACTACAGTAGTGCAAATCATTACATTTCCAACAGCGTCATATAGAACCATATTACGAGATTTGTTCATAATTTCAGTAGAGGGCGCATCCGATGCAAAGTTAAGTAAAATAATTATTTCTAAATAAGGGAAAGTTAATAAAAATTATTTCATTTTTACCAGAGCAGTTGCATAGGGTCTGTAGTAACATACAATGCAATAGCACTTATTTCGTTGAACAAACGTAGGGTTAAATGCCATCTTTACCTCTGTAGTAACATTTCTGACAGACATTTCAGTAATAAAAGTACACACAGTCGTTAAAAAGTCCATAAAACGTAATTAAAGGTAAACCAAAGATGGCGGCTTGGGACTCATTGCTTTTTCCTGTCCACAAGTAAAGCACTGAAAAAAAATCAAAGAACGACCTACGTCTGCTTGAGATCTGCTCATTTATTATATGTTATGGGTCTGCCTGATTACTCACATATATTTCAGTTTCTTCTAGATTATCCAGTAGTATACTTTTATCACCAAAATGCATAATGGACATGTAATCTTCAATGTTTTTAAACTGATGTTGGTTCTTCCTTAAATGAAATCTCAACACACTTACACTACTTGTGTATCTGTGCTGACCTCCCGGACCTCCATACCGCATCTGCATGTCCCAATTCGTCGAGGATGACATGACCGTAATTTTGCTTTTTTTCACTAGCAAGTAAAATGAGTAAAATTATTCACGAGGATGGTTTCTGCATATGATTTAAATTATAGTAATGATGAGTAATATAGAGGGTGATTCTTATTAACTGTTAAAAACCACCGAAGCGACTTCGATGACATTGAGATAAGTAATTTAATACAAAACACAGGGCACCGCAAATGTCGGGTAATCCCCAAAAGTGGATGACAAATGTTGAACGTGTGACGTCACCAGACGACGTTCCTTGCCGCACGTGCAGCCGTTGAGGTTATCGGTCTTCCGCAGGCGATCATCCCAACCCATTTCTGGTATCAAGCCGGTGTGGCTCCGCGCCTACGTGAGCGACTTCAGTGATGGGGCTCAGGCTTCGAATATGCGACTAGCAGGCAGTTTTCTTTCGTTGTCTGAGACAATTACGTGTTTTATTTACCGGTATTGCGGCCTCTGCAGGTTTATTGTAAAGTACAGTACAACAAAAACCTGCCTTACTGCGTCACAAGTAAAAGAGATTAAGCTTCCAAATTGTGTCATTACCAGTAAATGACCTACGTTTTCTATTAATTTAGTCATATTGAGTGGTAATAGTGATCTGTAATAATTACTTGAGAGAGTAAACTTCTTAGCCTAGATCACTTGTGATCAATCTTTCATGTAGGTTACCGGTTCCGGTAAGCATGATTCTCATCTTCGGAACTCGATAAAAGGTTATTTGTGTCTCCTATACTAGCAGTCTAAGTACCTTACAAAGGTTCACAGAGAGTACTTGTACAGCTGGTGTAGGAAACATATAATAAACTTTTATCGAGGTCCGAAGATGGTAACCGTCCTTAACAAAACCGGTAACCGAGAATAAAGGCTGTTTACAAGCGATTTTGACTAAGTAGTTCACGTTCTACGTTTTCTTTACTGCATAATATCTGAAAAAAAAAGCTTGATCATCCCTTCACGCACGCGCTCGAAAATATCCTCGGTGTTTTGGATGTGACGTCATATATCCATCATTTGTCATCCACTTTTGGGGATTAGCCGACATTTGCAGCCCCATGTGTCTTACATTAAATTACTTGCCTCAGCATACATCACTAGGAGCATTTTGAAACATTTGTATGGATCACCCTGTATATATTGTTATCAGTTCCATATTTAATTGGCGTTTGGAGGGACATCTGGTGGCAGTGGTGAGGCCTACGAGCTGGTCAGCTACAGAGGAGGCGATATTTGAGGAGGGGGGAGGGGGTAGGGGGGAGGGGGGGTGACACAGTGTAGTAACCAGCCACCGAAACCCCGTAGAGCAGGAAAATCGGACCCAAACCTATACGTATGTTTACGTACCTCATCACAATCTATACGTCTGTGCGACGTATATTCTATGCACTGACTTCTTGTGTCTGTATCTGAAGGCTAATCTCAGGCTCTTCTTAGAGATTTTATGGTTTTCACCGATAGAGTGATTCACGATGAAGATTTGTGTACATAATTTATTACCGCTACCCCAGACAATTCAAATTCTGAAGGTGGCAGGGGTAAAATACAGAGAGCGAAAGGCTATTTACAGTTTGTACAGAAACCAGATGGACATGAAAGGGAAGCAGTGGTTGGGAAGGGAGTGAGACAGCGTTGTAGTCTATCCCCAATGTTATTCAATCTGTATATTGAGCAAGCAGTAAAGGAAACATAAGAAAAATTCGGAGTAGGAATTAAAATCCAAGGAGAAGAAATAAAAACATTGAGGTTCGCCGATGACAGAGACAGCAAAGGACGTGGAAGAGCATCTGAACAGAATGGGCAGTGTCTTGAAAGGAGGATATAAGATGAACATCAACAAAAGCAAAACGAGGATAATGGAATGTAGTAGAATTAAGTCAGGTGATGCTGAGGGAATTATATTAGGAAATTAGACGCTTAAAGTAGTAAATGAGTTTTGCTATTTGGGGAGCAAAATAACTGATGATGGTCGAAGTAGAGAGGATATAAAATGTACACTGGCAATGGTAAGGAAAGCGTTCCTGAAGAAGAGAAATTTGTCAATTGTAGATTTAAGTGTCAGGAAGTCATTTCTGAAAGTATTTGTATGGAGTGTAGCCATGTATGGAAGTGAAACGTGGACGATAAATAGTTTAGACAAGAAGAGAATAGAAGGCTTCGAAAGGTGGTGCCACAGAGGAATGCTGAAGATTAGATGGGTATATCACATAACTAATGAGGAGGTATTGAGTAGAATTGGGGAGAAGAGAAATTAGTGGCACAACTTGACTAGAAGAAGGAATCACTTGGTAGGACATATTCTGAGGCACCAACGGATCACCAATTTAGAATTGGAGGGCAGCGTGGAGGGTAAAGCTCGTAGAGGGAGGCCATGAGATGAATACACTAAGCAGATTCAGAAGGATGTAGGTTGCAGTAGGTACTGGGAGATGAAGAGGCTTGCACAGGATAGAGTAGCATGGAGAGGTGCATCAAACCAGTCTCTGGGCTGAAGACCACAACAACAACAACCCCAGACAAATTATCCTGCCTTGCTCGGAGCTATCCGTGTGAAGCAGGGCAGACCTCAAGTTTGAAGATAAACGCCAGACACTTAATGCAGGTACATATTTTGTAATTGAAGAGATAATGCTCATAGGGCACAGTGCGCACTTGCAGGGTATAGAAAGCCGAACAGTGTCACGGTAACATTTTCATTTCATTGAATGACCAGTTCGACTATTCTTTTGGATATCTTCATTGTATAATCGGGTCTACCATTTTTTAAAGGACATCCTTAGATCCATAAATTACGAATTACGGCAATGTACAGATCGTCAGTTGGCGAAAATTCGGTTTAATCTAAAGACTTTTAACTTAAACTTTGCCAGTTGCTGATCCGTATTTCACGGTAATTCGTTGTTAGTGGATCTGAGGATGACTTGATAAAGGGTCGACACCGTTTATCCAATAAAAGAAATAGTGATCCAGACGGTTTCTGTCTTTCTATATAGTTAGATATTTTACATTATAACTACTTGGTGTAATTAAATAATGCCAGGTTAACGGTTGTTTCCATACTATACATTTCATTCGTTTATGTTGATGGGTGAGTGACCATCCTTACATAACTGCCTCGTAAGGATCCACTGACATGCCTACCAGCTCATGTAGCTAATGAACAGTAACGGTAACGTCACAATTCATTGAAACATTCACCATGTTATTTTCGCTTCCGGGTATCACCCCATGAAGGATGTCCTAGATTCTGTTTGCTAAGAAATCTTCATGTCACTTACGTGGTCTGGATAGTGTATGTGTGCTTCTGTCAAATGTTTTTGTATAGTCGTTTGGTTGAAGATGAGGTGTATACATAGAAACATGTTGCTTCATTAAATAATTTACATAAAGTCAATAAATTTCGTGATCAGTAGTTTCTCTGAAGAACGTCTTGTTATTTTTGAAATAGTCACCGTCGACTGGAAGTCAATTCGGTTTTAAATCGACGGCATTTAACGTCTCGAATTCAGCGGCTCATTACTGTTGCGAGGACGTGGAATTCATCCACGAAGGTGTTGGTTAAGAACTCTTATGTTCTCGAGTCGCTAGAGTCAGTTCGGAATCATTATTATAGACAGATAAAATTCAAAGGTGAGATGCACTATTCGTGACTTTCTCATAAGGAGTGCGTTATGCCTAAGGAGAAAACTCGCAGTCACTTTTGTTACAATAAATTTCTTGATATTCCATATCGTAAGTATAATTGGCAGTGCAATCGTCTTAGTCATTAGGACGCATTGCATTCCTTTTCAAACTTCAAGCTTGACGTTTCGATTATGACGCATCGTATTCCCTTTCAAACCTCAAGCTTGACGCTTCGATCACTCTATTGGGATCCCAATCAGGGTACCACTGTTGCCTCTGTCTGGCTGGACACTCCGTCACGAACAGCATTCGAATCTTGGAGAAGATAACACTAGAGGCATCGAAAAGCCGAGCCTTGGAGATGTTAAAAGAGAAATACAATATGCCTAACGACTCAGATTTTACCATCACAACGACCAGGAAAGCCTACCGGCTTACACATAATTTACTATCATCTGTTTCCGTTTGGTAGAGCACGTTACAATGTGTAACTCGGGCATTCAGATCTGAAGACGGATTCTGTTAAACAGAAATGGTCGCTATTTATTGTATCCTTGAGCTCTAGGGAATAGATTTGTTGGGACGTCGCGCTTTTCTTTAGTTGAAGAGGGAATATAACTGAAATGCTCCATAATCTATACTCAAATGTACTGCATCACATAGAGAAAATAATGTCCACCAAGATTCTTCTCACAAAAGATCGTGGCGATGTAATGACATCAAGTTTTCCTGTAGAGGCGCAGCGATAGGCAGTCATTGTGGGCTCCAATCGTGAATCCGTCAGGGAGGAGATATGCTTATATTCTTCAGTAGACACCCTTTCATAGCTTTGAACTAAAAATCCGTCCGAACAGGCCTCGCGAGATCCAACGGTACCGCCGTGTTATACTCAGCCGATAGGCGTCACTGAATGCCGATATGGAAGGACATGTGCTCAGCAAACCGTCTCCGGAGCCGCTACTTCACAATCAGGTAGCTTCTCAATTGGCTTCCCAATGGCAGAGTGCACCCCGCTTGGCAACAGCGCTCGGCAGACACAGATGGTCACCGATCCAAGTGCTAGCAAGCCCGATAATCTTCACTTAGGGGATCTGACAGGAACCGATGTTACCTCTGCGGCAAGACCGCTGACTCTGATAGCTTTAGGAGGCCAGATATTGGTGTAAGTGTAGGTCAGCTCGCGAGGATTTAACGGTTCTGACATGGTGCCCTATCGCTTCTGGTCTTTTTGTGCAGTCCACACCACGAGTTGCTACCGTCAAAAAGGCTAAAGAGAACGTCGGGCGCTGCTAGAAGATTTGGGTGATTCAAATTATTGTTAGTGACTCTCTAGTTCTATTGCTATAATTGGCCTCTGTCACATACGTATTTTGTAGAAATGATGTCTTCCATCTGTTCTTGTACGGTGTAGATAGCTATGAGCTACTTTCCAAAACTATGCTTTAATATTCGTCTTTCAGTAATGAAAAATTTAAACGTAATGAGAAAACACAGCAAATCAAACTGTATGCACCATTAATTTTATACCGCGGGTTTTGTAATCTGTGACAAATACTGTAAATATCTTTACTCTTTATTCAAATAATCGAACGACATACTCTTCTCCTAGTGTTCTACGTGTAAAATAGCTCACAGATGTACGTACTAAAGCATGGGGAGGCGGGTAAAATTTTTGTAGTGAAAGGATACTAGTGAAATCCCACTCTGTGTTGCTATGTGGTAAACGAAAAGGAAATTAGTTACAAGATGTCACGAAACAGTTATGTTCATGTAGGGCGAGACTGATTTTGATGTTGTATGTTATCTAAATGACCTTTTATGATACGTGAGAGGAAAGAGAAGTGACGCAAGCGGTGTGAGATATTTTCAGTAGTGAAATAATGGATTAAACAGTATTATTTCTTTTTAAGTTTCACTAGTGTTACCCACTATACACAAATGTTCTTACAACTCTAAATTTTATGATAATTGAATTAAAAATAACCAATAGTAAATCATTTTAGAGAAAACATAAATCACGTTCTTCATAATTCACAGTATTTTTGATGCAAAGAAATCACGAATTGTGATCTAAGACTTATCATTTATATTAACCTGTTATTCCAGCACGCGAACAGAAAATGCTACAAAGTATTTTTGTGCCTAATATACACAAACATTGGAATGTTCATTTTACGATCTCAAGATAGTTCTCAAAACCACAAGAAGTGTACTTGTGGCCTTTCGCTTCTGATCGTCTCCATTATAATCCTAAGTAACAAGTTAAAATGGGCCTAAACTTTAATAAATTTTATATCAAAACTGTATACTACCCAGCGGGTTCATTTCGAAATCGCCCTTAAAAGCGGTAGTACGATCTCAGATTTATTTTCAAATAACTTTAGATATACTTATTTTCACTTTCAGTGATCTCCTCAATAGGATCACTGTAAAAATAACTGCATGTCACAACATACTACAATCACGTAGCACAGTCTCCACACCGACTATTCCTTTGATGTTCCTCTGAATGCTAAAAACGGTTGCTTCAACATAAAACATTCTCAGCGCTACCAGAGTTTACCACTTGATGCCTTGTATCAACATCTGTGGTTTCAGGCTAAAGAAACTCGTACCTCAGATCAAATGAATAAAGACCTGGTTTCAGGCAGACACCACTGGTGTGGTTTCGTGCAGAAACCACTGGAACTCAGAGGGTTAAACTGGAAATTTACGGTGCAGGCTTAGTATACGCCTAGAATAAGGTAGTTGAGAATGACTGCATATTGTCTAAAGGCTAATTAAACTAGGGATTACATTTTACTAAGTATTCTAGTTAAATTTAATAATAGTCACTGAATAATTTTTGATGACTAATTTATTGGAATTAGTCGTAAAAACCAGAACATCAAATAAATTCCTGTTTACGGAGTGAAAACAGTTGACCTACTAGCTTTATCTTTGAACAGGAGTTTTGTAGTAATTTGTATAACGTTGTACTTTTTCGCAGCATACATTCTGGCAGACGCTGGCTTCGACGTATGGCTTGGAAACGCACGTGGCAACAAGTACTCCAGGAACCATACTTCCATCAACCCGGACTCAAGCGAGTTCTGGCAATTCAGGTATGCTGTAAACTGAGGCGAATTGTTACGTTCTACGACTTTCGTCTGCCTCACCAGTACTTAACAAGGGCAAACCATGTACTGCCTTGGTGTCTTTAGTGCTTATTCGCAACAGATATGACTAAAAAACGGCTTAAAAAATCCTTTCAACTTTCCTGGATCCCTACTATCGTGACTGACGATGACACAATTTTTGAACGTATTATTCATTACTATTGTAAAGGAATTGTAATGTTCATAATTACAGAACTAAAATGACGAATGGCTTTAATTACTCGTCGCTAAAATTTAAAAGTAAATCGAAAAAGTTATTATAGGCAATTCATTGTCTTCAGCAGACAAAAAATGTACATTACTGTTATTAAACTAAAGTATGTGTCACTATCGTGTATACACATCTGAACTGGTACTGCATGTACCCACATCTTGAAATTAATAATCTGGAAGACACATGAACTAATTTTTTCCACTTTGGTTGCAGGAATCAAGCAAACAAGTACCATCTAAATAAACAATATTAAGGTATTCCACGTGTTAGTTGGGGTCCTAGTATTTATCATCATTGAGCACAAATAAGAAAAGTACGAAATTTCTTGCTGCCTAGGATTTAATCACTATGATACGACAGAAAAGAAATTTATATTACGATGGTAGAGAAAGGTATGATTACGCGTTATAAACTTCTAAGTGCCCCAGTTACTAAAACAGTTGTCCTTGTCCTTGACGATTTCAAGGTTTTACCTTGTTTAGGTCACTGAGAAAATTGTGTTTTATAGTTTAGCAAGCATATGACCCCTTCAGTTTTCGAAGCTCATGACTGTAAACATTTACTACGTTGAGTTCACACATCTTAATTTTAAGCGTAATTTCGTTCAAGTGGTTTTGTTGAACTCTGTAAGATTCACTGCTGGGTGTTCTACTATTCCTCTCTATGCAAAAAAAAAAAAAAAAAAAAAAATGCTCTTACCTGTATAGATGAAATTGTACTTAATTTATTTCTTCGTAATTAATGTTTTCCAAGAACTTTGTGGTCGGCCATGTAGATACTGGCAGGTTTTTCATTCCATTAAATACGACACAAATCGACACACCTGTTGTCAATTACATCATATAAAATCACGACATGCAGTCACAGTTAGAAGATACACTCATTTGAATGTATAATAATAGTGTGAGCAGTACCAGCTGCGCTTTTAATGAGAGGGTACTAAATCGAAAGCCACTGAATTTTTATGTAAACTTTTAAAGCTTTTTAAATAAAGAAGTTATTAGTATTCTACATCTTTATTCTTCATGCCTACTTATGTTCAGCCCTCTGTCGCTAGAGGGCTCTTAATTGTAACGTGGAACTTGGCGGTGTGTAACGTAACTATGTCGGTGCGTGAGAATGCTGTAATCAAGTTTCGAATTCTAAGAGTTTGTCCACACATGGAGCACACTCTCTCCTTCAGCATGACAACGTAAGACTCCACACGAACGCTGCGACATCTGCAAAAATCCAAAGCCCATGAATCAACATCCATACAGTCCCAACTTGAGCCATCCGATTTTCAGCTGTTTCCAAAACACCTTCGAAGACTTTACTTTTATGGTGAAGATGCGATGCAAGCAGAGGTGAGGTTGTGGCTCCGTCAACGAAGTCAAACATTCTATAGTGACGGTATCAATCAACTGGTCTCTCGTTGGAAGAAATGAGTTCATCGCCAGGATAACTATGTTGAGAAATAAATATGTAAAAATGAAGATATAAGATGTAGAATGTTAGTGTTTCTTATATGTAAAAAATCTGAAGAGCTTTACTTTTCAGCCTATTACATCCTCATCTCGAAAATATGAACTAGTGAAAAACTGAAGAAATTTGACGTGTAATGTACACACATCAAAAAAAGTTTGGCATCACCTCAGTTAGAGAGTTCAGAAAATTGGCAGCTGATCTTGATTCGAATTCTGGAATATTTCCTTCGCGTTCGTTGGTGAAGGAATTTCGAAAGGCTGTGTACAGTAACTCTGCTTTGGCAGCACTGTCGCCGATAATATTTCCATTGCTATCGCGCAGGGCAGGCATTGTCTGTGTCTTGGCGCTAGCGTACTTTACATACTACCAGTACCTCAATGGATTTTCTGGTAGGTTTCGAGATGAAGTTTCGTTATGGAAACTACTGTGAGCATCTCGCATTGACGTCCGCGTTAAATTACGAGCTTCTGTAATAGATCACCAGTCTTGAGATTTTACCTTTGTTTAAATATGGCATGTTTTGTTCGTTCTTCCTGCAACATTGTTTTGACCCGTTTTTGTTAATTTATTTGGACAACTTCTTTGAATTTAAGCCACATCAATTTTACACTTACATTGTTAATTTAGAAGGAGTGGAGATTGTCTCTCAGGAAGGCATCAAGTAAATTTTTATTTGATCCTCTGAACAGGTATATTTTTCGTTCATTTTTCAAACATTAGGGCTTACAATATTCAATTTCACTACAACAACCCCTGTTCACTAATCAGTGTATCAGTTTCGATTATTAGCTCAGGATTATTTGTTGCTAAGAGGTCAAGCGTGTTTTCGCATCCATTTGCCATTCGCGTGGACTCATGAATTAACTGCTCAAAGTAATTTTCAGAGAATGCCTCCAGCACAATTCCGGATAATGTTTTATGCGTACTTCTGGATTTAAACATGTATTATCGCCGATATATCGAAGGTAAATTAGAGTCACCATCAGCTACAATTCTATGAGTCGGGTACTTGTTTGAAATTAAACTAAAACTTTCTTTGAACCTTTCAGCAATTGTCTCATATGAATTATTTTGTTCCGGTTGCGCAAAGTACCTCTGCCCATACTAACTCAATGGAACTTCAATTTCGCAACAAGCTAAACTATTTCTAACAGAAACAAACACATCACCGCCAACTGTGTTTAGCTTATCCTTTCGGAACAAGGTTAGTTTCATCGCAAAAATTTCGGTTGAACATATCTCCGGCTTTAGCTAGGTTTCAGTGCCTGTAACGATTTAAGCGTCAGTGCTTTCGATTAACGCTTGGAGCTCTGGTACTTTCCCAACACAGCTACCACAGTTTACAACTATTATACCGGTGGTTCGTATATCTACGTTCTTCCTGTGTTCAGCCTGCATCCTTTGAGACTGAAGCTATTTGTGTTTTCCGGAGATCTTCTAATTTAAAAAACCGACCAGTCCACACCACTCAATCCCTGCTGTCCGTGTAACCGCCTCCTGCGTTAGTGGACTCCTGACCTATTCAGCGAAAGCCGAAACCCAACCACCCCACGGCGCAAGTCGAGGAATCTGCAGCCTACAGGGTCGCAGTACCGTCTGAGCCGCTCATTCAGACCTTCTACTCGGCTCTGTACCAGAGGTCCGCAGTCGGTCCTGCCAACACGTAGCCATTTTCACAGAGAAAGTGTATCTTACTTGTGGAATTGGTGACACATTTCATTTCATGCCGAGTTGCAAGGAACATGATACTTGAGACACCCAAAAACTGAACTACAGTAACAAAATTAACTGATATTTCACATCAAGCAAACCATGTGGCGCACTGTTTTCCTTGTGCAGTTGGCACGAGATCGGCTACTACGACCTGCCGGCGAAGATCGACTACATCCTGGCCAAGACGGGCCAGAGCGACCTGTACTACGCTGGCCACTCCCAGGGCACCACTTCCTTCTACGTGATGGCGACAATGCGACCCGAGTACAACGACAAGATCCGCGTCATGTTCAGCCTGGCTCCCGTCGCCTTCATGGACCACATGTTCAATCCACTCTTGCAAATTGTGTCGCAGTTCATAGATCAAGTGGAGGTAGGTATCACATTTCACCTTTGGTGGTCGTTCTACATTTATTGCTTGGTACCAATAAAATTTTGTCCTGTGTGTTGTAGTATTAACGAAAGTCTTCTTACTTTAATGTTAACTAGCTCGAGGAAGCATCACTGAACATGTGAAATGGTCTGAAATTTACATGTCCTTCAATCCTAAGAAACAGATTCTGTAATGAGCCGTAACTAGGGATCTGAAAATGTAGCACGTATTTTTGGCCAAATTCGTGTCTATTTTTGGCGAAATTCGTATCTAAGTTATTTTAGATTGTAAATGATTAAGACGTGCAAATTAAAAAGATAGTCACGCCACATGTCTCAAACGAAGCCTTAGTGCTTTAAAATTGACTGTTAGAAAAAGTGGATGAATGGAGAGCATTTGACCGGTATGGTTGCCTTTGCAAAATTAAAAAAAAATTTCTAAAGTGATCGCTCGTTTTCCTTCTTTTCGCCCTATTTAAGCTTTCAACACATGACTATTTCTGTTGACAGGCAGCAGCATTTTCTTGCCGGCGAACAGAGTCCGTCCCCGATTTCAGTTGTTTCTCGACATCGTTTTTCCTATCCGGCTCAATTCGATAATCACAAAATGTGCAGAATATTGATTTCGCCCTTTTGTGGGCATTCAAAACGTGCGATCCATATGTGACAACGCTACAGACACAGGGGGACAATAATTAAACTATATTAAATAAAATCGTAATAATTTCTGAACGGTTTTCCTTAGTCCGTTCAAACGTTACGGGCAGCTGCGGGGAATGATTGGAATTAGTATTCACGGGACGGTTTGGTGTAATGGCGAAGCCCACTTTCATTAGTAGAGGTTCGTCAATAAGCAAAATTGGCGGATTTGTGGGACTGAGAATGCGCATTTCGTGATCGAGAAGTCACTTCACCCTCAACAGGTGACCGAGTGCAACGTCCAGTCACGGAATATTCGGTGCGATATTCCTTGAAGGCACCGTGACTACTGAGCGGCTCGTGAAGGTTTTGGAGGATGATTTCATCCGCATCATCCAAAGTGATCCTGATTTCGACAAGATGTAGTTCATGCAATGCAGAGCTCGGCCCCATCAAAACAGTTTGTCGCGGAGGAGCATTTTGGGGACCGCATTCTTGCTCTGGGGTACCCAGAGGCCATTGGCATGGGTCTGGATTGGATTTCATATTCGCAGGACCTGAAGACATGCGAATCCTTTTTTTTTTTTTTTTTTGGGGATGTACTAAAGACAAGGTGTACAGCAATAACCCATAAACCATTGCTGACCTGAAAACAGCCATTCAGGAGGTCATCGACAGAATTTCGCTATTCGTATGCGCCACACCATTGCCAATAATGGCAGGCATATCAAACATTTCGTAACTGTAATACGAATATCTGTTGTGACGTTTACATGTTGAATAAAGTGTGTGCACGCCGTAGTTTTGTAACTAATTCTAATTTACGTTTTATTTTCATATAGTTCAATTATTATCACCCTGTACAATTGACAGTGTAAGTGGTGTAGAAGTAGAACCGAAGAAAACTCTATTGGGACGTTAGGGGAAGACTTTCGGTGAGATCGAAATACGTTGGCAGGTTTTGTTTCCCGATCGCTATGGCGAAGAATGCGGACACTATAAATTTTCATTACGCCACAAGCGCAAACAAAATAGAATTACCAAAATAAGAAAACAATGAGGATCACACAGCAGAAAGCATTCGGTAATGGCTACCGCGCAATGACTTGTTGATATTGACAGTGTCGTAAATGAGGCACTCGCCATTCAGGCCCGACCACTACCTATACAGGGTGGTCCATTGATCGTGACCGGGCCAAATATCTCACGAAATAAGCGTCAAACGAAAAAACTACGAAGAACGAAACTTGTCTACCTTGAAGGGGGAAACCAGATGGCGCTATGGTTGGCCCGCTAAATGGCGCTGCCATAGGTCAAACGGATATCAGCTGCGTTTTTTTAAATAGGAACCCCCATTTTTATTAGATATTCGTGTAGCACGTAAACAAATATGAATGTTTTAGTTGGACCACTTTTTTCGCATTGTGATAGATGGCGCTGTAATAGTCACAAACATATAGCTCACAATTTTAGACGAACAGTTGGTAACAGGTAGGTTTTTTAAATTAAAATATAGAACGTAGGTCCGTTTGAACATTTTATTTCGGTCGTTCCAATGTGATAAATCTACCTTTGTTAACTTATCATTTCTGAGAACGCATGCTGTAACAGCGTGATCGCCTGTAAGTATCACATTGATGAAACAAATGCTCAAAATGATGTCCGTCAACCTCAATACATTTGGCAATCCGTGTAATGACATTCCTCTCAACAGCGAGTAGTTCGCCTTCCGTAATGTTCGCAGATGCATTGACAATGCGCTGACGCATGTTGTCCGGCGTTGTCGGTGGATCACGATAGCAAATATCCTTCAACTTTCCCCACAGAAAGAAATCCGGGGACGTCAGATCTGGTGAACGTGGGGGCCATAGTATGGTGCTTCGACGACCAATCCACCTGTCATGAAATATGCTATTCAATACCGCTTCAACCGCACGCGAGCTATGTGCCGGACATCCAACATGTTGGAAGTACATCGCCATTCTGTCATGCAGTGAAACATCTTTTAGTAACATCGGCAGAACATTACGCAGGAAATCAGCATACATTGCACCATTTAGATTGCCATCGATAAAATGGGGACCAATTATCCTTCCTCCCATAATGCCGCATCATACATTAACCCGCCAAGGTCGCTGATGTTCCACTGATCGCAGCCATCGTGGATTTTCGGTTCCCTATTAGTGCATATTATGCCGGTTTACATTACCGCTGTTGGTGAATGACGCTTCGTCGCTAAATAGAACGCACGCAAAAAATCTGTCATCGTCCTGTAATTTCTCTTGTGTCCAGTGGCAGAACTGTACACGATGTTCAAAGTCGTCCTGGTGCATAGAAATATGGTACGGGTGCAATCGATGTTGATGTAGCATTCTCAACACCGACGTTTTTGAGATTCCCGATTCTCACGCAGTTTGTCTGCTAATGATGCGCGGATGGTTATAATTAAGGTGTAGCTTCTTACAGAGTCCAGTGTGGGCTGTAATTATTTTATGACAGCTAAACTTGGTAGATATTGTAACGCGTTGACACGGAACCGATTTATGCTGGAAAACAGTTAAGTTTAATTTTGGCCCGTAGCTGTAAATCAGGTGCTGTGAGTACAAGAAAGACTTATACAAATGTTTTCATGTGCAATGGGTTAGGAATGGGACGTGGGCAGAGAAAGTCAGACAGCTAAGGAAGGTATAATTCGCTTGTACTCTTAACCGCTTACTGAAGTTGTTCAATATGAGCACCGGAGGCATCGACCAGAGGCTGTACAGCCCCAGATTTGCACCTGGTGGCCAAAATTGTAATTGTTTTGTTTCCAGCGTAAATCGGTTCCACATTAACGCATTAGCATATCAACCAAGCATCGCCACCATACAATAATTACAGTCTTCAAGGGCCTCCGTGGATAGCTGCACTTTGATTATAATCACCTGTTAAATTCACATTTATAGCTGGTACGAATTTCTCAGCTCGCTAGCCAAGACGACGTGACAATTGCCCATCACGAGTCTGAATACCATCTGGTGGTGCTGCGGATTCATGGGGGGGGGGGGGGGGGGTGGTAAGGAAAGTACGGAAGGGAAGCAAAGACGAACCGGAAATTATTCCAGCGAAGTTATTCCAGCAAATGAGGAAATATACGGAAACAAGCTATTTTGACCAAAGGCAAATTGTTATGGTCCAGTGCCCGGTAAAGAACATCTCGGAAACGGCTAAGCTTGTTCGTATGATACAGTCGTGAATATCTACACTTAGGTGGCGAAGTTCGTGGGATAGCGATGCTTACATATACAGATGACGGTAATATCGCTTACACAAGATATAGAAGGGCAGTGCTTTGGCTGAGCCGTCATTTTTACTCATGTGATTCAAGTGGAAAGCTTTCCGACGTGATTATGGTCTCACGGCGGGAATTAACAGACTTTGAACCCGGAATGGTAGTTTGAACTAGACGCAAGGTACGTTCCATTTCAGAAATCGTTGAGGAATTCAGTGTGCCCACATCCACAGTGTCAAAAGTGTGCTGAGGATACCAAATTTCAGGCATTATGTTTCACCATAGACAACACAGTGGCCGACGGCCTTCACTTAACTATCGAGAGCAGCGGCGTTTGCGTAGAGCTGCCAGTGCTAACAGACGAGCAACAGTGCGTGAAACAACGGCAGAAAACAAAGTGGACGTACGACGAAACGTCTCCGTTAGGACAGTTTGACGTTATTGGGCTATGACAACAGACGGCCGATGCGATACCTTTCCTAATAGCACGACATCGCCTGCAGCGCCTTTCCTGGGCTTCTGACGATATCCATTTCGCACTAGACGATTGGAAAACCGTGGTCTGGTCAGATGAGTCCCGACTTTAGTTGGTAGAAGTTGATGTTGGGGTTCAAGTGTGGCGCTGACACCACCAATCCATGGAGCCAAATTGTCAACAAGGCAACGTAGAAGCTGGAGGTTGCTCCATAATTGTGTGTGCTGTGTTTACATGGAATGGACTGGGTCCTCTGGTGCAACTGAACCGATCATTGACTGGAAATGGTAATATTCGGCTACTTGGAGACCATTTGCAGCCATACATGTACTTCGTGATTCCAAACGACGATGAAATTTTTATTGATGACAATATGCCGTATCACAGGGCCACAAGCGTTCGTGATTGTTTGAAGAACATCCTGGACAACTCAAGTGAATGATTTGGCCTCCCAGATCGCCCGACGTGAATCCCATCGAACATCTATGGGACATAGTTGAGAGGCCAGTTTATGCACAAAATTCTGCACCGGCCACACTTTCGCGGTTAAGGACGGCTATAGACGCAGCATGGTGCGATATTTCTTCAGGAGACTTCCAACGTTGAGTCCATGCCACGTCACGCTGCTGCACTAAGCGGGACAAAAAGAGGTCCGACGTGATACTGAGAGGTATCCCATGACTTTTGTCACCTCAGTGTATGTAAAATGGTTGAATGACGATTAAACCACGACTGCACGACAAGGAGTTGGACATCCACGCCTCATCACAGAACATCGAGGTCGGAAGCTTTCCCGCTCTATAATTGTGCACAGAGGCCGATCTGAGGCAAATACACTGGTACAGGTACAAGGTGTCTGGTGTACACCGCTCAGTACGTACTGCTGAACGTGAGGCGCAACAGTAGACGACCCATACGTGTTCACTTGTTGGCCCAACGACATCTTCAATTACAATCGTAACGATAATCGAGACTGCAGCGTGGATTAGTGGAAACATGTCACCTTGTCTCTGAATCACGTTATATCAGGTCTATGGTCGGGTCCAGATATACCGTCAAATAGGCGTACGGCTGTTTCAAACATGCGCCACGCTGTGGAAGCACGGTAATGAAGCAGTAGTATGTCATGGGGGACATGCAGGTGGGCTTCCATGGGTTCTGTGATAGTAATCGAAAGCACCATGACCGTTGTGGACTAGAGGAACGTTGTTGCAGAACACCAGTATCCTTCCCTGATGGATATCTTTTCCGCAGAGATCGGTGTTATCCATACGAGAACGGAACAGTACAGGGAGTCGTTGGTATCTTCCGCCATGCACTGTGCAGTCACATAAGCATCTTATAGGTAGATATGCAGATAGTTTTTCCGTAAAACTAACAGTTGTCTGTTGTTCTTCAGTTCAAAAAAGTACCTAAGAGTTCATATTTACATTGTTTACCTATAAATCAGTGCTGAAATTATTATGCTCAATTTCTATTACCTGTTTTACGAGGGCTGTGAATCTGAAATCCTAGAACAAGCTCCCATGACTCTTAATAAACATCAGGTGAAATAAGACGAAGATAAGTACACCTTGATATTCGGACAGTACTTCTGTAAAGGCATAGATATCTGGCAAGAATGTGTGTGAAGGATTTGTGCATCATAATGACATCGAACCTTCCCACTGTCTAGGCCTCGGTTCTCTGTTGTTGACGTTACTGCTGTCAAGAGTAGTCCCAGAAGCGAAGTGTTAATGGCTCTGAGCACTATGGGACTTAACATCTACGGTCATCAGTCCCCTAGAACTTAGAACTACTTAAAACTAACTAACCTAAGAACAGCACACAACACCCAGCCATCACGAGGCAGAGAAAATCCCTGACCCCGCCGGGAATCGAACCCGGGAACCCGGGCCTGGGAAGCGAGAACGCTACCGCACGACCACGAGATGCGGGCTGAAGTGTTAAATCCACGAGATTATGACTAAAAGAGTAACCCGTTTTTTTTTGCAGGTGCTTCTTCAGATGATAGGAATGAATGAGTTCAACCCGAACAGTGAGTTCATGCAGCTCGTAGGGGAACTCATGTGCAGTGACGAAGCTTTCACTCAGGATATATGCGCCAATATCATGTTCATGATTGGTGGGTTCAACGAAGAAGAACTGAACAAGGTAAGCATACAAGTTTTCAATAGCGTTAAATTTCTTGAGAAGGTAAAAAGCTCGAGATACGCGCCGTTCAAAGGACATTAAGTAGATATAATTAAGAAGTGAACTGTGACCTTTCCTGTTGTTAGATGTGGAGGCTGTATCAATAACAAGAAAAATATAGTTTGTAAACTACCCCTCCTCCCATATACTTCTGGGAATAAGTAAAGCGTTTACTTAAATTTCCGGCAAATGTATGAATAAAGATATCAGATACGCTGACAGCTATTAACTGAACTGTGTATCTAAACTGACATGTGCACTCAATTCTGTATACACTGCCAGCCACATTAATGTGACCATCTCCTACATTCGACTTCATTGTGCACTAACCAGTCACAGGCGGCAGGTGGCACCACCAGCAGTGGAGGGTACATGAAACATGTTGGCCGAACGCTCGCAACAACGCAGTAGTCGTATTGCGTGACTGGAGCGATATATCTGACGTCCAAAAGGCCATGATCATTGCCTTTGGGGCCAGGGGTGGAAGCAGTTTCGAAACGGCTTAGTTTCTAAGTTGTTCGCATGCCGCTGTTGTTAAACTATACCGCGCACTAATGCAGTAGCCGTAACTAGATAACACTATTTCTTAAACGAACTGATATTATTATTCGTTCATGAGAGTTTTATGTTGAACTGCACACTAGCAGAAAAGGAAATAATAACACCCATGAAGTCATAAAATTAAAGTCTTATTCACAGATTACTTGTATGCTACGTATGATCAAATCATGGAATTGTAAACATATGCTAGAGTACAGTGGACAAAAATTCCGTTATGTAATGTACAGGGTTTCGCAGCTGTTGTCATTAAAGAAAAATGTTCTTGGCTGGTAGGCCACGTCACGCTGATGTTCATACACTCCTGGAAATTGAAATAAGAACACCGTGAATTCATTGTCCCAGGAAGGGGAAACTTTATTGACACATTCCTGGGGTCAGATACATCACATGATCACACTGACAGAACCACAGGCACATAGACACAGGCAACAGAGCATGCACAATGTCGGCACTAGTACAGTGTATATCCACCTTTCGCAGCAATGCAGGCTGCTATTCTCCCATGGAGACGATCGTAGAGATGCTGGATGTAGTCCTGTGGAACGGCTTGCCATGCCATTTCCACCTGGCGCCTCAGTTGGACCAGCGTTCGTGCTGGACGTGCAGGCCGCGTGAGACGACGCTTCATCCAGTCCCAAACATGCTCAATGGGGGACAGATCCGGAGATCTTGCTGGCCAGGGTAGTTGACTTAGACCTTCTAGAGCACGTTGGGTGGCACGGGATACATGCGGACGTGCATTGTCCTGTTGGAACAGCAAGTTCCCTTGCCGGTCTAGGAATGGTAGAACGATGGGTTCGATGACGGTTTGGATGTACCGTGCACTATTCAGTGTCCCCTCGACGATCACCAGTGGTGTACGGCCAGTGTAGGAGATCGCTCCCCACACCATGATGCCGGGTGTTGGCCCTGTGTGCCTCGGTCGTATGCAGTCCTGATTGTGGCGCTCACCTGCACGGCGCCAAACACGCATACGACCATCATTGGCACCAAGGCAGAAGCGACTCTCATCGCTGAAGACGACACGTCTCCATTCGTCCCTCCATTCACGCCTGTCGCGACACCACTGGAGGCGGGCTGAACGATGTTGGGGCGTGAGCGGAAGACGGCTTAACGGTGTGCGGGACCGTAGCCCAGCTTCATGGAGACGGTTGCGAATGGTCCTCGCCGATACCCCAGGAGCAACAGTGTCCCTAATTTGCTGGGAAGTGGCGGTGCGGTCCCCTACGGCACTGCGTAGGATCCTACGGTCTTGGCGTGCATCCGTGCGTCGCTGCGGTCCGGTCCCAGGTCGACGGGCACGTGCACCTTCCGCCGACCACTGGCGACAACATCGATGTACTGTGGAGACCTCACGCCCCACGTGTTGAGCAATTCGGCGGTACGTCCACCCGGCCTCCCGCATGCCCGCTATACGCCCTCGCTCAAAGTCCGTCAACTGCACATACGGTTCACGTCCACGCTGTCGCGGCATGCTACCAGTGTTAAAGACTGCGATGGAGCTCCGTATGCCACGGCAAACTGGCTGACACTGACGGCGGCGGTGCACAAATGCTGCGCAGCTAGCGCCATTCGACGGCCAACACCGCGGTTCCTGGTGTGTCCGCTGTGCCGTGCGTGTGATCATTGCTTGTACAGCCCTCTCGCAGTGTCCGGAGCAAGTATGGTGGGTCTGACACACCGGTGTCAATGTGTTCTTTTTTCCATTTCCAGGAGTGTATGTCGCAAAACATGGGAGATTATTCTGAGAGGTCGTCGTTGACTTCGGTCGGTGCATCATCGTCACCGAAAACTACCGTATCATTAAGAAAAAAGAAAAATACAGTGGATAAAACACTGAAGTACTCGAAGGACCAAATACATCTGATGAAGCGACAGCAAGATGTTATCGAAGATGACGACGCTAGTTACTTCCAAATGTGTCACAGGTCTTCAATGTTCTACAGAACTTGCTAAAATGTATTACTATTCAGTGATATGAATAAAACTTTTCAGGGACTGCATACGACCGAGGCACACAGGGCCAACACCCGGCATCATGGTGTGGGGAGCGATCTCCTACACTGGCCGTACACCACTGGTGATCGTCGAGGGGACACTGAATAGTGCACGGTACATCCAAACCGTCATCGAACCCATCGTTCTACCATTCCTAGACCGGCAAGGGAACTTGCTGTTCCAACAGGACAATGCACGTCCGCATGTATCCCGTGCCACCCAACGTGCTCTAGAAGGTCTAAGTCAACTACCCTGGCCAGCAAGATCTCCGGATCTGTCCCCCATTGAGCATGTTTGGGACTGGATGAAGCGTCGTCTCACGCGGTCTGCACGTCCAGCACGAACGCTGGTCCAACTGAGGCGCCAGGTGGAAATGGCATGGCAAGCCGTTCCACAGGACTACATCCAGCATCTCTACGATCGTCTCCATGGGAGAATAGCAGCCTGCATTACTGCGAAAGGTGGATATACACTGTACTAGTGCCGACATTGTGCATGCTCTGTTGCCTGTGTCTATGTGCCTGTGGTTCTGTCAGTGTGATCATGTGATGTATCTGACCCCAGGAATGTGTCAATAAAGTTTCCCCTTCCTGGGACAATGAATTCACGGTGTTCTTATTTCAATTTCCAGGAGTGTATATAGAGCGTTGGCATGCCGCCATTGTTAAACTATACCGATCATGGCAAAATGGCGATATCAGAAACTGGTGCCGAGGAAACTGTGGTGTACCATGGGTCACAGATGATAAAGGTAAACGATGGTTGCTGAGATGTGTACGGGCGAATAGATCTGCAGTTGTTGAATAACCGATCGCCCAGATGAACCAAGGGTCAACCAACAGTGAACATTGCTGTGTACGGACATCTGCAGCAGGCGCCTGGTTCGTACGCTCGTGCTGACTGCCGTTCGTCAACGACGAAGGGTGGAATTTGCACGTCAGTACCGCAACTTGGAGGTGAGATGGGTGGCGACATGCGGTGTTTACAGGTGAATCACGTTTTACTCTCCATCGGACAAAGAAAACACCCTACAACAATCGTCCGAGTGGTTCAGGCCGAAGTAGGGAGCGTTATGGTCTGGGGAATGTTTTCAGCCATTCCCTGGGTGATCTCATCACTCTGGAAGGCCCAATGGATCAACATAAGTACGCACCTATCCTTGGGAACCATGTTCACCACTACATGAAGTTTGGTTTTCTTCAGAATAATAGCAACTACTAGAGGACAACGCCACGTGTCACACAGCTCACAGCGTACCTGTCTGGTTCGAAGAACACATTGCCACCAAACTCCCTGGACTTAAATCCAACTTAGATTCAGCATGCGTCTAATCGTTTCCATAACTGTGGTCATATATTCTGAGTGGATATGACCGCGTTTAGTTTTTTAGCTGCCACGATAAATATATGTAAAAGCTTATAAAGGTAATATTCACTATTTGCCAGCAGGACTGCATCGTTAGCATACCAAATGATTTCTATTTCTTCATCCCCAATTCCGTAACCACTACCAACCAATACCTTCTTTATCACCTAATCCATCACTATACTGTAAAACAGTGTTCATTCAGAGTCACTTTGTCTGGTACCAGTATTAACAGCTATGCTGCTAGTTACGCTGGAAGTTGAAAGCAGGAAGCAAGAACCAATCCCAGTTCATTATTTTGGAGCGCAACGATTCAATTATGTCAGGTAAACAGAGCCACTTTCCATTAGTCTAATTAACTCTGGAAATATTTACCCCACTAACGTTTACAAGTAGAAAACGATTTTTTGCAGTTTATCTACGAGGGACGTCAAATAAGCAATGAAACACAATACATATGTTTTTGGATGAAGTCCGCCTTTAGCAAAATACAATTTTACTTTTTATCCCAAACATGTTTCACTGTGGTTGCAGCGTCGTCAGTGCAATGGCAGTGAAACGTGTTTGGGATAAAAAACCAAACCGTGTTTTGCTAAAGGCGGACCCCATCCAAAAACATATGTATTTTTAAAGCAAACACGGACAAAAGAGCTTCAACATCAAGATGATTAATGAAACATATTTTTTTCCTCTGCCAATTTCGATTAAAAAATATGAATTTGTCGTGGGACTTCGTTGAATATTCACGCTTCAGCTCCTATAGTTTGATGAATTTCCAATACATGGCAGTGCTGTAAGTAGCCTTCTAAATGATATCTGTGACAGAGTTGTGTTCCAAGCAGATAGCTGTCATTGAGTTTGTACTGATGGAAAACCAGAGCATCGCAGATATTGAGAGGCTGTTGCACAAAGTCTACGGAGATCCGGCAGTGAACAAAAGCACGTTGTGTCGTTGGGCGAGGTGTCTGTCATTATAGCCACGAGGTCGCGCAAACCTGTCCGATCTCCTGCTTGCCCACTGGCCGCACACAGCTGTGACTCCCGCAATATTGGAACATGCGGACACACTCAAACAGCTCGCTGCACAACTGGACGTCTCCGCTGGTAGTCCTCACACACTCGTCCACGAGTTGGGGTACTCAAAGGAGTGTGCATGGTGGGTTCATCGCCGCCTAACAAGAAACGACTTCAGCGTGTTCGTCGCCACAAGAACGTGGAAGAACTTTTCCTTCTCCGTGACAATACAAGGCAATACTAATTTTACTTAATTTGTCTCTGATAGTTGTCCAACTCCCTTAGGGCAAAGGTCAGTGTTGCAACTCAAGGCGTTCGCCTGCATTTTATCTGATATGTGTCCGTATTTTTTTACAGACGATGCTGCCCGTGATTCTCGCCCACGCTCCAGCAGGCGCCGGTAGCAGGCAGTTCATCCACTACGGACAGGAGATCAAGAGCGGTGAGTCAACTGCTAGTTTACGGAGGTTACTCTCGAGGGGAAGGAGGTGGTACGCCATCAGTATAGGCCCAACTCTCCAAATATCAAGGCTGTAAAACGAGTGCCTTGAAGTGCTTCCTTCTCCTTAGGAATCAAGTTGAAGTCAAAAGGGCTTAAATCCTGGGAGTGTAATGAGCGATACCGCACGTTCCAGCCCCATCGATGCAACAAATCAGTTACCACTTACGCCAATGTGCCCGACAGTTGTCCTCCAAAATGATGGGCATTGCAGCAGAAAATGTCGCCGCTTCACTTTGTAGATCAAGGCTCGGCCTCGTATGGCGCAAGTTGTGACTGATATCGATCTTTCGGGCTGGAAAGTGCCGTACCACACACCACACTCGCAGGAATTAAGCCCTTGTGATTTAGAATTGATGCCTAAGGTCAAGGAAGCACTTCATGGCATTCGCTTCAGAACTGTTAAAGAGATTCGTTAGGCAACAGACCGCTCCACTCGAACTATCAACACAACTGGCACTGCTAAGTGTATCCTACGACTAGCATGTCACTGGCAACAGATTGCATACAAAGCTCGTGACTACTTTGAAGGATATGTGTCTAGACCTTCGTTTTCACATCACTACATCTTCAATTGAACATCTGTGTAACAATAAATCCAGAAGAGCTAACAATCCTGAGACATACACTAATATGACAAATTTTCTAAAATTATTTAAAGATTTTTCTTTAAATTTAAGAATCTATTAACAGTTTTTACAAGAGATTATTAAAATATTTGTACTAATATATCTAAAACATTACAGCTACAAAGCTCCGAACTTCGTACCCAGCATTCCTTGTCTGTCAAAACAGAACACCGCTAAAAGAAGCTATACCGTAGAATACAACAGCCAGCTTCCAATATGGTGGATGGCTTCTAAACAAATTCTACCATAGTGATCCACTGGTAAGGTGACAGTAAATGAAAAACTATTAACATCTGATTTGCAGATATTTAGAGTAATTAATATCAATTAAAACAACGACTTTCTATGAAACACATTACGTGTATTGAGATCGACTTGGTGATCGATTGTAATTTAGTTACTTCAGAACGCTTTTTAAAGAAAGTGCCGGGAAGCAAGCTGAACTGTGCTCTCACATCAGGTTTTGCAGGGTTAGTTACTAGTTCATCAAGCGAAAATTTAGGCTATAGTGAATAAAAAACTTCGCCACAAACTTCTTCTGACACTGCGAATAGGAGGTGGTTGTGACTTCCTATACATTTTAGTAACTCTGGGAATAATTTATAAAAGAGAAACCAAATGGAAAAGCTGAATCGCACGAACAAAGCTGACAAAGTAAGTTTGGAAAACAGTAGATATGCAAAGAGGCGGGTAATATCTGGCAATTTTATGTAGTACCGAAAGTGTTTGTCATGTTAGATCAGAACTATCTTTCATCAAGCGAAAATTTAGGCTATAGTGAATAAAAAACTTCGCTTCCGAACCAATCGACTAAGTGTATATCAGTGCTCGCAGTTAATCGTGATTTACAGAAAGAGCGAACAATTCAGTAGAACTGCATCACAGAGTTGAGAAGGATCCTAATCTCAACAGTAATGGAAAATACGTAGGCAGTTAGAAGTGATACATTTGTGTATGTGATAAGGGCATTGCCGATAAATCTCACCGCAAAATAATAACACTGGAACTTTCGATCTGATGGCACCGAATCAAAACTTTATCCTCCCAATAAAATTGCTGTGTAATAAACAGTTTACCACGGATGTTAACAAGTACAACGCATTATAAAATTAAGTGCTTTATTAAAAACCGGTTACAAAATGAGGAAGAATAAATGAGCCACGCGGTTCCAAACATTGCGAACGGATTGTCGGCAGGAGTTTGAAGGTCTTACTATGACCATCGTCCCAGTAAGACACACGTGACAGCAGATATAACGCTTAACGACTAAATTTTATCACAAATTTATTATGTCAGGGACGAAACCGAAGAATAAAATATGCATTGCTTGTGGTTGACGCTTAGGTCGAAGATCAGTTTTCGTGTCACGTACGTGGCCTCTGGACGCTTTTCGTTGTTCTAATAATGTGCGAAAGATCGATACTATTACGAGAAGATCCGAAGTGAGGAGCATACCGGTAATACCAAAGAGCTGTAACACACGCACTTACATAAGGCCTTATGCGACTGAGCTTATTCTTTCCTAGGCACTTTAATACTGATTAACCGTGATTAGAAATTTTGGATAAGATTATCACAGGTGAGAGTCTAATAGCTTAGGGTAATGTCCTGAAACAGAGAACCAAAGTTCGAAGGTTTAAATAAAACCATTATATACAAGTAGATTTGATGTGCAATAGGAGGATTATCAGCACAGCATGTAACCTGTGGTTTCGTGAAACACTACTGTCATAAGTTACAGTATCTTTTCATGTCAACATTGTTCTGCCAGTTTTCTGATGTCTTCGTCATTTTCCCCATTTTATGAAAAGTAATGTATTTCCACAACAAAACAGAAAAAAAATATATGATGGTACTTCAAGGCTGCGCAATTGAACAGGTTACTTCAATGTTAGCCGAATTCTTGTATGTATAATCATAAAATCTATGTAGGAGTCAAATGATTACCTAATTATTTAGACTGAAGTTTGCTAAGCAATTTCATTTACCCACAGCAGCGAAGTGGTAATTTGCACTAATCCATATATGAATGCATCATTTGGCAGCAATTATGTATTGATAAAATTCTTTCGAGCTCCCAGCCGCATACAGCTTTCGGCCAAATACTCCACGGCAGCGTTATGCTTTGATTGTTTTTGGGTTCCTGCTACCGTCCTTATACAGTCACGCTGTCTTCTGTGACGTTACTGGTTGCCACCAACGCCATACAACGTAATGCTTTCGTTGCACGCCAACCGCACACGCGTCAAACTCCCGATGGTCGAATCCCAAGCCATGCTTAGTTGAAGGTTGGTGTCTTTATAAAGGTGTTATCACAACTTTGTGATTACATCTTCAACAAAGACGGCAGTCTACAGGTAAGCACGCCTCGCGGTACTTGGCCATCGATTGGTCGAAGTGGGCGTTGGAGGGGGAACCAGTGACGTTATAGAAGGCAGCGCTACTTTATAAGAACGATAGGCAACCGAAAAACAGCCACCACTTGACAATGACTGATGAATACTCAGCCGAAAGCTCGCGGATTTTAAACCACTTGACGCAGCTGGAATGTCGAGAGAATTTTATCAACATAATCCATGTCCTACACCTATAGAGTTCGAAGGACAGAGTACACACATACGAATATATATTAAAATACGTCCTTTCTGTAATTCTCTTCGAACTTTGACCCACAACGTTTGTATAGGTATCAAGTGAAGTTATTGTTCCGTTATGTGAGAGAAAATTACACACAAGTCTGTATATATTACACAGCTCGCTGATTTCGTTCAATGGCCATGCCAAACCCCGAAAGCGCGGCAACTCGCGGGAGCGTCACACAACACATCCGCTCCACCGCCCTACTCCAGCCAGATTCCCTCTGCCCGCGCTCCATGCGGCAGAGTTAACACTACCAACGATCCTAAACACTTTGGTTCTCCACAGGACCTATCGATGTATTCGTTCGATAGCACAGTTTTCCCTAGCCGGCCGGGATGGACAAGCGGTTCTAGGAGCTACAGTCTGGAACCGCGCAACCGCTACGGTCGCAGGTTCGAATCATGCCTCGGGCATGGGTGTGTGTGATGTCCTTAGGTTAGTTAGATTTAAGTAGTTCTAAATTCTAGGGGACTGATGACCTCAGAAGTTAAGTCCCATTGTTCTCAGAGCCAGTTTTCCCTAGGCAAGACCCAGTGTAAAAATACAAATAGTATTTACAAAACAAACCAATTATACATCGACATAAATGCATAAATATATACATATATATACAAATACTAAAACAATTACAATATACAAAGACACAGAAATGTCATATCTCAGGGTAACAAAATAAGGAAAAAACTATAGTACAATAGATGGAAATAGAAGGATATGCATTTCCGGCGTTACATGTGCCCCACATTGTCTGAGGATGTTCCTGTAACGTAAACAGACTCAGAAAATGTCCCAAAAAGGAAAAAAACAGCATATGCCTATGCTCAAAACATCAAGAAAATTTAGCATTAGGCTAATTAACCATAAACCAATTTTTAGACCATAATAATTGAGTGGAGACACTCGTAACCTTATTCCACTCTGTCATCTTACACAAAAGAAAACAGGTTGACAACATATTAAAAATCATAGAAAACGTAGAAAGTGGTTCATCTGTTCTAAATCAGCAGAAGTCCTAACAGTATCAAGAAATGAAATACTATTTACAAAATTAATCAGAGTACATGGGCATAAAACAGGTAAATCAAAATACGCAAATTAATAATTAATTATATAGAACACACATTTTATATAACGTTTTCATAATTAATATTCTCGCCACGAGATTTCACTTAACGCTAAACAAGAAAATAATATACAGCAGATCGACAAAAACATAAATATTGACAGCATAATTCTTTCACATCAGCTGTCCGGGAAGAAAAACAACTCCGCCTTCCGTACCCGCAAGTACAAAGAATGCCGAGAGCGGCACAAGAGCCGACAGCGGCTCTGCCTCGCCAATATTGTTGCGCCCGCCTGTGCGGCACGCTTGATCTCACTTGCCTGTGCAACGGCATTTCCAGAACGTCCGTTTCACTGAATTCTTTCGGAAAAACTCACTCCCGAGTAATCTCAAGGAGTCCATTAACACTATCACAGTGGATAACTCAACATTGTCCATCATCACACGCATGTACTAGCCTGAAACTTAAAACAGCGTCTAAGTACATCGGCAATGACTAGTAAATCACATATTCATGAAATCTTACAGCTAGTTACAAAATCATATTTACATTCCTTAATCTACTGTGACTTAGCTGAAAACTTAAACTAGCAGCTTCGATTTTTCAATTGATTAATAATCAGTTACTCTTAAATAATTTAGTCAAAATTAATTACATATTAATTACAACTTCTTTAATGTCCTCTTGGTCAGGCAAAAGCATGGCAATCTAGCAAATCGTTAAATATTACACTCTATATTTACATACTGTACAAATTACCCATTCTGTGGTATTAATCAATCGTAGGTTCGTACAATTTCAAGTCTACAATGTTCCGTATACCTAATAGTTTTCCAGAGCTTGGATACTCTAAGCAATAAGCATTTGTGTGAGGTATACCAATTACTTTTTATGGTCCATTATAAACAAACATAAATTTAGAGATTTCACTGTCTATCTCGCTCGATTTCTCATGAGCTTTTGCAAGTACTAAGTCTCCGAGTGCAAACTTAGTAAAACGCGCTTTAGCGTCATGATGACGTATGCGAGCATCGGCTTTTAGCTTCATTATTTCTCGCAAACGATCTTTTTTCACACCAATACTAATGTCAATCCGTGGAGGGAATTTGATTATCTCTTCCACTAAACTTTTACTTCTGTAATCTAACAGGATTTCCTCTGGAGAAAATCCCGTAGACTCATGTCTCAAGGTGTTCATAATTCTTTCAAATTCTGCTACATATTTGCCCCACGGCAAAGTCGGCCTAGCTCGCGCATATACCTCTCAGCGGGATTTCCAGTAGGACAGTAAGCTGAAATATGGATCACTTCGGCCCCATTACTTGCAATGCCTCCATTCCACAACTTAGAAGTAAATTGTGCCCCATTGTCTGATAGAATCGCCTTGGGCTTACCAATATGAACAAAATAATCGTTCACAAGCTTGCTATAGACCGCTTTGGCTGTAGCTTTCCTAATCGGGTATAGTTTGATGAACTTGGAAAAAGCTTCTAGCACTACTAAAGTGTAGGCAAAGTTTCCTGATGACTTGGGCAAAGGTCCGTACAAGTCCACGCACAGTAACTCAAAGGTGTCGTTAGGCTCTATACTTTGCATAGGACCACGACTCGTACAGTTGGTAACCTTCACCTTCTGACATAAATCGCAAGTTTTCACTCTGTCAGTAACGCGTTTTAACATGTTAAAATGCACTATTTCACTCAGCTTTTCCGTACATTTCTTTGGTCCACAGTGACCATACGCCAAATGGTAGTAGTCTATTATTTCCGTGACGTATTTGGTGGGCCAGCATACCCGCCAAATATTACTATCTTCACCCTTACGTATGTACAAGATATGATCGTATATCTTGTAATACTTCCTTAATTTCTCTCCTTCTGGACTCCTTCATATCGGATTTTCACCATATTTAAAGAACCGTCCTCGTTCTGATGACGACGTATATTCTTACAGACGTTCACTATTAATTTACGTCCCTCAACTTCTTTGAAATAGTATAATTTAACCATTCCATCCGACTCATCTTACAATACATCTTGATTTGACTCGGGCAACCGCGATAGCGCATCCGCTACGCAATATTCGGTCCCTTTTACGTAACAAAAAAAATGGCTCTGAGCACTATGGGACTCAACTGCTGTGGTCATAAGTCCCCTAGAACTTAGAACTACTTAAACCTAACCAACCTAAGGACAGCACACAACACCCAGCCATCACGAGGCAGAGAAAATCCCTGACCCCGCCGGGAATCGAACCCGGGAACCCGGGCGTGGGAAGCGAGAACGCTACCGCACGACCACGAGATGCGGGCTTTTTACGTAACAGATGTCATAGTTAAATTGCTGTAAATACAGCGACCACCTAGTCAGTCTTTCGTGAAGAAGTTTACAGTTCTTCAGATAAGTGAGCGCCTTATGGTCTGTATGAATAATCACCTTACGGTCCCATAGGTAACCCTTGAACTTCTTGAATCCCCACACGATAGCGAGACACTCCTCAGAAATCGTGTAGTTTCGCTCACTTTTTGATAAAGTTCGACTCGCGAACGCTATCGTCCGGTGTTCCTTATCCTCTCCTTTACCAACTTCTTGGAACAGTTGTACCCCCACCTCGTAATTCGACGAATCCGTTCCCAGATTGGAGGGTAGCGATAAATCAGGATGAAATGGTATGTTAGATCTTAACAACTCGTCTTTTAATCTCTCGAAAGCGGCCTGACATCCGTCAGTCCACACAGACGGAACATTTTTGCGTAAGAGGTTATTCAAATTTTCATCATTAGACACTTGCCCTTTTACAAATTTACTGTAAAATCCTGTGAGCCCTACAAAACTTTTTAACTGTTTCCTAGACTTGGGTGGAGGACAATTCCTTATTGCCTCTAGTTTCACTGGGTCTTTCGAATTTCAGTTCCTGCTTCACAAATTCGCATTTCCTTAGCTTTAGAGTCATTCCGCCACGGCGCAATGCTCTAAAAACTTCATCTAACAGGTCACAATGGTCATGCCAAGTGGCATTGGCCAACAATAGGTCGTCAACATATACAGTTTATCTTGAACTCAAAGCCGGCCGTAGCACTTTATCTGTGGCCCTGATGAATACGGAACAGATATATTAAGTCCAAACGGCAGCCGTGCGGGATTAGCCGAGCGATCTGAGGCGCTGCAGTCCTGGACTGTGCGGCTGGTCCCGGCGGAGGTTCGAGTCCTCCCTCGGGCATGGGTGTGTGTGTTTGTCCTTAGGATTATTTAGGTTAAGTAGTGTGTAAGCTTAGGGCCTGATGACCTTAGCAGTTGAGTCCCATAAGATTTCACACACATTTGAACTTTTTTTTTCCAAACGGCAGTACTCTATACTGATTACACCTGCCCGCAAACAAGAAGGCGTTGTATGGTCTAGATTCTTCTTCAAGTTCTATTTGCCAGTAACTAGCCGTCAGATCGAGGCTAGTCATGAACTTAACGTCATGAAAACGTTGCAAAATCTCCTCCATACTCTGTGGTCTGTCTGTCTTGCGTTGAACGACCCTATTCAACGTGCGTGCGTCAATCACAATACGCACACTACCATCCCGTTTTGCTACAATGACCAAACCGTTATTGTATGGACTCATACTTCTTTCAATCACTCCCCATTCGATCATCTTATCTATCTTCCGTTGCACTGCTTCCTTTTTGGACAGTGGTATAGCATACGGCCTCACGAAGAATGGTTCGTGCGGAATTACATGCAACTTGCATTTATGTCCTTCCACAAGTCCCGATTTGTCTGAAAACACACTCTTATTTCTCATTATTACTTCATACAGGCCTCGTCTTTGTTCGTGTGTTACGTTTGACACACCGTCTACAATACTTTCCAATTCACTTTCTACACTATTGCCAATGCCAAGATTCCTCACGTTACAGTAGCTCAAATTCATACCTACGTCAATGGCATTCGGCCAGTTAAGAATGTGTATAGGCTGGTATTGCCTATGCACACCATCTCCTGCCTCGTCAAAACTAACTACTATTGTTTTATCTTGTGACGTACATGTCAAAGTTTTGCTTTCACAATTAATCACTGCACGGTACTTTTATAGCCAATCGAACCCGATAATTACTTCCGTAGTTATGTCTGGCACGACGACAAACTCTTGTTCAAAGCGTGCCCCACATATATCAAGGTTGACAAAAATCTGTTTTGTGACCGGTTTACTAGCCTTCCGAGTAGCAACGATAATTTTCACTCCTGTTACTGGCATAACTACGATACCAGGTCTGTCTTTCAGTAACTCAAATATTTTCCCAGATACAGCACTCAGTTCTGCACCGGTGTCAATCAACACATTTAGTTGTAGGCCGTGCATATTAACAGACACTATTATCTGTCTACACTTATCCCCGACTGTTTCTTTATTTTCCCACAATAAATCCTCGTCTATATCCAGGTCATTTAAAAAAAAAAAACCATCTGGCTTTGATCCTAAATCCGGCTTATCTGGCGGCTGTTTCAGCCTCTATTCACATACAGTTTTAATTTCAACACGTTTGTCCTGAGGCTTAGTCTGTAGCTTCGCCTCCAATACCGAAACCTTTTCCTGTAACTAGACAACTAGTGAGTGTTGCTTTGCTATCAATTCACTAATTGTCACTTTTGTTGATTCCTCTTTAGTCAGATTGATCTCATCTGCCAATCTACCTGGAGGAATGTGCCCAGTAGTATCAGCAATTACTTCCTCTGGATCTGCGCAACCCACACTGCTACCGTCCGATCGCATAACGTCAGCTCTAACCTCATACACGCAGCAATCTACGTGCTTTTCTACCAGTCGTGTCCGGCTATCACTAAAATTCTCATCATCTTTCTCCTTAATACTTTCGCAATGTTTAAACTGGAGTTTTGCGTCGGATGTGTCGGCCACTTCTACCACTATAACTTTCGGCAAAGTCTGCCGGTCAGGGCCAGAACTTTCCGTCACTACTTCAACATCCAACTCCTGCAGGACGAAACACGATGAATCTTGCTCGTGCTCCCCATTAACATCAACTATTTCTGCTAAAGTCTGCCGGTTAGGGCCAGAACTTTCTATCACTTCACAAACACTATCTTCCTGAGGGACGAGACGCGGCAAATCCTTCCCGCGTTCCCCATAAACACTTCTCCCGTACAGGCCCCTATAATCTCTTAGTTCGTCGTATAAGCGACCGAACAGCCTTAACCAGACCTCATCCCTCTCTGCATCCCCTCGCTCGATGACGGACGTGTTATCCGACATCTGATCTTCTCTCAACAATTGCGAATCATTCTTAAACTCAATCTCCAGTTCCGCTGTGGGTGTTACAGCTGCCACTTTATAATCGACTTCCGGAACACTACTTAAATTGTTCTTACTGACAGTGAATGTATTTTCTACTGCCGTGTCTACAGCTGATCTACTACTTGTGTGCGCACTCCTTTCTCTTAACACTGGCACACTCTCCCGCCGTCGATTATTCTATACGGAATTTTCATAACGACGACACCTAGGTTTTCTCCTGTTATTGGGACGCCAAAATTTTTCCACGCCCGGTCGGCCCCTCACCAGCGCGGCTAATGGTTTCCCTGTCTCGTCCCAGCAGATACGCTCCCCGGATGCTGCTGAGGCGGCTTATCACACCCTCTGGCGTTATTACTATTCTGCGAAGCCCGTATCACGTTAGTATGATAATGGTTTCCGTCATTCCTGTTATTATTCGCATTGTACCGATTGTCATTACGGTCCGAACCATTATTGTTTTTGCTGCCATGGATGCGGTATGCATTATTCCCATGGTTATTGTTGTTGTGGTTGTTGTGGTACCCGTTGTTGTTACCACGGCCTCTACCACTGTCGCGATTATTGCGCCAATCGTCCTCGTCCTCAACTCTTTCCAGGAAATCATTGATTGTCTTGTAATTGCTTCCTACGTAGCGTTTTGTATCATCTGGAAGCTTCTTGTAGAGTTCCCAGACTATTTCGGATTCCGTGCGGCGATCTCACAAATATTCCAACTTGCGGATCCAGCTCTCACAAAACTCCTTCATCGAGCCACGCGAATTCGCATCGAAAGGCCCCGATACGACAAATTCGCGCCGGACACTTTGTTGTTTTTGCTCTGACCAGTATTCAGCCAGAAACAAATTTTTAAACTCGTCGAAAGTCAGGTTCGTAATGTTGAGGTTTAAGCCCCAACGCTTGGCTTAACCAGCCAACACGTCAATAACCGCATTAATTTTTCTCTCATTAGTCCATGATCTGGGTAAAACTCTTTCACAATTTTTAATGAAATCCGTCGCGTGTATACCACCTTTTTTCAAGAGGTCAGACAGCTCCTCTTTCGTCAACAATTCCGAACTACGTGCACAGATTGGCACACAGCTCAGTTTTTCGTCAAGTTTCTTTTCTAATTCCGACACTCCCGTAATTACTTGGCCAGTGGGTGTCGCAAGCGTTTCCACTTCCCTCTTTTTCTCTTTGCAGGTATTAGCCTGCTTCCTCACTTTAGTATCAACTTCGGACACTAAAGCCTTTAAAGTTTCCACCTTATGTTGATCCTCTTTTTTCACTAATTGAATTTGTTCCGTCACCTTATTCTCGATGATCGAAGTAACTGCTTCTCCTACACTTTTCTCGATTCTGCTAATTTCGGAATCAAAACGAGTATTTATACTCGCAATTTCCGCCTGAACGCCAATCACTTCCTGTTTAAGATTACCGATTTCGGTATTAATTACAACAATATCTTCTTTGATTTTATCAACTTTTGTGTTAACAACTCCAACATTGTTGTTAACAACATTAATAGCTTTGTTCTGATTGTCTAGCTTCTTGTCAATTTTTTCAGACTGAGCTTCTTGCTTGGCAGACAGAGCTTTAATTTCTGCCGATTGACTCTTGATTTCGTTAATCAAAACATCCAATAAATCAGTTGAATTCCCGGAAACTACCGGTTTTACTTTCGTCGCGGCTTCCTCTTTAATTGTCCCCACGTATTCGTCATCAAGGTGTTCAGATTTGATTTTCGCTTCAGATTCCGAAACATTTTCTATAGTTTGGAATTCCATTTCTGCTCTTTGTTGCGTTTCGGCGGTCGCGTCTTTCATTCTAGCCGCCTGCCCCTGAACAATGGGTTTCACGGTGCGCGTTTCCCACTGTTCGACCGATTGTTCCGTACCCAAGTCTACCAAATTCTGGTAACTGTTGCCTTCACTCATTTTACAAATTTTCAATATAAATGTCAAATCTCAAATCTAATTAGGATTCCTCCCACTACTTATTCTCGCTGACGTAACGACCTGCTCGTAACCATTACTTTGTTACGAGATTTTCACAATGCAAAATTCGTGTCCATAACAACCTCAAATCCGAAGATTGTCCTGTCACCAGGTCGCCACGTGTAACCTCCTCCTCACTTATCGACCTTAATGACAGTGAAAACTTAAACCACGTGCACGAAATGGAAATTTGGGAAAAGCAATCGTCATCGAAGTTAATTTGTCGGTAAAGAGGGGGCAAAGGGTTACGTCTAAATGAAAGGAAAAATCAAATGAATCTGGTGGAAATTAATTTTGAGAAAAGCGTAAAATTAATAAAGAAAGTAAATGTGCGGTCGTTACATTAACAATTAATTGGCGTTAGTTAGATATTTGAGATTTGGGGAAGATTACGGTCGCCAGTCCTATGGACAACTACTATAATAACTGAAAATGAAAGATTAATGCACATATAATTAGCACTAAAAGCGTGGCAACTGCAGGTTGACACGTGTTGTGAGACAACTGAATATTTGTGAGAAGTAATAAATTTCGCTACACTCTGACTTAATTTAGCAAAAGAATTAATAAAATGGGACAATTGAAAGTTAATTTAGTGACTGAAATTAATAGTGAACTTTGTTGCTGAAGCACTACGAAATTCAATAAAATAAGGTTAGTCTTGGGCTACCTCAACAATCATTTCAAAAGCTACTTGAATCAACGCAATTTAGAAATAAGAGACTTAACTTTGAACCTGAATTAAATGATTCTGAACAATTAACAATAGTAAAATTTAGTACGTACCAAGCTGCACTGCAGTCACAGTTAAGCTAAAATATGGTAACAAAACTCGCACTCTTAATTTGTGGTTGTGTAATCTAAATATTGTAGCCAGCTATGAATACTTTAACTGAACTTTACAATTAAAGCAGTGAAATGGAATGATATTACTTTAATGCTGGCGTTCGAATTTGAACGACACTCGGGTTCATTCCGGAAAAGGAAGGGACCCTGCTTGGTAATGCAATTGGGACAATGAGCAACAAATGTTCATGCTAAGTTGCTGTAATTTTGTGAATGGAACAATTTTAAAATCTGAGGTCTGCCATACAGTTCTAAAACTTTACGTGCTTCCAGTCTTTCTTGTTGGTTGATTGAAGGTTTGCAGTCGTCGATCGGGGAGGTAGCAACAGACACTCATTGTCGGTCGTCGCTGTTGCAGAACCTGGATGTTGGCGCGCCTTCTTCTCGACACGGTCACCAGGCGAAACGGGCTCTTGATGTGCGCAAGCTAATGCTTCCCGTCCGCGACACCGTGTCAGAAACTATCATAGCAAGTCGAGCGCAATTACATGCTGCCAAACCCCGAAAGCGCAGCAACTCGCGGGAGCGTCACACAACACACCTGCTCCACCGCCCTACTCCAGCCAGACTCCGCTCTGCCCGCGCTCCATGCGGCAGAGTTAACACTACCAAAGATCCTAAACACTTTGGTTCTCCACAGGACCTATCGATGTATTCGTTCGATAGCATAGTTTTCCCTAGGCAAGACCCAGCGTAAAAATACAAATAGTATTTACAAAACAAACCAATTATACATCGACATAAATGCATAAATATATACATACAAATAGTAAAACAATTACAATACATCAAGACACAGAAATGTCATATCTTCAGGTGACAAAATAAGGAAAAATCTGTAGTTCAATAGATGGAAATAGAAGGATATGCATTTCCGGCGTTACAGGTGGAACAGATCTCTATTAGAGTATTGTTGCTTATCATGCAAAATTATTGATTTCTATTTCGTCTACACCAGGAGTGTCTAACATTTTATATTACCTGCGCCACGGTATATGGGCGAGACAGTGAGAGAGAGAGAGAGAGAGAGAGAGAGAGAGAGAGAGAGAGTGGCGGGGGGGGGGGGGGGACGGCAGGCGGCATCGCGGAAGGGTAGCAGGAGTTTCAGATTCAGAATACTAATTTTACCATAACTTTACATATACGGAACCTGAGGACTTTCTTACTTTAGCGATCGTTTGATAGACGCTCATCTCTTGGGCCGCACTGATACTCATTCGTTTTTGGACACATGCGACACGCGGGTCGAGGGTTGGACATTCATCGTGGAGCAAAATTACTGGGACTTGTGTAGAACAGACGGGAAGACATAACTGCCATTTGACTGCATGATATGCTTTACTACACGATCAGGATTTCAGCCTTACGCCATTGTCAAGTGTCACATGTATGAAAAATCGTATGATTTGTGTGGAACGAAAGTTTTCGTCAAAATGTTGAAGCTGCTCTTGCAAGAAATTTAGTTACAGCCACATTATCGAGTATATGTTCTCTCGTCGCGCTTCCTCAGTCTGACAGTGCTTGCCGCTTTACGGTACGCGTGTTTACTGTTCCAGGTCACTTCCGCCAGTACGACCATGGAATGTTCGGCAACCTGGAGAAGTACGGCAGCTTCTGGCCGCCAGACTACGACCTGAGCAAGATCACTGCCAAAGTGGCGCTCTTCTACAGCAACAACGACTGGCTAGCGGCTGTGAAGGTAACCAACGGCTGCGCCTCGTACATCTCTGCTGCATTCTGTTCACACACCTGCTCCTCTGCGGCTTTTTTGTGTTATCGCAATTCTGGTGGATGCTGTCAAATGGTTTCCAGAGAAAAGTTCCATTAGCGGACGGTAAATAATGATTGTCACCGAGCGAGGTGGCGCGTTGGTTACGGTATAGGGCTCCAGGTCTCACTCTAATCAGTTAAACCTGCTATCTTCCTTAAAAAAGCTACAGACTTACGCTCTTTCGGGTCATACTGATCAGTTATAGTATTTGAAAGACATGACTATAAATTGTGAAAAATTATTATAATTTTAAATGTACCCTGGTAGTAGGATTGAGACAGGAGAGAGACTGACTTCTGCAACAAAAAACAACTCAAGTATCCAAGTTGCTGAGAAGAATATTATACAAAAGAATAGAAAAGAAAACTGAGGAAATGTTACATGATGATCAGCTTGTCTTTAGAAAAAGAAAAAAAGGCACTGGAAGGACAGTCCTGACGTTGCGCTTGATAATGGAAGCAAGACTGATCAAAACCCAAGACACCTTCATATGATTTGTCGACTTGTCAACAGTGTTCGAAAGTGTAAAATTGTACAAGATGTTTCAAATTCTCAGCAAAATAGGCGTAAGCTATAGGGAAAGGCGGATAATGTACAATGCGTAAAAAACCAATAGGGAATGATAAGAATGGAAGACAAACAATGAAGTGTTCTGTTTGAAAATGTTGTGAGACAGGAGTGCAGTCTTTCGCCGCTACTGTTCAATCTATACATCGAAGAAACAATAGCGGAAACTAAAGAAAGATCCAGGAGAGGGAAAGGATATCAATGATAAGATGACATTGGTATCCTGAGTAAAAGTGAAGAAGAATGAACAGGCTAATGAGTACAGAATATAAATTGAGGGTAAACTGAAGAAACACGAAAGAAACGGAGAGTAGCAGATTTGAGATTAGCTACAAACTTACTACAAAAGCTGATGACCATGAGGTAAATGGACCTAAGGAAATGTGCAGCATTGGAAGCAAAGTAAGACGTGACAGATGAAGAAAGGAGAACATGAAAAGCAGACTAGCACAGATAAAGACAATTCCTGATGAAAGGAAGTCTCCTAGTATAAAATGTAGAACATTAAACTCAGGAAAGAATTTACGAGACTGTAGACCTACGTGTGAATCATGGACTGTGGGGAGACGAGAAAAGCGTTTCAGCAATGGCGCTTTAGAAGAATGTTGAAATTTTGGGGATTAATAAGGTAACTAATGGAAAAGTTTACCCGCAGAATCGTCGAGGAAAGAAACGTATTGGAGATCACTGAAAACAAGGGACAAGAAAACAGGGCATCTGTTGAGACGTGATGGAATAACTTTCTTCGTTCTAGAAGGAGCTGTAGAGGGTTCTAGAATGAGCTGTAGAGGGTTATACTGACTGTAGAGGAAGGCATAGATTGGAATGTACCCAAAAACTAAATGAGGCTGTTGAGTGCAAGCGCTACTCTGAAATGAAGAGGCTGGCACAAGATACGAAGTGGCGGAGCGCCACATGAGACCAGTCAGAAGACTGAGGGAGGAAAAAGTCGCCTGCTGTCTGCCTCACACTTTAGTTGACGTCAGTGAAATAATACGACAACGAGTGACACAAATACTAATCGCTAGCGAAATGAAGTGGAACGCCTACAACTGACTACATCCAGAAAAAGAAATTCCCATAGAAGCCACTGGTCCACCAGAAGACGACAGTCTGTGCCCTGTATAGGAGTCCTGGAAGAAGATAAAATTGACAACACAGATAAAAGTTTTAATTTTACTTTTATACCCGGTACTCTCTTGCACTAAAGCTCAACCGTTTCACATTTCGTTCTTCAATTTCAATGTCTTTGTTTTGTAGTTTCTTTTAAAATCCTTCCATAGCAACAACCTTAAGACTCTTACATTTTCGAAAGTTTCATTTCTGTCATTAATATTTCTTTTATATTTAGGGAAGTATTTCCTACCACAGTTTTATAAACTTCGTAAGCGATGTGTTTTAAACCAGCTGTATTTTTATTTTTACGTGAAGACTTGCATTTTATTAGTAAGAAATCAAGACCACCGTGATTATCTTGTATGTTGGCATCTAAAAAATCTTATTACCAGGGACAGCCAATTGAGAACCGAACACTCACCACAACGGGACCCTTCCATGACTGCATTTCAAAGTAATAAGTACACGCCTTGAGATATTTATCCCAATTGGACACGAGACGATCAGTTACTGTGTCATGGAACGCGGTCGGCTGATGACGAATCCACAATGTCATCCTCTGCTGGACTTCCTGTTCCAGCTGAGATCGACGTCCAGGTACGTCTTTCTTCAGCACGCCAAATATGTGACAGTCACACGTTGAAAGATTCTGGCTGTACAGAAGATAATGTAGTGATCTCAGCCAAATCGCTGAAGCGTAGTCTTCGTCCGATTGACAGTGCGGGGGCGGCTGTTAACGTGCAACAGGATGATTCCGTGACAGCATTCCGAAACCTCGAGAGCAAACGGCACAGCCAGCAGTGGAAACATTCCACACCTCTCCCACCAAATAAATACGAAGCTGTTCACACAAATTCCGGTAAGATCATGATGCCTTTTTTTCTTGGACTGCAAGACCCCTCTTCTCGTTAAATTCCTCGAGCCTGGAACAACAATCAACGGGCAGCGCTATGATGACACTTTCCAGAAATTTCGACCCGACGTAGATTCAAAACGTCCTCGAATGCTATCGAACAGAATCGTCCTGTTGCATGATAATGCACGACATCACACTGACAATTGGACGATGGCTACACTTCAGCGATTTGCTTGGGAAACACTTCAGCATTCTCTGTACAGCCCGGATCTTCCAGCGCGTGATTTTCACGTCTTTGGTGAGTCGAAGAAAGACACGCATGGACGTCGCTTTCAGTCGGACGAGGAAGTGCAAGAGTGGGTATAGTTGTGAATCCGTCGGCGGCCGACCGCTCTCTGAGAAACAGTAATTGGTCGTATCTTCTCGCAGTGGTATAAATGCCTTAATGTGTGTGGTGATTACTTTTGAATGGAGCCACTCCGTTGTTCCGTTTTGGTGGGTGTTCGGTTTTCATTTGACTGCCTCTCATAAAATGCAGACAGGTGTTGTAAAACATCCTTGAATCCTTTTGTCAGTACAATCGAAATGCACGCTTTAGAGAGCCTGAACAACTACGGCGTTGGTTGCGGGTTGTTCACGTCGATGTGGAGACTAACTGACACTCTTCTCTTTACCAACTGTGCAGTATGGATGTGTGTCATTAACGACCATTACTTAAAAGTTTTACTTTCCAGTTATTGAATTTTGTTGGATGTGCATTCAATTTCTGTTTGTTGTTGCAGGATGTGGACAGACTGTACGACAAGCTACCAAATTGCATAGGCCGCTTCCTCGTATCGCTGGATTCATTCAACCACCTCGACTACGTATGGGCCATCCACGCTAAGGAACTAGTCTACGACAAAGTCATTAGCCTCATGAATAGATATTTGTAAATTACTTCGCTGACGAGAGACGCAAGCGCCTACATTCAAGAGCATACGGAATAAGGATGCCTACTCACACGTTTATCAGACAGAATATTTTGTTTCATTTCCAACAAGAATAATTTCCAGCTGTATTAGCTTATGTATTGAGACGCGTTGTCCTGTGAATTTAAAGTTTCTAACAAGAAAAATTTCGATATACGTTAAAAATACAAATATTCCACTTTGTGTTCTGATGCTGTTTCATGCTTTCGTTCTCAAGGAGTATATCAAGGACTGTTACATCTTTTAATATTTTAAATCGTTTATCCACATATCAACGTAGTAATTATCAACCACTCGGAAACTCCTGAATATTTTACAACTCAGTACCAAATAAAAATTTTTGTGTTAGCTGCATCGTCAACAAGATTTTATTTACTGCTACTGTAACCTGACCTGAAGAAATTAGTAGAGCCTTTTTCTACATTCGCAGTTCTCTTGTGAGAATTTTCCTGAATTTCTCTGCTGCAACTTATTGTAGTCAATGTATGTTGCTCCCTTTGGAAGAGCGATTATGATTATTCGCTTCGTAACGCGTGGATTATTGAGCAGGAAGTGAACTTATATTAGCTCTCACCACATGCTTTAATCCAGGGTGTTTTCATAAAGATGATACTAAGCTTCAGCGATGATGGAAGAGGGTGAATGTATCTGTTCTACATAAGGAATCTGGTCACAGAAATAACTGTTTGGAAGGCTTCAGCGAAAAATACAAAACTTTCAAACTCATCGTTGAAATCCCGATTATGTTGAAATTTAAGTCGACAAGTGTTCATAAGAGTTTCATTAATCATTTACAACATTTGCTCAAAATGGTATCGCTGTGAATGTACAGCAATCACGGCGCAGAGTTCCATCGTACCATTTAAAAGTACCTGGGGTTGTTCGAGGAACTTCATAAGTAGCGAAAATTACTGACAGATCATTTTAAGGGACCGTTCACGAAACCGTACATCCTCTTTCTAATCATCGTTCAGAGAACATCTGATGCACGTTTTTGCAAGTAATACCTGCAGAGAGGAGTGGGCCTTTTATCAACCTGGAACCGGCCGTGGTGGCCGAGCGGTTCTAGGCGCTTCAGACGGAACCACGCGACTGCTACGGTCGCTGGTTCGAATCCTGCCTCGGGCATGGATGTGTGTGATGTCCTTAGGTTGGTTAGGTTTAAATAGTTCTAAGTTCTAGGCCAGGCGACTGATGACCTGAGATGTTAAGTCCCATAGTGCTCAGAAGCATTTGAACCATCAACCTGGAATCGTATATGTGCACGGAGATCAACTGGAATATATTCCAATAACGTGAGAAAGATGTTCTTCAGAAACGCACTCCACAATCACGCGATCATTGGTAATACCTGTCCACAAATTCTATAGAAAATTTGCATTTATGGCTCTTCACAATAGAATTTTGAGGACCGCAACTACTGAGCACTAACGTCCTTCCATGAAACAGGCTTCATTCAAGAAATGCGTAAGTGCATTTAATCCAATATCACCATTTCGACGGAAGGTTAAAAGGCCTCAAGATAAAGTGAAAGAGAATAGTAGAGGTGTAGCTTGCGTGGCACCAATTTCCTGTGCAACTGATCGAGTGTTGACAGAAAGTTCAACCAAGCTAGCAAACACACTCTTTCTGTCGGGAATCCGTACTGGCACCGTTTCATACGTTTAATTCTCTACAGATTCAGTTTGTCTGATCATGTAAACTAGCACACAGAAGACATGCTTGGATGTCAATTTATGTTCTTAGTCGTCCACACCACTGGCGGGTATATAAATGTTTAGACTTATAATTCCCTGTGACAGGTAACAGGGGCACCAGAGCGAATTAGTGTTGTTGGTGATCAATTTGTTACCAAGCGTGGTAGCGTGGATAAGGGGCATAACTAGCGACAGATGTCAAGCAGTCACTGCGAAGGACATAGAGATACCACGTAATCGTGTGAGATAGATCAGCACCTGACAATCTGTGCGTCTGTATTTGGACGGCTGACCGAATCGTGCAGTACGCAGATTTGTGGAGTATTATGACACCATAGTGGCCCAATGCTGGACTGCTTGGGACCTTGAGGGCAGGAATGCCCGTCGTCAAGCTTCCAGTCTACGGCATATGACGACCAGAAGGGAGGAACGGCGTGCAGTGCACGAAGTACATCGTAACCCACTCACATCTGCGCCTGTCATTTGAGAATAAATGATGGAGACTCTGCGACATTTGTGCCTTACCTCGCACCGCTGGTCGGAGACTAGCTGCAGCGAGCCTCGGGAACTAACGTCACATGTTCGGGATGCCGTTGACGCCACAACGCAAACGGCTGTGTTTGGAGTGGGAGCATCGACTGCTGATTCAATGTGTTTAGCGATGATTCGCGGTTTTGCACGACCCTAGATGACCGGCGTTGGCGAGTCTGGCGACGACCTGAGGAGAGTTTTAATTCGAAAGTTTTGGAGAAACACAGCTGTGTTACTCCTGGTGCCACACTGTAGGGAACCATAGAGTATGACTTCAGGTCACTGCTGGTGTTGACCGAGGGAACAGTGGTGGCACAACGGTATGTCATGAACATCTGGGGGCTTCATGTGTTACCCTTCGTGCGACAGTAACGCGGCAATATATTTCAAGTGGGCAATGCTAGCCCACACGTGGCATGTGTCTCTGAACCTGTAAGTAGGCTGTTTAGGTTTTTTTATTGGTAACGCCACATAGCGCTCTGTATGAAAATCACTGGCTGTGCTGTGTGCAGTCTGTGGCTGCTTTGCATTGTTGTAATACTCGCCATTGTAGTGTTGGGCTGTTGGCTGTTAACACCGCGTAGCGTTGTGCAGTTGGAGGTGAGCCGCCAGCAGTGGTGGATGTGAGGAGAGAGATGGCGGAGTTTTGAAATTTGTAATACTGGATATCATGAACTGCTATATACATTATGACTTTTGAACACTATTGAGGTAAATACATTGTTTGTTCTCTATTAAAATCTTTCATTTGCTAACTATGCCTATCAGAAGTTAGTGCCTTCCGTAGTTTGAATCTTTTATTTAGCAGGCAGTAGTGGCGCTCGCTGTATTGCAGTAGTTCGAGTAACGAAGATTTTTGGTGAGGTAAGTGATTTGTGAAGCGTATAGGTTAATGTTAGTCAGGGCCATTCTTTTATAGGGATTTTTGAAAGTCAGATTGCGTTGCGCTAAAAATATTGTGTGTCAGTTTAAGCACAGTCCTGTATAAATTGTTCTAAGGGTACGTTTCAAACCGTCTGCGAGATGTTGAAGATCTGCCCCCAGCATATAGGTGCGGGATCATTTTGGTGTGGCGTTTCGTGATGCAAAGGCCACTAGATAAAGTGCGACGGACTGTTGGCACGACGCGGGCCGCAGTGGCCGAGCGGTTCTGGGCGCTTCGCTTTGGAGCCGCGTGACCGCTACGGTCGCGGCAGATCAAGATCCACAGGTAGGTTGCCCATATACCAGTTTAAAACAACATGAAAAGCCGCGTAAATAACCATGAATGTGAGCATCACGTAAAGAGAGAAAAGAAACTTACTCAAATTTATCAACAAAATCTCTGAAAAGTGAAGATGTATTTACATTAAATGTCGTTAATAATTCGAAACTGAATTATTTGATTGTGAGCTTATTGTTCTGAATAAAGGTTATAAATACTTCCTATGTATGAAGCACAACTGAATAAAATTTTCGGCAGAGAACTGAGAATAGTAGTTTTCAAAAGAAAATTATATTAAAAAGTAGTCATCTGTAGGTCTCACTGCTTCCCATCCAAAAGTGACGAAAATTATAAAACAAAAACATGAGAGTTCCTGTATGGTAGTGGTACTTTTAACGTAGTCATTTTGGCTGTAAATATCATCAGCATTCATGTGAACTTTTTCAGGGAAGTTAAAATATGACATATGGACACTCATTTATAAAAGATTTGGTATAGACATATGTCAGTATTATTATCCGTTTCATTGCAGAAAACATTTTTTTTTTATTTTCTGAGGCATGAACACTAGGTTCTCTTCAGCCTTGAATTGGAGAAGGTTCGAGAGAGTAATTTACAACTTTACAAAGGTCTCCCATTCGAACAAAATGAAGTAAAACTCGTGGCATACGCAGATGATGTAGCCTCACTCAGTGAAGCAGAAAAAGAGCTGAAGGACACGTACTGATCTCTCAGCCACAGTGCCAGCAAAATGGGACTGTTGACAAACTAAGAGAAAACAGAGTATATGGATATTGGTCGAGTTATAAACCGAAATCCACACTTTGACACTGACCACCATTCTAGATTCAGAAAATTTCATCAGTTTAAATACCCTGGAGCGCGCCTCAGGAGTGGAAGTATCACAACATTGGATATAAATGAGAGAATAGCCTCAGGATCAAGATGGCTGTATCCTCTCAGTAGACTACTCAGAGGTAAAGCTTTGTCAATCACCACAAAGATGAAGATATATGACACCATCATCTGCCCATTAGTACTGTATGGTTCGAAAAGCTGGACGCTTACCAAGAAAGAAAGAGAAAAAGTGAATGTTTTTGAAAGAGAAGTGACGAGAAAAATCTGGAGACGTGTGGTGGAGAATGACATCGGAAGAGTTCGAAAGAACCCTGAAATGTATTAATTAATGAAGCAACCCACTATCGTTCAGAAATTGTGAAATAGGAGACTGCAATGGGTTGAGCATGTGACTAGAATGGAAAACAACAGATTTCCTAAGAAGGCATTTGAGGGCACGCTCCAAGACCATTGTGCCCACATCGCAGGCGGTGGAGAGATGACAAAGAGAAGGACGTCGCAGCATTAGGAATCAACGCAGGGCGGAGAGAGACAGCGAGAAACAGAAGAAGATGGAAGCGGATCGTTGATGCAGCGCGTGGTCTACAGGGCCTGTGATCGCTGAAAAGAAGAAGATGATGATGAACACTAGAACAGTGGTAATCACAGTACTGATTTCCGAATGCACTGTTGGCAGACAAACGACATTTCAAATTTTACAAGTAGAGATAAAATAGCAAAAAAATGGTTCAAATGGCTCTGAGCACTATGGGACTTAACATCTATGGTCATCAGTCCCCTAGAACTTAGAACTACTTAAACCTAACTAACCTAAGGACATCACACAACACACAGCCATCACGAGGCAGAGAAAATCCCTGACCCCGCCGGCAATCGAACCCGGGAACCCGGGAAGCGAGAACGCTACCGCACGACCACGAGATGCAGGCAGATAAAATAGCACTACACTGCTTATCAAATCATTTTACATTGTAGACCACACTATTTTGTTACAAAAACTAAGATTTTTGCCATTAATGGTGTATCTGAAAAGTGGTTACCATAATGCCTAACAAAAAGAATGTGGAAAAGTGCATTACATATCTACACAACTGTAGTTGCAACATATTTTCATGACCGAGAAGAACTAGTTAACTGAATTCGACAATAATTATGTGTCATAAAGCTAAATGACCTTCCATTAAATATACAGTAACAATTCTCGGTTCTTTTAGCACAGGATATGAGCAGTATACCCAATCTCAACAGATAAACAGCTTCATAAGGAACCATAAATATGGCCTTTAAAAAATATTCACAGATGTTTTGCACCATGGCCTGTATCTCGATTCTTTTGAAAGTTTAGCACACTCAGTTCTACAAACCAACGGTTACAACACCAATATAGTTAGAAAACATGAGCGACGGTAAACGCACAGTGGAGTACACTGAGAACATTAGAGTGCGTATTTTTTAAAAAAAAAAAAAACTAAACTCTGCCCGCACAGTCCAGGAAGGCCCAACGGTACCGAGCGACCGCCGTGTCATCCAGAGCCCACAGGCGTTAACTCGATGCGGATATGGAGGGGCATGTGGCCAGCACACCGTTCTCCCGGCCGTATGTCAGTTTACGAGACCGGAGCCATTACTTTTCAATAAAATAGCTCCTCCGTTTGCCTCATAAGTCCTGAGTGCACCACTCTTGCCAATAGTGCGCTGCAGACCTGATAGTCACCCTCCAAGTGCTAGCCCAGACCGACAGCGCTTCGGTGATCTGACGGGAACCGGTGTTACCACTGCAGCAAGGCAATTGTCTTGAGTACACGTACTTATGAGAATTTCAACTGAGAAATTCAATCTTCGGAGTATTAAGCAACACTTCACAGAAGCTTTTACATTTCGTGTCAATGCAAATCATTGTCATTCAATAATGGCCATCGACATTATAATGTTTAGGAACAAAATATTACACGTCACAGAATAAGATGTTGTGCTTATGACAATTATATAGAGCAGGGCTTCCCAACGTGAGGTCCGCGGACCCCTTACGGGTCCGCCGGCTCTTTCTAGGGGGTCCGCGGCCACATTTCACCAAATCGTGTAAAATAATGAGTAAAATTATTGAATAAAAATGTAAAAATGAAATTCATCATTATTTCTTTTTTTTCCTCTGAAAAACATGTGTACTTTTACTTCAGGTCGTATTCCCAAGCAGCCTTTCCGGTTCCTAAGTGAGAAAGAATACACAGTTTAGTGCCGGAGAATGCGGCTTCTCTGATCGACTGTTTCGCAACAATACGGGGGTCGTTTGTGCTAAATTTGTGGCGATTCGTGACTGAGTCGTTCATTTGAACGACTCTAAATAAAGAATTGTAAGAATCGAATTGTGATACGGACGAATCGTCGTTCAAAAGAATCGTAAGAACGATTGCGTGTTTCCGAGTCGTGACGATTCCAAGTTCCAACGATTCATCGATTCTTAGTACGCTATGCTTCGAAGGCAACTTCCGAATCATGCCGAGGATGGTAGTCAAGTGGAGGATGCGTGTGAACAAAGGAAGTATACGATTGAATCCTACTGTTTAGAAGTATGTCGTCTTCTCACGTACATAGTAGTGACAGCAGCAAGTTCTCAGACAAATTAAAAGCAAAATACCTATGCTTTTATTTAGAAGAAATTAAAGTTAAGCTAAATTTGCTGTTGGGAGGGCTGTTAGCTGCGTTATGACTTACAAGGGTGATGTGGACTTGGAAAGACATCTTAGCACTGAAAAACAGGATGATATGAGCCAAACCACGTCTACCTCTCTGCTAAATTTTGTTACTATAAAACAGACGTCTGTAGTTAGATACGTTCAAGCCACACAACCAAACTGGCGTACTACGTAATTTTACACCGCCTTTCGCACAAATCGACTCCTCTTTCCTGGCATACTGAATTAAAACAATAGATGCAATCAAATCAAACGTGACCTTTCATCAATTAAGGCATTATACGTATAAATCGAGAATCACACTTGTAACATCATATGCATGTTTACTCATAAATAAACTATTTCTGGCATATCTTATCATCTGTGAGTAACATGTAGAACTTTTTGCATTTCGTAAGAATCGTGCCATCGCAGACTAGAATGAATCGTGAAAGAATCGTGAACGAATCGTAGGAATCGATTCGCAATGTGAGATTGAATCGTAGGAATCGAATCGGGAAAAAGAATCGTGTTGCCCAACTCTTAGTTTGTGCGCCGGCTCACGGCGCTAGATGCGCTGAAACCTTTTACGCATGCGCGGAGCGAGCTTTGTCGGATTTATTAAGTGAAAAGGCTGCAAGTACTCCATTGGTTGCAATATCCTGTGGAAGTGGAATAACCAATAAGTGTAAGTACGACGAAAGCTATTTAGAAATGGGCTTTATGGAGACAAAAATGGATAAAGCTCAGTGTGTAATTTGTGCACGCGTCCTTCCGAACAGTTCAATGGTTCCAGTTAAATTGCACCGTCATTTTTAAGGTATTCACCCGGTTTTCCAGGCTAAAGACATCGATTTTTTTCAAAAGGAAGACTGCTGAACTAGCTGCTTCTCAGCATTGCATGAAAATTCATGCAATAACAATTAATAAAAATTCATTAAAAGCTTCTTTCTTGGTTAGTTACCGAGTGGCAAAAACAGGCAAAGCTCATACCATAGCAGAAAATCTCATAAAGCCGTGTGTTAATGATATTGTTTCTTGCATGCTAGACGAATTGGGAACATGGCACGTGCATTAAGAAGTTTCCAGTTCCCATGGGTTTCGCTCTGAAATTTAAAGTTTTTAGTGCTCTTGACTGACGAGGGGTCCGCCATGGATTTTCGACTGAAAAAGGGGTCCGCCAGCTGAAAAGGTTGGGAAGCCCTGATATAGAGCATTGTTTAAAGCGACCATCTCCCACCATTCTTGTCATTTTGTGCTACGTTCTCATGCTTGTATAAAATGTAGTTAACGGGATCTACTTTCTAACAAAACATTTATATTTTATATGTATAAATAATTTGTTATATACATATAAATGTATAACTGTGTTGTGACAGAAAGTACTCTCTGTTAATACAGTGCTTACTGCAGCTGCTATTGGCTTGTAAAGGCATGAACAATACTACAATCAAACTCCTTGTTAATGATCTAATGATATGAAAAGCCCAACAAATAACCGAGATAAATTTTAAAGATATCTGAAACACTTTCTTCTAAACTATTACGCCTGTCGCATGGAAATATTTCAGTTCAGAAATTAGTAGCTTCTGCAGCATGAAAGAATTGAAAACTTACTTTCTTTAAACTTCATGTTTTTTCGAATCTATATCGGTCCATGCACGACAATACACGGTACCAGTATGTTCCAAAACGCCACACTCGACAATGTGATTTTTCAGAGGGTCATACCTCGTGTTCTATTGATCACAGAAATGAAGGGCCAAGTCTTTTGGATAGCTCTTGGCCTAGAAGTCATTTGTATATTATCGGAGGAAAGGCTAACTGTAGCTATCCTATGCTACAGGGTCAAAATTTAAACATTTTGCAGTCCCTCCAGCTCAGGCGAACTGAGTAGACCGGTTTGTTCTTTTGCATTGGTGTGGATAAGGGGCAAATGTTTTTGATAATCTTTGGTCTAGAGACCCTTTGTACACCTACCGGAAAAACGGGCATAATATAGGTATCCTACAATACAGCGTCAAAATTTAAGCACTACACATTTCCTCCAGCCCAGGCAAATCGAGAAAATCGGTTGGTTCTTTTGCATTAGGTATGCTCTACGGGTCTCAGACGGCCTATAGAAGCACCATTTGTTCGTGGGCAGTTCCTGAGAAAATTCCAAAAAATCCCGAAAGAAACCATGATTTTTTGGCACGAAAAGCACCAACTATATTGACAGCCATTTCTATAATTTCTACGAATAGCAGATGGTCAAATTTTTGCCATGCGTTCTTAAAACGATATTCTCGGTGGAAATATTCTCGATGAGATTCGAATATTTTTCGATACCGTTATTCATTATCCATATCCATAGATTCAAAATTTACCGTACTTACGCACAAAACAGCAAAACCCAGTTTTTAGCAATTTTCTAAATAACTAATAATAGCAAATAGTTCAAATTTTAACTGTTAATTTATTAGAAATTCATCTAGAAACGCGATTTTTCAGTTTTCGAAAATCTGTATCCATTATTAAGACAAATAGATAAGGCATGCTTTGTGGGTACCCGAAGTACCAACTGTGGGGATATCCATTTCTATAATTTCTGTTCATGGCAAATAGTCGAAATTTTTTACAGATGTACTTAAGATGTACTTTCTGGCAATCTTGAAGAGGAGACAGCAGCAGTGGGAACGAAAGAGAGAGCAGAGAGAGTGGAAATGAAAAATATAGATGAATGGAGACCATACGTAGACTTCGGTGTTCTGGACCCTACCAGACCGGCACACTTTGTACCGAAAAGTTTTAACCCGTTGGTGTAGGGGAAACAGGAAATAACGCAGATTCAGTAAAATAATTCTAATAACATTTTTACCCTCTTAAGATACGAATCATAAGCCAGGCGTTTTCGATGAATTGCAATCGATGAACAAAGTATACAAAAATCCTGTAAAGCAGACGATTGTGTGTTAACCTTATATTATGCACACTTATTTTTTGTTTATACGTGTCAAAGTACATAAATGTGTCGAAATATACAAATAAAATGTCGAAACGTTACTGGCCTATAGAGTTCGTTTTATATTCATATAAGCAGCATAACCTACTGCAGTAGGGAAAAGAAGGGAACAAGCGGAAAAATACCCCTATCTGAGTACAAAAAAGGAGAATATGTTCCTTTCTAAAAGACTCTGACAGAAAAGAGGGAAACCAGCTGCATCAGTCGTCATTCCGTATTCCTCAAGAAACATTTTGGCATGCGAAAGTATTCGCGCTTTTTCTGCTGCACGAAATTAGAGAGGTAGTGACGGTGGAAGTGCGAGGAGGAATGGCAATGCGAGAAAAGGAGAGAGGAGGCCGTGATGGTGGGCGATAGTGTTACGGAGATTAATGAAGACAGTAGCAGTGGGATCTAAAGAGAGAAGATACAGTATTAGTGGTCAGTGGGAGACAGCCAGCAGCCTTGCCGCAGTGGTAACATCGGTTCCCGTCAGATCACTGAAGTTAAGCGCTGCTAGCACTTAGATGGAAGACCGTCCAGTCTACCGATCCCTGTTGACAAGCGGTGGCGAGGCGAATTGATGAGCTACTTGACTGAGAAGTAGCGACTCCAGTCACTGCCGGGAGAGCAATGTGCTGACCACAAGCTCCTACATATCCACATCGAGTGACGCCTATAGACTGAGGATGATACGGCGGTCGGTCAGTAATGTTAGGGTCTTCCGAGACCTATTCGGACGGAGTTTTAGAGTTTTAGGGAGACAATGGCTGTCAAAGGCAAAGAGAGAGGATGGAGACAGAAGCAGTGGGAGCAAGAGAGAGGTGAGAGTGGTAATGAAAAATATAGATGAGTGGAGACCATATATAGACTTCGGTGTTTCGTTGTACCGAAAAGTTTTTAACACGTTGGTTTACGGGAAAAAATTGAACCCCCCAGAATATTTGAGGTGCTGAGGTATTGTAGAGGCAGTGACAGTGGGAAAGAAAGACAAAAGGAGACAGTGTGAAAGGGGACAGTGGCGTTGGGTATACTACAAATCAGTGGGAGAAAAAAGGCAGTGAGTTAGACACATACATAGGCAGTGGCAGTGAGAGGGAGACGCTGAATACGGATGATTAACTACAAAGAGAGACTGGGTAAAAGGATTTAGAATGGTGTAAACCAATAATGAAGACAATCGGAAGTGACCTTGTTTAGTGACGCATAAATGAAATCTAAGTTGAGGTGTTTGGGAGGGAATATGAACTGAGTCACCCCAGTATGAAGTACTAGCCATCTTGATGGGTAATTTTACCAGAGCGTACGAATTCTGCATCTATGACTGAACTCTGTATTCTTCGAACGGAGACAGTGCAGCCATAGCAAACCAAGACACTAACAGAGACGCCAGTTATAGCAAGTCTCGAGCAAAGTCAGTACTTACTGAAATACTTTTTAGAGGTAGGTAGGACATTCTCTACGAATACGAATCAAATGAGAAACTAATTCTACAGCAAACTCAAACATTTGTGGGTAATGGAAAATATGTTACATGGGACAGGAAATTTTCAATTTTATTAGCCAACTGTCAGCGTGTGGACAAGACAGGCCCTATATCGTACTGAATTTAAACTGTCAGATATATTTATTGACTATATACATAGCTATTACTTCGAACCTCGAACGCGACATACAGGAATCTACGTCTACGTATGGCGCATGTCAGGGGGTTCCTTCTGCCACCACTTATTACTCGTTTCCCTGTTACACTCGCAAATAGACGCAAGGGAGAAAACGTCTATATGTTCTAATTTATCTTATCTTCGTGGTTGTTACGCTAAATGTACGTTGCCGACAGTAAAGCAGTTCTGCAGTCAGCATCAACTGCTGACTCTCAAAATTTTCTCGATAGTGTTTGGCTAAAAGAACGCTGTCTTCTCTTCAGGGATTCCTGTTTCATTTTACGAAGCATCTCCGTAACACGAGTGTTGCCCATTACGTGTGTATTATTTGAAGTCTCCTGAGCGGGCGCGTCAAGTTTCTGTCACTTCCGACAGACAGCGTAGCTGCAGGACAGTTTCAAATTGCGTCTGTAGGTGATGTACGTTACAAGCAACGTGCCGTCGTTGAATTTCTCACCGCAGAGAAAGAAACTGTGGGGAACACTCACAAACGCTTGTGCAAAGTGTATGGAACATCTGATGTCGACTGAAGTACAGTTACTCGCTGGGCACAGAGGATGCGGTCATCAGAAGGCGGTTCGGCTAAGCTCCACGATTTGCAACGGTCGGGGAGACCATCCACGGCTGTCACACCTGACATGTTGCAGCGAGCTGAAGTTGTCATTCGCGAGGACAGACGCTTTGCGACTCCGCAATTGGAAGACATTTTGAGGACAAGATGAGGTGATTCACACAGTGTAGTACTGGCTCCGCCACCAGGACAAGGATTGGTACCGACAAGTCACACACACACACACTTCTTTCGCGCTGGAGGAAGGCCATAGAACGGGATGGAGATCACGTGGAAAAATAGGGTGTGTAGGCAAAACACCGTTCTTTCATGTGTGTAATTATCATTGTGTTCACTAAAGAATTGTTGAAGGAAAAAAATGCGGTGCATTACTTTCTGGGCAACCCTCCTACTTGTGTGTTGATCTGTTCTACCACTAACAAATCTAGAAGTATGTCTCTAATTTTCTTTGATGTATTTATTCAATCCGACCTGAAGAGGATCCCAAACTCTCAAGCAGTACTCAAGAATGGGTCCCACTAGTGTCATATAGGAGGTCTGCTTTACAGATGAGCTACACGTCCCTGAAATTTTCCCAATAAACCGAAGTCGACCATTCGCCTTCGCTAGCTACCCCCTACTTGCTCATTCCATTCCATTTCATCATGCTTTGCAACGTTGTGCATAGGTATTGTATCAATGTGACTATGTCAAGAAGTACACAACTAATGCTGTATTCTAACATTACAGGATTCGTTTTCCTACTCATCTGCATTGACTTACATTTTCATACATTTAGAGCATGCTGCCACTCACCTCACCTATTAGAAATTTGGTCTAAGTCATCTTGTATGCTTTTAGAGTTACTCAAGGACGACGTCTTCCCTTACGTCAGAGAGCCATCACCAAACAACCTCAGAATGCTGCTCACCCTACCTGTCAGATCATTTATGTACATGGGGAATACGAATGGTACTCTCACACTGCTGTGGAGCACTCATGACGATATACAGGTCTGCGATGAATTCTTGACATCGAGGACAACGTGTTGGGTTGTATTATTTAAAAAGTCTTCGAACCACTTACATATCTGGGAACCTATTCTGTATGCTCGTACCTTCGTTAATAATCTGCCGTGGTAGACCGTATCAAAAGCTTTCAGGAAATCTAGAAATATGGAATCTGCCTCTTGCCTTTGATCCAAAGTTCATAAGGTTATAGTCCGAGAAGATGGCATGGTGAGATGCTTTCTAAGTCAGTACTCATTTAAGGGCTGCACCTTTCCCATATCAGGGAAATTTATTATTTCCGAACTGCGAAAATGCTCAAGAATTCTGCAACAAGCCAATGTTAAGGATATTGGTCTGTAATTATGCGAGTCCGTTCTTTTGCCCTTTTTATATGCTGGAGTCACCTGCCCTTATTTCCAGTCTCTTGAGGCTATGCAGTGGGCGAGAAATTTTCGATAATGTGAAGGTAATTAAGGACCATAGCCGCTGTAAGACGGCCAGACGCCGGTATGTTTGTGGGATCCTCCTGTATGAATGATTTCTGAAACCCGAAATTATTGACACACCAGACGTGTTAACGAGTGACTGGATAGCAGCCTTCGACCCGCTTAGCGATTTTATGTAGAACCAGAATTTTCTCTGATTCTCGGCAAGATCTTTTGTTAAGATATGACGGTGGTAGTTGTATGCTTCTCACACTGATCTTTTTACAGACGCACGGATTTCTGCTACCCCCTGCCTGTCGTTATTTGCGCGTTCTTGTTTGAACCGAGAGTGCAAGAGTCTCTGCTACTTCTGCAGTCTCTTCTTTCCTCATTTCAGGACGTTAAAGGTGTATCTGTGTTATGTGCATTGAAGCTTCCTCTTTTTGGTGTTTTACATAATTAGCGTAATTAAATAAACGAAAATGGTAAAGTCTTACGCCGCCACATAGCCTCTTCTTCAAGAACATGAAGAACATGAATGTATGGTGCAGTGATACACTGCAGTAAAGTTTGTAATTTAATATAAGATATTAGAGAAACGCCTCGTTTTCGCGTAGTAGGCAAGAAATGATGATGAAAATTTCTTTCAGCACCAGGATTTGGGCACTAGCGCAAAAACATGTAGTTAGCGACGTCGATTGTGATGGCAGTGATGGATCTTACGCAGTGTCTACGTTTACCGTACACGTGTGGCACTAGAATCGCAGTTTCATTCTTCGATCGCTAACAGCATAATGTGAATTATGTCTCGTCTCTGTAATTCGCAAAAGGATTCTGTAACTGTGAAATGCACCGTGTCCACTACACTAACATGTTTCATCTCTTTGCTTGTCAGTGCTGTTTGCACTTCAACTGTGGCGTCGATAGTTACGATGCCACAACGTAGGTGCTCGCTCTCGTAAGTTGGCACTACGAGAGAAGACTGACTACGCCGACCACAGCGCCCTCTGCCCGACGCTCTGGAGCTCAGGGAGTGCCGTCTTCTTTTCTGGCCCATTTCATCAAGAGCAGGCGGCCTGGAAATATCGCTTCTACTACCCAGTGGGCTAGCTTGCTATTGAGACTTTGTATTAGTTACGTTCAATTAATCACGAGTATTTGTTAGTTTTGGGACTACACAGAACAGTCATCCTAACTTCACAGGATTAGACATGTACTACAGCTTCACACCTACGTCCTCATCCTAGCCAAAGTTATGTATGCATTTGATATTTACTTGTGTTTTTGACTCTATTAAAAGTGTTAAAGTTACATACAGCGCCGAAGTGCTTCACCTCTCCTGCTCCTACTTGCTTCCTTCACTCTCGGCCTATATTACAGAAGCAGTTCACAGGAGCAGACACACGCACCGCCTATCCAGGCGGAATACAAAATCAACGTATCTGCATTTAACCGAGAATCGACGCGGAAACTAGTCCTCCAGCTACAATAATGTAAGTCTCCCCCCTGCAAAGGTCCAATATAAGGACTGAAGAAGTCGACTCCTGGACAGTGATTACGACGGAGGAAGTTCCATATCACTTATTTTTGCAGAGTCGTCGTGTAAACCCCTGCCATTGTAACTAGTGCAATTTTTGTAGCTCCAACCCCCCAACCTGAATCCCCATTTAAATAATGTGCTCATAAGCTGGGTAAGATACTGTACAGCTGGTCTGAGGTTATTGATGTTGCTATTATACATCGTGCAACGCATTTTAAATGTATTCGAGATTAAGGCAGGCGTCAGTTTCGGAAACTTGTCACACGCGAGTAAGTCATTTGCGTTTAATGACACGATGAAGAAATTGAAAGGAAAATAGTTTGGGAAAAAAATGAAACTTTATTCAGCCTATGATTCAAATTGCGATACAATCGACTCGAGTCAGAATTGTTATCTTTACATGAAATAAAGAAAAATTTTGTAAAAAAAAACAAAAAAAAATTAGCTTCAAAATTTGATTGTGAATCCTGGTAAACACATCATCGGTTAGGAAGACTGGCAAAGGAAAGAGGACAAACCTAATTAATATCGAACTAAAAGTACAGAAATGAGAAAAGATAAAACAGAAATCTATATTACCGGGTAGGAATATATAGCACCGTGGTAAGAAAAGGGAAATCGTCCACAGTTGTGGTCGCATTTCTGACCGGAAGAGAAGTAACAAAGTGCCATCAGAATCACAAACTCGATTGCTCGTGTTTTATATAGGTAGTAGCTCAATACGGCTGCCAGCATTTGTAGAATACGACACGTCACGTAGGATTTCCCGACTAACTTACTGACTGCGCTGACTAAAACTATATAGAGCATCCCTTTAAGAATGGTTAGTATTCAGGAATATGACAGGAATGATGATTCGAACCAAAATAGTGCTCTAAAATGAATGCCTTAAGAGCACTTGTTCATCTTCGACTCTTATTCTGTGAACCACATCTCTTCTACTGAATAAGTGCTCATAGCTCGTATGGTTTGCATTTTAGGGCATTTGATAGAAAATTTTTTCTTGGTTTGGTCCATACTATCCCCCTCCCCCCCCCCCCAAATATGGAAACCAAAGTGCTTTAAGTAGATGCGAGCTGTTTCATATTATTGAAGGTGATGAAGTGCTCACAGCTCTTAAGATATGGATTTTAGAAGTCATGTTTACTGGACTCTTTTACCTTGAATGAGCTTTCCTGTTATATTCGTGTATACTGATCATTCCTCTTGGGACACTCTTCATTCGTAACAACTGTCGGAAGCGAGCGTGAGAAATCATTTCCCTAAACAACAGAGACTAACAATATGTTGAAGAGTAAAAAAAAGATGACTGTCATTTCGGCATCGTGACAACCTAAAAAAAGTGAAATGCAGTTCTGACATTCTGCTTCGTAGTGGTATGGAAATTTATAAAGCTCAAAACATAGAGGTGGAATTCGGCGGTGTAATATGGAATAGAAGTACCGTACCGGAAATGTAAGAGGAATAATGTTGAGGTGCCGAGAGAATGAGTAACTTAAGTTATGTACAAAAATAAAAAATAATAACGATATAAAAAATAATAATAGAGGAAAATCACGTTAAGATCATGAGTATAAGGCAATAGTGTATGAAGGTCTATTGTCTTCTAACTTTTGTTTCAGTGGAGCTGTCAGAAGAAGTATAAATATTAGCTACAATATTACTGTTTATTGCCGAATCTCACATAGTATTTCTTTGTAGAATTCACGATATTTTAGAAGATAATTTAAATGGAGCCTACGGCAGCTTGGTAAGTAGCTCAAATCGAGAGAACATCAAGGAATAACGAATATAATGACGGAAAAAACCGAAACACCAAGAAGGAGATGTACAACGTAAACGAAAGTTGGTATGCATGCTTCTGCATCTGAAACATGACGTAAGTCAAATTTCACGCAAGTCGCATTAGAATGCAAATCAGGATGCAAATCAGATTCCTATAAATACACGCTGTAACGGTCGCGAGCGTCAGTTACTTTTGAGATTGGACGTGGTGAGTTGATGTTAGTTTAGAAAACTGTTAAGAGTATAAATATGCCATGATCAGCACCTCAGTGAGTTTAAACGAGGTCGTGTAAAAGGGCTACGAGAAGTTGGATCTTCCATCTGCGATACTGCAGAAAGACTTTGCAGAAATGTAGCCACTGTACACGACTGCTGGCAGCCGTGGTCGCGGGAAGGTACGGTCGGAAGACGACCGGTCTCCGGACGGCCCCGTGGACTGCCGAGAGGGAAGACCGTAGTGTGCGGAGTATGGCTTTGGTGCATCGCAAGGCATATGTAGCAGCAATCTGAGCAGCAGTTGGCACTACTGTGATACAAGGGACTGTTCAAAATCGATTACTTCAAGGACAGCTCCGAGCTAGGCGCCCTATAGCACGCATTCCACTGACCCTAAACAGCCGCCATTTGTGACGTTAGTGGCGTCAAGTGAGTGACGGGTGGAGGTCTTTTGTGTTTTCTGATGACAGCTGGTTCTGCTTAGGTGCCGGCGATGGCCGTACGGAGAATGCCAGTTGAGAGCCAGCAACCAACCTGTCTGCTTGCTAGGTCTAACCTGCAGTTATGGTCCGGGGAGCGATCTCGTATGACACCAGGAGTACTCTTGTGGCTATCCCAAGCACCCTGACTGTAAATTTGAACTTCAACCTGGCGATTCGAACAGTTGTGCTGCCATTCATAAACAGGTTTCAAAAATGGTTCAAATGGCTCTGAGCACTTTGGGACTTAACTTCTAAGGTCATCAGTCCCCTAGAACTTAGAACTACTTAAACCTAACTAACCTAAGGACATCACACATATCCATGTCCGAGGCAGGATTCGAACCTGTCGCTAGGTTCCAGACTGTAGCGTCTAGAACCGATCGGCCACCCCGGCAGGCATGAACAGCATTCCAGGGATTGTTTTCCAACAGAATAACGCTCGCCCACATACCGCTGTCGTAACCAAACATGATCTACACGGTGTCGACATGTTGCCTTTGAGTGCTCGTCAGCAGATCGGCCCACATCTCGAACATCATCGGACGACAACGTCATTAACCTTAAATATATTGAGTGACCAAGTGGAACAGCCTTGGAAATCCATCCCACAAACTGTCATCCACACAATGGATGCACGTCTGCATGCTTTCATTCAACATTCTGGTGGCTACAGCGGTTTCAATGCACCATCGTTTCACATTTCCAATGACTTTTCTCATGCTCACTTTAGTTTCTGACCTTGCAATGTTAATCACTTAAACACGTTACCCAGAGAAATATATTACCAGAATTTCACTACCCTACATTAATAGTTTTTTGGTGTTGCTGGTTTTTTCGTCCGTGAACATACACTATGTCATCAAAAGTATCCGGACAGCCCCAAAAACATACGTTTTTCATATTAGGTGTATTCTACTACCAACGACTGCCAGGCACTCCATGTAAGCGACCTCAGTAGTCGTTAGACGTTATGAGAGAGCAGAATGGGTCGCTCCGCGGAACTCACGCACTTCGAACGTGGTCAGATGATTGGATGTCACTTGCGTCATAGGTCTGTACGCGAGATTTCCACACTCCTAAATATCCCTAGTTACATTGTTTCCAATGTGACAGTGGAGTGCAAACGTGAACGGACACGTGCAGCACAAAATCGTACATGCCGACCTCGTCTGCCCGCCGCGGTGGCCGAGCGGTTTTAGGCACTTCAGTCCGGAACTGCGCGACTGCTACAGTAGCAGGTTCGAATCCTGCCTCGGGCATGGATGTGTGTGATGTCCTTAGGATAGGTTAGGTTTAAGTGGTTCTAAGTTCTAGGGGACTGATGACCTCAGATGTTAAGTCCCTTAGTGCTCAGAGCCATTTGACCTCCTCTGTTGACTGACACAGACCACCGGCAGTTGAAGAGGGTCGTAATGGGTAATAGGCAGACATCTATCCAGACCATCACACAGTAATTCCAAACTGCGTCAGGATCCACTGCAAGTACTATGACAGTTACGCGGGAGGTGACAAAACTTTTCATGGTCGAGTGGCTTCTAATAAGCCACACATCACGCCTGTAACCGCCAAACGACACCTCGCTTGATGTAAGGAGCGTAAACATTGGACGATTGAACGGTGGAAAAACGTTGTGTGAAGTGACGAATCACGGTACTCAATGTGGTGATCCGGTAGCAGGGTGTGGGTATGGCGAATACTCGGTGAACGTCATCTGCCAGCGACATTAGTGCCAACAGGAAAATCCGGAGGCGGTGGTATTACGGTGTGGTCGTTTTTTTTTTCTTGGAGGGGTTGCACCCCTTGTTGTTTAGCGTGGCACTATCACAGCACAGGCCTACATTCATGTTTGCAGCACCTTCTTGCTTTCCACTGTTGAAGAGCAATTCGGCTATGGCGACTGTATCTTTCAACACGATCGAGCACATGTTCGTAATGCACGGCCTGCGGCATAATGGTTACACCACAAGAACATCCCTGTAATGGAAAGAGTCCTGACCTGAGTGCTATAGAACACCTTTGGGATGTTTTGGAACGCCGACTTCGTGCCTGGCCCCACCGACCGACATCATTACCTCTCATCAGTGCAGCACTCCGTGAAGAATGGGGCTGCTATTCCCCAAGAAACCTTCCAGCACCTCATTGAACGTGTATGCCTGCGAGAGTGGAAGCTGTCGTCAATGCTAAAGGTGGGCATACTGAATTCCAGCATTACCGATGAATGGCGCCACGAGCTTGTAAGTCCTTTTTAGCCAGTTGTCCGGATACTTTTGATCACATAGTGTACGTGCGTGCTTGAGAGTGCGTCACAATGAGTTTCGGAGATTTACATCCATCTTGAAGACTTCAGTTTACTGACATTATTTCTTAGTTCAAACAAACTGCCATGAAATGCTCCAAGGTAACAGAACTTACAATTAAAAACATAAATGGACATTGAATTTTTAACAGAAGTAGACTTATTTGAAGAGCTGCAGCATAAAGACGTGAGATTCATTGAAGACATGCTAGCACTGATCTTAATACAACAATTCAGAATTAACAATCACCTCTGCAATACTGGACATATAACTGAAATCACTTGCAGCAATCTTGCCCTACTGCTTATTCTACCTGCAAGCCTCAAATCAATTGTTTAGGAAGCGTCTGATCTCTTTCAGCATCACATGATAAAGCCTGAGTATATTCGTGCCTTTTTCCTAAAACTCTCATACACAAACAAACAGAACAGTGAGAAAAGCTGCATGATGCACCTCATATTCTTGTGAGACGGTACGTATTAAAAAAATGGACAAAAGATTATTACAGTTAGTCAGACTGTTTCTTAGTTCCTGATTCAACTTCCAGGGCAAGGCATTCTTTCAATCATTCGGTTGAAACAATGTACTCTTCCTCAGCTGTTATAAAGCCATTGAATCATCGAAGTATAAAGATAGCGCAAGATCTATTGTCACATCATTGTCCTGTATAGATGTTATCCTTAGAAGATAAAAGTTGCACGAAAGATTTTTTGGCACTGATCGCTGTATGTTAACAATACTGCTGCACCCCCCGGATATAGCATAAAGCACAAATCTGACAAAACTGCAGGTATTTCAGCAGTAGTTGAGAATAAGCGTATGCTATCATAGTTTTAACGTCAAGGAAACTGAATCTAATGGCTTTGTGTACGTAGGGTTAATGGTGAAGACATTTAGTCGAAGATTGTCTCCTGAGTTTGGAGTTACGCCAAAGTTAACATAAAAAGTACCTATCATGGTGGTTTAATCATAGTAGTTTACCCGTGGTCTAGGGGAGCTGGCACGGTAGCTCAGCGTGTTCGGTCAGAGGGTTACGTGCCCTCTGTAACAAAAAAAATGAGTTAATCGATCATCAACGAACCTAAACGGATGTCTTACGACGTCCGCCCCGAGCAGACACAACGAACAAAAGCGAACAAAATGAGATTAAAAAAAAAAAAAAGGGGTAGTGTCTTCGATCCATAATTAAATCGTATTCGGTCGCGGGTTCGATCCCCGCCACTGCCTAAATTTTGATAAATAGTCAGCATTGGCGGCCGAAGATTTCCGGCATAAGAAGTCAGCCTCATTCTGCCAACGGCCTTGTCAAAGAGGGTGGAGGAGCGGAGGGGTGGGAAATTGCCCCTAAAGGCTGGAGAATCAGCAATGATCAACGACATGAGGATGCAGCTGGCAATGGAAACCACTGCATTAAAGACACGTAACGTGTATCCACAGAACATGTGGCCTGTAATTGAAGAAGTATCATGATGATCTCTCCATTGGCAAAAGATTACGGAATAGACCCCCATACAGATCTCCGGGAGGGGACTGCCAAGGGGGAGGTTACCATGAGAAAGAGATTGAATAGTCAACGAAAGGATAACGTTCTACGAGTCGGGGCGTGGAATGTCAGAAGCGTGAACGTGGTAGGGAAACTAGAAAACCTGAAAAGGGAAATGCAAAGGCTCAATCTAGATATAGTAGGTGTCAGTGAAGTGAAGTGGATGGAAGACAAGGATTTCTGGTCAGATGAGTATTGGGTAATATCAACAGCAGCAGAAAATGGTATAACAGGTGTAGGATTCGTTATGAATAGGAAGGTAGGGCAGAGGGTGTGTTACTGTGAACAGTTCAGTGACCAGGTTGTTCTAATCATAATCGACAGCACACCAACACCGACAACGATAGTTCAGGTATACATGCCGACGTCGCAAGCTGAAGATGAACAGATAGAGAAAGTGTATGAGGATATTGAAAGGGTAATGCAGTATGTAAAGGGGGACGAAAATCTAATAGTCATGGGCGACTGGAATGCAGTTGTAGGGGAAGGAGAAGAAGAAAAGGTTACAGGAGAATATGGGCTTGGGGCAAGGAATGAAAGAGGAGAAAGACTAATTGAGTTCTGTAACAAGTTTCAGCTAGTAATAGCGAATACCCTGTTCAAGAATCACAAGAGGAGGAGGTATACCTGGAAAAGGCCGGGAGATACGGGAAGATTTCAATTAGATTACATCATGGTCAGACAGAGATTCCGAAATCAGAAACTGGATTGTAAGGCGTACCCAGGAGCAGATATAGACTCAGATCACAATATAGTAGTGATGAAGAGGAGGCTGAAGTTCAAGACATTAGTCAGGAAGAATCAATACGCAAAGAAGTGGGATACGGAAGTACTAAAGAATGACGAGATACGTTTGAAGTTCTCTAACGCTATAGATACAGCAATAAGGAATAGCGCAGTAGGCAGTGCAGTTGAAGAGGAATGGACATCTCTAAAAAGGGCCATCACAGAAGTTGGGAAGGAAAACATAGGTACAAAGAAGGTAGCTGCGAAGAAACCATGGGTAACAGAAGAAATACTTCAGTTGATTGATGAAAGGAGGAAGTACAAACATGTTCCGTGGAAAATCAGGAATACAGAAATACAAGTCGCTGAGGAATGAAATAAATAGGAAGTGCAGGGAAGCTAAGACGAAATGGCTGCAGGAAAAATGTGAAGACATCGAAAAAGATATGATTGTCGGAAGGACAGACTCAGCATACAGGAAAGTCAAAACAGCCTTTGGTGACATTAAAAACAATGGTGGTAACATTAAGAGTGCAACGGGAATTCCACTGTTGAATGCAGAGGAGAGAGCAGATAGGTGGAAAGAATACATTGAAAGCCTTTATGAGGGTCAAGATTTGTCTGATGTGATAGAAGAAGAAACAGGAGTCGATTTAGAAGAGATAGGGGATCCAGTATTAGAATCGGAATTTAAAAGAACTTCGGAGGACTTACGGTCAAATAAGGCAGAAGGGATAGATAACATTCCATCATTGGGGGAAGTGGCAACAAAACGACTATTCACGTTGGTGTGTAGAATATATGAGTCTGGCGACATACCATCTCACTTTCGGAAAAGCATCATCCACACAATTCCGAAGACGGCACGAGCTGACAAGTGCGAGAATTATCGCACAATCAGCTTAACAGCTCATGCATCGAAGCTGCTTACAAGAATAATATACAGGAGAATGGAAAAGAAAATTGAGAATGCGCTAGGTGACGATCAGTTTGGCTTTAGGAAAAGTAAAGGGACGAGAGAGGCAATTCTGACATTACGGCTAATAATGGAAGCAAGGTTAAAGAAAAATCAAGACACTTTCATAGGATTTGTCGACCTGGAAAAAGCGTTCGACAGTATAAAATGGTGCAAGCTGTTCGAGATTCTGAAAAAAGTAGGGGTATGCTATAGGGAGAGGCGGGTCATATACAATATGTACAACAACCAAGAGGGAATAATAAGAGTGGACGATCAAGAACGAGGTGCTCGTATTAAGAAGGGGGTAAGACAAAGCTGTAGCCTTTCGCCCCTACTCTTCAATCTGTACATCGAGGAAGCAATGATGGAAATAAAAGAAAGGTTCAGGAGTGGAATTAAAATACAAGGTGAAAGGATATCAATGATACGATTCGCTGATGACATTGCTATCCTGAGTGAAAGTGAAGAAGAATTGAATGATCTGCTGAACGGAATGAACAGTCTAATGAGTACACAGTATGGTTTGAGAGTAGATCGGAGAAAGACGAAGGTAATGAGAAATAGCAGAAATGAGAACAGCGAGAAACTTAACATCAGGATTGATGATCACGAAGTCAATGAAGTTAAGGAATTCTGCTACCTAGACAGTAAAATAACCAATGACGGACGGAGCAAGGAGGACATCAAAAGCAGACTCGCTATGGCAAAAAAGGCATTTCTGGCCAAGAGAAGTCTACTAATATCAAATACCGGCCTTAATTTGAGGAAGAAATTTCTGAGGATGTACGTCTGGAGCACAGCATTGTATGGTAGTGAAACATGGACTGTGGGAAAACCGGAACAGAAGAGAATCGAAGCATTTGAGATGTGGTGCTATAGACGAATGTTGAAAATTAGGTGGACTGATAAGGTAAGGAATGAGGAGGTTCTACACAGAATCGGAGAGGAAAGGAATATGGGGAAAACACTGATAAGGAGAAGGGACAGGATGATAGGACATCTGCTAAGACATGAGGGAATGACTTCCATGGTACTAGAGGGAGCTGTAGAGTGCAAAAACTGTAGAGGAAGACAGAGATTGGAATACGTCAAGCAAATAATTGAGGACGTAGGTTGCAAGTGCTACTCTGAGATGAAGAGGTTAGCACATGAAAGGAATTCGTGGCGGGCCGCATCAAACTGTCAGTAGACTGATGGCAAAAAAAAAAAAAAAATTCCCCAAGAAACCTTCCAGCACCTGATTGACCGTGTATGCCTGCGAGAGTGGAAGCTGTCATCAATGCTAAAGGTGGGCATACTGAATTCCAGCATTACCGATGAATGGCGCCGCGAGCTTGTAAGTCATTTTCAGCCAGTTGTCCGGATATTTTTGAGCACATAGTGTACGTGCGTGCTTGAGAGTGCGTCACAATGAGTTTCGGAGATTTACATCCATCTTGAAGACTTCAGTTTACTGACATTATTTCTTAGTTCAAACAAACTGCCATGAAATGTTCCAAGGTAACAGAACGTACAATTAAAAACATAAATGGACATCGAATTTTTAACAGAATTAGACTTATTTGAAGAGCTGCGGCATAAAGACGTGAGATTCATTGAGGACATGCTAGCACTGATCTTAATACAACAATTCAGAATTAACAACTCACCTCTGCAATACTGGACATATAACTGAAATCACTTGCAGCACACTTGCCCTACTGCTTATTCTACCTGCAAGCCTCAAATCAATTGTTTAGGAAGCGTCTGATCTCTTTCAGCATCACAAGATAATGCCCGAGTATATTCGCGCCTTTTTCCTAAAACTCTCATACACAAACAAACAGAACAGTGAGAAAAGCTGCATGATGCACCTCATATTCTTGTGAGACGGTACGTATTAAAAAAATGGACAAAAGATTATTACAGTTAGTCAGACTGTTTCTTAGTTACTGACTCAACTTCCAGGGCAAGGCATTCTTTCAATCATTCGGTTGAAACAATGTATTCTTCCTCAGCTGTTATAAAGTCATTGAATCATCGAAGTACAAAGATAGCGCAAGATCTATTGTCACATCATTGTCCTGTATAGATGTTATCCTTAGAAGATAAAAGTTGCACGAAAGAGTTTTTGGCACTGATCGCTGTATGTTGACAATACTGCTGCACCCCCCGGATATAGCATAAAGCACAAATCTGACAAAACTACAGGTATTTCAGCAGTAGTTGAGAATAAGGGTACGCTATCATAGTTTTAACGTCAACGAAACTGAATCTAATGACTTTGTGTACGTAGGGTTAATGATGAAGACATTTAGTCGAAGATTGTCTCCTGAATTTGGAGTTAAGCGAAAGTTAACAGAAAAAGTACCTGTATGGTGATTTAAACGTAGTAGTTACAATACAGTATTCAACCGGAAGAATTGGTGAAAATCGAAAAGTTTTTGTTGGTAGATTTCTCGCGATTACAAATGATCTCGGTAACAACAATCTAATGGAAGACTTTTATCAGTTGCACACTTTTTCCCACAGCTAATTGATGTTCTGGACTACTGTGAGTATAGTTTGACATGCTTAACACGGAGATTTACGGGAAAGACTTCATTTCAGGAGGGAATTCCAAACAGTTGAAACTACAGTGGTTGTATTTATATGTAAACGCTTTTATCTGGATTTTTCCCACAGTACTTTTTCTGATAGCGGTAATGATTTCTGCAACGAGGCTTTTATAACGAGATAATGAACTTGTTCAACTGAGTACTTTAATGATTTCAGTACGCCTGTGGGTTAAAAACAGTTTCATAAATGATACTTAACTGAAGGGTGTGTTCTTATTATTATCTTATCAGTGATCACCGTTAAAATTACGCCAACAATACAAAACAGGTTTATCTGCATATCGTGCTGGGTCTGTGATAGCGGAGCGATACAACGACGTAAATCAACTCTCCATGTTATCAGGTACACTCGAGAGATTCTGTTTGTTATGTACGTGGTAGAATTTATCTCAAAATTCTAACTCCATTTAATACGACTTGGCTTTGTTTACTCCTTTGTAATCTAGCAGTGTGCCTTTGGACCCTTTAGTTCTTTGGAATTTAGTTTATATCTAACTCAAATTCATTCGGAATGTTGATTGCATTCACAACTGATAGTGTCACAAAGCTCATGATAATTTGTGAATTAGTACAGAAAAATGTCTTGAGATCAGTCGGCATGGCATCCGGAAATATTATTGGGTTTACGTTAAATGAACCCTGAACTTTTCAGTGCGGGAGCACAATTTGTATCGGATGCCTGCCAGTCAACTGTGACAACAGATAATAGCAATATTTCGTCAACGCTACTTTTTTCTGTCGCTGGTAAGGTACCATGATCACTCCTTCAACATTTTCTGCTTAGTAACAACAATTCACCATATTTATGTGGTGTCACCGCCAGACACCGCACTTGCTAGGTGGTAGCTTAAATCGGCCGCGGTCCATTAGTACATGTCGGACCCGCGTGTCGCCACTGGCAGTGATCGCAGACCGAGCGCCACCACACGGCAGGTCTCGAGAGACTTACTAGCACTCGCCCCAGTTGTACGACGACGTTGCTAGCGACTACACTGACGAAGCCTTTCTCTCAATTGCCGAGAGACAGAATAGCCTTCAGCTAAGTCCATGTCTACGACCTAGCAAGGCGCCATTAGCCTTAGATAGCTTGTATCTAAAGAGTCTCACTTGTATCGCCACAATCTCCAGATGTCTCATCAAGAACGATGTATACAAGGATGTATTAAAAGTTAAGTATTCAAGGAGCTACGTACTTTTCTTTATAACATTCATTACGTATCCTGTTTCAGACCTCACTCCATCCTTCGTGAGTTAGCGCGTGCATCTTGGCCGCCTCTTTCAATTAGTGTGCGTAGTGTTGGCAAGTCTGCCGACACTACAATTTATATGCTGTTCAACGATTTCGTACGATATATAAACGTAACACTGCCAATCAGAAGGCGTAGTGAAGTTGATCCATGCCAATCGGTCTGTAATTTTAAACAAATATACGTAATATGCTGTATAGAATGTCCTGTGTAATCCGAAAAAAGCCTTCAGAATCTTCGACTGTTGAATGAAGATGGCGTTTTCAGACACTGAAGGCGTACCCCACTGTTGGCTGTTAACGAAGATACGGGGATACACAATATGTTCGAACATATGTGAGTGTCCCGAAGACTTAAACAATACAACCCGGTATGTTGTCCTCTATGGCGAGTGTTTCAGAGACCAGGATATCGTCAGGAGTGACCCAGGGGACTTTGATGATGCTGTGGTGTACGTGAAGGTGGGAACTGTAGGAGGTTACAAGATGATTGATAAATGGCGCCTTGCTCTAAATGCAGAAAAATGTAAGATGTGTTAGGAAATACAATCCCGTAATGTTCGAACGCACCATTAGCAGTGTGTTGCCTGTACAGTTACATCAATTGAAAGAAGAGCGATATGAATTGGGACGAACACGTAAGGACGGTAGCGGTGAAGGCGAAACATTGACATCGGTTTATTGGACGAATTTTAGGAAAGTGTGGTTCATATGTAGAGTACTGGTAGTAGTACAGGCACCCTCCCCCACACACCGTACGATCACTCATATAAATACATCAGCTACACCATTGCAATTTCATAACCACTTCTACAACCCTTTAGATCACATAACATCAACGGATACGAAGAAAGTAAATTGGAAAAAGAAAACACTACATGGCAAGCACCCGTATCATCTAACACAGCCACACATCGATCAAGACGCATCCAACAGGTGGCTAAGAAAAGGCAATACATACAGTGAGACGGAAGGATTCATGATTGCAATACAGGATCAAACAATAAACACAAGACATTACAGCAAGCATATCATTAAAGATCCCAATACCACAACAGATAAATGCAGACTTTGCAAACAACAAATAGAAACAGTAGATCACATCAAAAGTGGATGTATAATACTAGCAAATACAGAATACCCAAGAAGACATGACAATGTAGCAAAAATAACACATCAGCAACTTGCCATACAACATAAACTAATAAAACAACACGTTCCCACATACAAGTATGCACCACAAAATGTACTGGAGAATGATGAATACAGAACCATTATAACAGATAAAACAACACCACATAACAAACCTGACATCATACTCACCAATAAAAAGAAGAAATTAACACAACGAATAGAAATATCCATACCCAATACAACAAATATACAGAAGAAAACAGGAGAAAAAATTGAAAAATACATCCAACTGTCTGAGGAAGTCAAAGACATGTGGCATCAGGTTGAAGTTGACATCATACCAATTATACTATCAACTACAGGAGTCATACCACACAATATCCACCAGTACATCAACGCAATACAGCTACATCCAAACGTATATATACAACTACAGAAATCTGTAATTATTGATACATGTTCAATTACCCGAAAGTTCCTAAATGCAATGTAGCATATATCGTACAGTTAAAAGGAAGTCACGCTTGATCAAGGTCCACGTCATTTTCCATTTTTAACCTGACCTAAGGTCTGAGAAAGGAAAGAAGATACTACTACTAATAATAATAATAACAATAGCTATCCTGATTTTAAAATCTGTGTTAGAAACTGTCAGTGTCAGCTAAGCAATTTCTAACGACTGGAAATGGAACGTGGAATGTTCTGTTCTTGCAGCTGATGAAATTATCCACTACAATACCTAATCTAATTTTAGAAACACGTTCATGCTCTATTGATAACAGTGCTATATGATTAAATGTCTCTTGGCCTAACGTATAGATCTTAAATGCCTTTTGATTAGTGCTATTTTATTAAATCCTCTCTCATTTGAAGTGACAATCACTGCAATGCAACATCCAGGAAAACATAATGTAAGCTAAAAGTATAAATCTCATTTACAACAAGAAATGCAAGCCATTTGTTAAATGTTGTATCTGTCGATTCCGGAAAAATATAGCTGCACTCACTGACTCAAACATTTGTACTTCTTTGATAAGATTTTCATATCATCAGGAAAAGGTCGAATTAATTTCTTAATCGTTTCACTACTATCCAAAGTTGTACAGCTGTCATCACAACAATTGAGGACACAAATTCTATTTTTGGACAATGCATCCATATAAGGTGAATGTAGCCCTCAATTTTATTCTGTGTTTTCCCATGTACACATATTTTCAGCGGTTAAGGATTGGCTAGGCCCCTGAAAGTTGGTTTTATTACATCTAAAACAGAAAGTGGCAAACCATGTTTGTGGGTGTATGGCTTTTCCCTGACTTGCACCACGATAAGTGACAAAGAGAATATTGAAGATCTGTGGCAATTTTGTGAAAGAATATTGCCCACAAGTCTTGCTGTATTGTTTTCATACTATGTAAATTCTCCTTTATAGCTTCTCCATAATGTATTAGTAAAATGTGAATTTCCTTGTCTGTGTGTCTGTTAACACCTGTCAGTGACTTTCCACCTTCTAATTTCTTTCCTTTCATTTCTTTCTACAATCTGAGGAGTCTACGTCCTATTCGGTTTTGAACATGCCCCATGCATTCCAGTTTTTCAATTTTAGTTTGAGGGTCATAAATTTTGCTATCTAAAACAGTCTTAAAAGCACTGGAATCTCTATGACCTAGATACTTCACATACCTAACACCCTATTGTTCGACTCCTCTTTGGAATGTTAGTTTCATTCCAGCTGCTTCCATCCCACCACTTGGCCCTTGGTAATTCTTTCTGCACACTTTCTTGTGTTCCTGTTGCCACCTTTCTTCTTCACTGTCATCATTATTCTTTATTGTGTCAGACTAAGAGGAATATTAGCCCATTACCTGGAAGATTTTCCCTGTATCCACACTAATGACAGATGATACACCATGTTCCCTCTCAATCCAGATTCTATCACAAGAGACACACAGATCTATCTTCACTAAACAGTGTCATTATTTACCTTCACTGTTAATATCTACAGCTTCCTCAACAGCTTATTCCATGTCCTCCTTGCATTCAACTTCAAGAACACTGGGGAGTGTTCTGTTGCAATCACTGAATCTAGTCAAAGGTGCAGGCATATTCATCAAGCCACAAAATAAATTTGTGCCTTCTCTGCCTACAGCTAAGCATCTCATGGCGCAACACAATCTTGTATTCGCCGAGTACGCCTTTCTATTGAGAGTAGAAATCTTGAACTGAACATAATATTTGCAAACTTCACACAAATCATGTATCTTACTTACAATGTCTTTGATCCACAATTACCACATGAACATGAAATGTTAATTATCTGGGCAAGTATTTCTAAGTCCACTGGAAAGCTCGTCTTTCGCAGTGTACACAGCATCATCAATTCTTTCACTAATTTTATTCTTCGATGAACTCAGTGAGTTTGTCGATAACTGTTCTTTACACTAAGGAGTAGCATCTGTAACACTATTTTATTTAAATTTCCTTTACCTTTTACACGTAAAATTCGACATATCCTCACTTTTTTGAATATGTCTCCATTGTTATGACCCATTTCGAGCAAAACTGTTTGAGATACGCAAAACTAAAAACTTAAACAAGTTTGTAGCACACACTATTCAAAAACACACGTTGTAAACAAAGGAAGAAGCAAAGTTAATCTTTCTCACAGCCTTCTAGACTCATCTGCAGTTCGCTTCGATTGTGTGAACGAGAAATTAACGCACAAAAAATTTCTAGCTTAGAGACTGCGTGGATCACAGCATATAAAGAGGGGACGTGGTATGCACAGACTCCAAAACAACATTTATTTAAACATATTTATAGCCAGAATTCGATTATCAAACTTTGAAACGTTAGTCTTAAAGATTCTATCTAATAAATTACATAATAAAAATTCGAACTTTTTTCGCAGTTTTGCCTTACATCTGCCTGTAAACTAACTGAATAACGTACTTCATTACTATTTGTAGCATGTAATCGTACTAAGTTCAGAGTACGAGCTACACAGGTAGCAAATGTTTCCAGCGGATAAAATTTTCGCTTATACAACTTCTTTTGGCCCAGCCATGCCTGATCCATTATCAAAGCACTGACCACGACAGTGATGTAAATCAGTTTCATGCTTGTTAAATGCATCTACGATTTCTGAAAATCCATTTATGAATCGATTTATGAATTTCCAATCTGCATTCCTCTTTGTCAATAAAAGCCTTAAAATCAGGGTTTTCGGCTTGGTCTTAGACACAACTGAAATAGCATCGGAAATAAATGAAAAACCAGAGCTTCCTGCCTTTCTTCCAAGATTTTATTTAAAATACTATCCCCACACAATGACAAAAGCTCATTCTGTGTTCACCAAGGTAAATAGTTTGTTTCTCATGACAGCTTTCAACATAAATTGAATATTCTATTAAAATTAACTCAAAGTAATTATCTGGCTTTCCTAACTGGTGACTGCTTCCCCAAAAACGCAGATTTCGTGAGACCATAAGATAATAACGTCTAAACAGCTAAAAGGTCTTTTCTCTCAGCAATAGTTTCTCGAATGCGGAATATAGACTGCTACCTATTAGAATTTGTACATAACATCTCCAAGCTAAATAATTGTTTTTATACACAAAACTGTTCTCGTGACTAGGAAGAAGAGAGTAGAATTCTTTCCAAGTTGTTTTCGTTTAGTCAAATCCCTTATCTAGTTTAGCTAACCTAGATGTAACAGGCTTTTTGCTGTAATTCTGAAGTAATAAGGATAGCCAAGAGAGGAGTTCCCTCTGGCTGTCCCTCCATCTATTTCTATTTCAATTTGTTGTTAACATATTTGGAATACAAGTGATGCTTGGGAAATTTTCTACTTTGTCTTTAAACTGTTTAACTGTTGGAGGGTCTATACTTGAAACGCCCTTTCTAACGCTTCTGTCTCTTCACTATTACAAAATGGATATGGGAGTTGCCCAGGATCACTTGAATTCCAGTCACAGCCTATACGCCCATCAGACTCAGGCGTTTGGTTGCTTTCCTCTCCTTCATCAAGCGACAAAATACTTGCATCAAGTGCAGTTAGTTTACGTTTTTTCGCAGAACAAATTTCTGCTACTGCTGAAGTTAAAAGTATTATGTCCTTTCAACACCAGATTAGCTTTTAGCGTAATGTAGCTACTCAATTCGTTTTTATTTTCTACAGGTCTTACATAAATTTTTCATTGTGTTTACGTTTTTATGAGCGCTTCTGTGCGCTAGGCTTATGTGCATAACCCGACAGTATCCTGAAACAATATTTAAAATAGCTACTAGAATATGTTTAAATGAATAAGGAAAGCTTTAAATAACTGTGAAAGTAACAGCACTAAATTAGTTTTTAAATTTTGTAACATATCTCAGATTAAAAACAATATATATAGAACTACCTAATAAATTAACAGATCTGTGTAGTACTTGGACAAGTAAAGAAGCCCAATTTTGACGAAAACAACAACATGCACACTGCCGTCACTCCTGATAATAACTTAATAAATGGAATCGAGCGCCGTACTTAATTCTGAAATACACTGTATGTAAAGCACCATGTGTGAATATTTGGTCATCAGTATTGTTACCAATGCAGTTTTTATGAAAACTGAAAAATGACAACACTAGACTCTCTAAATTGTTATAAGCTTGTTGTCAATGGAATGAACGCTATTCTTGTCACAAAAGGGGCCTTAGAAACTCGGCAAACCAATATTTAAATGTATTTAATCTCTAGAAACGTCATGATTGTCACTGATAAACGTGGCAGGCTCTGGAGGTGGTGATTTATCGCTTAGTTTGGCGATAATGGTGTTCAGTTTATGCCGCAGTCCATTATCATTATGTGTTGCAGGATAAATTTCCGTAGTTAGAAGGCTTGTGCAACTTTTCTCGAGTCTTGTTATAGACTAGCTCAGGGAACGAAGGGGTAAGCTTATGGTGGCCGTGGGTCGAGGATTGTTGCGCAGGGAACATCTCCAGCAGTGCTGACAACGTTTGCAGCTTACTCTGCATACTGACCACTTACTGTAAAGGAAATGATGCACGGAAGTAAGAAAATTTCGTGAAATCGCAGTACAGAAACGTACATTTTCACACGTGGAACTTATTTGTAACAATGGAAGTGATGTAAAACTTAATTAATGCCACATCTCAAGGTCAAACAATAACCATAGTGTTGTGTAATAGCTACTGCAGCACCACTCGGTGTTAGCTTACGAATCCTGTCGACGATGCCAAGCAATAGTGGGGTAATAGCCCCAAGAGAAGTTGAACAAGTTATAATGATTTTGAGTTGCGTCGATTTATTTTCTGTTATTTCAGACTCGTAAGTTAACAAAATCATCATCAGCAACACTGACCATACTTGCTTGTACGATCATCCAGCACAGACAGTTTGGCAAAGATTTCAGTCCTATAAAAATCGCAGTTGGATAAAGAATAAAAGTAAATGTAGAGATATAATTCTTCTCGCGTCCCCCCCCCCCCCCCTCCCCGCAAAAAAAAAAAAAAAAGATTCCGGATCCTGATGTTTGTCAGGTTTGCTACACTAATGGGCGGCCCTGTCGGCTGGTATGTAAACGATTTATGTTGCAGTTATCTGTGTAAGGCACAATGATCACCAGAGTGCACTAGTTTGTTTATGTTTAGTACTTTTAAGAGGCGTGATTTGGTATATGAGGAGCGTGAGAAATGTCAGATGTTGAGTGATCACTGTAAATGATTTGGTGCCGCCGCGAACTCGTGTGCGACTGCATTATTAGTATTTGACATTTAGAGATGGGGCTTCATTATGGGTACCCATTCGGCCCCCTGGTCGAAACATAGAGAATACAGACCTGTGGAGCATTGAGATGTGACACTGGACTGATGTGAGAAGATGAGGGAAAGCACACTCATCCTAAACGTTCCTGTAGACCGTTTGACCACTATAAGAGGGGGTTGCTGTACCTTACGCCAAGCAGTTTGTAGCCCATTCTTGTCTGCAGGCGCCATCTGACGACAAGTAATGGACTACCTCCAACATTCTGTGTTGTTTGACATTCTGACACCGTTGGTCAGCGAGTAGTTGCAGCCAGACTGGAGAAGGCGTAGGATGCCGTTGACGTTACAATACAGACGGCAGCCTTTGGAGTGGTGCCATGATCGGGAAGCATGGACTGCTGGTTGAATGCAGTCCGTGATGAATCGCAGTTTTGTACTACCTTGGATGACTGCCGTCTGAGAGCGTCGCACTGACCTGCGTAGAGATGTTCCGTTCTTCCAATATTTTGGAGAGGCTCATGACGTCATGGTGTGGCGAGCTATTGGGTACGACTTTAGGTCACAGGTGGCGCTGATTATTTTAACTTTGACGGCACAACTTTATGTCGAGGATACCCTGCATCCTTGTGAGTTATCGTTTGTACACCAATGTCGCGGTGCTATTTTTCAAGAGGATAATGCTCGTTCACACCTGACGCTTGTCTCTATAACGAGCTATCTGCGTGCTGTTAAGGTGCTCTTGTGGCCAACAACATACCGACATCTCTCCCCGCTAGAAAGTGTGTAGCACTAGCTTGGACGTCCCTCAGTACGTCGAGGAACAGTTACAACACTTAAGGACCAGATTGCCTCTGGAGAGGATATAACGCCTCTAGAATACCATTTCCGACTCCATCCAGATCAGAAGGGGAACAACGTCAGAGTGGTAAGTGGGTTCATACTACCAAAGTACCTAGACAACTCAAAAACCCTGATCGGGTCAGACCAGTCCCGATTTCAATTGGTAAGAGCTGAAGGCAGGATTCGAGTGTAACGCAGACTCTGTGCATTCGGGGACTCAAGTTGTCAACAAGGCACCGCGCAAGCTGGTGGTGGCTCCACAATGGTGTGGGCTGTGTTTACATGGAAGGGACTGGGTCCTTTGGTCCAACTGAACCTATTATTTACTGACTGCAGTCGTTCATGGACTTCGTGTTCCCAAACAACGATGGAATTTTTTTCTTGGATGACAATGCACCATGTCCCTGGACCACAGTTGTTAGCGACTGGTTTGAAGAACATTGCGAACAATTCGAGCGAATGATATGGCCACCCAGATCGCCCTACAAGAATCCCATCGAAAATTTATGAGACATAATCGAGAGGTCAGTTTGTGCACAAAATCCTGCACTGGCAGCACTTATTATGGACGGCTGTAGTGGCGGCAGGTTCAATATTTCTGTAGGAGGCTTCCAACGACTCGTTGCGTCCATACCACGTCGAGCTGCTGCACTACGCCGGTAGAAAGGAGGTCCAATACGATATTAGGAAGTGGGAGGAGGAGGAGGAGATTAGTGTTTAACGTCCCGTCGACAGCGAGGTCATTAGAGACGGAGCACAAGCTCGCGTTAGGGAAGGATGGGGAAGGAAAGCGGCCGTGCCCTTTCAAAGGAACCATCCCGGCATTTGCCTGAAGTGATCTAGGGAAATCACGATATTAGGAAGTGTCCTATGACTTTTGTCACCTCAGTGTATTTTACTAATTACTTGTCGTGATGCGGAGCAGACATGCACCTAAGATTATTATCCAAGTCTCAACATAAAATCAATCAATATAACATAAAATAACTTCATTAGCAAATCGCTTTATTTACAATCGTTTCCCACCAAAGCCTACGCTGAAGCGCGAAAGAAACTGGTATAGGCAAGCGTATTCAAAAACAGGGATATGTAAACAGGCAGAATGCGGCAGTGCGGTTGGCTACGCCTATATAAGACAACAAGTATTTGGCGCAGTTGTTAGATCGGTTACTGCTGCTACAATGACAAGTTATCAAGATTTAAGCGAATTTGAACGTGGTGTTAGGGCGATGGGACACAGCATCTTCGAGGCGGCGATGAAGTACGACCAATTCACTAGTGTACCCTGAATATGAGGAATCCGGTAAAACATCAAATCTGCGACATCGTTACACCGGAAAAAAATGTTGCAAGAATGGGACCAACGACGATTGAAGAGAATCATTCAACTTGACAGAAGCGCTTCCCTTTCGCAAATTGCCACAAATTTCAATGAAGGGCCATCAACAAGTGCCAGTGTGTGAACCATTCAACGAAACATCATCGATATGGGCTTTCGGAACCAAAGGCCCACTCGTGTATCCTTGATGACTGGACGATGTAAAGCCTTACGCCTCGCCTAGGTCCGTCAACACCAACATTGGACTGTTGATGACTGCCGGCCGAAGTGGCCGTGCGGTTAAAGGCGCTGCAGTCTGGAACCGCGAGACCGCTACGGTCGCAGGTTCGAATCCTGCCTCGGGCATGGATGTTTGTGATGTCCTTAGGTTAGTTAGGTTTAACTAGTTCTAAGTTCTAGGGGACTAATGACCTCAGCAGTTGAGTCCCATAGTGCTCAGAGCCATTTGAACCATTTTTGTTGATGACTGGAAACATGTTGCGTGGTCGGCCGAGTTTCGTTTCAAATTGTATCGAAAGGACGGACGTGTACGCGTAAGGAGACTGTTCAAGCTGGTGGACGCTCTGTAATGGTGTGGGGCGTGTGCAGTTGGAGTGACACGGGACCCCTGATACGACACGGCTCTGACAGCTGATACGTACATAAGCAGACTGTCTGGTCACTTGTATTCATTCGTGTCCATTGGGCATCCCGAGGGACTTGGGCAATTCCAGCAGCACAATGCGACACCCCACACGACCAGAATTGCTACAGAATTGCTTGACGAACACTCTTCTGAGTTTAAACACTTCCGCTGGCCAACAAACTCCCCAGACATGAACATTATTGATCATATCTGGGATGCCTTGCAACGTGCTGTTCAGAAGAGATCTCCAACCCCTCATACTCTTACGGATTTGTGTGCAGGATTCATGGCTTCAGTTCCCTCCAGCACTACTTCAGATGTTAGTCGAGTACATGCCCCGTCGTGTTGCGGCATTTTTGCGTGCTCGCGGGGGCCCTACGCAATACTAGGCAGACGTACCAGTTTCTTTGGCTCTTCAGTGTATCTCATACAAAGACTGTATTACAAGACTGATAAATGTTGTAACCTAAGAAAAGGTAAAAAATTATGACGAATGAAATAAGCGTCTCACTGCAAAGTTTGGTTACTGCTAGTAATGCCTTAAACGATTTTTGCGCGATCGGTAGGTCGCCCCATGGTCTCTAGTAGAACATCTTTGCCTTAGGAGGACGTGGTTCGCGCGGATATCGGTGGCGACTGCAGTGTGAATGAGGCCGGGAAGGTGAAAACAGTTTCGCTCGAGGTGATGCGGCCGAGTTGGAACCCGGCGGCGATCCGAGGAGTGTGCCGGCTGTTGGTGGTTGGTGCAAGTTCGGCAGTTAACAGTCACCGGCTCTGAGCGTGTTAGCGACACCACGAAGAGACCCTCAGGCGGGTTCCTGGATTGTGAACCAATATTAAATGTGTTATAGCCGGCTGGAATCCTTTGGACGTGTGGGACACGTTCCTGGAGAGGGAGCGTGTTATGTGCTTTAGCGACCGACGACCCGGAGAACGGAGGTGGACCGTCGCTTTGTTGAATTTGTGTGTCTGCTCCACGCTGTCATTCCTGGATCGTTTTAAGGATGTGTCTGGTGCGCTACCGATTTGGTTTATCAGATGCGAATGAACCGAGCATCGGAAGTAACCATAGCTGTAACTGCCATTTCCTGTACCAATACTGTGACTCTTTGGTCAGTAGTTTTCTTGTTGTTTTCAAGGTTCACGTCCGGTTCCATATCAGAGATCTGATTATTGATCCCACTACTGCCTTCGCTACGGTCGCAGGTTCGAATCCTGCCTCGGGCATGGATGTTTGTGATGTCCTTAGGTTAGTTAGGTTTAACTAGTTCTAAGTTCTAGGGGACTAATGACCTCAGCAGTTGAGTCCCATAGTGCTCAGAGCCATTTGAACCATTTTTAGCCACTACTGCCTTCAGGGAGGAAGTTGCATGTGCACTCCTGTAAAACTACTGAATTTGTCTCTTTATTTAATGATCCAGTTTGAGTGTTGATCGTGAAGCTCGATTTCAGCAGTTGGCTGCCTGTAAGGTATTGGATTTCTGGCGGCGCGCGTTCATATATTAAATGGGTTCATTTTATGTGCCACTTTCTGCATGCACTATTACTGAGCGTTCAATTTCATTTATTATCTTATTGGGTGTTTATACAACCAAGTTCGGCTGTGTTTTTTTTTTTTTTTGTTGTTCGTAAGAGGCGGCGTCTTTATCTTAATTATTAAGTATTTCTCAGTGAGGACTTTATTTTGCATTTTTACTACTATTTTATACGTGGCTGTAATGTTATTCAAAAGACTGTATTGTATCTGCTGTTAGTCAGCAGTTCGTTACCCAACCGAACGTGTTTGCATGGGATTAAGTGCTCTGCTCCACGTGGCGGTTATTTATTTACCCCTCGCCCACGTGGTGCGAGTTTGGTACAATTTGTAGTTGGCAGTCGAACGTCCTGCTCGATAACTTTATTTGGAACTGTTTTTCTTTGATTCGATTCCGTTAATTCACTGGAAAATTATTTACTTGTTTCTCTTGTTGCTGTAATTTTGACCGTCGTGCGGCGGCTTCCGGACTATAGCAGAGGCCTGGCCCAATTCCTGTATTAATTTCTTTATTCCTCTGTGAATTAGGCTACGGTCTTTGTTTCTTTTGGTGGAACTTGGCTGAAATCTGACTGTTTGATAGAGCAGGCGCAGCGCCCAAAAGCGGAGCCAAGTCCGCCCTCCGAGGCGACTATGCCTTGCCAATACAGGGTTGTATAGCACGTCGATGTATTTATTTGTGTCTTAATCATTGCGCTCCTACTGCAGCTCTCCATTTAATTATTTTATTTTTCTTTATCTCTAGTTCATGTGAATTCGTTGAACTGAATGGTTGTTAATTTGCTCCTTGTCTGTGTTGCTGGTTTAGGATCTGTTAAATCATGAAGGCTCTCACTGACTATTTGAACCATTCAGGACACCATACTTAAAACAGCTTTGTTTGGTCATTTTTCTTGTGTGCCTTGCGCACCACCGCTATCCAGCTGTATATCAATTTTCTGATTTGGTGCTTATTTGCGAAGTATACTTCCACAGCTTTTGTTATTGTATTTAATTTGTTTGCTGTTAATCAGTCTGATACAGTTTTATGCTCGTAAATTTTCTGTTCCTCAGTAGTCAGTACCACTGAATGTCTTTTCCCAATATGTGTTTAATAAATCTAACTTCGTGTGTTTTGCTAAAATAAAGAGAAAGTTCACAACATGAATGAAGTTTCACTCCCTTTGACCCTGTCCTTCGTTCCATAGACAGTCCCACACGGGTACTGCGTACCAAGGATAGAACAGGTATAAGTGCTTTTTTTGTATGTGGTGCGTAATATCTACACAACTTACTGTCTTCCCACAAACACGTCACCAACTTTATAACCTGATATTTTCTGCACGGTAGTTCTGCACCACTACATGGACTACACCTGTCAATATAGGCCGCGCGGCTGTCTGAGGCGCCTTGCCACGGTTCGCGCGGCTCCCCTCCCCCCTCCTCTCGGAGGTTCGTCCTCCATCGGGCATGGATGTGTGTGTGTGTGTGGGGGGGGGGGGGTGTTCTCCTTAGCTTAATTCCGTTTAAGTTAGCTTAAGTAGTGCGTAAGCCTAGGGACCGATGATCTAAGCAGTTTCATCCCATAGGAACTTACCACAAATTTCCAAATTTTCCTGTCAGTATAGACAAACAGACGTGTGTCCGTGAGTCGACACTTCAACACATGACCTGCTGCCCAGAGGAAAATAAGCATTAATGACTTGCTTTTGCGACATGTAGCTGAAGGTATTAACCAGCCTAAAAACACACAACTTTTAATGGCTATAATTATTAATCTGCAAAAGAAGTAAATACTGATGTATTCTTGTTCAGTACATCGTCCTCAGTCACCGACAGAAATATCTGCACTTATACCCATTGCACCTTATACACATTATTGTGACTTTTGTAAAGGTTATAATTATTCTCGAATATAGAAATCAACTGTTGGTATGTAGTTCAATAAAAGCACATTCAAGGATGAAGACACTACTACTTGAGATACTTTAGCTTTGCTATCTATGTTACCTACACACAAAGTTTGCTAGCAAGGTTCTCAGAGCAATTCACAATCATCAGTCGTGCAAGGTGTTGTTACCTGAGAGTGTTGGAGCAAGTGATTTATGGTTTGTTTTCATACAAATTGCAAATCACATTATCTGTCCTGAAAACTTACTGTCCTCTGTACTTCTAAAAATATTCCATTCCAAATCACGCACTGTAATACACCTTCCATGCTTACATTGTCAAAACAGATAACTTTTACTTTTTTAAATGCACAAGAAAAAGCAAATTGAAACAAAGATTTAGCAGAGTTATTTTTTAATTATTGGCACCAAGAAATATTACATTTTGAAATGGATAACAACGCTCAGGTCTTAGTTTATACGTGCAAGTAACAATGCTTCACACAGTTGCCATACTTTTTTTGCTGGACTGAAAATTTCGAAAAACAAACTTTTGTAGGTATACTAAGCTGGATGATTCATTACAATGGACCGGAAAAAAGACCTAAATACTGATAATAGGAATATGTCGAACGAAAGTGCACACAGTATTTTTCAGAAATCATAAAAGTCGAATAGAAGACAGAAATTAAGAAGACTGCTTACAGTTTTTGAGGCTTACAAACAATAACAAAACAGACACTATGTTCTCAAATTTTTATCACAATTCACACATTTAAGGCCATGATATGAAGGACATAATCGTAGACCAACTCTTTGGCATGGATTGCCCAAAGAAAGTCGAGATGATTGAAGGTTTCTTGCTCCACGAGGAATTTAAAGATGCAGTTGGGTAACTTCTCGTATAATCTGTTAACATCCTGCAACAAGATAAACCACAAATTAAAAATCGTCTTCGAAATATATGAAAATAATTGTTCTAGATTAACTGGAAAGGAAATCTGAACACTTGACTTAAGAGATTGTGAACAGGGTACGAAACGAACAGCTCGAAGAGACACCTCGTGAACTAAACATTACTTGAGGGTAGATCAGAGCTTTAGCCATGGAATGTTTAAAGCGTTGCCTTTCAGAAAACACCTTCAAGTGTAATTTATCACATGCACTACATATTTATCATACGCTGTAGTATATTACTATTCTACTGTCCTTGTCTTTATGTTCAGTTTAATTGTTGTTTTTTGGGGAAGGAGACCAGACAGCAAGGTCATCGGTCTATTCAGTTTAATTCTTTATTGTTTGTCTCAAAGGGGAAATTTTCGTTGCAGCAGGAAATAAGTATGAGCCTTCAGTTAAACTCTAGGAAATAGACGTGCACGATCTTAGGTTCAAAACTGGCAGCATTTTTACTAAGAAAATCCTTCAAATTGTGGCAAATCCAGTTAAATGCGAGATCAGACATTAGTAATATGATAATAACAAAGAACTGCGTGTGCTTGCAAAAGCATCATAAAGTAGATTAAAGCATTTTGGGCGTAAGCCTGCAAAAAAAAAATTCCATGTCGTTGCAGGAGGTTCTATTAATTCTTTATGTACCAGTACCACCACCACCGCCTTGATCCTTCGACTGTTATCGACACTGGTCCCGCATTCAAGAAGACGACGGTTGAAATTCGCGTCGAGCCATCCAGATTATGACCTCACAAGGAACCCGTTGAATGCGAGGTCACAAAACGCCAGTGATGTTACGGCACTCGACGTCCCACACATTGTCTACCTTGCAACCACAGTATTGACTGCTAGTGCCAACAGGAGAAGGAACTGGAAATATCTAATGGTGAGCATGGCATGAAGATTCGGAGCGCACTTAAACTATTTAGTAACAACAATGCCACAGTGCTAGTGGTATTGAAACAAAGCAGAGCAATGGCAACGATAAACAAACCAAACGTTGCATTATATCTACAACAGTTGCCGAAGTTGGCATTACGTAGAAAGGAAAGCAAGAAATTCTGCGGAATGAGAAAGAGGTGTCAGATGAAATATTTGCGTTTCTGCAAGATGAGTCAGTGGAATGCGTCGTGTCGTATACGCTCGACTGTGCGGACAGTGTACATGAGAAGAACAATGAATAAGATACGTGCTTAAAACGTGAAAGTGTTATCGAAATAGGTGTTGAGCCTTGTTGTTCGTCATCCTTGTCATGCAGGGAGCCACAGATCTCGTCTCCAGTGAAACGTAGTAAAGAACAATCGTTGTCCAAGGAGTTGGAACTAAACATAATTCCGTGCATGGAAGACCACCCGCAGCATAGTAAAATAACAATGATACAAATATTTTGAACAAGTACGCAGCAATGTGGCCGTGTAGTGCGTAAGAAAAACTACGGCTATTCATGGGAGGACAGGGGCTTTTTTTTTTACGAAAACTGGTGTTTAGAAGTCGCACTTGTTGCAAAAACTGGTGTTTGCTTGTTTCAAGGATACTCAATACAATTTACAGTATGTGCATGATAGCTACCCATGTTACGCCCGTCAAAATGCGCGACAGAGATTACAGTGATTTCAGGGGGAGCAGTGGTTGGCTGCTACAGAGCTGGAAGACACAGGATAACGAAATTTCAAATAAAACGTCAACTTGAGCATGCACAGTATATTGCAGAGTCGGCCAAAATGTAGATGAGATAAACTTATCCCACCGTTCAGTAAGGAAATTGCTTTCATCTCCGTGCTATCATGATTTGAAGTGGAAATGCATATGAAAGGAACCTGGAAATTAGAGGCACGAAGAGAGTTGTATGAGGATCATCTGACACCAATGCCGTAACGCAATCGTATACACTACTGGCCATTAACATTGCTACACCAAGAACAAATGCAGATGATAAACGGGTATTCATTGGACAAATATATTATACTACAGCTGACATGTGATTACATTTTCACACAGTTTGGGTGCATAGATCCTGAGTAATCAGTACACAGAAAAGCCACCTCTGGCCGTAATAACGGCCTTGATACGCCTGGGCATTGAGTGAAACAGAGCTTGGATGGCGTGTACAGGTACAGCTGCCCATGCAGCTTCAACACGATACCACGGTTCATCAAGAGAAGTGACTGGCGTATTGTGACGAGCCAGTTGCTCGGCCACCATTGACCAGACGTTTTCAATTGGTGAGAGATCTGGAGAATGTGCTGGCCAGGACAACAGTCGAACATTTTCTGTATCCAGAAAGGCCCCTACAGGACCTGCAACATGCGGTCGTGCATTATCCTGCTGAAATGTAGGGTTTCGCAGGGATCGAATGAAGGGTAGAGCCACAGGTCGTAACACATCTGAAATGTAACGTCCACTTTCCAAAGTGCCGTCAATGTGAACAAGAGGTGACCGACACGTGTAACCAATAGCACCCCATACCATCATGCTGGGTGATAAGCCAGTATGGCGATGACGAATACACGCTTCCAACGTGCGTTCACCGCGATGTCGCCAAACACGGATGTGACCATCATGATGCTGTAAACAGAACCTGGTTTCATCCGAAAAAATGACCTTTTGCCATTCGTGCACCCAGGTTCGTCGTTGAGTACACGATCGCAGGCGGTCCTGTCTGTGATGCAGCGTCAAGGGCAACCGCAGCCATGGTCTCCGAGCTGATAGTCCATGCTGCTGCAAACGTCGTCGAACTGTTCGTGCAGATGGTTGTTGTCTTGTAAACGTCCCCATCTGTTGACTCCGGGATCGAGACGTGGCTGCACGAGCCGTTACAGCCATGCGAATAAGATGCCTGTCATCTCGACTGCTAGTGATACAAGGCCGTTGGGATCCAGCACGGCGTTCCGTATTAGCCTCCTGAACCCACCGATTCTATATTCTGCCAACAGTCATTGGATCTCGACCAACGCGAGCAGCAATGTCGCGATACGATCCAAACCGCATTCGCGGTAGACTACAATCCGACCTTTATCAAAGTCGGAAACGTGATAGTACGCATTTCTCCTCCTTACACGAGGAATCGCAACAACGTTTCACCAGGCAACGCTCGTCAACTGCTGTTTGTGTATGAGAAATCGGTTGGAAACTTTCCTCATGTGAGCATGTTGTAGGTGTCGCCACCGGCGCCAACCTTGTGTGAATGCTCTGAAAAGCTAATCATTTGCATATCACAGGAAGAAGATAATGTGATATGCTAATGTCGGTTAAATTTCACGTCTGTAGCACGTCATCTTCGTGGTGTACCAATTTTAATGGGCAGTAGTGTACACGCCGACTGTTAATCGGGATTATGAATTGGAAAGTTATTTCTTGTGCTCCGAGAAGTTGGAGGTGCTCTGTCCCCTACGATCCTTTCTCCTATACGTGTTCTTCCAAGGACAGTATGGAATAGTTACGTCAAAACACGCAAGAGCCGGAAAATGGGCCTAAGAGAACTACAACTATGGTATGAGCACAGCTTTGGCCAATAGGTGGTCAAAATAACTTGCTTTAGCTTCATTCCTGGGCTGTGTATAAAAGTCATACTGCTTTAGAACAAACTGTGCCCCCTGAAAAGTGTGTGACATCACATTTCATAGCACCTGGAACCACTGGACAAATTCAGCCTCTGGATATTTGTTTTTCCGTGCCTACAAAACATATTAGCGCACCATCTGCAGCTAAGCCTTAAACTAAAGGCAGTTTCACGATAAGCTCCACGCAGACTGTTTAACTTTCGGTTGCATGTCATCGCATTTCATCAGTTCTCGTCGCCTTAGATATTGATGCAAACCTTTGTGAAAATTGTGGGGCGCCAATTTTCACTCGGTATTTATGGTGCAAGTTAATGGTTTGTTTTGAACATTTCTTGTGTGTCGACGGTGTCCATTTTGTGAAGTGTAATACATACGTTCCACAGAAATTGATCTGTGCACCTCCTGGACACTCATTTTCTGTCGCCCTCCAGATGCACATTGTGAGTCATTACAGGTAATAGTTTTCCTGTCATAAATGTTAACATAACATTTTCAAATGAGCCTTACTAAAGACTGAACATGCTGCCTCTCACTCAAGGGGTTGCTTGTCAGTGATTTCCGTAAATCACTCCAATTTCAGGATGGTTCCTTTGAAAGGGCACGGCCGATTTCTTTCCCCAGCGCTAAAATACTACAATCGTTTTCTATTCCGTCCCCTAATACGTGAGTGGAAGTAACGGATGCCGGCAAGGCGTGTGATCTTGAATTTATCTAAGTTTACCGTCAGGACAATATTTGGACATAATGTTGAAGAATTTACCCACTGATTGACTCTTTCATAAGGCGTGCGATATCGGATTTCTGACTTTTAACAGGAAAAACCTCTCTCTGTAACGTATATCGCCTGTCTTGCAACGTTTGCCATTGACTTGGTATTAATATCCCCGTGAAACAAAAGTGAATCAGTAACAAGACGTACTTTTCTTCTCTGTCGATCTTCTGGATCTTTCTTATAACTTCTATTAATTCTACGATGGAACAATCCCAGACTAAACAGATGGAACTGGCCGAAAGTGAATAAAATTTCCTCTCTTTGAAAACTTCATTTTATATGGTCATGGCACTTGAAATCGCTCCCCAAGTGTTGTCTTCGAAATTTTACGTCTAAAACTCCTAACATCTGTGAGGATATAGGATCTCTTCGAGAGTTAGGACAAACTATCTACACACATCCATGGCCGAGGTCGCAGACGCATACCTGTGCCGTGACACTCGACTTAGAGGTAGACAGGGTCGAATCCTGGTGATAGAAAACTTTCACTGCTAATGTTTGGCAGAGGAGGCGTGGTCGTGGTGACCATTCTTCGCGCCCACTCGGATACCCATATAGCCCGCACTGTACGCAGGCTCTGTGCTCTTTCCCTACACCTCGCACTGCCTTGTGACCCACGATTGTCCAGTAGCGCCTGGCGAGTGCTCATCCACGTGAATGTGAGTCATGTCGCGTGGTAACGAACGCTGCTTTCTCGGTATCGCCATGCAAATGCAGTGCTCTAATGTGCACCCAAAGGCAAAGACACGGCAGAGGCACGTTCTATCCGAGATGCCTCAACACAGATCCACTCCATGTTAACAGCCAATAAGCCATCAGCTGTACCCAGCACAGCTTCTACAGTGGACACCAACCAATTGCCTCTATACTCATAACAACCACATGCTTCATTTGCTCTCCACTAAATAGGGCTGCCTAATATCAGAATATATACTTCAGACCAAAGTACTCAGAGAGAAACATAAAATTAGAATGAGATTACTATGAGAAGTAACTACACAACTGAAATAATGAAGATAAAACAAGGTCTCGATACTGAAATTACTAATTACAAGGAATCAAAAGAAGAAACCAAAACGAATGCAACCGTATTCTAGCCACGCAAGCTCTAGAACTGATGAGCACTGGCACTGATTCTTTCCGCGCTAGAGCCTTCCTTCCAAAGGGGTTTTTGACAGACTTCCATATGAGATGATTTGTTTCAGAGAAGGTCTCTTTCACACGATCGAGCTAGTGGAGAGACAATTAGTTGAAGGTTGAAAATTGTTTCAGTGAACCTGAAAGATTACAAGGTGTAATGTTTAAGTGAAATTGTTGTTAGCAAATGAATCGACTGGCTTGTATAAAAGATTTTCCCTTGAAAATTTGTGTTCTTAAATTCCACATAAAGAGGTGTACGATATAAATGGGTTAAACGAAATGACATCATTTATTTAAAAGCCCTTTTAACCGTAACAAGCTATGAACGTTCGCCACAGCACCAAAGTGTGCCTGTGGTGGAAGTCCTTAGATCGACAATCAACTAAAAGATAAATTATTAGGAATTCTCGCAGATCTGTTATTGGCATTTCTAAATACTAACTAAAATATTCAATAAAGCATCATTTCACGTTTCAGTAGTATCAAATAGTCAATAAGGATAAATGGAATAAGGTATAAGAGGTCATCAGCGGTTTCATTGATATGTAGTTAGTGTTTACCTTCACAGCCGCTAGCCAGTCGTTGCTGCTGTACAGGAGAACCACTTTGGCAGTGATCTTGCTCAGGTCGTAGTCTGGCGGCCACAAGCTGCCGTACTTCTGCAGGTTGCCGAATGCACCGAAGTCGTACTGCCGGAAATGGCCTGTAACAAAGCGTGTTTGAAACAACATTATTGTAATGGCACTAGCTGATCGCCTGGCAGTGAACGGGTATGTATGTATTCGAATATCCTATTAGTCCATCTCCTTCTTTCCCCTCTTTCTGCCAATCTCCTCTTCTCCTCCCTCTCTAGCCACTCATCTCCTCCAACCACCTTTCTGTCCACCTCCTCCACCGAAACTCTCTGTCCATCCTCTCCTGCCATGTCTCTGTGCATCTATTCCGCGCTCCTCTCTCGGTCCATTTTCTCATCCCCTCTGTGTCCACTTGGTAAATTCTCTTCTGCCCATTTCTTCCTACCTCCTGTTTGCCCATCTCCTATTTCCCCTCCCTCTGTCCATCTCCCCCCCCCCCCCTCTGTGTCCATTTGCTCCTCACCCTTCTTGCTGTTCATTCCTCTGACCTTCTCCCTTCTCCTCTTATTTTCCCTGCATATTCTATCCTACCCCTTTGCTGTCCATCTTCTACTCCTCCTCTCTCCGCCCACCTCTCCCTCTCCCCCTTGTTTCTGTACATCGCCTCCTCTTTCCTTCCTCTGTAAACATCTTCCTTCCTCCTCACTCTGTCCATCTCCTCCTCCACCAACCTTTGTTCATGTCCTCCTTTCCCTGTATTTGTCCATCTCCTCCTACCCCTCTCTGTCTGTGCACCTCTTCCTCCATCCTTCTCTCTCCCAGTTATTACCTCCACCCCAACAGGAGGCTGCTGGTTCTTACCCCCACAACTGTTTCCTTTCTTAGTAATTAATATATATGCTAAATTTGACTGAAATCAATCAGGGTTTAGAAGCAGTGTTTCACCCATCACTTTGCCCGCTTATGGACATGTCACATATATTTAACACACTGTGTGTGTAACGTCTTTATACACATATTTCAGACGTATATCTAGCGAATTCCGACTTGCAGTTTCATTTTCAGGAAGCTCATCGTTTATGACGTCATATCACCCGAAATGGTTCAAATGGCTCTGAGCACTATGGGACTCAACTGCTGTGGTCATAAGTCCCCTAACAATTAGAACTACTTAAACCTAACTAACCTAAGGACATCACACACATCCATGCCCGAGGCAGGATTCGAACCTGCGACCGTAGCAGTCGCACGGTTCCGGACTGCGCGCCTAGAACCGCGAGACCACCGCGGCCGGCTCACCCGAAATGTGTGTCGCACAGTGATGTATTGTTGTAGGTATATTCAGTGGCATTTGTGGATGATGCCTGCGAAATCTCTTGCGAATAGTGTCAATAGTAAAGAAACAATAAATAAAATGTCATGCCTAATGTTGCAGTTTTCACACATCTTAGTGTTTATGAGTTCATATCACCTGAGCCATGTGTCGTATAATGATATAATTTTGCTGGTGCATTCAGTGGTATATGCGAATACTGTTCATAAAATATGTTGCGAATAGTAAATAAAGTAATAAATTAAAAAGTCATACCTCCGGCGGAAGTTTTCCTGCATGAGCAGCGAATATGTAGTAAGCGATAAACTTTTCCTTTCATCATTTTGCGGGGGTTGCGGGCAAGAAAAAGGGTTTCTTAAGGGTTTGAGATTATGCGTAGTTTGTAGCAAGTCACTAAGTGCTCTTGTTTTCAAATGTTGTATAAATGAAATATGGGTATTTGCGGGTAGTGGGCTAAAGTCTTTATCCCATCTCACCCCCCCCCCCCCCCCAACCGTTTGATAGGTAGGTGGTTCTTACTCCCACAGCAATTCTTTCCAGACAATAAATGATATGTATGCCAAGTTTAGTTCAAATCGGTCAAGTGGTTTTGGAGGAGATGTGGAACATACATACATACATGCATCCCTGAATCCATTTTTATAATATTCACGTAATCGCATGAAGAAATTGAAACCAAAAGTATATAGAAAACAATTGACAGAACCATTCTTTGCCCAATTACAGTGGACGAGATACTTAATACAAGCCGGCCGAGGTGGCCGAGCGGTTCTAGGCGCTACAGTCTGGAATCACGCAACCGCTACGGTCGCAGGTTCGAATCCTGCCTCGGGCATGGATGTGTGTGATGTCCTTAGGCTAGTTAGGTTTAAGTATTTCTAAGTTCTATGGGACTGACGACCTGAGACGTTAAGTCCCATAGTGCTCAGAGCCATTTGAACCATTTTGAACATCGTGGAACTCTCCCAGTTCAGTTCCTATAGTTTCATGAAGTTGCGATAGGTGGCGGTGTTGCACATAACATTCAAAGTGGCGTCAGTAACGGAGGTGCGTTTCAAGCAGAGAGCTGTCACTGAGTTTCTTTGACGGAAAACCAAGACATCGCAGATATTCCTAGGCGCTTGCAGAATCTTTACAGAGACCTGGTAGTGGGCAAAAGCACGGTGAGTCGTTGGCCGAGACGTCGGTCATCATCGCAACAAAATCGCGGACGACAGCACACAGCTGTGACTCCTGCAGAGTATTCGTCACCACGAAAATGCGAACGATCTTTTTCTTCACCATGGCACATGTCTGCGGACCCTAGAGGAGCTCACAAAACGACATAGGACTGTTCTTTCTCATCCACTATACAGCCAGGTTCTCGCACTTTCCTTTCATCTGTTTGGCCCAATGAAGGACGCACCCCACGGGAAGCAGTACGTGGATGATGGGGAGGTTATTCATGCAGAAAGACTTTGGCTTCGACTTCGACCAGTAGAGTTGTACCATGTGTACATAGAGGCAGTCCGGCTCAGGCGACAGAGCGATGTGGTGCAGTGGTTAGCACATTGGACTCGCGTCCGGCCATTCTAATTTTGGTTTTCCACGATTTCTCTAAATCGCTGCAGGCAAATGCCGGGATGCTTCCTTTGAAAGGGCAGCGCCGACTTCCTGCCCCATCTTTCCTTATTCCGATGAGACCGATGACCTTGCTGTTTGGTCTCCTCCCCCAAACAACCCAACCCTACAAACTAAAGTGATTTAAGGCCGTCGCAATGAACGAAGCTGAAAAATAGGATATTGTAGCAGAGAGAATGGGGGAATAACGTGGTGTACTGGAATCCCGAATAAAATTAACCTACTTTCAGGAAAAATGTGTTCCATTATTTATGGAAAGCCCCTCGTATTATGCCATTAAGCGTATTAACGATAACCTACTATTTTTGACATGAGAGAGAAGTGAAAATCCGACTAATGTCAGTCATGACTAGCTGAATGAGTCGGGGACAGCTGGAGGCTTGTCGTAACAAGGAGACACGTTGCCTGTGGGGTTCTGTTACATTCACCCGCTCTTTAATTCGCTTTGACCATGGGCCGCAGGCCCACCAGGAAGGCGTAATCCGTGGAGAACATACACTTTCTCACGAAAAGATTCAAATGGCTCTGAGGACTATGGGACTTAACATCTGGGGTCGTCAGTCCCCTAGAACTTAGAACTACTTAAACCTTATTAACCTACGGACATCACACACATCCATGCCCGAGGCAGCATTCGAACCTGCGACCGTAGTAGTCGCGCGGTTCCAGACTGAACAAAATGAGGCGGGAGTTTTGTGTTGACAATCGAGAAGCAGTAACACAAGAATGTCAGGTGAGCTCAATGATTTCGAAATTGGAATAATTATTTGATGTGTCCTGAGTAACAAAGAGGGTCGTTTTAACCCTTCTAAAGCTGACCAGCTCGACGGTTGGTTATGCGGCTGTGAAGAGACATCATGAAGGATCTACCACGGCAAAAACGAGACCAGGAAAACCTCCTTACGATCAAGCACTGCAGAGGATAGTTGTAAGAAACTCTCATGAAATCATTGAAAAGTATCAGTCGTGACTTCCACACTGCTGCCATCGCTCGTGTTTGCACAGTGCCTGTCGACCGAGAATTAAAAATAATGGGATACAATGGTCGAGGAGCTCATTGCAAACTAAAAGTTTCTGTAGCCAATGCTAAGCGATGCTTTAGGTGGGTGTAAAGAGCGACACTACTGGACATTCGATGACAGGAAACGAGTGATTTTGGGTGATGAATTGCGCTTTGCCCTGTAGCAGTGTGGTGGAATGGCCTGGGATTGGCGAATTCCTGAACAACTTTACTTACCATCATGTGTGCTGCCAGCACTGAAGTATGGAGGAGGTGGTATTAGAGTACGTTTCTTTTTATTGTGGTTATGGTGTGTTCCACAGACTGTACTTCAAAACGCCAAATACAGAAGAATAAGAACACATTTTACAGTATTATGTACTGTGTACTGTGTACTGTGGAGGAACCGTTTGTAGACAATGATTGCATCAGCAGAAAAAAGCACCTAGTCCAAAAGCAACGTCAATGAGGTCATGGTTTGTGAATAACAACATGCACTGGCTTGCCCAGAGTCCCGATACGAACCCAATTGAACAACCTTGTGATCAGTTAGAGCTCCGACTTCTCTCGGACCGCTGCATCCAACGTCAACGCCCTTTCTGGTTTAGGCTGTTGAAGAAGAATGGACTGCCTTTCCTCCACATTTTTAAAGTGTCCCGAGCAGAGTTTAAGCGTCAAAAAGGTGAATGGTGGAGACTTCTGATATTAATGCCCACTAATAGGTGTCCGGATATTTTCGATCAAATAGTGGACTTTTAGTGCGCGAAAGACTTTCTTGACCTCTTGTTGACAAACTGCTTTTGGCTTCTGCCTCGGATTCTTTGGCCAACGTTCGTGTGATGATTTTTCTGACGCTTCATCAGCTAGAGTGGCTGCATTGTCAATGCTTCAACCTCCATTGCTGTCGAGCTCGCGGCAGCAGACTGTATATACCTGGTGCGCCAGTTTCCAATGGCTTTTCCGTGGTCATTTCCGGTGCGGTTCTCCTCTTGCTATCTGCAACGGTCGTTCACTCTAGCATGGGAATGCCGGATCCGTTCGCCTTGAGGCTTTCTTCTTTCTTCTTCAAGCTGTTATCATGTTTGTGTATTTCTATAGCTTCTCTGAACAAGCGGATGTTGCAGCTCTTATCTCCAGCCAGAACCTCCGTGTCGGTCAATTTTACTATGTGGTCGGCTTCCCATAGCGCGTGCTCTCCAACGGCCGATTTCTCCACTGCCAAAACTTGCAATGTCATTTATGTTCTGTGATTTTGGTGTTGATTGATCATCCACTCATTCCAACATAACCTTTTCCGCATGTGTATCTTATACGGTATTTTAACGACATTGCAAGTGGGTCCCTTTTATCCTTTCCCGATCTGAAACACTTTTTGATCTTCTTTGTCGGTTTATAAATAGTGTTTACTCCATGTGTGAACAATATTCGGACGATTCTGTCCGTCACTCTGGCAATGTATGACAGAAAGGCTGTACACGACAATTCTTTTTCCGATGTGTCACTTCGCCGAGTTACACTTATGATATAACTAGTGAAGTACCCATTGCTCCTCAGAACGGTTTCCAGTTGTTGCATCTCGCGTCTGAGGTGCTGCGGCTCACATATTCGTATTGCTCGCGTTACGAGCGTAATAATGAAGCCTCTTTTCTTGATCTAGTGGTGATTTACAGTTTGTGAAGGTATCGGTTCGTGTGCGTCGGTTTTCGATACACGCTGTGTCCCAGGTTTTCACCATCCCTTGTGATTAGCACATCTAGAAAGGGTAGTTTTTCTACTTCCGCGGAAGTTTTATGTTGGCATGGAAGCTGTTCAAGTGTCTTCGGATGTCACTGAACTGATCCTATCCATGGCTCCACACAGCAAAGGTATCATCGAAGTATGTGTACCGCATCTTTGGTTTACAAGGTGCCAAATCCAGTGTCTGTGCTTCGAAATGCTCCGTGCAGGAGTTGGACATAACTGGGCTAATAGATTACCCATGGCGACCCCTTCCAGATGTTCGTAGAAGTTGCCATTCCACGTGAAATAGCTCGTGGTGAGACGTGCGTGAAAGTTGCGGGAAAATGCAACTGAAATGGTCCTGAGTGTCACTGAGCGTCACCTTGGTAAACGAAGAACAAACATATAAGCTGACCAGGATGTCATTTGGTCCAAGTTTTATTTTCTACAGTTTCTCAGTGAAATGTCCTGAGTCCTTTATGTATGTGTCTTCCCCACGTGCGCCGGCCGCGGTGGTCTAGCGGTTCTAGGCGCGCAGTCCGGAACCGCGCGACTGCTACGGTCGCAGGTTCGAATCCTGCCTCGGGCATGGATGTGTGTGACGTCCTTAGGTTACTTAGGTTTAAGTGGTTCTCTAAGTTCTAGGGGACTGATGACCCCAGTAGTTAAGTCCCATAGTGCTCAGAGCCATTTGAACCATTTCCCCACGTGCTGCTGGAGCAGAGAGGTCAAGAGGTTTGCCAGTTTATACGTCGGTGAACCAGGAACGATAACAATACGTCTTATGGGACACTCTTCTGTGAATCTTTGGTAATCCATACAGCCGAGATGGTAGGGCCTCTGTGTTGCGCAGGTTCCTCTGCATGAGACGCCTTGATTAAGACTCCTTGATTAACCGATTCGTGTTCCGTGTGATCCGCTTCATCGGATTTACGCTTATTTTTCGGTACGTCGTCGGATCTAATAGGTCTCGGATCTTCTGCTCATAATCTTCGGTCTTCATTACGATGGTCGCATTTCCCTTATAGGCATGCATTACCAATATACTCTTGTCGGCGTTAATGTTGATAGCTTGTACCTCTTCTTTTTTCAGACGGCAAGGTGGTGCTTTTGTTCGGCGTAGTATCCTAGCTGTTTCAACCGTATTTCCTCTGCTCTTTCATTAGAAAGAGGAGGAGTAGGAGGTTACTGTTTAACGTCCCGTCGACGACGAGGTCATCAGAGACGGAGCGCAAGCTCGGATTAGGAAAGGATGGGGAAGGAAATCGGCCGTGCCCTTTCTAAGGAACCTTCCCGGCATTTGCCTGAAGCGATTTAGGGAAATCACGGAAAACCTAAATCAGGACGGCCGGACGCGGGATTGAACCGTCGTCCTCCCGAATGCGAGTCCAGTGTGCTAACCACTGCGCCACCTCGCTCGGTCATTAGAAAGGGTCCGAATGATCGCTTCGTTACTAGCAAAGATGTCCTCCATAGGTATAGTTCTGGGGATGATAGCGAAATTCCCACCTGTGTGAACGACAGGCTGTTTCTCTTTGGTCAGTTGTTGTTCAGTGAGGTTGGCTACTGTCCGTGACATCACCTTGTCAGTCTGCTTTCGGCGTCTTGCAAACTTTTTCTTCTGTCGCTTTAGTGTAGCGCTCGTTTTCGTTCCGCATGCGACTGTGAGTGATGCTGTCGATCTTGTCCCAGTCGTTTCGATGGGTTCTGCTACTTAGCTGACAGAAAATGTCCAAAAGTTCCTCATGCGTTCATGCCAAATATCTCTGTGTTACATGAATTCACTCACGAAGAAAAGCTCGTTCCATTCTGTCGTAGATACGATGTGCTTGGACGGTAGTGAATAGACGCTTACATTTCGAAAACTTCAAAGTGGTTCCTTCATCCCGGCACCGCGACAGAAAGGCGAGAGAGGACATCAATCGCGCTATCTTCTTCCGTCGTTGGTCAAGGCGTCGGTACACTCTGCAGATCTCCTCCCTGTAGAGGCGTAGTACAAGATTGTTGACAAAATGCCTCTTGACTTCTGTCTCGGGTTCTTCGGCCGACGTTTGTTTGATGATTTACAAAGCAAACAAAAACACCAATTGTGTAGCATATGTGTTACGCTCAACACTAACATTAAGAAAATTATGAAGTCTGCTACAGCATGTTATTTACAGTATGTGTGCTGTGTGGAATTCAACAATATATACATCGACCTGGAAAACCACATGGACCACAACAAAACAAGTCACCATCTACTTTGTGGGAGCAGATGACATGCTGTTGGTCAAAACATTTGTGTAACTAAAAAAGTTAGCAATCTGAAAATGGACGTGGTTGCCCGAAACCGTTTAAGGCACTAAAATAAAACATTTGAAAAGTATTTGTGCCTGGTTCCGTCCTTCACCAACTAGCATTAAGGCTGCTGACAAGAGCAACGTGGATAAAATAACAATACATAATGTTTCGAAGGATTATTTCAGGGGAAAAGTGATCGTTGTCGAGGATATTTGGGCGCTATCGTGGATTTGTGAGCCATTTAAAACAAAACGTACCCTGTGTGTTCGCAATAAGTTGAGTCAGCCATAGATAACGTTCCGTTGCTATAAATCTGAGCGGCAGCTCGCATCAATCTCTTTAGTTTCTCATTATTGCAGTAAACAAAATTCGAAGTAACGCGTTGAATTTTAGGTTACTTCTGTAGTTACGTGTAAAAAATGACGAGAACTAAGATCGAATACTTCTTTACATTGAAGTACGCTAGCTGTCAAAACGCTTACGACTGACAAGATTTTTCTCACTTTTTTCGATTGTTTGAGAGTTTTTGGGTGATTAAGATATAATTTTAGAAGAAAATTCAATCAAGTGGATACCATATATTTCTTATCTAATAGCTATGTTTATTAAATGTGACGCCGTTAACTTGTAGTACCAAGGAGCAGTGTAAATTTGCGAATCATTTCAGGTATCTCTTACCAGAATTAAAGTAATGAAGAAAGACATTGGATGGGGGAATTTTTACAGTTTCCCAGTTTGTCACAGAGTGCCAGAATGATGACGTTCCCACCTACGTTCAACATTTAAATGTCCTGATACGTTGGCGTGGGCGACCTGATATTTGGTAAATAAGAATATTTAGCAGCTAAGATGTTTTTATATTTTTTATTTTGTTTCCTCAATGACCAGTTTCGACAGAGTCTAGATGTCATCTTCGGATCATCTGCAAACAATATTATTGTGCATGGTTCGCACAAACATAACGAGAACACACACCAATTATGGCACTTTTGTTTTATAATTGGAGTGTGCTCTCTTTATGTTTATGCGACTAATGCACATAATGTTATTTCCAGAAGAACCGAAGATAACATCTAGACTCCGTCGAATCCAGTCATTGGGCAAATCTTCGGAGGGAAAATAAAAAAAATAAAAAAGCAACAAACTGGAAATTACTGAGAGAGCGGATTTAAGCTTGAACCTAAATAAACTGGAGTCAAATATTGATAATTTGCCAGTAAAGCAACAGGCTCATCCCTCCAATTGAATGGGTTTGTGTATTAATTTTACTAGGTATGGAGTTTGTGGCGTTAAAAGTTATAAATTTACACTGAGGTGACAGGAGTCATGGGATAATTCCTAATATGGTGTCGGACCTCCTTTTGCTCGACGTAGTGCAACAGCTCGACGTGTCATGGACGCAAGAGGTCGTTGGAAGTCCTCTGCAGAAGCGTTGATATTTGCGAAAGTGTTGCCGGTGCAGGATGTTGTGCACGAATTAACCTCTCGGATATTTCCCATAAACGTACGTTGGAAGTCAATTCGGGAGATCTTGGTTGCCAAATCGTTCATTCGAATTGTGCAGAATGTTCTTCAAAACAACCACGAACAGCTGTGGCCTGATGACATGGTATCGTTGTTTGGGAACGCGCAGTCCATGAATGGCTTCAAATGGTCTCCAACTAGCCAAGCATAACAATTTCCAGCCAATGATCGGTTCAGCTCCCAGTCTATCCTACGTAAACACAGCACACGCTATTATGGACCCACCATCAGCTTGCACAGTCCCTTGTTGACAACTTGGTCCATGGCTTCGTGTGGCCTGCACCACACTCTAACGTTACCGTCAGCTCTTACCGACTGAAATCGGGACTGATCTGACCAGGATGTAGTTTTCCAGTCGTCTAGGATCCAATCCATATGGTCAGGAGGGGCGTTGCAGGTGATTTTGTACTGTCAGCAAAGGTACTCACTTCAGCCATCTGCTGCCAGAGCCCATTAACGCCAAATTTCGCCGCACTGTCCTGACGGATACGTTCGTCGTACGCCCCACATTGATTTCATCGGTTATCTCACGCAGTGTTGTCTGTCTCTTAGCACTGACAACTCTACGCAAACGCAGCTGCTCTCGGTCGTTAAAAGAAAGCCGTCGGCCGCTGTGTTGTCCTTGGTGAGAGGTAACGCCTGAACTTTGGTATTCTCGGCACACTCTTGGCACAGTTGATCTCGGAATATTGGATTCCCTAACGATTTACGAAAGGAAATGTTCCGTGAGTCTAGCTCCAAATACCATTCATCGTTCAAAGTGTGTTAAGTCCTGTCGTCCGGCCGTAATCACGTCGGAGACCTTTTCACACGAATCACCTGAGAAGAAACGACAGCTCCACCAATACACTGCCCTTATATACCTTGGGTACGTGATGCTACCACCATCTGTATATGTTCATATTTCTTTCCCATGACTTTTGTCACTTCATTGTATATTGACATATATAGATATCAGAGCGTGAGTACCTCGAAGAGAACCGTTAAGGCTTACTTTGTTATCTTAATAAAAGGTTTACGTGGATTCCCATAGAAACACCAGCCTTCATTTCTCTGTCACAGGCATACCATAGAGGGATATGCTAACATACCATGTGTGCTCGATTTTTCCGTCTGCGGCATCCAGCGTTAGATCTGCCCGCTCATCAAGACAATTCTCTATTGCATCTTTTCCGTCAAGTATAAGAGTTCTCCAAGAACCCGTCGTAGGTTCGCGCCATACCACTGAACAGCCGCCGGCCGATGTGGCCGTGCGGTTCTAGGCGCGTCAGTCTGGAACCGCGTGACCGCTACGGTCGCAGGTTCGAATCCTGCCGGGCATGGATGTGTGTGATGTCCTTAGGTTAGTTAGGTTTAAGTAGTTCTAAGTTCTAGGGGACTGATGACCTTAGAAGCAAAGTCCCATAGTGCTCAGAGCCATTTGAACCATTTGAACTGAACAGCTCTTACTGTTATGAAGGATGAATGCTTACTAAACCAAGCAGCCTCGTGGTCGTCGGTCGCTGGGAAACGTAGATGACTACGTTTTATGGATTTCACATGTATCACACGGCAAGATGTCTTCCCCACTGGGAGTTTTGCAGTATTTGACACGCAGTTTCTCGAAATGAGCATCCTGTGTTACTCTTTTATATTAATGTTGATCATCTTGTATGGCTTTTGACATTTTTAGTGACAGGTTTCATCTGCGGATAAGTTCTTCATCATGAAAATCTGACAGTATGCATGAAAAGTCAGAATATTAACTTTAAATAAAAACATTATATAAATATAAGCTGTTGCTTTCCATTCCGGAAAGCGAATTATTTTCATAGTTCATCTACACATGTACGTTGAACTGCATCTCTGGCAATGGATTTGTGCATAGAAGACAAAACCGCTTCTACTGTAAGTACTTTATTTGAAGCAAACCGGTTACGCATCATTATATCTACTTCATCAGATGCAATAAAATCAAGTCATGTTCTGATCAAAAGAAGCGTGGGGTAATTCAGCGTTCATAGCCAGCAATTTTTCGCTGTGTAGCGGACATTTATAAAATGGCATAAAACAACACAGAACGCTCCCATGATACGCTTCCGTGATACCAGGACTACCTAGTGCCTGGTAAACTAACGGGTCTCAGTATACCGAGGAAGTCATGCAGCCTGTTATTACACAGCCAGTGCGAGCGCTTGCGGTAGTAAATAAGGGACCGGTGGAGATTAATTTTACGTAATCTCGCAGATGATCATGTACGGCAGGTTTGTGATCACTTTCTCGGTATACGGGGATCCGTTAGACCACCAGGTACTAAGAACTCCTGTTATCATGAGAGCGTAACACGAGAGGGTTCTGTGTTGTTTGATACTGTTTTATAACTGACGTCCGCTACATAACGAAAAGTTGCTGACTATGAACACTGGGTCATCCAGTTCTCTTTTTTGATCAGGACATGACTTGATTTTATTGCACCTGATGATGCAGCTACAACGCTGCGATACTGGTCGTTCTTATAAATAAAGTACTTACAGTTAAAACGGTTTCGTCTTCAAAATGATACATCCAGTCAGTGGCTACCATGAATAGAAAGTCTTCTGTATCTTTTGCTTCTTGTACCGAACGCAAAGATATTTCGCGTTTAATAGTATTCGATCCGCAACCAGTTTTTAGCAACATGCACGATAATTCACAATATTGTATTGTGAAGTTTAATTTCGAGGAATTAGTTACTCATATAAGTGACTTCATTGTTTTGTCTCGTCCTTCGTAGTAATAAATCAACATAACTTCTATTTGTTAGATTGTCACTTACATCAGTGTGATCCGTATCGCAATCTTTATGGTTCAAAATATGGGAGATAAGCAAGACAAATCAGTCCCAGACGTGGCTGGTCAAAATAATGATTCCAGAATTACTGCTGGATTATCGCCGTCCACTTTCCACTTTACAACTTGTTTAGTGACTTATCTCTGATGAAGAGCACAAGGTACTCACCGCTTTTGATTTCTTGACCGTAGTGGATGAACTGTTTGCTGGAGGCACCACCGGGTGTATGTGACAGGATTACTGGGAGCATAGTCTGCAACAGTAGAAAAATACGTCATTACTTCAGTGGTCATTGTTTCAGGTTTCGGTCGTTTCCTGTTTAATGCACTTCGTAGATTCAACTGTTCCACATTTTCGTTACCGGCATGTTACTCAGACAGACATTACCCTGGAACGTTTTCCTGCACCAAGAACTATGACATGCCCAATAAGAGTAAGCATATGTGTCGTAAATAGTGGATTGTGTAGCTACGAAAACATGTCGATTTTCAACCAGCGCTTCAGTATAGCTACCGATTTTAGAGTCAAGGAAAGCGCACTAGATAGCGCCATGAGCAGTTTCCACCATTTTATGCAGTTTGTTGTTGTTGTTAGACATGACATTGTCATTTGTGCTGCACTTACAATTTTTTCGAGTCTACGCCTTTAAGAGCTATATAAACTCTAAGACCTGAAGAGACAAACAAATTGTAGCGAAATGCAGGAAGATCTGCAGCGGATAGGCACTTGGTGCAGGGAGTGGCAACTGTCCCTTAACATAGACAAATGTAATGCATTGCGAATAGATAGAAAGAAGTATCCTTTATTGTATGATTATATGATAGCGGAACAAACACTGGTAGCAGTTACTTCTGTAAAATATCTGGGAGTATGCGTGCGGAACGATTTGAAGTGGAATGATCATATAAAATTAATTGTTGGTAAGGCGGGTACCAGGTTGAGATTCATTGGGAGAGTGCTTAGAAAAGGTAGTCCATCAACAAAGGAGGTGGCTTACAAAACACTCGTTCGACCTATACTTGAGTATTGCTCATCAGTGTGGGATCCGTACCAGATCGGGTTGACGGAGGAGGTAGAGAAGATCCAAAGAAGAGCGGCGCGTTTCGTCACAGGGTTATTTGGTAACCGTGATAGCGTTACGGAGATGTTTAATAAACTCAAGTGGCAGACTCTGCAAGAGAGGCGCTCTGCATCGCGGTGTAGCTTGCTCGCCAGGTTTCGAGAGGGTGCGTTTCTGGATGAGGTATCGAATATATTGCTTCCCCCTACTTATACCTCCCGAGGAGATCACGAATGTAAAATTAGAGAGATTAGAGCGCGCACGAAGCTTTCAGACAGCCGTTCTTCCCGCGAACCATACGCGACTGGAACAGGAAAGGGAGGTAATGACAGTGGCACGTAAAGTGCCCTCCGCCACACACCGTTGGGTGGCTTGCGGAGTATAAATGTAGATGTAGATGTAGATGTAAAATTTCAGAAAATTTTCTATGATTTATTCAAGAGAAAGAGCTTCACAAATTGAGCAAGTCAATAACGCATTGCTTCTCTTCTGAAACGTTATGAAAGAAGTTATAGAATGTCATCCCGAAGGATATCGTGCAACATTAAATCATTTGGCGCGTAAGATTGTCAAAATCTCGAGCCGGTTGGAGTGCCTTGCCCATAATGCTCCAAACGTTCTAAATTAGAGAGACATCCAACGACTTGCTGACCAAGGCTTTGCGAAGTGCAGAGACAAGCAGTAGAAACTCTCGCTGTGTGCGGGCTGACATTATCTTTCTGAAATGTAAGCCCAGGATGGATTGCCATAAGGACGCCGCGGATGACAACCAAAGGGGTTCCTGCTATGAAAAAAAATGGTAACCCAGACCATCACTCCTGGCTGTCGGGACTTACGGCGGGCGACAGTCATACTGGTGTCCCGCTGGTTTCCCAGGCGTTTCCAGACACGTCTTGGGCCTGGGATCTCATTACTGGAGTAGAATTGTCTCCAGTGATGAGTACCACTTCGAACTGAGCCCAGATGACCAGCGTAGACGTGTCTAGAGACTCCCTGGACAACAGTGGGATATCATCCTGACTGTCGCCGTGATAAGGCCCGGCAACCAGGAGTGATGGTTTGGGTTTCTTTTGATATCAGGGCCCCTTTGGCTGTCATCTTTGGAGAATTTAGAGCACAGCGGTACGTCGACGATATCCTACTTTTGTTGCCCTTCATGGCAAGCCGTCATAGGTTTACATTTCAGCAAGATAATGGCAACCCATACGGCAAGAGTTTCTGTCACTTGTGTTTGTGCTTGCCAAACCTTGTCTTGGCCAGTAAGGTCACCATATCTTTCCCCAGCTGAGAAATTTTGCCGCATTACAGGCAAGGCCCTCGAAGGAGCTCGGGATTTTGACAATCTAACCCGCCAACTGGACGTAATTAGCTACGATATTCCTCAGGAGGTCATCCAACAACCCTATCAATCAATGCCAAGCTGAATAAGGGTCATCGGTGGACCTGGGCGTTACTGACGTCATCAATTTTTGAAGCTCTTTATTTTACCTGAGTCATTCAATTTAATGAATTTACCTATCTTGAAAATGGAAATTTGCATTAGGCTGAAATAGCTTCAATTACAAACTATTTTCTTTTTACTGGTTTTTGATGATACAACAGCTTAATTTGAGTTCACTTACTGATTGTCGATATGTAGTAGAGTAATAATGGAACGCATAACTACTATATACACCCCTGACAAGATTTTGTTGACTAAAACACCTTTACGTTTCATTAGAATATTGTTTCTAGGTATATGATCACGTTGTACCTTGAAACATTTTCTCACATTTGGAAAAGCCTTAAGTTTCAGGAGTAATTTTGGTAATTTCAGAAGAAGCCTGCAGCACAAAATATGCTGAATTTCTATAGCAGAGCAGGTTACAGGAGGAAGTCTGAAAAGTGCCTAAGATTGAACACTCTCCGCTATATCCTGCTCTTTTGGAGAATGTGATGTTGAAAATTGTCAACTATTGTAGAAGTATATCGAATTACGAGAACTCAGTGTCAGTCTCATTGCTATCCATCCATAAATTCACTGCCTCACAAAAGAAGTGAAGCATCCAGAAGGCGAGGCTAAGACGAAACGAAACATCATGGGTCGAGAGGCTTGTTATATTATTTCATTGCTTAAAAGACCGAGTCAGTTTTACAAATCACATACCGTTATGAGCCCTATGTCGTGGCTTTTCCCTGGCCTGGATGAATGCAATGAATCGGACGGTAAGGGTGCCATAAAGTCGTTCTTTCCTCTCCTGAGAGAAATAAGCCCACTGTTGTAACCGGGACAGGAACGGTCGCAGGGTTGCCGCTAACGAAAACGCGGCGGGACCAAACGGGAGCGGCCCGTGAACAAACAAGACGGACGAATGGGAATGGAACGACAAGCACGACGACAGACAACCGAGTAAGACACCAAGATCAACAACAAAGTATTAAGCAATGAGGTCACAAAAGGTAACCTCATGAACTCAAAACAATGTACACTCATAAACGGGAAGTAAGCACACGCAACGTAAACACGATGTCTGTAAGCGAGATATCAACCAATCAACGCGGATACCAGGCTGCCTCACTGATTTTTTTCCCTTTATTGTTATTTTGCACCTCATACAAGGTGGGCTGGCAGCTGAAAATGTTACTCCGCTCTTCAGCCACAAGCAGTACAATAAAAGAGAAAACCAATGAAGATAGAAAAGTAACACAATGGTGGTTAAAAAACAGTAGATACAATAATTAAAAAACATGAAGCCGTTCACACTCGACGAAAAACAAGAAAAACTGTCGGCATTATGCACAAACACTGATGATTTAGACGATACACGTGAACGAAGAAGCGTGGGCGGCGAGAAACACTAAATCACAAACACGACAGCACGCACACGAAAAACTGATGGCGATGATCTCCGACGGACGAATGTCCACTTAACGTGTGTGAGTCCTGGGACCTGCCAAGAGGGGAAGAGGGTGGTGGGGGAGGGAGAGGGGACAGCAGAGATGCCAATGGCAGAGGAAATGGTGGGAGGAATGAAGGTATGGGGGTAGGGGAAGCCTGGGGGAGGAGGAGGGAGGAAGGGAGGAAGGAGGGAAGGGAGAGAGTAGGGAGAGAGGGTGCCCATAGGAAAAAACACAGGAAGTGGGAGGGGAGTATCAAAGTTGATAGGAGGGGTAAATGGAGGGGATGAGGGCATCATTAGGGAGGGGGAGCTGGCGGAAGCCACCTTGGGAGAGGGTATGGAGAGTGGAGAGATGGAGAGCAGGTGGGACGTGGGAATACAGGCGCGGCAGCGGACTGGGGTGGGAGAGGATGGGAGAGACAAGCAGGTGAGGGGATCAAGTTTACGGGAGGTGTAGAGGACCGTATCCGTTCGAGGAAAAGGAGGAGGTGGGGGAATGGGATAAGGTCGTACAGGATCCGCGTGGGGCTGACTGAGTGAGAGGCAGCTGCCTAAATACACGACCGGGTATGTCGCTATTGGCCGCTGGGACCATGTGCTCCACAGTGGCGCCCTCACGTTAGACTCGGGGCCAGGAGCGCGCGCAGCCACGACTTACAGTGCGACTGCTGAAGAGACATCTAGTGGTCATCGAGTTCCATGCAGTCTGGCGCGGTTTCGAAACCCGTGACGCTCAGTACCAGACCCACAATTGTTGTAACTAGTCCTTGATATCCTGGATTGTGAAACTGGGATGAAGTTGACATCTAAATGGTACAACACATAAGGCTTGAGGTGACGCCACTGTGCCTAACTTAAACACTAGAAAATTGCGACCACCAAAGTCGCTGACGGCCGGCAGTCGGGATAATGGAGAACAGCGATAAATTGTTGAACCCAATGCGTCGCCATTCATCCAGATCACACTTCCTGATCATGGCACCATTTCATGTGTTGTGTGAACTGCAGCCTAGGTGTAGGACGACACTTCACAAGTGTGGCTACTGCTAGTCTCCGACCAGATTTGTGGGATCACACAGAATATTGCAAGGAGTCCAATAGTTCTCTGGGATGGCAAGCGAAGATGTGAATGGGTTACGAAGACCTTGTATCACCATACGACCGTGCTCCCTTGTGGTGGTCAGGTGTCATCACCCAGAAGATTGACGATGAGCGTGCATACCATCACATTCCCATGTAGTCAAACATCGGGCAACTATCACATGCGAATGCCACACAGATCTGGACATTGCATGAGTCGAAAAGCTGTCCGAATGGAGTCCCATACTGAGGACCTGTCAAATTCTGCCAAGTGCTGATAACACAGTTACGCACGAGTATGTGGTTTCTCCATATCCTTCACAGTGATTACTCAACATCTAACACTGTTCGAACCCTTTGTATACACTACTAAGTCTCATAAGAACAAGGATAAAGAAACTCTAATTACTTACATACCTGCTAGTGGTGTCTATGTTTACAGAATTATATTGACATCCATCTCCGACTATGTCTTCTGTTTTCTTCAGTTTCTTTGTCAGGCAGCTATGTTGAAGTTAGATTATGTGGGCCTTCAAACGCCTGTGAAATTTTTTTTTTCATAGATTCTCATATTATTATTAATCCTTGCTTTTTCCTTCCTCTGGGTTCCTAAAATCTCCTCAAATCAATGGCTATAGCCCACCTTCTTGGCGTTTTGGACCTTATTTGGGTGAAGTTCCATATTAATATAACGATGTTTGTCAGAATGTGGTTGGCAAGAAGTGTACAATATGAGTCAAATTATATCCGTACCACATAACAGATAGTATGCATAAATGCATGGCATGTTCACACAGCCCTTGCAGTCTTGGTCAATCCATGGCGGGTAACTAGGTCGTGTCCTACACGACAACCAAGAACCAAGACCCTGGACCACACAGTCGGCTACCCCCCCCCCCCCCCCACCCCGCCCGCAGAGAATGCGGCAGGCTTTCTATCGCCTGCATGACAGCGCACGAGCACTGTTGATGTGCACCTCGGATGTCGCAACTTGCTGTGCACCACTTCGTGGCTTGCGCTGATACCCGGCCTATTTCTACACACTGAGAAAGCTTTATAATTACACAGTAGGAAAAAAATTGCAACACCCAAAAGTTGATAGGCATGTTTCTATATCTGAAAGTTGATGTATAATGAAATTTCGCATCAGTCGCACAAGAGTGGCGCTAACGACGCACACCGGGTTTGGTTTAAATAAGCGTTGTGACGGTCGTGAACGTTAGTTGCCTTTGAGATTGGACGTGGTGAGTTGATGATAGTCAACAATGCCTTTAGGAGGTGACAAAGACGTCGTTATCAACAGCTCACAGATTTCGAAGGAGATCGCGTAATAGGCCTACGAGAAGTATTATTGAAAGACTTGTCGTGCATGTAACCATTGCACAGCGGTACTCACGAGAAAGTACAATCGCAAGGAGATGGGGTTCTAGACAGTCACGTGACACTGTAGAAAGGGACAAACATGTTCGGCGTATTGCTCTGGCGCATCGTGCTGCATTTGCAGAGCAATTTGTGTACCAGTTATCACCCCAGTGACACAGTGAACTGTTGCAATTCGGTTGCTTCAATGACAGGCTGCGCAGTCTTAGGCGCACTGCCACGGTTCGAGCGGCTCCCCGTTGGAGGTTCGACTCCTCCCCCGGGCATGGGTGTGTGTGTTGTCCTTAGCGTAAGTTAGTTTAAGTTAGATTAAGTAGTGCGTAACCCTAGCGACCGCTGACCTCAGCAGTTTTGTCCCATAGGAACTTGTCACAAATTTCCAATTGGAGGACAGCTCCGAGCCAGACGCCCTGTTGCGTGCATTAGACTGACCTCAACGCATCGCCATTTGCGACTTCATTGGAGTCAAACAAGAGCTCATTAGAGGGCAGGGTAGAGGTCTGTAGTGTTTTCTAATGAAAGCTGGTTGTGCCTCGGTGCCAGTGATGGGCGTGTGTTGGTTAGAAGGCGATCTACAAGTAACCTGGCTGAGTGCTAGATACACTAAAGCAGTACCTAGAGTTGTGCTCTGGGGCAGGATTTCTTATGGCAGCAGGAGCACTCTCGTGGTTATCGCGCACATGCTGACTGCGAAACTGTACGTCGGTCTGGTGATTCGACTCTTCCTGAGAAATAAATGCATGACAGATATTACTTCCACCCTAACGCTGCGGGTATACCTCTGGGCCACTCCCTCACACTCCGAGCTTCGCCTAATGCATATCAAACGATGCCAGTTAAGCGGTTTCAACCGTTCATGTTAGACCAATTTAAAAGACCTGGAAACTGTCCTGAGGAGCAATGGGTACTCCACAAATTATATTAGAAGTGTAACAGAGCCAAACACTCGGCGAAGTAAGGAACCAGAAAAAGAAATGTCGGGTACTGCCTTTCTGCCATACATTCCCAGAGTGACGGACAGAATCGGCCGTATATTGCGCAAACATGGCGTAAAGACGATTTTCAAACCAACAATGAAGATCAAAGAGTGTCTTAGATCGGCGAAGGAGAAAAGAGACCCACTTGCAATGTCAGGAATATACCGTATACCATGCACATGCGGAAAAGTTTATGTCGGAATGACTGGACGATCAATTAACACCACGACCAAAGAGCATAAGCGACATTGCAGGTTGGGGCAGGTGGAAAAATCGGCCGTGGCAGAGCACGCACTGAGTGGGACCGACCACGTAATAAAATTCGCCGACACGGAAGTTCTGGCTGTAGAGAAGCACTATCACACGCGCTTGTTCAGAGAAGCTGTAGAAATACAAAAACACGTGAACAGTTTGAACAAGAAAGAGGAAAGCCTTAAGGTAAACGGATCCTGGCTTCTCGTACTGCAGCGAACGACCGTCGCAGGTAGCAAGAGGAGAACCGCACCGGAAATGACCGCGGAGAAGTCCTCGGACGCTGGCGCGCCAGGTACATATAGTCTGCGGCCGCGAGCTCGGCTCCAGTTCACCACCAGCAATGGAGGGTGAAGCTTTGACAATGCCAGCCACTCGTGCTGGCGAAACGTCAGAAAAATCATTAGATGAACGTCGGCCGAAGAACCCGAGACAGAAGCCAATAGGCAGTTTGTCAACAAGTGGCCACGAAAGCCTGAACATTTTTGTATCTTGACTTTATTCCAATCTCTTGGATATTTCGCTGTGAAACAACATGAAAATATTTTTCTGAATGCTGTATAGATTACTCACCCATTAGCTTTAAAATATCGACTGAGAATTCATCACTAACTGGAGCAGTTCATTTTTATATCGTGTCTATAGCGTATTTGACTTCTGATCGAAGAATTTCTGGAGTTTGCGAGACAGAAACATCCAATTAATCTATTATTAAGGTATCATCGTTCATCTTACTGTAGGGTGTTACAAAAATTTCCAGTATAGTCGAGTATCATTATTTGTAATTTGGATTTCTCTGTATTTAACGCAATTAGTTGAGTCCTTACGATCTGCGGTTCGACATTTGTTATCTAGATTTATTTTCAGGACTGGCTTTCAACATATCTTCTTCATTCTTCTTGATGTGTTCTTTTATACTCTATTTCAGAGCATTGAAAAGTTCTGAGTATTCTGTTTTATCTTTGCCTGTTCCTGTTTTCACTTTTCTTTTCTTGTCCATCAAACCTATCGTTTCACTTGTCACTTCTTTGGTTGTTTTTGAGATTTACACAAGCCACGTGCTCCTCCAGCTTTTGTGGTTGGTGTCTTTGTTACGCTTCTGCTTTATACTTCTATTTTCCCTTAATTATTTCTGGAAATTCCTATTTCCTTTCATTCAGATTTTTGAGTTTTAAAATTTTTGTGTTTCTTTTAATTACTTTAAATTTTTCATCGTTTCCATTCACTTCAAATCTTGCTCTTATTAGTCGATTATCACTGTTTGTGTTGAATCTGTTAAGCACACAGGTATCTTTGACATTTTGAAGCCTGCCGGTTAGAATTTAATCAACCTCATTTTTCACTTCATTGTCAGGAGTCCTCCAAGTCCATTTGCGAGTAGGATAATTTGTTGTAAAAAGTGTTCACATTATTTGTCTTAATGCATTTTGCTAATTGGAATAATCTCTCACCTCTACCGCTTCTTTTAACTATGTATAATCACCTTTCTCGTATGTTCCAACTTCGGCATTAAATACTTCAGTTATGAATTTGTAGAAAAAAAATGTCCATCTATTTCACAGGTTTCTTTCAGGCACTTATAGAAGGATTGTATCTCTTCATCGGATTGGTTAGGATTCATCTGTTTGAGATATTTGCATCTTATAACTATCTTATATTTTAAGGACCAAAAGTGCTGTTCTGCTCTAGTTCCTTCTAATACTACTATCTTGTCTACAGTTATTTTGTTTACTAAAAATTCGACCAAATTGATAACCATGGCAACAGAACAATTTTTCGCGTTTACCAGGTACTTCACTTAAACCAACAATGTTCCAGTTGATTGTCTCTAGTTCCTCTTCTGTTTCTGTTAATCCATCATCTCCCACTAACGAACGACAAGTGTATGAAAGTACTGCTAACCTCGTTACCTAGACTTCGGATTTTGTTACACAAAAGCAGCACCCACCCGGAGATCCGAATATGGAACTAATTTAATATCGGAACATTTTACATTAATGTCATACAATATGTCTCAAAGGTGAAAAGTATAATCACCACGTCTGCTTCAAGGTCGGTTTGGTGATCCTCCAGCACTAACCAGCCTATCGACCCTGTAACCCTCTGTATGGAACCCAATCTTGCCACCTGACTGATAGGCTCTTGTAGGTCACATGCTAGAGTTGGGGTGGAAGTGGTTGTAGGACTATAACCCTGACAACTCCTTAGATTACTGTTGCCTGATGAACTGCAAAAAAGCTTAATCATCTCCACAATAAAATCAGAGTTGACAGGATGTCAATAAAAAGAGTGATCACAGTCTTGGTGACTACTTTTATAATTCCTTCGTTATTAACTTTCATGTGTATTTGACCCCTTCAGATCTCTGTATCGTACTAGTCATATACATCTTGTCGTTGATTTGTGCAGCCATAAACTTTTTTACACGCGTATTTTCTATTATTTACGTGGGAACTTGTCTTTTTAGCATATTCATGTTATATACAGATATGATAGCGAAATCTTTTTCGCTGAGTTTATTTACTTAAACTTTTTCTTCATTTCGCATTAGGTTTCGAATTTTTAAGCCGTTGCCCACAAGTTATCTGTACAGAAAACCACTTTACATTGTCGCTACGAAATGGAAACACCATCGTGTGAAAATACCTTAACGGAAGGATAGTTAACTAGAAAAGTTACCATATGTATAAAAATAGCAGCATATTTACATTTGTGTTTCAAAAAATGGTTCAAATGGCTCTGAGCACTATGGGACTCAACTGCTGTGGTCATTTTGTCCCCTAGAACTTAGAACTACTTAAACCTAACTAACCTAAGGACATGACAAACATCCATGCCCGAGGCAGGATTCGAACCTGCGACCGTAGCAGTCGCACGGTTCCGGACTGTGCGCCTAGCACCGCGAGACCACCGCGGCCGGCATTTGTGTTTGCATTCAGAAAAAATTAACTGCTCTTTGTATTTTGACAGTTAGTTTGTGTACATAAGGTGGGAAATGTGCAGAAATATAACTTTGAGCAAAGAATAAAGGTGAGGTTCGTCCAACAATATGAAAGATCTATCTAGCTACAAATGGTTCAAATGGCTCTGAGCACTATGGGACTTAACCTCTGAGGTCATCAGTCCCCTAGAACTTAGAACTACTTAAACCTAACTAACCTAAGGACATCACACACACCCATGCCCGAGGCAGGATTCGAACCTGCGACCGTAGCGGTCGCGCGGTTCCACACTGTAGCGCCTAGAGCCGCTAGGCCACCCCGGCCGGCTATCTAGCTACAAATACGTGCATATGCAAAGAAGAGAAGCTAACAAACACGAAACAATAAAATTGTAAGATGTTCTACCGAAATGGTACGTTCGAAAATATAAAAGTTCACTTAGTGTAGGGGAAGTTCATGATCTACGAATGAAAATTCTTATCTGTTAGTGTACAAACTGCGGATGGAATTGCTATTTTCGTCTAGTTAGCTATAAACAGAATGTCAGCAAAAGTATTCAGGTAAGTTCTATATTCGTAGTTGAGTTCATTCGTTGGTAGATGTAAATGGTTGTTTCTTAAAATGACTAAAAATGTTGATTTTTGTAGTATATTAATTTTCTTCCGTTTCTTTGGATGATGAAGTATTCAGAATTCACCCTAAATGTTTTTGGACGTGTTTTTCTCATGTAAGAGCTGCATCGTGAATGCACAAGGATTATTTTCGTTAGATTTTTTGTTTTTTTTTGCTTTGAGGTCTCCCATATTTCGGTAGCATTTCCAATAAAACAGTCAGACTTTATCAAAATCAGAATTAGTCGTACATATCGTACCGCAAACAATGTTGAAAGTATTACATGGGGTACCACCTGCAGACATGAAACATTTAATAAATCAGGAATGTATATAAACCAATATAAATTTTAAGTTTTCAAATTTCTCATTTGTGGTTCATGGTGTGGTTTCCTGGTACCATGTCCTAGTTCATGAACCACGGGCAACGTGTGAGTGGCCAAGTAAGTGGTCCTGACAGTCGGGATACCAGTTACTTTGGAATAAGGTTGGGCATCTCGGACATATTCCGAGTCGTGGCCACCTTTGTGCTCAGACGGCAAAGACTACCAAATCCACCGGTTAGTCCCTCAACCATTAGGGGTAAAACTCAATGGGACACGGGGCAAGTAAGACTAGAAACCTGCTTCCCTGGTACTATAAATATGATGCTGGCAACAATCAGAGCAAAATGCCTCTGACCTTTGGAGGTGACGGAGTCCCACCTCTAATTGACAAATCAGGGGCTCCTAAGATACGATTCGGTAAACGAATGATAACGAGATGGGGAGCTATTAATATCAATGGGGGCTACTCTGGGAAGAAGGTAGAGCTGGCAGAGGCTGCAAGTAAGATGGGGTTGGACGTTGTAGCTGTTAGTGACATTCGGGTAAGGGGTGAGAAAGAAGAGGAAGTGGGAGAATAGAAGGTCTACCTGTCAGGAGCCAAAGCAGGAATAGCACAATGGGGTGTAGGGCTTTTCATCAGGAAAGAAATGGAACCCAGCGTAGTTGCAATAAGATATGTAAACGAACGACTGACGTGGATAGATTTGACAGTGTCTAGCAAGAAAATTAGGATTGTGTCAGTATATTCGCATTGCGAAGGGACAGATCTAGATAAGATGGATGGTTTTTATGACGCACTCAGTGATGTAGTTGTTAAAGGACAAGGACAGTGTTCTGCACATGGGTGATTTTAATGCCAGGGTTGGAAATCGAACAGAAGGGTATGAAACGGTTATGGGTAAATTTGGAGAGGATATGAAGGCCAACAGGAAAGGGAAACAACTCTAGGATTTCTGTGCCAGTATGGGATTAGTAATCACAAACTCCTTTTTTGTACATAAGAACATTCACCGGTATACTTGGGAAGGCAGGGGAACCATATCTGTCATTGACTATATAATAAAAGATCAGGAATTCAGGAAGGCTGTGAGGGACACACGTGTATTCAGGGGATTCTTTGATGACACTGATCACTATTTAATCTGCAGTGAAATTGGTATTGTGAGGCCGAAAGTGCAGGAGGTCAGGTCCCTGTGTAGGAGGATAAGAGTGGAGAAACTTTAGGATAAGGAAATCAGACACAAGTACATAACAGTGATCTCAGAAAGGTACCAGTTAGTTGAATGTAGTCAATTGCAGTCACTGGAAAAGGAATGGACAAGGTACAGGGACACAGTACTAGAAGTGGCCAAAGAATGTCTTGGAACAGTAGTGTGTAAAGGTAGGATGAAGCAAACAGCTTGGTGGAATGACACAGTCAAGGCAGCCTGTAAAAGGAAAAAGAAGGCATATCAAAAATGGCTAATACTAGAACTCAGGTAGACAGAGAAAGTTATGTTGAAGAAAGAAACAAAGCCAAACAGATAATTAAAGCATCCAAGAAGAAATCTTGGGAAGACTTTGGAAACAGGTTGGAGACCTTGGGTCAAGCTGCTGGAAAACCATTCTGGAGTGTAATTAGCAGTCTTCGAAAGGGAGGTAAGAAGGAAATGACAAGTATTTTGGACAAGTCAGGAAAACTGCTGGTGAATCCTGTTGATGCCTTGGGCAGATGGAGGGATTATTTTGAAGAGTTGCTCAATTTAGGTGAAAATACGATCAGTAATGTTTCAGATTTCGATGTACAATGGGACAGGAATGATGATGGAAATAGGATCACATTTGAGGAAGTGGAGAAAATGGTCATTAGATTGCAGTGCAATAAAGCGGCTGGGGTGGATGAAATTAAGTCGGAACTCATCAAATACAGTGGAATGTCAGGTCTTAAATGGCTACACAGGATAACTGAAATGGCGTGGGAGTCGGGACAGGTTCCATCAGACTGGACAAAAGCAGTAATCACACCAATCTTTAAACTTGGAAACAGAAAAGATTGTAACAACTACAGAGGTATCTCTTTGATCAGCGTTGTGGGTAAAATCTTCTCAGGTATTGTTGAAAGGAAAGTGCGAGTATTAGTTGAGGACAAATTGGATGAAAATCAGTGTGGGTTTAGGCCTCTTAGAGGTTGTCAGGACCAGATCTTTAGTTTACGGCAAATAATGGAGAAGTGTTACGAGTGGAATAGGGAATTGTATCTATGTTATATAGATCTAGAAAAGGCATATGACCAGGTTCCTAGGAGGAAGTTATTGTCTGTTCTACAAGATTATGGAATAGGAGGCAAACTTTTGCAAGCAATTAAAGGTCTTTACATGGATAGTGAGGCAGCAGTTAGAGTTGACGGTAAATTGAGTCCATGGTTCAGAGTAGTTTCATATTATTTATGGATCATATGTTGAAAACAATAGACTGGCGGGGTGAGATTAAGATAGGTGAACATAAAATAAGCAGTCTCGCATATGCGGATGACTTAGTTGTGATGGCAGATTCTATTGAAAGTTTGCAAAGTAATATTTCAGAGCTAGATCAGAAATGCAAGGACTATGGTATGAAGATTAGCATCTCCAAAACAAAAGTAATGTCAATGAGAAAGAGATATAAACGGAGTGTCAAATAGGAGGAACAAAGTTAGAACAGATGGACGGTTTCAAGTACTTAGGATGCATATTCTCACAGGATGGCAACATAGTGAAAGAACTGGAAGCGAAGTGTAGCAAAGCTAATGCAGTGAGCGCTCAGCTACGATCTACTCTCCTCTGCAAGAAGGAAGTCAGTAGCAAGACTAAGTTATCTGTGCACCGTTCAATCTTTCGACCAACTTTGTTGTATGGGAGCGAAAGCTGGGTGGATTCAGGTTACCTTATCAATAAGGTTGAGGTTACGGATATGAAAGTAGCTAGGATGATTGCAGGTACTAGTAGGTGGGAACAATGGCAGGAGGGTGTGTACAATGAGGAAATCAAAGAAAAACTGGGAATGAACTCTATAGATGTAGCAGTCAGGGCGAACAGGCTTAGATGGTGGGGTCATGTTACCTGCATGGGAGAAGCGAGGTTACCCAAGAGACTCATGGGTTCAGCAGTAGAGGGTAGGAGGAGTCGGGGCAGACCAAGGAGAAGGTACCTGGATTCGGTTAAGAATGATTTTGAAGTAATAGGCTTAACATCAGAAGAGGCACCAGTGTTAGCACTGAATAGGGGATCATGGAGGAATTTTATAAGAGGGACTATGCTCCAGACTGAACGCTGAAAGGCATAATCAGTCTTAAATGATGATGGTGATGAAATTTCTCATTTTGTTACATTTTTTAATAATTTTATTTTCTTTAGTTATCTTTTTCCTCTACTATACACTTACATGTACATAAATAAATCTCTGAAACTTTTAGATGGATCTTACTTTTATTCTTTGGTCAACGTTGTATCTTTGCACGTATCCTGCCATATGTGCAGAAATGTCAACTCTTGAAAACAGTAAACTTCTGTAAATCGAACGAACAGCAATATAGTGTGTGGATTCGCTGCCATTCTTACACATATGTCACTGTTCTTGGACTAATTTATTTTCACACCGTTGTATTTCTATTTCGTAAAGGTGCTTTTCCATAGAAATAATCAGTCGATAACTGGTTAGAAAAACCTAAACTGGTTTTGAAACGAAGGAGACGTTTCAATAAATGCCTTAGTAGGAAAACTGCCGCAGTCATTCAGTAAGTATATGATTAACTTAACCTCAATGCAGAATATATATGTAAAAGGAGCTATAATATACATACAATGGCTTATATCTCTCAATCTACAACACTAAACTCTTTTCAAACTGATACATCCAAATCACCTGAATTATGTATATACGCTGAATGAACAGGACTGAAAATACGTTGGTTGTCAATCCCTTGTTGTTATGATACAGAAAAGTAGTCTAATTTTTGAGTGCCAGTTTCGTACTGTTTTGTAGTTATCTTATGTTGCCGATGTTTTTTCCAGAACTGTTTGCTAATACTTTTTTGTTACAAGGAGAGAGAGATAAGCATTAACTGCACAGAAATTTTGAAAAAATCTCATCAGTATGCCTTAGAATTCCACTCCACCACACAAACAGCACATATCAAAACTGTTTAGTACAGGATGTAGTTTTGAAATTCAGGGACTGACGCCTAACAAAACCAAAATTTGTACCGAATGTGTGCCTAAGTTTTTATAATTTCGAAGAAAGACAATCGCCAATTGCAATCAGGTTCGAAATAATTCGATGGAGAAAGTTGTAAATTTATGCCGGGCTGAGTCTCGAAACACAATCTCCTGCTTAACGCGAGCGGTAGCCTTAATTGCCTTGGTCATCCGGTCAGGCTCCCCAGCTGACACAAATTCTCAACTCTTCATATGCAAGTAGCATACACTGTACATTCGATTCACCTGCTTGCTGCTCGCAGCGATTCCTGTATTTACACAAGAGTCTCAGGGCCTTTTGTGGGTCTACACTGAAGTTACCAAGACAATCACGAGTACCGATAAACTGTTTGTATACAGAATGAACATTAATGAAAACTAAAAACTGCAGGTATGGATTCCTGACTGGAAATTGAGGGAAAAGGTTTCGTGAACATGTGTCAGGAAACGCATCTTTGCCAAGACATATGGCGCTGACGAATGACAGTTCCTCTGACCACGTGCCGTGTGTTCCTTCTGTGTTGCAGGCTGTATGATTGACGCAGCATGCTGTAAGCAGCACCATGGTGTGGTATTCATGTCGGGAACAAGCCAAGATAAAGTTTGTGTACGGCCAAGCAGACGGAAATGGTCGACAGGCAGCATGGCTGTACCAAAACAAGTACCCTCAGACACACCAAACACGTCACACAACATTTGAAGCCTTCTTTCAGCGTTTGTATAATCATAGCTCCTTTCAGACAGACGCACTTGCAGGGAGGCGGCGCACTGTTCGTACACCAAATCTGGAGGACTGGGTTCTACAGAATACTGAGATGAACCCTACTACAAACTCCAGGCAAGTTGCACTCCAACATGGTGTAAGCCAAAGTAAGATTTTGTGTATCATGCATGACAGGTGTGTGCGAATACGTGCATTGTATCCCACGAAGCCAAAATCGGTTGTGACGTGGATGCGATGCAGCTCTGTACTGTTTGAGAGTGATCTGTTGTTGTTGCATGCGCACTGTCCATTTTCGGACGCATGTTCATAGGACCCTTTTTCCACCATCTCCAATTAGGAAAATGCCCTTGTAGTATATCGGTTTTGTTAAAATTCACCCTTTATATATTTATCGGACAGAACAGGTATCGCACACACACACACACACACACACACACACACACGATGAACTGACTCACTTACCTTGTTCATCTCAGCTTCGTTGAACCCACCAATCATGAACATGAGATTGCTGCATATGTCCTGCGTGAACGCCCCATCGCTGCACATCAGCTCCGTCACCAACTGCATGAATTCGTTGTTCGGGTTGAACTCGTTCAGGCCAATCAGTTGGGTCAGCACCTGCGAAGGCAAAACACTTATGGCTACAGAGATACACCATGATAATATGCCTCAAGGTCAAAAATAAAAGGAGCTGTACCCTCTTCTTTATATAAGAAGAGTGTAATTTCGGTTTAGAGACTGCAATTATTATACCTTGCATGCGCTAAATTCCAATTAAAAATATGAAAAAGTTATTTCCAATTAATCGCTTGTTTGTGTACCTGTACATGCTGCGGCAGTGGTTTATGCCATGTTCGTTATTATCTCAATGCCAGACTGTCACAGTACTGGACCAGACGTGCTTCACATCACCGCTTCAGATCTCCATTGGCCCCCACACAAAGCAGACTTAAGTACATAAAGTTTCTTTCCACGGGGTTATTTAAAAAACCGCGTGTTCCTGGTTCCACTTGCCACTTCATTTGGAAGAGTTGCAAGGAAGGGTAACTAATGCGCTTGCTGAAATCTTCCAAGATGCTTTGAGATGTGTTTGGCAAGAGTTTGACTGTCGTACTGACATTTTCTTCGCCAAAAACGGTGTTCTATTGAGCACCTGTAATATAGGTTACAGACGGGGGGAGACCACTGATTTTTGTCTATTTCCTGTATGTCTTGTAGTTTTCGTGCAGTTGTTTTCTAAGAGTCTGGAGTTATTTTTTAATAACCTCATATTTATTGAGTATGGATAATCAGTAAATCCACTAAGTAGTTTCTGACCGTAGACAGAAATAAACGTCATAGAAAAAAGCTGTTTTTCTCGGATGCTGTGTTTAACAACAGGAAGGATAGAAAAATGTTATTTAAATTACATTTTGAAATTTATCACCTCGGCTGTTTTTCACAAGTATTCAGTTTATTTTATCTAGCACAATTGGCCAATAGTGCAAGATAGAATAAATTGAATACTTGTGAAGAATAGCCGATGTAGAAAACTTCAAAATGTCTTTCAGTGACACTGATCCAGATTTTAACTTTTTATTTTTTACAGAACGAAAGAAGCTGTACTATAGATATAGATGCATAGACCACGAATATCAAGGTTAAAATTATCTCCTAGGTCAGGGTCACAAGTAAATGAGGTTTTCACGTTTCGTGGTCACTCTTATGGCACATAATAAGGGCTACATGCAGACGCACCGTGACGAAGTGAGGTGGATGCTGAAAATACAATTTGGCAAACACTGCTTTGCACCATAAGGCAGGTGCTTTCAATTCAGTCAGATGGGCAGTGTTGAATGTAGAAGCAAGACAGGATTTCAATTGTCATTTTCCACGGCTTAGTGCTCTTGTGCTGCGTTGGTTCATTTGTTACTAGAACGAAAGTCGCCACGGTTGACAGTGAATGTACGAGTATATGATGTGAAGTGTGGGAACTGAAGAACTGTGTTAAGTTTTCACAAAAATGCCCCGCACCTGCAGTAACAAGCCTGAAAAATTTTGTTACTTTTGTGCATACGTTAATTGTGGTTCAAGAAGGCGACTATTGCCGAAAGCAGCGAGACATACATACGACTTGTATTTCGGGTGTAGAGTGGCAGATGAAGATAAATCGTGGGCTTCGCTCATGTATTACATCTCGTATTCGTCTACACTGAATACTTGGATGCACAGTAAAAACGTCTCCATGGAGTTCTGTTATTTGGCGTGAAATAACAAATCTTGCATCAGATTCCTACTTTTGTAAGGTACTTTCCTTGAGGGAAGAAGTCAAGTCCTCGAGGAAAACTGTATTTAGTACCCTGACATCCCACCTGTCATTTGCTCGGTGGCTTATGACGAAGAACTACCAGTTCCTATTCCCCTACGTATCCCACCGTCGAACGACTATGCTGAACGGACAGGACACATACAGCCGAAAAAATGTCAGTGACTCTGCTGTTACATTTACACCAACATGGTCATCCAGAGAATCACATAAAATCACACAGTGTGAACTCAGTGATATGATCACGGATATAGATCTTCCAATGCGCAAAGCCCAACTCTTGGTGTCATGACTGCACCTGTGGATCGCTGACACAGTACGTCTGTTTGTGTTTCGGAAGCATCAGAGAAGACTTCAGTTTAGTTTCAGTATCGAGGGCAATGTAAATTGCTGAACTGACATTGACAATTTCTTGGAAGACCAGAACATTACATACAAGCCAGAAAAATGGAGTGTTTTTGTAGATAGCTGAAAAACAAGGTGAATGGCAGCACTATTACATAGTGGTAATCAAAGGCCATCCATCCCTGATGCATATGCTGAATTAGCTAAATAAAGTTATACCGTGTTGAATCTGTTGTTATTCGGAACATGAATGACTGGTATTTGGAGACTTCAACGTCATTTCAGTGCTGTTGGATTTGCAGGATACTTAAACTAAGTATTTGCTGCAACCTGTGTAAATGAGACAGTCGCTCAAGAGAAAATAAATGTTGCCGAATCTCTAGTGCATCCGAAAACAATTGTCCTCCAATCATCGCACATTACGTTGGGACTTATGACAGCATTTGTTAAGGCTGTGCACAGGAATGTAGCAGCATTTCGGTATCTGTGTAAGAAGTTTCACAGCTCAGCACAGAGGTGATCATGAAGGATTCGGCCTCAGATACGCCGGTTGTTGGGAGACATACACCTGAGTCTGCTCTAACACCTGATCAGCTGCAAGCGGGGCACTGCTGTCGTAGTATGACGACGTTGTTCTTGGGAAACCGGAGAGCCGAAATTTACAGGGACTAGTGGACCAACGTATTCGTGCTTATGTCACCGGTGGCAATATAACCGTGCGGATGCGCTTCCTTTACACTCACCTCGATGTCTTCCCAGGGAGTGTTGAACACAGAGAGCAGTTCGACCAGGATATTTCTCGCATGGAACAGCGGTACATAGTACCGTGGATTAGTGACATGACGGGTGATTTCTGCTGGATGCCACATAGAGAAGCGCCAGACACCACCCACAACATGAAGGCAAAGAAACGGCGGCAATATACTAAGTAAGCTCAATTAAGTCCCGGCTTACTTATTACCCTGAGCTAGGAGATAATTTGAATCGTCATATTCGTGTTAGGCGCATCGAACTCTATAAAGACCGCCTGTTTTGGCTTCTGTAAAAAATCCACCGTGGATCACCATAAACATACGGCAGTGGTGCCGTATAAGAAGAAACTGATCGTTTTTTAAAACTGTCTTGAGTACTATGCCTATAAAGGAAGAAATAGTAGGGAAGACCGGGACATGGTGGCCCACTTTTTCTTCTTGATATTTTCCAACTTGTAATTCAAATGTTTCCTTAGATTTTTTTATGTGGTACATTATTCCGGCATTTTATAACTTAATAATTAAGACTCCTCACTGTCTGTCTAATCATAAAAAATATTTAGCACAGTAATACTACGTGGGACAACCTACTCCACTCACGGGGCAAGTTGGCCCAGCAGTTAGGGCAAGTTGGTCTATATGATTTCATCATTTAATTTACTGACAACGTTAGTTGTCTGATTGAAAATATATCGATTTTAATACTCGAAGTCTATTTTAATATTAATTTCAACACTTTTATGACAAAAACTACAATCATAAATCTTGTTCCCATTGTCGCAATAACAGTGTGACAGAAAAGTATGTCCAGAATTTTTGTCAGTCTTCGTCTGAGTGTCGGATAGAATATTCACAGTTCAAACATTCATAAAAAATTCAACTTTTATTCCAGTTTTAACAAATGACAGAAGTGTCCACTGGCAACAAATTGCACATTGAATCCATTCATCACCTGGATTGCTGTGAGAAAATGGGTTGAGACGCCTAAGACACAGGGCATTCTCTTCTTCATCTTCAAGCACCTTCTTAAGATTATCTACTTTCTTTCTGCATTTAATTTGACTAATTTTATCGTGTGATTTAGCCTGAAGAGGGACACGTCTTTCAGAAAATATTTTTTACGCGCAACATCCGTATATCTCTGTAAAGTGTTTTCTGTCTGTGGGGACTTGTTTTTCACACTGTCTCGCATGTTTCACCTGAGCTTAAATCAGTGTCGCTAAATTTTCTTTTCATTTTCTGTCTGTTTCCTTGGTTGCGGTTGCTGACATGGCCTGATTTCTACACGCGTTGAGAAGCACAGTTGAGCGAGTGATGTGACGTTAATTTAAGAAAAGTTGTTACTGACAACGCAGGCCAGCGAGGGTGTTCTTGAGCAGTTGAAGGGCCAGCTACAACAATTAAAATAAGATCAACAACATTAAGCTGTATCTGTTAAGTACAAAGGCATCGGTGAAAATCAGAATCTCGAAAATAAATAAGTAAATAAATAAATAAAATCAAACTTGTGAAAAAATTTTGTTGACACCGACCGACATAACCACGAAAAAATAAGGGAAATCAGAGCTCGTACGGAAAAATATAGGTGTTCCTTCTTTCCGCGCGCTGTACGAGATTGGAGTGGTAGAGAACTGTGAAGGTGGTTCGATGAACCCTCTGCCAGGCACTTACATGTGATTTGCAGAGTATCCATGTAGATGTAGATGTAGATGAAACTTGGCGTAGATGTTACTGGTTTAAAATCGGTGCATGACATAATTTACTTACGTAAAAATTGCATGGAAATGATCTGCAATAGTTGCAACAAATTTTAAGAACGTGTCATTAAGCTGCTTAGTGACGTTTCTGTGTGTTGTTCTTAGCACAAGTTAGTTTAAGCAGTGTGTATGTCTAGGGACTGATGACATCAGCAGTTTGGTCCCTTAGGAATTCACGCACACACACATACCCACACACACACACACACACATACTTACCGACAAGATTTCAACGAACTGTGCCAGGATTTGGAAAAGAGGGCTGGCCATGTTATCCATGAAGGCGACAGGGGCCAGGCTGAACATGACACGAATCTTGGCGTTGTAGTCGGAGCGCGTCGAGGCCATGACGTAGAAGGATGTGGTGCCCTGGGAGTGGCCCGCGTAGAACAGATCAGTTCGCCGAGTCTGATCGAGAATGTAATCGATCATGGCGGGCAGGTCGAAGTAGCCGATCTCGTGCCAACTGTGCAAGAAAGAGGAAATATCAACAACCCTCCAGCTGAATCTGCTTCTAACGCAACAACGGTACCCTGGAAGTCGTCTTACGGTGTGTGGCAATGCGTGTACAGTGCAACCTCACCACGTTTGCCTCTTTCTTGCTTCATTCTGTGCTGGAGCACGAGAAGATTTAATATTGTTAAGTTTTAATAACTTTAATATTACCGTCACAAGCATTACTCAATAAATCACGGGGGAGAAGACACTTGTTGGCTGACATCTTGGGATGATCTAGGTACGCTAACAGTGAGTGCAAGTAATGCAGTCCTCGATGAAATTTGACATTGTCGTCTGGAGCACACAGTGTATTTGCAATTCACTCTTTTATTCGCAAATGCCTTGATCGCATTCGACAGAAAATTACTGTTAAGCGGTTACAGCTCCGGAGCGTCATCATCATAACTAAAAGTCTTGTGTCTCATTGGAAAAGTAACACATTAAGTCCTAATAAAATATTCAGTGCAGTTAGTTAATCAAGTAACTACACCGAGTGAGTGACTACGACTTCACATGTTACGCTAGTAACACGTAAAGTTTTCCAATAATTCCCAAAATAACGTAGGTACGAAGCACCCTCTGCCACTAAAACTGGTATGAATTACCCTCTGCAGAAAACTTCGTTAGGGGGCACCCTTGCCACGCAACTTTGGTATGAAGTGTCCTCTGCAGCACATCACCAGTACAAAGCACCCTCTGCTGTGCGGCACTGGGGTGAAGCAGCCTCTGCCACGTAAAATTGATACAAAGCACCCTTTGCCTTGTAACATTCGTACGAAGCACCTCTCCACACCACTTGTGTGTGAACCAAATTATATCACACAACATTGGTATGAAGCAAGCATCATCAGCTACGCAAAATTGGTATAAAACACCCTTTGCTACGCAACAGCTCCAGACCGCACGAGCTACTGCGATTCAAGTTCTGCCACTCACCACTAGATGGTAATGGTATCGTTTTTTCAGAGGCTAGGGAGTGCAATTAATCACTGTTCAGCCAATTTGCACGAAATGTCTATAAATTATACAAACATACCTTTCTCATAAATCAATCTGCCTGTTGGTGAAAATCTTGTCAAAACCGTTACAGTATCTCCTGAGTTTAGTCCGAACATAAAGACAAAATAGCAATATGAGACTTCAGTTTCTACGGTATATCTACAGAAAATAGATAGACGACAGAATACACATAGAAGAAGATTGAAAAGTTTAATACATATCCCACTGGAGATTGTTGATCACTTCTTCAACACCTTTTCTCCCGCTTAACAAGCCGTTTAGGAACGGCGAAGGCTTTCTTCAAAACACTGTCTCTTTTGTTAGTTATTTCCAGCAGTGTTAAAGACTGACTGACAAGACTCAATTATTGATAGAGCGATAAGTGTGTAAGCAACGCTGTATTGATGAAGCTTCACTTGCTTATGATCCGCTTGATGAATTTGAATCTGATGTGTGCATTTCCTACGACGGGCTTCATTTTTGCACCGTCAAGCGTTGTCGATTGCCGCTTTTAGACTTTGCAAGAAGATGGAAATAGTATTTCAGAAAACTGTACAACGGAGAATAAATGTCTAACAACATTATCAAGGGGAAACAGAAGAAGATGCAAATAGCCTAGGAGAACCTATCTTCAAAGATTTGTATGAAATAGCTCTGAAGAAACCGAAAAACAACGAAGATCCTGGTATAGACCACAATCCAGTTGAAATTTTTAAATAAAGAGGAAAGCTAATCTGGTGTATAGCATCTAAGAACAGGGAAAGCTACCGCAGTTGACAGAAATACATGCCATAAAATGGTGAAACTATCAATCTTAATCTACTTGTTCATGCATCTAAAATAATAATGTTATTTCCGGTTTCTGTATGTTTTAGAACGTCTTCAGATCTCACACCATGATCCTAGATAATGGCTGTGAACAGTGCAGGTGCTACGACTCCACGAACGCTAACTGAGCAGTTACTGTGAACAGTGTCTGCGACATCCATTTTAGGGTACAACCATCGCCCACCGACGAATACTCTTGTTGAACAGCTTCAGCCATTTGAATTGGGCCACATTGTGAGCCTGTGGGAAGCTGGATGGCTCTTTCGGTCGACTGCTGAACATGTTGGGCTCAGTGTGTCAGTAGTTTGTCGTTGCATTCAGCAGTGGTTAGCGGAACATTCCCACACCTGCAGAGCTTTTTGTGATGTACAACAGCTACCCTGGCCAGCAATATTATCGGAGCTCTCACAGACTGAACACTTACGGGGCGTGATGAGGGAGGAACTTACTCATTCTTCAGGGCCTGCAAGAACCACTGCCAAATTGCAACAAAAGGCGCAAGACGCATGGCACAATGTACCACAGCATACCATACGGGAGCTTTATGATGGTTTGCATGCGATAATACACGCCTGCTTTCCCGCTGGGGAGGGGTACTCTTTGTGTTGATGTGACTATTTTGTCTGAATTTGTTGTCATATATTCCCACAATGATGAATTACTTTTACCTCATTTCCCAATAAAATATTCTTATTCTTCAGGACACTGCACATTTTGTTCGACAATGTATTTGAACTGAAATATGGGTTATACGAGGTATGTTACAAAATTGCGGAACATTCGTAATTTCGCGTCAACGGTGTGTTGGAGCGAATTATGGTTGGCATCGCTGCTCACGCCTGCGTATAACCTGTAACTGCCGCAAGGGTCATTGCTGTATGTCTGTTAGTTATTGTTCAGTGCTGTATTGAGTAGAGCGTTGTGTAGCAATGTTTGCTAATTTCGGGATGGCAGAGATAGAAGAGCAACGAGTCTGAATTATATTTTGTATGAAACTCAAGAAAACCTTTACAGAGACACACAGGAAGCCTACGGTGATGAGTTTTTAAGTCGTACTCGGTGCTACGAATGGTTCATATGATTTAAAAATGGCTTTACAGAAGTTAAGGATGACCCTCGTTCAGGACACCCTTCAAAGACTACCGATGACGTTTGCGCAAATGAGAACGAGATATTCCTTAAGAGCATCATAACTGGTGATGAGACGTGGGCCTATGGGTATGATATTGAGACCAATGGGTCTTCACAATGGGTCGAAAAAGCTTCTTCAAGACAAAAAAAAAAAAAAAAAAAAAAACCTCGTCAGGTCAAGCAAAATGTGAAAAGCCATGCTGATAGTTTTCTTTGACTGAAGGATTAGTTCATCATGAATTCACGCCGCAGGGACAAACTGTAAATCGATAATACTATCGGGACGCGTTACAATACCTGCGGGAAAATGTGAGGAGGAAACGGTCCGTAGTGTGGCGACACAATTCATGGCTTTTGTACCACGATAACGAGATCGCACATTCATCCCTGTAGGTGCGTGACTACTGCACCAAAAACGGAATCACTGTGCTGCCTCATCCTCCGTATTCTTCAGATTTGGCCCCTGCGGATGTTTTTTATTTCCAAAGCTGAAAAACACACACACGCACACGCAAACAACCAAACACCACAGATGCCAAACACACTTCAAATTCGCGCGCCTCACCCAGCCAAAAGGCAACGAAACAAATGCATACTAAACAGCCACAACAACACGTAATGGCAGCGAAAACTCTGCCGATGTTTTGAAAAATCAGAGAAAGTGTAGTGTCAAGCGGCCATAGGTCACGAAATCTGCCTGTTCACTTCGCCAACAACATATGAGAAAGACCTCAATTTCAAAACCGTAAGTTGCACACGGAAAGCGTTATATCTACTAATTTCCGTTTGTAAATGCATAATAAATAGAAAAATAGAAATTACGTTTTGCTGTTTGCAGATAAGAAGTTGTAGATTGTGTAGCAGAATGGATACCAAAATATATGTCAAATAGTATCATGTAAGGTACACAACTGGCCATTAAAATTGCAACACCACGAAGATGACGTGCTACAGATGCGAAATTTAACCGACAGGCAGAAGATGCTGTGATATGCAAATGATTAGCTTTTCAGAGCATTTACAGAAGACTGGCGACACCTACAACGTGCTGACATGAGGAAAATTTCCAACCGATTTCTCATACACAAACAGCAGTTGAACGGAGTTGCCTGGTGAAACGTTGTTGTGATGCCTCGTGTAAGGAGGAGAAATGCGTACCATCACGTTTCCAACTTTGATAAAGGTCGGATTGTAGCCTATCGCGATTGCGGTTTATCGTATCGCGACATCGCGGTGAACGTACATTGGAAGCGTGTATTCGTCATGGCCATACTGGCGTATCACCCGGCGTGACGGTATGGGGTGCCATTGGTTACGCGTGTCGGTCACCTCTTCTTGGCATTGACGGCACTTTGAACAGTGGAAGTTACATTTTAGACGTGCTACCACGCGTGGCTCTACCCTTCATTCGACCCCTGCGAAACCCTACATTTCAGCAGGATAATGCACGATCGCATGTTGCAGGTCCTGTACAGGCCTTTCTGGATACAGAAAATGTTCGACTGCTGCCCTCACCAGCACGTTCTCCAGATCTCTCACCAATTGAAAACGTCTGGTCAATGGTGGCCGAGCAACTGGCTCGTCACAATTCGCCAGTCACTACTCTTGATGAACTGTGGAATCGTGTTGAAGCTGCATGGGCAGCTGTACCTGCACACGCCATCCAAGCTGTGTTTGACTCAATGCCCAAGCGTATCAAGGCCGTTATTACGGCCAGAGGTGGTTGTTCTGGGTAATGATTTCTCAGGATCTATGCACCCAAATTGCGTGAAAATGTAATCACATGTCAGTTCTAGTATAATATATTTGTCCGATGAATACCCGTTTATCATCTGCATTTCTTCTTGGTGTAGCAATTTTAATGGCCAGTAGTGTAAGTATATACAGCTCACAACAATCTAGTGTTCGTGGGAACAAAAATTCTTAGTTATGGATCGTTTGTAAAAGATTATTACTCAAGGTTGTATAGCTAAAAACTACAAATAAAATTTTTTCTATCCTTTTCTATTTTAGACTTCCAGCAGATACAACTTACTTAAAATTTGACTTTGTAAAATTTGAATCTACCTGGAATCTAACCCAGGCCAGAACATAGTGAGCAGTGAAGCTAACATAGTCACACTACTTGCCAGAAAAAAGTGTTTTTTTAACGTATTAACTATGATTGTAAAACTCAGAACTTGAGAATTTTTGAGGGTTATATCGGACCGCTTTGGGAAAGGTACATTTTAGTTCTGAACTTCAGTTCCACAAATATAAAAAAATGGTTCAAATGGCTCTGAGCACTATGGGACTTAACTTCTGAGGTCATCAGTCCCCTAGAACTTAGCACTACCTAAACCTAACCAACCTAAGGACATCACGCACATCCATGCCCGAGGCAGGATTCGAACCTGCGACCGTAGTGGCCGCGCGGTTTCAGACTGTAGCGCCTAGAACCGCTCGGCCACTCCCGCCGGCACAAATACAAAAAATTGCGAAAATCTGATTATCATGTGCCCCTTTTAGAGAAAAACAGGCAATGTGGCCACACTTGGAGGCACAATTTAATTCTACTCCTAGTAAGTTTGATTCATAATGAACTATCTGGGTTCGTCTTAAGTATCGAATATGGATACGATAGCTTGAGTCCATCATTACAGCGGAACGCGCCACCATCTTCAAACTGTACGCTTATAAACTCATCATCATCTAGAGAAAATCGGCCGTGAGCCACTGTCAAGTTCAACCAGGATTAGTTCCCTCGTTTGAGTTTCATCGAGGATGGTGCACCGGAAATTTGCGCTGAACAAGGTTAAATGCCGCTTAAGAAGAACTAACTTTTAATTGAGGTTAGTGCACTCGGCCATTGATCTGAATCCAATGGAGCATGAAATACGTACGGAAGCTGGCTGGGCCAGCAAACCTTCGGCCCGTAATTTACGTGAACAGCGTGACATGTGCATAGGCATGTGCTGTCACACACCTCTAGAAACCCACCAAGGACTTGCCCATCTCATATCACACAGAATAGCTGCTATACTAGGTTTTACAGATGGGCCAACACTCTATTAAGTACCTGGGCATGATGTGTTCACTCTCCAATATATCCAGAAAGCTTGTCACTCACCTAAACTGCCAGAAATCGCTCTTATCCGGGTTTAAGGTAGTGTGATTCCTTGAGTATTTGTTGCCACGAGCGTTTCCGAGCCACACGTCGTAACCAGCGTCCGCCAGAATGTATGCTGTGAAATAAAAACACATGATCATATTCACTGCACTTATTACTGACCTACGCTACAATAAATTTTGTATCAACGCACAGCTACGCTAACCAAGTGTACCGTTCAATAACTGCAGGCCAAGCGCCGGCACTGGACCGCACCTCCTCTCTACTCATTTATCACCGTCAACAACAATCCAGAAACGACACTACACTACACATCGCAGAAAACTACCAAAATTGGACACACATAAGATTATAACACTCTCGTTCGCCAAGGAAAGGTGTGTCGTGTTGTTTGTCGTTGTTGTTGTTGTGGTCTTTAATCCGAAGACACGTTGGACACAGGTCTCCACGTTAGTGTAGCTCGTGCAAGCCTCTTTACCCATACACAACAGCTGTAACCTACATAATTTTAAATCTGGTTACTATAGTCTACAATTATTACCTCTATTAATAAATTGACTATTCCTTGAACCATAAGGACATGTCCAAAAACGATTCCTTCTGTTAGTGAAGTTGTGCCATGCTCTCTCTCTGAGCACTATGGGACTCAACATCTGTGGTCATAAGTCCCCTAGAACTTAGAACTACTTAAACCTAACTAACCTAAGGACTTCACACACACCCATGCCCGAGGCAGGATTCGAACCTGCGACCATAGCAGCAGCGCGGCTCCGGTCTGGAGCGCCTAGAACCGCACGGCCACCGCGGCCGGCTGTGCCATGCTCATCATTTACAAAAAAATGTAATAAAAGAAAAATCTTGACCGCATTGATTCGAGCTTCACTTGTTTTCGGCTTAAAGTGAATATATATACTGAGCAAATATTAACCTCTTGACACTGCGTTGCTCCGTGGCGAGCAGAGAAAAGTAAGAAAATCGGAATGTGACTGGACTTTGTTACGAGACACGATAACGAGAGGACGTGTAGGAAGTGTGTAGAATGAAACAGTCATTGTTATCCGCCATATTGGATACTTTGTGTTTTTGAGATTCATAAGCAGTATTTAATGTTAATGTGGAGTTTGCTAACGGCCAGAATACTGTCTAGGCGCTCAGTCAGGAACCGTGCGACTGCTACGGTCGCAGGTTCGAATCCTGCCTCAGGCATGGATGTGTGTGATGTCCTTAGGTTAGTTAGGTTTAAGTAGTTCTAAGTTCTAGGGGACTTATGACCACAGATGTTGAGTCCCATAGTGCTCCGAGCCATTTGAACCAACCAGAATACTGTCTGTTGCATTTTAAAGGTAATTTCTCGTATTTAATTTTTTTTCCAAAGGATTCTGTGAGGAACTACTATGCACTACAAGCTTGTATATGACTTCGAACATCGGGTGGTCCATGTTTCCGGAAGAACCTGCTTCTATAATACGGTCGAGGCATAGAGAAAGTTTTCTCTGATAAACAGAACTCATTTCACTCGCAGAAAATCATCAAATGACCAAATGCGAATGGCAGTGTTCCAATTCGAGAAGATCCTATAGAAGTTTTCTTTCTCTTATATTTCAAGAATCTTACAGGCAACCGTCGGAGTCGGCAGCTGCTTCTCCACCACGAGAGTAACTTGTCTTCGTGTACAAAATTACGTAGGCTGTGGGGATCGTCGACGCCGATAGAGATAGTGTTCTTCACAGACATTCAACCAGAGACGCTACACACACTAGTTCAGTAACAACGAGTTTAATATTACCAGCTGGTAAAACTTTAATTCTTCTTGTGAGCAGAAAAATATACACTCCTGGAAATTGAAATAAGAACACCGTGAATTCATTGTCCCAGGAAGGGGAAACTTTATTGACACATTCTTGGGGTCAGATACATCACATGATCACACTGACAGAACCACAGGCACATAGACACAGGCAACAGAGCATGCACAATGTCGGCACTAGTACAGTGTATATCCACCTTTCGCAGCAATGCAGGCTGCTATTCTCCCATGGAGACGATCGTAGAGATGCTGGATGTAGTCCTGTGGAACGGCTTGCCATGCCATTTCCACCTGGCGCCTCAGTTGGACCAGCGTTCGTGCTGGACGTGCAGACCGCGTGAGACGACGCTTCATCCAGTCCCAAACATGCTCAATGGGGGACAGATCCGGAGATCTTGCTGGCCAGGGTAGTTGACTTACACCTTCTAGAGCACGTTGGGTGGCACGGGATACATGCGGACGTGCATTGTCCTGTTGGAACAGTAAGTTCCCTTGCCGGTCTAGGAATGGTAGAACGATGGGTTCGATGACGGTTTGGATGTACCGTGCACTATTCAGTGCCCCCTCGACGATCACCAGTGGTGTACGGCCAGTGTAGGAGATCGCTCCCCACAATATGATGCCGGGTGTTGGCCCTGTGTGCCTCGGTCGTATGCAGTCCTGATTGTGGCGCTCACCTGCACGGCGCCAAACACGCATACGACCATCATTGGCACCAAGGCAGAAGCGACTCTCATCGCTGAAGACGACACGTCTCCATTCGTCCCTCCATTCACGCCTGTCGCGACACCACTGGAGGCGGGCTGCACGATGTTGGGGCGTGAGCGGAAGACGGCCTAACGGTGTGCGGGACCGTAGCCCAGCTTCATGGAGACGGTTGCGAATGGTCCTCGCCGATACCCCAGGAGCAACAGTGTCCCTAATTTGCTGGGAAGTGGCGATGCGGTCCCCTACGGCACTGCGTAGGATCCTACGGTCTTGGCGTGCATCCGTGCGTCGCTGCGGTCCGGTCCCAGGTCGACGGGCACGTGCACCTTCCGCCGACCACTGGCGACAACGTCGATGTACTGTGGAGACCTCACGCCCCACGTGTTGAGCACTTCGGCGGTACGTCCACCCGGCCTCCCGCATGCCCACTATACGCCCTCGCTCAAAGTCCGTCAACTGCACATACGGTTCACGTCCACGCTGTCGCGGCATGCTACCAGTGTTAAAGACTGCGATGGAGCTCCGTATGCCACGGCAAACTGGCTGACACTGACGGCGGCGGTGCACAAATGCTGCGCAGCTAGCGCCATTCGACGGCCAACACCGCGGTTCCTGGTGTGTCCGCTATGCCGTGCGTGTGATCATTGCTTGTACAGCCCTCTCGCAGTGTCCGGAGCAAGTATGGTGGGTCTGACACACCGGTGTCAATGTGTTCTTTTTTCCATTTCCAGGAGTGTAATATGGACTGTTGGTGCCTCGGAGCAGGAACCGCTCTACGTTGGTATGGCAGTTTTCGAGCGCTGCTGTTTCCATGAAAAACGTTTCAAAAAGTTTTGCATAATTTTTCATCAAATTGGTTCAGCATTTCCTTAGAAGTTTGCTAAACATCTTCGGAAAAGACTTCCTAATATTCATGCTTATATTCGACGTTCTCTTTTTCAGGATTGCTTTCCTATTGTCAGTATTGTATATCCTCTCTACTTTCCCCATCGTCACTTATTTTATTGCCTGAATAACAGTATTAATTGCCTACTTTTAGTGTCTCATTTCCTTGTACAATTTCTTCAGCATCGTCTGATTTAATCCTACAATATTGAATTGATCTTTTACTTTTGCTTAGATTCAGCTTAGAACTCAGTTCAGTCCGTTCCACTCAGATTATCTACCAAGTCTTCGTCATCTCTGACATAATTACTATGTTAATGGCAAACCATGCAGTTTTTATTGCTTACTTCTGAAATTTGATTTTCCTTCCAAAGTTCTCTATTGCTTTTCAAATTGGCATCTGAAACCTGCTACACAAACGACCAGGAAGTTGTCACCGCGTTTCTCGAGCAGAATCTGCAAATGTCGAACGTACCACGACGAAAGTCTCCGCCTTGACGCTAAGACGGCTCTGGTTGCCACACGACTAGCCTAACTTCTTGCTGCCAGGACTGGAATATTGACGATGTAGAGCAGTACGAGGGCCAGAATGTCGCAATGTTGAGTAGGATTGGACCACGTCCGAGCCTGGCACTGAACCGCTACCGTGGAATGCGTGGTTGAAAGTGATGACCTTGTCACAGTGACCATATATATACCACCCATTCCAACTATGCAGCGTCTGTCATCCGCAACCAGCTGCGAGAAGTAATCTACGCCAGTCGTCGACCTGGAATTTCATCCTGGCCAAAGACGAGGGCTACTCAGAAAGTATGGAACGTTTCCCTCTGACGCCGCTAAGAGCGCGCCGATCTCGCATATTTTGATGTGTGCGTGCTCGGCAGCTCAGTCGGCATCCATCTGTGACAGCAGGAGCGTCTATGCGCGTCTGGTTTTTCCGATATTCGAATTTGAAATGTGCGCTGCAATCGAAAATCCCGCCGCTTGTGAGGTGTGGTCTGTGATATGGGTTTTGTTGGCAAAAAGCCTAAAACCCATAGAAATGTATAGTGAACTGTGCAAAGTGTACGGAAACAACGTAACGAGTGAATGTTCCGTCCAGAAATACTTCGATTTAAAAATGGCCTAACCAATGTTCATGATGAAGAGAAGAGTGGTCGCTCGAGCATTGTGACTTGACGATCTTGTCGCTAAAGTTGATCAAACGATTCGTAACAAACCTCGCCTCACGATAATGGAGCTTTCGCTTTCTTTTCCACAAGTTTCACGGACTTTGTTGTTTGAAATTGTCACTCAAAAGCTTGGCTACCACAAATTTTGTGCACGATGGGTGCTCAAAGTGCTTACAGAACACCATAAAGAAAATGGGGGCAACGTTGACATTTCTGGAAGCCTACCACAAACATGGTGATTCATTAGTGGATCGAATCGTAACCGGTGACGAGACTTGGATGAAATACGTCAATTACGAGACAGAATTACAGTCCATGAAATGGGGACGCACAAGGTCCCCCCAAAAACCAAGGAAATGTTTGCAAAACTTGTCAGCAAGAAAGTTGATAGCGGCAGTGTTTTGGGATAGGCAAGGTGTGCTTCTTATCGATATTATCGAACGTGAAGCAACCATAAATATATTGCCGGGCACCGTCAAACTTTGCACAGCCTTAGAAGAGCAAAAGAAACGCCGAGGAAAGCTGACGTCCAAAATTTTGTTTCTGCGCGACAGTGCCCGACCTCACACGGCAAACCATACTAAAGACCTCCTTAATTCATTCAAACGGGAAATTTTGCCTCGTCCGCCCTACAGCCCTGATCTTGCACCAAGCGACTCCCACTTGTTTCCTCAAGATGAAGATCTGGCTTGAAAGGCAGCGCTTTGATGACGACGCGGAACTCCAGGCGGCCGTGACTCACTGGCTGAAGTCTCAGGCGGCAGAATTTTACGGCGAAGGTCTGTCAAAGCTTGTCCACCGCTATGATAAGTGCCTCAATGTGTTTAGTGACAACGTGGAAAAGTAGTATGTCAGTCGCTCTTTCAGATGTATATAATAAAATGTATTTCTTGTGCTTAGTTTTTTTTTATGCCAAAACTTTCCCTACTTTCCGAATAGCCCTCGTATGAAAGACGCTGTCTCTACCAGCTGTGGGTTTATGGACTGCTCCTAGTCTCATTGCTGTCAGCAGCTGAATGGTGCCTTCCAGCTGGGCGCCGTCTACTGGGTGACTTCAGCCATTTTCAGGGAGTCTATCCGAGAGCTGATGGTCTCGCTCGGCGATTCTGTTCACAGGCCGCCTTCTGCTGCTGCTTGCTGAGCTAAGCTATCTAGGAACACTCTTGTGTCCTGATATTTGTTGACTGGGCTTTGTGTGATCATTTCCACGACGTACGGGAACGTTCTAATAATAGCCTGTCCAGTCACATTAATGTGACCATCTGTCAAAAGTCTCAACAACTACCTTTCGCAGCACAGAGCACGGCGGGACGTGCAGGAAGAGAGTCAGTGACGTTCTGGAATGTACCGTCACGGATGTGGAGCTATGCCGAACACTGTACCGTGCTCCCAGTTACACTAGCGTTTTCGGTTGAGGATCCATGGCGCGAAGTGTGATCTAAGTGGTCCCACAGATTCTCGACTGGGATTAAATGAGAGGAGTTTGGTGGCCAGGCGAATACGGTAAACTCATCCTGAGGCTCTTTGAAACGCGCACATACTCTGAGAGCTGTCTGACATTTAGCACTGTCCTGGTAGTAGATGCCATTGTACCGAGGAAAAACAAACTGCATGTAGGATGGACATGGTCTCCAAGGAAAGATGCATGCTTCTGTCGATCCATTGTGCCTTTCAGATTGACGATGCTGCCCAGGTAATGTCACAAAGCATTCCCCAGGCCATAACGTTCCCTATTCCGGCTTTACCCTTCAGACGATCGTTGCAGGGTGTTTGATTTCAGGTCTGTTATGCAGATGGAGCATAAAACGTGATCCATGTCACAAGGCCGCTTGTCGCCACTCATTGGGTGTCCAGTGAGAGTACTGGTGTACAAATTCTACCTTTAATCACTGATGAAGAGCATGGACCAGGCACCTGCTACAGAGGCCCATTCGCAGCAATGTTCCCTGAACGGTCGTTGAGGAGACACTGTTGGTAGCTCCTTGATTCATCTGGTTGGTCAGTTTTATTCGCGAATGCACGTCTCCACAGCCTTCGTTCACCTCTGTTGTCTATGGTCTATTGTACATTGCAGTTTCCTCGGCGTCTATTTAGGATAGCGCCCTTTTGTCGCGCACGATATACTTTAACCATGGCGGCATGCGAATAGTTTACAAACTTAACCGTTTTGGAAATGTTTCTACTCTTTACCCTCTTTGATGTCAGATAAATTGGTTCATTTCCGCATTACGACAACAACTGCACTGTTTCCCATGTCCCCCACAATACCTTATGCTAACGCCTGCCATTGAGTAGTTATTGCACGTTGACGTAGAACTTACGCTGTGGTCACATTAATGGGACTGGACCATGTAGATTAGAATGTAATGGCTTCTACATTCACATACACCGGAGATAAATGGGATAACTATCTTGTAAAATGTTGTATGGACTACTGAACGTGAATCGTGCACGCTTTTTTTCGACTTATGAATGTGAATCGTAAATATCGTCAACATCATACCAAGGAAATGGGCTATTTAAGCGCCATTTTGGATCTCTAAAATTCTTTCTCTAGGAATTTTGACGATTACAAACAAATAGCGAAGTATGTTTCTAATAACTGTCCAAAATAGACGAGACACGCCCATCGAACTTACCGAAGGCCTTGTCGGGGCCCATGACCACCCAGTCGGCGGCGCTGGACTCCAAGCCGTGCATCACCAGGATTGGATACTTGGAAGGGTACTTCGCCTTGGGGCTGGAAGGAATTCGGTACATGCGCAAGATGTAACCGTCTGCTGTTGTAACGAAGTGCTCCTCCACTGGGTAGCCATACTTCTGGATGAGCTCAGGCTACAACAGATCCAAAACATCTATTATTTCTGCAGACCCAAAAGACTAATAGGGGTAGAAACTAATCTGAAGTATTCAATTCACTCTTGAACATGAAGAGACTATCTCTGTACTTATCTTGACATGGATACAAATAAAGATAACCAGTATCTTGCTTCTTGACGCTTACAAGAAACCTACTGGTAGAGTCAGTGCTATCTCAAACTCGTTCCCCGTCCCAGCAAGAAAGCAGTATACATTTTTCTAATAATTTCCGGGTATGCAGCCGGATCCCGTCGACATTCTGCCACGATATTTCGGCCCAGAGACGTCCGGCCATCATCAGGTGAGTACACAACTACTGAAGAGCCCAGGTGCAGTCGCGGTATTTATGCCGATTCTCGCGCATGTGAAATGTACTGGCATCCTACAGCGCATGCGTCAGGTGTTGACATGCGCAGCATAGCCGAGTTGTACGTGCTGCCCTCGGTGGTGAAAATAAAAGTTCATCTAGTCATTGAGTATCGAATGACACTGTCGATTCCGCTGTGATTGTATAATTTTAATAACAGGATTCCAATTTTTATCCAGCTGAAAGCCGTTGTCACGATTTATAAGATTATTGGCAAGACGTATTTCCACTGATTCCTTGATTACGGAATCCCAAAAACCGGAAACAGGGGATAAAATTTTTGTTCCATTGTATTCCATTGAATGTCCCAATGAAATACAGTGCTCTGCTACTGCCGATTTTGACGGTTGCCGCAGACGGGTGTATCTTTCATGTTCTATACATCGTTCATGGACAGTTCTTGTCGTCTGGCCAATATATGCAGAACCACATTCACGGGGAATTTTGTAGACGCCTGCTTTCTTCAGTTGTAAATCGTCTTTAACGGATCCAACCAGGGCCTGGTTCTTTGCTGGTGGACGGAAGATAACCTTGATTTTATTTTTCTTCAGTAATCGGCCTATTTTCGACGACACATTCCCGGCGTATGGAAGGAACGCAGTTGATTTAAAGTCGTCATCTGCGTCCTCAGTGCGTTGCTTCTTGTTATGATAGTTGCGCATGGCCTTCCTTATTTGGCGAGAAGTGTAGCCATTCTCTTTGAAAACCTTCTCCAAGTGTTCTAATTCTGCGTGGAGGTTTTCATCATCCGATATTATATGCGCTCGATGTATTAAGGTACTGAGAACGCCGGCTGTTTGTGCTGGGTGATGGCAGCTTGACGCCTGGAGATACAGATCTGTGTGAGTCGGTTTCCTGTACACAGAATGTCCTAATGACCCATCATTTTACGGCGTACTAGCACGTCTAGAAATGGTAAAGTGCCCTCTTTTTCAATCTCCATCGTAAATTTGATGTTCTCATGTAATGAGTGTAAGTGATGAAGGAATTTCTCCAGTTCCTGTCTGCCATGAGGCCATACAGCAAAAGTATCATCTACGTACCGCCAGAAGACCGTAGGCTTTAAAACAGCAGACTCAAGTGCTTTCTCCTCAAAGTCCTCCATAAAGAGATTAGCTACCACAGGCGACAAAGGGCTCCCCATGGCGACGCCGTCTGTTTGTTCAAAGAATTCGTCATTGAATAAAAAGTACGTTGAGGAGAGTATATGTTCAAACAAGGCCGTCATTTCTGCACTGAATAAGTTACCAATAAGATGTAATGATTCCATTAAAGGCACTTTGGTAAAAAGTGAGACCACATCAAAGCTGACTAATAAATCCGAGCTGCTAAGCTTAACTTCCTTCAAGCGGCTGACAAAATCCTCGGAATTACGTATATGGTGGCAACACTTACCCACATACGGCTTTAGTAATGAGGCCAGATATTTTGCTGTGGAATAGGTCGCAGCACCAATATTACTCACTATTAATCGTAGTGGGGCACCATCCTTGTGTATCTTCGGAAGTCCGTAGAGTCTTGGTGGTACTGCATTGTGTGGTCTCAATCTCTTGATAACTTCTTCAGGCAGAGACGACGATGCGACGATGTCAGTGCTTGCGAAAGGTTTAAACTTCGCTCCTACACCTGCCTCACTGCCTTTAACGGATTTCATCAGTTCCATTGAGGAAGCCATTAGACGTCTCCCTGTGGATTCTGCAGACGAAATTCGACGTGAATCTTGCCGAACGTTGTTGAAAAGTGCGCCACAACGGAGTAACATCTCGCCAGCTGAAAGAGCTGCTCTCCGCAGCCTGAGAGAAGATACTAGCACAGTCGTACTGCCTGCGGATAAGGGTAACGCCACGGTTCTTCTGACAAGAGAAGCCTACAACGAGAAGATATATTGTCAGCTAAATGATTCTACGTACCGTAGAATTGAAAAGGACCCAACAAGCCGAATATCAAGGAAAACTACTACCCTTTTGAACGACTGTTCTCTGCCTGAAGAAGTTATCAAGAGATTGAGACCACACAATGCAGTACCACCAAGACTACGGACTTCCGAAGATACACAAGGATGGTGCCCCACTACGATTAATAGTGAGTAATATTGGTGCTGCGACCTATTCTACAGCAAAATATCTGGCCTCATTACTAAAGCCGTATGTGGGTAAGTGTTGCCACCATATACGTAATTCCGAGGATTTTGTCAGCCGCTTGAAGGAAGTTAAGCTTAGCAGCTCGGATTTATTAGTCAGCTTCGATGTGGTCTCACTTTTTACCAAAGTGCCTTTAATGGAATCATTACATCTTATTGGTAACTTATTCAGTGCAGAAATGACGGCCTTGTTTGAACATATACTCTCCTCAACGTACTTTTTATTCAATGACGAATTCTTTGAACAAACAGACGGCGTCGCCATGGGGAGCCCTTTGTCGCCTGTGGTAGCTAATCTCTTTATGGAGGACTTTGAGGAGAAAGCACTTGAGTCTGCTGTTTTAAAGCCTACGGTCTTCTGGCGGTACGTAGATGATACTTTTGCTGTATGGCCTCATGGCAGACAGGAACTGGAGAAATTCCTTCATCACTTACACTCATTACATGAGAACATCAAATTTACGATGGAGATTGAAAAAGAGGGCACTTTACCATTTCTAGACGTGCTAGTACGCCGTAAAAATGATGGGTCATAAGGACATTCTGTGTACAGGAAACCGACTCACACAGATCTGTATCTCCAGGCGTCAAGCTGCCATCACCCAGCACAAACAGCCGGCGTTCTCAGTACCTTAATACATCGAGCGCATATAATATCGGATGATGAAAACCTCCACGCAGAATTAGAACACTTGGAGAAGGTTTTCAAAGAGAATGGCTACACTTCTCGCCAAATAAGGAAGGCCATGCGCAACTATCATAACAAGAAGCAACGCACTGAGGACGCAGATGACGACTTTAAATCAACTGCGTTCCTTCCATACGCCGGGAATGTGTCGTCGAAAATAGGCCGATTACTGAAGAAAAATAAAATCAAGGTTATCTTCCGTCCACCAGCAAAGAACCAGGCCCTGGTTGGATCCGTTAAAGACGATTTACAACTGAAGAAAGCAGGCGTCTACAAAATTCCCTGTGAATGTGGTTCTGCATATATTGGCCAGACGACAAGAACTGTCCATGAACGATGTATAGAACATGAAAGATATACCCGTCTGCGGCAACCGTCAAAATCGGCAGTAGCAGAGCACTGTATTTCATTGGGACATTCAATGGAATACAATGGAACAAAAATTTTATCCCCGGTTTCCGGTTTTTGGGATTCCGTAATCAAGGAATCAGTGGAAATATGTCTTGCCAATAATCTTATAAATCGTGACAACGGCTTTCAGCTGGATAAAAATTGGAATCCTGTTATTATAATTATACAATCACAGCGGAATCGACAGTGTCATTCGATACTCAATGACTAGATGAACTTTTACTTTCACCACCGAGGGCAGCACGTACAACTCGGCTATGCTGCGCATGTCAACACCTGACGCATGCGCTGTAGGATGCCAGTACATTTCACATGCGCGAGAATCGGCATAAATACCGCGACTGCACCTGGGCTCTGCCAGCCCGCCCCCTTCGGGGGGAATTGAAATTCAATAAAGAAAAAAAAAAACTGGGCTCTTCAGTAGTTGTGTACTCACCTGATGATGGCCGGACGTCTCTGGGCCGAAATATCGTGGCAGAATGTCGACGGGATCCGGCTGCATACCCGGAAATTATTAGAAGAAGAAATACGCCGGGAAAATTTCAGAAGTCACAAGCAGTATACAGTTTGCTGCTATACAGATTCCACAGGTTTACTCCAAAACATAGAATCCTCGAACATGACATACAGTTCATAAATTTTGCAACAAATAATGCATACGTCCTTTGACTGGTTAATACAACGTAGCAACAGATAACAAATAAATTGAATGAACAATAATAAAATATGTGTAGTAGTTAAATGTGTGAAAATGTCATATCTTGGTGTAATGTCTAATAAATTGGCTTGGCTAATCCGAAACACAGATGTTCAGTCCCGTTTAACACCACCAATGGCCTAAAAAGATGGTCTGAGGCAGTATAAAATTCACAAGCGCAAACCTGGACAAATATGGCTTCCATAACATCACCTTTACCCAGTGCTGCAAATTAAATGTAAAATAAGTTTGAGCACTCGACTTAAGGAATACATATCGTGCTAGATGCTAGAGAAATGCAACAGATCAGCAGCAGCAGAACGAAGACAACGGCTCTGAGTACTATGCGACTTAACATCTGTGGTCATCAGTCCCCTAGAACTTAGAACTACTTAAACCTAACTAACCTAAGGACATCACACACATCCATGCCCGAGGCAGGATTCGAACCTGCGACCGTAGCAGTCCCGTGGTTCCGGACTGAGCGCCTAGAACGAAGACAACCTACCAAAGTCTGCACAGAGTCGAAAAACTTAAAACAATTATACATGGATAAATGAAAATATCTAGACTTTACACAATGGACAGAGATAACATTGTTCATGAAATAACAGGCTGTGAAAGTTTAAATGCATCTCTCCTACTTTAACACAATGGTTACTTCCAGATAAACAAGTGACTGGGTTGTTTTTATCGCACATATCGAGGCCGATAAATACTATAATGGACATCCTGCCGCAAACTACATTAAAACCATGTCGTGTTATGTTTCTGAAGATGGAATTCTACAAATAAAATTCTTGTTCTACAGGGAAATTCTTCAAATTCAGCGGCTAGTTGCTCGGTGGTGTATCTTAGTGTTGCAAAGCAAGTGAAACACCCGACAGTTGTGAGTGTGTTACTCGATTCTAGTGCCTTTAGTAAATGGCATCAAAATGCCTTTATGCACACCACACAAAATACGTTGTGCATTTTCATAAGCAACGAGATGCAGTGCTGAAACCTGTATCATAAAAACAACAGTTTACACCACTGGTCATCACTTTCTCGCGCTTCACAGGACGTCTCTCTCTCTCTCTCTCTCTCTCTCTCTCTCTCTCTCTCACACACACACACACACACACACAAACACACACACACCCTCTCTCCCCTAATACGAGAGTTATCCAGAAAATAAGTTCCGATCGGTCGCGAAATGGACACCACAATGAAAACCCGATGAAGCTTTGCACAGATTTGTTGGGTAGTGTCTCTAGTAGTCGATCGCATCAAGACGCTCTTTTCAGTTGTGAGCGCACTGTGAGCCAGTAAAGGTGCCTCGAACAACGATGTCTCCCGCCAAGTAGGAGGGCCCGCTGAGAGGCTTCGCCTTAATGAATGCCGCCCACCTAACACAACTGCTACGCACTTCCTTCTTCATGGTAATTCATAGCCCCACTCTGCAGGGGCAGTGAAGACACTCCTGCAGCTTTTTCGATGGGAAGTGTTCGATCACCCACAACACAGCCCTAATTGGCGCGTCCTGAGTATCATCTCTGTTCACATGAAACGTTGGATGCGAAGACAACATTTGGGCGCTGGCTACGCGCTATAGACCAGCGTAGAGAATTATCGGAAAGCAGAGGCGGTTGGCTTCTATGACGATGGTGTCGGAAATTTGGTATAACGCACCGACAAATGTCTAAGTCGGAGCGGCAACTATGTAGAGCAGTATCTGGGAAATGTAGCTAACTCTTGCAGATAAAATATTTCTGATTTTCACTGTGGTTCCCTTTTAGCGACCGATCGGAACTTACTTTCTCGACAACCCTCGTAGCTGTAGTGTCATTAATGAAGTAATCGCTGTTATTACATAACATTATCGGTAGGCATACAATCTAGTGGGCAAATCATGCTCAAAATTGTTGCAATGTACTGCACTGATTTGGAAGGTGTAACCTTAAAACTCGGAAATTAAGTGACACATAATAGCGCAAGGCAGTATGTAAGCCTTTGAAGACTAAATGTGCAATCTTCATTCACAACTACATAATCATTTTCGTATTACACAGCAGATTCAACGCCGTAAACTGGTGAAGTCACAAAACGCTCTGTAACTAAAAGACTCTGACGGAAAAAATCCCATCACCAAAAAATAATTCAAAAAATGGCTCTGAGCACTATGGGACTTAACATCTATGGTCATCTGTCCCCTAGAACTACTTGAACCTAAGTAACCTAAGGACATCACACAACACCCAGTCATCACGAGGCAGAGAAAATCCCTGACCCCGCCGGGAATCGAACCCGGGAACCCGGGCGTGGGAAGCGAGAACGCTACCGCACGACCACGAGCTGCGGAAATTAATGTAGGGTAATGAAATGTAGCCAAGGCAACATGTCGACAGTTTATAGAGCAGGTCGGATTACAACAGCGGTATGTGGGCGAGAATTATTCTGTTAGAAAACATCTCCTGGGATGCCGTTCATGAATGGCAGCACAACAGGCCGAATCAACAGATTGACGTACAAGTTGGCAGTCTGGTTGCGTGGGATGACTACCAGAGTGGTCCAGCTGTTGTACGAAATTGCGCCCCAGACCGAAACTCCGGGTTGTAGGTTAAGCGTGTGTAGCACGCATACAATTTGGTTGAAGGCCCTCAACTTGCCTCCTTCTAGCAAAACACGGCCACCATTGGCACCGAGGCAGAACCAGCTTTCATCAGAAAACACAACAGACCAAACCATGCCCTCCAGTGAGCTCTCGATTGACACATATGAAGTCGCAAATGACAGTAATCTCGGGCCAGTGGAATACACGCACCAGTGCGTATGGCTCGGAGCTGTCATTCGTTGTGTCACTCTGGTGCCATCTGCTGCTGACATTGCTACTCCAGATGCAGTACGACGCGCCAGTACCATATGCCGAACGTGATGGTCTTCCCTCTCGGTAATTACACGTGGTAGTCCGGAGCTCGGTCGTGTAGGGACCGAACAGTCTCATGACCACCGTTACCAGCAGTCATGTACAGTGGCTATATTCCTGCCAAGTCTTTCTGCAGCAACGCAGAAGGAATATCCAGATTATCGTAGCTCTATTACACGACCTCGTTCAAACACTGTGAGGTGCTGACAGTGGCATCTTTGTCACCTCAAAGGCAATCTTAACTAACGTCAACTCACAACGTCCAATCTCAAAGGTAACTAACGCTCTTGACCTTTACCGCTCGGATTTAAGGCAAATCTGATTTGCATCCTCTTAAAGGCTTTACTAGCGCGACTGGTGTGAAATCTGAATAGACATCACCTTTTAGATGTAGAAACACGTCTATAAACTTTCGTTTACGCCGCACAACTCCTTGATGTTGCGCCTTTTTTCGTCAGTGTGCATACGTGTATGTCAGAAGCGTTCGCCACGTGTTTCGGAGATTTACCTCCGTCTTCAGAACTCAAATTTCTCGGAATAGTTCTCTGCTCAAACGCAATGCAATAAGAATGTTGAAAAGTAAAGACAATTTACAATTACAGTGTAGACAGACATTGTATTTATAAAATAAATACGTTGAATTTGAAGAACTATAGCATAAAGACTTGAGATATAATGACATGCCAGCACTCAGGCTGAACTGTGACAAATGAAGGTCAGCAGCTCACCTATGTGGCACGGGACACATATTTGAAAATAGTGGCAACTAACAGAATATTGCGTACTCTACCTGAAACCTCAAATTGATAGTTTATAGAACGACTGAATTCTTCTGGCACCACAAGATAAAACTTGGCCGGCCGCGGTGGTCTAGCGGCTCTAGGCGCTCAGTCCGGAACCGCGCGACTGCTACGGTCGCAGCTTCGAATCCTGCCTCGGGCATGGATGTGTGTGATGTCCTTAGGTTAGTTAGGTTTAAGTAGTTCTAAGTTCTAGGGGACTGATGACCACAGATGTTAAGTCCCATAGTGCTCAGAGCCATTTGATAAAACTTGAGTATATTTTAGATTTTTCCTAAAACTCTCTGATACATAGTGGATCGTTTACAAAAAAAATGGCACTGGGAGAAAATTCACATTATAGTTCCCGCCTTTTGTGCGGAAGTACGTAATTACAACAATACACAAAAACCGTTAAAGACTGTATTTCTAGTTGTATTCCTACATCCACTGAATTATCGTACGTTTATGATAGTGCAAGACACGTTCTCACTTCATTGTGCTATCCCCATCTTGTCTTTAGAAGATACAACGGGCAAAAAGAGTCACTGATACTAATCACTGTAGGTTGGAATATGCTGCACTCCTCCACGGTATGACATAAAGCGTAAACATGACAAAACTGCAGCTATTTCTTCCACAGTTCTTCCGGAGGCGCCTACAGCTGTTATAGATTTGATACTAAAATATGTTTGTAAACGATAATTTCAGACTAACATCTTTGTTTTCAGAGGACTTACAATGAAGACCTTTAGTCGAAGATTGTCTCCTGAAAGTGGTGTTAAGCCTAAGTTGACGGAAAGTGTAAGAAGTGTGTATGAGCCATGGCGGTCCACACGTACTGTGCGTACAGCCAGACGAACTGGCGGAAGATAAGGACTTTTTTTTAGACTTTCCGTGACTACATGTCGACCTAGGTAACGGCGATCTAATGGAAGACTTTTTTTCCACTTGAAACTTGTGCATATAGCTTTCCTATAATTAATGTTGTAGATACCAGGGAATACATCGGGATGCACTGAGTCGGGGTTGATTTGGGGGGGAGGAGACCAAACTGCGAGGTCATCGGTCTCATCGGACTAAGGAAGGATGGGGAGGAAGTCGGCCGTGCCCGGCATTTTCCTGAAGGGATTTAGGGAAATCGCCGAAAACCTAAATCAGGTTGGCCGGAATTGAACCTCCCTTCTCCCGAATGCGACGCACTAAGTAAGGAGACTTATGGAAAATGGTTCATTACAGTCGGGGATACAGTGTTGCTGAAACCATGATAGTTGTGTTAATACGTGAACAGTTTTTATTTGTATTTATACCACAATAATCGTTTCTCATGCAGATTATGCTTTTTTCGAGGCGCTTTTCAATATAAGATAATGAAGTTGGTCAACTATGTACCTTGACCATACCAGTTACGCCTATGGGTTGACTCAGATTCATATGTGATACTTAACTCAAAGATACGATCTTGACTTTATCTTGTCAGTCATCAACGTTATATCTGCACAAGCAACCACAAACAATGTTATCTGCGAATCAGGTTGGGTGTGTTGCGGTGAAGCTATATGATAACGTGAATGAACTCTCCATCTTATCATTTACACTCGAGAGATTCTGTTTTTTATGTATATTGTACTGTATCTCAAAGTTCTTTTAAAGGAACTACTTTGGAATGTACCATTGTGTCTCTGGAGACTTCAGTATCACCTTGAACGTCAGTCTGTATCTAATTCGGAAAAATTGGCCACTACAATAGTAACTGACTATGTCATGAGGCTCATGACGCTTCGTAAATTAATACAGAATAATATTTTGTGGGCGATGGTCATGATAATCTATACGTATAGTTCCTGGGAGAATTATAGGTTTAATGTTAAGTGCACCATGAACAAGCCTGTGAGTGGCACAGTTTGTATCAGAAGCCAATGAACTGCGACAGCAGACATCAGTTCTCTTGTCGTGACGCTGCGTTCTTCCTGTAGTTTTTCTTGAGCTGACTATGTACCACGATCACATCTTCGATACTTGCTGTTGAGTGACAACATTTCACCACTTTTATTTGCGTCTCGACGACATCGCACGGTATGTAAAAATAACACTAACACTCGGTAGGCATCGTTAAGGCAGTCTACGCTCAGTCGATCAGTAAATTAAATCAAATACAGCACAAACAACTCTGTCCATGACAACGTAACAAGCCCTACATTAAGCTTGCATTTAGCAAGAAAAAATAAACATAAGACTAAAAGCAAGATTTTCGCCAATGGAACAAAATTGTATCACAAATTGACCAAGAAGGTTATTAAAGAAATGTGACGCGGAATAATAATAATAAAACACCTGTCTTTTTACAACATTTCCGCTCTGCAAATGGTTTCTTTTATTTTCTGAGAAACCATAGTCCAAAGCTTTGTAATGGATAATGGCAATATTTTATCCTTTTTCTGAGCTCAACATCTCATTCATTATGGAGAGATGCTGACCCAATTTTGCAGCTAAGCAATTGGACAGTTGCGATACTTAAAATGGTTACCAAAAATCGTCGCCATAGTCGCTATATCAGTTGAGAGAGACTATATTTTACATTATGAAATAATATGTGTGTTTTTTGTTCAGAGATAGAGATTAAGAAATGAACGAATCGTGTAGCACTAGCTTATTACATAAATAAATAACTTCTTGGCAGATCAATATTGTACAGTACTGTTGAATCGAAAGAGATTCCACTGGCCTTGTGTGCTGGAGGATAGAAGCACTGATCTGCATCTATTAGCCGTGATTTAGGTTTTCCGTAATTTCCATAAATTACTTCGGAGAAGTGCAGGATACTTTTTGCTGTAAGGACACGACCGACTGCGACCGATTACCTATCGTATCGTTATCAAACTAGATCTCTAAGTATGTAAATCCTGTAAGTATATAAATTACTGTATATACTCATTATATCGTTTTTTCTTTAACTGTAATACCATAACATGACCGACTATATTATAAAAATGATACATTAATACTACTACTACTACTGCTACGTAATCATAATGCCTGTTGATTGTTTCCATGTTGAACCGTTCCGTACTTATCTACAGTGCTAAAAACAGTTGCGACGATCACCTTCGCTAATGCTGGTGCGAGATGCATTGATTCAATGGTGTGTTGTCACTACTTTTTCCTCCCGTGACACTCCAACTTTGGTAGATCAGATTTACCTGACTGAATTTATCGACAACACGTTTGCACTTCGTCAGGCCGGCAACTGTTGGTTCCTGCGTGTGGCTTCTACTACAGAAAGGACTTCTGTTGACTGTGGAGCCTGACTAGATGTGGCGACGTTGTACAGTAATGAATGATGCTGAATACTGCCATTTTACGTGGCCTTGTTTTACGAACGGAATGAACGGCTGCATTATCGTCATTTATCTGACTCCTTGTTGGTCAGCAATGTGACGGAGCAACTGAATGACCTTGGCGGTGTCGCCAGTGGTGTTCTGTTGTCTTGTTATTCACAATAAACTGCAACAGATTCTGCATCGCGTAGCAGACTCAATGGTGATATTTGCATACTTCTACTATGTGGAATTGCGAGCTCTAAAAATGTACCTCTTGTTAGTGCAGAAATTTCCTTCAGGACTGAGTAATAATGTCTCGGGGAAACATATAGCAGCGACAGGAACAATAAAATGGTATCGACTTTTGCTTGTGCGGCATTATGAATCAACTCAAACGCGGTTTGCCACAGAGTTAACTAAAGCTTCAGTGGACTACTTTTCTGTTCCTTTCTTTTCGCTTTCGATCGATCCTAAGAAATTATAAAAATTTTAATATACTTGTACTTGTGCTGCGTTGAAGCTTTTTGTGGGTAGTAATCCACCCACTAATGTTCTGCTTATGAACTTGAGAGGTTTATATAAATCACGAGAACTACAATATGCATGATAACTTCGTATTTCCATTTGTCACGTCGGGTAACAAATCTTAGAACTGATGTCTTCCATTATGTTCTCACACCCTACGGGTGAACATCAGCGATGATTTGTAAGCTATATACTGGAAGGTCTTGCTGTAAATCAATGAGCCTCAGCAACCGTTGTCAAGGCACTGCACGGTAAGTCCTGCATGTCACGCCATCTACGAGCAAAACTGATTTGAAGATATCAGAAAATCTTGGTCTGTTTCACAAGAGCAACAAAAAGTTATAAGTCAAGGCGTTTGAATCCTGGCTATTTAGTAACAGAATGCATTTTCATCATCCGCCACAAGAAGAAATGTCTGATTAATATAAAACATAGAACAATGGTGCCAAGACAGCCCTTGAGGCCGGAAGTGTTACGAAAAAAAAGAGGAAAACACCGAAAGAGAGTGCAACGTGACAGGTAGATTCATTCGGTCGATATTAAAGATGAGGGATAGAGAGAGAGAGAGAGAGAGAGAGAGAGAGAGAGAGAGAGAGAGAGAGAGAGAGAGCCCTTCCTGTAACAATCTATGCAAAATCGGCAGTTACGAAGTGCCTGGCTTTCTTCCTTTTACCACAGTGCAGCAGTTATTTTATGAACTTCGAGGAACTCCTCGATTATTGTTTGGACGAATTTAGTTTCCACTTTACTGCTGAATCACTGCCTTTCGCCGTTACCGATGGTTTTTACACTAACAGCTGAATCCAGTAACGGCCCACTGGCTAATGCTATATCACATACTTGCTACTTTTTCTCGGATCTGTAGATAATTTGAAGGACATTAGTAACAAGTTGTAGAGGACTAGGAACCGAGAACCAGCCTTCAATATCCTGCCCTGCTTCTTTCCTCCGAGCGATTAGGCCATGTGACTTCAAGAAAGTAACAGACATTTACAAACATCTTAGGCAAGTGTGATAATCAAAGGTGTAACACTAAAGGTTTCAACCGTATCGGTGACCATGCGATTTTCGGAGTGGAAGGGTCTCTTCGTGCCTATCTTTTTAGCCATATGAAGAGCGACGGCTCTAAGGGAAATTACAAGTGTTGTACTTGAAACATTGAGCTATGAATATGAGAAATGGTATTACCGGCAGGTCTGAAGATTTTATTAAGTAAATAGTGGTCACACTAAAAAATTACTTGAATGTAAGATTATTTTCTCTTGTACATTTGCAGTTCGCTCTTAGACATTTTTCGTGGTGAGCACCATTCTTACCTAGTAGTACACTTCAAGTGAGACGGGTCGGTCTCGGAAGACCCCTAAATGTTAAATTCTGCTGTTTATAGCCACACGAATTCACACTCGCACAATCACTCAAATGGAAATAAACTGCTGTCACCTGTCTTTGAATCGCAAAAGCTCTGCTCCGAACCAAGTACGGAGAAGGTGGCAAGCCTGTGGCACTAAAGTTTTAAGAGGCAATGCGGCGTTATCGTGGAGAAAGTAGGCATCTACAACAGTGGTCGTTAACTGCGGCCAGTGGGCCGCTTGCGGCCCGGATAAAGTGTTTCTGCGGCCTGTGGTTCTCGGTCCTATTTTATAATAATATACTACTAGCCACTAACAGTAGACTCCATGAACGTCAACTAACGTTAATGCCTTCTTAAGAGAGTAGTTTTCCTGCTCAGTAACAAAGAAGAAGACTTACAGAGACAGAAATATTTTAACATATTCTTCATATTTTATGCGATCTTGGCTATTGAATGGTTGACAAACTGTTCGCCCTTCAGCTCTCTCAAAATGAGAAAAAGTAATCAAATTGTAGCAGGAATATGAAATTAAATTAAGGTTGTTTGCAGTGCAAGGCAGTGAGCAGAAGATAAACGACATTTGTAACATTTAGTAAACATTTGTGATAGTGTCTCATATTGCATAATTCATTTCAATATGAGTACATTTACTGTTATAACACAATCATTCGCTCACACAGACAACACAACAATAGTTCGTTAGGCAATTGCAATGTCACATATTTGGTTTCGTTGAGGATGGCACCAATCGGAAACAGAGAACGATCGACTCTGAATGTCCCGAATGGTGCCGACTTTTAACGATCATTACTTGCGGACTGGCGGGCAACTTATCACGCTCCTACTATACTTAGTATATTGGGGGCTCATAACGTACTAATTTACGTAGGTTACCAACAAATAATAAGATTTGTAAATATGCAGACCGAGGTGTGTCCCCACAATGTTATACTTGGGTTCTGAGCAAGGAAGTTTGACTACCATTGATCTATAAAAAATAACGCGCGGACATCCATCGTGACAGTGCGGTGGTCCTTCTTTCTGTCGAACAATTCAAGTGCAAAGCTCTGGAGTGGCAACAGTAAGGCATTGGTCGATAACTTGGTATAACGTTCAACAAGTTTCAGCCAGCATAACGTACTTCCGAAAGGTATAGCAATCAGTGTGAATTAATAGAGACATTAGTAGAGAGTTATTTGCTGCTCACAATGCACACGGAGGGACATACAGGATGAACCAGAACTATACCGACAAACCTTCAGAGGTTGTACAGGAGTACCTTCTTACTATTTGGGTACAAGGGACCCGCGTTCTCCGGCGGCACATTACAAAGTAATGACATAATTAACATGTATTCGGTTGTTACGGCGATCATCCTAGTTTCTGTGAAAATACCTTCACAACAATACAGTATGCATCCCAAAACACAAAACACAGAGAAATGCAAGAACCTCAGATACAAAAGTATTGCGATGTGGTGGCTGTAGGTGAGGGAACATTTCAGCATAGGTCTTCGTGCCACTCTCCCGTTGCATTCAGTGAACTCTTGCACGCGATTTATATCGACCAACTCTGCATCAGTAAGTACATTCATACTGCTGTAGATCGCTGTTAACGTGCAACTAACACTGGCGTGAAACCAAGCATGAGACAGGATCGAAATACACAAGTTCGTACGACGCAGCTGCTTTGGGCGTTGAAATAATTCAACAGCTGCTCTAGGAAATTTGTGCCTGACCGAGACTCGAAGACGTACGCTCCACTTCTCTAGAACGGTTGCCTCAACCGCCTCAGCATCCAGGTGCTTCGCATCCGACCCATATTCCCAAGTGCTGCTCACTACTGATGTTGAGATCCCGTTCATTTTCCCCGTTGCTTGCAGCCTCGCTGTATTCCTGCGAGGGGATAACCGATGGTATGCACCCACACTGAAATAGCCGTATGCACCCAATAGTCGAATACACATCGCGGCGTATCTAAACAGTTACATGGGTGGTGTCTGTTCTCTCAGATACGCCCGAAAGCCTTGCATTCCGATGACAATCTTGGGACAAAAGACATGTTCCTAGGCCGCGTTTCAAAGTTAGGAATCTTTGGAGCCACACTTAGCCACATTCTGGAACGTTATTTGACGGTCCACCTACGGTAAATGTTTGCCTACTACTTGTTCGGGAATGGGATTGGGTTGGGTTATTTTTGGGAGGAGACCAGACAGCTGGGTCATCGGTCTCATCGGACTAGGAAGGGACGGGGAAGGAAGTCGACCGTGCCCTTTCAAAGGAACCATCCCGGCATTTGCCTGGAGCGATTTAGGGAAATCACGGAAAACCTAAATGAGGATGGCCGGACGTGGGATTGAACCATCGTCCTCCCGAATGCGAGTCTAGTACGCTAGCCACTGCGCCACATCGCTCGGTGTTCGGGAGTAGAAATGGCCACCTACTAGCACTAGATTTCAAATACACCTGATGGTGGGGCTAAGGTTCCGAAACCGTGGTAACTTGTAGCAAACTTCTGTCGAACGAGAGTTGGGTCAATAAAAATATTTTACAACTGTGGCGGCTTTGTTTACAATGAACATGTTTCAAAAAAGCTGTGGATGTCCCACAAATAAAAATTTATAAATTTTTACATAGTATGACGCGGAAAATAACCACTGTTGTCATGTTTAAAGTGCGAGCCTATCTGCGAAACGTGTTAGGATAGTATGTGTCGGCGCCTGAGACCCGATCTGGCACATTCTGTGAATTAACTTTGTCATAACTATTACACATTGCAGCTTTTTAGTGCTACTCAAGTCTTAATTCCGACACAGAACGCGTCAAGGATGGTGTCTGAACGTCAGCTCTTACCGTCTCTAGGTCGATGTCCGGATGGCGTTCAAGGACCTCTGGATGAGGGCTGCGGTCTGAGGCCACCCCCTCTTTATGCTCCAGGCTTGTCCTGAGTTTCTGCAGAAACTGCAACACAGGGCAACTAAGCTAAACAAGTACTTTTTCTGTGAGTAAGTTAGACGATATATGTGATAGTGACAGGAACAACATCAGTAAATGTGATACTAAATTAGTTCTTAGATTCATGTAAGCCAGTACACAACTGAAACAAATATTTTTCAATTCCTTTATACTACAGGAGCTACAAATTTAAAAACTGAAGTACTTTTGTCGCATAGGCGTAGCAACCAAGAAGAAACATCTTTAGATAACTTCAGAATATAGTTCTATCTGTTGGGCATTTCATATAGTAGGTTTGAGGTAAACTATTTTGAATGTAAACTGTTCATACCTCTACAGACTATTGCTAGTTTTAATGAAGACTGGGTTTGCCTTCTTTTCTAACACAGCTATAAGTGTTTTGCTACAAGGTGAAACCCGTTAATCACATTTTAGAACAACACAGACACATAGCACAAAAGTGTACGCACGCAGAAGTTCTTCCTCGTGCATAACATTAATAGTTGGTGTTTTGTCCTTTGATTTGCAGAACTGTGTATGCTTAACATAAAAAAAAACTTCAGACATTGAGCAGCTGCAGAACACCAGTGAATAATTTTTAAAGACTTTTTCGCAATTTCTTATTTTGCTGTATATCTGTAGGGACTGATTATATTCACATCTGCTAAAACAACCAATTCTATTCACTGTGTATCAAATGGAAGGTAATTTAATTGCATGAGACGTAGTCATACACCAATTATTGACTGTTGTCGAACTCTCTTACTTCACCGTAGGAGAAATATTGTCTTCGCCTACAACTGTGTAAATACGTAATACAGTTTCACAAATTTTTCATTAAATACTATGTTAACCATTTGTCAGGTGCGCCATTAGTTTCACAAAATCCCAAAATTTTACATAACAATGAGTTGTATCCCGTAAAAAGCTTCAATAAACTTATAAAAAAATATTGTCCTCTGTACTTGTGACATTTGTCCTTACCAAACTTTTTATAAAGGAGTTTCCTAACACATTATTTTGATCTCCCTGGAAACGTTCACTTGGTTGGTGATGTGATTCTTATTGCTAAAATAGCTGTGTTAGAAGTATCACTATGTAAGAACTTCCACGTTTCCAATTGATTTATTATTATCGTCATCTCAGGATGAGAACCAAGCGAGAGCTACCGAATAACTTTTTCAAAAATTTTCTTTCAGAGGTCTAGCTGTAAATTGCCAACGACTGATTTAATATACATACTTCTAGATGTTTCACCACTTTTTTATCAATACCTTTGAGTACGTTCCCCAATTCCATGTACAGCACGTTTTCGTTCAGCGTTTTACACACAGTTTAGGTGACTTTTCATATTGTTCGTAATTATTTTCTTGGGTAATTGATCACTCACACTTATCCTGTAATACATTAAATTCGACAATGACAATTTATTCTTTATAAATTTTATCCCATTTATTCTCTGAAGAGATAAACTAATCCTCCTAGACGTCTGTCAGTGCTACATGACAACACGTTGGTTTTACTATGCAACATTCTTTTTGACGTATACGTAATTTTCGCTACTCTGAAACACTTTCTTAAGGTGATTTCAGGCAGCTGATTAGTTTCTTTCCATCGCGTATAATTTTTTCACAAACGAAGTAAGCTCATTTTTCATTTCTACCTTAGTTCTAATGAGAAGTTTTACTGCAAGTGAAGGAAATTTTTTTTCGTAAGATAGAGCAGTTATCCATATTTGTCACCCACATCTAGGGTCATGAAGAACATTTTAGTTCATTATTATCATGCTATAGTGTTGTGAGGTTATACACTCCTGGAAATTGAAATAAGAACACCGTGAATTCATTGTCCCAGGAAGGGGAAACTTTATTGACACATTCCTGGGGTCAGATACATCACATGATCACACTGACAGAACCACAGGCACATAGACACAGGCAACAGAGCATGCACAATGTCGGCACTAGTACAGTGTATATCCACCTTTCGCAGCAATGCAGGCTGCTATTCTCCCATGGAGACGATCGTAGAGATGCTGGATGTAGTCCTGTGGAACGGCTTGCCATGCCATTTCCACCTGGCGCCTCAGTTGGACCAGCGTTCGTGCTGGACGTGCAGACCGCGTGAGACGACGCTTCATCCAGTCCCAAACATGCTCAATGGGGGACAGATCCGGAGATCTTGCTGGCCAGGGTAGTTGACTTACACCTTCTAGAGCACGTTGGGTGGCACGGGATACATGCGGACGTGCATTGTCCTGTTGGAACAGCAAGTTCCCTTGCCGGTCTAGGAATGGTAGAACGATGGGTTCGATGACGGTTTGGATGTACCGTGCACTATTCAGTGTCCCCTCGACGATCACCAGTGGTGTACGGCCAGTGTAGGAGATCGCTCCCCACACCATGATGCCGGGTGTTGGCCCTGTGTGCCTCGGTCGTTTGCAGTCCTGATTGTGGCGCTCACCTGCACGGCGCCAAACACGCATACGACCATCATTGGCACCAAGGCAGAAGCGACTCTCATCGCTGAAGACGACACGTCTCCATTCGTCCCTCCATTCACGCCTGTCGCGACACCACTGGAGGCGGGCTGCACGATGTTGGGGCGTGAGCGGAAGACGGCCTAACGGTGTGCGGGACCGTAGCCCAGCTTCATGGAGACGGTTGCGAATGGTCCTCGCCGATACCCCAGGAGCAACAGTGTCCCTAATTTGCTGGGAAGTGGCGGTGCGGTCCCCTACGGCACTGCGTAGGATCCTACGGTCTTGGCGTGCATCCGTGCGTCGCTGCGGTCCGGTCCCAGGTCGACGGGCACGTGCACCTTCCGCCGACCACTGGCGACAACATCGATGTACTGTGGAGACCTCACGCCCCACGTGTTGAGCAATTCGGCGGTACGTCCACCCGGCCTCCCGCATGCCCACTATACGCCCTCGCTCAAAGTTCGTCAACTGCACATACGGTTCACGTCCACGCTGTCGCGGCATGCTACCAGTGATAAAGACTGCGATGGAGCTCCGTATGCCACGGCAAACTGGCTGACACTGACGGCGGCGGTGCACAAATGCTGCGCAGCTAGCGCCATTCGACGGCCAACACCGCGGTTCCTGGTGTGTCCGCTGTGCCGTGCGTGTGATCATTGCTTGTACAGCCCTCTCGCAGTGTCCGGAGCAAGTATGGTGGGTCTGACACACCGGTGTCAATGTGTTCTTTTTTCCATTTCCAGGAGTGTATTTGTGCTGTTAAAAGTAGTTTTGCTGTTTCTTAGAAATGAGTTGCCACAGTTGTTCAGAGAACCAGAACGTATTCTGTTTTGTTTCTGGCAACTACGTAATTGCTAAGAGAAGATAGGAAATTATCAGTTTCGTGAAAAACGTCTTCCAGCCACTTTGGTGTAAGACTTGGAGATCAAGACAAAAGCTGGGCACCGCACAAGATATGCCATACATGTGTTGAGACACTGAGACTGTGGAAAAATGGGAAGAGAAAATGAATGCATCTTGCGATTCCTGTGGTTTGGAGGGAGCCGCAAAATCCTTGTTATTTTTGTATGGTTAACGTTGAAGGTCATAACACAAAGTTCATGAAGGATATAAAATATCCTAATATTTCTTCGGCCATACTACCGGTTATGTAAGGTGAATCTCTCCCTATTCCAATTACGTCCATCATTCATGAATATCTGCGACAGGAAAGCTGTAATGAAAACACGCTATTCTGTTTGGCAAAGCAGCTAAGTTTTTGAGAAAGACGACCATTATATAGGTAGGATCATTAGCCACTCATAACCATCAGCTCTAAAGCATGTATTGTTTGTGTGCTGATATCTACAAAAGTGCTTGTTTCAAATTTTTGAAACTATATTTATAATTGTTGCCTTTCTGAAAAACTTAGCTGCTATGCGAAACAAAAAAGCGTGTTTTCCTTGCAGCTCTCCTGTTGCGACTGTTACATATATCGCCTGCCTGCATCAATCTAAAGTCTAAAGGTGGTTTTCTGCTATCTGTAGCCATAGGGAACTTGACTGGTGTACTGATGGCAAGGAGCTCACGTAATCTGTTCCTGCTTGTGCTATTCGAATGTGGACCGTGACCCAACAGTTGCTGTCCTCGTAGTTTTTGTGCTGTTCTACAACAGTTGTGTATTCACACGGTTTATTATTGAGAGTAACTCAGAGCTGATTTTCGTATTGTAGGATCTCTACCCATATCAGAACTGAATAAGTTTGCTTAATTCCACTCTTGTGTCCCAAGCACAAAAAAATTTGTACTGGAAAACGGGAGTGGCCACCGTTGGTCATATCAGAACATCTGAAACGGCATCAGGATGGTACCTGTTAATGTTTTGTCAGAATACTAATCGATATCAGATAACGCATAAAACTTTTTTATGTTACTGAATAAAATAAACTATTAGAAGTGGAATAAAGAGGCAGTTATTGTCTCTCGACACTTCCTTTTCCTAAATTTATTTAAAACAGGGTTCACTACAAGGGAAATTCGTCAAGTGATCTTTGTTCTTTATTGTTTACAAAATCGCAGAACTTTATAATCACTTACGCTCTTAATCTAGTGAAGTGACACCTGTATTTTCTTTGTTTAGCCAAGATGCTCCACCTTCTGCGATGACCTCAACCCATTTCCCACTATCGTTACACGATGGCATCTGTTGCCAGAATAGGGTTGGTGGCTGCACTGACAGTATTTGTCACCTGATAAATTAGACAAACCGACCATGTGAGTAGTACCTAGCTGCAACACTCTTTTCTTCCTAGTCCCTTACGTTCACGACCTAACCCAAGTTACTCACCAACCAGTCTGCTGTACTTTCCTCACTCGTGTGCCTGTATGGGCCTGTTCCCCTCAAACCATAGCGTATGACTCCCAGTTATTGATCATCCATCTTACTATCCTTTTTCTTCCTTACTTGTAACGTTCTTCTAGTCTCCTAGGTCTTTTTTCCCTTTTGGGTAATTATGTTTTCATGTTTTCATCCGAGGAGACGGTACCATATTACCAAACAAATTATCTCATTCAAGGGCCGCTGTCCGTGCTCTTATATGTGTCTACTGCCTGGACTTCAAGCAGAGTATGAGGTGATCGTGGCGTAGTGGTCGCAGTTGAAGCTGAGTTCTTCTCGCGTTATTCGCCTCGGTCTTTAACGTAGCTAAATTTATTTCTGTTTTGTCAAAAACTGTCTTATTGAGCCCGTGACTGTGTGTAAAATATATGTTGTCTCTCACACAGATTACAGCAACCAGCCACTTTTTACAATGCTATTTATTTATTTAAATATCGCCGTTACCGGTTTCGAACCGATAGCTTCATCTTCAGACGGATAGTTCACGTTTTACATTACATTTCGTGTTTTGTTTCGCCACCTGACGAAACTCCTTGGGGTGGCGATACCCTACAACCAAAACAAGATGTGAGACAACGTCTTTTTAATTGTAATTGTGGCTCACAACGATTGTAAGAGATGTAAATAAATCATTACTATTAAATAGAAGATGTTACTTACAACAGTACTAAGGGTCAACATGTAAATTTGTTTCTCTGCCCTCGTGCCTAGATGTTGTTTGTCTATGTCAGAGCGAGGTTGCCACTGAGATGCAGATCAATTGAGTTCCAAATACGATGCCTTGTTCAATTGAAACCTCAACATCTGCTTATAAAATTTTCTAAAAGTCTTAATTCTATGGAATTTTTTTTACTATGTGAACCTACACCACGTTAAGGCTAGTGCGGTATTTCATTTCGACTACAAGTTATTTGCATGGATGTTTCATGCATGTTGTAATGTTCCTTGCAGTTCTTGAAGTCTGTCTAATGAGCTTTTCTACATATAACATGCTACACTGGTACAAAATGGGGATGTATATGCTTTATTATCGAAGACCTAGATCGTTTTTAATTTTACGAAGCAGATCTTTTATGATTGCTGGTGGGATTGAAATATACCGGATAGCACATCACCGTACGAGTCAATAAAGTTTTCCCGTGGATTGATCTGGAAGAAGTCATATAACAGATCATCTAATTTATCTTGCTCTGTCTCTATTGCTTTGCCAGCGTTTGATGATTTTGGCCACGAAGTCCACTCTACTTGTTGATCTGAGCATCATATTTTGGCGACTGTTTATGTTAGTTTTACGTTCCATACATCTTTTGAAGACTTTTTTAGGAAAATGATCCGGAACGAGTCAGTTTACAGGATAAATAATAAAAAAATTATTTTTCAGGCCTACACATGCAACTACTACACTTTTTAATTTTTATAGACTACCGTTTTCTGTATACAAATTCGTCTATGGGATAGAAAGAATTTTCCAGAAGAAATGAGTTTAATATTGATTTAATGCATATTTTGCTACCTTTCAGCCATTTCATGTTACTGGGAAAGCGATTAATAATAATTGTTGTTACTGCGCTCTTTTGTGCAGTAAGTACTTTGTTTCTAAGTGGTCCGTCACTCCAGAAAATTATGCCATAAAAGTTAGTGGCAAGGGAAACTCCCCATCACAGCCCCTCAGATTTAGTGGTAAAATGGCATATTGGATAGCCCGGCTAAAACTGGACACAGATGCAGCGTCAAAACAGGAAGAAGGTGTACAGAACTCTGAAAGAAGAAGCAAAACAGAAGCAATGAACGGCCTAAGCTCAAGATGTGAAACATTGATCGGAATGTGAGATTCATAGCGTTGTGGTTGTATGATAACGGTTTTAGCCTACAAAGCAGACCATCCGTATTCAAATCTTCCTCCTGTTCCGTTCTTCCTTTTTCACGAATTTTTGAATTTTCCATCCAGTCATTGATGTGTCTCTTCTCCTTCTGTAATCTTGGCAATTGTCATATTTTATATTGGTTATATATAGCGAGCCATGAGGTAGGAATATACCGTCGCAAGTGAATGTGATGAATAGTGACAGAAGGCGAGATGCCGCATAGACTTCTCAAAGAAACGGAGACGACAAATAATCGGATGTGAACTGTGTTACAAAAAAAGGATGTCAAGAGTCATTACTTCAAACGGAACGGAACGGAAGAGGCATAACATGAGGTACTTGCGTGGAACAAATAGGAGCTAGTTACGTCTGGCGGTCCCTTCCCTACACCTCGCTGTTGCAAACGGACGCTACACCACGACACGAATACAAATTTGAATACAACTTCCTTGGGGTGGCAATGCCCTACAACCAACGACTTGGTTCATTATTATAAGAAGTAAAAAAATGCGGGGCATGAGGGAGATTTGAGCGGGGATCTACCTGCTCCTATTCCAGCACCGTGACCACATAACCACGCCGCCGTAGCTATTAACATTTGGTCGATGTTGCACTTCTTGAGACTAGACAGTTCACTGTTCCAATTTTTCTTTCTTTTTCACAGTTTAGTACACCTTCTTCCCGTTTACATGCTTCATCTGTGTTCAGTTTTCGACGAGTTATCCACTGGCCCATCTTACCACTAAATCTGACGTGGATGCCACTGGACGTTTCTCTAGTGAGCGGAAATATCGAAATATGTTACGAGGCTGAAGCTCAAGTTTTCATCAGCATATACACCTAAAAATTTGGTGCTTTTTCCTTGTTTACTGACTCCTGTTCATTTGCTACGTCACTTACTGGTAAGCTACCGCAAGATGCAGTGTGCTCGACATGGCATTCGTTTGAGATAGATGCTCATGCCTAGACGCATGGAGGTCTGTGCACGCGGTTGTGCTATACATATTATGCCATTGAGGTCCGCCCACTCTTCTCGAGGAAAGGTGGTCCTAATTCTTCTCGAGTTACAAAGCAAATTTTATCGTTGGAGTTTCGGTTCAAATGGCTCTGAGCACTATGGGACTTAACTTCTGAGGTCACCAGTCCCCTAGAACTTAGAACTACTTAAAGCTAACTAATCGAAGGACATCACACACACCCATGCCCGAGGCAGGATTCGCACCATAGCGGTCGCGCGGACTGTAGCGTCTACAACCGCTCGGCCACCCCGGCCGGCGATTTTTGTACCGGCTAACGGATTAGTACTTACCGCGTCCACATCGATGTGCTTGTGGGAATCTGGAAGAGGGCTGCGATCCGAGAACGCCCCCTGTTCGGCCTCTAGTTTCGCTCGGAGACTCTGCAACAGCTACAGTAAAAGGCTGCATCAGTTGAGGTAGGCCCAGACGTGAGAGCGGGTGGACCAGCCAGAGCGCTGCCTGCCTACCGTGTCCAGGTCGACGTGCTGGTGAGCCGCCGCGGCCGGGCTGCGTTGGGGCACCGCCCCCTGGACGGCGGCGAGCGACGCCAGGGTGACGACGAGCACCAGGATGCGTACCATGGCGACGGCGGGTCACGCGGGAGGAGCCGGCGCCCGCACAGCCGGCCCGCGCTCTATAAAGGCGGCCGCTCTTATCTCGGCGATCATCACTCACCGCCATTCGATCACCGGTATCACTGCGGGACGTGCGTCGCAATCCCTCCAGTAATCCGTGTTCGCCAGAAAAAAAAAAAATTATCGAAAAGTGAGGAGACCTTTGGCGCTCATCTGTATGTTGGTTAATTATATCAACCAGATGAGTGCTTTTATTGTTCTCGTTTTCACTACGTCACGTTGACAGGTAATCTAGTTCCAAGGGGCATTGTAAGATACGCTGTCCAGTGACAAAATAATGTGAGCCCCTGTCAAAAGCCTGAATAACGAGTTCCCTCTCAGTCATTGTTCTCTCCCATGAATTGTGTATACATTTAGACGGCAAGTTACCGATGGAAAATCCGCTCGTCTGTCGTGATATAATTTGCCTTGAATACTAGAAACGGTCGAACTTTTTGTACGTTCGATGGGTGTTGGGACATTCCCGTTACAGACTTCTAGAACTGGTAGAGGGGAGAGAGTACATGATATTGTGAATTGGAACCCATGTCCGAAAACGTACCGTTTCCGTGCTACAAATATTTCAAAATGTGTTGGCAACCCGACTATTTTTACAAGTAATTGTTTAGGCGTGACCCAGCATATTACTTGTTTTACAGTTCCACCCATTAATACCCAAAGAAATCGCTCGTGTAGTCATTGACGGGTTCTCTTCAACTTTATGCAGCACGATCTCTTCCGACCGCGTTACGCAACGTCTCCTTGGAGCACCACAGTCACGCCTGCTGACGGTGAAGATTCCCGTTCTCGAAGCCGTTGCATAATTATGGTGAAAACAGTATCCGGTGGACTCGGACTTTGTGGAGAACGATCTTGACAAAGGCGACTGTTTAACATTCCTCGTGGTGTCTATTTGTTCTGAGTCGTGTCTCCCTATCTCTTTCGCGCAACGACGCTCTGAGCGTGTTTTTTTAGGGAATTGACTAGTTTGAACCTGGGACCTGCTGCTGGTAAGGAGACGCCAGACCACACATGACATGTAGAGTTCAGAAGAATTCAGTGAGACTAGCGATGATATAATCAAATACTTAATGATTTCAGCGTCAGCTCCACTGCACTCCTTGTAAACGAATCTTAATACTAACTAAATTTAGTGGAAGGGATTCAAGGCTATCCTATTTTTAGTTAGCTGGTAAAATAAAGTCGAAAAAGCAGTTAAGTTTACCATTGGAATTTTTATTCTACTCACAAAACATTGTTTATAAATTGCACTATTGAGAAAAGGAAATATTTTAATACAGGACGATAAAAACCAACTGCGTTCAACAAAAATGTAAACGAATATTCCCTGAATAGGTTTCCAAGTTCTATAATGGATCGAAGGATGACCTATGCCATATCACATCTATAATCTAGTTTTAAATCAAGTTTCATAAAAGAGAAAACTATCACAAATGGTCTACAGTGACCCTTAATTATCTTTAATTACTTATTTAACTTGTCGTAAATTACAGTGGCTGATGTGGCTTCTCAGTAATTATATAACAGAAAAATCATCGCGTTTCAGATTTTAACTTCAGGTAGCAAATGTGAATACCATGAGCTTTAATTGACGATGGACACTAGTATTACGCAAAAAGGGGATGAAACAGATGAGACTTCTGCAGTTCTGAGTGAAGCCTTACGTGCTCTTATTCGGCTATGCGTGTGTTCATTACCTTGTCGGTGGTTAGTCACCGTCATGGGCGGCGGGCGGCGCAGCTCCACACACCACGCCGTCTCGGTAGCAGCTCTCTCTAACTTCTCTTTACTACAATTTACTAAAGTGGGTTTAAGAAAAAGGTATCTGGCTGTGTTTTCAACTGACCAATCAGGGTCTCAATGTTAACCTTAAGCTCCGCCTACAAAAATTCTGTCTACCCAATGAGAAACGTTATACTTTTCGTGGTGGGGCAATGTTTTTAATGTTTACAACGTAACAGAGACGCGTATAGTCTCACGCTAAAACTTGAAGCTGGTGTGGTCCTTTTAGTGTTATCGTAAGATCTATACTGTTCACCTGGAGGGCTATATCTTTTAACATGGGCTGGGGGCTGCTCTTGGTGATCAGCCGGCAATGTGGGTGTCCGTCCCTTATTGTAGGGCCTCCTAGCCTACACGACTCTGCTCTCGGCTTCTCGTTTCTCCCCTCAGAATTGCGTCTGTTTCACGGTGGGAAGGTATGACATGCATTTAGGCGTTCTTGTGTTAGTCCGTCGTATTCCATTTGCTCACTTGTTGATCGTATTACTTTGGTTAATTTAATGTCAGGATTAATTCGGAGCTATGTGACATACTGCCGAATTTCCTATGATGTCAGGTTTTTCATGGAAGATGTTGGATTTGCCTGACACCTTACATATCACCACCCTTCGAACTTAATTTTTGCACTGAAGTTAGGCAATGATTGAATCGTTGTCTAAGTCAGTCAAAGATTCCTTTATCTAAATTTTGTTGACTACTGTTCAGCCATGTTATTCTTGTTCTATGCCAGTTTGTATTACTAATTTATATTTTTATATTCTTCCTGATTATTCTCAAAAATATGTTTATATTGACAAGAGAAGAATATTTTTATGCTATTATCATTATTAGTTTCTAATTATTTTCTTTCTTTACTTAAGTGTGAGGTTTGTTTTTTTAAGAAGTTTGTTATCGAAAGTGAGGAGTCTTTCACATCGATTTTATTAGAAATATTTTTTTTATAAATGTAGTAATTAAGTAAAACCTATTCCTAACACATTTTCGAAATATCGTGTACAAGTAAGTACTGTGAATATTGTTGATTATTATTTAAAAAATGTTTTTGTTTCTAGACATCCATTTCAACATTGTTACACTAACAAATAAGAATTATTTCCAAGAATTGCTTTGACAAAGAAATATACATACATAAGTATTGAGATATTGTCCTAATAAATGGTACAAATGTTAAAAAAGGGAAAACATCCAACAAGATAATTTTTTATTCTTTGTAGTTATAAGGAGGAAGTAAGTAAAATATAGTTATTTTTTCATTTTTATGAGGAGAAAATAAGTAACATGTAGTTTTAGTGTTTATTATGCCTTACTTTTGTTCTTTATACACTGTCCATTTCAGAAGAAATGATTTATTTTTATCGATAGTCTATTTTTACTTAAGTCCATAGTCAATGACTGTTATTTTGTAGTTTATCAGCTGTCTGGTGTGCTTTACTTATTTAGATTTTCACTTGCGTCTTTTGCACAATTCCTACATCACATGATTTCACACATTTTCACAAACCTATGAATGTTTATGCATGAGGTTGACGAATGTTTTTGCACGAAGTTGATGGACTTGAGAAAGATGGATGTGGGCAAGTATTTGATGTATAGCTTCATTCGTCATTTCTTGTTGGCTTTGCAACAGTGTATTGCTGTTGTGGAGGTCCCGTAATGGAACTGAGATGTGAGTGCGGACTCTCTTGGTTTACTGGCTTTGTATGCGTGAAAGGCATCGTTATATGTCGCTGAAAGCGGTTGCTTTTCGTTGTAATACTTTGCAGACGACCAGTTTACAATAGGATAGGGATTTGGAAAGGTATGTCGTCTATTCTTCAGCCATCTTCTTTCTTGGTCTCAATCTTGTGAATCTTCAACTTCTGTTTTCCTTTTTTTCTCTGCTTCTTACTTGATTCCTGGTTCTTCTCTGGCCAGGATATTGGAATATTTATTGACAACTAGTCGCTTTGAAGTTCTTCTCTTAGTAACAGTTTGATAAATTGTTTGGACATGTCATTTCTACTTTGTGGAAGTTTTCTTCAGTTTAGTGCTACAGCATTGCTGTTTAATAGCAGTAGTACGACTTTTAGACTTTTTTTTTAGCAGTGGTGGCTTGCCTAAGTCGTTTTCTCGCCGGCCGTTTTTTGCTCATTCTGCTGTGTTGGACTGACTCCGCATCCCAGTGTTTAACAGCGGCGAAAGTCTGGTGTTTGCTTCTCTGTCCCCGCAGGTTTCCCTTTAGCAGTAGATTTACTGCTGACTTGGGATACAAGTGCCCTTTGTTGGTCTCACTGTCCTTTCCCTTCTCTCGACACTTCTGCCTTGTAGGAACACGTCTTGCTAATTACATCCTTCTCTTTCTTGATACTTCACTTCTTGCAACTTGTGGGTCGTTGCTTCTGGTTTTTGCTGGAGTTTTTTACTATAGTTCTTACAAAAAGTTTTACTTATAATTATCTAACATATGTCTAGTACCTATATTGTTTTACGCCTTTTTAAAAAGCTTTACAAATTTCGGCACCCTTTCCATGTTACATTTCTAAGATATTTTGAGTCTTAACTTCTACAAGAATCCTCAAATTCGTTTTTATTTTTGTGTAGTGTTGTGGTGTATAGCATTTTAGTATTTCATGCTGTTAGACTATCTACTCTTTATCCCTTCACCTTAATCTATGCCACTATTGGTGTTATTTTTGTTTTTATCGAAACTATTTTCTTTTTCCCACCTTCCTCTCTCTTCATTCTTCTTTCTCCTGACGATCTTATCTGCAACATAAACTTGAAATATTGTGCTGATAATTTGCCAGTAATAAAATTAATCTTCAAACTTTTTGATATGGCTCACATGGTGAAGTCCTAAGGTTTTTCCTGTTTTTGGGTTCATTAGTTCCACAGCATTATCATGAGCAATTCGGCTTATTTTGACCGGTCCTTAGTATGCAGCATAAAACTTATGTATTTTGTGTTTCTGTTTGCTGGAGAGATGGTGTGTTTTTACAAATACTTTCTGGCCTACTGAGAATGTTCTTTTAATTGCTGTTCTATCTCCTCTTTCTTTTCTTTTAATGGCTGCCTTTCTGATGTTGGAGAGTGCTGTTGCAATGACTTGTTTGTGCTGTCTACATGGTACAATAGGAAATATAACATTTTCTCTGGTTATGTTTGGGGGTTGAATATCTTTAAGTATAGTAACTGGAGGTAGTAGTGTAGTGCTATGTGGCATTTCATTTATTACTTCTTTAAAATCTTTAAGATATATATCCCAAGTGTTGTGTCTTTTGCCTGCATATAATCGGCATAAAGTGCCTATGTCCTTCATATATCGTTCTGCTGGATTTTCGCTAGGTTTGTACTTAGGTATGTAGATGGGTTTTATTTTGTGTTGTTTTAAAAATGGTTCAAATGGCTCTGAGCACTATGGGACTTAACATCTATGGTCATCAGTCCCCTAGAACTTAGAACTCCTTAAACCTAACTAACCTAAGGACAGCACACAACACCCAGCCATCACGAGGCAGAGAAAATCCCTGACCCCGCCGGTAATCGAACCCGGGAACCCGGGCGTGGGAAGCGAGAACGCTACCGCACGACCGCGAGATGCGGGCTGTGTTGTTTTAACATGTTCTGCCATTGCAGTGATTTGTATTGTGGGCCATTATCCGAAATTATTCGTTCCACCCGACCTACTTGTCTGAGAAAATCTTGTCTAAATGCTTTACTTATAGTAAGACCTATTGCCTGTTTTAATGGTGTCAAGGTAACATATTTAGAAGTGAGTTCCAAAACGACAAGTATGAAAACATATCCATTTTTTGTGCGTGGGAGGGGCCCCATCAAATCTGTTGCAGCTATTTGTTTTAATTTTTTATGGATTATTGGAAACATAGGTGGTTTGGTTTGGAAAGTGACTTGTTTAGCCGTCATACATTTTTTGCATTTGACTAATACTGTTCTAATTCGTCTTTCAAGATTAGGAAAATGACTTGTTTGTTTTATTTTTAAATAGCATTTCTTTGTTCGAAAGTGGCCATTACTTAAATGTGTGTACCATATGTACTTATTAATTAGTTCATCTGGGATATAAATTAACCATTCATTCGTTGTAACATTTCGTCTAAAAAATAAAACATTATTTTTTCGGAGATAGTGCTGTCGAATGCCTGGAAAATCCTTACTTCTTCACTTGTGTTTGATTCCTAGTATTTCGGGACGCTTGTCCTGTTCTTTGATATGTTTTTCAATGCTATCGTAATGTAGTTTTCGAAAGGTACTTGTTTGATATAGTACATTGTAAACTGGTCTTCTGCTGCTTCCAAACTTATGTTATTGGAAGCACTTTGTGGACATCGTGATAAAGCATCTGCTAATACATTCGCTGGTCCTGGTATGTGTGTAATAGTGAAGTCAAATTCTTGTAGTATTAACATCCATCTGGCTAACCTCCCATGAGTTAGTTAGGCTGATAACAGAAATCTAATGCTTTGTGGTCAGTTTATTCTTTTGTTTTTCTTCCGAATAGGAAGTATCGAAAACTTTGGAAGCCCCATACAATGGCCAGTGCTCCCAGCTCCGTGACTGAATAGTTTTCCTCGCTTTTTGTGAGTACACGACTGGCAAATGCAATTGTTCTGTATGATCTTAGCCCTGCCTGTTCGTATTCTTGGAATAAAACAACTCCTAAACCTGTTTTCACGCTATCAGTGGCCATACAAAAATTTAATGTAACCACCCCTGCCCTCTGACTATTCTGCTGCACATCGACCTAGCATATATGTTTACAGACGGCCTTACCACGTAAAGGGTACGTTTCCGGACATTAATTCTTATTCTAAATACTATGTACTCACTCTGTAAGGGGAATTTTCGGATACCCTGGATACTGATGGCTCCAAATTAGGAGAGACATGCAATGTGGTATGTGCCTTTCTCTGTCCACAAAGACGTATCTCAGACATGCCTCAACTGCCGAAGGGAACTTCGATTGTTTCTGCGGAAGCTTTAGCCATACTAGAAGCCTTAAATGTGTCAGCCCCCTTAATGCTTCTAAGGCCCTCATTGTTTCTGATTCTTTGTCCGTTTGACAATCTCTAATCCATAAAAAGTGGAATTCTAAAATCAGCAATCTTATCTTCGCAGTCACTTGGCAAAGCATCCACTGCGGCATAATTCATAACGAAGAGGTCTTTATTGTTGTTAAGGAATCCACCAGCTCCGCAACTTTTACCGACCTCAAACTTTCGCCCTTTGAGTTGTTCCATCTGGCCATACAGTAGCCCTTTCAACAGTGGCAAGAGGACTGTAACGTATCTGAACTACCCAGGGGAAGATATTAAGCAAGCATTCAGCCTGTCCCATGTAGGTTTTGGTTTCATGATATTTGATTACACAGGTGACTGATATCTACTGTCTACAGTGTAAGATTCAATCGCAGAAGCTTTCTGGTGAGCCTTCACCCTAGTGGAATTTCTCCAGCCACGCTCTGTGAGTGTAATAACACTACAGAAGGTGATAACAATCACATTCTGTTGGCATGTACAACACTAACCCAGCGCTGGGTACTGTGTGTGAGACCTGATAGTCAAGGGAAGGCAGGACTCGGTTACGATTGTGGACGGGGCCGTAATCAGTTACTGTTGGTTGCCTTATACAGTTACACACAATTTAATTTTGAAACAGTAATTCCAGACTCAACAATAAATAAAAATACCACACGTTATTAATGAAGGAATAAGCAACTATGTAAATAATAGTGTTTTCAGTGCCTTACAATTTAGCAAAACACCATAAAATACAGATAATGTTAAAAAAAGAAAAACAATCCACTGTGATCACGGCTGACGGCTTTACACGACAAGAATGAGAATAAATTAAGAATGTTTAAGAACTCGCTGCAATTACAAGTTACAGGTACTGAAATATTAAAAATTAAGTGGCCATAAACACAGCAGAAGGTATCAGACGCCAGGAATGGCAGTAAATAAGGTTATAAGGCTTACTGCTAAAATACAAATATCGAAATATTTTTTTCAACGAAAATGACCACAATCACATCTGAAGGCCTTACACACCAGGAATGCCAATTATATAAAAAATTTAGAAACCTGCTGTAAAACAGCAAATACAAGCAAAGGTTAATTATAAGAAACAAGCAACTGACCACCAAACGGGTGAAATAAGATGATGGTAACCTTTAAATGCAACCCTTACACTGCTAGATTTATTCCAGAAGGCGACCGGAACTAGTAACTAGACATACATAATCTTTAATGTAGGTATTACAAGGTATGGTAATAAATAATACAATAATGAAATACAAGGACCAGTCACAGATGGTGCTCCAGGAATTGACCTCTGAGAAGGTCCGGCATCAAACACTTTTGCGAGCGATGAGATAGGCAGCCAAGAGTTGCATTCACTTCACAAGATGGTAACTCAGACTAGTGAAAGTCTAACGGATAACTAATAATAATCTTGCTGAAGCTGTCTGACGTCCAATAGACCAAACGCAAGAATGGAACAACACGCCGAAGCCGGAACTGGCGGACTGTACTTTGCCCCCAGAATACTGTGCTTAGAGCGCCCGGAGCGAGAAAGGAATCACTACCACCAGAGTAGAAGAATCACAAACGGTCTACAATCAAGAAAGCTGTCAAAACTACACGCCTTACCGAACAGCAGCGGCAAGGCGAGGAAACGTACACTGCTGTTACATACACTGACCCCCAGGGCAGGTAACTGGGACGTTAGCGGCCAGCAGGCAGGAAAAATACTGCTGGTTGAACTTAACAAATTGTAACAAGCTAAATGCGGTAAATATTAATAAGGAGTGGAGGAAAGCTAATCAGATTCGCTTTCCCCAAGCACTCCACTCGCTGCTCTTCGCCTCGGCAACACAAATCCAAGTCACTGGAGAATCGAGACATGTCACAATGGTGGAGGATTCTCAATTGAACTGAAATGCACTCATCTTAAAGCCTGCAGGATCCGGTTTACGACGAGGTCGTGCACCCTCGTGACCACAGCCCTTCCATCCGGCAGTCCATGCTCGCCGCCAGCGGTCCCAGCGTGTCCTAGCACTGCACGGAACTGGCTCCTCCTCAGTCCCCAACCGAACTCGCATACCCACGCAACCCAGAAAAAGAACGACGTCGCCCCAAAGATAGGGCAACAGTTACTACATATCAATAACCGCTACTGCTGCCACAGGCTTACGAAACCGAGTGGCGCCAGTCAACACGAGAAGACACAACCGCAAATGTGCCAACTAAACGATACCGTCTGGCCTGTAACAGAGGGCGGAAACCTACACACCGCACCAATGCTAGCCGCAGCACGGCTCAGTGTGAATTATATATGAATAATTGCTTTAATGTATGCTCTAAACAGTTTATTACTAGTACTCCTATTTTTAACTTTAATGTATTATCGTGTGGTGCTGTGTAAAATTGATCACAGCATGTTCAATACCTTTATTAAAGGTATACGTGTAACTTTAGTGACATTTGTGCCACTACAACAATGTTAATCGTTAATGTTGTTATAACTGTATACTGTATGCAGTTATGCCATCAATTTATGGGTTGTACTACATGTCTCTTATTTAGCTGGCTAAATGGGTGTTAACTACGGCAGGAAGAATAAATAAATAAATAACCACCTTTTGCAGCATGGAACACCGCGAGACGTGCAGGAAGAGAGTCAGTGAGATTCTGGAGGGTACCGACACGGATGTGGATCCATATCGACTCCAGTGCCATGTTTAGCTGTGCTAGGATTCTCGACTGAGGATCTGCGACGTGAACAGACTGATAGAATTGGTCCCACAAACTCTCAGTTGAGTTTAAATCCAGGGAATTTTTTGACCAGGGGAGTACGGTTAACTCATCCTGACGCTCTTCGAACAACGCACGCATACTGCGAGCTGTGTGACACGTTGTATAGCCCTGATGGTAGATGCCATCGTGCCAAGGATAAACAAACTGCATGTCTGGGTGCGCATGATCCCCAAGAATAGATGCATCAGAAAGCTCCCACGACTGTAGCAGGATGTCTGGATTCAGAATTTTGACGCCATCGTACCAATGGCCATCTGTCTGACGGAGCAAAAAAGTTATTTACCAGACAAGGTCACCTGTCACCACTCAACGGACGTTCATTTTCGGTACTGGCGTGCAAATTCCACCCTTCGTCGCCAACGAACAGGACTCAGCGTGGGTGCAGGCAGGATTCAAATGTTGCTATAAACACAGTGTATGGATAAATCTGGCTACAACTGGTGAATGTAAACTGTCAGTATTTACAGTAAACAACAATGGAAATTAGTCATGTCTTGGAATACTGGCCAAAATGAATGGAATCGAGGACATTTACTACCCTAAAAGGTACACAAACGTTTCTTTTATAAACCTTCACTCTGGTTTGGACCGGCTTGAAACGAATTCTTATATTCTACCTGAACGTGGCAGACCTGCCGTTGTGCACCTAACACAGAACAACCATTTGTGGAGTATAAAATTGGTGGAATGTTCGCATTTAATGGACACTCCTTTGCAGAAGTTTAAAATTTTTCGTTCTTTACAGAGATTCCGCCGTAATGCATCAGAGAAGATGTCGAAAACTATATCAATAGTGTTACGGCGGAGATAAAAAGCAAAGTTAAAACCCCGAATTCTCTCCTCTAGAACATTGTAAGAACGAAAAATGATAATTTTAAACCAATAAAAATAGATATTTTATAGAAATGGGTGCTAAAAGCTGTAGAATTACTGAAAACCGAACCATACCCTGGTAAATACTGACAGGGTTTAAAAGTGAAACAGATCAGTAGTGAAGGTCACGATTTAAACAACCAGAAACGTGACATTACCGACGCCCCTTGCACTAAGGAGTGTATTGTAAAGGAGGTATCTAGGTCTAAGTTCCTTACAGCAGAATCACAGTCCAATCTAGTTAATTTATGACTAAGATATTTAATAGTATTTTAGGAAAAGCCTGGTGCTATCTGTAGTTATGAGTAGCGTGTGGCTATCATTCCCCACAAGACTTATTGGTGTACTTCATACTCCATTTCATGGACCAAACGACCTGTTGTGACCCAGTCTGTAAGTAATTATGTAATAACCGGTTTGCATCCAGAGGGAACTATAATTGAAGCATGTACTATCAATGGAATTTGTATTTAGGTACGTATTGGGAGTGTGTGAACCAGTGTGTGCGTGTAATCTGTACAAATTTATTAACAAGAACTTTCTACACAGTTATGGAACTCATACATTATAGGGAAACATGTATAGAATGAAGTCAGTTGCGTATTCATTTTACAATCCATTCGCCTAAAACTTGCTTTGCAAATATTGCAGAAATGAGAAATGCTATTGAAGTGCAGTTTTCACAGAATAGGTTGATAGTCAGGGTCTCGTATTATTAGCCGACCAATAGATTGTAATAGTACTTAGAAAGTTAATTTTTGTGCTAACATACACTTTTTAAATGGAAGAATACCTACTGACTTAACAAACTAAACATAGGGTAATTCAGAGTGTCAGAAATGTTTGTTACAGGAGACTAGTGCAAATCGTTTACGAGATATCGTATTTTGAAAAGTTCCCACACCGACACATCGTAGCACACACGAAATAACAACACAAGTATATACTGTAGTTATTTCGATTCTGACTTCTAACGAGACAACAGATCTTCACATGGTTGACGACATATGGAAGTTTGGTTCTGGCTGTGAGTCGTCGACGGAAAGCCTAAGAGTAAGGCGACCCAGCTGACAATAAGCGGGAAACCCGGATTCGATCCCGGTCACACTAATTTTCACTGTCGCCATTCCATTTTACAGCTGATGGTTGTCTATATTAATAAATTGAATGTATCACAGCTTATGTTCAAAATTACCAACGGCAGCAATACACGTTTCTGGTCTGGTATGGAACGACTGCTGCACACATGCTAGAATTTCAGTGGAGATATACGAGCATGATGCAGCAACACGTCACTGAATATCATCGAGTGTTGTTGGCATGTCCTTGTAGACAGCATCTTTCAGCTTTCCCCACTTAAAACGGTCGACAGTCGTCAAATCCAGGGAATGGGCTGACCAAAGTACAAGTCCTTTGCGTCCAAGTCAACGTTTTGAAAACAATTCGTGAAGGTGTGCTGTAGTAATTCGTGCACTATGGGCTGGACAGCCATCATGTTGGTACCATAGATTCCTCCTAGACTTCAGAGGAACTTCTTCTGGCAACCGTGGAAGTTGGTCTGTTAGAAGACTACGATACTTGTGCGCGTTCATTGCTCCGTCTATGAAAAACGGGCCTATGAGATGATGGTTCAGTATCCCACACCACACGGTTTCACTCCATGGGCGCTCCTGACGAAGCCAATAGGGATTATCGACAGACCGATACTGAATATTTCAGCGGGTTACCTGGGCATGATTGGTAAATGTGGCTTCATCAATAAACCGGAAGATGTGTGATAGCCGGCCGCGGTGGTCTAGCGGTTCTAGGCGCTTCAGTCCGGAACCGCGCGACTGCTACGGTCGCAGGTTCGAATCCTGCCTCGGGCATGGATGTGTGTGATGTCCTTAGGTTAGTTAGGTTTAACTAGTTCTAAGTTCTAGGGGACTAATGAACTCAGAAATTGAGTCCCATAGTGCTCAGAGCCATTTGAACCATTTGATGTGTGATACATCTCGCATATCCTGTCAGAATGCCAATGTACAGAAGTTTCCATGCAGCTCTTGATGGAGAGAGATGTGATAGGTATGGAACCTATGTTAATGGAATATGCATAGGACACTTGTCTGTGTCATGTCACTTCCTCATGCGACTGCGCGGGAGCTACCGTACAGATCAACTGCAACAGCAACAACAACTTTAATTTGCCCTCCCCCCCCCCTCCCCCCTATTGTAGTCACTTGTTTCATCCTGCTACGGTATCTTGGTGTTACACAACCTCTTTCACGTACCTAGCTGAGGAGTTTGATAAATAATTCTATTGGGATATCTATCCGCATGAGAACCGACTGCATTCTTCCTACACTCTCCATACACCATGAGCGTGTCTACTTTTCCTGCAGTAGTAAATACCGTAGCCTACTCGCGACCTGCTTCCTGGACTGTTACTCACTGACTAGCAAGTCATAATACACTCAAGAAACACACAGCACACTGTAAGCAAACATAAAAGCATCTTATCTAGCAATTACACAGGTTGAATGGCACAAACAAGTGTCGCTGTAGAAACTTTGCACAGTACGATATCTCATAAGCTACTCGCACTGGATTCCTTCAACATACACCACTGACACTCTAATTTACCCTACTGTTAGTTTGATAATGTCAACAGGAATTGTTCCATTTAAAAAGTACATGTTTGGACAAAAATACATTTTCTAAGAATTATTACGATCTTTGCATTGTTTAAGAATATGAGGCCCTGACTACCAATCCATTCTGTGAATACCACATATCAATAGCACACTTTATTTCCTCAATATTTGCAGGTGGTTCAAAAGAGAGCGAGCGAGCGAGAGAGAAAGAGAGAGAGATAGAAAACGGTTCTGACTTTCATGAGGAGCTATTTATTAATCTTTATTAATATCCTAGTTAGAACTTTAGTACTGAACTGTCAAAAATGACCATCAGCTTTACTGTATGTCCATTTTGTGTTCGCTTCATTGCCACCAGGTCCCCAACTTTGTACGTGGAGGCTTTCTTCCAACGTAGGTTCAAGCTAGCACGATTTTCTTCTTGCACCTTGCTGATCTGTAGCTTAGCTTCTGCCTTCAAGTTACAGCACCTTTCTTCAAACGAATTAATAATTTCTTCTTCTAATAATTTAGTGACATGATGATCAGTCTGTATGTGCATCTTAACTCTTACCAAGAGTTCAAATAGTGTTGTCCCAATACTTTTCTTGTATGTTGAATTCACAACACGTTGAACTGTTGGTACCACCTTGTACCTTTCATTAGGGCTAGGAAAACTAAGCTTAGCATTGATTTTAGCTCTTGACCGCTCCTCTAGGGAGTCGTGCCGATATTAAAATGTCTTCGATTCCTTCTTTAGTGCAGTACTCCTTGAATTCTTGAGAAGTAAAGCAAGTTCCTCTACCAGTAATTACTTGGGCCAGATTTCCAAAATTAGTTTTCTATAATACCATCTCAACAACTGCTTCTGTTGACTCTGTAATCTTTACAGGATATATCCAGTTAAACTTGGTAAATGCATCAGTTATACTTAAAATGTGGTTGTATCCTTTGTGTGTTGATCAAAGTGGACCAATGTGGTCCATTATGATAAGTATATAACTGCTCGCTTTCTTTGAGTAATGGACGAAGGAAATTTTCGCTACTTCCCAATTTTTTATTAACAATTAAATATTTTGCACACTTAGAGATCACTGTTTTCATCTTTTCATCTCACCAATCAAATTTAGCTCTGGAAGGTTTTGAATGCCCATTGTCTTATCAGAGGTCACATTTGTCCACAGCGTATGGCATAACCAAGAAACTCAACAGTTATCTTCAAGAAATGGCATTTAAAAAAATTAATTTTGAAGCCTTATTCTGCTGCAGTTTCTAACACTAAACCAAGCCGCTGAACATCACTCTTTGTTGGTATTTTAATATTGTTCATGTAATAAATATAACGTTCTCTCGAGCCAAATCCAAAAAAACACTGTTTAGTGAACGCTGGAACACTGAAGGTGAATTTGATAACCCAGACAGAACTTCCCTAAATTCTGAATCTACCCCGAGTATGTCACAAGGGAGGTAAACGAGGTATATTTTTGGTTTTCATCTTCAACATAAACATGAAGGAAAAGCATTCTCGAAGTCTAGTGCGCAAAGCACACAGCCACGTCACATCCCTGTAGAGCTGCACCATGGGAAGCAAGGAGAGGATGTTGGTTGGTGGCTGGTGTCCTCGTTCTACAACACAAACTGCACGCAGTTAATAACTGGGTTCTTTATTCATAAAGAAAGAGCTACTTAACTTAAGTTTCCATGTAATGTGGTGGAAGCTCTCATCTGTGTAGTCCACGTAACCTCATTGCTGTTGAAGTAGAGGTCCGCTGTGTTCACTTTAAGGTTACTATGTGCTGCTTGTTTCTGTACTAGAGGTTAAGTCTGTGGCTGCATCTCGGTGACACGCTGGAACAGACTCTAACTGGCGTAAGAGGCTTGAAGTAATTGGATAAATAACTCAAACGAACTGGCTAAACTGGCCCTCCAGTCTGCTGCGGCGGTCATAAATACTGGCGGCTGAGAGGGCGTTGGTGGCGAGTTCCCAACGAGTCTTGTCGTTGGCCTCTATCGGTACTCTCATAACCTCTATGCCGCGTGGTGTGCTGGCACCAGCGTACGCCAACACATTCCCCCCTCCCCCGAAACGCCACACTGTTGTCGTCTAGTGAGGCTGCGAACGACAACGGGGAGTGAGGCAGGATGCTGGACGTCGTGATTGGCCGGGATCCATAGCTGTGGAGGACGGCTGACTCCCGACCGTACCCCCGTACCCCACCATCTGGCTTGCGAGGCAACGGAAACATCCTCCCGAAAACTGCTGCCAGGGCACCCGTGCAGGCCTGAGGGTGCGTGCTGGGGCGATGACGGCGATGGCGACGGCGAGTCCACATGGTCAGCGAGTGGGAACGGTGGAGGCGAGGGCGCATCGTCCATCCACTCCTCCTGGGGTGCCTTGGTGGCACCAGCTGGTGGCTGCGAAAGCCACGCGGTCCCTTGAAGCCATGAATCTGGAGGAAGAAAAGCAGCAGAATCACGGGGCAAATGACATGCGCGAATTTGGTTGTGGTGGCGATGTCGGTTCTGTTGGCGGCGCTGCAAACCATCGGGACCTGCAGTTAAGTACATGTAAGAGCCATTGCGTTTCTGGATTACGCCTCTGTCCCAGCGCCCACGGTTGCCATAAATCCTGAAAAGGACGCAAAGCGATACTTGCGGACCACTGGCGGCGCTAAATATTGCGGTGGGTGCAGCAAGTGGAGCAACGTCCGATGGCGGCGGCCATGCAGAAGTTTCGCCGGTGATGGTCCGACCCATGAGTGGGAGTGATAGGGCGCGAGGAAGAGTTGGAGCGCCTGTTCCCGTCTGTGGATGGTGCGAAACTTGGCCATCTGTGGCTTGAAAGTACGTACGAAGCGTTCTGCTTCTCCATTGGACTGTGGGTGAAATGGAGCACTTGTTAGATGACGAATTCCCCTGCGTTCGCAAAACTGTTAAATGCCACGTGAAGTGAACTGTGATCCGTTGTCCGACACAAGTACTTCGATGCAAAATATTGAGGACAACGCTTGGAAGGTGCTACGTGATGTGGTAGAGTTCATAAGCACCGCAAATGGGAACTTCCTAAAGGAGTCTACCACAATGAACCAAAGAGTGTTCCAAAATGGTCCAGCGAAGTCTGTGTGCACTCGCTGCCGTGGCGATTGAGTCTTAAGCCAAGCTGCAAATGTCTGTGGCGGAGCGGACTGGTTCTCCGCGCATGCGCGACAGTGTGGCGTCATCTGTTCAATGTGGGCGTCCATGCGCTGCCTAGTATAGTGCCGGCGAGCTAACTGTTTAGTGCGAACAATTTCCCAACGGCCTTGATGGAGCAATCGCAAGACATCCTTTTGCAACACTTTACGAATAAGCACACGCGATTGTCCACTGTTATTTTGAACTAGAATCACACTTTGTTGAACTGAAAGGCTATGCCGACGTGCAAAATATGGGTGCGCATCTGAGTTCTGGATACTGTTGAATGAACGAGGCCAAGACGTGCGAATATAATACAACAAAATCTTGAGGTCTGGGTCTGCTTCCGTGGCCTGTGCAATTTTTCTGTTGTTCACGGAAAAAGATTACAGCAATTCAGAGTACTACGCATCGATTTGGCAACAAGTTGCGGCATATGCATCAAAATCAGAGTCTATGCCAACCGGAATGCTAGATAGGGCATCTGCATTGCCATGCTTTACCGTAGGTCTGTATGCAATTTCATACTGATACTGCGAAAGTGCCGGCCGCGGTGGCCGAGCGGTTTTAGGCAGTTCAGTTTGGAACCGCGCGACTGCTACGGTCGCAGGTTCGAATCCTGCCTCGGGCATGGATGTGTGTGATGTTCTTAGGTTAGTTAGGTTTAAGTAGATCTAAGTTCTAGGGGACTGATGACCTCAGATGTTAAGTTTCATAGTGCTCAGAACCATCTGACTGCGAAAACAACAAAGCCCAAGGTTGCAATTTTTGAGCAGTGCGTTTAGGAACCGACTTTGACAGATGAAACAAGGACTGCAAAGGCTTATGATCTGTCACTAAATATAACTTGCGACCATACAAATAATGATGGAATTTTGTGACACCATACACAATTGCAAGGACTTATTTCTAAATTTGAGAATAATTGTACGAAGTTTGAGTTAACAACTTTGAAGCAAAAGCAATAGGTGTATCTTGTGAACAAATTCTGTGCGAAAACACAGCGCCGAATCCTTAAGAAGAAGCGTCGACTTGCAAAACTACTGGCTTGGCAGGTTCAAAATGCTATAAACATCTGTCATTAAGCAAAGCATTTTTGAGTTTCTGAAATGCGTCTTGACACGCCTTAGACCACACAAAAGGCACATTTTTGCGACGCAAGCGGTGCATTGAAGCCGCGATCTGTGTAGAACGTCGGCTCCAGACTGTAGCGCCTAGAACCGCACGGCCACTCCGGCCGGCCAGAGCACACAAATTGACACTGTTTTCCACTGGTGTACGACCTGAGACAACAATATAGTCAAGCTAGTTTTAACAAAATGGCACTTTTGGAGTGAGGTGTTCCAAGTAACTTTGAAAAATCGGGGGTACCGAAGCACTGCCAAAAGGCAAAGGCAAATACTTGCAACAGTCCTAAGTGTGCATTTACAAGAAACACTTTGTGTGATTCTTCATCTAATGGAATTTACAAATAGTCATCACTCACATCTTAGAAAAGTGACGTCCTACACCAAGCCTGTACAGGAGTTACTCAGGCGAGGTAACGGATAAGTGTCAACTAATGCCTGTGGGTTGACTGCAGACTTGTTGTCAACACAAATACGAATGCGACCAGAAGGGATAGGCAAGAAAACGAAAGGACGTGCCCATTGACTAGCTTGAATTGGTGCAATTACACCATTATCTTGCAATTATTTCAATTCACTGGCTACTTTGTCTTGTAAAGCAATGGGAACGGGTTGGGCCCTTAAAAATTAGGCTGTGCATGGTCTTTCAGTGTAACATGTGCTTCTAAGTTATTAGCTTTTCCCATTTCTCCGGAAAACAGTTCAGGAAATTCTTTAAGCAAGCTAGTTACATTTGTTTTCGGATCAAAAGCCGATATGGAAAGTACATGTCTTGGATGCTAAGAGCAAACAAATAAAAGGAATAAAAGGCATCTAAACCGAAAATATTCGCACTGTCTCTCGATTTCGCCTGGTGTGAGATTCGTACGTGAAAGGCAAACTACACTTTCTAAGCACTGGAATTTCCTGTCCATTTTAAGTAGTGAAGTGCTTGCTATATTTAGAAAGGCGTGGTGAGCCTAACTGTTCGTACGTGGCACGTTTAAGCGAGATTACTGAGGCACATGTGTCTTACCGAAAGTTAGCACGACGGTCAACAATGCTTCGTAAGACAAACAGTTTGTTAGAATACCGTTGCACAGTGCTAGGGCCAAAATGAGGCACAACCTGTTGTGGTTTTCGAAAACAACGTTGACTACATGTGCACGAGCCTGGTTTTTCTGGGAGCGGGCAAAATTGGGGTGTTTGTGCCGTTGCATACAAACTGCTTGGACATGGCCTTTTTTTCCCACACGTAACACGTTGCGTTACGTGATGGGCAGTCTAGTCCTTTATGGCGAGCAAAACATCTAGGGCAACACTTCGATAGATTCACAGTCCTGTTTACATGTCAACGTGGCTGTCCGCGCGGCTGTGTACGCTCTCGCTGTTATGGTGCCTTGGGGTGGACTCTGACAAGGGGCGACTCGGCCCGACAAATCGCGTTCTGGTCAAACTAACCGCCCACTATGACATCCGAATCATATTGCTCTAAGATTTGCAACGGTTGAGGAAATGAAGAATCAGAGTACTTTACGGTCTGTTCCCGTATTCTACTATCGGGGACATTAATATTACAGCGTCTCTAAACATGACGTCACTGTAAAAGTTGCCACAGCTACAGTTAAATTTACACTCCCTAGTCATGCCCGTTAATTCCGTATTCCACTGGCGGTACGTCCGTTCCGACTTTTTCTGCAAACGAAAAAACTGGTATTTGGCTGCAGCTACTTGAATTTGCTGATCCTAATAATTGGTTAACGCGGTGATTACTTCGTCATGCTGAGTTCGTCGGGAGACGCAATTGGGAACAGTTTTTGTATTAACCTGAATACTGGAGACCCCACAATCGAAATAAAGTATTGTAGCTTCACAGTAGCTTGAACACAATGAACTGCACAATGAGCTTGGAACGGTGTCAGGTATTCGTGCTATTCCCCTTCTGTGTCGTTAAACTGCTGAACGTAGGTATGCTGGTCTGCAGCACTTGGGCGTGTTGCTCGGCCTGTTGTGCGGCTGCCGTTACTTGTACAGCCAGAATTTGTTATACCGTCGTCAGTAAGGCAGCAGTTTGTTGGTTCTGAAACTGAAAATCTTGTGTCAGATCCATTACATTGGCCGACTGCGGCTGTAGCGCACCCATGGCTTACAAAAATACGTTATAGCGAAAAACAAGCAAGCAAAGCCTCTGAAAACAGAAATTTGATTACTTCTGGAATTCATGCAAGAACACAACAGAAAATTTGCAATTAGAAACCCCTGCACTCTGAAACAAGAGAAGCAAGCAAATTAGTTTTTAATTAAACGTTCTCGTCGCTCCTGTTGTATTCTCCTTCGCTGCTTTTATGTCGTCTCGTTGTCACTATAGGCTTGTACCATGGGAAGCAAGAAGAGAATGTTAGTTGGTGGCCGGTATCCTCGTTCTATAGCACAAACTGCACGCAATTAATAATTGAATTCTTTATTCATAAAGAAAGAGGTACTTAACTTAAGTTTCCGTGTGCTGTGATACAAGTTCTCTTCTGCATAGTCCACGTAGCCTCAATGCTGTTGAAGTATAAGTCGGCTATGTTCATTGTATACAGGGTGTTACAAAAAGGTACGGCCAAACTTTCAGGAAACATTCCTCACGCACAAATAAAGAAAAGATGTTACGTGGACATGTGTCCGGAAACGCTTAATTTCCGTGTTAGAGCTCATTTTAGTTTCGTCAGTATGTACTGTACTTCCTCGATTCACCGCCAGTTGGCCCAATTGAAGGAAGGTAATGTTGACTTCGGTGCTTGTGTTGCCATGCGACTCATTGCTCTACAGTACTAGCATCAAGCACATCAGTACGTAGCATCAACAGGTTAGCGTTCATAACGAACGTGGTTTTGCAGTCAGTGCAATGTTCACAAATGTGGAGTTGGCAGATGCCCATTTGATGTATGGATTAGCACGGGGCAATAGCCGTGGCGCGGTACGTTTGTATCGAGACAGATTTCCAGAACGAAGGTGTCCCGACGGGAAGACGTTCGAAGCAATTGATCGGCGTCCTAGGGAGCACGGAACATTCCAGCCTATGACTCGCGACTGGGGAAGACCTAGAACGACGAGAACACCTGCAATGGACGAGGCAATTCATCGTGCGGTTGACGATAACCCTAATGTCAGCGTCAGAGAAGTTGCTGCTGTACAAGGTAACGTTGACCACGTCACTGTATGGAGAGTGCTACGGGAGAACCAGTTGTTTTCGTACCATGTACAGCGTGTGCAGGCACTAGCAGCAGCTAATTGGCCTCCACCGGTACACTTCTGCGAATGGTTCATCCAAAAATGTGTCAATACTCATTTCAGTGCAAATGTTCCCTATACGGATGAGGCTTCATTCCAACGTGATCAAATTGTAAACTTTCACAATCAACGTGTGGGCTGACAAGAATCCGCACGCAATTGTGCAATCACGTCATCAACACAGAGTTTCTGTGAACGTTTGGGCAGGCATTGTTGGTGATGTCTTGATTGGGCCCCATGTTCTTCCACCTACGCTCAATGGAGCACGTTATCATGATTTAATACGGGATACTCTACCTGTGCTGCTAGAACATATGCCTTTACAAGTACGACACAACATGTGGTTCATGCACTATGGAGCTCCTGCACATTTCAGTCGAAGTGTTCGTACGCTTCTCAACAACAGATTCGGTGACCGATGGATTGGTAGAGGCGGACCAATTCCATTGCCTCCACGCTCTCCTGACCTCAACCCTCTTGACTTTCATTTATGGTGGCATTTGAAAGCTCTTGTCTACGCAACCCTGGTACCAAATGTAGAGACTCTTCGTGCTCGTATTGTGGACGGCTGTGATACAATACGCCATTCTCCAGGGCTGCATCAGCGCATCAGGGATTCCATGCGACGGAGGGTGGATGCATGTATCCTCGCTAACGGAGGACATTTTGAACATTTCCTGTAACAAAGTGTTTGAAGTCACGCTGGTACGTTCTGTTGCTGTGTGTTTCCATTCCATGATTAATGCGATTTGAAGAGAAGTAATAAAATGAGCTCTAACATGGAAAGTAAGCGTTTCCGGACACATGTCCACATAACATATTTTCTTTCTTTGTGTGAGAGGAATGTTTCCTGAAAGTTTGGCCGTACCTTTTTGTAACACCCTGTAAGGTTACTATGTGTTGCCTGTTTCGGTGCTAGACGCTAAGTCTGTGGCTCCATCTCGGTGACCCGCTGGAACTCCACGGCGTACAGACTCGAACTAACTGGCGTAACAGGCTCGAATAACTAGCCAACTAACTCATACCAACTGGCTAAATTGGCCATCATTCATTGTTGCCTTTTGATGATTCTTTTCCTTCGTGCTTTCAGATAAGGTGTGATAAAATTCGTCGCAATTGAACAATATCTTTCCCTTCCTTTTGACCTGTGACCAATTGAAAAACTTTTTGTTTGGATCCCAAGCAGGGTTAGTAGTATTTCTTTTACTTGAGTCTTTAGCATCTTTCTTAACGGAGTTTACATTTTCATTGCCGCAACTTTTACTTCTTTTATGCAATGACTTCACAGCTCTTCTGCAATGCCTCATTTTGTCCTTACACTCCTTCACACTTTCAGCACCATAAAGTAGAAGTTGTGTGCCTGACCTGTCTTCTGTCCCGTCAGTTACACACTGAAATAGTGAGTCGTTATCAATATGGGCACGGCTGGCAATTTCCTTCATTACGAGAAAAAATTATTAAAACAGGACCTTTCCATTTCTTCTTTTGTCGAGATAGCAGTTGGTCGATCTATGCAGAACTTGATTTCGTCGAATTCTTCCTGTAAAGCTGTATTCACAGCAACCCACGACGTCAGACCCTTCTCACCCTGAATGAAAAGCTTAGCCAAACTCTTAATTAAGTTTTTTTTGAAAACAAGCAGTTACAATTGACTCCAACCCATTAAAAACGCTGTTTCCACGAAGTCCGTGATCCACTTTTTAAATAGGTATCCGTAGCGCTGCTAAATGAATTAAGAGCACCCTCGACGTCAAGAAAAAAAAAGAGAAAATTTACATTGATCTTGTGAACGTGGTGAGAATCGTGTTTCGCTTTTGTCGTCTATTTCTAATTGGAATATTTTTCCGACTTATTTTCGAATCAACTCGATCTTTCACCGCTACTCATTTGAATTGCCTCCTTTTGTTCGTCATCGACATCTTCACATTCTACGTCGTTACATTGGCACCATTATAATAACTTACAGTATTGAGAAATAATCACGCTGCAACGATAGCGGAAATATGTAAACTCATTAATCACGAGAATTTTTATCTTTCTAAAGCAACAATTACGGGATTTTGCTGTCTTGATTGTTTTCTGTTTTATCTGATGACCGAACAATCGAGCCATTTGCCGCTCCATCATTCATTATCTCATTATTGACGTCGAACTTGCGTCTTTTGATAGCATTGTCCTTTGAGTTTGTTATTTGTTTTTTTTTTCAACCACGTCATCAGATATTTCACGTAAAGAAGATCAATACCTAGGTTCAGGGGTTTTACGTTAATGCTGGGGAGCTATATATGAGAAACTGAGTATTACTTTCTGGAGCATGATATGCAAACTTAAACAAAGCAGATATGGAGATTTTCAATTTATAGTAGTAAAATTGAAGCCAGCCAGTATTTACAAAGATAATTACTTGAAAGGCTATCTTCCATAGTACTTTATGCGATTTCGTTTAATGGGTTAAATTTACTGTAATTTCATCAGCTTCGCTTCACATTATATTTTAAGACACATAGTTTAACGTCTATGGAATCCAACATTTTGGTTATGAGTGTATGAATATAAAAGATGAGGAGAACGAGAAAGACTTTAGACTTTTGCCGTTACATATTACAAATCACCTTCGTAAAAAACACATAAATATATTGACTTTGAAAGTTGCTAATACAGATACATACCATTCGTATAAAAAACTTTTTGAGAGTAACACATCGTAGCCTCACTCACGCTCATCAGTATGCTGTTGTATGTGAGCGTTGTCTGACTTACTTTTATTCCACGAAGCAAAGATACACGCAGGCTTAGATGACTGTGCACAGCCTAGCCAACCAACAGTATAATGCGTAGTGAGAAGAACGAGTATGTAAAACTTATGAGGTGTAGCAACAAGCTGAAGCTGCCTTTTTTCCTAATTATGCAGATACATAATGTATATTAGAGCCGGTTGCTACTTGCAGTCATAGTAGTAACTCCGGTCAGCCTAGCCTACTACATACAATGTGGCTATTATGAGGGAGCACTGAGTTTAAATTGTGCAGCTGTATATAAAGGCTTGGACTGTGAATGGGTTTTCATTATACAATAAAAAGATGGGTATAAATCAAAACGAATAATTGGCATTTCAGACAGCAGAGGTCTGTTGTAACTGCCGAGAACCGTTTAAAGAAGTTGATTTTTAAACGCAGGGACCCCTGCCGATCTGAGTGCTGTCCATGCCAGCTGAAATCAGAAATATCGAAGTCAAATTTCTTTGCTGCCATCAAAATATGGAAAAATGTGAATCATTAGGAAGAGTATTGCAGCAATACACCAAGACAGGTGATGCGACGTTAAGTTCTGATTTATAGATTCACTTACTTTTTTGATGCGTCCCTCGAAAAGTGTGTATCACACTTGAAATCAGATGTGCACGAGATAATGAGGGAATATTTTCATGATGATTGTGAGTTTACTTTAGTCCTTCAGAAAGGACTTTCCATAGGAGTATGTTTTCACTGGAAGATCATTTACCTCCAATTGAGAAGCTTAAAAACTTATTAACAGGTGAATCTATAACAGAAAGTGAGTATTAAGAGCCAGCCGTGTGTGGATTGTATTCAAGTACAAGATTGTTGTTGTTGTTGTGGTCCTCAGTCCTGAGACTGGTTTGATGCAGCCCTCCATGCTACTCTATCCTGTGCAAGCTTCTTCATCTCCCAGTACCTACTGCAACCTACATCCTTCTGAATCTGCTTACTGTATTCATCTCTTGATCTCCGTCTACGAGTTTTACCCTCCACGCTGCCCTCCAATACTAAATTGGTGATCCCTCGATGTCTCAGAACATGTCCTACCAACCGATCCCTTCTTCTAGTCAAGTTGTGCCACAAACTTCTCTTCTCCCCAATCCTATTCAGTACTTCCTCATTAGTTATGTGATCTACCCATCTAATCTTAAGCATTCTTCTGTACCACCACATTTCGAAAGCTTCTATTCTCTTCATGTCCAAACTATTTATCGTCCATGTTTCACTTCCACACATGGCTACACTCCATACAAATACTTTCAGAAACGACTTCTTGACACTTAAATCCATACTAGATGTTAACAAATTTCTCTTCTTCAGAAATGCTTTCCTTGCCATTGCCAGTCTACATTTTATATCCTCTTTACTTCGACCATCATCAGTTATTTTGCTCCCCAAATAGCAAAACTCCTTTACTACTTTAAGTGTCTCATTTCCTAATCTAATTCCCTCAGCATCACCCGACTTAATTCGACTACATTCCATTATCCTTGTTTTGCTTTTGTTGATGTTCATCTTATATCCTCCTTTCAAGACGCTGTCCATTCCGTTCAACTGCTCTTCCAAGTCCTTTGCTGTCTCTGACAGAATTACAATGTCATCGGCGAACCTCAAAGTTTTTATTTCTTCTCCATGGATTTTAATACCTACTCCGAATTTTTCTTATGTTTCCTTTACTGCTTGCTCAATATAGAGATTGAATAACATCGGGGACAGGCTACAAGTCTGTCTCACTCCCTTCCCAACCACTGCTTCCCTTTCATGTCCCTCGACTCTTATAACTGCCATCTGGTTTCTGTACAAATTGTAAGTAGATTTTCGCTTCCTGTATTTTACCCCTGCCACCTTCAGAATTTGAAAGAGAGTATTCCAGTCAACATTGTCAAAAGCTTTCTCTAAGTCTACAAATGCCAGAAACGTAGGTTTGCCTTTCCTTAATCTAGCTTCTAAGATAAGTCGTAGGGTCAGTATTGCCTCACGTGTTCCAACATTTCTATGGAATCCAAACTGATGTTCCCCGAGGTCGGCTTCTATCAGTTTTTCCATTCGTCTGTAAAGAATTCGCGTTAGTATTTTGCAGCCGTGACTTATTAAACTGATAGTTCGGTAATTTTCACATCTGTCGACACCTGCTTTCTTTGGGATTGGAATTATTATATTCTTCTTGAAGTCTGAGGGTATTTCGCCTGTCTCATACATCTTGCTCACCAGATGGTAGAGTTTTGTCAGGACTGGATCTCCCAAGGCTGTCAGTAGTTCTAATGAAATGTTGTCTACTCCTGGGGCCTTGTTTCGACTCAGGTCTTTCAGTGCTCTGTCAAACTCTTCACGCAGTATCATATCTCCCAATTCATATTCATCTACAGCCTCTTCCATTTCCATAATATTGTCCTCAAGTACATCGCCCTTGTAAAGACCCTCTATATACTCCTTCCACATTTCTGCTTTCCCTTCTTTGCTTAGAACTGGGTTTCCATCTGAGCTCTTGATATTCATACAAGTGGCTCTCTTTTCTCCAAACGTCTCTTTAATTTTCCTGTAGGCAGTATCTATCTTACCCCTAGTGAGATAAGCCTCTACATCCTTACATTTGTCCTCTAGCCATCCCTGCTTAGCCATTTCGCACTTCATGTTGATCTCATTTTTGAGACGTTTGTATTCGTTTTTGCCTGCTTCATTTTCTGTATTTTTGTATTTTCTCCTTTCATCAATTAAATTCAATATTTCTTCTGTTACCCAAGGATTTCTACTAGCCCTCGTCTTTTTACCTACTTGATCCTCTGCTCCCTTCACTACTTCATCCCTCAAAGCTACCCATTCTTCTTCTACTGTATTCCTTTCCCCCCTCCTTGTCAATTGTTCCCTTACGCTCTCCCTGAAACTCTGTACAACCTCTGCTTTAGTCAGTTTATCCAGGTCCCATCTCCTTAAATTACCACCTTTTTGTAGTTTCTTCAGTTTTAATCTACAGTTCATAACCAATAGATTGTGGTTAGAGTCCACATCTGCTGGCCGCGGTGGTCTGGCGGTTCTAGGCGCGCAGTCCGGAACCGCGCGACTGCTACGGTCGCAGGTTCGAATCCTGCCTCGGGCATGGATGTGTGTGATGTCCTTAGGTTAGTTAGGTTTAAGTAGTTCTAAGTTCTAGGGGACTGATGACCACAGTAGTTAAGTCCCATAGTGCTCAGAGCCATTTGAACCATTTTAGTCCACATCTGCCCCTGGAAATATCTTACAATTTAAAACCTGGTTCCTAAATCTCTGTCTTACCATTATATAATCTATTTGAAACCTGTCAGTATATCCAGGCTTCTTCCATGTATACAACCTTCTTTTGTGATTCTTGAACCAAGTGTTAGCTATGATTAAGTTGTGCTCTGTGCAAAATTCTACCAGACGGCTTCCTCTTTCATTTCTTAGCCCCAATTCACGTGTTCTATTTAGCGACTACGTTTCCTTCTCTCCCTTTTCCTACTGACGAATTCCAGTCACCCATGACTATTAAATTTTCGTCTCCCTTCCCTAGCTGAATAATGTCTTTTATTTCATCATTCATTTCTTCAATTTCTTCGTCATCTGCAGAGCTAGTCGGCATATAAACTTGTACTACTGTGGTAGGCGTGGGCTTCGTATCTATCTTGGCCACAATAATGCGTTCACTATGCTGTTTGTAGTAGCTTACCCGCATTCCTATTTTCCTATTCATTATTAAACCAACTACTGCATTACCCCTATTTGATTTTGTGTTTATAACCCTGTAGTCACCTGACCAGAAGTCTTGTTCCTCCTACCACCGAACTTCACTAATTCCCACTATATCTAACTTTAACCTATCCATTTCCCTTTTTAAATTTTCTAACCTACCTGCCCGATTAAGGGATTTGGCATACCACGCTCCGATCCGTAGAACGCCAGTTTTCTTTCTCCTGATAATGACATCCTTTTGAGTAGTCCCCGCCCGGAGCTCCGAATGGAGGACTATTTTACCTCCGGAATATTTTACCCAAGAGGACGCCATCATCATTTAACCATACAGTGAAGCTGCATGCCCTCGGGAAAAATTACGGCTGTAGTTTCACCTTGCTTTCAGCCGTTCGCAGTACCAGCACAGCAAGGCCCTTTTGGTTAGTGTTACAAGGCCAGATCAGTCAATCATGCAGACTGTTGCCCCTGCAACTACTGAAAAGGCTGCTGCCCCTCTTCAGGAACCACACGTTTGTCTGGCCTCTCAACAGATACCCCTCCGTTGTGGTTGCACCTACGGTACGACTATCTGTATCGCTGAGGCACGCAAGCCTCCCCACCAACGGCAAGGTCCATGGTTCATGGGGGGAAGTACAAGATACTAGAAGATTATTCAGATTTATATTTGAAAACTGATGTGCTACTGCTTTCAGCTGGGTTCAGAAACCTTTATGCACTTTGTGTTAAAATGTATGATGCTGTTCGTCAACTAACGTCACCTCACTTGACATGGGATGAAAACTACTAGACGAGTATAACAGCTTTTTACTGTCAGTGAACGACTTTAGTTTATCTAAGGAAACACGAGAGGCTCCATTATTCATTGTTAATACAGAAATTTTGTTACAAACAATAGCTCCATGGCTAGTTATGATAGGAAAATTGACAATTCTCGTATGTGTTACTATGAATAGCCTTTACAGCTGGTCAATGTTACATGCATGTCTACATCTACTTGACTACTCTGAAATTCACAATTAAGTATCCATCTTCAGGTCAATCTCTAATGCTTCCACCCTAGAACAGTGCACGAGAAAAAGGAACATTTAAATCATCCCGTATTAAATGAATCCACAATCCTTATATATGTGTAATTTATTGTGTAATAGAAATTTAGCGGATTCCTCTTTGTACTCATGTGGATGACTTCACACGTTGCATTATCTAGTCAATTGCCAGTTTTCGCACCATATAGATATCTTGTCTAAAGCATTTTGCAGTTGATTTTGATCAACTGGCGACTTCGTGGAATGCTAAATGGCGGCATCGTGTGAAAAGAATTTAAGATGGCTCCTCACATCGTCTCCTACATCATTTATATAGGTTAGGAATATCAGGGGGCCAATAATGCTTCCTTGTGGATCACCAGATATTACTTATGTTTCACTCGATGGCTTTCAATTAATTACTACAAACAGTGACCTATCTCACAAGAAACCAAGAATCCAATTGCACCAATTAGATAATATTCCGTACCCCCGCAATATGACTAGAAATCGCTACTGAGGGATGGTTGCAGAATGCTTCTGGAAATCTAGAAATACAGAAGTAATTTGTGATCCCCTGTCGATAGCACTCATTACTTCACGTTAATAAAGAGCTAGTCCAAAAGAACGATGTTTCCTTTATACGTGCTGACTGTTTGTAAATAAATTGTTTTCTTCGACGTAAGTCATAACGTTCGAACACGAAATATGTTCCAGAATCTTATCCAAATCGACGTTAGTGATATGGGTCTGTAATTCAGCGGGCTACACCTGTTTTCTTTCTTGACTATTGCTGTGACCTGCACAACTTTCCAGTCTTTCGTCAAGTTGACGGTTGTAAATGATTGCTAAGAAAGGTACTTTTTTTCAGTTTACCCTGAAAGGAACCTAATCGGTATACACTCTGAACCGAAGGACTTGCCTTTATTAAGTGATTTAAGCTGTATCGCTACAATGAGGATATACACCATTTGATCAAAAATATCCGGACACCTGACTGAAAAAGACTTACAAGTTCGTGGCGCCCTCCATCACTATTGCTGGAAGTCAATATGGTGTGCAACACCCTTAGGTTTGATGACAGCGTCACCGCGAGGACCATCTGCAGAAGAGGAAGCAGGAGAGGAGACTTGTTTTAGAGGGCGAGCAGATACCAACAGAGGAAACAGCCCTTGGATTTGACTCCACACCGTGGCGGCACAGCGGCAAAGAGGAAGATCACAGTGGCCGGATTACTTGCGATATTGCGTGGCTGGGCACACTTTGCTTCAGGTTTATCTGGCTGGTCGTTTCCGAAGCAAAACCTGGAGACAGCGTGTTTTCCTGTGTGAGTGATTTGTGAGACGTGGCTGTTCTAAGCTGGTTGGATGCCTCCAAATATTATAAGTTAATGTGGAATGCTGTATTTACGTTTGTCGGAGGGTCTGGACATTTTGCACATTATTTGCTTTAAGTTTTCGTGCATCTTGCATTTCGTGCTCAACAGTAACCGAAATACCCCTGTAATCACCATTTTCATCGGCAAATGTAATGCTCTCTATACTGGCGACTACCTTAACCTGGGGCACTGATGACCTTAGCTGTTTAGTCCCCCTTAAACATCCCAAAAACCACCACCACCTACCTTAACCAAATCGGTTGCACTTACAGGTGTCTCAGAAAATATTATTCGCAACGGTCATCCGGTCACATCGCTTTTAAGATGTTCTTTCGAAGCTCGCCCTTCATGATCTGAACAATCAGAGCCACTCTGGCCATGCCATTGGAATTTGTTGTATATTCTGTGCTAATGTCTCATTACTTCACTGCACGTAATAGAAATGCTGACTAATTAAATAATTCCTAACCATAATCGATCGTCTATCCCATACAATCCTTACTCTTAACTCCCCTAATGTATCACAGACAAGGGCACTAATCATATCGCTCAACAATCTCAGGAGATGGTGTATAAAACTTATAAAAATACTCAAGGCTGGAACTTAAGAATATTAGCTTAGTTGTCTAAAGAGGACAGAAAACAACTACAAGCTGACTTTTTATGGATTATCAATACCACGAAAAATCGTCAAAAATGGATTGGCAAAATGATGCCCTATTCATGGTGGTCCATTGATAGTGACCGGGCCAAATATCTCACGAAATAAGCATCAAACGGAAAAACTACAAAGAACGAAACTCGTCTAGCTTGAAGGGGGAAACTAGATGGAGCTATGGTTGGCAGGCTAGATTGCACTGCCATAGGTCAAACGGATATCAACTGCGGTTTTTAAAAATAGGAACCCCCATTTTTTATTACATATTCGTGTAGTACGTAAAGAAATATGAATGTTTTAGTTGGACCAGTTTTTTCTCTTTGTGATAGATGGCGCTGTAATACTCACAAACGTATAAGTTCGTGGTATCAAGCAACATTCCGCCAGTGCGGACGGTATTTGCTTCGTGATACATTACCCGTTTTAAAATGGACCATTTACCAATTGCGGAAAAGGTCGATATCGTGTTGATGTATGGCTATTGGGATCAAAATGCCCAACGGGCGTGTGCTATGTATGCTGCTCGGTATCCTGGACGACATCATCCAAGCGTCCGGACCGTTCGCCGGATAGTTACGTTATTTAAGGAAACAGAAAGTGTTCAGCCACATGTGAAACGTCAACCACGACCTGCAACAAATGATGATGTTGGAGTAGGTGTTTTAGCTGCTGTCGAAGCTAATCCGCTCATTAGGAGCAGACAAATTGCGCGAGAATCGGGAATCTCAAATACGTCGGTGTTGAGAATGCTACATAAACATCGATTGCACCCGTACCATATTTCTATGCACCAGGAATTGCATGGCGACGACTTTGTACGTCGTGTACAGTTCAGCTACTGAGCACAAGAGAAATTACGGGACGATGACAGATTTTTTTCACGTGTTCTATTTAGCGACGACGCGTCATTCACCAACATCGGTAACGTAAACCTGCATATTATGCTTTATTGGGCAACGGAAAATCCACGATGGATGCGACAAGTGGATAATCAGCGATCTTGGCGGGTTAATGTAGGATGCGGCATTATGGGACGAAGGATAATTGGCCCCCATTTTATCTGTGGCAGTCTAAACGGTGCAATGTATGCTTATTTCCTACGTAATGTTCTACCGATGTTACTACAAGATGTTTCACTGATGAGAGAATGGCGATGTACTTCCAACATGATGGATGTCCGGCACATAGCTCGCGTGCGGTTGAAGCGGTATTGAATAGCATATTTCATGGCAGGTCGATTGGTCGTCGAAGCACCACACCATGGCCCACACATTCACCGGATCTGACGTCCCCGGATTTCTTTCTGTGGGGAAAGTTGAAGGATATTTGCTATCGTGATTCACCGACAACACCTGACAACATGCGTCAGCGCATTGTCAATGCATGTGCGAATATTACGGAAGGCGAACTACTCGCTGTTGAGAGGAATGTCGTTACACGTATTGCCAAATGCATTGAGGTTGACGGACATCATTTTGAGCATTTATTGCATTAATAAGGTATTTGCAGGTAATCACGCTGTAACAGCATGCGTTCTCAGAAACGATAAGTTCACAAAGGTACATGAATCACATTGGAACAACCGAAAGAAAATGTTCAGACGTACCTACGTTCTGTATTTTAAATTAAAATACCTACCTGTTACCAAGCGTTCGTCTAAAATTGTGAACCATATGTTTGTGACTATTACAGCGCCATCTATCACAAAGCGAAGAAAGTGGTCCAACTAAAACATTCATATATATTTACGTACTACACGAATATGTAATAAAAGATGGGGGTTCCTATTTAAAAAAACGTAGTTGATATCCGTTTGACCTATGTCAGCGCCATCTAGCGGGCTAACCATTGCGCTATCTGGTTTCCCCCTCCAAGCTAGACAAGATTCGTTGTTTGTAGTTTTTTCGTTTGATGCTTATTTCGTGAGATATTTGGCCCGGTCACTATCAATGGACCACCATGAATAGGGCATCATTTTGCCAATCCATTTTTGACGATTTTTCGTGGTATTGATAATCCATAAAAAGTCAGCTTGTAGTTGTTTTCTGACCTCTTTAGACAACTAAGCTAATATTCTTAAGTTCCAGCATTGAGTATTTTTATAAGTTTTATACACCATCTCCTGAGATTTTTGAGCGATATGATTAGTGCCCTTGTCTGTGATACATTAGGGGAGTTAAGAGTAAGGATTGTATGGGATAGACGATCGATTGTGGTTAGGAATTATTTAATTAGTCAGCATTTCTATTACGTGCAGTGACGTAATGAGACATTAGCACAGAATATACCACAAATTCCAATGGCATGGCCAGAGTGGCTCTGATTGTTCAGATCATGAAGGGCGAGCTTCGAAAGAACATCTTAAAAGCGATGTGACCGGATGACCGTTGCGAATAATATTTTCTGAGACACCTGTAAGTGCTACCGATTTGGTTAAGGTAGTCGCTAGTATAGTGAGCATTACATTTGCCGATGAAAATCGTGATTACAGGGGTATTTCGGTTACTGTTGAGCACGAAATGCAAGATGCACCAAAACTTCCGTGTAGTCTTTTCGTTTGACGCTTATTTCGTGAGATATTTGGTCCGGTCACAACTCTCCCTCTCATCCCATTATTAACCTCAACTAACCTCTCCTGTATTTTCATCAGATAGCGACTTCTTGCTTACTCCCAAAGGAAGTGGTATCCCATTCTAACGCATTCTACTTCATCAGTAATCTCATAATTCTATCCTGGAATTCATTAATCACGGCAGTCTGAACCTGATTAGTTTCAAATATCTTAAATTCTTAAATACGGTTACATCAACGGATAATTGGCACTTTTACACGCTATATCTGTACATGGGACAGATTATTAAAATGCACAAATTAAATGTTTTCTCCTATATTCGAGAAAGAGTGACGGCAGATACGCCACTGCCTCGCACAGCAGTGCACTCAACTCAGCGCTACTTCCCTCTCCCGACTGTATGCGTATTGAAAATTTGTAGTGGAGTTGTTCCTTCTAAGGACGTTAATCTCATGACAGCCTCGGTTCCGTAGTGCACCGGAATACACCTAAGACTCACACAAGCACAAACATACTCTGCCTACAAAAACCATTCTTTTTAAATTGTCTTGGATGATGCTTCATTGAAATGCACTAGCGTCCAAAATTAAAACAACGAACTGAAATTTTGCAAGGTTGTGTATGTTTTGCCACAAAACAGTATAAATAGTGATTGAAAAGTAGCAACAATGTAAAGAACACAGAACGTAACAGCTTTAACACGGTAAACAAAAATGTTCTTCGTTTTTTACAACTTAGCGGATTTTCACACATATTCCGCCAACTGGTTAATGTACTCAGAATGGGCTGGTGACCACCTCTGGCAGCAGTACAGTCCTGACAACGTCGGGGCATGCTGTAAATGATGTAATCAGTCAAATGTTGAGGTAACAACGACCAATCTGCTGCAAAGCTGCTGGCAACTCTTGGAGAGTAGTTTATGGATGCTGACGTGATGCAACCCGTCTCCCTAGTGCATCCGACACATGCTCTATGGGATTCAAATCGGGAGAAGGAGCACACCACACCAAGCGTGCAATATCTTCCATTTTCAAGAAAACGTCTACGATCCGTGCTTTATGAGAGCGAGCATTTACGTAGTCTGGCCCCCGCACCACCTCGAATCGATCGTACTTGAGGTCCCAAGATCTCGTCACGCTACCTGATACCAGTTAAAGCTTGCCGATTCACTCCTACCATTTCATAAAGGCATGCTCAATGGTCAACATTATCCCTACCCACACCATTACGGATCTTCCGCGATATCTGTCTCTTTCAACAATTTTTAGGTCCAGAAATCGTGTTCCACGTTCCCTCCAGATGCGAATACACCGAGAATCACTCTCCAGATGAAATCGCGACTCATCTGTGAAAAGAACGTTGGCCCATTGTTCGACAGTCCAGGTGGCATGTTAACGACTCCACTCTAGCCCTTCCCTTCTGTGAAGACGCGTCAGAGATACACGTATAGCAGGTCTCCGACAGTAATGTCCACTATGCCAAAGTCTTCTGTACACAGTTTGCTTCGATACAACATGTCAAGTGGATGCTGCGGGGTCAGATGCCTGTTGACACGCAGACTAAGGCGGCACCGTCTCTTACAGTCAAATAACGGTCCTCTCTTTGTGATGTCACACGTGGTCGGCCCAGCCCTGGTCTTCGGGGTACAGTATCGCTCTCTATAAACTGCCACTATATCCGAGAAACAATAGGACGATTCACATGAAGCCATCGGGCCACACCAGTTTCCAGCTGTCCAGCTTCTATTCTTCCTACGGCCGTCCTCCTCAGAGAGTCTGGTAGGCATCTTCTCTGTGCCATACTGCACAGTCTGTGACTGTTATCCTGACGTCATCGCTGACATGGGTGTCCGTTGACGGGTGTGGCATTTTCCGTGCAGAACCCGATAGTACGGACATCTGTTGACACTTTGGATGATGGTATCTTGAATTAGATACAGAAACGGTTTGTTGCTTTAATTTTGCACACCAGTGTAATTAATTCAACCAACTCACCGAGAACCACGCTCTGCAGCCACTGAAATGGTCATAACGCAAGATGCTTGAGGAGTAGCAGGAACAGGTCTTCAAATAAACATCATTCGCAGCATCAAAACATTGTTTGCTCAAGTAAGCCAAAACAGCACTAAATAACAATTAACAATACAATCAAATGCCATCAGAAGCTCAACTAATTCGGTCTTTCAACTATGCAAGTGCTGACAACACTCGAACCCAGCACTAGTTCACAGTATTGGATGATGCATTAACAAGATATGGCCAAGTAGCGCAGTGACTAGTTCTTATTAAACATGGAATTAAAATAGATTTAGCAGACACACTGCAACCAGTTCACAAAGTGGATGGCTCCTTCAAGTTCTCCAAAATTACATTTGTTCATTGCTGCAAACATAAAATAATGTTTCAAGGTATTAATAAATAATATCATCCTTACAGATAAAACAGGAATGAGTTAAAACAACAGTGCTTTTATGTTATGGCAATAGCTGTTAGCTCTTGAATAGATGATAAGGGAGACTTATCAAATAAAATCACGCAAAGGTAGAGCGCCAAATAAGACAAGTTGTAAGAAATCAGCTTGTCAAATCATAACATCAGACCCATTCACTAGGCAAGTTCAGACCAGATGCATCTTCACAAGCTATTGTCCCTATCCGTGCTGGGACATAAATGATAAATAACAAATTTAAACAATAAGACCAAAATATTAAATCCCAAACCACGATGACAAGAACAAATTAATGGACAGAAGCCGTTTAAAATGAAAACAATAATGCAATAGCAATAACGGCTAGGTAGAAGGGAACATGCGAGACGGTTCAGATGGAAAGTGATGTGCTGAGAATACGGCAACCTGCGCAGTCAGCGGTCAGCATGGGGTATGGCCAAGATATAGCTCCCTGGGGACCAGACGTATCCTCAGTTGGTGACCAGAGAAGGTGGTAATCGCAACCAGATGTGGAGAAAAATATTTTTGTTACAGTTGATATATATAGAGAACTAGGAAATGTTTTAGTCGGCTGCAGTGTTTTCTGGGAATCTGACAAGACGTCAGGTTGAATTACTGTGGGGTGAGTAACGTGTATAGTGAAGACAGCCATGGTTATGTATATTCATTACAAAGTGTTCGTTACAAGATACGGTATTGCACAGCGTGGCTATGGGGGAACAAGAGTGTGCTTTGGCATCGTGTCTTATCTCCACGCTGAGGTCGTGTTCTAACACCGCACCAGAAATTTTCTATATTCTGTTTGTAATCACGCTGAAGGGGTGTTCACCTATTGTACATAGCTATAAGTTTTTTGAATACTAAGTTGCTGTTGATTCGGTAACCTAGGTAACCCTTCTGTATGTAGCATTAGCGAGGTCCTTGGTAGTAGAAGTAGAACCTGTTGTGGTTTCATTCAGTATTGTACTGTGTCTATATGATTACACAGTTGTAACGTACTAGGGCCACAGTGTATGAATATTGTGTTCAATTTTCTGTTGTTCTTGCTTGGTATCCGTTTGGCTGTCACAGGGGTTGAAACATATTTGTGTTGAATATGTGCTGCATTGCTTATGAAGTTACTTTACTTATTTTTTTGTGTTATTCCAGTTATTACCTAAACATTAGCTCTGAGACGAATACCATTGATTTATTACTAAATATCTAACATGCTACTGATGTCATTGTGTTCACCTGAAATTATTTATGTCGGTAATAAACGTTTTCGTAAAATAACCCAGCACCTACACAGTCTCCAGCTCAAAACCCACGCCAACAAAAACCTGCGCTACACTTCCCATCAGAGAATGATAGCCACTCCATAAATTGGATACATCAGGCACATGATACGTCATACGTACATTCAAGGTCACTGAAAGTTTTCTGTAAACTGTACAACTGAGCGAATCTTAGAGGATAGGATAGGTCTCTGCAAAGACACTGCGTACAGGCAGGTTCACAGCATATTTAAGCACTTAATTATGGCCGGCCGGTGTAGCTGAGAGGCTCTAGGAGCTACAGTCTGGATCCGCGCGACCGCTAAGGTCGCAGGTTCGAATCCTGCCTCGGGCATGGATGTGTGTGATATCCTTAGGTTAGTTAGGTGTAAGCAATTCTAAGTTCTAGAGGACTGATGCCCTCAGCAGGCAAGTCCCATACTGCTCAGCGCCATTTTGAACTTAATTATGATAAGAAGAATCTATTAAACAAGCGAAGTGCCTCATTATTAATAACCCCATAAAGATAACATACGAAAGTTGTATCGCTTACCTACAAATAATTACTTCGGGCCGATCAGGTACCTAAAAAACTCACATCGACAGGCCAGCCGGGGTGGCCGAGCGGTTCTAGGCCCTACAGTCTGAAACTGCGCGACCGCTGCGGTCGCAGGTTCGAATCCTGCCTCGGGCATGGATGTTTGTGCTGTCCTTAGGTTAGTTAGGTTTAAGTAGTTCTAAGTTCTAGGGGACTGATGACCTCAGACGTAAAGTCCCATAGTGCTCACAGCCAACCATCACGTCGACAAGTGTTATAAATTAAAGCATGCTTGTCTGAATCGTAATTAATTTTCTTAATTAATACATTTGAAAAGTCAGATTGCAGTAGAATATTCTGCATCTATGTACATACTCCGAAAACCACCGCATTTTGCATGACGGAGGGTACCTTGTTCCATTACTAGTAATTTCTTTTGCTATTACACTCGCAAATTGAGCGACGGAAAAGCGACAGGCTATATGCCTCCGTAAGAGCACTAATTTCTCTTATTTTCGTAGTTCTTAAGTGAAGTGTTTGTTGGCGGCAGTAGAATCTCTCGGCAGCCAGCTTCAGATGCCGGTTCTCTAAACTTTCGTCTTCTCTCCATGGTTTCCCATTTGAGTTCATGAAGAATCACCGTAATACTTGCTTGTTTATCGAACTGACTGCTAACAAATCTAGCAGCGCGCCTCTGAACTATATCGATGTCTTCCTTTAAACTAATCTGGTGGGGATCCCAGACACTCGAGCAGTACTCAATTCTATACGCGGTCTCCTTTGCAGATGGACCAAGCTTTCCTGAAACTATCCCATTAAACTGCAGTTGATCATTCGCCTTCGCTACTTCTATCTTTTAATGCACGTTCCATTTCATAACGCTCCCAATATAATGAGACAGATTGTACAATGGGTAGAAAATGCTCATGTGAACCGACCACAAGTGAGTTATCTCGATTAAGTGAAGAGAGGAAGAAACGAGACACGTTCAGTTACTAAATCAAGCAAAGAACACATCAAGCCAATGGCAGTTGTGGCGTAGATACAGCAAGAAATACTTTAGTGCAGACGGATAAGATAGCTGTCTAAATAACGGCGCCCAGAATTAGGCCATCAAAGGGCCTTCCAGTATAAGCGGTCAGATGATTTACGACAGGGATACGTAGAAGCCAGCCAGGAAGTCTGATATCAGAATGATGTCAAAAGACCATTCATTTCCTAGTTACAGTTTTACCGGTGACATTGCTTCTCACTTAATCCAACTGAAGATGTCGTCACACTTGGCAGTGACCGCTTAGTTACTTTATTTCCACGTTCATTATATTCCTACTTAGCGGGAATTCTGTATGACCTGTAACGACTGAATGTCTTGTAAAACTGTTTCCGACTACCTGTGTCCCCATCATGTGATAAGTAAACCGTGAGGTGAAGGTAGTAAGGTAACGATGTGTGGCTGAGTTAAGTCTTGTAATAAATTTGTTTTGTTGGACGTTAGTGTATGAAAGCGTCAGAAACGATCTGGATATAAACAGCTGTAACTGATATAAAATACTGCCATTTAGTGTTAAGAGGGACTGTGCATTAGTTAAAATTGGTACCCAAAACGACAATGTATCAGTGTAACTTCAAAAAATTCCAGCGTAAATAACAATATTTATTTGTAACAGTTTTCGCTTTTAAAGAATGTTTACGGCAGCTTTGTAACATACGAAAATATACCAAATGCGACAATCAAAATAAAACATGAAAGCTACAGACAAAGTAATAATAATGAAATACGTACGGAAAATATTACAGATGTGACATGTGTCATACATGTTTTGAGATAAGGATAACGAGAAATACATGTACTGCCACTAAGATCTAAAGCCATTAGGTAAATCAATTTGCCGGCCGGAGTGGCCGTGCGGTTCTACGCGCTACAGTCTGGAGCCGAGCGACCGCTACGGTCGCAGGTTCGAATCCTGCCTCGGGCATGGATGTATGTGATGTCCTTAGGTTAGTTAGGTTTAATTAGTTCTAAGTTCTCGACGACTGATGACCTCAGAAGTTAGGTCGCATAGTGCTCAGAGCCATTTGAACCATAAATCAATTTTTACAAATGTGACCAAGCAGGATATTAACATGAGGACTGAATGTGACAATGTAGCAAGCAATGTGTAATCTGAAAGGATGGATTTGGCATGTTGTTCTTCTTCGACTCAAATGGACGTTGACTTGTTTTGTTTCCAGGTTATACTTCGCTTGCTATCGATGTTCCACTCAGTCCTCATGTTAATATTCTGTTTGGTCACGTTTGTTAAAACTGATTCATCTAATGCCCTGAGAGCTTAGTGGCACGTATGACGCATGATACATCTGTAATCTTTTGCATAACTGTTGGGTTGTTACTACTTCGTCAGTAGACTTCTTGTTTTAGTTTCATTGCCAAATTTGGTCTATTTCTGTGCGTTATATAGCTGCCATGGAGATGATTTCTTGACTTATGGGTGGAAAATAAATATTATTACGGGCAACACAATGTCGTCAATTTTTTGAAGTTTGTACGATGTTTGTAGAAGCAAAATTTAAGTGTACAACTGGTGATTTAACACAGTCTTAAAGTCCATGTTTTAGATTTTACGTGAGAATTTCTTGGCTGAAGACACTCGAGCCCATGATGGGGCTTGATTATAGCAAGACGTGTTGCTTGATTCATTGGATGTCTCTTTATCTATAGACCCCACAACTTTGTACAACGAGATGGCCCAGTAGGAATACAGGTTTGTAAAATTCACAGAATATGTTGACAATACAGCTAAAAATCTAGACAGAAGAAGACTTCCACTCCTCTGAATCAGATGTTCCAGACTCACTGTAAGTTATCGCAACCAATTTCTTGCTAGAATGACTTCTACGTTGGGCGTAGGTGCAAAATTTCTCCTATGAGACATGGACTGAATTATTAATTACATTTTTAAACGTAGGCTTCCGCGGCCGTTGTCACAGTCAATAAAATTCTTCTGGGTTATGAATCGCAATGCCAACTATAAAATTGTGACGTTTCGGCGAATATTGCAATAGTCGGAATTTTATAGTTGACAGTGCGGTTCCAAACCCAGAAGATTTTTATTGACTATTAATTACGTTATTTACACAGGACAGCAGAGGTTGCAGTGACTTTACAAGTAATAAATATCTTGTGCATCTCAGCCGTGATACCGAGGACGTGCAGACAACGGCACCCAGGTTGATGCTGCGTTTCTTGGCTTCTTGACTGAAATGTGCCATTCGTTACAGATCCACACTCATGTTTTAATAGACAGATTATTACCTTGCAAGTATTGGGCGGGATCTGTGACTTCATCCATAACTTCCTTGGAGGTAGAACTCAACACGTTGTTTTCATGGGAACGAAATCGACAAACATTCAGGTAATTTCAGGAATAGATTGAAGCCGACTTGACACAGGACGTATCTCTCATTACGAAGCACGCCAGATGTGATATCTGTACAAAGTTTGTTTACGGAAATTGACGCTCTCGTAGCAGCCGTAGAAGAAGTCCGAAGAATATCGCGAAGGAGATTCTGGAGGAAAACTACAAACACTGCACAACTATCTGAGACACATACTAGTAGATGTTATTCGCTAATTCAACTGACATTTCATCACATTTTAATTTAAATCGAATACAGATAAAGCACAGTGTCTGTTATCAATTTGCAAATGCGTTATATCCACGTTTTCGATGTTGTACTGTCTAACATCACTCCGAAGTAACGTAATCATTATACAGGTTTCCAGATAGATATTCGATTCGTAAATTAATTCGAATGGAAGTTGAAAATTTTTTGAAACTACTCACCACCATTTAAAAAGATGTTTACCGGCATGACAATAACATGAGGCAGACGATAAAACCAAGAGAAGGTACATATATTTTCCACAAAGTTTCGCAGCAGCAGAAGTTTCTAGTGAGTTTCCTTTCTGACATAAACTTCCCGTCGTAGCAACATTTCTGACCACCGGGAAAAAGTTTATAGCGTCGCAGTCTGGCTAACTAGCGGTGGAACTGTGTATACTGACGTTATATAAAAAATCTGTTTGGGCTGCGCTGAAATCCCACCGAGTGCGTATTATTTGTCTCCATCAGGTCAAGCAATTACATGCTCCCCGGCGTATTTAAACACAACTACACTTAGGGATATATCAGTTCCTATTCCGGTATTAATCATAGCTTCAGTACATACACAACACCAATATCTCCACTAAAGTTTTTCAGTTTACTAGAGCCTAATAGTTCGTAGCAAAACGATAATTTTTTAATCGGGCAAAGAGTACTTATGCACTCCGCGTTCCTTGGACAATCAATGTCATCGCACAGATAATTATTTACTGAGTACACAATATTGAATGGATTGAAATAAGTTATTAAAGCAGTAATAACACTGAATGTTGGTTTATTGCACTATTTTCACATCCTAACATTGCCTTAAGGAAGGAACTTTTCCTGTCTGGGTGGAATTAATGACGTATACTTCAGTCCAAGATATTATGCAAGTTACAGAGTCCATTAACTGATTTTACGCAAGTTAATTCTTTTCTCACAATTCGGTTTGAAAGTTTAGTCTCTATATCGGTTCATCATTAATAGTTTCTAACTTTGGGTAACGTACAGTCTTTTATCGAATATTATTTATTTCGTATATTTCACTATCTGGATTCTACGTGGTATCCTATTTGAAGTTACTGATTTACTTCTTACAGGGGTGCGTAGTAGACTAGCCTCCTCGTGGTGCACCCCGGGCAACGTGATTATATCGCGGCTAAATAGTCTACAAACTTGGCTACCAGACTATCCTTTGGGATCTCCTGGTAATTCAAACATGCAACGAAGCGACCAAACGAACGATTCCTTTGGGAACCATCCGACTAGAAGATTGGGACCATCAGTCCGGATCTGCCAGCTAAATATTGAGGGAATTAGTCGACCCAAATCTGAATATCTTTCAAAGTTTCTATTGGACAATAGCATCGATGTGGTACTCCTTCAGGAAACACATACCGACTCGCAGGAAGACTTACAAAGAAGAGGACGTATTCAAGGCTTCCAACAAATAGGCGCAACATATCATCACGCCTATGGCACCGCCACATATGCCCGATCCGATACTGAACATGCACATCTGCTGTCCACAAGCACAGAAAACAACATCCATGTTGTTGATATAAAAGTAGACAACATAAGACTTATAAATGTCTACAAACCACCAAACCAAATCTGGCCAAGTATTGTACTACCCGCACATGAACACCCAACGATATATGCCGGTGAATTTAATAGCCATCATGAAATGTGGCGATACACCCAAAATAATGAACACGGAGAAGCGCTGGTGGAATGGGCCGACGAGAACAATCTACATCTTATATTCGATGCCAAGGAGAGGGGCACATTCCATTCGGCCGCCTGGCGCAGGGACTACAATCCGGACCTCTGCTTTGTAACTACCGATAACGAGGGAAAACCAGTGTCTATACATAGAAGGGTTGCCACAGATTTCCCACACAGCCAGCATAGGCCTGTTATTTTAGACATCGGTGTCACTATACCCCTGATACGGTCCTTCCCTCGACCTAGATGGAATTTCCAAAAAGCTGACTGGGAGAAGTATTCAGCGGACCTTGATAAATGTATCCGGTTTATACCGTCACTACCTAAATGCTACGATCGTTTCAGGAAAGCTATAATTACCACAGCTAAAAAACACATTCCTAGGGGGTTTCGAAAAGAATACATCCCAGGATGGGATGCAAAATGCCATCAGCTATATGAGGATTTTACTAGTAGTGGTGACCAAGAAATAGCTGATGACCTTCTCCACAATCTAGATTCCGCAAGAAGACAACGATGGACTGAAGCAACTGAAAGAATGAATTTCACTCAATCAAGCAGGAAGGCATGGAGTTTGTTACGTAAACTCGGAGGTACGACAAGACCAGCCCAGAAAAATCCAACCATAACACCAGAGAAAATTGCAAATAACATTGTCGAAATGTCAAGAGCTCCGAGAGACAAACCACATACCAGGATGATTAAGCGCGAACTCAGAACACTAAAAAAGAATACTCCAAATATATCAGAGCTTTCCAGACCATTCACTGAGGATGTCATTACTGCCCTCAAGGATATGAAACCGGGCAAAGCCCCAGGTTTTGACAACATACATCCAGAATTTCTAACCTACGCTGGAAAGAACGTAGTCAAATGGCTGGCAAATTTCTTTTCGAACATTTTGACTACAAACTATCTCCCTAGAGAATTCAAAAAGGCAAGAAAAATAGCTTTGCTGAAACCAGGGAAACCAGCAGACCAACCGCTAAGCTACAGACCAATAGCACTTCTTAGCTGTACATATAAACTTCTCGAACGACTTGTCCATAATCGAATTAGCGGCATTATTATGGAGAACTTACCTATAGAACAGGCAGGCTTCAGACCTGGCCGTAGTTGCTGTGACCAAGTTCTGGCATTAACATCCTACATAGAGGCTGGCTTTCAACAGAAATTGAAAACAAGTGCTGTATTTCTAGACTTAACATCTGCATATGATACTGTTTGGAGAGATGGAATAATTTACAAACTCTTAAGAGTGATTCCTTGCCAGATTTTAACATCCTTAATACATTGCTGAGTAACAGAACCTTCCAGGTCACCCTAAACGGAAAGACAAGCAAAACAAAACTGATTAACAACGGGCTTCCGCAAGGCTCCGTATTGGCCCCTCTTCTGTTTAACCTCTATATAGCAGATCTCCCAAACACAAAGTCAAGAAAATTTTGCTATGCGGATGACATAGCACTGGCTACCAGAGACAAGTATCTCTTCAATACAGAGGAAGTCCTTAATAATGACGTCGAAATACTATACAATTATTTCAAGAAATGGAGACTCAAGCCAAACCCTAACAAAACTGAAGTATCTACATTCCATCTTAATAACAAAATGGCAAATGAAATTATTAACATAAAACTCGGAAACACCAACCTCAAACACAATAAGTTTTCAAAGTACTTAGGTATAACATTGGATCGCACTCTTTCTTACCGAAAACATCTGGAGAACACCACTGCAAAAATTGGAACACGGAATAACATTATTCAAAAACTTAGCGGTACTACTTGGGGAGCTAACGCAAAAATATTACGCACCTCATCTATTGCCTTAGTGTTCTCTGTGGCTGAGTACTGCGCTCCAGTCTGGATTAATAGCTGTCACACCAAACTTATTGACAGGCAATTAAATAACACAATGAGGTTGATTTCTGGAACTGTTAAATCAACGCCCACGTACTGGTTACCGGTGCTATGTAATATCCTGCCCCCGGACCTGCGTAGAAAAGCGGCCCTACTGCACGAATTCAGAAAGATTCAGACAAAACCAGAACCACCAATTAAAGAAGAATTCTCACAACTGCGACACACTCGATTGAAATCAAGAAAGCCACCCATACGCACAGCTGAGCAGCTTCAAAATAATAACTATGACCACATGAAATAATGAAGACTAGATTGGAACCAAAAGACAAATGACCAACTACAGACCTGGTTTGAGAGCTATAACTGCAACATCTCTGGAATGGAACTAACACGGAAAACATGGTCCGCATTAAATCGAATACGTACTGGACATGGCAGGTGTGCGGATTCACTACACAAATGGGGAAGAGCGATGTCACCAGAATGCGACTGCGGTGCCCCTAGACAGACGATCCAACACATCCATGGTGAATGCTCCTTGCGAGCATATGCAGGGAACTGGTCCGACTTCCTGGAGGCATCCCCATCGGCGCTAGAAGGGATCTCAAACCTCGATATAACCTTTTAACTGACCAATATAAACATAAATTATATCCATGATTGTTATAAGATTGTAATGTCTAACACTTGACGTATTAATGTTGCATGTATAGCCATACGCTACATAAATAACTTCTTACAAGTTCAGTGCGTCGTAGTAGATCGCAAATCTGTAGCGTTCGAAAAACAATCTCATCGCACCCACGTATACGAGCACTCGCTGAGGTACGACTTGTCCCGGCGAACTCTCGCAACAAAGTAACAATACATGGCTCTTTCTTAGGTATTACACACGATTCTCAAAGAGTACTCATAAGGAGTATTCTTTGAGATCGTTCGTCCTACTCCGTGACTTCTAATTACGGTACTTTGCGATCTGCTATGATTTTATTTTGAAACTAATGGGATTCTATCTTTTTTATTCTTGAATGAAATTTTCACTCTACAGCGGAGTGTGCGCTGATATGAAACTTACTGGCAGATTGAAAATGTGTGCCGGACTGAGACTCGAACTCGGGACCTTTGCCTTTCGCGGGCAAATGCTCTACCAACTGAGCTACCCAAGCACGACTCACGCTCTGTCCTCACAGCGCCATTACCTCGTCTGCTACCTTCCAAACTTCACAGAAGCTCTCCTGCTCATTTTTATTTCTTTCTTTTTCAAAACACTAAGCTACTAGGTACTGAATTTCTTTTCTATCTACGTGCTACTATTCAAGGAACATTATTCCAAAAGGGTCTTTGGTTTTTTTGTTTTTCTTTTATTCATTTTTGAAATTTATAACTTGATTTTTGGGACTTTTGGGCTTTGGGGTACAATTTTTATGTTCTTCATTTTTCGTCCAGAGGAAGCGGCGTTGCAAGTTACAGTCATATGCCTATGCAACAAGAACTGGAGCAAATACGTATTTACAATTCGTAATATCAAGTATCACAGATCATACACTCCTGGAAATGGAAAAAAAGAACACATTGACACCGGTGTGTCAGACCCACCATACTTGCTCCGGACACTGCGAGAGGGCTGTACAAGCAATGATCACACGCACGGCACAGCGGACACACCAGGAACCGCGGTGTTGGCCGTCGAATGGCGCTAGCTGCGCAGCATTTGTGCACCACCGCCGTCAGTGTCAGCCAGTTTGCCGTGGCATACGGAGCTCCATCGCAGTCTTTAACACTGGTAGCATGCCGCGACAGCGTGGACGTGAACCGTATGTGCAGTTGACGGACTTTGAGCGAGGGCGTATAGTGGGCATGCGGGAGGCCGGGTGGACGTACCGCCGAATTGCTCAACACGTGAGGCGTGAGGTCTCCACAGTACATCGATGTTGTCGCCAGTGGTCGGCGGAAGGTGCACGTGCCCGTCGACCTGGGACCGGACCGCAGCGACGCACGGATGCACGCCAAGACCGTAGGATCCTACGCAGTGCCGTAGGGGACCGCACCGTCACTTCCCAGCAAATTAGGGACACTGTTGCTCCTGGGGTATCGGCGAGGACCATTCGCAACCGTTTCCATGAAGCTGGGCTACGGTCCCGCACACCGTTAGGCCGTCTTCCGCTCACGCCCCAACATCGTGCAGCCCGCCTCCAGTGGTGTCGCGACAGGCGTGAATGGAGGGACGAATGGAGACGTGTCGTCTTCAGCGATGAGAGTCGCTTCTGCCTTGGTGCCAATGATGGTCGTATGCGTGTTTGGCGCCGTGCAGGTGAGCGCCACAATCAGGACTGCATACGACCGAGGCACACAGGGCCAACACCCGGCATCATGGTGTGGGGAGCGATCTCCTACACTGGCCGTACACCACTGGTGATCGTCGAGGGGACACTGAATAGTACACGGTACATCCAAACCGTCATCGAACCCATCGTTCTACCATTCCTAGACCGGCAAGGGAACTTGCTGTTCCAACAGGACAATGCACGTCCGCATGTATCCCGTGCCACCCAACGTGCTCTAGAAGGTGTAAGTCAACTACCCTGGCCAGCAAGATCTCCGGATCTGTCCCCCATTGAGCATGTTTGGGACTGGATGAAGCGTCGTCTCACGCGGTCTGCACGTCCAGCACGAACGCTGGTCCAACTGAGACGCCAGGTGGAAATGGCATGGCAAGCCGTTCCACAGGACTACATCCAGCATCTCTACGATCGTCTCCATGGGAGAATAGCAGCCTGCATTGCTGCGAAAGGTGGATATACACTGTACTAGTGCCGACATTGTGCATGCTCTGTTGCCTGTGTCTATGTGCCTGTGGTTCTGTCAGTGTGATCATGTGATGTATCTGACCCCAGGAATGTGTCAATAAAGTTTCCCCTTCCTGGGACAATGAATTCACGGTGTTCTTATTTCAATTTCCAGGAGTGTATTTCCATCGAATTTATTAAGGATGTCTCAGGATATCCTACCAAACAAAATAGTGATGGAAAATGGAGGTAGCTAAACGCATAACTGCTACCTTTCTCTTGATAGTTCACTATAATATTAATCACACTGGAGTTTCGGAAAAGCAGCGTTTAAATTATATGGTATTCAATTTCTACAAATGTCTAATCGTTGTAACTACAGATGTCATTAATGATGCTTGTAGAAACAAATTGAACTGGTGTTTTTTTTGTACATTTGTAACTTGTAGAATTCTTACGCGTCCAGCCAGGTAACGTCGTAGTTACTCCACGACAGGGCAGCAAAGACGATTTGTTGAAATCTTCAGGTGGTCCCTAATGACGGCTGCTCTGCTACTGTCGGCCTCTTTTATCCGCCGTTACCTCCTCCACCACTCCTCTCTAATCGCTATCCGTGTGGCCGCCGCGGTGGATGCTGGCGATGGTAGGCTAGCGGAGTCCGGCTCCGAACGCTGGTCTCCAGTGTCTGCTCTTTCGCTGTCGGCTATGCACCTCACTGCTTTTCTTTTTCTAGGCTCAGTGCAGAGTTCCACGCCTGACTCAATTGTAGGTCACTATCTTAGGCCACTGTCTTTATTAATCAGACGACCTTGGACAGATCTCAATGGCCTTCTCAAAAATGGGATCCCAGGAAGAAGATTGTCAAAGTGTTTTGGGGTTATTGTAGTCCATAGTACGGCCATTTTGTATACTATGGGCAACCACGGCTGGTGCCGTGGGAGCAGAGCAGCAGAACCGACAGGAACGGAGCAGCAGGCATCAACGGCCACTTGAAGGTGAAAACAAATCTGTTTGTTGAAACATCACTGAATATTTACGGGATGACCCGGCTGGCCACCCGAGAATTCTACAACTCATAAACATGCCTTGAAAACCTCAGATCTCATATCAAGTACATTTAAGCGGAGGAAATGCTTCAACAGATGAAAATTTTAGACAAGCTGCAGAAAAAGAAGCAGCGGCTACTCTGCTCACTCGCATTCCCGTTTAGATGTCGAAAAGGTTGTTTGATAGCACCTTTCTGCAAGATGTCTCACCACGTAAGAACAGCAGCGGCATTATTCATCACAAGACGAACCAGCTTAGAGCTAGTAAGAGAAAGAATCCATTGTACTCTCCGCTTCCTGGATACCATTTCGAAAAAACTTTTGCATATCCCTCTTTAGATAGCTTCAGTACTCTTTCCCACCTGAAGGGAATGGGTTGATGCTTCCACATGGGCAGAGGTGGAAAACACGAAGAAGATGTACAACCAAATAGACTTCGAAGTATGATTATCTCTCAGCAGACAGAAAACCACGCAAGAACCACTTAAGCGATCTGTGAACAACTTTACAGGAAGAACGATCAACGATGCAGCAATGTCGTTGCTCGGGACAGGTATCAACTTCGCCTCGACTCCAACATCGCTACCGATTTTGGAATGGTTCAAATGGCTCTGAGCGCTATGGGACTCAAAATCTGAGGTCATCAGTCCCCTAGAACTTAGAACTACTTAAACCTAACCAACCTAAGGACATCACACACATCCATGCCCGAGGCAGGATTCGGACCTGCGACCGTAGCAGTCACGCGGTGCCAGACTGAAGAGCCTAGAACCGCTCGGTCACCGCGGCCGGCCCGATTTTGGACATCATAAGCAATGTGGAACAGGCTACCTAGGCTCTGTCAGCCAATGAAGATGAAGAAATACGCCATGAAACGTGCCGATAGCTCACAAAGGGCGCACCACCGAAGAGCAACATTAAAAAGGCGGAAATAGCGGCCATCCGCGGATTACTACGATCCTGAGTTAGTCATTTTGTTTATTGATAAAGAAAATGCTACCGTATTACTCTTGCGTTCAGGATACAGGTTAACAAGAAAATGTATGGACTTCTCGGCGGCGCAGTGTACAGAAAGAGTAAAGGTGGTCTGGCAAGTTGCCTCCACAGAAAAAAAAAAAAACCATCTAACTGCTTCGTAGTAACTTCAATGCAAAAAGCGTTAAGAATTTTCGACCAAGAGTTACTGCATCGCCACGACTGTATGAGGTGCCAGTGGCCAAGAAAGACGCTATTCCACTCAGCCGCATAATTAGTAATATAGGAGCAACATACTGCTTTGCCAAACACCTGACTGCTCTCCTGAGTCCATCCACACTTTCAGTCATTTTATACAACTTCTACAAGATATTACACTGAATAATAGTGACCTGTTCGTGAATTTCGATGTAGTATCGCTCTTCAGCAGGGTACCACTAAAGGACTCCATGGAACTTAGAAGTTGCTCGCTTCAATATACTACCTGTTCGATGGAAATTATTATGAACAGACAGAAGGTGTCGACATACGATGTTCCCTGTCATAGGCTGTGGCGAATTTTTTTTATAGAGGATTTCCACGAGATGGCCCTGGAACAAGCACAACCAGCTTCTTTATGTCGTTACGTGGATGGCACGCTTGTCGGTTGCCCATGTGGACGAGACAGTTTAATTTCTCAGTTAGCTGAATTCGTTGTAGCCTAAGACGCAGTTTATCATGGAGGTGGAACAGGATGGCGGCCACCATTTCTTGACGTCCTAGTGAGACGGAAACCTGGAGGGAGACTGGGACCCAGCGTGCACAGAAAACCTCCACAACTGTATCTGCATACCTCCAGCACTCACCACAACCCACAGCGTGAATGAGTTTTACGCACGCTTGTTCACAGGACACGATCCATCTGCGGTTAAGACAGCCTTCCAGCTGAGCTAAAGCATCTCGAGACGACATTCCAGAGAAATGGGAGTGCATTTAGACAGGCTGTACCCAGAAAACAAGAGGGAAAAAGAAATTCGCAAATCAATAGTGTGCATCCCATTTGTAGGCATTAGTTCCAGAGAAAGCGGCACGATCGTGGGGCGACATTATGTTATATTAAATCTGTATTTCGGCAACACCCTAAAACAAAGGCACTACTAGGCTCATTGACATATGATCTAGGCCAGCAAAAAACCAAGAGTCTAACAAATCTCCTGTCAGTTCAGGAAAGCTTATATTGGGGAAACTGTAGGCACGTTAGAAGAGAGGTGCCGTAATCATAGACGCCACACTGGATCATGCCTGACCCCCAAATCAGCTCTGGCCAAGCATAGTGTAAAATTTGGCCATACTATGGACTCTGGGACTGTGTTATTAAAGAGGCCATTGAAATCAGAGTCCAACATAGTCTAACTAATAGAGGCCTAGAACTGAGTCAGGTGTGGAACCCTGCACGGAGCCAAGAAAAAGGAAAGTGTTGCCGCACAATGAGGTCCGCACCCAATAGATATAGTGTGGACACTGGAGAACTGAGCCGTGTGTCGCTACCCCCAACACCGTCCACCGCCAGTGTCCACGCTGGTGGCCACTCTGATAGCAATATGCGGGGATTGATGGAGGGAGCAACAGCCAACGTATAAAGAGTGCTGACAGGAGTGGAGCAGCAGTCATTAGGGACCACCTGAAGATGGCAACAAGTCTGTTTTTCTGAAATATTGTCTCGTAATTATCCGGGTGGATATCCGAGGATTCTACAAGACAGCTTACGGTTTTAGTACCAAGATTGAATAGTACATACTATTAATCTCAGGTGGATTTGTCTGCTTGATGGCAGTGGTGGCTTATGGCAACCAAGTTTCGTTTCATTCATCTGAGGCAGATAAGAGCTGATTAAACTTATTTAAACCGTAAAACCGTAAGTTAAAATACGGCAGAGGTGAAGTGTTTTGCTCAACCTCTAGGTACAATCAGCTTAGGTGCCATATGTCCATTACCTGACAGTAAAATGCCGCTGCTCGGAAGGCTGGAACGAGCCGCCTAGTGCCATGTTATATCAAGACAATCATGAAAGGCGTAGCGATCTTCATGCTGGATGCGTGTCGCGGCAAACAGATTCGGCGCGCAAGATGTGAATGTAATAAAACACCAGTTATCCTGAGATTAGGCAAAAGCCAAATCCTGTCTCCGTGAAACTGGCAGTAATCAAAGTGTCCATCAGACTTCCGCGAGGCTGAACTCACTAAGTCTACCGGTCAGGGACTTCGTTGAAGCTCGGAGACTACATGAGTATTACTGTCCATCTTACGGAGAAATCCATTCAGTTCAGTTTACAGTAAGTGAGGAATGAACAGATGAAACTGTAAGGACGGTTAATGCCAACATTTTCAAAACTTCCTCTGCTTTGGGTTTATAATACCTCTGTTCTTCTCTCTCCCTGGTAAAATCGCGTTAAGACCAGTCGTAACAAATGTTGCTTTGAGAACATGCCAGCTGCTGCTGGCGTTCAACTAATACGCTCTTTACACTGGCTTTTTGCGAGATAGACTTCCTAGGCTATCCGTAATCGCTGCTTCCCTCGGAGAGCTGAACAGTTGAATTTTAGCACCTGTTTGGTGGTGGGAAGAGGTCTCTGACGTTCCGTTAGGCTCAACTGCTTCAGGTCATTCCACACTGTAGTGTAGTATTCGTCATCAAACATAAACTGTCCGTAAGCAGCTTCTGCTAACTGGACTTCCTCCGAACAGAAGCAATTATTTTACTTCTCATGTCACCTTCTTAGCTGGAAGATCACGAAATTTTTCCATATGTCGATTAAGAAAAATTCTTAGCATTACCACAGACCATATCTCATTTAAATTCTGTCAGTCAGCCTACACGCTGAAGGGATTGCAAGATGGACAGTGCCCTTTCTGTATATTTCTGTATAATCTTCAAGAGATGATTAATGATATAAAAATAGAAATAACTGAATTTATTGGGAATCATTCTTGGAAGTGTGCACAAAGGGCATATGTGAAATACAATTTTCTCAAAAGTCAAGCATCTGATTTTGTTTCCTCGTCTGATACCGGTATTGGCCTCATGCAAATGTTTAAAACAGCAAACAAGCAGCTAGTACGAAAAAGACTTACGCTTCATGGATAGGGAAGTATAAGTCATGTTATATGGCTTTGTTTACTTCCGAGACCGGTTAAAATTGTGCATTTCATATCATTTCTCGTATTTTCGATATACAAGCGCTCTCAGCCGTTGTCCCACAGCAAAATTCTTCAAGTATTACTTTAAGCAGTTGTACATGACACTTTTTCTTGCGTGAAAGATTTCTTCCAACCAATGTAAACAGATCATAAAACGGTTAGCAAAGTACTACAGTGCAGTGTTTCCTGACTGTCAGCGGAGAACCTAATCAGATAAGAGAGATTAACTTAAGTGTTTATAACCCTGACAGTAGCACGGTCGTCAATAACAGAGCGATAACGCGTAATGGCTGAACATTCCACATGTCCAGAGGACAGATTTGTCACAAACATTTTCAACTGGAAAGTACTGTTTGGACAGGAAGCTATTTTGACAAGCGTAACGGATCGATTTTAATCATAAACCTCGAACGACCGAGGATAAAAGAAGATTATGTTCGATAGTTATTTTCTGGTGGTACATCCTACTTTTGATAGCAACTGGTTTTCCGAGAACCACCTGACGATTAGCGAATTCGTTTGATAGCAGCACAACTTCACAAAGCCATGGATGAACGTGTGAAATCAGCTGAGCAATATGGAAGTGAAAATAATATTTCAAGTATATCTCAGTAACGTAGGCATAAAACAAACTTTTCTTCGTTTTGGATCGTCATCAGAAAGACAGACAGCTGTTTCTTAACGTAGGCACACCTGGATCTGTACCTCAGTTGTTTTATTCTTCAGTTGTTAATGGGAAGTCGAAACGTTTTTTCTTTAAACAAGGAATTTTGGTAAACAGCTTGTCGAACATATATAAATTTACAATAAGAGTAAATTATTTTCATAATACTGAAAGCATACCAAAGTCTATTGAAATCAGTACGTCTCCAAACTGATAATAAACAGCACTTAGAGATAATTCAAGGTATTTCAGACATGCTTATTAAAAACTCTGATGATAAGACTTTTTTTTCAGTTAGTAACTATTCAGGTACATCTAGTGAATAGCAGGCACAGACTAAGAAAGAAGCAAGACGACTTCCTGTTTCTCTCTCTTAGCAAATTATTTCTCCAGTTGTTTACAAGTTAACTGGGTATCTGAACCTTGTTAATGCCCCATAGAACGACAATATCCTTTCATTTTCCTTTTCCAGTAACGCTGCATTGTATAGTTTGTGAAATCCAACGGTGAAGCTATCATTTCATTGCTTTTTTCCTTGACTTCTCCTACATCTATTCTAAGAATTCTTCTTGTCTGTAAGTGATTTGCTGTAAAATATTTCCTTTCAGCAGGGATGTGTTTCTGTTTTGCAGTGATGATGTAATAGCAATACAATGGATTTTCATTTTCCATTTCACTAATATACCACATTCCTTCTTTCATTAGTTTTACCTGTGTTATGAGATGTCTTCAGAACATCTTTTGGTCTTATGTGAACAGATACAGTCAAATTTGATTTTGATGGTCTGGAAGAACTCTTGAAATGCATCCGTTCCTAGAATTTTCTGTAATTTAAGCTGCCACTCTACTGCAGATAGTGCTGTTTGAAAAGAATTTCACGTTTGCTTAATTATGACCCTTTTGTGAGTACATAATTAGAATGCCAGGAAAGAGGTGCTTGCTTATTAACTCTTTTTGTATAAAGTTCCATGACTAGTCGAATTTAATTGGGTCAACTGCAGCTTATACAATCCTTGCTGTGGTGGTACCAGAATGGGGGAGGAATGGTTGGTTTGCCCGATTAACTTTCTTGTAATGCTGTATTTTAAGTGATTTTATTAGAGCCTTTATTCGTTCATTGATATATCATGTTCCATAAATTTCATTCCGCTGAAGAAGTTAAGATATTCATTAACAGACAGAAGGAAGAAGTGTAGGCTGTTCATGTAAAGTGTACAAATAACAAATCATGATAGGGGAAAGCAGTTGGTTTGGAAAAAAAGACGCTGCATACCTTTTGTAATATTCAGCGAAGCATTTAGGCAACTCCATGCTAAGCATTTAGACAACCTTACACGTTTGAGATCATAATCACATTCTGCAGTTGTTACAAACTCGTTAATATGTGCAATAGTGTGAACTGGAAAGTACTGATAACTCTGATAAATGTGGGAGTGAATAGTAAGGTACTCTTTTAATTTTATCTGAATATCTTGGGATTTCCGATTTTCTACTTGATGTGTTTCAGTGGAATATTAGATTTTTTAGTGAATGTGCGCTAGCAACTATTTGTCTGTTTCCACTTAATGTATCTCTGGAATGTTTTAAGTGGAAGTTGTATTGTAAGAATACGTTTTTGGTGAGACATTTAATTCTCACGTTGTGTGTGTCGTTAGTAAACTTATTCCTATTGTTCGTGTTGTAAGTTATCTGTGAATAGTTTAACTGCGTCAGCATCTGTGATTCTGAGTAATTCTACTTTCTTTCTACTTTACCTAAACATCACTAATGAAGATGCTTAAATGCTGCCTTATGACCATCATAGCAAGATAAACCACTAACTATGGAGTTTCATGAGAGACACATTTTTCATGAGAAAGAGCTGGAATAAGAGTAAATTACCAATCACTGTTGCTATTGGCCTTTATTAGTCAGGATTATTAATATGGGAAAGAAATCAAAGTCTTATGATAGTGCCATTCACCACTACTTTCAGTATCGCACGTACAATGATACGAATATGTGTCTGTCCTTTCGAACGTGTCCAAAAGAACAGACACCATGCAGAATCCTCAGCTGAGAAACATTACATGTAAGTTGAAGGGGGATCACTGCTGTCAGCTGCAGCGGGACGTTAAGCGGAATGAGCGGCGACGAACGAAAATGTGTACCGGACCGAGACTCGACCCCGGGATATCCTGCTTACCAGGTAGGTGTGATAACTACTACGCCATCCAGGTCACAGTGTTCTGGTACCCGCGCGGACTATCTCGGCACGCCCCACAGCCGATCCAGGGATTGCGGATAGGTGACGCTCGGTGGGAATGTGGATCGACTGTAATGTGCGGCTGGTCCCGGCGGAGGTTCGAGTCCTCCCTCGGACATGGGTGTGTGTGTGTTTGCCCTTAAGATAATTTAGGTTAAGTAGTGTGTAAGCTTAGGGACTGATGACCTTGGCAGTTAAGTCCCATAAGATTTCACACACATTTGAAGATTTTTTGATCGGCTGTGAGGCGTGCCGAAATAGTCCACGCAGGTACCAGAACACTGTGCCCTGGACAGCGTAGTAGTTACCATACCTGCCTGGTATGCAGGAGATCCCGGGTTCGAGTCCCCGTCCAGTACACATTTTCGCCCGTCGCCATTCATTCCGCTTAATGTCGCGCTGCAGCTGATAACAGTGAATCTCCTTCAATCTACACATACAATGTGTTCCTAGTTATTGCTACTAAGTACTGTTAGTACTCTAATTACCTGGTGTACAGAACGTGCTCGTAACTGAGTGTGACGTCATTGGTCGTTACGTTCCTCTACAAGTTTGTGTTCTGTGAGAATTACAAGAAGTTATGTAATTATTTCTTGATCCTGGCTTACTGTGTACTGCTGACAAACTAAACTTTTTGCTTAATGTTGGATGAGTATTGTGTTATGAAACACATTTGGGTTTCTAGCCCTCAAGAAATTAAAATATTTTGTCTTCATTTTAATTGTGTTCTTATTTAAAGACATAGCTATGCTTCTACAGGAGATCAAACAGCTCAGTATCTTGTAAGGCTTCAGACGTTTCGTAAAGGTCTGCTCATTCATATTGTCCACCAACTTTTCGTTCACTGTGTGGCCCGAAAACGTGTGGTATTCCTCATCGTTCCTACCAGAGTTCTGAGTTCCCAGGATTTCTTATGTTGAAGAGCAAAGGCTCATTTTGGACGACAATTATTGTACACATATCTACAGAATCCTTTAGGTGATTTATACAAACATAGCTATTTCCGAATGAACATTAACTACCTTTGAAACTAATTTTAATGAACGTAGGATGAAAAAATGAGGTAAGTGCCTTATTATGAAATTAATAGTACCTGACAGAATTTTCAGTCAAAGATATGAAAGTTACGATAACGTTTCGTGTTTAAAGTTTCTACAGGCATAGAAAATTAGGGAAACAAAAGAGCTTTGTCGTGTTTTCTGGTTTAACGAACGTTGTTTCAGGAGATGCAAAATTCCATCAAATAATATGGGTTCCGTGGGCATTCAGAACATTTTGAAGGATAAGTGGAGACGAAAATTTACTAAAATGACGGCGAAAATGGATCCGTGCTGCTTGATTTGAAGAGGGAAACGCCTATCTGTCCCTTTCTGACCCGATATTTTTTTTCCTTGATGTGGTAATGCCGTTAGCTGATTTTTTGAGTAAACTGATAGAGTTTCAGATCAGAAACTAGCGGTGTAGGACGTGGCTCCCTACATGGCCGTCAGTAATGGAGATTCGGATCATGATACCGTCTCTTAACAGTCTGATGCAATACCTGACGTCCTGTGACCTCTTCGATCGTCGAATTCCGTTCTGGAGCACCAGTCTGCTTTCAACAGCAGGTGGTGGTTCAACTCGGCGATAATGAGGTGTGTCATTTTGGATAGTAAGAGATTTCTGTACTTTCTGGCGGATACCTGAAGCGGTAAGGACTGCCGTTCTTGAGTGTGAGATATAGGCGGAACTCGCCAACTGTAGTATCGTCGACAGAACTGACTGTGGTCTTTTGGGACCAAGCTGAGAGGAGGTCTGAATCAGAGGCTCAGACGGTGCTGTGACCGTGTAGGTTACAGATTCATCGACTTGCACCACTGGGTGGTGGGTCTCCGGGTTCCGTTTAATAGGTCAGGGGTACGCTATACACAGGAAGCGGCTACATGGGCGGGAGGGGTGTGTGTGAAGGGGACTATGCGGTCTTTATGTTAGAAAGTCTCGCGAAACTACATAAAAGGTTTCTGTTTACAAGGCTGCAGAGCAAACGCAGGAAGGTAGACCTAGCAACAATCGGTATTGTAGTTGTATATTGTCGTGGTTATGCTGGGAAACAACCAGAGCTCCAAGCGCTAATAAGAAAACGCTGAAGCTCAAATCGTTATAGGTATGGAAAGCCAGCTGAGGCCTGAAGTAAGTTCAGAGGAAATTTTTACGAAGGACCTAATCGTGTTCAGAAAGGATAGATTAAATACAGTCGGTGGTATTTACTGTCAGAAGTAATTTATCTTGTAGCGGAAATTGGTTCCTCCCACCGACCCTCCTACTCAAATGATACAGTTGCTTAACTTGAGTTTCACTGCAAATACGTACCCCCGTCATACAATTATAGTAGATGGTGACTTCAGTCAAAGTCCGATAGGTTGGTGAAAATACACACATCAAGGAAAGTTTTGCATCAACTCGGTTCCGACAGTTCCGTAACCTGTACAGAAAATTGGAATAGAGATCAACATAAACATCATTTCCGCTCTTTTTATTGCTCATGAAAACCACACATCGTATGTTGTACCACAATACAGTGAGACCTTCAGAGGTGGTACCTCTAATACCCAGTACCACATCCTCTTGCATTGATGCATGCCTCTATTCATCGTGGCATACTACCCACAAGTTCATCAAGGCACTGTTGGTCCAGATTGCCCCACATCTCAACGACGATTCGGTGTAGATCCCTCAGAGTCGTTGGTGGGTCACGTCGTCCGCAAACTGCCCCAATCTATCCCAGACATGTTCGATAGGGTTCATGTCTGGAGAACATGCTGGCCCCTCTAGTCAAGCGATGTCGTTATTCTGAAGGAAGGAAGTTATTCACAAGATGTGCAGGATGGGGGTGCGAGTTGTCGTCCTTGAAGACGAATGGGCTCACCAGTATGCTGCCGATATGGTTGCACTATCGGTCAGAGGATGGCATTCACGTGTCGTACAGCCGTTACGGCGCCTTCCATGACTACCAGCGGCGTACGTCGGCCCCACATAATGCCACCCCAAACCAGCAGGGAACCTCCACCTTGCTGCACTCGCTGGACAGTGTGTCTAAGGCGTTCAGCCTGAGGGGGTTGCCTTCAAACACGCCTCCGACGATTTCCTGGTTGAAGGCATATGCGACACTCATAGGTGAAGAGAACGTGATGCCAGTCCTGAGCGGTCGATTGGACATGTTGCTGGGGCCATCTGTACCGTGCTACATGGTGTCGTGGTTGCAAATATGGACCTCGGCATGGACGTCGGGAGTGAAGTTGCGCATCATGCAGCATATTGCGCACACTTTGAGTCGTAAAACAACGTCCTGTGGCTGCACTAAAGGCATTTTTCAACATGGTGGCGTTCTTCCTAGCCATAATCCGTAGGTAGCGGTCATCGACTGCAGTGGTAGCCATTTTGTGGCCTGAGCGAGGCATGTCATCGACAGTTCCTGTCTCTCTGTATCTCCTCCATGTCCGAACAACATCGCTTTGGTTCACTCCGAGACGCCTGGGCACTTCCCTTGTTGTAAGCCGTTCCTGCCACAAAGTAACAATGAGAAAGCGATCGAACCGCGGTATTGACCGTCTAGCAATGGTTGAACTACAGACAACACGAACCGTGTACCTCCCTCCTCTTGGAATGACTGGAACTAATCGTCTGTCGGACCCCCTCCGTCAAATAGGCACTGCTCACGCCTGGTTGTTTACATCTTTGGGCGGGTTTAGTGACATCTTAAACAGTCATAGGGACTGTGTCTGTGATACAATATCCACAGTCAACGTCTATCTTCAGGAGTTCTGGGAACCGGGGTGATGCAAAACTTTTTTTGATGTGTGTAATTTAAGATCGATGGCACTCATAAAACGTCATCCGAAATTATGACGAATGCTTTCCCAAATCTTATTTTGAACAATTAGATCAAGAGCCCACTGGAAGTGTAAACTGTTGCGAAAACATACTTCACCTCTAGGCAGCAAATAGGGAGCATCCTAACACATACAGGGAATAGTGACCACAAGGTTGTAGCGGGAGTGAATACCATAACTTCCAAACCCATAAAAAATAAACTCAATATGCTCACATTTAAAAATGTCAGATAAAAATTAGCTTGACGCGTTCCTAAGTGACGGTCTCTACTCCTTCCAGTCTGACTTTGTAAGCATAGATCAGATGATGTTTGAATCCAAAGACATATTATAGATGGCAGTTGATATTTACCAACTAAATTAAAAAGAGGTGATACTGATCCCCCACGGTACAGAAAGCAGGTCAGAACACTGTTGCAAAGGCAACGAAAAAAGTATGACAAATTTTAAAGAATGAAAAATCGCCAAGATTGGCAAAGTCTTACAGAATCTTTAAATTAAGTGCGAACTTCAGTGAAAGATGTTTTTAATAGTTTCTAGAAGGAAACTGTGTTGAGAAATCTGGCAGAAAATCCAAAGAGATTCTCGTCGTATGTGAATTTCACCAGCAACAAGACACAATCAATACCCTCACTGAGCGATAACAATTATGGAGTTACTAAACACAGTTTTCTGAAATTTCTTCACAAAAGAAGACGGAGTAAATATTCTAGAATCCGAATCTAGAGCAACTGCCAGCATATATACGTGAGAAATAGGTATCTTCAGTGTGGCGAAGAAGCTTAAACCAATTAATAAAGGCAAGGCCTCTGATCGAGATTATACACGAGTCAGGTTCCTTTCATAGTATAACTTCATCCTTAGCTATCATATAAAACTGCTAGCTCGTAATGAGATCCGTACCCAAAGACTGGAACATTTTACATGTCACACCAGTAACTAAGAAAGAAAACAGGAGCAATCGGCTGAATTACGGACTCATGTAACTAACGGTGATTTGGAGTAGGCGTTTGGAAAATTTACTGGTTCGAACATTATGAATTACTTCTCAGAAAATGATTCGTCCACAAAATGTCAACATTGATTCAGAAGACACTGTTCTTGTGAAATACAGCCAGATCTTTATTCTCACGAAGAAATGAGCGTTATCGAAGCAGGACGTAATATTGATTCCCTGTTTTTAGATATCCAGGAGACTTTTGACACCGTTTTTCACAAGAGATTTCTGATCAAATTGTTTGCTTATGGAGTGTCGTTTCAGCTGTGTGACCGGATTCATGACTTCCTATCACAAAGGTCACTTTTCGTAATACTTGCTGGAAAGTCATCGAGTAAAACAGAAGTGATATATATTCTCTGCTGTTCCTGATCTACGTAAATGATTTAGGATGCAACCTGAGCAGCCCTTTTAAATTGTTTGCCTATGATGCTGTCATTTACGATTTTGTAAAGTCATCAGATGATCAAAACGAGTTTCAAAATTATTTATTCAAGATGACTGTATGGTGAGAAAAGTCTCTAAATAATGAAAAGTGTGAAGCCATCCAGATGAGTACTAATAGAAATCCGCTGAAGTTTCGGTTACACGATAAATCGCAGAAATCTGAAGGCTGTAAATTCACCTAAGTATTTAGGGATTACATTTACGAATAATTTAAATTCGCACGATCACATAAATAATTTTGTGGGGCTAGCAAACCAAGATTGAGATTTATTGACGGAACACTTAGAAAATACAACAGCGCTACTCATCTTTTGGATTTGCAACTCTTTTATTTTTTCGTGTTTGCAGTTACATAAATATTGCATATAGGTTCCACCTTTTATGCAAAAACACTGTTTTTTCTTGTTACCAAAACATGTTTCGGCACCTCTGTGCCATCATCAGTAGTTTTGTTTTCTGAAAACTTGATTTAACATTATATGTTTTTGCAGGATCATTTTGCTCACCGTGTTTTGCAAAGTGGAAAGGAGTTTGCAAATCCAAAATTACACAAAGTGTGTGTGTGTGTGTGTGTGTGTGCAGTGCCATCAGAACACGATAGACGAAGGATCGGTCACAATAAAATATCAGTGCAGGACACCATACAGATGATCTTGCAAAACCATATAAGATAAAATCACGTTTTCAACTAACAAAACCAACTGATGATGGCACAGAGGTGCCGAAACATGTTTGGGTAACAACAAAAAAACCGTGTTTTTGCATAAAAGGCGGAACCTACCTACAATAATTACAACAGGTCTACTAAAGAGACTGCTCACACTACGCTTGTCCAACCTCTTCTGGAGTACTGCTGTGCGGTGTAGGATCCGCATCAGTAAGGATTGACGGAGAGCATCGAAAAGGTCTGAAGAAGGGCACCTCGATTGGTATTATCGTGAAGTAAGGGATTTGAACATGACTTGGTGTGGCAATCATTGAAGACAAAGTCGTTTTTCGTTGCAGAAGGACTTTCACTTAACTGTGAATTGCAGAGTCATCGTGCAGACGTACGTAGATATAGAATTAGGTTGTCTTTTTTGGCATGATGGATGTTCACACTGATGTTTCGTGACGTTTTTAATTCATCCCTGCTAGTGCTTTACGTTCAACTGATGTGCTACAATCTATTAGAGTGCGGCGTGCTCATGGTAAATGTGTGTATATTTGCAAACAGTGCCACTGGTAACCATACGATCGGTACCGAAATAGTCATAATAACAATACACCTGTACGAGACATCAGGGTGATATGTGTACATTACTATCCTCTTTATTTTGTAGATATGAATATCTCTTATTCATCTTTTGCAGCTGAATTCTGTTTTTTTTTTTTTTTTGACTAGACACGTTTTACTTAATTTTTTTTAGGTACTTGCAGTTGTCTCATGAGTAAACATTAACTATTGCAATCATTTGCTTAACGATAAACTTTTACTTCGAGAGGTTTGGTTTGGATATTGAAATGAAGTGAGATATTGAGAAATTACATGCAAATCAGCAGTGAGACCACACGACGTTGTCTGCCAATATTGTAATGAATTCAGGGAGTTTTATGCAAATGAAACAAATTAATGAAAGAGTTGAAACATGTAACATTTCTTTTATTACCATAATATTAACAAAATACAAATCTCTGTGCCGATCAGGTTGGGCATAGACACGATGCAGTAATTAGCATATGATAACGGGATATTGAACCATCTCACCACTTGACGTAGTCACTTTATGCATGAAGGTGTGTCTGACAGGTGCAAGGTCATCGCGACGCATCCAAGGTATCGTTCATATGTGGAGGCGGACAGACAGCTAGCAGCTGTCATCTTCCGTGTTCAACTTCCTCGAGGCGACGGCCCAGCGAGGATGGCGAGCAACAGCAGTTCGCTTGACGGCCGACTCAGCGTTCGACCTACATCTACACCTACACGATGCAAACCATTGTGAGGTGGGTGGCAGAGGGAACGCCCCGTTGTACCAGTTATAAGGGCTTTTACCCGTTTTTCCCGAGATGGGAGTTTTTCAACACCTCTGTGCACGCTGAGATTAAACTAATTTTGTCTTCACAGTTCCTGCGAGAGTGATGATTTCGGGGCTGTAGTATAATCCTAGAGTCATAATGTAAAGCCTGGTCTCGAAATTTTGTAAATATGCTTTCTCAGGATAGTTTAAGTCTGTCTTCAGGGGTCAGTCAGTTCACTTCTTCCAGTATCTCCACGACAGTCTCCCACAGGTCAGAAAAACCAGTGATCATTCGTGCTGTGATTCTATGTATGTGTTCAGTATCCCCTCTTCTATTGGGTACAGGTACCACACACTTGACAAATAAACCAGGATAGTTCTCACGAGTGATTTGTAACCAATCTCCATTACAGTATTCTACTAATAAACCGAAGTCGGCTATCAGCTTTACGCACGACTGAGCCAATATGATCGTTCCATTTGATGTCCCTACAAGGCGCTACACCCAGATATTTGCATCAATTGCCCACTTCCAACTACGACTGTGTGATATTATAGTCATAAGGTACAACGTTACTGCGTTTTGTGAAACGCGCAGATTTATAGTTCTGAAAATTTCGAGTAAGATGCCAATCGTTACACCACTTTGAAATCTTAGCAAGATCTGACTATTTGTGCAGTTTCTTTCAGACTATACTTCATTATGGATAACTGTATCATCGACGAAAAATCTGAGTTTACTATTAATGTTGTCCGCAACGCCATTAATATGCAACGTGAACAACAAGGGCCCCAACAGGCTTCTTACGTTTGTTAATGTCTCTCCATAAAAATAACATACTGTGTCCTCTCCAAAGAGAAATCCTCAATCGAGTCACAAATTTCGCTTGATACCCTGTGGGGTCTCGTTTGTGGTTGGTGCTGTCTGAAACTCAACTGTCGTGTTGTCAGAACTGGAAACTGCCGCCAATGAGCGAGGCGAGTGGCTAGAGCCAGGAGATTTCTCCCACTCTATGACATGATTTTGAAATTGGCAAATAAAAGACTCTGAAGATAGGCACAGTGTGAAAACCGAAACTCTTTCGAAAAATAAAGAATTACTCATTGAGAAGATGGTGTGGTATCTATAGTTCCGATGCCACAGAGGAGGTGCACGCTCGTAGTTCGGCACTATGAGAGAGGACGAACTACGCCAACCACAGCGCCCTCTAACCGACGCTGTGGAGCTCAACGAGCACCACTGTGCTTTCTGCTTATTTCATCAAGAGCAGATGGCCTGGAAACATCGCTTCAACTTCAGAGTGTGTTGGCTTGCTAATGATACTTTGTACTACTTACTACGGGAATACGGCTTCGCACCTACGTGCTCATCATCGCAAAGTTATGTAACCATTTATTAACTTCTTTCTGCTACAGTAAACATCTTTTATTTTACACGCAGTACCGAAGTGCTTTACCTCTCCTGCCCCTCCTCGCTTCCTTCATTCGGCCTATTTTGCAGATCACAGGAGCAGACCCACGCACCGCCTTCCAGGCGGGATACAAAAGATGGTATTCTGAAGGTTTAAACTGAGCGTTACTCCGAAGCATCGTAACGAACATTCACACGTTTCGACAGAAGCCACACCTGCCAATAGATGTCTGACTAAAAGGGCTTCTGCCAGTAATTCCGTATTTCGACAGAAGAACGCGTGTCCCGCAACCGTCCTGCACTGTGTGCTGGGGTAATGCCAAAGTGAGTGCTCTACCTGTAGATGGGCCCCCTTTCAAGACTGCAACGCTTTTATAGAGGCAAGATCGGCTTAATAGGACACTTATCTCATGAATACAAGTTGTGAGTTTAGAAGAACAAACAGTGAAGCGAAAACAGTCACTGCTAATGCTGAACCAGATCTGAAATTAAAGAGCATTGCAATGAACAGCTACTTGATCAAGGAATTTCCATACTGTACTCTGAAATATGTTAGTATACATTTGCCAAGAAAAATGGCCACCTTACAACCGCATACGATCACACTGTTGATAATAATTGTACATGTCGCATTCAGTCAAACGATTTACGGAAATAGGGAAATACTGCTTGTTCCTGACTGCCTTCAGTATGTGATATGAGAAAAGTGTGAGCTTTTTCGGAATCGATGCTGGTTGGAATGGAGGAGATAATTCTGTTGAAGATACGTCATTACACTTGAACTCACAATATAATATAAGATGCTACAGCCAATGGATGTCAAGGTTACTAGACGGTAGTTTTGTGGACCACTTCTGTTACCATGCTTGTAGATAGAAGTGTTCTTTGCTTTCTTTTGCAACAGCACAGTTTTTTATTCGAGCGGTCAAGTTAGCCCGTCTTTTAACTATAATCTTATAGTCCGCAGCTCGTGGTCGTGCGGTAGCGTTCTCGCTTCAAACGCCCGGGTTCGATTCCCGGCGGGGTCAGGGATTTTCTCTGCCTCGCGATGACTGGGTGTTGTGTGCTGTCCTTAGGTTAGTTAGGTTTAAGTAGTTCTAAGTTCTAGGGGATTGATGACCTGAGATGTTAAGTCCCATAGTGCTCAGAGCCATTTTATAATCTTATTGTTAAAAAATACGGGCTAACTTGACCGTCAATTCAGTTTTAAGGATTTCAGCTGTTTCTGTGTCTGCACTGCTGGATCATTTTCCTTCGGTAATAGTCTCGCAATGTTCGGGAGCTAAGGTCCGACAAAGAAACCTCAGAGTTCAGTCGCATGCTTAAAGTCGCATATACCTGACAGTAACCTAAATATATTCAACATGGATGGAGAAAAACTGTCACAAATTGACGATAATCTGTGGAATGTAAGTAGGGACCGGATTCCAAGAGGGAATGAGTGAACATGCTTCCAAAAGGCAAACTCACTATCTCTCCGCTGTCCCACACTGCCTCAGTGACCCATTGACTTACCAACTAAATCTCTCTATGATCACATAGCTCACGGACTATCTCCGTACTGGCGAAGCTATTGGACATTTCGTGAACACTATTCCAAACCTTCTTGCAGTGTGAAAATTTCCGATCCTGTGGTATCCAGCGTGTGACTCGGCAACTCCCGTCTTGTCCTCACTTGTTCTATGCTGTGGCAGTTCCCAGCTCTGGCTTCAGTTCCCAGTGTTTGACTGTTTTTTTCTGAGTTGTCCCGGAAGCAGTAACACCATAATAAACCCACTTATTTCTAAAGGAAAGGCCTGCACTTCGCCCAAGTGTCTGCAGGCGTCCGTGATTTAGTGTTCTCCCACTATGTCTCTGTCAGACTTCACTTGGGGCAACCATACCCGAATGAGACTAAACACTTCACCATTCATCTCTGTGTGTGGTCATAGAAAGGCTCTCGCAAGCAGCCACAAAGCAAAAATCCCCCTTTTTTTACAGTGGAAGGACCCGCGCTTTGTTCAACAGTCTGCCGGTGTCCATGACTTACCGGCACCCATCTCACTGTCCGCCAGATTTTGCACAGGATAACCCTTTGCAACCTGATGTGCTAGCTACATATGTTCAATGAGTTCAATCACCTGCTACGTACCAGAGTGGATTTACGGTAATTACTTTAAAGTGAAATTCATCGTTACACGGTACTGATTTGTTGCTATCACATCTCCGGAGGGCAAATACACAACTATCTCCGTACTGGCGAAGTTATTGGACATTTCGTGAACACGATTCCAAACCTTCTTGCAGTGTGAAAATTTCCGATCCTGTGGTATCCAGCGTGTGACTCGGCAACTCCCGTCTTGTCCTCACTTGTTCTATGCTGTGGCAGTTCCCAGCTCTGGCCCCGGTTTATGCGTTGGTTTAAACCTTGACTGTTACTCTGCATTTGGTTTCCAGCGGTTATTGCGGTTATGCCGTGGTTCTTCCTCTTTCTATGTGCGGCAGCAGCGGTGCGTATCGATATTCGTACCTTGTACTATCTTTGGTCTGGTGCTTATAGTTTCTGGCTATCCGGCGTGCGGCATTCGGTCGGTTGGTGTGGATCAGCCAAGAAATCTCCACGCGGCCCAGTGGGCCGGGCCCGCTGGCAGTCTCTACGCAGTGTCGGAGTGTGTGGGAACTGTTCCGATTGCTACGAGGTTCGTGACTCACCGACTCAGGACATCAAAGTTGAGTGGTGATTTAATTACCGAAGACAGTCTGTTCACATTGTGCCGTTGGTTTTCATGGTTGGCTGTTAGGGGTTTTAAATAATGAGCCTTCAGCCGTTTTAAAACTGAAAGTTCCTAAATGTCAAGTCTTGCATTGCTGGGGCCTTCAGCCTCATTTAAAGTTTTGTTTTGGATAAAGCTTTGGGCCTTCTGCCTTTTGAAAATTCATTGTAGTTGTGTTTTTCAATCATGGGCTTTCAGCGGTCTTAAAATTTAAATTCCTTCAGCCTCATTAAATAATTATTCAAGGATAAAGCCTTGGGCTTTCTGCCTTGTAAAAATTTATTGTAGTTTTATTTTGAATATGGGCCTCCAGCCGTTTTAAAATTAAAATTCCTTACTTGTCAAGTTTTAGATTGATTGGGCTTTCAGCCTCATTTGAAATATTATTTAAGGATAAAACCCTGCGCTTTCTGCCTTTTGAAAATTTATTTTCGTTGTGTTTTAAATCATGGGCCTTCAGCCGTTTTAAGAATTAAAAAGGTCGTGCCCTTAAGCCACAAGATCGTGTGACATATTCAGTCGATAGTTAAGGTAGAAATTGGCGCTGTAATGTTTTGGTGACTAAATAAAGTTATATGTATCCGAGTGTAACTGACAGACGCTCATTTATGGCCCCTTTCCACCATTCCAATACCTGTTCTGTCCTCCGGATTTAACCACGCGTTTCAACTATAAAATGATTAAGTGGCTCTGCGCGTATCTATAGTGCTGGTTGTGCAGCACTGAATAGTGCCCAGATGAAATCTATCTGTATCACAAAGCTCAGCCTTTCAACAATTAATGAATAATTCCAAAACACAAATAAATATAGACAATAAACAGAATGATGTAGAAGGAGCACTCCGTTAATAAAGGACGTCAAACACCTCGGCAATTATTTAACAATCTCTTCAACAAGTTACATGAAAGCGATAGTGTATCATCCAGACAACATGAGAGAAGGATACACGTACCGACAGATCAGAGGGAAATTAATTTTCTTGCTTCAATCGTAGCTGATCCGCATGTTAGCTCCCTAGCAAACAGTTCGAGGAAGTGGTATGAAACAGGCCAGAGTCCTACTTATTCTCTAGCAGCGTAGGTTACATCCCCATCACATTCCTCTTCCGGAAGAGCTGCATGGAAACAATTATGAAAATTGTGTTAACTTCTGTACATGGGCATTAATACAGGATTCTCCTCCAGATGTATCATGTGTCTCGTTTAGTGATGAAGCCACATTTACCGATCATAGCAAACCGCCGAAACATGCGCTGTTTGTCCGTTGACAATCTCCGTTGGCTTCGTCAGGTGGAAAGTCAGCGTCCATGGGGTGTAAATACGTGGTGTGGGATAATGAAGAGTCAGCTCATAGGCCCGTTTTTGATAGGTGGAACACTGAATGTGTAGAAGTATCGCAGCTTCCTAGTAGACCCTCTTCCACGGATGCTTGAAAACTTTGCTCTGCAGACTAGGAGGAACTTGCCGTACCAGCATGATGACCGTCCAGCCCATAGTGTACGAAATACTACAGCATGTCTTCAAGAATTGCTCCAAATCGTTGGACTGGACGCAGGGGAAACGTACCGTGGCCGGCCCGTTCCCTATATTTGACACCTGTATACTTTTTACTGTGGGGAATGCTGAAAGACTCTTTCTACAAGGAATGCCAGATACACTCAATGACTGGCAACGATGTATTATTGCAGCTACTCGGACACCTCCGCTGAAATTCTAACACGTGTGTAGCAGTCGTTCCATACCACACTGGAAGCTTACATTGCTGCATCCGGTAGCATTTCGAACACAATCTGTGATGGTCAGTTGTTTCGTTACTGGTCAGAGTATACAAAGCTAGTGTATGTTCTTTAGCGTGTGCTACTACAGGTACTGTACAAATGTCGATGTGCGAACTTTTTAAAATATGATATCTCGTAAACTACGCACACTAGAATCCTGCAACAAACACCACTGACATTCCCGTTTTCCCCACTTTTAGATTGTTAAAGACAGTTGCCATAGATCCATTTGAAATGCTATGTTTGCACAAAAAAATACTCTAGGTATTTTTGCAATCTGTTGATTTGCTAACAATGCGAGCTCCTGACTGCTAATCTATTAATTGAAAACCGCACGTCAGTAGCACTTCGCATATTCGCAATAGTTGCGATGCGAGCTTTAGGTGATTCACCCTGTATAATGATGTATCCAGATAGCGGGGCGAAATTCACTCTCAGTTTTATTTATCGCAAGTTAACATAGTATTTAGAACGAGGGTCTTATGAAGGCTAAAAGTTTTTTCCCATGTGAAAGAAAAACGATATGAAATGGCACTCCTTTGAGAGCAAGCAGAGGGTATATAGATCACGTTCTGCGTAGTGGTTTCTGGCGTTCCCGAAGGTAATGTTACAGGCCCTGTGCTGTTCCTTATCTATATAAAAGATTTAGCAGACCACCTGAGCAGCCATCTTACGCTGTTTTCAGATGATATTGTCTGTTATCGTGTAGTAAATTCATCAGAAAATAAAATCAAATTGGTTAACGATTTAGACAAGATATCTCTATGGTGCGAAAATTGGCAGTTGACAGTGAATAATGAAAAGTTTGAAGTCATCCACATGAGCGCTAAAAGGAATCCGTTGAACTTCGGTTACACGATAAATCAGTCAAATCTAAAGGCCGTAAATTCAACTGAATACCTAGGAATTACAATTACGAATAACCTAAATTGGAAAGAGCACACAGAAAATGTTATGGGGAAGGTGAACCAAAGACTGCGATTTAATGGCAGAACACTTAGAAGATACAATGTACGTACTAAAGAGAGTGCCTACACTACGCTCGTCCGCCCTCTTTTTGAGTACTGCTTTACGATGTAGGATCCTTACCAGATAGGATTAATGTAACACATTGAGAAAGTTGAAATAAGAGAAGAACGTTTTATATTATCGAAAAATAGGGGAGAGAGCGTCACTGACATGGTACAGGGTTTTTGGTGGACATTATTAAAACAAAGGCGTTTTTCGTTTCGGCAGAATTTTCTCACGAAATTTAAATCACCAACTTCCTCCTCTGAATGCGAAAATATTTTGCAGCGACCTGCATAGGGAGAAACAATCATCATAAAAGAATAAGAGAAATCAGAGCTCGCACTGAAAGCTACAGGTGTACGCTTTTACCGCTCACTGATAGCGATTAGAATGATAGAGAATTATTGTGGAGGTGGTTCGACGAACCCTCTGCCAGACACTTAAGTGTAATTAGCATAGTATCCATGTAGTTGTAGATGTATGCATCTCTATACTATAGCGCAGCAAAAACAGAAAAGAGAGATTAAATGAACTCGCTGTGCGCTGCCGAGAGGAAAAATTAGTCGAAAATAGTTGAAATCGGATTGCCGTAGAAACTGAGTCTGTATCTCTCTCTGCCTCAAATGGCCTATTAATTATTATTGTTGGTCTCCACTATACATAGTTTATTCGTATCAGTGTTCATTCAGAGCGTATACTAAATTGTCCCTTTATTTATCTTTTGATAAAAACATTAAAAAATTTTCATTCAAACACTAGTTGCTCAAACTTCAATACTCGTTAGTTACATGGCTGTGTGTTTCTCACTGAATCAGTTAACGACAAAGCAACGGTATCACTGAGTTCAAAAGTTCTCTCAACTGTAAGTTTATCACTAGTTCATCAAAACAAGTAGAAGCAACACATGAGCAACTAATCCATTTTGAAAATAATTGAATTTTTCAAATATTAAAACGTAAAGGAATTAATTAATCTAGTTGTTCAGTCAGTAAAGATCTGTGACGTCGATCTACAAGATTCCCTATTGGCCATGGCGGTAGGTTAGACGTTTACAATGAGTATACCCTTTATAGAGTTGTTTCAAGATACTTCTACAATTTCTTCTTCTTCTTCTTTTCAAGTATTAGACTAAATTGCCTGTTACGGTACCTACAGTTGCTGAGGTCTTCTTTTATCTATTCTTCCATGGCACCTATAACTTCTAGTCTTTAAAGGGAGTCTGCCATTGACCATTCTTTCTTGGTGTTCGTTCCATTTTCTCCCACAGTCTAGAGTTTTATACTTTGGACTAAAAATCTTTAGTTCCTGTCGGATATCTTGATTCCTTATTCTGTTTCTATAGGGTAACCTTTAACTCGTCCCAGGAATTTCATTTCTTGAGCCTGAACAGTGCTTTCTTGATTTTTGCTAACCACCCTGATCTCGCTTCCATAGAATAATATGGGGACTGCAATTGTTTTGTAGAGTTAAATTTGAGTATCTTTCCTAGTTCTGTTTTTAAGTTTTCTGTTAATTGTTCTACATACTCAACTAAATTTACTGCTGAATTTCCATATCTTCGCTGTAGCTATATGTAACCTCACATCCCAGGTGTATGAAGTAGTTTACTTTCTCTAAAACCTTTTGATCTACCACTATTTTGGTTGCACTCTGTTCTTTCGCTATGAATGCCATTGCGTTAGTTTTCCCTGTTGATATCTCCATGCCAGATAACGCACTAATTTGTTTCAGAAAATAAATTCCTTTCTGAAGGTCCTCTTCTTTATGTGCTTTTTTAAAATCGATAAAAGTAGTGTGTGTTTATTACATTATCACTCTTTTAGCGTTATCTGTTGTAAAATAAAAACTGCATCCATCATAGAACTTCGTTTCCTAAAACCCATTTGTTCTTTATGCAGTACTACTTCCGTTATGTTCATAAGTCATGTGTTCAAAGTCTTACCATATTTCTGGCATGATATGTCTAGCAGACTTATTCCTCTGTAGTTTCTGCACAAGCTTTTATCTCCATTTTTAACTAATTTATATCACTCTAGTAATCTTCCAGTCTTGGAGGATACTCTTCCTCTTCCAACATTAGTTTAAGAGATGTAGCACTCGTAGGTGTAGCATCCATTCCTCCATATTTTAGCAATTTAGCATTAATACTATCTCTTTCTTAAAACAGATTTTATTTCGTCAGACTTTATTCCATCCAATATCTTGTCATCTATTGTTTCAATTTCAATTTCCTGTGCCGTATTTTCACAACATAATCCGTTGTAATAATTTACCGATTCTTCTCCTTCAGTACTGTTTATTTGTATCTTCTTTTTTTCTGTCATGCTTATAGTTTTCAGAACCTTATAGGCCATTTTCGGTCTTCTGTGTGCGTCATTCTTGATATTAGAAATGGATCTACCCTGTAATTCTCGGTGTACCTCTCTTGCTACACATTTAATATTTCTTCTTTTCTTATAGGGCTCCATATTTTCAGCTTTTGGGTTACTTAAGTATTTTATATATTCATTTCGTTTTTAATAGCTTTTCTTATATACTCATTCCAAATTTTAAGCCCCATTCTTTTCCTTATTTCTTTTCTTTTTGCAGATTACCTCTCCTGCTACTCTGTATGCCACATGCTTTATTTTTGGCATTCTTCTTCTGTATTATCTTTAGTTTGCCAGTTCATTAGCTCTTTGTTTAATCTCTTTGGTAAAGATATTTCATGCTGTCCTCTTCAAGCAAATATGTTTTATAAACGCTTAGTTCTTCTTCTTTACATGTTTGTGTTGTCATTATCTTCCATTTCGCAAAAATATCTCTGTTAGTGACTAATAGAAAATGATCTGGTTCTATACCTTGTCCTTTATAAACTCCCATATCCCTTACTTCACCTGATAGTCATTTACTAAAATGTAGACGATTATTGATTTTAAGATCTCTACTGATCCAAGCATATATATATATATATCACTTGTCTTAAAAGTGAGTTTGTTATTTTTACCATTTTTCCATTTTCGTTACATACTGGTTGTCCAAAATGCTATATAATGTTCCTTACTGGGACATTTCCTGTTCTGAGATTGAAATCACCCATCATAATAACCAGGTCAGTAGCACTGTATTTATTCTGAGTGTTTTGTGTTTGTCGTAGAAGGTTATAGATAATCATTTTTTTCTTTTTTCTTACAATCGTGGCGTTCCCTCTTCTCAGTTTCAGTGGGAAACAAAACGAAAAACGTTTCGAACTGAAAACAACGAACAAATATGATCCGCTAGATATAAATGAAGATACAGTCAACCAGGGAAATATGAAAAATGATTTCATGTCGCCAAGACGTACCTAGAAGAAGCGAGAAAATACTAAACATTCGCGAAATCTTGCGCCAAATGAGAAAAATAAGAAAGTCACGGAAAAGGCTTAGCAGGTATTATGGCTACTATGCGAACTAAACTAAAAGTAACTGGTTTTACCCATCCTGGCGCACCTCTAAATGAAGTTCTAAAAGACTGTGAAACAAAAGTGACAAAAGGTTCCAAACGTGTTATTACTGGGAGAGGAAACGATGTATATAAGAACGAAAGTGTAAATGCTACCAGAATATTTAGGAAAACTTATACATTCCGATGTACGAGGGTCACTCCAAAAGAAATGCACACTATTTTTTTTAAAGTCCATCTTTTATTCTACATGTTTGAAAGTTTTACAGTGTGTAGATACATCATTTAGGAACAATATTTTCATTTTTCCACATAATTTCCACCCCTATCAACCGCCTTACACCATCTTGGAACCAGCGCCTGTATACCCGCACGGTAAAATTCTGGAGCAACCTGTTGGAGCCACTTTTTGGCAGTGTCTCTAGTGAAAAATGATGGAGCCATGTTTCATCACCTGTCACAATTCTTCTAAGAAATTCATCTCCACCATCCTCGTACTGTTCCAAAAGTTCGCGGCATACCGTTTTTCTTGTTTCTTTGTGAGCCACTGTCAACATCCTGGGAACCCACCTGGCACAAACCTTTTTTAACGCCAACACTTACAGTATTCTGCAAACACTTCCTTCCCCTACCCGAACGTAGCGTGACAACTTGTTCACTATGATGCGTCTGTCAGGAGCCACCAATTCATTAACTCTCTGCACATTGTATGGACTGTGTGCAGTACGAGGCCTGCCGCTGCGAGGACAATCCTCGATATTGCCGTGCCCGTTTTCATCACGTAACCTTCTTGCCCACCGACTAACTGTACTGCGATCGACAGCAGCATCTCCTTACACCTTTTTCAACCTCTTGTGGATGTTTCCCACTGTCTCGTTTTCACAGCACAGGAATTCTATGACAGCACATTGCTTCTGACGAACGTCAAGTGTAGCAGCCATCTTGAGCTAAGTTTGAAAAGAAGCGGGAAGGATGTATCTACACACTGTAAAACATTCACACATGCAGAATGAAAACAGTATTTTTACAAAAATTGTATGCATTTCTTTTGGAGTGACCCTCGTATACGTCGTAAGCATTCCACATAGGCATGACCTGATAGAAGCTTCATGTGTAAATAGAGAAATCGTCAACACAAACAGAAAATTCAGGAAGATATCTAGCTTTTTCCCGAATGTTATAGTTATTCAAGCAACAAGCTCAGTGAGAGAACATTTCACAAAGCATGACCTGCACAGAAATAACTATGGTAAACAAATTATGTGCAAAGAAATATTAGAAAAAATTAGCAGCACACAAGTACAGGCACATTATGTGTGGGCCTGAAGAAAAAGAAGGGACAACAGTAGGTAGTGCCAAGTGTCTCCTCCCTCCTGTCTCAAGGCAGACTCAAGTGGATTCTCAGCCAGGTAACAACAGCACTAATACAATAAAAAAGCAAGAGGAAGGTACCTCTTTCTTCCATCAAAATATAAGAGGCCTCTTAAGCAAAACAGATCAACTTCTTATTAACATTAATGAAAAGTATTGTATAAATAATGGTCAGATTTTGTGCTTAACTGAGCACCATGTTACTGATAAATGTGTCTTGCCATCTATAGTAAGTTGCAGTTTAGTAACATACTACTGTAGGGAAAGTAAAGACGAAGGTGGAGTAGCAATTTATGTTAAAGATAGTGTAGCATACAGAGGTATAGATATTAAGCAATATTGTGTGGAACAACAATTTGATGTATGTGCAACTGAAATAATAACTAATTTGTACACATTAACTGTGCTGGGTGTCTATGGGGCACCTTCAGGTGACATAAAAACTTTAGAACTCCTGCTGTCAGGGTTACACGCAAAAGCAAAGGAAATTGTAGTTTTAGGTGATTTCAGTATAAATTTTATGACAGAAAATAAGAATAAAATTGACATTGAGATTGTGATGACCTTATATAACCTGATATTCGTAATAAACCTTCCAACAAGAATTACATCTGAGTCCCAAACTATGATAGATAACATCTTTTTGGATGTAAGTACACATCGGAATTATACCGTCAGGCAGGTTATAATTGTGCTTTCAGATCATGACAGACAAATTCTCACTCTTAATTATGTTAATCCGTTCGAAAAACAATTTCCTCAGTGGAAGTTCATAAGAGTAATGAAGAAAGAGACAAAAGAAACTTTAAACCATAGGTTGCAGCAAATGGACTGGTCTTCAGTATGTAGCCTTGATAATACTGATTCTAAAATTAATTGTTTTATAAATGAATTCTGTGCTCGTTTTGAAGAAATATTTCCAAAGAAACTGTGTGAGTACGCCTTGGATTACAAAAGGTATGAAACAGTCATTTAAAACCAAAAGGGAAACTTTTGCTGCAATAAGATTATCTAAAGATGTAGAAAAATGGGAACACTATAGATTCCACTGTAACATTTTAAAGAAACTAATAGAGAAATCAAAAGCCCTTTATTATGAGAAGAAAACAGATAATTCCTTATAAGTAATGCAACAGATTGGTTGCAAACCCCAATGTTGGTGAAGGCGTAACTCTTTGTCAAACTGTATATTCAAACACAATTCCAGAAATGCACTTTAATCCTGTCACTCTTGATGAAATTCAAAAAATCATAATGTCTGTAAAAAGTAAGAACTATGCAGGGGTTGATAATATTTCTAGTAATTTATTCAAATATTCTTGTGTGTGGATAAGGGACATTCTCTGTCACATTTTCAATGGTTCCCTTCAGAAAAGCATTGTTCTCAGAAGACTTAAGTACACCATAGTGAAGCCCCTGTACAAAAGGGGCGATAAAACTGAATCAACTAACTATCAACCTACCTCTTTGCTGACATCTTTCTCTAAAATCCTAGGAAAGCTAAAACATGCAAGAACTACTGATTTCGGAGTTCTCAGCCAGAGCCAATTTGGCTTTCAAAAGGGCAGTTCAACAGAAGACGAAATCTATGCACTTGCAAATGAAGTCCTCGAAACTCTTAATGAGAAAATGCTAGCACTTGGTGTCTTCTGCGATTTGTCTAAAGCGTTTGGCTGTGTTGATTAAAAGATTCTCTTGCAAAAAGCAAAATTAGTAGGAATAAGTGATGTTGCAGGCAATTGGCTACAATCGTATTTCCAAGACAGAAAAAGAGAAGTTGTCTTGAATAGCTCAGTTGGAGAATTTAATGTTTCCTCACATTCTCAATGGAGTTCCATGACATGTGGAGTGCCTCTGGGCTCAATTCTTGGGCCACTATTATTCCTGATTTATATAAATGATCTACCATCATGTACAAGACTGCTGTGTTAATTTACATAATTTGCTGATGATACCAGAATTTTTACGAGCAGTAAAACTGATAGCAATCTTGAGGAATCCATTAATCACATACTCTCAGATGTGATTAATTGGTTTGATGTGAATGGTCCCTCATTAAATTCCAGGAAGACCAGCTTTATTCATTTCTCTACAGAAACAGAAAAAAAAGAGAGAGAGAGAGGTGAGTGTCACATATGGTAACCAACCAATAGAAAGAACAAAATTTCTTAGAGTGCACACTGACAAGAAAATGAATTGGTCTTCACATATTATAGAACTCTGTAAGAGGCTTAGCACTGGTACATATGCTTTACTGGTTGTCACTGCATGTGTTGAACCTAACACTGCAAAAGTGGCATACTATGGCTATTTTCTTTCACTCATTGACTATGGCATTATTTTTTGAGGCAACCAGCCATTAGCAAGGAAAACGTTCATTGCTCAGAAGCGAGCTTTAAGAGTTATATGTGGACTGCACCCAAGAGACTCATGTAGAAACAGCTTTCGAAAACTTAAAATATACACAACTACATGCCAATAAATTTTTTCTCTCTCATGTGTTTTGGCTGTAAAAATTTAGAGATATTTCAACCAAAGAGTAATTATCATGAGCATCTTACACGAAAGAAGAATGACATACACAGCGAGCATAGAAATTCGAGCTTGGCACAAAAGGCTGTCCTCTACACTAGAATAAAACTCTTCAACGCTCTTCCTCCTGAAACAAAGACAGAGATTAACAACAAGAGTAACTTCGAGAAAGCATTAAAAATATTTCTGGTAGAAAAGATGAATTTTTAAGTAAATAAATTGTAAAATTTTAATAATGCCACTAAGAATGTTATTTAGCTTGAACTCTGTATCCGTTTGTGCTCTGTATCTGTTTTTTCTGTGGTGCTTTAATGATTCTAAGAAAATATGAATAGTCTTTTTTTGTGTACTGCTGCTCGAAGAATTTACTGCATTAATTTTTATATAATTATGTATTCAAATGTCTGTATATGCTATAAAATTTTCATATTGTATTTACAAAAAACTGACTCGTTCCAAGTCCTTTGAATCTAACACAGTTGGACCTATGGAACACGAAATAAAATCAGTCAAATCATATCAAATAAGTCGGACTGTGAGTATTCTTTCGCTTATGCATGTTTGATTTTTGATCTCTTTTTCCCATCTCTTATGCAGTACAATGCCATATCTTCGCTTGCTGTTTAATTTTGTTTGACTCCACTATAGAACATAAATTTAGTCACTCACATATTTATTATCTGTCATTTTTATTTTCGTTTTTGTGGTTGCTACAGCATCAATATTCACGTGTTTTAGTGTATTTCCTAGTTCTATCTCTTTCTAAAATTCCTCTGACATGTTGCTAATTTGATGCCTCCATTGATACATTTCCGTTGATCCTTTTTCATAGCTTTGTCATTTTTTTTATAATTTTACAAAAGTGATTGATTCTGTGAGCTTTGTTTCGTTTTTTTACGCAGTGGTTGGCATCAGTTTACTCAGTTAGGATTTATGCTCATTAGAGTTCATGCATCTTCATTTTCTCGCAACAAATGTGCTCTAGAATGATTTCCCTTTCAGATTGAGAGTGGGATAGTCACATCTCGCCACATAGCCTGCAGTGTTAAATAAAACCTATTTAAACTCCAAGCTAGAGGTTTTTCATTCCTGTAACTCTGGTTATGTTTCATAGGATGAAATGGTTGACCACACAGGCAATTGGTTAGCCAATCAGATATTTGGTTTCAAAAAAGCATTCCACACCAGCAGACTGAGGGAAAGTGGAGTCTGCCAAACTAGGTGGGCATGGGAAGATGAAGAAGAAAGGGCACAAAACAAATCGGACAACAGGCTTTAGTACAGAGGACACAGTGCTCTTCCTGGATGAGAGTGGAATTACTACAAAACTATGAGGACGTACGCGAAAAGAATTAACAGACCTCAACCAACTTTGTGATGTTCGATTGTGAATTTTGTACAAGTTTTGTTAGTTAAAATTTGTAATACAACCACTATAATTCACACAGCCAGAAGGTAAGCCCAGTGTCTTTAAATATCGTCGTCCACTCTATTTTGAAATCGTATCATTATTCAGTAGTGCACCCATCAGTTCATAAGACTGCAAATTCATCCACTTTGTGCATAATCGACTTTTGGTCGTGTTGTGGTTAAGATGCAGCAGTCCCCCCGTGACGACAGAGACGTTCATTTGTCACCTGCAGAAGACTGAGAACAGTGGAGACATCCAGTGGCAACAACGTGAAGTCCGCGGCACTCGCGTGAGGCGTCGTAAGATGGCCGCTAACTCACGTTACGGCGACAGAAAAAGTCGACCAGCTAATTCAGGTAATACCCACTCAAGTGCTCACGTAGCGACGTTTACAAATACCTGAGCTCCCTCTACACATAAACAAAATTCCCTGACGACGGAACTCTGAGTCTAACCATGATGCGGCTCCTTACATGTACATCCTTCAGTCAACAGTGAGCTCACAGGACTTGGTTTGCAAGTAGCAGTGTCTGTTTGTACTGAAACATTAGAATTTCACACATTCGACAGGGAATGTGTCCACGTTTGTTTGTTCAGTACATATTGTTCTTTCATTTATCGATACAGTCAAACAGTGGCGGCTCATGAGTAAATATTCTGGGTGTTCACAAATTTTTAGATTCAGATAAATTTGAGAGGGTGAAATTAATAGTATCTGCTGAATAACAGTTATGTTTATCAACAAGTTTATACAACTACAGGCACTGCCAGTAATAATAACAACAGTAATAAAAGTAATAAGAAATGTATAACCCATTTGACAAAATGTTTTTGTGGAATTTCGTTGTGTTTTACATAATTAAGTACACTTTAAGGCAATAACGCAATAATGAATAAACTTTCGCAACTCTCCCTTTCGCATTTTTGTGTAAGTGGGAGTTTTCGTGCTTTTCCAATTTTCAGGACAAATGTACAAGATCGCTAACAGGTGTATAGTTCGCGAATTTACTTCCAGGCTGCATCCACACAACAACTTGTGCTAACTGTGCACTTCTTGTTCGCTTGTTGTCACGCTTATTTGATTTCGTCACTCTCTCAATCAAAGTATCTGTTCTTGGAGGCCCAAGCTGCTTTGCGGCTAACTTTTTCTGGTAATTTACGTTTCTGTTCCCAGAATGATGTTGTCACTATGCAGTGGAGCTTGCGCTGGTATGAAACTTCCTGGCAGATTATGAGCTGGATGTAGATTCGAACTCAAGGCCTTTGCCTTCTGCGGGTGACTGACCTATCCAAGCACGACACACGACCCATCCTCCACTTTCTGTTAGCATTTAAAATAGATTCAACGTTGTTCATGTTCGCAATGCACACGAAGGCCGATTCCTGCACAGTAAACGACTGACTCCAAACACAAAGTGCCGTTTTGTGGAAATGATTAAACCGAAGTAGTAATGTCTACCAACATGGTTAACTGCGCTGAGATCCATAAGGACCTAAAGCACACAGCCGTCGATCCCATATTTAAGTGAATAGCACAGAAACTAGTGATACAGATTTTCGTGAATTTTTATATATACGATGTGGGCCTACAGCACAGATAAACCTGACTCACCATAAGATCAACAAATTTCAGAGACATGAATAAGTGCTACAATCTCACAATCGACTGATGTGCCTTAGGTCCTTATAATTCTCAACACCTTAAATGGATTACTGTATGATAAAATTCATAACTTAATATACTATAACTCATTCAGAAACCCATAGAATAGGTTAACTGGCAATACAACTATAACATATACTGACGTCCGATGTAATTCTACTATAGCATATAGTGAGTGAATTAGCATATCTGTGCTCTCATCTTGCAGGATGAATGCCGAGCGAACGGAGATGAAAACCTACCGCAGTGTGCTAACACCTGGTGGTACTAGTATAAACTTCTAGTTGCGTGCCAAGCGCTAGCTGTGCACATCGTGAACCGTGCAAGTTGTTTACCAAATCTGTATGTATTTCTACCGTAAGACAATTACGTCATGCTAGTTGCGCATGCGCAAAAGCTCCTTAAAACGTGTAGAACTAAAGGTGATGCCAAGTTTCACAGATTCTAGAGCAGCAGTAGTGTAGTAGATTTAAGTACCGTATTTTTCAGATTGCAGCTTCTATGTTACATCTAACAGCATTCAAAGAACCAATAAATCCGAAAGATGTCGAAAATTTGGGTGTTCGCATGCTCTTGCACAGCAGCCGCCATTGCAGTCAGCTGAATAATGGTTTACTGACAAAACAGTTTACACGTCATAGCTCACAGTACATAAACGTCACTAAAGTGTTGACTGTTGAAGACAGTTCCGACATGTTAGTGGTTATACAAACATTCCAAAATGTCTGTGCTTACACAAACATTTACCATCGAACACAGTACTTGGTTCATTATTCACTAAAATACTGTCTTAGTAAAAAAATAAAATAAAAGGTACAGTACTGAAATATTTCAAGGACAACGTTTGTGTACCTACCTCGAGTAACAAGTCAAGAAATTAAGTGAGATTATCCTAACCGACAATTTAACGTTATGTACTCTGTGCAGCATACATATCCCCGCTTGCACTGTGTAATTTAATGCAAGTAAATGAGTATCCACTTGCCAGACCAGGACAAAGCGTGTAATGCTACGAAAAATCATTATGACAATAATGTGGCTTCAGTACAGTGATCTGAGGAACGTGACTGCGAGAATTAAGCAGACGGCTTGCAATCGCGTGAATTAATGACGAACCCATGAAATTAATACTGTAACGGACCAACATATTCGGTTAATTGAAATAACTGATGACAAGTTTTCCTAATGTCCCTCTTATCTGCGATAAAGCATCCGTTCCGAAGAAGAAGTTAAATAAAAAAAGTAGTCGGTTATAACTGAATCGTTATTGCGCGACTACTACGAAATAACGATGGAAAAAATTATTAGAAATGAAAAAAACTGCGAAGTAGTTAGGGAAATTTCAGATAATGAAGTTAAATGTTTTTTAGTTTCGATTGTAACGGTTATAGAAAACGGTCGCCATCTCTTGGTGAGAGCTAACAATATCAATTTCGAAAAGTATGTATAATTAATGCAAGACAATCAGATGGGAAAGGGCACAATAGCACTGACTCGAGCTCAGGATCGAAAATCACAGTTAGCAACATGAAATAAAATTAATCTAATGGTGAAATCAGTAAAGCAAATTGCGTTAAGTACATGCAGTTGACTGATGATTCTTTGACACTCAGTCACAGCTTGCGTAATAAATATCTTGGCGCAGCCTTCTGTTAATATTTCTACTATCGTAATCGCCCTTAAATAAATATTTTCTATTAAGCAAAATGAGTCTTATTAGAGTTTAGCTTCCATTAAATAACTATAGATTAACTTTTGCTTAACACTGTTACGTACTTTGTCTTACAGCATGAAGTTAAGCGCCGCCACGCCAGTCGGGAACGATAGAGAAGAGTAGGCTGTGAGAAGAAGTCAGCCAGTCGTAAGCTGACCGGATCGTCCACCAGAAGGACAATGCGACAGCAGTGACCCCTATGTGAAGAGGACCTAAGCACCGCGGCCGACTGGTGACGCCACAGTTCAACAGCAGCTTCAAGATTAGCGACTTCGATTGCAGCGTCAACGCTAGTTACTTCGCTTGTACACTCTATGTAGCACGGACTTGGGTCTGCCTATACTAAAGAAGATTGATTACTTTGTATGTCGTTCTTTGTTTGGGACACATCTGTGTAATTGCCGAAGTTAAGCATTGTAATTGTTCTTATTGTAATAAAACTCATTAATACGTGTTTGATTGTTTGTCTAGCGAACCGAGTATGCAGGTTTCCTAGAGACTATAAGATTGACGATGAGGCTGAACGTAACATTTTGGAAATGAGAGCAGAAATTATTTATCATACAAAGAAATTAAACATTCTGATCTACACTGATCTTTATAAACTCGCTGAAATTACTTTTAGATAATCACTGAATATTAATACTGATTTATTAAGTGAAGATTTCGCTGAGCAACCTCTTTAACTAGTATTCTCACTTATTTTTAAAATTTTGATAACTTCCACGTTTTTAAACAAAATTAACTCAGCAATCATTGTCTCTTTATGATTAACAGTAATACTCGGTTCAAATTAATAATGGCAGGACAGGACCCCAGCTGGTAACTGTTCAAGTTAAGCACTTGTAACACAGCGTAAAAGTTAAGCTGCTAATTATTCACAAAATGAAACTACTATTTGGTTGCCTTCATACACTTCTAAATATTAAAGTTGGTCTGGTCTTACTTCAGTGAATGGCTGCTGATGCCACGTAAGGTAATAATCGCCAACAATGCATGGCAACGCGCTGTTCTTAGCGTAGCTTTGCAATAAACAGTTTTGGGCCCGGAGTGCTCTTCTTTCACATTAGTTCCACTTGATGCTTTTTGCACTGTTTCAAATTAACGCCGTAGTAATGCCTTGCAGTAACATACAGTTCTTCCAGTGTTGTACCTCACAATGTGCCGTACGACATGCCTCTAGCGACCACTACGCCTGAGCACTTCTGTCAGACTCTACTGCACAAGAGCTTCCGCCAGACTCAACTGCTCTGCTGCACTATGCGCATCGGCGCCCACTGTCAAAATGTTACCTACTTCAAATACAATCTTTGACTGTTCACAACAGGAAATCGCCCTGACTAGACCAGTGTGTTTGCTACATGTTATTACACAATTCTTTTTCAAGTACTGCATTTTAGTTACATAAGCATATTCATTCAAAAGAATATAATTACATAGTAGTTTAATTACACAATCATATTCATTCAAAAGAATATATTTACATGGTAGGGACAAAACATATACATAAAAATTACTCCATTACTCAGAACTAGAACATTAATATTGTGAAAATTTCTTATGTTAGACACTGTATTGTTGTGTTAACGATACATCTAAAGTGTAACTTATCAATAGATTATATCTTAAGGAATAGGCACTAAATTGTAGTGTGTTCGGTGCAACGTAAGCCTAATTGAAGTATCACACATAGAAGGCGGCTAAGACTTACATAAAATTAAAGCAGACGCATACCTTTATAAACATAATGAAATGATGGGAACAATCATGCCCCAGCATGCCCTAATAGAAGCAACATCTTATTGTACACAAATGAGCTATTACAGTACATCTCACTGCCTATTACTCAAGTGTGAAATATCTTAACATCCTGATGAGAATGCAAGATTCGCAAGATAGCAGTTTCTCGATCTTAGTAACAGTCAATCGCTTGGCCCAGGGATACCTTAGAAGGATTGGCGATACGTTTTTGGAGAACAGACATTCACTTTACATTCATGTCCATGTATGACTCCGTTCTCAACGACTACAGAAAGAACGAAAAACACGTTTTGTGTGGACAGATATTCAGTTTGCATTCACGTCCATATATGACTCTAGGTCGTTCTTCAACGACTGCTTCAAATTTTTCGAAAACATCTATCAACTCAGTTCCTCGAGTGTGTTGAGGTAATCAAATTCATTAGCTTCGTGTGCAATGTATTGGTGTACGGGAGCAGTTCCAGCCGTTGTGGCCGATCGATTCTAGGCCCTTCAGTCTGGAATCGAATCCTGTGTCGGGCATGGATGTGTGTGATGTCCTTAGGTTAGTTAGGTTTAAGTAGTTCTAAGTTCTAGGTGACTGAGGACCTAAGAAGTTAAGTCCCATAGTGCTCAGAGCCATTTGAATCATTTTGTGTGTTTTCGCCGTTTGTAAACAGTGAGATCGCCAATATATTGTATTTTTACTGTTCAAATAACTTACGGGTTTGCTGCCGGGTGACGTCGTCGGACACCGCCAATATTTCGACAGGAGTACACCCTGCCATTCTCAAGGCACAAATGCAAGGAAGAAAAAATGTGCAAGCAAATTTAATACCTCGGTTCATAGAGGAGAAACAAGGAAGACACCACACACAGAACAAGTGTCAACACAACCAAAGATAACCAACATCAGAAATATCGATGGTTACTATTAATCAACAGGTGAGGTAGCACTAATTTTGTCCCTCTGTTTTTTGAGGAGAGACAGAGCCAGATTCCAAGCAGCATTTAAACAAAATCCACCATCTCTGTTAATAAGGTTGCTTGATAGTCTGATTTCAACAGCTTCCTTAATAACACTATCCCAATAGTTTGACGTGCAAGCCAGAATCTCCGTGTTGTTGTATTCCATAGGATGACCGGTGTCAAGACAATGTTCTGCAATATCGGATTTGCTCGGCTGTTGTAAGCGTGTGTGACGCTTATGTTCAATACACCGGTCTTCCACAGTCCTGATTGTCTGACCAATACATGACATGCCACAACTGCAAGGAATACGATAGACCCCAGCCTTACGCAGACCAAGATCATCTTTTACGGACGCCAACAGGGCCTTAATCTTGGAAGGTGGTCGAAAAACACATTTCACATCATATTTCCGTAAAATACGGCCAATCCTGTTGGAAATGCTTCCTGCGTAAGGCAAAAAGGCCGTAGACTTAGGTGCCACTTCGTTGCTATCGTCACTCACCCGTTGCACAGAAGGCTGATGGCGCAACGCACGTTTCATCTGCCTCTCACTATAACCATTCTGACGAAAGGTGACTTCGAGATGTGCTAGCTCAGCTGCCAAACTTTCAGGGTCTTAGATAACGTGGGCCCTGTGAACCAAGGTGCGAAGTACTCCTTCACGCTGAGCTGGATAGTGACAACTATCAGCTCGCAGATACAAGTCAGTGTGGGTGGGCTTCCTATAAACAGAATGTCCCAACGTACCATCAGTCTTCCTTTTGACCAACACATCAAGGAAGGGAAGGCATCCATTCTTTTCCACCTCCATAGTGAACTGAATATTCGGGTGGATTGAATTCAGATGTTCCATAAACCGGTTTAAATTCTCACTACCATGAGGCCACACAACAAAAGTATCATCTACATATCTGAAAAAACACGCAGGTTTCAAGGTCGCTGGCTCCAATGCACGTTCCTCAAAGTCCTCCATAAACAAATTGGCCACAATAGGTGACAACGGGCTACCCATTGCAACTCCATCAGTCTGTTCGTAGTACTGACCATTGAATAAAAAGTAAGTGGAAGTCAGCACATGTCGAAACAAATTTGTTAATTCGACACCAAACTTAACCTCAATTAGCTGCAACGAATCAGAGAGAGGAACGCGAGTGAAAAGAGAAACCACATCAAAACTGACTAAAATATCAGAGTCATTCAAAGGCAAACCCTGCAATCGACGTAAGAAATCTGCAGAGTTCTTAATGTGGTGTTCACACCTACCTACTAGTGGGCTCAACAAACTACCAAGATGTTTAGCTACACGATATGTCGGAGCACCAATATTAGAAACAATAGGCCTCAACGGGACAGCCTCTTTATGGACCTTAGGGAGGCCATATAATGCAGGTGGTACAGCACAGTAAGAATTAAGACTCTTGATAATCTCCTGTGACAAAGAACTTTTCTTCAGGAGGCTATTTGTCTTTCTCTCAACACTCTTAGTAGGGTCAGCACCGATTTTCCGATACGCCGAATCAGAAAGTACACACTGCATCTTTTGAATGTAATCGTGCTTGTTCAACAAAACGGTGGCGTTACCCTTGTCCGCAGGTAAAATAACAATATCAGGATCCATTCTAAGTGAACGTAAAGCAGCCGCCTCAGCTGCTGTAATGTTACACTTGGGTGGACGGGCCCCAGTCAACACCACGACAAGCTTCCCTCCTAACCTCTTCCGCAGCCTCGGAAGGTAGTTGATAAACAGCCTGTTCGATAGAACTAATAAAATCAACGACTAGCAAACTCTTAGGCGTCGGTGCGAAGTTCAAACCTTTCCCCAGCACAGACAAAGCTGCGTCGTCAAACGTTTTCTCCGTGAGATTGATCACAGAACGTCGAGAATTAGAATTAGACACTGAGCCAAGGAAAAGTAACGTTCAAACTTCACCGAATGAAGAGCAGTTACAGATTGAAATTCCCAGTCAGACTGCGACCAAGGGGCACCTTTTACCAAATAAATACAGATTAGTTTTGATTAATGTTTCTTTTGCAACGAGTATACAAGACAAGAGGAGATGTTGAGTCATAAGCTGATTTACCAAAATCTTTACTACCAATTTCAAACATACGATAAGTACGACAGGCAATTACATCTCTATCATTAAAACTTTCAAGACCAGGTACACTAGAAACTCCGCTACCACCTCTTACTATGGCAACGGTGAACCATCCATTTCCACGTGAGAAAGTGTCGTTTATATCCAAACTAAAATTAAGTGAACATCCAAGAAATACACAGGGTCCATCGACGAGGGCGTGGGCTGCATCACTCTTCACTGGAATACGAGTTTTCTTGTCCCTGTGGGCGTCCGTTAAAGATGATCTTGGTTTGCGTAAGGCTGGGGTTTATCGTATTCCTTGAAGTTGTGGCATGTCATATATTGGTCAGATAATCAGGACTGTGGAAGACCGGTTTATTGAACGTAAGCGTCACATACGCTTACAGCAGCCGAGCAAATCCGATATTGCAGATCATTGCCTTGACACCGGTCATCCTATGGAATACAACAACACGGAGATTCTGGCTTGCACGTCAAACTATTGGGATAGTGTTATTAAGGAAGCTGTTGAAATCAGACTATCAAGCAACCTTATTAACAGAGATGGTGGATTTTGTTAAAATGCTGCTTGGTATCCGGCTCTGTCTCTCCTCAAAAAACAGAGGGGCAAAATTAGTGCTACCTCACCTGTTGATTAATAGTAACCATCAATATTTCTGATGTTGGTTATCTTTGGTTGTGTTGACACTTGTTCTGTGTGTGGTATGTTCCTTGTTTCTCCTCTATGAACCGAGGTATTAAATTTGCTTGCACATTTTTTCTTCCTTGCATTTGTGCCTTGAGAATGGCTGGGTGTGCTGCTGTCGAAATATCGGCGCTGTCCGACGATGTCACCCGGCAGCAAACCTGTAAGTTATTTGAACATTCGATTCGACGGGAAAAGTTAAGGTCTCACATTGTTTACCTCTACGGGGAGGAAATGTATCGTTGCCTGCGGAGGTTGGATAAACTTCGCAGCAGTAGAGTGAGGTTGGAATGTGCATTATCGTTTTTATTGAAGTGTCGAAATCATAGTGCGGTTCCAACGTTTGCTAAGGTTGTGCATCATATTAATTCTCCTGCCGCCAATCGCGTCAAGCAACGTGCTGGTTTAGCTCTTGTTCGTGAAAGGATCCACTATACTCGCCGTCAATTAGATTTTCTTTTTAAGGAATTATTTCAGCTTCATTTAATGATGGCGTCTAATGTTTCTGAATTTTCTTGGGATTGGGTTGACGGTGCCTCTTGGTCGCAGTCTGACTGGGAATTTCAATCTGTAACTGCTCGTCATTCGGCGAAGTTTGAACGTTACGTTTCCTTGGCTCAGTGTCTAATTCTAATTCTCGACGTTCTGTGATCAATCTCACGGAGAAAACGTTTGACGACGCAGCTTTGTCTGTGCTGGGGAAAGGTTTGAACTTCGCACCGACGCCTAAGAGTTTGCCAGTCGTTGATTTTATTAGTTCTATCGAACAGGCTGTTTATCAACTACCTTCCGAGGCTGCGGAAGAGGTTAGGAGGGAAGCTTGTCGTGGTGTTGACTGGGGCCCGTCCACGCAAGTGTAACATTACAGCAGCTGAGGCGGCTGCTTTACGTTCACTTAGAATGGATCCTGATATTGTTATTTTACCTGCGGACAAGGGTAACGCCACCGTTTTGTTGAACAAGCACGATTACATTCAAAAGATGCAGTGTCTACTTTGTTTGCTCTGTGGCTGACATAGTATACATTATTCGTGCTGAACCATACCTGATACATGCAGAGAAAGGAATCACTTACCAAATCACTGTAGGTGTACTTCAAATGGAAATATATATGCATTTCCATAGTGTCCCCGATTCTAGTTTAATTGAATGAAAATGTGGTTAATTTGCATATAAAAATGCATTGCGGAGTAAAAAGAGATTATGCACATTGCTTTGGCGCTTTTCAAAAAGATTTTTCGAAATACTTCCTGAGACTCCGATGTATCCCAGTGCATGTCTCAAGCTTGGAGACTCCTTTTCATAGCCTTTCTTGGATGTCTCACAAACAGCACTTTGCCAGAAGTATGGTATTGCAGAGGCTGGAAACCCTTACTAATGCAAAGCAAGGACGTGTGCATTGTGGTTAGATGCAATAACACAATGTTCAAAATTATTCCATTTATCAGCGAAAATACATGTAATTGTTAATTATTGTGAGTCAACATGTGGCTACATAATTCAGAGAAGAATTCGCTTATTCCAATAGCGGACTCACTGCTGCCATGGACACGGCATCAGCTTGGACTGGAAGTCGATGACACCGCGATGCGAGACAGGCACGCTCTGTCAGTAGCTCTGCTTGGAGTTGGCTGTGACCACTATGTCCGTGTTTTCATACAGACGCCATTTCTTTGGGTACTCAATTTCTCCCAGGTCTCTGCCCACGTTGCCTCCTCAGGTGGACCGTAACGTCTGATACAGTGTAGTCGTGTTGAATGCAGAACCTGGTCCACTGGTATGGTAGGCCATCAGGCCCTGGCGATGTTGGAGTTTAGGTCAGCTTCTGCTCTGGTCTGGAGTTGTGTTGGTCGACTCTCGGACTACCCATCAGCACAGGTTGCTATGCTGATGTCAGTACTGGATACTGGACTTCCATCAGCCATGGCTCCGGATCGCTGATCGTCTCAAAGAGCAGCAAGTACAAGACCACTCCTAGAAAAATCTCACACGCTAGATGATACTATACCATAAACAAGGAATCGAGTGTGAATGACACGAACGCCATCGATGCTACTGGTTGAGGGGTGGATAATTTCTGTCGCTGAGGAGAGGCTATAACGTCATTCGTAATGATGGAATTGATTCCGTTCTTTCCGAGTCGTCAGCGGTCTTCAATTCCATCACATTTTCTTAATCAATTTCTTATAGGGTCTTTCCTGCTTACTCAAATTCTTTCTAGATGTTGTTGCATCCTTATGTAATATTACGGGAGTAACATCCGAAGTTCAATGTGCACTGTTCTATTTTCTGCTGAGATGCTCACAATCTATCTTAGTAATGTCAGAGTGCCTGCTTACCAGCCTGCGACACTTCCACTTGACTGAGTAACTTGGACTGCTCGAACTTTTTTTAAAAAACTACTCTCATGTTTCCTTACTAATTTTGTAGCATAGCAGCATTGTTCCACAGCTTCTGTGGCCCATGACGCTGTGTCTCCCTGATATGTCCGCTGACAGAACAGATGGGTTTTTGTTCATACCATGAAGCTGGCAGTACGCTACGAAAGTCCCTTTTTGAAAGTAATAGGAATAACTATGTTTTGCCGGTTAGGATTTGTTAAATAGCCAACTCCGCAAAATGCTCTCGTCTGGTAACGAATTTATTAGTACCGGCTGTGTATCGAGTCGGTGTACCCATTCTAGCTGTGGGCAGACATGGTATCTGTCGGTCTGCTCTGTCTAGCTTGCTGTGTTGTTGCCCAGCTCGAGCAGTTGTTAACGCTGCACGCTTGAATCGATGAAAAATGTCATTGAAAACCATTACTCATTTTAGGCATGCCTTGCTTAAGCCCAGTTATTTTCGTGTACTATGTAGTCATGCCATGTCGTTGTCTCTCTCTTTACGGATAGCTGGACGTTCTGCGTGCTCAGTAAAGTCATCATGTCCCTTCTTTAAAGCTTGGATATTGTTGTTCATCATTTCATAAGTACACCTATCGGTATCCTCATTGTAGAAGGCGAATATCCTTGACGATTCTGGATTCTTTTTCTTCAGATGTCCACTATATATTTTCGGTAAATGCATGGTATGATGTTGTTTGTTGAGTGATAAACTGTTAATGTTCATATTCTAAACGTTTAATTCCTTCAGATAGTTCCTTATGGGAAGTTACCTGTGCATTCAACATTCGGTCAGAGGTGTTTGTTTCAAATACATTGGCAGCAATCTGTTTGGCCATATTCTTAGTTTCGGTATGAGATCTTTTTACTTCCGTCAGAATGAGCGCTAGATTCTAAGACTTTTGTTAACAACAAATCTCTTTGAGTAACTGGATAACCAGTTGCTCCTCTGATGTATCATACTGTTCAGTTTGACTATCAGAATTCCCATCATTATTGGCACAGACGTCATCAGCATACTGATTAGAAAACGCATTTCTAATTTATTTACTGCAACGAGTGCTGGCACTGCGTAAGCAAGTTGGATTGACTTCTTTGGTTGAGGTACGTCTCTGGAAGTCTGAGTCTTTGTAAAAACGTTTTATTTTGTATATGGCTTTCGGTTTCCTTCTGACCTTTCGCGTCTATAATATAGTTTTTGTATGAGCATACCACTCATTATGCATGAAACAGATAATGAAACACTGGTTGATGAAAAAATACAGTAAGACAGTATTTGTTGTTGAGTGGTACTTAAGTAAATAAATTAGTGAAATCAAAGTGAACTAGAAATTAGAATATAAATGAAAAACTTGGTTTAGTTTAGAGAGTTACATACTCGCAAACAGCGGGCCGAACAGCAGAACAGAAGAAACAATGACCATGAAGTCAGCAACTTCCACATAAGCGGGCGCTGTCGATTCAGCCGTCAGGGCATCGCCCGACCGGCTCACGTGTTTCTCAGTTGTCGCATGTGAGCAAGGGCCCTCGCCTACATCCCAAGAGCCAATGACCGACGTAAAGAAGATTCTTCGAGAAGCTATTCAACGTGACAGAAGAGGCAATGACCGGCTCATGTGTTTCTCAGTCGTCACATGGGATCAAAAGCCCTCACCTACATTCCAAGAGCCAACGACCGACGTTAAGAAGATTCTTCGAGAAGCTGTGCAACGTGACAGACGAGGCAATGACCGTGAAGTCGTTCACCTCCAGTAAACTGAAGTGAATAAATACGCGAGACGCAGTGGGCCAGACAGATGAAGTCGGAGGAAGTCAGATGAAGACGGAGACGGAGACGAAGACGGAGACGGAGAGAAGAGACGAAGAAGACGAAGAAGTTTTCAGTCAGTTTCGGTGCTGAAGACCGTCATGCAAGAAGAGACTGCATCATGCACAGACGCACCAAGTCCGCCGCTGTAATGGAATAGCAAGCAGCAGCCGCGGGCCAGAAGACAGAAGTTAAAAGGTATTTGAAGTCTGGTTTTTACATACCCGGGTGGCTCGTGAGGACGGGAAGGAGACGGCCTCACGTCAGTAGTCACCTGTGAGCTGGGATGAAGACCTGACAGCCGAAGACTGGCAAGCAGGAGTCCGTGGTTCGAGTCCGCCACACTGGCCTTCCCCCGCCGCGCCGCTCCGCTGGCCGACGCAGAACACACGCGGCCGCTTAGAGAAGAGAAACACTGGGACGCGACACCCAAGGTATCATCCGATGCACGATTTCGCTCGCAATAATTAAACGGGCCACCTCGCGCTGCGCTTCTCCAGTCAACTGAGCGAGACAGCGACACGAGATACACACCGCTACGCGTAATCAGACGCCGCCGCCGCCGCCGCCGCCGCCGCTGCCGCAGCAGAAGACTTCACAAACGACACAGCTGCCGCTCTCCGAACCAGAACATCCCGTAAGATACAGTTGTACAAATCTTCAATAAAAGTTATCTTATGTAAAAATGATGTTTCATTCGACCTCATACCCGAGCCAAGGAAGAACCCACCCTGCCCACATGTTGTTAAGAGAGAAAAGTTAATTTATTTAATATTTTCACCCTGACAGAATGCTTTAGAATGCTCATCCTGACAATTGACTTGCATCAAAAGAGAAAACCCAGTTACATTTAGTGACAGAAGTGCCACATTTAGTATCACAACTGTTACATTTGGTATCAGAAGCCGTTGTAGTTGTTACATTGTAAACATAAAAGAAATATTTCCTACAACAGCAAAAGAAGATTTATTCCGCAGTCACTAGTGTGGTACCTCTAATACTTCGCAGAATGATGCATGTTGCACTTGTACCTATTCTTATTTGCAGGAGCATACAACATAAAAGACACAAAAATGCACAAATATGTTTAGTATAGGACGTTTAGTGACGGATATAACGAAAAGACTTAGATGTTGAAATTTACTTTTTCATTTTTAATTAAAAAATTACTCTCCCACAGTGAAAATGTTACTCTTTAACAGAGGCTACTATTCATTGCCAACTTCACAATATAACACCATAAAAGACCAATAAATATAAAAACCGCACCTAACCATGTAGCCACATCAGTAGTCTAGCACAGCAAACACAAAAGAGGGAGACATTACATGAAGGAGACATTACATGAACTTGTTGTGTGATGCCGAGAGAAAAAATTAGATAATAGTCTAAAAGAGTTAAAATCGGGCAGTGGTAGAAAATGCGTCTTTACCTGCAGTCTGTTAATTATTTTCTATGGCCTACACTAGATGTAGCATATTCAAATCAATGTTTGAGGTCGACCGGATACTACATTTCTCATAAATGGTTCTGCTTTCATCACACACAACGAAAGTTCCCCTCCTCAGTATTCAGGTCGCTGCTTGAAGTTAAGCAATATTCATTGCTTTTATCGTGCGTGGTGTAGTTCGTTGTCCATTGCTCGCATTCTAATTTAGGTCTACATACAAGCGAAACACTCAACCTAGCATTGTACGCTTATATGGACAATCTGTGCATACAGCTCGAAAATACTTATATTGCATTCTCAGACTATAACCTTTAAGACTGTTACCCAAATCACACGTGACTGAGACTACGCATATGATTAAATAAACTTAACATAGTACTGTTAATGCATTGTATAGGCTATAAAGCCGAATTAATACAGTGGCTCCTCTGCTCCTCAGCCATCTTATGTAGAGCCTTCTTTAGAAGTTCACGCACTGCTAGGCCTTGTGTACCAAGAGTAGACAGTACAGTGTGCAGAATATCTTTTACTCATTCCATTCCATGACAAGCTAACTTGTGCCAAGGCTCCACGAAGATTGCAATTAACATTCTGAACGAAAACATACATCGAATTTATATTATCCTGCGAAAAAAATCTAACAAAATTATCAATGTATATTTAATTTTTCAGTTGGTAAGCAACATGTGTTACATGACTGTTATGCTCCATTAATTTAACAGTAAATAACGTTACTAACAGATTCATTTTCTACTCAGTTAAATAACATAGACAACTTGTTTGCTGACAGCACAGAAAATAGATCTGTGATTTGTACTACTTAAAATTCTATGATCTATTAGTGATTTTTACTACTTAGAATTCTATGATCTATTAAATGAAAAGATAACTATCTAGTCACTGTTCCATAGTAATGGTTTTCCTTTAGTGATTGAATGAAATTATTATTCTATCTATTTACACTGAACTATATTCTGACTTCAGTGTGTCTTCCAGGATGAACACTGTTCTCATTTACCAAAATTCATCAATATACATATTGAAAATAGTCCACTAAAAAGACCAAAAATATAACTAACTTTTGCAACCACAAAAAGCTATAAATTATTTTGAATTCTTCCACTTCGGGAAAAGTAGAAATTAACAGTGGCACATATACTTCTTTCTGCCTACATGTACATTTTTTACAGGGAACGCATGTTACTGTAAAGCATTTCTTTTCCAGTGCATACACTCCTCATTTCTCACACAACAGGTAAAATGTTCAGAGTCATAAAATGTGCAGAGTCAGTGTGAAGTAAAAACTTTCGGCACATATATGCATAATTATCGATATACACAGCAACAGTCTGAATTTTGTACTATTCCAAGAGAACAAGTTGGTACCAAAAATACGGCATAGGAATTAATAAAATTTCCAAAAATTCTGTCGACTTCCACTGACGAAAGTTGTTCTTTTCTCAATGTGCCAAACTTCCATTCTCTCTCTGGTAGACTTTCTCCACTCAGAATACTAGTTTACCATGAAACCAATAAATTGAACAAATTTTCAGTGACTAGCAACTAGCCCTATTAAAGACGCCAGTTATTATGTGCAATGTATTGCGAAATAAGGAAAAGATCTAATGTTCGATTTTATAGTCTGCTGAGTTTAGTGGCAAGCCATAATCTTTTAAATAAATCACGAAGTTGCAGGTTCGAGAATATGCCAAAAGGAAGTGAGTATTAAACGTCTCAGCTAATTGTAGCATTAGATAGATACAGAAACCTATCACACATTCTAATTTTCTGCTTACTATTTAAATATTGAAGTAGATAGGACAGGGATCTTGGCTTGACCGGCCGGGTCGCGAGGATGGAATAAATCTCTATAAAACACTCCTCATTCTCAAAGTGTGCTGCGCTCTGTAGAGGTGCTTGGCTGTTGAGATTGAGCAGGGCCTTCAGTATATTGTAACAGGTGCATGCTGTTGGTCTGAATATGTTTCTGACTGTGAAGTGAAAAGAGGGTAGCCTTCAGAAGGTTCACCTATTTACTCGTACGTCCAGAAAGGTTTAGAGGGCACCGCAGGTGTTCTGAAATTCGCCATGAGATTAGATAACAGAATGCTGTTGGTTAAAACAGCTAATTCCCAACAAGTCATCAATCTCCAGAAGGCCAAGTGCCCTGGAGAATGTGCCATATAAATAGACCTCCAAAACGCCTTGAACTATAGCAAAGGTGTTGTGACCTGTAGAGATCTTGTCGACATTCCCAAGGAGGAACTGGAGGATGAATTGGCTCAGGAAGAGATAGTTGACGTGCAGAATATACTAAAAATTGTTGATGGGGATCTCACAAAACCTGACTCCTTCATTCTTAGCTTCAATAGCACGGGACTTCCACAGCATATCAAACCAGATTTCCTTCGTCTAAGCATCCGGCCCTAACTCAATGCACTGTTTTAAAGGCCAGCGCTTTGGTCACACCACCTTAGGAGGAAAGGGTGAAGACACTTGCAGCAAATGCGGTAAGGTCACCCACGACGGCGTTGGCTGCTCCTTCCTTCCAGCGTGTGTAAATATCTCTGAGGATCATCCTGTCTAGAGTAGGGATTGCAGTGTCATTCTTGAAGAACGGAAGGTACAGGAGATAAAGACAACCTACAGCACCCCCCCCCCCCCCCCCCCCCAATATTCACTGCATCTCTTGCTTCAGTTCATAAAAGCCTATTTCGACAGCCAACACTTCTCCACAAACGGAGGTTACTAGAATCAGCAGTAATACCTGCGTTTGTCGCTGCATATGTCAAGCTGCAGTTGTTTCAGATCCCGTAGCCCTCCCACGAACGTCAGTTCACGCTGTTCAGTCATCTGCTGTTGATCCTTAGTGGGCTTTCCTTATGGTATTTTCATGACTGTATTAAAGAGCACTGGTGAGACCACACTTCCTTGTTGAACCTATCGGTCATTTCTAAACAATTCTGACTTTGTATTACATCTATTATAACAGAATTTAGGCATATATTGTACAGGTTTGTGATTCTGAGTTGCATTCCTTTTCACAATCCCAATCTGTTCAGATCTTCCGCTATCTCTTCCCTTGTAACAGGTTAATAACTCTTTTTGTATCTATGAATGCAACTGTGATGTCTTTCCCAAATTCCTGTTTCCCATCTAGAACGAGTCTGACTAAATGTGATATACACAGTTCATCTTCCAAGTCTAAATGCCGGCCGGAGTGACCGAGCGGTTCTAGGCGCTTCAGTCTGGAGCCGCGCGACCGCTACGGTCGCAGGTTCGAATCCTGCCTCGGGCATGGATGTGTGTGATGTCCTTAGGTTAGATTAGGTTTAAGTAGTTCTACGTTCTAGGGGACTGATGATCTCATAAGTTCAAATGGTTCAAATGGCTCTGAGCACTATGGGACTCAACTGCTGAGGTCATTAGTCCCCTAGAACTTAGAACTAGTTAAACCTAACTAACCTAAGGACATCACAAACATCCATGCCCGAGGCAGGATTCGAACCTGCGACCGTAGCGGTCTTGCGGTTCCAGACTGCAGCGCCTTTAACCGCACGGCCACTTCGGCCGGCTTGATCTCATAAGTTAAGTCCCATAGTGCTCAGAGCCATTTGAACCATTTTTGAACCAAGTATAAATCCTTGTTGTTGTTCTCTGCATTGTGGTTCTTTTTTGTTCCTGATTTTCTGTAAAATTACCTTTTCATAAATCTTCATTCACTGGCGCTATAGTGCTACTCCTCTGTAGTTCTCACAGAGTGCCTTGTTCAATCATCAGGAATCTTTCCATGTGTCCATAAAGCGTCATTATTCTACACAACCACTGAATTCCGGCGGTCCAGCGTCTTTCATCATTTCCACTGCGAAGTCACTCCAGGAGCTTTCGATTCGGATTTCTGATACAGCTTTCTCGACATCCAAAACCCGCTCGCTCTTTCTGTTTCCTCGGTGATGGTGTTAATTCTTTGGCCTCCCTCCATCTCGTTGCTTATATTTATTTCATGTTGTCCTTCGTATCGTATCGAAAAACCCTAATCTTTAAAACACTTGACTTTATCGCTTTCCACTAATTAGTGACGAAGCGATATATGCCGAGATAAACGGCTGACAATTACCTTTGCAGAGGGCGAATTCTAAAAGAAACTGTAGCGCTCAGTCGCAAGGCAGACGTCATGTTATCCAAAGGAGTAGTGCCGCTGCTAATGGCATGCCTGGCCTTGGCGGCAGAAAGCGCGCTGGGGGCAGCGACAGCTGGCACCCACCGCCCCCACCTCCGCCTTCCACGTGCGGGGGCCGTCAACCAGTTCCCTGACGGCTTCATGCTGGGGGCGGCCACGGCCTCCTACCAGATCGAGGGCGGCTGGGACGCCGACGGTGAGTGGCGGACACTGTAGTGAGAGAGCGTAAGTTCCACGCGCTCGCGCTAGTGTCTCGTAATCTTCTCCTTAATTTAACACAGAACTTTTCGACATCGCTGAAGGTATTACAAAACGAAAAGGAAATTTCAGTACTAACATGTGAGGAGGGGGAGAGGAGGGAATGGCTGTGGAGATTTAGCTTTTACAGAACTCGCCGGTAAGGGTTTACAATTGCCTCCAGGTAATTTGTACGCACCTACTTAGCACGTATAATGCATTTCCAGCAGTTAATTCATTGAAGTTTACGAGGCATCGACGCTGTTGTCGATTTATGTGCGAAAATGTTTTCGTGGTTTGGGACGGAACATCTGCGAATAGTTTTACACATCGACCACTGCCTCTCGGACGGAAAGCCTTGACTGATTTAACCCTCCCGTTACCAAGCTTTTTCACACCTCTATTTTATCAAGCGGGGTATTTGGACTACCCCAAAAGAGTTTTGTGTTTTATTGTAATATTTGTTCTCAGATTTCGTTATTTCCATTGAATGGGTTTATTTGGTATTGAAAAACAGTTTTTCAGGTTATTAGAAGTATTTAATCATATCACAGATAAAAAAGTACAAAAATTTTTTTATATCATTCACTAAATTCAGTACTCAACGAACAGAAAATTAATAACATATGCACATCAACAGCCACTGCAATAAAATAACACAAGACTTTTTTCAACTTTTCAGTCAAGTACATTTTTGCACTGCATGCACTTCACAGTAACAGTTTCTTCTCTGTGTATATTACAAACAGGTTTCCTTCAAGTAACACAACAGAATCTTGTTTTCCGATCTTGGTTTCTCTTGCAATCTTGAAATCGTTGTGGCCTTGATAACTTGGAACACTGGGTCTGGATCACTACTGTAGGAATTGCAATACCACAAGCTTTCAGTGCATCTTGTACATCTTTATGAAGACCATTGATATTTTTGGCTCTTTCTTCCATGTTGCCTTTGCTGTGTCCAAATGCCAGTTCAGTCGTGAAGAGTTTACGTCGGCTCTGGTTATTCTTCTGCCATTCAGGAAATCATTGAGTGTACAGAATATATGCGTTCAGTGCTGCAATATCTATCATTTCCATGAAGATTCTTAGTGGCCACCACCTCGTTCCTCTAACACAACTGTATTCTCTTGTCATTTTGTCCCCATTATCTACAGCACCTTTGGTTTTGTTGTAGTGCAGTATGATTTCGAGTTTGTGTTCACTTTCTTTACCACTCACTTGTCTCTCATTATGCTGAGTAGAGAGTAGTATTACTGCCTTTCCCTTCTTTGGAACTTAGGAAACCAAACATTGAAGAGTGAACTTCTCTCTTTCTGTTTGGCAAGAATTCCTTGGGAATTTCTTTCTTATTGGAATGCAAGGTACCAACCAATGTCGTGTTTCGATTAAGTAGTTCAGCAGCCAATGGAGAACTGGTGCAGAAATTATCAGTTGTTACACCATGACCGCTATTCAGAAATGGTTCCATCAGATCCAAAACAACTCTCTGTCCTTGATTCACTTCCCGAGTATTGTCCACCATTCCTCTGTAAATTTGGATCCGTAATAAGTAAGATGTCTTCACATCAGCACAAACCCAAATTTTAATGCCATACTTGCCAGGCTAGCTCTTCATATAAACCCTAAGGGCAGTTTCCTCGGTACGTTGCTAATCGTTCATCAATAGTCACATATTCATAAGGATAGAAGTTCTTGCACAAGTCAGATTGAAATTTGTCGAACACTACCCTGATGGCTTGTAGCTTGTCATTGGTTTCTTCAATTCTCTATACTCTTGTGTCTCTGTTGTCAAATCACAAGAATTTCAATATAGACAAAAATTGGTTTCTTGACATGGCAGCAGAGAAGAATGGTTGCCGAAAGGCAACATCACCTCCTCCCCACAGATCGGAAGCACTTGTCCGATGTCCATGAGTTCAACCAGCTCCTAGTAGAATTGCTAATACATCGTACACTTCAGTTGCATTTATATCTCTCCATGTCGTTTTGTTCGAAGAATGAGCTGCATTCCACAAAGAAATTACTCGTTTGGCTTCCCTGTTCGTTTCTTCTACAATGATGCTCACGATTTCCGGTGAGATAAATAATAAAAATTACTCTGTTATTGTTTTGATTGTTTTTCCATCATTCACTGGGCCAGGTGTTACGTTCAAAATGTTGCGACGTCGACGCCGACCACCTTTTGCTGGTTCACTAGAAAATTGTAGTCCACTTCTAGAAACAAACAAATCTCCAGTGTCTTCGTCTTCGTCTTCTTCTTATTCATGATCATCCTCTTCTTCTTCTACTTGTTCACGTGAATGTGTAGTGTCTTCTGATATTTCATCATCAGCTTCATCTGATGCCATGGTATGGTCTTTGTCAAGAGGTTCCATATATTCATTCCGTTCATTATCAATTTCTCATTCATTTTCATCGTCACTGACATCAGAATTGTATAGAATTTCCATGATCTCTTCGCTAGAAAGTCGTTTGGACTTCCTTACTTGCAGATGGAATACTGACTCGTGTAATGTCAGCTCAACAGTGAACGTCAAATTCAACTCAATAATAGTAACCAGCAACAATAACGAACACCGACTCTGATTCATTAGTTATATCTCGAATTAAGACAAATATTGATAAGTTAATTGCGCAGTTTACACCAACAATCAACTTTTAATTGTGCTTAGCCGATCAGTATGAACTACATTCGCCTTCTCGACGGAGTAAAATGAGGGAAATACAAATTCATCTATTTACTAACGTACGTGGCGAAGACGAAGAGATAGAGAAAGTATGTGAGGATATTGAAAGGGTAATTCAATATGTAAATGGAGACGAAACTGTAGTTGTGGGGGTGGGGGTGGAATGCGGTTGTAGGGGACGGAGCAGAAGAAAGGGTTATGGGTGAATACAAGCTTCGTAGTAAGAATGATAGAGGAGAAAGACTAATTGAGTTCTGCAATAAATTTCACCTACTGATAGCGAACACTCTGTTCAAGCAACACATGGAGACGAGGTATACTTGGAAGATATATGGGAAGATTCCAGTTAAATTACTTCATAGTCAGTCAGAGGTTCCGAAACTAGGTGTTGCATTATAAGACGGATCCAGGACTAGATACAGACTCTGAGCACAAGTTGCTAACGACAAAGAGTAAGCTGACATCATGAAGAATGAATATGCAAAGAAAAATTCAGGAAGTACTATGGAATGAAGAGATATGCTCGAAAATCTCTGAGGCTATAGATATGATAATAAATAGCTCAGTAAGCATCTCCGTTGGAGGGAACTGGACATTGCTAAAAAAGGCAATCACAGAAGTGGCAAAGAAAAATGTACGTACAAGGAAGAGAGGAAATATTTCAGTCATCGACTAAAGAAGCAAGTATAAAATTTTTTTATGGAAACTCAGGAACATAGAAATACAAGTCACTTAGGAATGAAATTAATAGGATGTGCAAGGCACCTAAGGCGAAATGGCTGTATGAAAAATGTGAAGAAATCGAAAAAGAAGTGACTGTCGGAAGGAATGACTCAGCATACAGAATAGCCACACTGTGTTCTGGTGTAGTGAAAACCGTTTTACTACATTATTTGTGAAAAATACTTGTTATAGCTACGTGTGCATCACAACATCTCAGCAAGATGCGGATAGTGGAAGTGCTTGCCACACGAAAACATGACAAGCTACCTGTAATAATTAACACAAAAGTGGTCCAGAAAATTCATGCTCACCATATGTAAAGAATAAATAAAAACGAAAACCCACTGATGATGGCACAGTGGTGCCCAAACATGTTTGGGTACTGAGAAAAACGGTGTTTTGCGTAACTGGCGGACCTCAAATCCCCCCCCCCCCCAAAAAAAAAATTGCTCTGAGCACTATGGGACTTAACATCTATGGTCATCAGTCCCCTAGAACTTAGAACTACTTAAACCTAACTAACCTAAGGACATCACACAACACACAGTCATCACGAGGCAGAGAACACACACAAAAAAGAACCCTTGACATAATTAAAAGTGCAGTAAGAAGAGTGAAATGGGAATTTCATTGTGAAAGAGATGAGTCGAAGGGGAAGAGATAGGTTATCCAGTATTAGAATCAAAATTTAAAAGACCTTTAGACTACTTAAGATCAAATAAGGCGGAAGGGATACGTAATATCGAATCGGAATTTCTAAAATCACGGGGGGAGTGGCAGCAAAACGACTATAGAAGTTGGTTCACAGAATGTATGAGACCGGCGACATGCCATGAGACCTTTGGAAAAAACTCATCCACACTCTTCTAAAGATGACAAGAGCTGTAAAGTGCGAGAATTAGCACAAAATCAGCTTAATAGCTCCTGCATCCACGTAGCTGATAAGAAAAATATACGTACAGACGAATGGAAAAGGAAACTGATCATCTGTCAGATGATCAATTTGGAGTTAGGGAAGGAAATGGCGTAGGCTGCAAATGTTACTCTGAGATGAAATGGTTGACACTGGAGAGGAATTCGTGGTGGACTGCATAAAACCAGTCCGAAGACAGATGACTCATGACTTAAAAAAAAGCCATGTCAAATCAGTCGGAAGTCTAAGGGCCCGACAAGAAGAGGAATGGAAATGCAGGAATCGCAGCAGACACAGCGACTGTCGAAACTGATGTAGAGAATACAACACCGGTGGCGCACATTGTAGTCTTTGTCTCCCCTTACTAATTTCTCCTGCTACTACTCTCTCTCCAGCATGACGTAACGGATGTCACACCAACCTGTCCCTACATCTGGTACCGGTCTTCTTCACATGTAATCATTTGGCACACGTATCACATACTGTCTGGAAAGAGTCGCTGTGGGTGTAAGAACCAGCTAGGTACCGAAGGAGGGGTGAAGGGGGGAAGATGAGAAAGAAGTGTGTGGCGTCTTGAACACTGGGCTCCGTAAAAACAACGAAGCTACAGTGTGAAATTCGGTAGAGATGTACGTGAAATATATTTACAAATATGTGTGAAATATTCCGAATTAAGGTTTCATCTGCAATAACAATAAACAAGGTAAAGTGTCAGACATTCAGATTTGTTGGAATTATTTATGTCAGAACGCTGATATTTCCGAAACCAGTTCAAACTATAATGCTGGCTTCCTTTTTTGGGTAATTAAATTTGATAGTATTCTATGGTTTTAAGATTTTAAACAGGGTAGTCAGCATTACTCAGTTGGCTGCAAGACGATAATTATTGCCTATATGGCTAAATGATTCCAAATGATGTATCATTAAGTGAAGTATTTCCTGTAGGGCAAACCAGGATTTTTAGTATGCGATATATTTCTTACCAGGCACATGGGAAGTTCAATGCCAAATACTGTCATTGGTAAGGGAGAAGCTTGGTGATACAAAACCGTGTTAAAATGACATTTCAGTGCAATGAAGTGATTTAATTGAAGACAGCAATAATAATCGGACATAGTTAACAGCATTAGATTGCAGGTTTGAGTTGTAAATACAGAAAAACGTATACGATAGCGCATTGATGGTGTAAGATGGTTGCGTTACAAAACCGACCACTTCCAACTTATTTAACAGGCTGAAAACATATACAAAAAGTTTTAATTAGTGGAATGCAATAGTAATCATCTTTCTACTAAATGAAATTAAAAGTAAAGCATTTTGACCATTTAATTTTTGTTTCAAATATGATTACGACAAAAAATAGGACAGGGCCTTTTCGTGTGACAATCAGAGCAGAAAGAAGGAGAAAACAAAGCATTATACTCCACCCTTTACAAAACCAACCGAGAATCAAAATTTACAAAGAGATATTAGTTACAAATGTAAACTCTAAATTCGATAAAAATTTGCTTCGCTGACTTTAGCGAAATCTAATAATTCGCTACAAATACTCTTAGCACACATTACTCAAAAACGAAACATGTTGCATATTCTAAAGTTTAGCTGTTGCCTTATGCATAAAAATTTGGAAAAACTATAAAACAATAACAACTGAAAACAAAGGAACTTTTTCCATTAATATTCTTTATGATTTATTACTTTTTCGAGTTCCATACCTTCAAAGTCAGTGAAGTCGCAAAGAGGATCCGTGATTTGCCTCCTGACACAGTGCCCGGGAACACTCCGAAGTAGGACGTATATTCAGTTACCATACATTTTTAACACTTACGAAACATTGCCAGGTTTGCTAGTATATATAGTCGTTTTCCCTCCGCTCCAGCAAAGGGAATGACTAGGAGTAGGTCATGATAACCTCCACCATTCACTGCATGATGGCTTGCGTAGTATCTAAGTAGATGTAAAATCGAACGCACCTGTTTTATTGAAAGCTTTCTTAGTCTGGGCCAGTCTACCTCACTAATGTGTCGACATATACGAAAAAATAAGAAGCCACAGTCCACAAATTCATGTGAGCTCTAAGATGGGTTAAGGGTTTTGCATTGTCATCAAATTTCACCAGAATTCTGCCCTTTGCCAATGTGGACGTGTCACACGATAGGAAGGTCATCACATTCCCTCTTACCCACATTTCACCCCTTCGTTTGGTGCCTCTACGATGGAGGTCATAACAGCGACACTCAGCGTTAAAATCTTGCGGTTTCCTTATGGGTAGCAGAGGAAAGGATTTCAGGCACACAAACTTTCATAATGGGCACGGAATGGTGTCAGAGGGTGGCATAAAGGGCGTCAATGAGACCACTCCTCTCACTGGGGCTTTATTTCCACAAATTTAAAAACGTACCCCGATGTTTCACCTACTATGGACATACCCACTGAAAGAGGTCGCAACCCTTTGGAGAGCAGTGCGACCGCAATTTCTGCTCTCGAGTGCAGGTTTGAACCGCTAGGGAACGTTATAAATCATTTGACGAAATTTGAAAGTGATCTGAAGCAGCGAACGGTGTTTATGTTCTTTCAGTTCTCCTGTTTCCCTTCTTCCTATGGCGGGGTCACAGATATGTGCGACGTTGACACGTTTATGAATAAGACGGCAAAGAATGCCTCGATGACCACCCCCCCCTCCCCTACCCGGTTCATCAATACCCGCGGTAGTCCGCCCACATTTATTGATAATTTTAAAAGCGTACCTTTCATAGAATACCTGCGAAGTAGTCCTACACGCCTGCAGACGGGCAGCTATTTGACTCCCCTCAGATGCCAGAATGACATGAAATTACAGTGTCTCACAATATAAATATCTCACAATATTCGTCACGTCAAACGATATGAAACTGTGAGTTATATTTCCGGTTCTGCACTAGAAAGTGGTTGTGCTCCCGTGTACGACCAGCAACGAAGTTACAAGTGGTTCTGTGGTCTAAGCCACTGGTGGAAAACTGACTTGGTTAATAAGCAACACATGCCAAGCGTTTCTCCTTGAAACTTGAAAGCGCGGCAATGGCTGTATAAATTAGATAGATATTGCACAAATGTTCAAATGTGTGTGAATTCTTAAGGGACCAAACTGCTGAGGTCATCGGTTCCTAGACTTACACGCTACTTAAACTAAGGTAAACTAACTTATGCTAAGAACAACACACACACCCATGCCCAAGGGACGACTCGAACCTCCGAAGGGAGGGGCTGCGCAATCCGTGACATAGCGCCTCGAACCGCTCGGCCACTCCGCGCGGCCATTGCACAAATGACAACATTGCGATGCGTTCTACAGTCATTGTCTTCATCGTACGGAACGGCACTTTCTTGAGATCGATACTGGTTCTTGATTGACTCTTCCCGTGGGCGTTCAGCGCTTACGTAATTTGTCTCGCTCTTCGAATGTTGCTGCTCTGGGGCTGAAATTACTGGTTTTCCTAGAGCGCGTGTTGCCGTAGCTGCTTAAGTGGGGACTTAGGAGAAAATACACGGGTACAAATGAGCTAATGTAACTTTTACTGTTTGAGAGATAATTGAACGAAATTTTGCACACATTGTCATCATGTTATTTGCAATAATCTAAGTTACTTCTTTCTCTTTTGTTGACAACGTATTTGATCATGACGTTACTGGATTATTTTAGAATACATACTCTCACACTTTTTCAACGGTTACCTTATTTATTACTTTGAACATGTGGCAGGTTATACTCAGTAAGTAGATAAAGAAACCTGTGCCCCAGCTTTTTAACATGTCTTATAACCCTCTGAACATTTTTTAAATTTGTGTGTATCATACATATTAATTTTCATTTCACAAAAATTTAAATATATTTGACAGTAACGGACGTTGAAAAATTTTGTACCACAGGAAGTTGTGTTATATTACATACAAAGTATGTAGCAAATTTCAACTTGTTATCTGAATAGTTCAGGAGAAAATGTTCATTATTCACTGAAAAATGCAAGTTGCTGGAAACGCAGAAAAAATATTTTACTAGCATTAATGCTAGAAACAAGTAACTTTATGTTAGCTGTAACCATGTGTTTGGTCTTTTTGGTCCTCATGTTGCTCTTTCTTTCTACTTCGATACTTCTGGCATGCCTGTTTGGCAATATCCTTCACTGATATTTTAGAACTATCAGTCCGCACACTATCAAACCTCTACAGTAGATTTTCGGCTAAGGGACATGCACCAAATCCTCGCCTCATAAGCTTCCTAATTCTTCTATTGTTGTTATCACTGAACACCAGACAAGCATCATAGGTAATTTTAACAATAAAAGATGAGAAAAATGTTATCTTTGAGCGTCTCTTATAAACGAGATTGATAAAGCTTTCGTTTTGGTTTTGTGTTCCAACATGTGTTCATTTTTTAATAAATCGTAATTAATCGCGTCTTAAATGGTCTCACAACCATCTATAGATATCTTCTCTGATGGCAGGAAATGCGGGTAATAATTTACTACAAACATGGAAAGAGACGTGTGCAAAAGGGGTCGTGGCACTAGGCATTGGTTGGAACATGATGGCTTTTACAACAGTAATAGCACGAATTAAATTCTGAAAATTGGAGACAGTATTTATAACATGGTACAAACCTATCTCGTGAAAGAAATTTCAACATTTTTGACCAGCTGTATATGTAAGTACATCCCCCCATAAGGAGAGGAGTTATTCGGTAGAGTGACAGCTACTGTAAGTATAGATGTATTCTGCCCAGTTCCGCATGATGTGATCGCTCCAGTGCTACATTGGTTTTCCATTCGTAGTCCATGCCCAGTTCCGCATGATGTGATCGCTCCAGTGCTACATTGGTTTTCCATTCGTAGTCCATTTCCTCGGCTGTGGTGCACGCAAGGTCCGTCACACCGAGGCGACCTGCTGCGATAACCAACGACATTCTGATGACCGACTATCTCCGTTGCGTTCACGCAGTCATCTGTTCTCTCTGACGTACTGATTCGAAATGAGTAATGGCGAAAGTGCACTCGACTCCTCTACTCACAACCTTGCCGGAGTTTGCTTGGTGTACTTATCTGCAACTGTGCATTCGTTCCTCGAGCGCATACGCATCTGCTGCAAGCTCCTGGGCCTCTAAGAGCGCCCTCTGTGGTGGAAGCTCGCTTCATCGACACCAGATCGATTCTGTTTACACGGTAAAATCGCAGAATGATGCCCGTTACGCAGAGTATGTATGTTCTGTGACAGAATTCCAAATAGTATCGCGGTGGACACCAGTGTCCTTATCGATAACTCGTATTACTTCTGAGTGATTGGCACTGCAGTTTCAAAGTTTATGTCAAAACTTTTGTTTGATTGTATTTCATCGAATGATCAGTGGAAGTAGAAGTCGGCGACAGCGGATTGCTAGCTTCAAGAAGGCGAGTATGCGTTTGGACTGTACTATGTGCTGCCGAACAGTGAGCGTCATTTGCCCTGTACATCTGCCACCCTCTCGCAGAATTTTACATCTTTGATTGACCTAAAAGCGCTGAGTATTTCGATATAGGACGAAAGATTAGTTGAATCTCAAGTCTTATTAGCATTCTGTTTCTTCAGAATCATTTACAACGCATGACAGGTAAGCTGTCGTCTACAAGGTCTTTCGATTTTGTAACAATCTGTACAACCTATCTAGGAATTATTGAGCAATTTTTCTGAAATATAGAGACATTATTGGGCTACCTGTCAGACAATAAGAAACATTTGGTGGTTTCTGGAGCTTTCAGTGCATATTATTTACAAGAATCATTAATTGGGTGTTTCAGTCTAATTTCAGTAATCAGTTTTCAACTAGTGGGACCCTAATAACATCTTTATAGACAATACCCGGGATGAAATAATTATTATGTACACAGTAGCGAATGGACTATCTAATCATGGTGCACGATTAATGGAAATAAACAATATTTCACCTTATAGCTCTGAAGAGCTTCTTACAAAGCATTGAGACATATGAATGAGAAGAAGATGCAGTATTTGAGAGTAAGGTAAAAGAGGTGCTATGGTACAAGGTCTATATGCATACTAGAATGCAAAAGGGAACTAACTCACAGATTGTTACGAAATGAGTTATTGATATATAAGGGGCCTTCAAATGAAACTCAGTCACTAGTGTAAAGTAACGGTACCTATTTTATTAACGAAAAAATGTAGTTGTACACAGTACACATACTAAAAATAGTCGCCAAAACTGTTACCCCATTTATCCCATTGCGACACTATCCGGTCGATTCCGTCCTTGTAGAAGCTAGTAGGTTGCTGTGGAATCCAGGCCTGAGTCCAGTCACACACTTCGTCGTCCGATGCGAATCGATTTCCGCGAATAGCTTGTTTTAGAGGTCCAAACACATGAAAGTCACACGGTGAAAGGTCAGGACTACACGATGGATGTTCCAACGCTTTCCACCGAAACCGCTGCAGGGTCGCCGGCCGCGGTGGTCTAGCGGTTCTGGCGCTGCAGTCCGGAACCGCGGGACTGCTACGGTCGCAGGTTCGAATCCTGCCTCGGGCATGGGTGTGTGTGATGTCCTTAGGTTAGTTATGTTTAAGTAGTTCTAAGTTCTAGGGGACTTATGACCTAAGATGTTGAGTCCCATAGTGCTCAGAGCCATTTTTTTGCTGCAGGGTCGTCTTCACCGCATTGGCCGTGTGTGGGCGGGCATTATCATGCACGAGTATAACGTCACTGTACAACGTGCCCCGGTGTTTCGACTTGATGACTCGTCTAAGGTTCTGTAAAATGGCTTGATAACGCTGGGCATTGATGGTAGTTCCCCGTTCCAGGAACTCGACAAGCACTTGGCCCTTGTGGTCAAAAAAGGACATCATGACCTTACCAGAACTGGTGTGCACTGCCTTTGATTTCTTTGGAGGTGGTGAAGTCGCATGTTTCCACTGCTTGCTCTGGCGCTTGCTTTCCGGTTCAAAATGGTGTGATGACACGATGAGTCTGTCCAGGACGAGCATCGTCTTCCAGTGACTCGCGCCCCTCAAGGAATCGTTTGCGCCATTCCACAACACTTGAAGGACTCAGACTGTACTCACCGTATCCAGCCTTCATCCGTCGATACATTTCACGGCCTCCAACTCCCTCCGCCGTCAAAAATCGAATCACTACTCGTTGTTCCTGCTTATTCGCCTGCATGTTCTGTAGTGGACTATAACTTGTGTGACCACCTTCTCTCCGACGTGAAACCACACTGGCGCTATGCAACATAAGACGACGCGCTCGCGTCAGTCTCTCTACCAATAGCTGGCGCCACCATGCCTGCAGTTACGTGGTGCCACCTTACGTGTGAGGGAAAGGTAGACGCAATGACCAGGTTTCATTTGAATGAATCTCATATTTAGATACTCTTATTATACATTTATTATCCCATAAGATATTAAAAGTTATTATCCATTTACACTCTCCCACTGCACAAAAGAAAGATTTTGGAATATTTCCAACTCCTGGTTTCTCAGTACGAGAGGGAGCTAAGCCAAATGGCACCATTAGGGAAGCTAGCGGTGGCCAACAGCGATCGCTCCTGCAGTCACATGTTTTAGTGTTGACGACAAGGCTGCAGGTGAAGATTATTCCCTGCCTAGCATTTCTGAAAAATCTAGGAAACGTGCAAGAAATGAAGATAAATGGAAGAAAAGAAAGACAACAATACGAAAACACTTGGAATTATCCTTGTAAGAAGTCAAACGATGCAGTCATGTTAGAGAATGAAGCCTGTAAATCTGTTTCTCACATTGACCAAAGAGGAAAACATTCAGAACAGAAATAAAAGTTTATCAATTTAGAAAATGGAGTAAAATGAGCATCTAAAACGATTACCTTTGTGCAGGAGTCATTATACTAGGAGGTGATCGATAAGGAAACACATACGATACTGCGAGATCTGTGACTGAAATGTATCGACTTAACAAAAACGAAACCAAAAGGAATGGTTTGCTCAGTGTCGGATATAACATATACACGTTTATGTTGGCAAGAAAATTTAATATGAGGTTCAAGATGCCCTCTAATGATACATGTAACGTGTATGATGCATGAATATCCAAACAACATGATGTAATATCTCTGGATGTCAGCTTGCATCAAACTGGAGCCACAGATGCTTAGAATCTGAATCACTACCGCGCTGAATGCCGCGAAGAAGAATCAGACATTTCTTTAATAACAATTAGTTTGAAGAAAGCTCTTCCAACACCCAAGACAATTTTTGAAGTTGTTTCTATTTGAGGAAACTTCGGGTGTACGACTACTGTGTACGCCTGTGTATCAATAACAACGGTGTCATGTGTATGTGGCTTGAAAACAGGGCTTCAAAAGATGCTTCAGAAATCGTTTCCTATTTGCTTAAACTTCTAAGTGTCCCGAAAAACACAACTCTCAGCGCAGAACCAGAATAACACATTGTACCTGACTTAAATTTTGATTCCATAGAACATTGTTACCTGTTCCCCAGACATATATACACTCCTGGAAATGGAAAAAAGAACACATTGACACCGGTGTGTCAGACCCACCATACCTGCTCCGGACACTGCGAGAGGGCTGTACAAGCAATGATCACACGCACGGCACAGCGGAGACACCAGGAACCGCGGTGTTGGCCGTCGAATGGCGCTAGCTGCGCAGCATTTGTGCACCGCCGCCGTCAGTGTCAGCCAGTTTGCCGTGGCATACGGAGCTCCATCGCAGTCTTTAACACTGGTAGCATGCCGCGACAGCGTGGACGTGAACCGTATGTGCAGTTGACGGACTTTGAGCGAGGGCGTATAGTGGGCATGCGGGAGGCCGGGTGGACGTACCGCCGAATTGCTCAACACGTGGGGCGTGAGGTCTCCACAGTACATCGATGTTGTCGCCAGTGGTCGGCGGAAGGTGCACGTGCCCGTCGACCTGGGACCGGACCGCAGCGACGCACGGATGCACGCCAAGACCGTAGGATCCTACACAGTGCCGTAGGGGACCGCACCGCCACTTCCCAGCAAATTAGGGACACTGTTGCTCCTGGGGTATCGGCGAGGAGCATTCGCAACCGTCTCCATGAAGCTGGGCTACGGTCCCGCACACCGTTAGGCCGTCGTCCGCTCACGCCCCAACATTGTGCAGCCCGCCTCCAGTGGTGTCGCGACAGGCGTGAATGGAGGGACGAATGGAGACGTGTCGTCTTCAGCGATGAGAGTCGCTTCTGCCTTGGTGCCAATGATGGTCGTATGCGTGTTTGGCGCCGTGCAGGTGAGTGCCACAATCAGGACTGCATACGACCGAGGCACACAGGGCCAACACCCGGCATCATGGTGTGGGGAGCGATCTCCTAGACTGGCCGTACACCACTGGTGATCGTCGAGGGGACACTGAATAGTGCACGGTACATCCAAACCGTCATCGAACCCATCGTTCTACCATTCCTAGACCGGCAAGGGAACTTGCTGTTCCAACAGGACAATGCACGTCCGCATGTATCCCGTGCCACCCAACGTGCTCTAGAAGGTGTAAGTCAACTACCCTGGCCAGCAAGATCTCCGGATCTGTCCCCCATTGAGCATGTTTGGGACTGGATGAAGCGTCGTCTCACGCGGTCTGCACGTCCAGCACGAACGCTGGTCCAACTGAGGCGCCAGGTGGAAATGGCATGGCAAGCCGTTCCACAGGACTACATCCAGCATCTCTACGATCGTCTTCATGGGAGAATAGCAGCCTGCATTGCTGCGAAAGGTGGATATACACTGTACTAGTGCCGACATTGTGCATGCTCTGTTGCCTGTGTCTATGTGCCTGTGGTTCTGTCAGTGTGATCATGTGATGTATCTGACCCCAGGAATGTGTCAATAAAGTTTCCCCTTCCTGGGACAATGAATTCACGGTGTTCTTATTTCAATTTCCAGGAGTGTATTTTGGTTTCTGAGAGCGAACTTGTTATCAAGAAATAGTGTCTATGTCTCCTCCAGAGGACTGGTACAGACTGGTAGGAAAGCCTCAAGTGAATAGCCCTTACATGTTCAGAGAATGACCAAAGATTATTTTCAGGATTTGCAGGTAGCAACTGCAAATCCAGCTAAGAAACAGACACGAACATCCGGGAAAAAGATGAAATTTCGCAATATTTGCTTCATGAAGCCATGGGGTCCGATTTTATGTAAATTAAAGATAACTGCTCTCCCTCGGTTCTTTGGGAGGAAGTTGAGGTTTCGAACAAAACTACTTGGTAACCTTGGAAACATAGCACATCAACAGATTTCAACCCCATCACAGCGATTCACGTTTATAAAATGCGGAGTGCTCATATTCTGAAGGCTGGAAGACTGCTGATGCAGAACACAAAGGACCTGATGTCCCTTCTCTGTTGCATCCTTGAAAACCATCATGCAGTGTACTGTGCCCTTCAACCAGACATTCAGTGGAAACACAGAGGAGGAGGAGGATGAAGACGGTGAAAATGAGTGTAGGTTTCTATGATAGACAGTTGCTTAGAGTCGATGTGGCGTGAATATTAGACAGTATTAGTAATCCATAAATGTAAAAAAGGTATATATGTTAAAGTAAATCTGAACCTCTAAAACAAACAATAGATGAAAAATGGACTGTACTAAAAATAACTCTTTCTTAAATTTTTTTTTTAAGTTTGGCGATTTGCAGCTGAAATTTTTCTGATAAATACTGCATATTTAAAAACGATTTCAATTTAACTATATTTTTTGGACTAAAATGATGACAATTAATGCAATCTGTTTCATGCAATAAAGACAAACACAAAACGTTTATTTGGGTTAGCTCCCGATTGCATTCTGGTACACATACAGAATCAAATCCCATTGACAAATTTAATTTATTCCGTTGTTGATTTGTGTCAATAGGTGAAAGTAGCTTTCCTAAAATAAACTGTCTAGAAAATACATTAAAAAGTAAGTTAGCTATGGATAACCAAGAGAATTAAATGTTTGTATGTTCATCCTTTTGATTGGAGGTTTGAGAAACTTTGGCCATTCATTTAGTAGTAAAATGGAAGACCTTCATCCGTCCACATGGTTTTATTTATTACATGTCTACTACCTGTTTCGGTGCTTTCAGGCCCTGACACTGAGGGGTTTAACTCCATTTGTATACACCAGTCATCAGGTCATTACTGGCCAACATCTATGAAGTGGTTTCCGCAGACTACCTGTAAAAACTATGTTGTGTCTAGCCATTAACTACCAAGTAGTTGATCGTTGATGGTTGGAGATGCAGCATAATTGTTGTAGTTAGTCCCTGAGTACCAGTTCATAGATGTTGGCCACTGCTGAGTGGTGTATACGATTGGACTTAAACTACACAGCGTCAGTTAAGGCCTGAAGATGGTGCACTGAAGCACCGAATCTGGTAGCTATATAATAAATAACATCATAACGACGGTTGTAGGTGTTTCATTTTATTGCATAGGGGAATTAAAATGTCTTGAATGGCGAAGAAGGTAATTTATATTGAGACCAGAATAAATCAAGAACGAACATTACTTGCATACTACAAGACATACCAAATTATGTAATAAATTGCAAAAAACAGTGGTAGGTGCCATATTAATTTTCTTTATTGATGGATAGTTTCAAGCCAAAGCTCATTATCTTAGTGGATGGTTTGATAATGAGCTTAGGCTCGAAACTAGTCACCAATAAAGAAAATTAATATTTCAATTTAAAAATTTTTTTGGGACTTGTTGTATAATTTGGTATATAGGACATTATCAAAAGGGAGAGAAGACAGCCAGTCAGTGAACAAGATTGCATAACAATTAAACTAAATTACAATGTTCTGACTATTCATTCGCAAGTTTCTAACGCTTTTAGCAATCACTCTCTACGTGTAACAGTATAAATAGGTTTAAATGTTCAGTTGAAGTAGCAAGAGAATATACCAAAAATGTTATTCCAGAACACTTTAAGCAATTATAAGTGGTTTCAAGATCGTTGAATGAAATTAACAGAATTATAAAAATTCTGAAAAACAAAGGCTCATATGGTGATGAAATTTCAAACAGAATTGTGAGAAGTTTTTCAAACTCTGTATATAATGCCCTTAGTAACATATGCAGTGAGTCACTAGCACAGATACTTTTTCCAGACTGGGTAAATTATGCAATTGTTAAGCCTCTTTGTAAGAAATGTGACAAGAAAAACTTAATAAATTATCGACCAGTTTCCTTACTGAGACCTTTTTCTAATACACTCGAAAAAGCATAAATCTGACATTTATATACGGACAATTTGCTTAGCACATCATAGTTTGGATTCCACAAGGGCTACGTAACTAAAAATGCTATTTACACACACACTCATGAAATTTTACAAGCCTTAAATAATAAAATGTTGCCAGTTGATACCTTTTGTGATCTTTCTAAGGCATTTGATTGTGTAGATCATATTAGACTCTAAGGAAAACTTAAATTTTACGTAACTGATGGGTCTCCAAACACGTAGTTCGTACCATACTTCACAAATGAAATGCGAAAAGTTATGCTGAATAATTCAGACAATGTTTGAAAGTTAGAAAATTTTAGTGGTGGTAGAAATCACAAAGGGAGTCCCGCAGGGTTAAATTTTGGATCCACTCCTGTTCCTTATATGTGTGGATGAGTTCCACTTAACATTCAACAAACAAAATTGGTACTTTATGCAGATGATATAACGGTATAACACATCTCATTATAGAGCAAACAATAGAAGGGGTTTCTAATGATGTTTTACAAAGAATTATTTAGTCGTTCTCAGAAAATGGACTCTCTCTAAATTTTGAAAAGAAAACACACTATATTTAGTTCTGTGCAACAAAGTCATACCAACAATTGATGTAGCACATGAACAGTAAATAGTGTAGAATGGTTCTTTTTTTGGGTGTAAATAGTGATGAAAACTTGAACTGAAACCTTGAAAACCTGTTTCTGGGCTTCTCAGCGAATTTAGTTCATTTACTTTTGCTCCTCGTGTAATAGATAGTCTTGAAAACTATGGAATCAGTCTTCTGACGTATTTTGCATATTTACACTGGGTAATATCTTATCTAATAATTTTGTGGGGTAACCCATCACTTAGAAATAAACGAGGGTTGAACAAATGCGAACAGTAAGAGTTACATGTGGCGTTCACCTGCGTTCAACACGTAGTCATCTCTTCAAAGAGTCATGCAATTTAACCGCAGTAGCAGTAAACATATATTCGCTAATGAAATTCGTCGCAAATAATCCAATAGAATTTGAAAATAATTGTGTTGTCCATACCTACAACACTATAGGAAAACATGACTAATTACTGAAGCTGTCAGTAGCCCAGAAAGGCGTTCAATATGTAGCAACAAAAATGTCTGATCCTTTTTCCAATTCCATAAGATGTCTGGCGGGGAGGAAAGAAAATTTTAAATTATAACCTAAAACAATATCTCTTGGGCGACTCCTTCCATGACATTGGAAAAGTTTCTTTTTCGAAATTGGTAGCCAATGAAAGAAAGTAGGATTAATAAATAATGTGTTGACGTTAATACTAATCATATACCATTTAAACCTGTAAACTGACTAGTTCCACATAATTTCCACAAAAAGAATAGTTGTAATTGTCTATGGAACATGTAACAAATTGCCTGCAAGTTATGATTAAGCAAATGACTGACATTAATAACGGCTTCCACTACGAAATTAAAGGTGATGCTTGGGTCACATTTACGAGAGGAACCTATTAAGTCAGGTTCCTAGTTTAACAAGAAAATATTGATCTTTAGCGGCTATTGCGAGACCCAGGTATTTACAAGCTCCTCCAGAAAAGGAACTGAACTAGGAACTCCTTAGAAACATTCGCCAACGTGTTACTGGACATGGGAATCTTCGCAGTCCCACTTCTAATGCTAATTCACCTGCCAACCATTGCACTATCACGTAGCCGTGATGATGTGGCGTGGGGTGTACGGTATAGTTGGCATAAAGGACGATAAAAGCTCTCAGTATAGCGAGACTGAACGTACGTCGATGGAACCGGATTGGCGGTGCCACTAAAATACATTCGTTCCACCCATTTGTCTGCCTGTGCCTTCAGAAAGCATATTGGCGTATGTAATATAAACTACTTATTTCTGAGATTTTAATTATTTTGTTCAGTTTGTTTCCAACAGTAGTAATCAATCGTCGTATTCTCCCTCACGGAGAGGGATATCTCTGAATGACGGCTGCTTGTTAGACATCTTTGATCTAGTCTTTCGCATTTTACAGGCAAGGGGGAGAATATATGGGATCGGATGTTGCACGAACATCCGGAGTATGGCACCAACGGCGACAACGGGGATGTGGCCTGCGACTCGTACCACAAGTACGCGGAAGACGTACAGGCTCTGAAGAATCTGAATGTGAGTATGGAGAAAAATCTGCAGCAGCTTGCTTCACCCCTTGTCTTGACGTCAAATACTGTCGAGCACTTATAAGTAACACCATGATTATGTGTAGAGTTGAACACTTCAGCCACATTAATTATTTTTCCAGAAATAATTTGAACCGCTATAATTTAGTATACAATATTTTGTTTTGATGGGTCGTAAACGACGCAATCTAATGTCGGTATGTGTTTGGCACATAATATTCGAATTGCAAGCAACTGAGAACACATAACAGCAGTTTCAAAATTATAACCATGAAGTCACAGGGCATCCGCAACTGTAGAGCATGATTCGGCCTATAAACAGCAGGGCTCACTAATCTCTCGCGTCTGGTGAGCAGGTTATCCGCGTGTGAATATCCATCGAGTTGTCGATTCACTAGCTATCGTTGATTAGCTTGTTTGACATTTCCTCCAATATGATCTTAAAGTCGACTGTTATATTTAAATTGCTCTACTATATTATGCTTGCCGTTACTGTCAATGAAACATTTTGACATGTCGTGTATTTTGTATCATGTTTTAAATTTCAGTTGTATGAAAAGCTGTATTCACACAATGCTCTTCTGTCTTTCGTCCTTACTGCCATCTGCTGATACCTGTGTCACTTACTCTCCGATATTTAACCAACGAATCTTGTCATCTTAAACCATATCGCCTTGCACCGAAATAGATTCACGATGCTTGAAATGTAATTTAGTGAATTATTTACCTTATTTTGTGTATCCCTTGATGTAGTGGTGGATTTCGATGCAATATTTGCATTTTTTACGTGTAGCTAATTCTACACTTCACATTCCGGGAAGATATCACCAGCTTATTTCTAATGTCCTTTTAATTTGTATAATTAATTTATACTTCGTCGACATAGTTCTCAGATATTCTATTACTTTATACTGAGCTATACTTGATAACTGCCTCGGTGTTAAAAATCGGTCGTGTGTAAGAGAGCAACTGGTGATACAATTCTGTACAAACTGAAACCTCTCCTCCGAAGATGAAATTCAGCCATAACTAATGAATTAGGGTTTATTTCAAGATATGCGCTCTAATAACGGCATCTTTGTATTTTACGAGTAGCTTACTAATTGTTGACACGTTTTGTGTGCCGTTCTGAAAAGCTGCTTGCCTCTTTCCTGTTCTCATGCTGATGAATAGCAAAATTACAGCTACATATTGTAAATGAAAACCAAAGTGAAAACTATACCCTGAGGTGAAAGAAGTCATGGGATACCTCCTAATATCGTGCCGGATATCCTCTTTGCCGTCATAGTGCTGCAGGCACTCAACAACTAGTGGGAAGTGGCCTACAGAAATACTGAGCTTTGCTACCTCTATAGGCGTCCATAGTTGCGAAAGAGTCGTCGGTGCAGGATTTTGCCCACTAATTGACCTCTTATCATGCCCCATATATGTTAGATGAGGTTCGTGACGATCTCGGTGGCCAGATCCTTCGCTCGAATTGTCCTAAATGTTCTTCAAACCAATCGCGAACAATTGTCGCCCACTGTAATCACATCATTGTTTGGGAACATTAAGCCCTGAATGGCTGAAAAAAAGCCTTTAGTTAGCCGAACATAAACATTCTATGTCAATGATCGGTTCAGTTTATCAGAGGACCCAGTCCATTCCAGGTGAACACAGTCCACTTCATTATGGACTCACCAATAACTTGCGCAATGCCTTGTTGACAGTTTGGGTCCATGGCTTGGTGGGGGTCCGCGCAACAGTCTAATCTACTATAGGCTTTTACCAACTAAAATCAGGACTCATCTGACCAGGCCACGGTGTTCTATTCGGCTAGGGTCCAACCGATATGGTCATAAGCCCAGGAGAGGCTCTGCATACGATATAGTGCTGGCAGCAAAGGCACTCGACAGGTGCCATAGCCAATTAATGCCAAATTTCACCACACTCTTCTAAAGGATACGTTCGCCGTAGGTCCTACACTGATTTCTGTGGTTATTTCACGCATCACTGCTTGTCTCTGCTAACACTGACAACTCAACGCAAACGTCGATGCTCTCGTTCGTTATGTGAAGGCTGTCGGCCAATGCGTTGTTCATCGTGAAAACTGATCTGAATCTTGGTATTAGTGGCACACTCTTGATACTGTGGATCTCGAAGTATTCAGTTACCTAACGATTTTCGAAATGGGATATCCCATGCATCTAGCTCCAACTACCATTCCGCGTTCAAAGTCTTTTAATTCCAGTAGTGCGGCCATTATCACGTCTGAAACCTTTTAGCGTGAATCACCTGAGTACAAATGATAGTTCCGCCAATACTCTGCCCTTTCATACTTTGTATAGGCGATACTACCGTCATTTAGCATGACTTTTGTCACCTCAGTGTATATTGCAAATGAAGGTAGAATTAGGTTCGGTGCTTTCAATAACATTAACTAGAAAGTTAAATTTACACATATTTAGAGAAAATATTTGGTGAATTCGGAGGTATTGTTTCTAAGAAAAATGCAGTAGCTCTAATTGTAACGAAGAAGGAAAGATTAATGATAACGCCAGGCAATATATCAGAGATAATGTTGGTGAAAAGTAAGTGCAAAGAAAATGTGTAGTATGTTACACTAATGAAACTGAAACGAATGTCATTGAAGCACAAAATAAATTTGATCTACAGACATTATATCGGAAAACGAAATAACGGCGTCTGAAAATCAAAAATGAGGTTAAGGAACTGTGAGGAACAAACTTGGTCATGTATTTTATGTACTCACTTGATACTCAAAGACCAACAAAGGTAAAACAACTATGAGCAGTTGGCGTAGAGACACCGAGTAGTTTTTGCACCGAACTGTGACCAAATAATGATGGATCTAGTAGTTTCATGTACTGCAAGAGGTGCCACAGACGGTGGGAAGCCATCCAGAGCCGTGACTATTCTGTCACTGTACATGACATTTGGACGGAGCCTTGTGCATGGCGTACTTATCTCACTCATTTGTGTTCAATGTGAGGGTGGTAGCAGTATGTCTGGTGGCATGTGTGTTCAATGGTTAAAAATTGTTTCTTCCCTCATTGTCTGCATTCAGTTACATTCAGCTGTTAGATTTACATTTTACTGAAGGTATAATTCGTATTTGTGATGCTATAGGCGAAGAAATGCAGGTAATGTCAATATCTCCCACGCGACTATACATATACCACCCTCCTAGGTGGTGCCCTCATGGCATGCATGAACTATCCGCAGTTCATGTGCATGTAAATAAGAGGCTAGTGCTGTTTGAGTAAAAGGAATTGTAAACTGCTGTCTTATTATACAATAACTTTGTACCAAAGACTTCTCAAGAACAAAATTGATGAGTCTACTATTCTACTGAATTCTAACATTCATTAACAGACAGCTGAACAATTTTTAAAGACAAACACTTCTCATAGCTGCAGCTGAACCGAAAATTTCAAAGTAGTACACAGAATTATCGACTATCTATGTCAGAAGAAAGGAGGATAGCTGTGGATCTTTGGGATCACACTAGTACCTGTGGGATCTGTACTCTACTATCAAGAGAAGTACGTTTTCCGCCAACAACTCCATCACCGCAAAAACACAATAAACAACACAAACAACAGCTCGCGAGCGAAAAACATCACATTGCGGCAAAGCGACTGCACTATGTCTATCATCGAACCTAGCGCCGCAGTGGAGATAAAGCGAACTTCCTTTGATTGTTCGCTCTAAAACCAACGTCCAGCGGATCAAAAGCGAACACTTGCGAAATTCACTCGAACACAAACGTTTCCACCAGGGAGAATTCACGTCCGCTGTTGCGCGTTGCGTTTGCTTGAGTTCGCTTCGGTGTCAATGTTTAAGCGATCGGTCGGGTGGGGGAGAAAGTGACGGAGGGGGGGGGGGGCCAAAGGACTCAGTTTTTGCAGTCGTACTGTTACCCATTAATTAAGGAATATGCCAATTTGCGCGGAAAGGTACACAAGTCTAAGTGAGTGGTGTGATATGACACTCAGAAGACTGGTGGAGGCTGGGCGAACGACATTTACCAGTGTGGGTGGTAATGTTTCCTTGCAGGTGGCTACAAACAGATGATCTAGCCACGTGGATGGTGGCACAAACAGGTGCGGTAGCAAAGGTTACAGATCATTTATAAACTCGTACTCTGTATCAGAAAGTCAGCATCGAGATCTGATGATGGCGAACTGCCAAAACGGCCGAAACTATTCACTTGCTTGTGAATTGGACAAAACAAAATATTCCGTTTCTAGAATGAATATTATAGAGAACTGTTAAAAATGATAGCTGCCTTTTGCTCAGGCTTTACGATTTATATTGACAGGAAATTCTTCGTTCAACAACTTTTAAATTGTCATTGTAATTATAGGAAAGGAGACGAGACTATCAGGCCACGTCAAGTTCGTTACAGATTGAGCACAGACGTGGACTGCAGAAAGAAACCGACTGTGACCTTTCCAAACGAACCACTCCAAAATTCTCCCTTAACCACATTACGTACTCCATAAAAAAATTGAAACTGATTGCCCATCCAGGTTTTAAACGGTATGGCTGTTGATATACTTTCCAGGATGTGAGGTCGTGGTCCAAGAACTTTTCTGCTCCTTACGCTTCGTCCAGGACTGCGCTGGACTTCCTCAGAGGCGCTGCTCCGCTCGGCAAGACAGCGGAGCAGCGCCTCTGAGGAAGTCCAGCGCAGTCCTGGACGAAACGTAAGGAGCAGAAAAGTTCTTGGACCACGACCTCACATCCCGGAAAGTATATCAACAGCCATGTCACCCGGTCGTGAAAGCCTTCATTTAAACGGTATCCCTGCCGAATGCGTGTCCGGTGCCGTAGCGATGCACTACTTCTTCCGTTGAATCCGTAGGAATGACGTAGTCAGGTGAGGATCCGCACCATTTATCGTGGAAGGACTATTCACGTGTGTGGACCCTAGAGCCATTCTCACATAATCCATTAGGTACATGGTTCACAATTCTTTATTTACTGCACAACAATTTATCTTCTATCAGAGTCTAGGGGGTATAACGTAGTTTTCCACTTGAATTTCTTTCGGCCTTCCAAACATTAGAACCGCTAATTATCATTCAGGTATGTTATCTGACCAAAGTCTCCAGACACCTATTACTGGACACCCACCCGGACAGATTTGCGTGTTAAAGCACTGCTTCCGCGACGGGGAGGTGCGTCGGGCCCGGATCGAATCGGCCCTGCAGTTTAACGGCGAGGGTCATTGGCCCGATCTGTCTGGATGTGTTTTAGGCGGTTTCGCACAATCCAGTAGGTGAATACCGGAATGGCAGCCAAGTCCCTCATTAGTTACAGGATTCAAAAAATCCGGAAAACTTTTGCTCACTTTCACATGAATGACACTTTACGCCGACAGCTAGTGTAGACATATTTTGTACTGGTGCATACAGGATCGCGACAGGAAGGACATCGGACCAAATCCGCTAATAACCATGCCGACGTTGCGTCGATGGGGAACAAAGACACTAGGAAAAGAAGAAAAAAAAGAATGACGTGGGTGCACCCTTCGCCTTTATGACAGTTTAATCCCTGCTTTCAAACAGATGTCTGAATGGCTGTGGAGGGATGGCAGGACATTCTTCCTCGGGAGACGAAAACAGAGGATGTAGTGATGAACGTTGTGGTCTGAGCCGAAGTGTTCCATTTGGTTCAGGTCTCGACTCTCGCCAGGCAGTCGATATCAGGAATGTCACTGTCCTCTGCTTTGCAACATGGTGCACTGTCATGCTGATATAAGTAATCGTTATCTCAAAACTGTTCGTCTGACGTACGCAGCACACAATGATGTAACAAGTGTCACTTTCTTTCGCATCTAACGTTTACTTAAGCGAAATAAGGGAATCACACCATAACCACGAAAAGTGCTCTCATACTGTAACACCACTTCCTTTGGACGTCACTGCTGCACTACACTTAACAGTAGGTAACTTTCTTCCGATGTTCGCCAAACTCTAATTCTTCCGTGGGGTTGCAGCAAGGTGTAACGTGATTTATCACTTCAAATCACTCGTTTCCTGCCATCTACGGCCCAGTGGCTTCACTCTTTCCACCTTCCCAAACGTTACTTATCACTTAATAAGTGAGCTGCTCGAACATTGTAGCCCACTGCTTCTAACGCACGGTCGTTGTGATAGCTGCACTGGTGGTAGCTCTTTGGAGCTCACGATTTATTTGATCTTTTACAACGACACTACGCACTTCTCGACCATCCCTGTCCGTTAGTGCTATGATGTCTGCATGGTCTCGGTTTAGCTGTGATTGTTTCTTCGCGTTTCCACTTCACATTCATATCAGCAACAGTTTCTGACGTGTTTGTTACTCGCGTTACACCCAATGACTAGTCCACGCTCGAAGTTGCTGAGCTGTTCCACTCGACCCATCTGCTATTACTCCTTCTCTACTGACGACACAATACACTCGTCTCCTTTCGTACATGTCCGCCTCTAGTGACGTCTAGTCGCCATTTCCACATTATACCAGGATATCCGGATACTTTTGACCAGAGAGTGTAGCTCTTCAGTATCATGAGTCTGAGTGCCCTCGTTCCACTCGACCTATCTTGGAAAATTCGCTTGCAGAACCAGGAAATGGACCCGGGTTCTCTGCATAGCAGTCAGACTCATTAATTGCTCAACTACGAAGGCAAACGATAGTAATTATGAGCTTACTGCAAGGAACAGTTAAAGTACCTCTTAATTCTCCTGCGTACCGTTGATATTTTACAAACGATTCAAGACGCAGCAAAAATGTTTCCGTCAAGTGACTAATATTTTTCAGTGTAAATAATACCAGCAACAGAGTTTGGGGGGGGGGGGGGAGGCTGAACCGACAGTCCTCTTAACTCTGTATAAGCTCTTCTTCTGCACTGCCTTCGATTATGGCAGCATCGTATATGGCAACGCGGCGAAATCAACTTGGCTTAAACTCGATGTCCTCCATCATAGAGTGCTACGTTTTGTTCTTGGAGCCATGAAATTATCACCCAAAAACGCAACGTTGGTGGAAGCGTCTGCAGTGCCGCTCTCCATACTTCGGCAGGTGTTCTCCGACAATTTAGTCGGTCTTCCATATTTGACTGTGCCTCCCTGGAGGCAGTGATTCAACTCTGTGGGTCCACGTGGACACTTCGCAGACGAAGGACAAAGCGAACTCCCTTACTAGTTCACGGCTATGATAGGTGGCGACAAATACCGCTAGTCCTACAAGACTCGAAACTCCCTTGTTTTCACTTTCTACATTGCAGCCCCCGTGTCGTACTTACCAGCTGATTTCAAAACAGGGACGAACAGTAATCACTACTTGCAACACTCTTACCCGACAATGACCAGAGTATGCTTGCATCTATACGGATGCTTCTAAATTGAGGCTGGAGTGGGTTACGGTTGCTTCAGCCTCTTTAGCGACATATACGAAATGTTTGGACTGCCGCCTGAATATCCTGTCTACACGGAGGTGTTACTGGCTATCAGGGAGGTAATTTATTATGGCACGCAAACTTTCCGGCTCGTGTTAATTCACACGGCCTCCCAAAGTGTGTAGCAGAAACTACGACAGCCGTGTTTGACAAACAGACCAACGAAAATATCTTAGTGGTCATAGCAGACGCGCGGACATTGGGCACTGACGTCCGCTCGTTTTGGATAAAAAGACGTCAAGGCTTTCTCCATAACGAATGTGTTGACTGCTTCGCTAGGAGGAGCATTACGGAAGGACAGTTTCACCCAACACCGATCGTTTACACAGATTTCAAATGTTCAAATGTGTGTGAAATCCTATGGGACTTAACTGCTAAGGTCATCAGTCCCTAAGCTTACACACAACTTAAACTATCCTAAGGACAAACACACACACCCATGCCCGAGGGAGGACTCGAACCTCCGCCGGGACCAGCCGCACAGTCCACGACTGCAGCGCCCTAGACCGCTCGGCTAATCCCGCGCGGCTTACACAGATTTCAACTCAACGGTCAAGAAAGCTGTTTATAACGACTAGAACAGTCAATGGCACGTACCCCACACTATAAGGGTGGCCACCTGACGACCATACAACCAGACGTCTCTTCGCGACCAGGGTTCACCTCGACGAAGCTTAGTGGGCGTCACGTGACCCCTCTCACCCGCCCGCATGTGGCTGGCACACCGGTTTTACTCCACTCAGCTATACCGGTTGAAAATCAACGCTTCTGAACACTATGATCAGGACACAACCATGGTAGTGGAACTCGACCACGTCGTAGTGACATGTACTAAGTACTAGGCAACATAGGCGGTCTTCCACAGAAAACTGGTTGCGAGGCGCCATCTCCTCCATACAAGTGTAACGGCTTCACTTAGCTGGTTTGATATATGTAGATATCAGACGCTCGCGAACTATTTAAAAGACGCCAGTAGCCAACTTTGAAGTGAAAACTGTGCGGATCTATTCCTCCCATGGAATTAGCTCGATTCGAAAACCAGAATGTCTATTTCTGTTTTTACATTATATTAAGAACTTATCTTTACAAACGTCGCCATTGTCCAGGTTGAAATTATGAGTTGCTATGGATGTCATCTTCCTTTGGAACTGGTTGGTTGGTTGGTTGTTTTGGGGAAGGAGACCAGACAGCGAGGTCATCGGTCTCATCGGGTTAGAGAAGGACGGGGAAGGAAGTCGGCCGTGCCCTTTGAAAGGAACCATCCCGGCATTTGCCTGGAGCGATTTAGGGAAATCACGGAAAACCTAAATCAGGATGGCCGTACGCGGGATTGAACCGTCGTCCTCCCGAATGCCAGTCCAGTGTCTAACCACTGCGCCACCTCGCTCGGTAAGCCTTTGGAACTGGCCCGGTTCGAACCCTGTAACGTAATTTTGCTTTTTAAAATTTATATAACGACCTTACCATTCTCCTTCACACTCTTATCATTATTCTGTTGTGAAAATTGCACTAATGTTAAGCTGAAATTGCTGCTGGCAGTTTGGTGTTCATGATTTATTTTACGACACTTTTGTGACTATTGTGTGGTCTCTGCTGAAATAAAATAAAAACTACATCCTTTTTAAACTGGTAGATATCGAAGCAGTTGTAGTTTCCTAAAGAGAATGATGTAATTTGTAACACCATTGTGTAGATCTTACAAAGAGAGCCTCACGAATGCTTGCATTGAAACCTTTCCTATGAATACATGGGAAATTTTCTGGAGATGAATTTGAATCACGCCCCGGCAGAACACAATATTTGCACAGTTTAAGTGATAAGACAGGCAAACATATGATAGTCTGGGAGCGACACGTTTTGAGTGTTTTCTCTTTCCTCTGTGCTATTTTTCCGAGAAGTTACAACTCCGAGTAACGAAAACAAACACGTAACCAAGAACGCCATACATGGGATACCCATTTCATAAAAATGGAAATTGCGAAACGAGTATCTAGTGGACAAAAGCTCTGAAATAAATACAACTGGAAAACGTCAACAGGTGGTCGAAGTTCCGAACGTTAAAAGACCGACAAATTACGCATGTTCATCTGATCATTTCGAGAAGCTGAACGCCTCGTACCAAATGAGAAGTAAGACTGGTGAAATGGAGAAGTGTTCGAAGGCATATGTGACCACGATTCAAGTAGTTTCTGCAATATGAGCTGATCGCGGAATGGGTTGAATGAGGGGTCTGCATGCATGATGGCACCATTGGATTGAAGAATATTCGTACGTTGGTTGACCTTTCGGCGGATGAAAGGGATAAACCGATCGTGTATGGCATATCGCATAGGCTGGGCGTGCATTGCAGTACCGAAGGCGATCACTTTCACTATAATCTCCGCTTTGACTCTCTTCGTGTCTTTGAGGTGCCTCGGAAACTCATTTACTGCTACGGTGGTATACATTTGCGCTGAATTCACCAATTTAAATTTACCTGAAAATCTTAGAATTGCAGTAGACTTGGGATATAAAAATGTGAAAGAAAGTCTTCGGGTCAATAACTTTAATCAGTCTTGTAGTTATACTAATAACTTAGAGTTTACAAAAATATATGATTTCTGTTAGTTCCGGAGTAACACACATCATATTTTTATTCTGTTTCAGGCAGATGTGTATCGTTTCTCTATTTCTTGGGCTCGAATATTGCCAAATGGCGATACAGATGTGATTAATCAGGCAGGTCTCGATTACTACAACAGCCTCATCGATCTGCTGCTGGAAAATGGGATCCAACCGCTGGTGAGTACTTGAAACTGTAATTCGATGTGATTGCTACCTGGTGATTATACATTTCTACCCCGACTTGACACCTTTTTGTCGACATGCACTCAGAATTATTACGTTACTGTGAAGCTAGAATGAGGCTGTATCCTCTCATTTTAATGTTACGAACGAACATTTGCTAGAAAAATTATTTTTACGTGGTATACATTTTGTCACGGAATATATTTACGGTGTTACTGTACGCTAATTTTATTAAGTGAAAAAAAACTGCAACGTTATAAGCGAAGTTCACAGCAACAGGTACATAATTGGCGTTTTTTTGATTATTACATAATTCCATTTCTCACAATACGAATACTCTATAAGGCTTTCGACTAACTGACGAAATGAACACTGATAATACTTTCAGGAAATCCATTGCTCTCATACCGCAAGTTTTCAGAAATTGTAGTTCCACAACATTAGGAAAGTTATATATTACGATTTTTCGTAATTATAAATTTCCGTAGCAAAGGGGAGATCCCAGTTGAGACATCTTTTAGATCTCCCTTTTAAATACCTTCATTTTCCTTGGAGGGTGTTGCGCAGATTTTTCCTTCAATTTGTCTAAGGGCTGAGTTCATGAACATTGTTGTGCTTTGATACACTGGTACCGATGTTTTTTTTACTGTTATTTCCCCCATCGGAAAGCTATGTGAATGAAGAACGCCGAGGAAAGACATATGCCATGTACGTTTCTTTTGCAGGTGACGATGTACCACTGGGATCTTCCTCAAGCGCTGCAGTACATTGGTGGATGGCCAAATCCAATTCTAGCAGACTACTTCGTCGAGTACGCAAGAGTGCTCTTCGAGAACTTTGGCGATAGGGTGAGTGTAACGAGAGAAAACTAATGAAAAACCATTTCATTCATCATGAAGAACACAGACTGTTAATATACACTCCTGGAAATTGAAATAAGAACACAGTGAATTCATTGTCCCAGGAAGGGGAAACTTTATTGACACATTCCTGGGGTCAGATACATCACATGATCACACTGACAGAACCACAGCCACATAGACACAGGCAACAGAGCTTGCACAATGTCGGTACTAGTACAGTGTATATCCACCTTTCGCAGCAATGCAGGCTGCTATTCTCCCATGGAGACGATCGTAGAGATGCTGGATGTAGTCCTGTGGAACGGCTTGCCATGCCATTTCCACCTGGCGCCTCAGTTGGACCAGCGTTCGTGCTGGACGTGCAGACCGCGTGAGACGACGCTTCATCCAGTCCCAAACATGCTCAATGGGGGACAGATCCGGAGATCTTGCTGGCCAGGGTAGTTGACTTACACCTTCTAGAGCACGTTGGGTGGCACGGGATACATGCGGACGTGCATTGTCCTGTTGGAACAGCAAGTTCCCTTGCCGGTCTAGGAATGGTAGAACAATGGGTTCGATGACGGTTTGGATGTACCGTGCACTATTCAGTGTCCCCTCGACGATCACCAGTGGTGTACGGCCAGTGTAGGAGATCGCTCCCCACACCATGATGCCGGGTGTTGGCCCTGTGTGCCTCGGTCGTATGCAGTCCTGATTGTGGCGCTCACCTGCACGGCGCCAAACACGCATACGACCATCATTGGCACCAAGGCAGAAGCGACTCTCATCGCTGAAGACGACACGTCTCCATTCGTCCCTCCATTCACGCCTGTCGCGACACCACTGGAGGCGGGCTGCACGATGTTGGGGCGTGAGCGGAAGACGGCCTAACGGTGAGCGGGACCGTAGCCCAGCTTCATGGAGACGGTTGCGAATGGTCCTCGCCGATACCCCAGGAGCAACAGTGTCCCTAATTTGCTGGGAAGTGGCGGTGCGGTCCCCTACGGCACTGTGTAGGATCCTACGGTCTTGGCGTGCATCCGTGCGTCGCTGCGGTCCGGTCCCAGGTCGACGGGCACGTGCACCTTCCGCCGACCACTGGCGACAACATCGATGTACTGTGGAGACCTCACGCCCCACGTGTTGAGCAATTCGGCGGTACGTCCACCCGGCCTCCCGCATGCCCACTATACGCCCTCGCTCAAAGTCCGTCAACTGCACATACGGGTCACGTCCACGCTGTCGCGGCATGCTACCAGTGTTAAAGACTGCGATGGAGCTCCGTATGCCACGGCAAACTGGCTGACACTGACGGCGGCGGTGCACAAATGCTGCGCAGCTAGCGCCATTCGACGGCCAACACCGCGGTTCCTGGTGTGCCCGCTGTGCCGTGCGTGTGATAATTGCTTGTACAGCCCTCTCGCAGTGTCCGGAGCAAGTATGGTGGGTCTGACACACCGGTGTCAATGTGTTCTTTTTTCCATTTCCAGGAGTGTAGATAAAAATATTACAGTTTTAGCGTGAGTAATACGATTTGTATTTTGACTGTAACAGTTCGCGACGGTTATATCATTGTCATCAGGTGAGAAATATCTTTGCCTTAACTTCTGCCGGTGAAAAATACCAGAGGTTTCTTGCAGTATCACGCTATCTTGCATAAAAGAAATCGGTAGTAGTTTCAACTAACAATGACGTAAAATATATCTTCTACCTAATGGTTAAGTTGTTGCCATCGGAATCTATTTTGAGTCTGCAACATCCGGGCAATCATAGAGGGTAGGATTAATGGTATTTGGGAGTTCCAATGTTTGACAGGTTATGGGGCCCATAGGTACATGGCTGCCAAAGACGGGAAGAAAGCCAATGTGTACTCCGTTTGCATACCGGATCGAGTCATTCCAAACGTGGAAAGGGTCGTTCCGGATGCCATGAAAAGCACAGAGAGCAGCCAACTGCAGGTGGTGGCTCACGTTAGTACCAATGATATGTGTCGCTTTGGATCGGAAGAGATTCTCCATGATTTTTAGCAGCTAAAAGAAGTGGTAAAGGCTGCCAGTCTTGTTCGCGAGATGAAAGCAGAGCGCACCATTTACATCACGGCCGACAGGAATGATCGCGGACCTTTGGTGCAGAGCCGAGTGGAGGGTCTCAGTCAGCGGTTCAAACGGTTTTGCGACCGTGTAGACTGCAGATTTCTCGAAATGCACCGTAGGGTGGCTGGGTTTCGGTTTCTGCGTAATAGGTCAGGAGTCCACTACACACAGGAAGAGGCTACACGGGTAGCAGGGGCTGTGTGGCGTGGACTGGGCGGCTTTTAAGGTTAGAGCGTCTCGGTGAGATACAAAGAGGGCTTCAGTTCAAAATGGTGCAGGTCGAACGTAGGAGGAAGGTACATACAGGAAACATCGTTATAAGAGTTGTAAATTGTCGTAACTGTGTCGGGAAAGTACCAGAGCTCCAAGTGATAATAGAAAGCTCTGAAAATCGTTATAGGCATTGAAAGCTGGCTAGCGCTGTAGGTAAGTTCAGTCGAAGTTTTTGCGAAGAACCTGCCAGTGTTACAAAAGGACAGGCTAAACACAGTTGGCGGTGGGGTGTTGGTTGCTGCTAGAAGTAGCTTATCTTGTAGCGAAATTGGAGTAGATAGTTCCTGTGAGTCACTATGGGGAGAGGTCATTCTTGGCAATCGGAATAAAATAATAATTCGATTCTTTTACCGACTCCCAACTCAGATGGTACAATTGCTGAAAGGTTCAAACAAAACTTGAATATAATTTCAAACACGTACCCGACTCACACAGTTATAGTTTGTGGTGACTTTCATTTACTCTCGATATGTTGGCGAAAATACATGTTTAAATACGGAGATACGCATAAAACATCATCCGAAATTGTGCCAAACGCATTCTCTGAAAGTTATTGCGAGAAGTCAGTTCATTAGCCCACGCAAATAGTAAACGGTTGTGAAAACACACTTGATCTCTTAGCAACAAATAACCCTGAGCTAATAACGATCATCAAAACGGATACAAGGATTAGTGAACACAGGGTTCTCGTAGCAAAACTCAATATTGTAACCTCCAGATCCTCCAAAAATAAACGAAAAATATACCTGTTCAGAAAAACAGATAAAAATTCACTTGCTCCTTCCTGTGAGACAATCTGCACTTCTTTCAAATTGACAATTAAGTGTAGACTAGATGTAGCTTGAATTCGAAGAAATAATATCGACGACAATTGAAAGATTTATATCAAATAGATTAAGAAACGACGGAGCTGATCCCACTTGCTACACAAAACGGGTCAGAGCACTGTTGCAGAAACAACCAAAAAAGCATTCCAAATTCAAACGAATGCAAAATCTCCAGGACTGGTGATCTTTTATAGAAGCTCGTAATTTAGAGCGGACATCAATGCGACATGCTTACAATAGTTTCCACAAAGAAACCTTATCTCGAAGCCTGGCAGAAAATCCAAAGAGATTCAGGTCATATGTAAAGTATGCTAGCAGCAAGGCACAGACAATGCCTTCTCTGCGCGATAGCAATGGAAATACTATCGACGACAGTGCTGTGAAAGCAGAGTTTCTAAACACAGCCTTCCGAAATTCCTTCACCATAGAAGATGAAGTAAATATTCCAAAATTTGTATCAATAACAGCTGCCAACATGAGTATCTTGGAAGTAGATATCCTCGGAGTAGTGAAGCAACTTAAATCACTTAGTAAAAGCAAGTCTTCTGGTGCAGACTGTATACCATTTAAGTTCCTTTCAGAGTATACTGATGCAATAGTCCCATACTTAACAATCACATACAATCCCTCGCTAGACGATAGATCCGAATTTAAAAACGGGAAAGTTGCACAAGTCATACCAGTATTCAAGAAAGGTAGTAAGAGTAAGTCACTGAATTATAGGCCCACATCATTAACGTCGATATGCAGCAGAATTTTGGAACACATGTTGTGTTCGGACATTACGAATTATCACTAAGAGAACGGTCTATTGACACACGGTCAACATGGATTTAGAAAACACCGTTCTTGCGAAACTCAACTAGCTCTTTATATACACGAAGTGTTGAGTGCTATTGACATGGTATTTGAAACTGATTCTGTATTTCTAGATTTCCAAAAGGCTTTTGACGCTGTACCATACAAGGGGCTTGTTATGAAATTGCGTACCTATGGAGTATTCTATCAGTTATGTGACTGATTCGCGTTTTCCTGTCAGAGAGGTCACAGTTCGTAGTAACTGACGGAAGATCATCAATTAAAACAGAACTGATTTCTGGCCTTCCCCAAGGTTAAGCTAAAGGCTCTCTGCCATTCCTTATCTACATAAACAATTTAGGAGACAATCTTAGCAGCCGTTTTAAGTTGTTTGCAGATGATGATGTCGTTTATCATATAGTAAACTCATCAGAAGATAAAAATGAATTGAAAAACGATTTAGGAAAGATATCTGTATGGTGCGAGAATAGGTAATTGACCCCAAATTATGAAAAGAGTGAGGTCATTCACAAGAGTGCTACAAGGACTCCTTTAAACTTCGGTTACACGATGAATCAGTTCAATCTCAAAGCCGTAAATTCGACTAAATATCTATGAATTACAAGAATTATTTTAAATGGAAAGAACATGTAGAAAATGTGGGGAAGGCGAACCATTGACTATGTTTTATTGGAAGAACACTGAGAAAATGTAACAGATCTACTAAATAGACAGCTTACACTACGCTTGCCCTTCCTCTTTTGGAGTTCTGCTGCGCGGTCTGGCATCCTTACCAGATACGATTAACAGAGTACATCGAGAAAGTTCAACGAAGAGCAGCAACTTTTGTATTACCGCGAAATAGGGGACACAGTGTCACGGACAAGATACAGGCAGGCTTTGGGATGGACATAATTAAAACAAGGGCGTTCTCTGTTGCGGCAGAATCTCTTCACGAAATTTCAGTCAGCAACTTTCTCCTCAGCATGCAAAACACTTTGTTGACGCCGACGTACACAGGGAAGAACGATCATCACAGTAAAATAAGGGAAGTCAGAGGTCGCACGGAAATACATAGGTGTTCGCTTTTTTTCGCGCTGTTGGAGGGTGGAGTAACAGAGAATCATTGTGAAGGTGGATCGATGAACCCTCTGCCAGACACTTAAGTGTTATTTGCAGAGTATCCATATAGATGTAGGTGTAGATGTAGAGTCATCAGGCTCGGACCGCCGAGCATTCCTCTGCAGCGCCAGCCTCGCACCGTATGTCCTCAATTATTTGCTGAATGTATTCCAATCTATGTCTTCCCCAACAGTTTTTACCCACTGCAGCTCCCAATAGTACCTTGGTGGTTAGTCCCTGATCTGTTAACACATGTTCTATCGTTCTTTCACTCCTTCTTGTAGGTGTTTTTAATTTATTCCTTTCCTCGCCAGTTCTGCGCGAAACCTCCTCATTCCTTTCCTTATCATACCACCTAAGTTTCGTATAGTACTCCACACGTACGTTCTCAGAAATTTCTTTCTCAATTTAAATCCTGTGGTGGATACTAGTAGACTTCCCTTGGCCAAGAAAGCTCTTTTTACCAGTCCTTGTTCCGACCGTCATGAGTTATTTCGCTGCCTAGGTAGCAGACTTCCTCAGTTTCATCTACTTCGTGATCACCTATCCTGATAAGTTTCTCTCTGTTCTCATTTCTGCATCATCTCGTTACTTTCTTTTTCTTCGATTTACTCCCAGTCCATATTCTGTATTCATTAGACTAATCATCCCATTCACCAAATCCTGTAACTGCTTTTCATTTTCACTGAGGACAGAAATGTTATCAGCGAATCTTATCATTCATATCCTTTCACCTTGAATTTTAATTCCACTCCTGAAACTTTCTCTTATTTCCATCATCTCTGCTTCCATGTATAGATTGAACAAGAGGGACGAAAGACTGTCTCCCTGCCGTAGATCCTTTTTAATGTCAGCCCTTCGTTCTTGGTCTTTCACTCTCGTTTTTCCATCTTGTCTTTTGTATATATTACATATTTCCCGTCTTTCCCTACAGCTTACACGTATTTTTCTCACAATTTCGAGCATCTCGACTCATTTGAAACTTTCGAATGCTTTTTCCAACTCGACAAATCCTAAGAACGACTCTTGACATGTCTTTATTCCTGCTTTCACTATAAGCCGCAAAGTCAGAATTGCGTATCTGGTGTCGTTGCCGTTCCTGAAGCCAAACTGATCGTCATCTAACACATTAGTGGATAAAATAAAAATCCTGCTGTTTTAATCTGTCGAGAGTATCACCAGAGTAAAAGCTTGGCCCGGAGGCCAAGTTTCAAGAAGTGTCCCCCTCTAAATCTACAGCTGTTTTGCTATTTCTCTTGAAGATCACGAATAGGAAAATAATAGTCGAAATGTTTCTTCAAGGTGACTTTGTTACTCCGTTCATGTTTTTACCAACGAAATTCCCCGAGAAAACCTGCATTTTTCATAAACCAAAATCCTTTGACTGTCTTAAAAATTCGTAGTGTTTTCAACAGGACATCGACAACAAGTCTCACTTAAATACCCAATGAAGTTCAGTTATTCCTCAAGTGTACATATTTGTTTCGATATACACTATGAGATCAAAAGTATCCGGACACCCCCGAAAACATACGTTTTTCATATTAGATGCATTTTGCTGCCACCTACTGCCAGGTACTCCGTATCAGCGACCTCAGTAGTCATTAGACATCGGGACAGAGAAGAATGGGGCGCTCCCCGGAACTCACGGACTTAGAACTTGGTTAGGTGATTGGATGTCACTTGTGTCATACGTCTGTTTGCGAGATTTCCTCACTCCTAATCATCCATAGGTCCATTGTTTCCGATGTGCTAGTGACGTGGAAACGTGAAGTGACACGTACAGCACAAAAACCTACAGGCCGACCTCGTCTGTTGACTGACAGAAACCGTCGACAGTTGAAGAGGGTTGTAAAGTGTAATAGGCAGACATCTATCCAGACCACCACACAGGAATTCCAAACTGCATCAGGATCTGCTACAAGTACTATCACAGTTAGGTGGGAGGTGAGAAAGCTTGGATTTCATGGTCGAGTGGCTGCTCATAAGCCACACATCACGCCGGTAAATGTCAAACGACGCCTCTCTTGGTGTAAGGAGCGTAGACATTAGACGATTGAACAGTGGAAAAAAGTTGTGTGGATTGACGAATCACGATACACAATGTGGTGATCCGATGACAGGGTGTCGGTATGGCGAATGGCCGGTGAACGTCATCTGCCAGCGAATGTAGTGCCAACAGTAAAATTCGGAGTCGATGGTGTTATGGTGTGGTCGTGTTTGTCATGGAGGGGGCTTGCACCCCTTGTTGTTTTGCGTGGTACTATCACAGCACTGATCTACATTGATGTTTTAAGCACCTTCTTGCTTCCCACAGTTGAATAGCAATTCGGGGATGGCGATTGCATCTTTTAACACGATCGAACATTGGTTCATAATGCACGGCCTGTGGCGGAGTGGTTACACGACAATAACATCCCTGTAATGGACTGGCCTACACAGAGTCCTGACCTGATTCCTATAGAACACCTTTTGGATGTTTTGGAACGCCGACTTCGTGCCACGCCTCGCCGACCAACACCGATACCTCTCCTCAGTGCAGCATTCCGTGAACGATGGGCTGCCATTCCCCACAAAACCTTCCAGCTCCTGATTGAACGTATGTCTGCGAGAGTGGAAGCCGTGAAGCCGTCACAAGGCTAAGAGTGGGCCAACACCATATTGAATTCCAGAATTACCGATGGAGGGCGCCACGAACTTGTAAGTCATTTTCAGCCAGGTGTCCGGATACTTTTGATCACAGATTGTAGCTAACACAGGATGATATCCACGACAATAACTAAAAGCGAAATTGCAAAATCTCTAAAAAAAAGGCTCAACATACGTGGTTGTCTTCTGAGGCAAGGTCACAGAACTATTTACTAGCATGTCACTGAAAGGACGTCATAGGAATGGCCGATTGATAGATATATGCTCATTTTCGCGTGACGTCGTAGAAAAACTTATAGCAGAAACAAAAACACATAGTAATCGAAATAAAAACGAAGTAGTCAAATGGTTCAAATGGCTCTGAGTGCTATGGGACTTAACATCTGTGGTCATCAGTTCCATGGAACTTAGAACTCCTTAAACCTAACTAACCTAAGAACATCACACACATCCATGCCCGAGGCAGGATTCGAACCTGCGACCGTAGCGGTCGCCGGGTTCCAGACTGTAGCACCTAGAACCGCACGGCCACTCCGGCCGGCACGAAGTAGTCGAAAGCAAAACAGAAAGAAATTGCAATAACTAACAATCAAACGGCTCTACTTATCTGTATGACTGTAAAAACTGTATTACCGTCAAACCTAAAGTCTACTCAAGACCAGCAGTTCTGATGAACAAATTTGCCAACATAGTCTCCAATTCAAGTTGCATTGTTCTGCGTACGTAATAGCCACAAAATAACATTACAGCCGAATTATATTTCGGATTTTAATACAGTTTGGCAAAGGCAGATGAAGTTTAAACTTCAAGGTCACTTCGAAACTGCTGCGTCAAAACACTTTGCAACTTTGTCCACACCGAAATTGGTGTTAGTAAGGGAACGTGACTACAGATGTCAGTCAGATCGGTACCAAGCCTCCGATATAGTTTGTGCTGTGAGACCTGAGTTTCTCATGGTGTATACACTTTCAAACAACTTACGGGTATTCATCCAGGTAATATTATCAGCGACCGCCGGTATTTCGGCGGGAGTTCACCTCGCCATTTTCAAGGCAAACTGCAACTGACAGGTGAAATGTAACTTCAAGATGGGACAGCTCAGCTGGCAAAGTCTCAGCGTCGGAAACGACATGTGCTCTGTGTACCAAGGTACGAAGTACCCCTTCACGCTGAGCCGGATGGTGACAACTATTAGTCTGTAAATACAAGTCTGTCTGAGTAGGTTTCCTGTAGACTGCATGTCCCAATGATCCATCCACCTTTCTCCTAACCAAAACGTCAAGAAAGGGAAGACAACCATCCACTTCCACCTCCATCGTAAAACTAATGTTCGGGTGGATCCAGTTCAGATGTTCTAGAAAGGCATTCAAATTTTCCGTAACATGAGGCCAATCAACAAAAGTACCGTCAACATATCTGAAGAAACAGGCGGTTTGAAAGGCGCCGACTCCAATGCACGTTCCCCGAAGTCCTCCATAAACAAATTTGCGATCACAGGGGACAACGGACTGCCCATCGAACTCCATTTGTCTGCTCGTAATACTCATCACTGAACAAAAAGTAAGTGGATGTCAACACATGCCGAAAGACATTAGTTAATTCAGCACCACACCTAACGTCAGTTAGCGTAAGGCGGGTATATATCGCATTCCTTGTAGCTGTGGCGTGGCATATATTGGTCAAACTATCAGGACCCTGGAGGACCGATGTACTGAGTATAAACGGCACACACGATAACAGCAGCCAAGTAGATCTGCTATTGCCGAACATTCTTTGGATACTGGTCACTCCATGCTATATAACAACACCGACATATTGAGATGCACGTCCAGCTATTGGGACAGTATTATTAAGGTAGCAGTTGAGATGAAATTAGCGAGAAACCTTGTAAACAGGGATGGAGGTTTTTGTTTGAACTCTGTTTGGAATCCTGCTCTCTCCCTTGTCACAAAACAAGAGTGACAGAATTAATGTTACCTCACCTGCTAGTTCGTAGTCTCACTATCGATATCTCTGACTATGGTCACCTTTGGTGGCACTAATGTTCAGTAAGTGTTATCTTTCCTGCATCAGTCTAAGAACCGAGGTTTTAAATTTGCCTGTACTTCGCCTGTTCGTTGCAGTTTGCTTTGAAAATGGCGGGGTGTACTCCCCCCGAAATACAGGCGGTCGCTGAAAATATTACGTGGACGAAAACCGGTAAGTTGTTTGAAAATAGTTTGTGTTATCTGCTGTTGTCAGGAGAAGGTGCGTAATGGTAAGTCGTAAGTAACACATGAATTACGGAGCAAAGAGTAGAGTGTAGAGTTCCCGTAGAGATGTTAATAAAGCGTTAGTTTGTTGTAGGAAGGGTCCCGGATTCTAGTCCTCGTCATGCCAGGTTTTGTACTGTAGCACGTATGAAATTGTTATATGAGACAGAATGTTCCTGATATGTAAAAAGCCTGTTAGGAGTTTAAATCTATGTTCTATTGGCAGCCCGAATGCACTTGGTTTATTTGAAAGTACCAAATCTGTGCCGGCCGGTGTGGCCGTGCGGTTCTAGGCGCGTCAGTCTGGAACGGCGAGACCGTTACGGTCGCAGGTTCGAATCCTGCCTCGGGCATGGATGTGTGTGATGTCCTTAGGTTAGTTAGGTTTAACTAGTTCTAAGTTATAGGGGACTGATGACCTCAGCTGTTAAGTCCCATAGTGCTCAGAGCCATTTGAACCATTTTTGAACCAAATCTGTAGAGTACATTTGTAGTTTCACAGAATAAAAACCGAACAATCGGAACAGGAGGATAAAGAAACAACTTCACGCAAGTGCAGAAGTGTTAATAGTGATTATAATTTACAGGTTAGATGCTCAAATATGGGATTCATAAAACGTGCTTGGTATTCGAAAGCAATTTGCTTCACACGCTTCTTTGAAGGCAACCACTATTGTGAAACTTTTGTTCTCAATCAGCGACAATGTGCACGTGTGGTGGTGTTTGCAATGATTTCTGAAAGTTATGTACTCATTATTGCTGTCATTTTGTTTCTTATTAGTATTATGATTTTTATTATGTTATTATTATTACTATTAGTACTTCCGCACGTGTGATGCAACTGTTTCTTTACTCTTCTCTTCAGATTGTTTGTTTATTCTGCGAAACTACAGCTGTACTCTACAGGTCTGATACTGTCAAATAAACGAAGCGAAAGCAGACTGTCAATAGAACACTGCTATAAACTCCTAACAGTCTTTTTACATGGCAGGAACATTTTGTCAAATATAATATTTCACTCGTACAACAGTAGAAAACCTGGGATGACAATAGCTCGAACCTGGGACGCATGGTTCGACAAACTAAGCTCTACCGTCTTCCCCAGAGAGCTCTATATGACAGACGCTCGCAGTTAATGCTTTTCCTGTGCGCTGTAGGCCAGGTGTTATTTATTACTTGCTATTACGCACCTTTACCTGGACGACAGTACATAGTACAAACTACATCGGTATTTTGATTGACACCCTAACGATTTACAATGTTTGGTACCTTTCAGACTGTCTGACATTTGAAGGTCTGGGTGTAAGGAAAACACGTAGGCGTAGCAGAAATGAATGGGGAATAGTTCTATAGACGACACAAACCAAAATGGCGAAATTCACTAACGTAAGCGACTCCGAGAAAGTGCAGATTGTGACTGCCTAGAGACTGGGAACAAGCATGTCGCAAACGGCGAATCCGGCAGGCTATTCGCGTTGTACTGAGCAACCATGGACAATGTCTGAATCACGAATAGGTGACAACGTGTTGGATATCCTCGCCTCTTCACAGAATGTGAAGATGAGAGGGTTACCAGTTATGTAAAGCAAGAAAGAGGGCGAACGGTAGTACTGTGGAACAGTGGGCTCCACAGAGACGACTCACACGCGAACGGACGTAGACTTAATGACTTCCTTACGATTAGATTGGACATATGGTCCTCGAGGTTGGACTGTGGATCGGTGGAAACGTGTCGCCCCGTAGGATGAATCACGTTTCTTCTTAGACCAGGTTGCCGTTTTTCCCGGATACCCATTCATCAAGGCAAACGATTGCTCGTAACACACATCGATTGTGCTTGCAGTTTCTCTCTGAGTAATACGAAGGTCGTCCTGAATCAATCATTCAACATTTTGCTTGTGAAACTCAGTGGTTGCTGCCACAGGACGTCCAACTCTTTGTTTGTCACGCAGGTCAGATGTTCCCGCCTCACCATCTTTAAACTTACTCGCCCAACGACGCACAGTACTCGCATCAACACAATCACCATAAACTTCTTTCATTCTCTGTTGAATCTCCTTTGGGATGACACCTTCCGCTGTCAAGAATTCAATGACTACACGTTGCTTAAATCGCATTGACCGACCGTCGGCGCAATATTCCAAACTTTACACTGTAACAACACAACCGTTCAATGCTAAGACTTTCCGCCAACTGGAGCTAGAGAAGAGGCTACAGAACAAGCTAGTACCTGCCGCATACCAATGTTGCCAACTGTTAAAGAGTTACGAAGGAGGAGAAATTTTTCTCAGTCAGCCCTCTTAGATCAGGCGGTTATTATCATGCCATTATCCGTGAAAATGAATCCCGTCCTGTATTTACGAAACAGACTTTTAATTACGGTTAATTATTATGACGTTCAATACATTAGAAAAAGAAAGTTATCTGGCATTATCAGTGTTCAATGTGTCAAGGTCAGAGACTAAAATGGCGTTGTTCATGGGACAATAATTGAAACGACTACACGAATAAGAAGACGTACAGTTACTAGTTCAACGAACAGTAAGTAGCCTCGACATTTTAAGTATGCGGGTTATGAAACAGTTATCAGTATGATTACGACTTACAATAGCTGCACAGTTTTTAAGCGATATGCGGAACTGTAGACAGTGCAACTGGAGTAGGTAGGGTACTAGCTTTCTGTTTCCCTGTTTCACAGACACGTCCGCCGGCCTTGTGGCCGAGCGGTTCTAGGCGCTTCAGTCCGAAACCACGCTGCTGCTACGGTCGCAGGTTCGAATGCTGCCTCGGGCATGGATGTGTATAATGTCCTTAGGTTAGTTAGGTTTAAGTAGTTCTAAGTCTAGGGGACTGATGACCTCAGATGTTAAGTCCCATTGTGCTCAGAGCCATTTGAACCATTTGAACACACACACACACACACACACACACACACACACACACAAACGCGCGCGCGCGCACACACACACACGCACCCATAATCTCATTTCTGTATGTCCACATGGGACACCACTCTATTGTTCGACCGTCTCTAATGACCTCGTTGTCGACGGGACGTTAAACACTAATCTCCTCCTCCTCCTCCTCTATTGTTCGACGTCGGAGCCGACGTCTTGCCGCATCAATAACCCCCTCCCCTGCCATCCACGTACTGCTTATTGTGCAGTGCATCTTCACTGGGCCAAACATATGGAAGTCGTAAGGTGCTAAACCCGAGCTGTAGGCAACTGATGGGTAATGCATGGGGATCGTATCAACCTGTACCGCATCAACACAGCCTGAAGATGACGCAATGAAGCGTCGAAATTGGTAGCGACAAAATAAAATCATATGGACGGCTGTGGGTGTTTCAATTTTTTGTTCTCACCCATCTGCGTTCTTTCAGGGGAGCATTTGGCCATGAATTAATTTTTACGTACGACAGTTCGCGACCGCATCGAAACCTTAGGTTGCATAAAGAGAAAATTCGGCGTATTGACTGACTTCTCGATCGCACGACTTAAACGCTATCGAGCACGTGTGGGGTGCGTTGGGGAGACGTATTGTAGTACATCCGACATTCACCAAAGGCCATTCAGTACTTATCAGTCACGCTGGTGGAGGAATGGGATGCCCTACCAAAATAGCCCCTTACTAATCTTGCGGCGAGCATGGGAGCACGTTACAGAACATGCATTTCCATCCGTGGCAATCACAAATCCTGTTAAGAACTATGTCCCGCGTTTTGCAATGTCCATACGACCGTGATAAATTGCAATGACTTCCGTATAATTATTGTCTTTAGATAGAAGTGTCATTTCTCTTCGTCTCACTGGGAATTTCTTTCTGTTACCTTCTGTATTCTGCTGTAGCAGTCATTTCTGTGTATTGTTCAAGATTCATCAAGTTATGTTACTTGTCAGAAATACGTAATGTGGAAGTTACTTACTTGGCTGTGCTACATCATGCTTAAGTTACTTTCGTCCATAAGTTTTGCTCGCAGTGTAGTTTCATGTGGTCGTGCCACAATAGATCGCTCCAGTCGGATACTAACCGATATTTCATGGTTGTTCCAGTGATCCAGCACCTATACTGCAATCGAATAATTGTCTCATTCCACGTATTTATGAGGAAGAGATCTGATTCCGCCCGATGTCAATTACCAGTCCACCTTCCAAGTTTTGATTCTACACACAGTGAACAAATAGGCCCTACAACATCGTTAATTTTCTGTCTGACGATTTTGCCCATTAAAGGACGATATTTGTTTTCAATCAGTAAGCAACTCCGGTATTTATTAAGTTTGAATTGCCTTTACTAAGCGACAGTGCGGGACTGTACCGCGTAATCTTCCGAACACAAGAAACACAACATCTACTAGGAGATCTTTCTCTGTAGACCAGAGCATCTCATAGACGAACAATGCGGGCTGAGTTTCGAAAAATCTCTGCATGAAGAATCCATGTAGATTCTGTTGGGAACATCTGGTTTCTGTCCGGCCCCGGTAGCTGAATGGAGCCGGCAAGGTAGGTAGCTCAGCGTGTTCGGTCAGAGAGCTGGTTGGCCTTTATAATGAAAAAACTGAGTGAAAGGATCAACAACGAACTTGAACGGATGTCATGTGACGTCACAACGATCAACGACAAAAAAAAGTGTGGTCAGCGCGACAGACGGTTAATCCTAGGGGCCCGGGTTCGATTACCGGCTGGGTCGGAAATTTTCTCCACTTAGGGACTGGTGTTGTGTTGTCCTAATCATAATCATTTCATCCTCATCGACGCGCAAGTCGCCGAAGTGGTGTCAAATCGAAAGACTTGCTCCCAGCGAACGGTCTACCCGATGGGAGGCCCTAGTCTTACATTTTTTTTTATCTGCGTTCTCCAAACGGTCGACATACGCCAGGATATGAAGTGTGCCATGTTCTTTGACAAATATTTCTATATACTTCAGAGACCCCTGCGCCCCACTGGCACTGTCAGAGTTAGAGCTCTGCAAAGGCGTTAAATTGTAGCTACGTGCCAAGTCATCGAATCACTGGTAGTAAAACTGACTCTTTCTGGTTAAGGAAAAAAAAATTCTATAGATATCTCCAAAGAACGCTATTTCCAGTGCATTTAATAATTCTTCTATACACCTTTACAATTACAGAGCCTGAGAAAAATTTTAATTACCAAGGAAGACTGCTTACGTTCCCACTCCCTGCCCCCCCCCCCCTCAATTGGTTTTCCGATCTATGACTTTTAGTATTACGTGCTTGGTTCAGTGTCCTCTAAGCGCCACTCTCGTTTGCACCTATAGTAAACACCCTGTATAAGGCGCCTGAATACCATGGGAAAAGTCACAGAAATTAGAGCTCACTCTAAGGCGTACCAACAGTCTTTCATTCCACGCAAAAATCACGACCGAAACAGGAACAGGAGTAAATAATTGTAGTATGAGAAGTACTATTCACAAGATATCGTAAGAGGTGTCGCAGAAGTGTTCGGTTGCAGATGGCGAAAACGTGTAAAAATGGTGTCTATCTTCACGAAAGTATGAGGTGCTGGAATGAGCTGTTAGTTGGATTACATACGTTGCAGAATCTGTGTCTTTTCGTGCAGGTGAAATTCTGGATAACTTTCAACGAGCCTGCAGCGGTAGTGAGCGGCTACGCGTCCGTTGGGCGGGCAGCACCCAGTCTACCGGCTCCTGGCATCGGAGACTACTTGGCCGCCCACACTATCATCAAGGCGCATGCGCGGGTCTACCATTTGTACCAGGAGCAGTACAAGGCGTCGCAGCAAGGTGGGTTCTCTAGAAAATATACAGTGTTATGATTGAGAGGATGGAGGGATGCACTAAGGGGTTGGCAAGATAGGTGCCCTCCAAGGCCGCAGCCACAGAGAAGCTAATCCAAAAATAATAATAAACAAGAAAATAAGGGAGTTTAATAATTAACCAGGAGAGGCTGATAAATTCTCCTATACCTCGTGTTCTTATCTTTTGCTTACGAGCTTTTCCCTCGGCCTGATACTATAAAGCCACGCTATTGCAACAACGTCATTTCACAGAGTCATTTATCGCCAGTAAAGCATAATTAAGAAACGACTACTACTGAACAACCGCTAATTTAGTTTACGTGGGACAGTGCGCTTGGTTCCTATAGCTGCTGCCTAACCATCTCGTTCATGTTCAACAACAAACTTCTAGCAGTTACTTTGTAAATTGCAATTTTTGTGGCTTTCTTATTCTAGGATTGAAGACAACTGTGGAAGTTGAAATGACATGTTTAATGTGGCAATATTAGCACAGAAATACAAGCTTTTACACAGTTTTCAGTGACAACAAAAAACAGTCTGTCAGGGTAACGCATCTCATCGACATCGGAAAGTGAAATAATCCTAAACTCAACAATATTAAGGTTAAATTATCCTAAACACAACAATATTAAAGTTGAACTAGAAGTTTCTTTACAAAATTGTTCCTACACTTACGTTATGATGTTGCTCAGTTCTACGAAAATTGTCCGATTCCGGTTCAAAGTTCGGTACTATTTTTAGGATGACAAATCAAGTCTACAGTGGATGGTTAGTTATGTGACAAAATGAGCAAAAGATTACCCAAGGTCGCTCGAGTTTACAGTGGATGCAAGCTGGTGATCCAATAAGTTTATGCCTCTGCACACGGTAGTTACCTTAAGCTGCGATGAGCTGTCGTCTGCTAGGCCGCTCTCTTCCCCTGAAATTCCTATAAAACTCTCGTTATGTGAGAGAAAATGTACTCATCCCTAGCCTTAGAATGTGGTGATGTACACGCACATGGTTGGAGCAGTGTGCATATTACAATGGCCTCTTAGTTCTTGCAAGAACGATTAACTAATTGGCTGGTTCGTTTCTCCACAGTTGGAGCTAAACGGTGCTACAGCTAATTTATAGCTGGATATCAGCTGCTGTGAACACAGTTTTGACACAAATGACTCCTCTGCGTCGTGCAGAGCGTTATGTGTTCTGTTTTGCACTTGACGCCAGTTCAGAGAAGAGCCCAGGAAAATTTACGTCTTGTCTTACTCATATCCGAACTGTCTCCCCACATGGGTTCTTTCGTTCTTCACGTCACGGCTTTTTTCGACCAATAGGAACGTTCCTCTTATTTTGTGGAAACTCTCTCTACCAATCGCAAGTTCCCTACCATTAAATTGCGTCGAAACTTTGGCTCTTTTCTCATTTCTAGCGCGTTTCTGCCAATCGGACGTTTTGTGCCCGTTCCAGACACCTAAATGCGTACATTGAGTCTCTCACGTGTGTAGCACTCGCTGGACACGTGATCGAAAATGCGTCACTGTCTTGTTTTGTATCCATTTGGAATTCCGAAACGCATTTTTCTAAAAGCTTTCTTTCCTGTCCTCCATCAGATGGGCCGTTATACTCGCTCTCCCCGTCCGGGTCACCTGGTCGGTCGTTCACTTTCCGCCTGGGACTCCCCTTTAATTGGTTTCCATGGTACCCTCTGTAGGGGCCTTGCCTCTGCTCGCCCCTCTGAAATTCCAAATTAAAACGCCTCTCGCTGCTTGTTTCACCTTCACTCAAACATACACTATAGGAACGGTGTGTTAATTACCGTCGTTTGAGTGTCATCCCTTTTTTGGTAGGCAAATTTCCTCATTACCGCCGAATGAAGTTAGGTGTCATATTCACCTTCCCGTTGTGATGTATAAAACTCTCTTGTAAGGTGCGAATCTGACCTTCATTTATTCTGCCACCTTACAACTTCGATACTTCATTGCAGAATGATGTCAAAGATACTGTAGGCAATCGGGTGCAGAAGCAAATATACTGTCTGAGTGGAAGTTTCCGATTTCTCAGGTTTTCTGCGAAATGAGGATTGAAGTGTTACTCAGTCAAAGAAAAAAAAAATCTATTGCTCCCAAGTTTCAGTGGCATAATGTGACATGATTTATTGTGTAAATAAAAAAAATCCACAACAAACCTTCTTCAGCTGATTGTTACTTATTGCATCTATAGATAACAACGCTAACTGATCAAAAATAATGTGGGTCGCGTGCAGACGCTTTCAAGTAGGTGGCCAAATTCCTGCAGAGGATTGGCAGCCCATTCTTTTTCAAAAGCTGAAACTAGAGGACCACACCTTAACCATGTAAAGCATCCGCATGCCGTAACACCGCCTCCTCTGTACTACTTTGTTGGCTATGCGCCTGATGGCAGACAAGGTTCTCCAGGCATTCGCCAAACTCAAAACTTTTCATCGGATTGCCACAGAGTATAGCGTGAGTAATCACTCCAAATCACACGTTTCCAGTCATCCGCTGTCCTGTGGCGTCGCACGTTACATCATCTCAGGCGTCGCTCAGTATATACTAAGCTTATGAAGGGCTGCTCAGCACAATTAATTTATCCGTTACTTAAGTTTATGGTAGTAACTGAACGTTTTCCAGAATTAATTTTGACTTGCTAAGTGCCGTAGTTTGACTCTTTATAAGATCAGGATTTGGTTTAACATGATCATCCGTATGTTAGTCTAAATGAGAATAAAGCCGACTACAAATTAAACGTATTGTGTTGATTGAAAATTTAAGCTCTAGAAGAATTTCTAACGCTTACCTGTTAACCAAAATCCACAGAGTTCCATAAGCTAAACGGATCAACAAGGATTTGGCAAACTCGAAATTCTCGAACTTGAGATGGTCATTCTGTTATAGTAAGCGGAATGTTTTGTGTTGCTTGTCTTCTACAACTTCCGAACTATCTCGTAGTAGGGCCATTAGAGACGTCGGCTGTAAACAGTAGTAAGTGCCAAGTTGGTTGTTTTGAGAAACTGCGCAGTAAAGACTCAATAAAACTCATAAATAAGGTATGTGTACGAAATACCTTCTATTTCATATACATCCATTACGATTTTTTATTCAGATACGACATTTTCAAATGTTTCTAGGACAACGACATTTTTAAAATCGAAAATTCTATCCAAAGTATTATTCTTAAAAATAAGTCAATTGTACTTACCACTGTTTGCGCACCAGCTTGCAGCCTTGACCTCCGGCCTTGCAATGAGTGTTAGAAAAGTTAAAGACAAATGCCGAGATGGTTCCTTTGAAAGAGCACGGCCGACTTTATTGTCGGTCCCTCTCTAATCGGATGGGACCAGTGACCTCGCAGTTTGGTCCCGTCTCTCAAATCAACCAACTAACCAACCAACCAACTTGTTGGACGATTTAGCGAAAATTACAATGAAATGAATACCCCTAGCTGCATACAGGTGTTGATATAAGTCAATGGGGACATTTGAAAATGTGTGCCCCGACCGGGACTCGAACCCAGGATCTCCTGCTTGCATGTCAGACGCTCAATCCACCTTTTCTTCATTTTCTTCGTTGTTGATCGTTGTGTTTGGTCGTTGCGGACATCTCATGACATCCGGTCAAGTTCGTTTGTTGATCTTTCCACTCAGTTTTTTATTACAGAGGCCAACCAATCCATCTGGGCCACCGAGTACACAGAGGATTGTGCGACTACAGGGACTTATCTTTGGCACGCCTCCCGTGAGACCCACAGTCCCAACTTATTGTTCCGCGCTATATTCATAGTGCCCCTGCCCATTATACTCATTACTCGCACTGTTTGTGCATCCGAACAGAAGAAGATTGTCCAATGGCCGGTGAGCTTTAACTATATATATATAATGGTATCTGTTCTTTCGGACATGTCCAAAAGGACAGATACCGTCTTCATATATATATATATATATATATATATATATATATATATATATATATATATATAGTTAGCGAAACATTACTGTGAAACCTCTCAAAAACATAAATTAGGAAATTTCGATTTCTTTCTGTTTACTATACTAAGAATTGCATTACCAATTTTTATAATAATAAAGTAACAACTACCTCAAAAGGTGACCAATGATTGAGCACAGTTTAAAACTAATTTTACTGTCGTCTTATTATGCAACGTTAAGGAAGCAACGTTAAGGAAGCCCTTCACAACTCTGATTTGTTTCTAAATCTAGTTGTTGATAATTTATTATGGACAAACTTATGATAGATTGAGCTCTCGTATCTATAAGTATGGATTTATGTATTCTTTTCGTAAATGATAGGTTGAGCTTTCATATCTGTAAGTGTACATTTATATATTCTTTTCGTACAATTCAGTGTACATTATAACCACGTGTTTTAGATAGTTTAGTAAAGTTCACACTCTGAAGACTACATAAGAAAAGGACGCCCCTTAACGTTTCTGCAATCACACAATCACGTAAACTCATGTAGAGTATGCTAAGGCACGTATCATTGTTTACTTACTTAATTGATTATTCACATTTACCTGATAAATAACAAGTCTGGAAGCAGATTTGCGTTCAGGAACGTAACACACTTTATTAACATTCTACAACTTTAGTCTTCATGTCTACATATTTGCAGCTCTCTGCCACCAGAGGGCTCCGAATTGTAGAGTAAAATTTACTGGTGTGTAACGTGACTATATCGGAGCGTGAGAAACATCGTGCTCTAATGGAGTTTCGGATTCGAAGAGTTCGTCCTACATGGAGCACCGTATTCCTCATCATAATGGTTTCAGACCACACCCGAGCGCTGAGACATATGTAACAATCCGTTCCCTTGGGTTCAATGTCATCGGTCATCCTCCGTACATTACCGACTTGGCCCCAGCCGATTTCCACATCTTCATGAATACCTTCAAGGACATAACCTTGATAGTGGTGAATTGGTGAAAGTAGAGTTGAGTCTGTGGCTGTGTCAACAAAGTCAAACATTCTACTGTGGAGGTATCAACAAACAGACCTCTCGTTGTGAGAAATGTGTTCAGTGTCAGGGTGACTATGTTTAGAGAGTAGCGTTTAGGGATGGCAAATAAGGATATAGAATGTTAATAACGCCTGTCTTGATTAAAAAGCTTTAAGAGTTTTCACGCAAAAGTTCAGAGGCATTAGTTTCCAGCACGCACTCGTACTATGTTCTACAACGAGTAACAAGGAGTTTCTCACGAACTGTCTGTAATCATTGTTTACAGCCAAGGCCTTCAATTGTAGGGCTCCCAACCTACTAGCGTTTGTCAAACGACTGATGCAATTTCTGTGAAACTCTGTGCCAACTTCATCTGTCAAGTATCTCCTGAGGCTATCCCCGTCGGAGGTTCGAATTTTCCTTCGGGCATGGGTGTGTGTGTTGCCCTTAGCGTAAGTCAGATTAAGTAGTGTGTAAGCCTAGGGACCGATGACCTCAGCAGTTTGGTCCCATTGTCCTTACCACAAATTTTCTGCGGGCAATACCCGAAAAGTAGACATACACTACACTTAGACTACACAGATGCAGACATAGATATATAGACAGCAATAAGAGACGAGGAACAATGAGCACAATTAAACGCATTGGCGAACCGTATTTCAAAAACAACAGATGAAGAGTACATGCTGACACGACATAACATATATGCTTATGCGCAACTTAACAACAATCTCTAGAAGGTGGACACCGATACCCACAGTGACAGTGAAAACAGAGACAATGAGGAGGAACAGGAGGAGGAGGCCGAGATGTGACAGTATATAAGCATTAGGTGCTGGCGATATAACCAAGGAATCACCAAATGCTGTACACGGATGGGCACCTAAAGTTAACACATTGGATTAGTAATAAACTGGATAAGCAATACTATTTTGTGTGTGTGTGTGTGTGTGTGTGTGTGTGTGTGTGTGTGTGCGTGTGTGTGTGTGTGTGTGTGTGTGTGTGCGTCTGTTTCTGTGTGTGTGTGACTGGCGCTCAACGGCTCGAAGAAATCATTCCGAGGTATTCACCGTCAGTAACATTCGGTGATGGTACTAACAAATCTCTCCTCTATCCATCGTCTTTTTGTATTCTTCTTAAAAAACAACAAAATATTATTTATATTTCAACCTTAAATTACTCTTATTCTGAAAAGTATTATTCTTTGTAAATGTTGTAGATAAAACAAAAGAAAACTGCAGAAAGATGAAAAACGAAAATTGTGAGATGTACGACCTGCTTTTAAAAAATCAGGTAACATGTCTATAATTTGGCAATAAATAAATAAATAAAAATAAATTACCACACATTTCCATTTCAAGTATCCCCATTCCACACTAGCTCTCAAAACTATATAATTCTTCTGATTCTGTTAGTACCTACATCTGGGACAATGTTCTCCATAAATACCTGTGACTTTCCAATCGTACCACATCATTTAGTCATAACTGAATACTGTCCCACTTTATTTTTATTCATGATTTGAGTACAGGACTACACACGTAGCTATGCTTGGCTATGATCGGCCGAGAGCCATTCAGTATACGAAAAGCCTTGGTAAACAAGTGAGTAGCAGTGTAATCATTTGTGATTCAAAAGATTGAGTTCTTGTTGATTTTGTGTCACGTGACTGTCAAAAGTGGATTTCCTAAAGTTGCCACACAGTTCCCACAATTTAATATTACCTGCAAGCTAAACATACTTCCTGGAAGCAGCGGATCGTTATTGGTTTCGTAATATATTCCGCAATGTAAGTCTTGCTGGTATTGGGACGCAGACATTAATTTGGATAACAAAAACATTAAGTTGTTCCTTTTTTAAGATTCTGGATTCATGAAGGTGATTTATAATTTCGATTCGGCCATACAGAATTATGTTTCTTGCGCCTTCTCTTAACCACTTCAGGCGAGCTACGGGATGGTGTCTGTTAGGCGCTAGAGATCCTTCTCTGATGATTGCGATGTCTACAAGATGTTACGAGCTAATGTTACACCTTCAGTTACAACACTTATATGAGAAAACAACTTTTTGCACAACTTTCCAGCACTCTCTAACAACTGCGTAACTGCTGCATGAACAGTGCACTGACTTTTACTGCACTGATCTGTCGAACTCACGTTAATTTGCGTCTTATTATCTAGGCGCAGCCGACGACGTCTTGTACAGGGAGTACATCTTTTTTGTATAAGTATTATCGTGAACCAAAGTAACTTCTCGCTTGGTTATTGCAGGTTACGTGGGCATCACACTGAATAGTGCTTGGAACGAACCAGCCACCAACTCAACTGAAGACATCGAAGCAGCAGAACGTGCTCTTCAGTTCGAGGTACAGTGTGTTGGCTTTCAACATCCAATACTTCAAACTGAGCATTTCATGATTCATTCCTGTCTGAGATACTAGTTTATCTTTTGGAATATGCGTGAGTAGGGAATAAGGGTCCTACTACTATTCCAATGTTTTTCTAGCCATCCATGGCTGTTTCATGATATTAAAATGATATCTGGCTGCAATGAGCCTAGATCGTTGCGAAGGAATTTATTTTTGTGAGTTGAAAATCACACACGAAGTCGTACTATTTTTGACGTGTATCTCGAAGATCATAAATTAAGCATCAGAACGTAAAATTTTATATACCCTAAGATTTGTCTAAGCAGCATTAAAGACGTTCGGAAACAGTGCTATTTGTAGTTTTCCCGACGGAATAACCTCTTACAACATTCTCGAGCTTCGCGCTTTATAATGTTGTGGAATCTGCACGATATTTCAGTGATAGAGTAGCTTGTCATCTTCAAGTGCGACTGTGGAGCCCCGACCTAACCCCTAGCAAAATGCTGCTTATTTAAGTCTATAGGCTGTTGTCATTGAAAGTAAAACGTTGTGGGTTGCTACGCCGCGCCATCTTTCTTCTACGCGATTAACGTTTCTACGCTCGGCAGAGATCTGTTTCAGGATCTTGTGGTGTCCATGGTTAGCTGAACACTGTCAAACACCAGTGCCGTTTTCTCTTAAAAAATGGAGCTATGTCGCGCTTACGCTGAAGACGTGGGTTTGTTGGGTAATGTTACTGTGGCTGCCATCGTCGGGCCATCATAGGTGGATAAAAAGGGAGTTCTGCGCTTAAGCTGAAGAAATCTTATTGGTTTAAATTCTTATTTGGGCCACGGCTGCGCCAGCGCTATTGAACAGAGGTGAAACGGGCAGAGCAAAAGAGGACAAATGTTTGCCAAAAATTTTTCTGTCCACAGAGTTGACTCCTTGGACGTTACACGTGTTGCTTTCGCACCGCCTCCACGTGTTCACGTCCTTGATAGCAAGAAGTCACTAAGTCGGAAGCCTATAGCCGTCTTCCCTATTGAAAATACATCAGTTCTCGGAAATATCTTCTAGAACTTTTCTTCTATAAATGTTGGTTTCCTTGATCAGCATATGTACATTGTCGAAATCAAGATCAAGGCTGATAATATCCTGATGTTCCGATACCACAGATTTCACATTTTGTTTTAAATGCGTGCGGCATACGTATTCTTTAATACGTTCTTTCACAGTCCTTCCAGTCTCGCCTGTGTAGCTCCTACCCCCTGCCACAGTCACAACTCATTTCATAGACTCCCGCAATTTTAAGGTAATCAGATACGTCCGTTTTACGATGGAAAATTATTGTATTTTGTTTTCACTGAAAAGAGATACCATTTTTCCGTAAAATTCTGCTAAGGCGGATAATTAACCCAGAAACAAACAGAATCGTAACAGCGTCAGAAAGAGACTCCTCGTCCTTCCTGCTATCATTACAAATAATTCCATGGTTCAACTATCGTACCATTCACTATCTTCTTTAAGAAAACCAACTCGGTTTCCAGGTTTTTTTTTGTCACTGATACTGAAGAAACGTGAAGACGGACTTGAGCACTGGTTGCTTCTGGGCTGGGTGCTGATACGACGTTGCATCCCAGCACCTATTTACATTAGTAGGTTTCTATACACTCTGTTTCCCATTGCCAGATCTTCTATATACCAACACACCTAGGAACGGAACAGCGACATCACTCTCATCTTACAAGGTAAAGTTTATTTTGAGCTGAATCTCATTTAAGAACTATGGAATTTGAGAAGTTCTTCTTTGCTGTGTGATCGTATAACAAATACATCTACAAAGCGGAGTTAACAGGAAGGCTTTAGTGTCGCATTACTTGACGCCTGTTGCTCAAAATGGCGACAAGGAACAACTCATAACAACATCGTCAAATTGTTCATAAAACTGTCCTTCAATTTTAAAATAGCTATATCGAAGATGGAATTACATCAGGTCACATAAACCTGGAGTAGCTTTCTTCCCTGTGATCTCCATTGTATCTGATACCAGGATATTAGTAAACAAAGACTTCACATCAAAGCTTAGAAGCATGTCACTAGTGGATATCGTCACCGTTTGTAAATGTTCTAAAAAATGTGTCAAATCTCTGACAAATATACATTCACGTTAAAAAAACAGCACACCTTAAACGAGTAGAGATAGCACACGCATATTCACAGGACATGGATACTGGTATGTTCGGCAGAAATGATTAGCATTTGAACTATGTCGGCCCGCGGATTCAAGGTCAACATCGATATGGCGGCGCAACACCACCTACCGGTAAAATCTGCAGCTCTCGTTGTCGCTATAAACCGAAAGTAATGGATCAGTGTGACTTGAGCAGAGGTGCGGGATGCCTCGCAGACGTATGCTCGAACAGTACCCTCAAGTCAGTGAGTTTGAAAAAGGGCGCATTATTACCGCGAGAGAATGCAACACATCCATTCTGGAAAATGCTGTTCTTGTGGGACGAAGTGTTTCGGCAGTGCAACGAGCTTGTGCAGTAGCTTCACGTACGATCACGCACCACCCAGACCACCCTTCGACAAGATCGACACCTCTTCCGAATGGCATTGCAAGACAGATCTGCGTCCTCCTCAGCTCTGGTGCAACAGTGGAATAATGTAACACATCGCACAATATCAGGGGTGCGTCGTCCACTTCTCGGCCTACCTTTGACGAATGTGCAGAAACATGCTAGATGGCAACGCTGTATGGAACGACGTCACTAGGGACAGGAATGGCAATAGATATATTGTTTGATGAATGCAGGTTCTGTTTGTTTGAAGATGACGGACACATTTTGAGTCACCGCAGACAGGAGGAGCGGCATCTCAGTGACAGAATTCGCACAAGACATACAGTGCCAACACAATGCCGTATGGTGTGGAGTGCTGTTAAGTACAGCCACAAATCACAGTTGGTGCATGTCCAGGACACTCTGACCTGTGTGACCTATGTGAATGACATCCTGCGACCCGTAGCCATACTCTTTCTGTACGACAGATTAGACGCCATTTTTCAACAAGGCAATGCGCGACCATATGTTGCTGCATGAACACGTACTTCTTGCTGTCATACGATGTCAGCCTTTTGTCCTGGCCCACCAGATTACCAGACGCGTCACCAGTCGAAAATGTGTAGGATACGGTGAAACGATGAGCGCAGCGCTGTGACCCAACGCCAGCCACCAGGTAAATGCAGCATGGATGGCTGTACCACAGGTCGCTATTCGCACCTTATACGCGTCGATGTTATCTGCATGGAAAAAGTTATCGGGGCCCATGAAGGACCCTGTGGCTACTACGCAACAGGGCACATGCTGAAACGAGGTGACTGAAATGCTTAGTCCACAGCTCGTGGTCGTGCGGTAGCGTTCTCGCTTCCCGCGCCCGGGTTTCCGGGTTCTATTCCCGGCGGGGTCAGGCATTTTCTCTGCCTCGTGATGACTGGGTGTTGTGTGATGTCCTTAGGTTAGTTAGGTTTAAGTAGTTCTAAGTTCTAGGGGACTGATGACCATAGATGTTAAGTCCCATAGTGCTCAGAGCCATTTGAACCATTTTTGAACTGAAATGCTTATCATTTCTGAAAAATATAGCAATGTACGTGTCCTGTGAATATGTACGTCCTGTCTCTAGTCGTTCAAGGTGTTCTTTTTCCTGAACGTGAGTTTATTCTTTTTTTCAACTACATGTCGCAGTTTTTCGGTTAAATTATTTGGTAAAAAGTACGTTGGCAAGTTAGTTCTATCTTGACAGACTATCTGTCTCGGCAGTCACCTTTATGTATATGTGGTAGACCAAGCGTTCAGTATGAGACAGGTATTTGGGACCTTAGATTGTTGGGAGTAGAGATATCAATTTTGAAGTCTGATAACAGATTCTTCATTTTGAAAACAGTTCTGTGCGTCGGGTAGCCTTTTAACGTTACATGCAAGATATGGCTTCTCTGTTGAACCCTTTGGGAGGGAATGTGAATAACGATTCGAAACTCGGAAGACCGTACACGTCGACTCACGTACCTGGCGTATTACTGAGTTTCCATGTAGTCTCTCTATTCAGAGGAGTGCCTTTTCTTCGATACAATATGTGAACATCTGAACAAAGCTGGAAGAGAATAACATACTTCTCTTAAAACATGTGATTACTTTCATCCATTTTTACCCAATAAATAATGTATATTGCTAATATGTTGCATAAAGTTTACTGTAATAAGCCTTGGCCAGCTTTCGAGACCCCCGTGGGTATCTTCTTCGAAAGGAGTAAAGTCAGCTAGAGTATTTTAAACATATTGCAAAATATACATCCAATGTAACCAGTACTGTACATTACAAAAGTGACTTGAAGTACAGTATACGAAACTTAAACGCTCAAATAGCAGAAATCATAGAGTAAGCCCTTCACAAAAACAGCTAGAATTATTCCACAAGTACAGCTTATTATTTGAAAAGACATAGAACTTAACGTGCTGCAACTGTTTATGATACCACGTAAAAGTAGCGCCGAGCACGTCATGTGCTTGGCTCTAGTAGTGATAAATGCTCAACGGATGAAATACGTAACTGAAGCAGTAATATATCAGTATAATATACATTTAACGGTTTTAACAGAAAAATTTGTACGTAGTACTAAGCAAAGACATTGTTAATGGGAATACGAAAGGAATGAAATAATATTTCAAAATAATGACTACGGCAATATGTAGCAAAACTTAAAAAAATCGTTAGTTATAAAAACATGTGCTAATATAAAATAATAAAGAATATACTGGAGCAGGATTTAAAACAAGATATTAAAATATGCTAGTAAGAAGAGTATTCTTGATGTGAAACATGCATAACCAGTGCATTTGGTAGTGAAATGCAGAGTCCGCTACATGAAGAGAAAAATAACGGTTCTGAAATGGAAGTGAAAAGAAACATGAGCCAGAACATCATTCTGCTGCGAGCGACGGCTTAAGAATCTGCACTGATCGTACGTCTAAAGATCTCAAGTTCTTCCAAGACATCAAACTGGCACCCTTTCTATTCTCTATGTAGAATCTTCATTTCGTCTGCTCCTTTTTGAAGCTGAATTATGAACATGTTTACCCCTCTATCCTAACAGGTGTTCCTTGTATCTTAAGGTAAATGGCCTACCGATCTGTCCAGCATGTAACACCGACATATACCACAAGCCATTTTGTAAACTGCAGATCTACATTAAGGTTCATTTGATGCTTTTAAATTATGGATTAAATGTTTTCGTGAACCGTCGTTTGTGGCGAAAGCAACATCGTGTTCATATTTATTAATCAAGAGATGCTGAATCCTATACGATACGTTACCTAAATAAGCTATTGAAATAAATTTTCCTTTATCATTATCCCCATTTTTATTGTCACCTAAAGTAGTGACTATTTTGTTAGTTTTCGCTTCGTAACTTTTTTCCACTAACGAGGGCTCATAACCGTGATTACAGGCTACTGTCTTGATTAAATTAATTTCTTTCTTTAGCTGCGAAAAAGATGTGACTACTGCACGACGAATAGCTGAACGAAAAAAAAGCTGTATTGTGGGACTGAGGATGTGTCGAATCAGAAGGTGCGATTTGATCGAGACTTGTTGCTTCACGTAAAATATAGAAAGTTTTTCTATCATCAATTATGGTCTAATTTAAAACCAAAATTTAGTTCACTATTTGCATTTTGCAACTCCCAAGTAAAACTAATTTTCTCATGAAGATTATTAAATATTTCGAAGAGTTGGTATACTCCATCATTAATTCCATGGCATATAATTGGAGTTTCATTGTTAAAAGAAGAGAGCAATTTACAGGCCATCTATTAAGACATAAAGGACTCCTGAACACAATCATAGGGGGATATGTCGAGGGAAAAAGACCAAGAGAAAGACCACGGCTGAGGTAGAATAAACATTGGCAATTTCGTGAGGATTTCTGTATTAAGTTTATTTAAAGTACATAAAAATATTTTTAAAGCCTGCTGAATTACATATGTAAGCCTGTCCTTAAATGCATTACTCAATACGCACAATGTTATGATTAGTTGATTCTACGTACTCTCGTTTCTGATTTCATCAGCTAAGAATTTTGTAGGTTATTTCGTGATACCCCTTGGTAAGTTCGTGACATAACTTGGGTAATTTTGTGATAATGCATAAATTAAATAATGAAAGCATTGTATTTCTATAAAAGATTTTATTTTGACATTTAACGACATTGAGGCTTATTTATAATAATAATGATAAAGTAATGACGAAGTAATGAGCAAAAACACTGAACTGAATATACTGATTAAATGGAAGCCTCATTTTAGTCTTCGTCCGAAAGGTTTTGACACTTGTTGCACATAAAAACTCTTCAAAAGTATGTTGAAACTTCGAATGGTACCACATTAAACAAAAACTACACCGAATCCATAGTGCCCCTGATTTTTTCCTCACGTCTTCTAAATAACTGTGGCCACAGGATCCACATTTACTGTTATCCTTGGTCCTCTTGTTTGTCACTCCAGAGCTGCTGGGTTGTGGATTTACTGTATCTTCCTTTGGTGGCCTACCTATAAATCAATAAATTTCATTAAAATAAATAAACAACAACTCAATCGGAACAACTGTCAACTCTGTTAATGAATCACGTGAGATAATTTTTAGAAAATGCATAGGCCTACCTCTGGATCTTTTGGGAGCTGCTTCTTGATTCGGAGTCAGATATTTTGCCTTGATATCTGTCTTTCTCCTCCGCTTGCATTTGTTCCCATCATCTGTTAAGACAGGCAGAGCAAGTAGTTCATTCACCTCTGAAAGACTTTCTGAATCATCTAATGCTGGTTCCAGATTGTCTTCTGCAGGTTTGTCCGTCAAATTTTAAGTTGCTATTGCCTCATCAGTCACAGCGGCAGAATGAAATGGATATATCCCAGTCTTCCTAAAAGCTGACATGATGGTCTCAGGACTGAAAGCACTGTAGTAGGCAGGTTTCAACAATTTGTGGAAATCAGATCTGTTGGGTCTGAGACCTGGACTCTTAACCATATAGCTATTTAAAGGTTTTCCCCATGATATTTTAAGTTGGCTATATACCCCTACATCCAGTGGTTGCACAATGTGAGTAGTGTGAGAAGGAAATGTCAAAAGAAAGATCTGGTTCTTCTTGGCCAGGTCAATGACCACCTCTGAAAAATGGGATCCAGGGGAATCCATTACTAAAATTATAGGTCTTGCAGGAGGTATACATTGTATGAAATGATTGAACCATTCCAGAAAAAGTTCTCCATTTATCCACCCTTTTGGTGATAGTTTCACAATGGAGCTATGAATTACGTCTTTCAGAAGATCTTCCGACATTCGAACACCCTTAAATATCACCATAGGTAGTATACAGTGACCACTAGCATTGACACAGGCAACCAATGTGTGATTTTCACCTCGACCAGCAAACGTTCTCCTATATACATACTTTTTGCCAATTGCTGTAACGATCTTGGATGCTTTCACCACATATGGGAGACCTGTCTCATAGCAATTCCATACTGGATCTGGACGATCTTGAACCCCTATATCTGTGACTAATGCTTCATTTTTTGATGAAAGTCAGTAATTATTGACCTATTTCGCACTGAAGACCTATAAGCAGCTATGTTTTCAGGCACTCTTAAGGTAAGCCCGTAACGTGTTTTAAAATCTTTCCACCACCAGTCCCCTGCAGCTTGTTCTTCTTTAATAAAGGGATGTTTCCTACCTGTTACTGTAGCTAGCTTATATGCCAGTTTTCGAATCTGAATTACAGTCAATCCGAATCCTAATTCCTGCATGGAAAGTATGTAATTGAATGTGCTTTGTTCAATTTGTAAACGTAAAGAAAACGGTTTCCCTAATTTATGTAGGCCTACACATTCACCTTCAGTCCTGCTAAGAAAATCTTTCATGGTAGACCATGGCACTTCACACTGCTTTGATGCCTTGTAAATTGAGTACTTCTCCTCTTTTAACAACCTTGCTGCTGCAATAATATTTTGATTGGCATATTTGCGATATTTTGGAGCCATCTAACATGCAGAAGAAAAAAACTGATTAAGTTCGTGATAGCTTGGTTAATTCGATATGTAAATTTAATATATTATCTGGTTTAAAAGGAAGTGCTCTATCTATACCACGGGCATGCTACTACAAATAATTAAATATCCGCTTTTAAATACTTTTATTAGCCAGTATTTGCGAAGACTGTCTATGGTCGCTCAAGATGGCAGTTATAATGCGAAGATTTTTACTAGCGCTAAGGCTATTATGTCTAAACTAACGACCGCAAAAACACAAACCTTAATCATAAAAATTTATTTATATCACATAAACAACTGTGCAAAATCAAAAAATATTACCTTGTTAATATGAGGAGTAATCAGCACTTTGAAAACACGTGGGATGCTGCAGCGCGAAAGTGAAAGACAACTACCCTCAACGGAAAAAAACAACTCACGGTGCTGCTAAGGCCGCTGGTAGAGCAGCGTGAAATGCCGCTGCAGGTATGGGACATGTTCTGCTATCTGTGGGTCAGCTACTGCTCTTCCAGCGTGGTTGATAAATCCGTGAAGAGGAATCAACAAAATATCACGAAGTAAGCAATGCCACGAACTTACCAAGGTTTACCCTGAAAGATGTGGGATGGAACACCTATAAAGAAATGAAGAGAAAAGCTGAAAGACGCACAGAATGGAGACAAGCCGCCATTGTAGCTGTTGCAAACCAATCCTTGGATTGACCACTACAGAAGAAGAAGATAATCAAAATATGACACACGTACTTCGAACTGGACTGAATGGCAAATTCTATAGAAGCATAACGTTTAACAGTTTTTCTCCTAATGAATTTATTAAAAAAAATGTCTGATAGAATGTCCGCTAATAGATTACCCATTGCAAGACCATCTGCTTACTGAAACTTTTTTTCATTAAAAATCGAGGAATTGTACTTAAATACCACTTTTAGTAACCACGTAAGATATGTAGTTTATTCATCTGTTACATCTGTTTTATAAGCATGCAGCTTTTGTTCCACGATTTCCACAGTTGTTTGAACTGGTACATTAGTGTACTAGTTAGTAATATCGAAAAATATTAATTTTGTCTCTTTGTTAGTGTACTAATTAGTAATATCGAAAGATATTAATTTTGTATCTTTGCTACATTACAAAATTTGAGTTTTGCTGAACAAGATCTGATTGTTACCGTCTGTTTTGAAAACTTTGATTTTTTAATCATTCCGTGGAGAAACCTGGCTAATAATTGGTACCCACTGCTACTTCTGTTACGCCCAGAAGAAATGGATAGGTTACTTTGTGGAACTTCAAATGAGGGCGTAGCTTAGGTGCCTATGGGTTCAAGTTAATCAATCGTTTCCTTTGAACAGGCTTTAACAGATATCTGGCGTCACCTACACTGCAGCTCGTAACTTTTCGTGAGGTGGAAGTCGGCTAGTCCTACAATTCACAAAGATCATTTTCTGCAAATATTTTGTTTTGATGACATATTCACCGTTACTGGCAACATCTACAGCGATATCTATAGCAGAATTTGTTATAAGGGCTTCGTTTTGCTTACGTTCTACATTAATATTATTAATTAGCTTACCACACTTACATGTATGTTGTACGGATGTATTACTGCTTCAGTTACGTATTACATACGACTCAAGACTTTATTACACTCCCAGCGCCCCGCAGGTGGAGCGCTCTGATTAAGTTTTACTTGGCACTGTAACTACAAATGTCATTTGAGAGCTCCTGATGTGTCGGATCTTCCGGCGTAGTGAAGCGGCTCGACGTGTAATGAACTCAGCAAGTCGTTGGAAGACCTCTGCAGAAACACTGAGCCATGCCACCTTTCTAGCTGTCGATAATTGTGAAAGTTTTGCCGGTGCAGGATTTTGTGCACGAACGGACCTCTCGACTATGCCACATAAATGCTCGATGGAATACATGTCGAGCAATATGGATGGCCAAATCATTCGCTCAAAATTGTCGAGAGTTCTCTTTAAACCAACCGTGAGCAATTGCGGTCCAATGATGTGGCGCATTGTCATCCATAAGAATTGCATCGTTATCCGGCTGCAAATGGTCTCGAAATAGCCGAATAAAACCATTTCAAATCAGTGACCGATTCAGTTGGACTAGAGGATCCAGTCCATTTCACGTAAACGCACGCAGACAATCAGGAAGCTCCCACCAGCTTGCACAGTGCCTTGTTCACAACTTGAGTCCGTGACTTCGTGGTCTGCGCCACAGTCGAGCCCTACTATCAGCTTTTACCAACTGTAATCGGGAATCTGACAAAGTCACGGTTTTCCAGTCGTCTAGGGTCCAACCGATACGAGCCCAGGAGAGGAGCTGCAATCAATGTCGTGCCATTAGCAAGGGCACTCGCGTTGGTCATCTGCTGCCGTAGGCCATTAACGCCAAATTTCACCGCACTGTACTAACTTATACTGTTATCGTAGGTCCCAAATTATTTCTGCGGTCATTTCACGCAGTGGTGTTTGTCTGGTAGCACTGACGACGCTACACAAACACTGCTGTTCTCGGTCGTTAAGTGAAGGCCGTCGGCCACTGCGTTGTCCGTCATGAGAGGTAATGCCTGATATGTGATATTCTCGGCGGTCTCTTGACACTGTGGATCTCGGAAAATGGAATTCCCTAACGATTTCCGAAATGGAACGTCCCATGCACCTAGCTCCAGCTAACAATTCGCACCCGTCGTGTGGCCATAATCATGTCGAAAACCTTTTCACATGAGTCACTTGACTTCAAATTACAGCTCCACCAACGCACTGTTCTTCTATACCATGTGTTCGCGACACTACCGCCTGCCGTATGTGTGCTTACTGCTAGCCCATTACTTTTGTCATTTCAATGTAGTTGCCACACATTTAGTTCAGCGTTTGTTCTTATAAGCTGTATCTTTGGAGTAATTCTTGCTGTTTTCATGAATGACTTAATCTTAAATTTCTCCTATTTCACTCAGTTCATTACGTAGACTTATAATTTTAATATAATTTTAGTTATTTAAGTAGAATTTCATTTTCTTATGATGCACTTATCTCTAGAGGTAATGAAACCTGGTCAAGACTTGTTACTGAGCGAGGCGGCGCAGTGGTTAGCACACTGGACTCGCATTCGGGAGGACGACGGTTCAATCCCGCGTCCGGCCATCCTGATTTAGGTTTTCCGTGCTTTCCCTAAATCGCTCCAGGCAAATGCCAGGATGGTTCATTTGAAAGGGCACGACCAACTTCCTTCCCCGTCCTTCCCTAATCCGATGAGCCCGATGACCTCGCTGTTTGGTCTCTTCCCCCAAACAATCCAATCCAACCCAACCCAAGACTTGTTAGAGTAAGCTTTATGCAATCGATTTGCTGTATACATCATTTACTGAAAGTTTAATTACGATTGCGACAGTCAGCAATGTTTAAAATTATGGTATTTTTTATTCACTATTTTGAACAAACTGAAGGTGTCTGTATGGGTATCCATCTGTGTCACACACAACCCGTTTTACGGAAGGCTTCGTAGACAAGGCAGCTACATCAGCTGTTATTTGCGGTATATGAAATGGTGTCTTCGGGGTATGGAATTATAGAGGCGAAACGCTTCCTTCATTTTTAGTACACGTAAGCTCTCTCCATCCTCGTATTTCTGTCAGAATGAATGTGCAGAAAAATAGAGATTTTCTTTTTCTGTATTTCATGTTTCGCTCGTCTTTGGATTACAGAGTCCATCGTAAAAAAAACAATGATCTGTATTTAATAGTTATTATACGTCAATATCCAAAACAACGGCGGTGTACCCGTTCATTGAGTAAAAGGTGTTTGAAACTGTGAGAGCTTAGCAGCAGATCTTACTCATTTCTTCCCTTTATTTGATCAGAACGGGTGCTCTGGGAAGGAGATTCGCTCTCCTTTTCGATCAGCATCATTCAAACTTCATAAGAAACCAGAAATTACGGAGAACCTGACTAGAATTTTGGTGTGTTCTTCATGGTCGACAGGCTGTGCAAGAACTTGACGAATGGGTGTCTCAGTCACTGTGAAGATGACACGATCCAATATAATGAAATTTTTTATTCACAACAGTCAGTGATGGCAAATATTTGTTTATTCAACTACAGATATATGCATATGTTATAAAAATGTACCTAGTGGCATGTTAACAAGTGTAATAAACGGTGTCGTAGTATGCATAGACTAGAAAGTAAGCAAACACATCTTTCTTCATGAACTTAACGGAGATAGCCATTACAATATGTAGCCATAAGTGGCATTGTCACGTGGAGTAAATTATTGACAAAATAGTGTCCCAAAGTGTCGAGTTGTCGCTTGCGTACTGTCCTTACAGCACGGGCGAAACAGCTGAGCCGTCGCTAGATGTTGTTGGCCAAATACAGTTGGCAATATTGTAATACAAAGAGATAATAAAGAATAGAGTTAACGAAACATTACTACTAACGTAGACTACAATATGCAGGTTTTACCCACTGCCCCTAAGGGAAGACTATTGTATCTCACAGAAGCGATAAAGATTTATGGGAACAGGGAACTTCACCCCTCTGAACTTCTCAATGAAAAGAATTAATTTGTGCCCAGTGTCTACTTTTCGTGACATGACAAGCTGTTATAAGTACCATACACCGGTAGAGCTCTGCCGCTCCTCCTGCCACCCACATTAATCTTGCCTTAGTTTCTGCGAATCTGTTGTGCCGCAGCCTTTTCATCGTGTTTCGATACGAAACTTTAAAGTCCCTTATTTGTCTGTCGTACGTCACAGACCGTACCCAAGGCAACTGCTTTTATAATCATAACGATAGGCCATTACCATACTTGTGCTGAGCCTTGCAGCCTTTGTTACTTACATTCCTCATTCTGTTCTGTTCTGTTCTGACAGCGATTCCTCAGATCATTTTTTGGTATGCCAGCTGGGGCTATGACATCTTTGTCGGTTGAAAAGTTGTTATCAATTAGGTCCATTGTATTGCATTTGGTTTCTACATGTACTTGCAGGTAACCTTCAGAATTAAAAAAAAAATCCCTTTTGTCTCATGACTCTAGCTCCCTTTTAACTGAGTTTTATTTATTCAATTTAGTTGTACGCATACGTACTCTCAGATTACATTTCTAACGCCGTTGCAAACTGTATTCGTCCACGTCTCATATGCCGTTTGCAGAGGCGTTGTAAATACAGTACGCAAGCGACAGCCCAACATTACTTGACACGTGTTGCTTTCCTTATAGTGATTTTACTTCATGAGACAATGTCACTTAATTGCTTCACGAAGACAGGTACGTTTGCTAATTTTCCAGTTTGTGTTTACTGGGTGAAGAAAAATGTCACACTTAGTAGTCGGCATTCTATTCCCATTACAGATTAAAGACAAAAACTTACCTACCAAAATCAGATAGGGTCCATTTTGAAAACACGTGTATGACAACGAGGAGCTGGCAAATTTGTCACACCGTGCAGGGCATCGGGCTGTAAGACCCGTCGTAGCTACCTGAATGAACTACTGGGACATCAAATCCACATCTGCTATGAAGTTGTGGTTCGAATCCTCGTCGAGTTCCTAATGTATTTTTTAAACGTCCTTTCCAAAGTTCTCGTCTTTTATTAGCAGCATACAATTTTGTCACTAGACGATAAATTAGCATTCGACGACTATAGTTTGTGAATGACTTCTGCACCAAGTGGAGTGTAACGAACGTTTTATACACAAAGAGACATGGACTACTTCTAGCTCCACTCGTGAAGGCATTTTCAACTTCCAGAACAGCCATTATTGGTCGGAGCACAACCACCACACTTTGGGGTAAACCTGTCGGCTGGAGTCGTTGAAGGACTCTCTTTGCGCCTTTATCTATTGCCAGAGAAGTTGAATACGCCTCTGTAACGTACGGGTTATAAAACGTTCAACTTTTGGGCGGTCTCAGCATGATGATGCACCGCCACATTCTGGAACGAATTTGTATAACTATGTAAATGAAGCATTTCCAGGGAAAAAGATTTGTACTGGAGGTCTAGTGTCCTGGCCTCCATGTTCTCCAGCCCTTAATCGTCTACATTTTTATTAGTGGGGGAATTTTAAAGAACAAGTTTATAGTATTCCTACCATGGACGTACATGACCTAAGAGCTCGTGTGGATGCCGCTTTGGCAAAGGTGATGCAGATGTGTTGCGTCCTGCAAAGTATGATTCAGCGAGTGGGGAAGTATTTGCAATTGGAAGGTGGTCGCTTTCAACATACTTTCTAAAGTGAACGTTGCTCGTACGTGTACGTACTGGCCCTGTGAGCATAAGCCAGGACGTCAAGAATGGAATTATTCTGCGTAGCACAATGTGCAGTATAGTGTAGCCTACCTATGTGTTCTTTGTACCACTGGATAAAGATGATGTAACTTCATTCACTGTTATTTTCTACTGGCTTTACTTGTGTCATATTCGAAAGGAAGTAGTCGTTAACGTCTGTAAGACGTTCATATTATGTCTTACTGTTTAAACAAAGGTAACAGCAACAGAAAGAAACACACAAGATACCACATTGTTGAGGTGTAATCTGGGTACAGTTTGATGCTTTATCTGTAAAAAAAAAAGTTTCGGCGCTAATGCGTCTCGAACATAGGCGAGTCTGCGTATCCGATCCTCGTGGTATTGCATCGTCTCACTAAGCTAATACATCAAACGCGGTAAAGGGTAAGAGTAAGAGTTCATCGTACCTGTTGTTGGCCACGCTGTACGCCGTTACGGCGTCGCCAAAGCCCCAGTTTGGAATAGCATTTCCATTTAACCTACTGGTAGAACTAAGTTTTGGTACATATATGAGGTGCGACAATAAAGTAATGAGACTGGTTTTCCTTGTAAGATGTGGCAAACCTGCAGGCTTGCATAGGCACAATAGCTTTGACCTTAGTCTATAAGCTGCTTCTAGTCCAAGCCGCTCATAGATACATCTGCTCAGTTGTGAGTTTTGCTGTGATAAGTTAACATGTGGTTGTGTCTCTCGTCACGGAAATGGAGCCGCATAATATTGCGCAACGGTATGCCATTTATTTTAGCGTTAAATTCGGTGAAAACGTGACGACAGCTTACGGTAAACTTCATAAGGCTGTTGGAGAGGAGGTTATGTCAAGAGCTCAAGTTTTCGTTGGCATAAAATGTTTAGTGAAGGCAGAACGTATGTTAAAAATGAAGACTGCAGTGAATGACCATCAACTTCACAGACGGATGTCAACTAGGCCAGGGTGCGTGAACTTGTATGATCTGATCGAAGATTATCCGTGAAAATGATTGAAGACGAACTGAACATCAATCGATAAACGGTTCGTCTAACAATACCTGAAGATCTTGGTATGAGAAAGATTTTTGCAAAAATGGTCTGTCAGTACAACAATTTTTAACCTCAAAACAAATTTCGGTACTACCACAGCCACCTTATTCACCAGATATCGCTCCGTGCGACTTTGTTATATTTCCAAGAGTCAAAATGGCGGTCAAGGGACACCATTTTCAAACAACACAAGATGTCCAAAAAGCTGTGACGAGGGTCTTGGAGGATATTACAGAAGATGAGTTCCTGAAATGTTACCATCAATGGCAGAAGCACTGGAACTACTTTGAAGGAGACAACGCAAAACTTGACTAAAACGGTAAGCAACATTTTTTTCACATCAGTATCTTTACATTATTGTCGCTCCTCGTATATTCGTCTTGAACTCGGATGAGGAATCGCATGCCTACCGCTTTCGACACTACTTACGGTAGCTAGCTTACCATTATGTACGTCTTTATAACTTAAACACATTTCTATATTTTGATCAGTATGAAGCTGATCCAAACGATCGTAATTGAATAAGCGAATATTTGTAATCAGTGACTGTTGTGGCTTAAAAAGTTTCTTCAAAAACTACCAATTTATATGTGTCTTCCGTCCTCCAACACGAGTACAAACTATACCGAGTTCCGATCTCGGTCTAAGGAGATGACTAATATAGAAGATGTCTTGGCATTGGACGGACAAGTTACACTGATAAAGAGACATTGCAATGAATATAGGCATCACACCAAGCTACACCAGGAAAAAAAATTGCCGTTCCTGACAACTGTCGTGACTGAGACAGAGTATAAATCACGGAGAGACCAAGACTTTATCGTCAACCTCCACCTACTGAAATGGCTCTGAGCACTATGGGACTTAACATCTATGGTCATCAGTCCCCTAGAACTTAGAACTACTTAAACCTAACTAACCTAGGGACATCACACACAACACCCAGCCATCACGAGGCAGAGAAAATCCCTGACCCCGCCGGGAATCGAACCCGGGAACCCGGGCGTGGGAAGCGAGAACGCTACCGCACGACCACGAGATGCGGACCTACTGAGAATCCCTCATTAAAGAAGCGGTCGATGTACTTGTAGCCAACTTCTTATTCTACACAGGCGTAGGAAATGGTTCAAATGGCTCTGAGCACTATGGGACTTAACATCTATGGTCATCAGTCCCCTAGAACTTAGAACTACTTAAACCTAACTAACCTAAGGACATCACACACATCCATGCCCGAGGCAGGATTCGAACCTGCGACTGTAGCAGTCGCGCGGCTCCGGACTGAGCGCCTAGAACCGCTAGACCACAGCGGCCAGCACAGGCATAGGATTTCAGCTTATTAGACCATGGGAAGCGGCATTCATGTCACAAAAACTTCATCACTCGTAAGGAAACCAATTCAACAAGGTCACTCCTAGGGGAGCTCACTCCTTCGGGGACTCCTTTGTTGTGCAGATGGCTAAGTGTCAATGCCCCCTGCAATCACATTATTGTCCCGTCTCATAATACCTGCGCTTTTCTAGCGAACCATCCGAGCGAGGTAGCGCAGCTATCAGTACACTGGACTCGAATTCTGGAGGACGGTGGGTCAAATGCTAATCCTGCAATCTACATTTAGGTTTTTCTTCATGTTCCTAAATCGCCCCATGCAAGTGGCAGGGTGTTTCCTTTGTAACGAACACTACCGACTTCCTTTCCCATACTCCACCTGTAAACGAGCTTGCTGTCGATGAGACGTTAAATTATAAATCTTCCTTCCTCCTTCCAGTGAAAAGAAGGTAAAATTTGGAGAACCACTAGAACCCTCTACAATTGCACCTGGCGACGACAAGCAGCTGCCGCGTGGAAGTAGTGTGCAGTTTTCCCGACACAATTAGACTCAATACACGAGTGCTTACAAGAAGCGTTAGAACTAACGTTCGACACAACTTTGATGATGTCATTGTTGCAACAGTCAATCTCAAAGTGAGTGGACTCATTGCAGTTCAAAATTATTTCCTACATACTGAAAGGTTTGGAATTGGTTGGTGGTGTAAAGAGCATGTCAAGAGTTTTTCCTTGGCGAAACCTCACCACATTGTTTTCCAAATAGGGAAGTCATGTAATGGTTAAACGCAGAAAGCTTTAATGACGAGACAGAGACTTCTTGAATAAGCCACCGTCTCTAATACCTGGTGACGTTAATTGTTCGTAACAAAATTACTTGTAGAGCAATGCGACCATCTTTTGTGCATCACGAAATGATAAACAGGAGACTCTCGACCCCAATTTTTATTATGTGGTTAACCTGAAGCTGATACTTTTTGAGAGAAACTATGTCGAAGGAAAATAAAAATTGCGATTGAGACATTTCTGTTTATGACTGAGACCTGCCGACATATTATTTACTTACCTATTCTAGAAACATAAGGGCTGAGTGTCAGTGCCCCCTGCAATCACATTATTGTCCCGTCTCCTAGTACATGCGCTTTTGTAGCGAACCAACCGAGCGAGTTGGCGCAGCTATCAGTACACTGGACTCGCATTCTGGAGGTTGGTGGGTCAAATCCCAATCCCGCAATGTAGATTTAGGTTGTCCTTTATATTGTTAAAACGCCCCATGCAAGTGACGGGGTGTTTCCTTTGTAACGAATACTACCGATTTCCTTTCCAATGCTCCGCCTTTAAACGAGCTTGTTGTCGATGTGACGTTAAATTCTAAATCTTCCTTCCTCCTTCCTTCCTTACTATAGCCAATGTCTGAGTATTATTTCTCAAGTAACTAATATCTATTTTGTGAAATTCATTCCTAAATTTTTCGCAATTTATTTCGACGTATAACTGAGAAACAGTCGATGACAGATGTATTTTACTTTTGGTACAGGTGTCTGTTGTACTATTTATTTGATCGTAGTGATTATAAAGTTACACGACAAGATAGTTTCGGCGTTTTTGTCATTATCAATCGAACCCTTGCAGATAGGAACGACACAGTTCCCTATGTCTATTTGAGTTTCCGTGCCTACGTACGGCACCTTATGCATACGTCTAAGCTGGTATGTCGCGGTACATACTGCATCTTTGAGCTAATGTGTCAGTTGTTACGGTCACATTATTTATATGTACTGTTACTTATGCGGTCTTGGTAAAATTATTTTTGACAGGATTTTGACAGCTCTGGATCCAGCAATGCCGTTCTTTTGGATTATAAATCATATTTTGTGGAAAGTCAGTGATAACGTTCATTCGTTCAATTTTTAGAGATAGTATTTCGTGTTCTTACCATACATAAATAACAAACGTTGTATTTTTTAGTGTTTGTCGTGATAATTTACCATTTTTCCATTATAATGTCAGGAAAATTTTTCAGGTATTTTTTATGTTCAATATCTGTTTGTTCATTAAGAATGTCCTCTTGACAGTGGCACAAAACGCCGAAACGAGCTCGTCGTGTAACTTTGTAATCACTACGAGTAAGTAAATCAATTGTGGAGCAGAATCGTATATCGAAAATAAAACATGTTACTATATGTAAATTAAAGATGGAGGGATAAGAAAGGAAAGGAAGTACTGGTGCATCAAGACAGTACGGGGAATCAGCCGTGACGAGTGAAAAGTCTTTACCGGGCCAGGATTCGACCCCGAATCTCCTACTTACTAGGCAGGTGCGTTAACCATTGCGTCACCCGGGACAAAGTTTTAGCACGCCTGCACGAAATATTTCGGCACACCTCACTGCCGATCAACAATCCCACCGAGCGCCACCTACCCACAGTCTCTATCCGTTTCCTCCATGCTCTCTACTCGGAGATTCCCGTAGGAGGTCGGAAGTATTTATGCATCTGCACTGAAGAAGGTGGATCCATTGCCCAACTAGGCGAATCAGTTATTGAACTGCCTGGAGGTTGTTCTTTTGGACATATGATACAATGTAGCATCAGAATAAGGCTGAACGTCCGTATTAGATTATGTCACGACCAGCACTGTAAGTTCGTATACTGAAAGAAACTGCTTCTTCGTCCAGCTTTGAAATAAACTCGAATTGTAGTTCTATCCAGTCTTAGTATCATTCATTAATTCTTTTTGATAACTGTCGCTACTTTCAGTGGATTTATGAACTATTCTCGGCGGTGACTGGTAAAATATGTGTCTGTCACTATTAAAGAGGCAAAATGGGTTTAAATTGAAGACCTATTACCGATTCCATGAAATCAGCGGAAAGTCAAGTAAATCTAAAATAATGTTTATCAAATTCCCCGCAATGTAGTTAGTTAAGTTGGGTTGATTTGGTGGAAGAGACCAAACAGCGCGGTCATCGGTCTCATTGGATTAGGGAAGGATGGGGAAGGAAGTCGGGGGTGCCCTTTCAAAGGAATCGCTTGAAGCGATTTAGGGAACTCACGAAAAACCTAAATCAGGATGGCCGGACGCGGGATTGAACCGTCGCCCTCCCGAATGCGAGTCAAGTGTGCTAACCACTGCGCCACCTCGCTCGGTTGCAGTGTAGATGTCGTGGCAGTGAGAGTACACCTCATTACACTGAACTGAACATTTCAGCCTAAAGGTTAAGCTGATTCCACAGTTTCGAAAACTTTAAGTTAATTTCACTATGACTTCCATGAAGTTCTGTGTCAGGCCTTATTCGAAATAATGTTCGCATCGTAATGTAATGTGATCCAGCGTTTCGGATATTATCAAAAGTAGCCTACATCAGGATGATTTAAGCAAATGAAGCGACCCTGAAAAAATCCGAGCAAATTTTATTTTCACAAGTCCGCCATGATCACACAGATTTCTTTACACTTTATTACCGGTTTCGGCTTACCACCATCTTCAGATCGTGTTTAACTTGACGATGATTTCTTAGTATAATATTTTGACGATCTAAAGATGACGGTAAGTCGAAACCGGTAATAAAGTGTAAAGAAATCTGTGTGATCAAGACGGACTTGTGAAAATAAAAGTGCCAAAAATAAAATGATTGCGGACTCATTTACAGACTTCATGAGTTCAATTGATAACTCTGCAAATGTTGCAAAATCAAAATATATTTATTAATGTACCGGGTGATCAAAAAGTCAGTATAAATTTGAAAACTTAATAAACCACGGAATATTGTAGACAGAGAGGTAAAAATTGACACACATGCTTGGAATGACATGGGGTTTTATTAGAACAAAAAAAAATTCCCCATATGGCTAGACGCGTAAAAGATCTCTTGAGCACGTCGTTTGGTGATGGTCGTGTGCTCAGCCGCCTGTGCTCAGCCGCCACTTTCGTCATGCTTGGCCTCCCAGGTCCCCAGACCTCAGTCCGTGCGATGATTGGCTTTGAGGTTACCTGAAGTCGCAACTGTACCGTGATCGACCGACATCTCTAGGGATGCTGAAAGAGAACAGCTGACGCCAATGCCTCACCATAACTCCGGACATGCTTTACAGTGCTGTTCACAACATTATTCCTCGACTACAGTTATTCTGAGGAACTATGGTGGACATATTGAGCATTTCATGTAAAGAATATCACATTTGCTTTGTCTTACATAGTTATGCTAATGATTGCTATTCTGATCAGATGAAGCCCCATCTGTCGGACATTTTTTGAACTTTTGTATTTTTTTGGTTCTAATAAAACCCCATATCAGTCCAAGCATGTGTGTCAATTTGGACCTCTCTATCTACATTATTCCGTGATTTATTCAGTTTTCAAATTTATACTGACTTTTTGTTCACCCGGCATTAATATATATTTATATATTAATATATATTTATTAATATATTTATTATTTTGCCAGCACAGTTGCTCTTCACTTAAGCTGTGTTCTGGCTCACTTGATGATACTGAGGTGTGTCTCTTTGTCCCTCAGGTTGGAATCTACGCACACCCCATCTTCAGCGAGGAAGGCGACTACCCTCCGGTGATGCGGCAGAGGGTGGACGCCAACAGTGCAGCAGAGGGAAGACCACGCTCCCGGCTGCCATCCTTCAGCAGTGAGGAAGTCGCCTACATCAGGGGTGAGTGTCCACTTGGGAGCCCCGTTTGCGGAGCACACAGTGACACTGTGTGCCGGAGCTTACTTTCTGCCATTCCTTTGCAGGAGAATATTTCTCAAACAGCAAGTGTCTGCAGATCACCAGTACACATGAAGAATTGTCCATTGCAGGTCCAAGTTAACTGTAACTAATACAGGTATAAAGGATCTGAACTGTAGAAAGTATAGTCAAACTTTTACTTATCTTTTTTAAACATAAATCCCCCTTACATTTGTGTTGGTTTGTTTGCTGGTAGATTGTACTCTCTCATCACAGTACCGTGGCACAACAACAAGAAATATCAGCCGACTGATAAGGTGGAGTTTCATAAGGCAATTCGTTTGCTGGATTTGAAGGGAAATATCACTGAAAAAATCCATGCTAACACGCTCTAAGCGAAGAATAGTGTGTGTACTGAATGGAAAGTCGGCTATTGTCCATGATCCAGAATTCTGTGTACATGCGCAAAGTATGCCATATGAAATCGAGTAAACAGCTGTGTCTGAAGCCAAAGGCGAAAGTATACTTTCTGTATGTTTAATTAATTATGGATTTTAGCTGCTGGGCTTACCTACAAGTAAACAGTTGTTTGAAGCACTGTTAAAGTTCGAAGTATATAACCAGCAGTAATAACAGAAAAAACTACCCAGGAGAGTACCGAACGTTAACCACAAAGTGCTTGACAGCCGATTTTCTTGTTGTAAACAATAAAAGCTCACTAAATTGTAAAAATAGTGTGTGTAAATGAAGGAAAGCAACATCAATTCCTAAAGTTAATTTTACGGTAGAAGTTCCCCTTTTCCTTTAAAAAGTAGAAACGTCTTCGATACAAAAGGTTTCTGGGTTTGGTACCGCGTCATAATGTATAAAACTACTGTTGCTGGAGAAAAACCAACGTTTCGGCCATTGTTGCAGCAGCCTTCCTCTGGGTCTACTGGTAAGTTCTAGCTATGCAGTGTCCCTTATATTTTGTTGTTACTGTTCACTGCGCATGCCATTACGTGATAATTTTAAAAGGATAGATCCTTTCATTAGTCACTTAAGGAGGAAGGAGTGGTAAGGTCTTATGGGAGCAAACTGCTGAGGTCACCGGTCCCTAAGCGTACACACTACTTAATCTATCTTAAACTAACTTAAGCTATGGACAACACACACATACACATGCCCGAGGCACGACTCGAATCTTCGACGGGGGGAGCCGCAGGGACCGTGACAAGGCGCCCTAGAAGGTGAGGGACCTTTATTTTAGTAGGTTATTGCGGTGGAGGGAGAGTGTTACCTCTGTTGTCTATTGGCACTTGTGTGATGTGCCATGACTGGTGGTGACCGTCGAATGAGAAGTTGGCTCCTGTTTTTCAAATGCTGGACGTTGGCGGCGCGGCGGCAGTTACTCGCCGGTAGTACTCGCGCCTCATGTTGATAGTGCGGTCTGTTGGTCTCTGATTCCTGGCAGCCAAGATGGGGCCAGCCTGATTCCTTCCTCTCTATTCATATTCTATCCGCCCCTGGTAACTGAGTGGAAGCCGGCACGGTAGCTCAGCGTGTTCGGTCAGAGGGCTGCGTGCTCTGTGTAATATAAAAAAAAATAAGTCAAAGAATCAACTATCAACTTGAACGGATGTCTTGTGACGTCCGCCCAGACCAAACGCAACGAACAATATCGAACAAAAAGAATTAAAAAAAAAAGGTGGTCAGGGTGACAGCGCCCCGGTTCGATTCGCGGCCGAATCGGAGATTTTCTCCGCTAACGGACTGGGTGTTATGTTGTCCTAATCATCATTTCATCCCCATCGACTCGCAAGCTACCGAAGTGGCGTCAAATGGGAAGACGTGCATCCGGCGAACGGTCTACCCGACGGGAGGCTCTAGTCACACTTTTCCAGTTTTATTCATAATCTTAGGGTGTTTAAGTATTTCGATGGCCTCTCTGTTTTTGCGTTTCGTCATAACCGGTTGCTTGGACAACTCACAGGCTTCGCTGAATTTTATTTCTCTACCGCAATCTTGCCGATGTTCTGCCACTGCAGATTTGTTGTGTTGCCCGAGACGAATATAACGCTCGTGTTCCCTAATGCGTGTTGCTATTGGCCTGCCAGTCTCGCCGTTGTATGCCTCTCCACATTCGCATTCCACCTTGTACACGCCTGCAGTGTGTAATGCTTCCACCTTGTCCCTAGTGGAGCCTAGCACGTCCTGGATCCTGCGAGCAACTACTGTAGAAGACAGGCTACACCCCACCCAGTGAAGGTGTTGGCCTATTCGAAATGGTTCAAATGGCTCTGAGCACTATGGGACTTAACATCTATGGTCACCAGTCCTCTAGAACTTAGAACTGCTTAAACCTAACGAACCTAAGGACATCACACAACACCCAGTCATCACAAGGCAGAGAAAATCCCTGACCCCGCCGGGAATCGAACCCGGGAACCCTGGCGTGGGAAGCGAGAACGCTACCGCACGACCACGAGCTGCGGACTGGCCTATTCGGTCAGTAACATTTTTCATATAAGGTAAGTGTACTGTTGCCTGCAGTTTCTCTGTTTCTTGCTCATATTATATTCGTCGAGAGGGCTGTGTGGATCGATTTATGGCTGTAGCCATTGGCTGGAAATCAGTGGGCACAGAAAAAGGCCGCTGGAACTGTGGCCGAAACGTTGGTTTTTCTCCAGCAGCAGCAGTTTTATACATTATGACGCGGTACCATACCCAGAAAACTTTTATGTCGACTGACTGACCGCGGAAGCCTACGAAGTTATAGAAATGACTTGTTTCGCACTTGCGTGTTTTCTTCACTACTGTGCACATTGAGGTGTACATTGCGGTGGTGATATGCACTTATACAGATGACGACTGTATCGCGTACACAAGTTGTAAAAGGGCGGTGCATTGTTGGAGCTGTCGTTTGTACTGAGGTTTCCGACGTGATTATGGCTCCATGACGGGTATTAACAAACTTAGAACACGGAATGCTAGGTGGAGCCAGACGTGTCGGACATTAAATTTCGGAAATTGTTAGGGAATTGGATAATCCGAGATTCACAGTGTCAAGTGCATGCCGAGAACCCTAAATTTCAGGCATAACCACACACCACGGACTACACAGTGACCGACGGCATTCATTTAACGGCGTTCCTCCAAAGGAGTGTTAAAGGCCCTCTGTTGTTCCTGATCAATATTAACGACATAGGAGACAATCTGAGTAGCCGTCTTAGTTTGTTTTCAGATGATGCTGTCATTTACCGTCTTGTAAAGTCATCAGATGATCAAAACGACTTGCAAAATGATTATGGTGCGAAAAGTGGCAATTGACCCTGAATAAGGAAAAGTGTGAAGTTATTCAAATGAGTACTAAAAGAAATCAGCTAACTTTCGATTACGTGATAAGTCACACAAACCTGAAGACTGTAAATTCAACTAAATACTTAGCGATTACAATTACAAATAACCTAAACTGGAACGATCACATAGATAATATTGTGGGTAGAGCAAACCAAAGACTGTGATTCATTGGCAGAACACATAGAAGGTGCAACAAGTCTACTAAAGAGACTGCTTACACCACGCTTCTCAGCCCTATTCTGGAGTATTCCTGTGCGGTGTGGGGGCGCATCAGATGGGACTGACGGATGACATCGAAAAAGTACAAAGAAGGGCAGCTCGTTTTGTATCATCGCGAAATAGGTGAGATAGTGTCACAGACATGATACGTGAATTGGAGTGGTAATCATTAAAACAAAGGTGTTTTTCGTTGCGACGGGATCTTCTCGTGAAATTTCAATCACCAGTTTTCTCCTCCGATTGCGAAAACATTCTGTTGGCACCCACCTACATAGGGAGAAATGATCATCACGATAAAATAAGAGAAATCAGGGCTCGCACAGAAAAATTTAAGTGCTCGTTTTTCCCGCATGCCGTTCGAAAGTGGAACGGTAGAGAGACAGTTTGAAGGTGGTTCATTGAACCCTCTGCCAGGCACTTTATTGTGAATAGCAGAGTAATCACGTAGATGTAGATGTAGATGAGAGCAGCGGCGTTTGCGGAGAGTTGTCAGTGCTAACGGACAAGCAACACTACGTGAACCAACAGCAGAAATCAATTTGGGACGTACGACGAACGTAAGCCTTAGGTCAGTATGGTGAAATTTGGTTTTAACGAGTTGTGGTAAAAGATAACCAACGCGATGCTTTCCTTTGCGAAAAGGATGACAAAGCCTCCAGCGCCTGTACTGGGCTGTTGACAGTACTGGTTGGACCCTAGACGACTGGGAAACCGTGACCTGGCCAGATTAGTCCCGTTTTCAGTTGGTAAGAGCTGATGGTGTTCGGGTGTGATGCAGTCCCCACGAAGCCATGGACCCAAGGCACTGTGTCAGCTGGTGGTGGCTCCATAATGGTGTGGGCTGTGTTTACTTAAATGGACTGAGTCATCTAGTTCAACTGCACCGATCATTGACTGGAACTGGTTACGTTCGGCTACTTGGTGACCATTTGCAGCTATTCATGACTTCGTGTTACAACACAACGATGGCATTTTTATGGATGACAATGCGCTACGTCACCGAAGAACTTACTGCTCGACATGAATTCCATAGATCATTTATGCGAGATAAAACCCTGCAGTGCCAACCCTTTCGCAGTTTATGGACGGCCATAGAGGCAGCGTGGCTCATTATTTCTGCAAGATACTTCCAACGACTTGAGTCCATGCCGCGTCGAGTTGTACCACATCGGGCAAAAAAAAAAAAAAGTCCGTCGTAGTATTAGGAGGCATCTAATGACTTTTGTCACCTCATTGTACAACACCTCTCAATCGATTCCAGGAAACTAATTGATACAAAAAATTGATTTCTTTCGAATCTTATAGTTTCATACCACAGCTCAATGATTAAGTATCTATTTGTCCGATATTGGTCGTTGTTCCTAGGGTACTTAATTTCCTAGTAATCTCCTGCATAAAATGTGGAGGGTTTGGAGTGAAAAATGTGGTCGCTGGCTACTTTACGTCTGGTTTATTTTAACTGATGTGCTGCTGGGTACCAAATGCAGCTAACGCATCGAAATTGTTTTTGAAGTTGGAAGGAAAGCGAAATCCCACTACAATATGGAGAAGATATGAAGTTAATTTATTTGATTCCACTGCCTATCGGTGTCACATACCTGCACCTCAGTCGTGAATAGTTCGTGCAATTCGACGTACGTTTAGTGATCGCAATTTATTGTTGTACTTACTGGAGCAAGAAAATGGTGAAGAAAAAGGCACTCCATACCGAATGTTACATGTTGGAAAAGCTGAAACATACATATAACTTAAGGGCAAAGCTGGACAAAAGTTTATGTGAGACACTTGTCAGTCGTCATTTATTAAACCAATATGAATCACTTTACATAATATCTCATGGCGAAGTTTTAGGCCTGGGTCTATTTCAAAACATTTCTGTAAATTAAATTTCAATGCAGTCTGTTGTTTTCATTTAAAGTAAGACCTATGCTAGTTCGAAGTAAATTTGCGCCGGCCGCGGTGATCTAGCGGTTCTAGGCGCTCAGTCCGGAACTGCGCGACTGCTACGGTCGCAGGTTCGAATCCTGCCTCGGGCATGGATGTGTGTGATGTCCTTAGGTTAGTTAGGTTTAAGCAGTTCTAAGTTCTAGGGGACTGATGACCACAGATGTTTAGTTCCATAGTGCTCAGAGCCATTTGAACAATTTTTTTTGAACCATTTTTGAACCAAATTTGTGAACTGCGAATATTGTGGCACCAGCTGTATTAGTTACAGATATACTACCTACTAGTGACGTATTAAAATTTGTGCCGGACCACGAATCGAAACCCATACTTACAGCGAACGGTCGGCTTCACCACTTCGGCTACCCCTTCACGCCAGTTTATTTCGTATTAACACTTTGCCGTCCGCACATCTCGTACAAATTTATTCGCTTGGCGCCGGCAGCGCTAGTTCGGATCACTTGGCTTGTCGCCGGCCGCTTGTCACCTTTCCGTCTATGACAAGCTTCAAACACATTCACTTTTGCGCGCTTTAATTTTTTCGGAAATCTTCCATTTTTGCGGTATCATTCCACAAACTAGAATTTTCTTTTCAAGTAAGTTCTCTGCAAGATCTATACTGTTATAATAATTATCCATGTAGAGGTGATGCCACTTTCCATAAGAAGGTGTCAATAGTTCCATCACTGTTTTTGCTAAAGCTTGTTCAGCACCGGAATATATCTTGAATGAGGAAACGTATCCCTCGAATCCCTCGAGTCACACATTATCCGAATGAGTATGTCATATTTCGTAATTTTCGACGGATTGTAAACTTTAAAATTTGACTTTCCACGTCATGGTATCATTCCTTCATCAGTTGAGATGTTTTGACTTAGATTAAACGTTTCTTTAAACATTTTGGAAAAATAATCAACTACAAATTGCACTTTGAAAAGCCAGTCGGCATTATCCAGTTTATTGTTATCGCCAGAAAAGTGTAAAAATGATAATATTTGTCTGAATCGGTTGTGGGACATCGTTTTGCGAAATATCGGTGGGTCTATCAACGGATTGCCAGGTCCCATAAGGATAGCAAGCCCAAACCATTTCTAAGTTCAGGTCCTGTAACTGTCGACAAATTTGGCATTTTTTAAATCCAGACTGTGTAAATCACAATATCCTTTTAAGTAAACTAGAATATTATAGTATAACAGGAAATGCTGCAAAATGGTTCAAATCTTATATCTCTGGCAGGAAACAAAGGGTGTTATTAGGAAAGAGACATGTATCAAGCTATCAGGCCTCATCCAACTGGGAACAAATTACATGTGGGGTCCCACAAGGTTCCATTTTGGGGCCCTTACTTTTTCTTGTGTATATCAATGACCTTTCATCAGTAACATTACCAGATGCCAAGTTTGTTTTGTTTGCCGATGATACAAACATTGCAATAAATAGCAAGTCAAATGTAGTCTTAGAAAGATCAGCCAATAAAATATTTGTGGACATTAATCACTGGTTCCTAGCCAATTCTTTGTCACTAAACTTTGAAAAAACACACTACATGCAGTTCAGAACTTGTAAGGGGTGTCCCAAGAGTATATGTCTAACATACGATGACAGGAAGATAGAAGAAGTGGACAGTGTTAAATTCTTGGGATTACAGCTTGATAATAAATTCAACTGCGAGGAGCACACCACAGAACTTCTGAAGCGTCTTAACAAATCTCTGTTTGCAATGCGAATTTTGTCAGACATAGGGTATATAAAAATGAAAAAGCTGGCATACTATGCTTACTTTCATTCCATAATGTCATATGGGATTATTTTTTGGGGTAATTCATCAAGCCAAGCTAAAGTTTTCCGGGCACAAAAACGTGCAGTGAGAGTTATATGTGGTGTGAACTCAAGAACATCCTGCAGAAGCCTGTTTAGGGAACTAGGGATACTAACTACTGCTTCCCAATATATTTATTCCTTAATGAAATTTGTCATTAAAAATATATCACTTTTTCAAACCAACAGCTCAATTCATGGAATCAATACTAGAAATAAGAATAATCTTCACAAGGATTTAAAGTCACTTAGTCTTGTACAAAAAGGTGTGCATTATTCAGGAACACACATTTTCAATAACTTGCCAGCAGCCATAAAAAGCTTAACAACCAATGAAATTCAGTTTAAGAGAAGCCTAAAGGATTTATTGGTGGCCAACTCCTTCTACTCCATTGATGAATTTCTTAGTAAAACCAACTGATTTGTATATAAGTACAACATAACTTCTGCACAATTTCAGTGCAGTCATGTGTTCATTGAAAATTTGTGTGTGTGTGTGTGTGTGTGTGTGTGTGTGTGTGTGTTAGTATAATCTAACTTCTGCACCATTTCAGTGCAGTAATGTGTTCATTGTAAATAAGTACTACAGTAGTTGTATTACCTTATAAATAAATAAAAAACTTTTTTATTTTAAATTCAGTGCATTAGTATTTGTAAAATGACTCTTAGTGGTCATTAAAAAATGACGATCATTCCACTTGGGACCTGTGGAATGGTACATTAGCTTATTTGTTTTAGTTGTAAATATTTGTCATCTATTGTTGTTTTTCTGACATGTTCCACATCCTGGAGGACCTCCTCACTATGGATCAATTGGAATGAAAGTAAATCTAATCTAATCTAATCAGTTTCCTTCTATTGCAATTTTGACTGTAATACTTGTTGGTTTCGTTGCTAATATATTAAAATAGATCGTTCCCATTATATAATTGTACGATATCCACGACGCTCTGTGTATCTTTAGGAAATATGTGTGGAGCCGGAGATCCTCCAAATTTATTATTGGTCGTCAGTAAATCATAGTCTGTCTTCTTTCTCTGATTCATCGGAATCAGTTGGCAATTGTAGCATTCGCCGGATTCTTCTTGGACGTAATTCACTATCTTCCGACGATTCTGCTTCACTTTCATTTTTTTGATAACCAATGTCTTCTTCCCAATTGGCCAAGTTTCCCGGAACGTCAGACAAGTCCGCGCATTCATCGTAAATAATCATATCGTCTCTTTCGTCTCCCATGATGAAAGTGCATAAGTAGTTACAAAAACAAAAAAAGTTGTTGACGTGTGTAACTTATTGTTACCCAAATAAACCCCCAACAGGATGAAAAAGACATTAAAGTGCTGTCACCGGCCACTGCGCAATACTGTGCTCACGACACCACTGTGGTGTCGGCAGCCGCTGATCGATACTATGCACACGACACCACTGTGATGTCGCCGGCCGCTGAGCGATACTATGCTCACGACACCACTGTGGTGTCGCCGGCCGCTGATCGATACTATGCTCACGACACCACTGTTTTGTCGCCGGCCGCTGAACGATACTATGCTCACGACACCACTGTTTTGTCGCCGGCCGCTGAACGATACTATGCTCACGACACCACTGTGGTGTCGCCGGCCGTTGACCGCTATTTCGCGCGCGACACCACTGTGGTGTCGCCGGACGGCAAAGTGTTAACTTCGGACGGCTTTCAATCGTTATTAATAATTTTTCATCCAGACATGCAAGTAAATAATACCTGCGTGCTACTTTCAGGTTGAAAACATGAATGAAAATTCCAGCACTGATACAAACACTGTAGCTCCTGCTGAGTGTCCCATAACGGTTCTTTCAATCGGAAGTTGATTTATCGGCGTGAAACCCCAGAAAAGAAAAATTAAGAAGTAAAACAAAAGTATTGCAAAGAACAAAAAAAGACATTACGTAAACAAGTCGCTTCATCGTCATCTTAAAAGCAGCGGTAGTTCCTAGCTTGCACAAGTGAACTAAAATTAATTTAAGAGGTTATGCGATAAGCTTTCAGCTAAAGATTTGTCACAAGTTGTATCATCAGCGTTTCCTGTAGTAAAAGTTTTTATGTAGTCGGCTAGGTTACTTCCGTTTCGTAAGAATGTCCATTTCGAGCTGTAGTACTAAGCATCTATCGTTTGGCGTGTACTCGGTTTCAGTACAGAGTCGAGCGCAACGGTTAGCTTCATACAGATCAAAGGGGCCGGCCTCTGCGTCAACTTCTGTGTATTGTCTATTTTGTTGCGGAAGTATCTGGCAACAATGCTACATCTTGTGACACACTGGTTAGACAGCGCACACGCTTCTAGTGTGGCCAAACAAGACTGAATGACAAAAAAATGAAGTGAGAAACCGTGTCTCGCTCAAGAAGCAGGGATCGCGAGGAAAGTTCAGATTCTGATGCGCGAAGACCGGCGTATCAGGCAACAGTGGAAAATCAGTCGTTCATCAGTTTTTAACATCATAGGTCCATATTTGACAAATAAACTGTTTCCAGCTGTGTAGGAACAAGACGGGTTTCTTGATATCGGACCACATCCTCAGGTTTACATACGCAGTTAAAACATTGAGCCTGTAAGTGGGAAGAAGGGGGACCAGACCTTCTCTAAATAGATTGCTGTTGTCCAAGGTAAGCAGAGCGTCAGGAAAAATTTCACTAGTTGAGAAAACTGACATGTTAAAACCACCCTAACATCATATCAGGAAAGAGCGGAGGGCACACCTCCAACCGCGTCTCAGATTTTTGATTGTTGAGTTTCATTCGTGTCGCTCTGCTTATTGTGGGTGACAGCAGTTTATTTAGAGGACGTTGAGTCCCTCTTCATCCCACCTTGTTGACTTAATGTTTTAGCAACGTACGTACAACTGAGGATGTAATTAGATAACACTAAGCAGGTCATGTTCCCATAAATAAAGGTTCATATACAGCTGGAATTGGTTTATTTGTCAAATGTGGATTACTTCCGATACAACAGTCGACTTGGGAAGCTTTACAAGGGAAGAAATGTCCGTGATGGATTTGTTACGGAGATGACACACAATGACTAGTCCACGTCATCAAGCTCTGCTGACTGACCCATCCTGCTCTTACTATTTGTGTACTGAATACGCTATACTCCCTGCCTCTTTAATATTGGCGAGTCCGCCTCTCGACATCTACTTGTCATTTCTGCATCACGTAGGGATACACAGATACTTATTACCAGAAAGTGTGTAGGAAAGAGTTCCATGCGGTATCTTCGTAAGTTCTGTTCCTGTTTCCTTTGCTGATTGTAATGCGAAGTGTCTTAGAAAATGAGTCGCCATGCCGAAAATCGTGTTTCTTCTTCTACATGAGAGGATTGTCTCCTGACCTTTTTATTAGACGCATCATCTAGGCCCTCCCGCCTACAGCCCAACCCAATCTTTGATGGGTACAATCTAGTAAGTGAACCTTTGGTTTATGGTTTTACGTTTCTTAAGACAGTCTAATAACCAATTGTAGTTTGTTATTTATTTTCGGACTGTAATGACTGGAAGACCCTGAACACTCAAAGAAGAACGTTTATCTTTATAAGTTAAAATTCATCTCACCAGAAGATATTAGCGAGGTGTCATGGAAAGTGTGCGCCCCCATTATATTTTCTTTTCGTGACTAATAACTGTCATTGAATAGGTCATTACCTTCACCTTGAGAATGTCCATTTGACAATGTATTGATGATAAAGCCATTTGTTCGAAACGGTGTCTGCCGAAACTTCCTTCATTTGATACAGACTGAAACGTATTTTGATTTGAAGCGTAAACACAACACGTAACGATAAACTTAAGATACATCACAAATTATCTTAATTGAAATAGTAAATAACTTCAAGATGTTGGCAAATTATTTGTGGCGTTGTTCCTAGTACTGCTTAGTACATAAGTATCCTGCTTCTTTTCTTTCTAATCCAATAGTCTTATAGTATTTATGCCTCCATAGTAATGGAATTATATGTAAATTCATCAAGAGTTTGTGTTTCGAGCTCGACATGGCGGAAAACTGGTTACTATGAGTTTTTAAGGACCAACATATTTTTAACAAAATAGTGCAATGTTACATGCTTTAGTCTTCACACTGTGAGTGACCCTTACCCACTTTTCGTAAACGATTTATGTTAACAGCTAAAATATAGTGCCAGCTTGCCAGCACAGAAGGATGATGCTGATAATTTCCATAATATGCTGCAGATTAATATGTGGCTCTCTCGCGTAGATGTTACAAGGGGCATTCGTAAAGCCCTTCAACGATTCTTCTCATACTTTGGAGAACCACCATATTGTGAAGACTCTATGACCGTGTTGCAGGGACGTCGGATTTCTTCGGCGTCAATCATTATTCTTCGGTACTGTCGACGTCAGGTGAGACTGGAACCATTCCATCTAAGGAACACGACGCTGGCGTCATCAACTACAGCTTTGACTCTTATCCTCAAGCGGCGAGTAGCTGGCTGCAGGTGAGACAACTTCCCATGTTCTTCCAGCTAGATCGGAAGACTACATTTGGCTTTCTTTCTTAGAATGGGAGTAAGCTTTTAATCTTTTCAGGTTACGAGAGGATGGTGTTTGGTCAACTGGACGACACGCAGTATATAACTGTGACATAAGGCTCTACTCTTGATCAAAAGAAGTGGGTCGCGACATTGCAGTAACGTTGAAACAAAGGAATTCCAGTACTATTAGCTTTGCTGATCCGAAAATTTAGTTTACTTGTTTCTTAGTTTGACACGTATGCAGTTCTTTTATTTATTTCAGGACGAAAATCATGAAATGTAGGGTTTAGCGTACCGTCCACGGGAAGGTGATCAGAAATGGACCAGGAAGAAGAAGCCAGCCAGACACTTTTATTTGAAACGAGCCATCCTGGCTTTTACTTCATCAGTTTAGGGACGACAACAGTCGCTAATCCTGCATGATGTTAAGAAGATTTGAAGCGAACTGTCGCGGAATGCGAATCGATTGTGTATCAGCGACTTGTTTGATAACGTCAACTGTTATTATTCTCAGCTGTTTGGTTACGATGTGATTTATACGCGCTATCTTCCTCATCGATTTCTTAGCCACCATTGCTCTCAGTGCCTCTCGTCGCATAACAGATACCTACCACCGTTTCATAAGAACAGTGCAAGGTATGATACATTTCGCATCTACACTGCGCAGAACAATTGAAGAATCACTTTTTCGAAACGACGTAATTGTTTTCCATTGCGACGTACAAGTATCATATTCAACTCAAAGGTGCATACAAGCCGCCAGGTAATGGCGCTAAAGCGTGGCGCCCTGCGACGTTACTGTCTGGCTCGCCGACGCTTCGAACAGCAAGGTTTCAACATCTTCCAAAAACCCCAGAGCTCAGAAGATATTTTGAGGTGTAAGGTGGGCTAAGGATGTCGCAATGGCATCAAATTACGCCACAACTCTGCCCAATGCCACCATGGATGTGTCAAACGATGGGAAGTCGTCGTACTCCCTCCTCCCACGTATCACCCCCCCCTTTTTTTTCCACGCCCCCACGATGCGGGACACATTTCCACTCAGAATCGACCCGAAAAGACCGCGGGTGGTTGCATAAATGGCGTCAATGGAACCACACCTTCCCTTGAGGCACTTATTTCGATACATTTCACGGTCGAAAACGACAGATCGCAGTGCAGTGAGCACCAGGACGCCGTTCTTGACGATCTTTAACACTGCAAACTCCACACGAACGCTTCAGCCCCACTCTGAGGCCAACAACTCCACTGGACGTAATCGGAACCGTTTGGAGTGCAATGCGACTTCAATTTTTGCACTGGTGTACAGTGTGGTATTACTAGGAATCGTTCAAAACCATTCTATGAAATTTCAACTCAAACCGACGAAACAAAACTTGTTGTTGTTGTGGTCTTCAGTCCTGAGACTGGTTTGATGCAGCTCTCCATGCTACTCTATCCTGTGCAAGCTTCTTCATCTCCCAGTACTTAGTGCAACCTACGTCCTTCTGAATCTGCTTAGTGTATTCATCTCTTGGTCTCCCTCTACGATTTTTACCCTCCACGCTGCCCTCCAGTACTAAATTGGTGATCCCTCGATGTCTCAGAACATGTCCTACCAACCGATCCCTTCTTCTAGTCAAGTTGTGCCACATGCTCCTCTTCTCCCTAATTCTATTCAATACCTCCTCATTAGTTATGTGATCTACCCATCTAATCTTCAGCATTGTTCTGTGGCACCACATTTCAAAAGCTCCTATTCTCTTCTTGTCCAGACTATTTATCGTCCATGTTTCACTTCTATACATGGCTACACTCTATACAAATACTTTCAGAAACGACTTCCTGTCGCTTAAATCTATACTCGATGTTAACAAATTTCTCTTCTTCAGGAACGCTTTCCTTGCCATTGCCAGTCTACATTTTATATCCTTTCGCCCATCATCAGTTATTTTGCTCCCCAAATAGCAAAAGTCCTCTACTGCTTTAAGTGTCTCATTTCCTAATCATATTCCCTCAGCATCACCCGACTTAATTCGACTACACTCCATAATCATCCATTTGCTTTAGTTGATGTTCACCTTATATCCTCCTTCCAAGACACTGTCCATTCCGTTCAACTGCTCTTCCGAGTCCTTTGCTGTCTCTTACAGAATTACAATGTCATCGGCGAACCTCAAAGTTTTTATTTCTTCTCCATGGATTTTAATACCTACTCCGAATTTGTCTTTTGTTATCTTTACTGCTTGCTCAATAAACAGATTGAATAACATCGCGGAGAGGCTACAACCCTGTCTCACTCCCTTCCCAACCACTGCTTCCCTGTCATGCGCCTCGACTCTTATAACTGCCATCCGGTTTCTGTATTTTACCCCTGCCACCTCCAGAATTTGAAAGAGAGTATTCCAGTCAACATTGTCAAAAGCTTTCTCTAAGTCTACAAATGCTAGAAACGTAATTTATCTTCTAAGATAAGTCGTAGGGTCAGTATTGCCTCACGTGTTCCGCTATTACTACGGAATCCAACTGATCTTCCTCGAGGTCGGCTTCTACCAGTTTTTCCATTCGTCTGTAAGGAATTAGCGTTAGTATTTTGCAGCCGTGACTTATTAAACTGAAAGTTCGGTAATTTTCACATCTATCAACAGCTCTTTTCTTTGGGATTGGAATTATTATATTCTTCTTGGAGTCTGAGGGTATTTCGCTTGTCTCATACATCTTGCTCACCAGATGGTTGTCAGGACTGGCTCTCCAAAGACTGTCTGTAGTTCTAATGAAATTTTGTCCACTCCCAGGGCCTTGTTTCGACTCAGGTCTTTCAGTGCTCTGTCAAACTCTTCACGCAGTATCGTATCTCCCATTTCATCTACATCCTCTTCCATTCCCATAATGTTGTCGTCAAGTACATCGCCCTTGTATAGACCCTCTATATACTTCTTTCACCTTTCTGCTTTCTCTTCTTTGCTTAGAACAGGGTTTACATCTGAGCTCTTGATATTCATCCAAGTGGTTCTCTTTTCCCCAAAGGTTTCTTTAATTTTCCTCTATGCAGTATCTATCCAACCCCTACTGAGATAAACCTCTACATCGTTACATGTGTCCTCTAACCATCCCTGCTTAGCCATTTTGCACTTCCTGTCGATCTCATTTTTGAGACGTTTGTATCCCTTTTTGCCTGCTTCATTTACTGCATTTTTATATTTTTTCTTTCATCAATTAAATTCAATATTTCTTCTGTGAGCCAAGGATTTCTACTTGCCCTCGTCTTTTTACCTACGTGATCCTCTGCTGCCTTTACTACTTCATCCCTCAAAGCTACCCATTCTTCTTCTACTGTATTACTTTCCTCCATTCCTGTCAATCGTTCCCTTATGCTCTCCATGAAACTCAGTTTATCCAGGTCCCATCTCCTTAAATTCCCACCTTTTTGCAGTTTCTTCAGTTTTAATCTACAGTTCATAACCAATAGATTGTGGTCAGAGCAAACACCTGCCCCTGGAAATGTCTCACAATTTAACACCCGGTTCCTAAATCTCTGTCTTACCATTATATAATCTATCTGATACCTTCTAGTATATCCAGGCGTCTTCCATGTATATATCCTTCTTTCATGATTCTTGAACCAAGTGTTAGCTATGATTAAATTATACTCTGTGCAAAATTCTAGGCTGCTTCCTCTTTCATTTCTTAGCCCCAATCCATATTCACGTACTATGTTTCCTTCTCTCCATTTTACTACTATCGTTTCCAGTCACCTATGACTATTAACTTTGCGTCTCCCTTCACTATCTGAATAATTTCTTTTATCTCATCATACATACCATCAATTTCTTCGTCATCTGCAGAGATAGTTGGCATATAAACTTGTACTACTGTAGTAGGCGTGGGCTTCGTGTATATCTTGGCCACAATAAAGTGTTCACTATGCTGTTTGGAGTAGCTTACCCGCATTCCTGTTTTTTATTCATTATTAAACCTGCACATGTATTACTCCTATTTGATTTTGTATTTATAACCCTGTATTCACCTGACCAAAGGTCTTGTTCCTCCTGCCACCGTACTTCACTAATCCTCCCTATTTCTAACTTTAACTTATGCATTTCCCTTATTAAATTTTCTAACCTACCTTCCTTGTTAAGGGACCTGACATTCCACGCTCCGATCTGTAGAACGCCAGTTTTCTTTCTCCTGATAACGACGTCCTCTTGAGTAGTCCCCCCTTGGAGATCCGAATGGGGGACTATTTTACCTCCGGAATATTTTACGCAGGAGGACGCCCTCATCATTTAACCATACCGTAAAGCCTCATGCCCTCGGGAAAAATTATCGCTGTAGTTTCCCCTTGCTTTCAGCCGTTCGCAGTACCAGCACAGCAAGGCCGTTTTGGTTAGTGTTACAAGGCCAGATCAGTCAATCATCCAGACTGTTGCCCCTGCGACTACTGAAAAGGCTGCTGCCCCTCTTCAGGAACCACACGTTTGTCTGGCTTAACAGATACCCCTCCGTTGTGGTTGCACCCACGGTACGGCTAGCCGGCCGCGGTGGTCTCGCGGTTCTAGGCGCGCAGTCCGGAACCGTGCGACTGCTACGGTCGCAGGTTCGAATCCTGCCTCGGGCATGGATGTGTGTGATGTCCTTGGTTTAAGTAGTTCTAAGTTCTAGGGGACTTATGACCACAGCAGTTGAGTCCCATAGTGCTCAGAGCCATTTGAACCATTTTTGAACGGTACGGCTATCTGTATCGCTGAGGCATGCAAGCCTCCCCACCAACGGCAAGGTCCATGGTTAAAGAGGGGGGGGGGGAGGGGGGGACTTTATTATAGTTGTTATATAGTTCAAACCATTTACGAAGTTCTAAATTTTATGCAGATATGTTCCTTCTTCAATATATATCTTAATTTGTTCATGAACACGTAGGGGAGGAGGAGGGTTATTTACGGGAAATGACATGCTTCTCGATGAATGGATAATTCATTAAGGATACAGGGTAATTTTCCGGCTCAATATTATGTAAAAATCAACACCTATTTCTTTGGGGCACTGTTTATAATGTATATGTTTTACAGATTTTTTGTTGATATCAGGTAATGCAGCACACGTTATAAACAAATTAGAAGTATTTTGAATATTGTTGAACCTGATTAGTGCTATTAAAAGAAACTACAAAGGACTTGATGGAATTTTTTTTCCAAAATGCTTTCTCAAATTTACGTACCTTTTAATCCAATGTTATACATTTGAAGGAGACCAAATTTTTACCACATGTGCATGACATGATGGCTGAGGTACTAGACCTATTTAATTCTTCGTATTATGTATATTACAAGGATAGAAATATCACATCTTACAATTAAATGTTTATAATTTTTGTCCTAATAAAATTCTTATTTTTTCTATAATTTAGTTGATTCTGGAATAAAGCTTAGGTGTACTACATAAGTATCGACTATTGGAAGTTACAAAAAAATTGAGAAATGCTTTACAAACTTTACGAAATATTTTTACCTGAGTTCTGAAAAATACAACTTGCAGGAAATTGCGAATGAAGATATGAGTCCAATTAAGCTGTGCCTCTGGACATTACTGAAGCGTAGTCTTTATCCCGCAGTATTTCTTCAACTTCAAGCTTCCTCTTGGCGTTCCTTTTAGCAGTTCTTGCTTTTTGGTAACTTGAAGAGCGAATCTTTCAGCTACATGCAGCGTTTGTCTGTCCCACGAAAGCAATTGGTCTTCCATATTAGAGCCACATTTTATGCTTAAATTTCTCAGGACTTCCAACCTTCCTATCACTCCATCACTGAAACATATCACTGCATCTAGTAAAACAACTTTTAACGTATTTAATCTTCCAAAAACATTCTTGGGTGATCTTTGACATATGCAATGGTTGAAACTTTCATTTGTATACTGAGTGCCCCCAGGAAATATTTACTAAGCAAAACAGGGTCACTGAGGTCTCTAAAAACTGGTTTTATTTCATTCATAACAGGCTCTGGAAGAGGAAGCTTATGATGGTATATTTGACCACTTTCTTTTGCTTTTTGGTAACCACACAAAAAACCTGCATCTTTAGGGCAAAGTCCGTGAACACGGTGGTCATCTGTGGAAAACTTATGAAAGTAGGTGGCCCATACAGCTTTTCTCATTGCTGTAACATCATTCAGAGGTGCAGTTCGTCTAATGGACAGTCCATAATAACCGTGAAGAAGGTCTATTTCAGTTTCTGTCAATCTGCCTCGGCCAGGCAGAGATTTTCATCAGACAGCAACTTTCCTTTCATTTCTTTTCGTATCTTCCTCAATCTAGCACCCATTCTCTTTTGCACATGTCCACAACACTCCAGTTTTGTTACCAAGTTATCACCATAAACATTGAACTCATTAATTTTATTGAGAGCTTTAGAGTCCCCATCGCCTAGCTACTTCGTATATCTAACATTATAAACGAACACCGACCTCTGAAAGATTTTTAGAGCTCCATCACACTCCATACCTCCACTGTAACCATCATAATTCTTAGGACACCGATGTTCAGTATGTCCGTCAGTGTTACCATGGCAGGTGTGGCAGTACTTAGATACGCACTCAAAATCATAAATATTTCCGTTCTCCAGAGAAATAGCACTTACAACGCCATTCAAGGAACAATGTCCTCAGCATTGACATGTCCCATCAAGTGCAACAGCAATGTCCCTGCACGCTTCATAGATGCTTTCGACACAACCGTCAAGGAAACGAAAAGTGTTTTTATGTATTTTCTGAGCTTACTGGGAGGAGAAGGAAGGTCCATCAAACCACAAAACGTTTGAGCAGCCTTTTCTCCTTTCCCTGTTGCACGCATTGCATACACTAACTTCAAATTCACATCATATGAATTATGCACAATGTTCGAAGTCATTTTCGAGACTGACTTATTGCAGGATCTACACAGAACAACTAATTTTGACGCTAAACCCTTCCTGCTACTTTGTTGTTCAGTTATTTCCAGACAGCCTACAGCATCACATTGTTTACATTTCGCCACTTCGTTTATCAAAGAAGGTCAGATGCCCACATCAACAATAATAAATCCGTCATTGTTAACACAAAAATTTCAACCACCAGGAGGGGTGCCATGTGGGAGTTACTTCCCTGAAGAACTGAAACATAGGTTACTTTCAATAGTGTGGCTTGCTTTTTTTGTGAACTGGTTACCACGGAATTTCCTTTTATTGAATTTCTTGATGCGTGGCATAGGTCGTATTTATTGCATACTAAAGGATATGTACTTCCACAAATATATGTAGCACTTGGGCAACAAACGTTCAGTAACACGTGAAGAAACCGCTTCAGCGAAACAAAAGTAATACTAGCAAATATAATCATTTACAGACACTAGAAACCTGCACTGTTACCAACATATGCAATGAATAATACGTATAATCGCTGGAAACAGAAGGTTCACAGTTCTTTTCGAAATAATACTGGTTTCTGTAACAGAAATTAAGGGGCCTTGCGGGATACATGACCGTAACTTTAAAATTTGATATATATATATATATAGGGTGAGTCACCTAACGTTACCGCTGGATATATTTCGTAAACCACTTCAAATACTGACGAACCGATTCCACAGACCGAACGTGAGGAGAGGGGCTAGTGTAATTGTTTAATACAAACCATACAAAAATGCACGGAAGTATGTTTTTTAACACAAACCTACGTTTTTTTAAATGGCACCCCGTTAGTTTAGGTTAGCACATCTGAACATATAAATAAATACGTAATCAGTGCCGTTTGTTGCATTGTAAAATGTTAATTACATCCGGAGATATTGTAACCTAAAGTTGACGCTTCAGTACCACTCCTCCACTGTTCGATCGTGTATATCGGAGAGCACCGAATTACGTAGGGATCCAAAGAGAACGGTGATGGACCTTAGGTACAGAAGAGACTGGAACAGCACATTACGTCCACATGCTAACACCTTTTAATTGGTCTTTTTCACTGACGCATATGTACATTACCATGAGGGGCGAGGTACACGTACACACGTGGTTTCCGTTTTCAATTACGGAGTGGAATAGAGTGTGTCCCGACATGTCAGGCCAATAGATGTTCAATGTGGTGGCCATCATTTGCTGCACACAATTGCAATCTCTGTCGTAATGAATGTCGTACACGCCGCAGTACACCCTCGACATGTCAGGCCAATAGATGTTCAATGTGGTGGCCATCATTTGCTGCACACAATTGCAATCTCTGTCGTAATGAATGTCGTACACGCCGCAGTACATCTGGTGCACTGTCGCCGCAGGATGCCACAATACGTTGTTTCATATCCTCTGGGGTTGTAGGCACATCACGATACACATTCTCCTTTAACGTACCCCACAGAAAGAAGTCCAGAGGTGTAAGATCAGGAGAACGGGCTGGCCAATTTATGCGTCCTCCACGTCCTATGAAACGCCCGTCGAACATCCTGTCAAGGGTCAGCCTAGTGTTAATTGCGGAATGTGCAGGTGCACCATCATGCTGATACCACATACGTCGACGCGTTTCCAGTAGGACATTTTCGAGCAACGTTGGCAGATCATTCTGTAGAAACGCGATGTATGTTGCAGTGCTCTCCGATACACACGATCGAACAGCGGAGGAGTGGTACTCAAGCGTCAACTTTAGGTTACAATATCTCCGGATGTAATTAACATTTTACAATGCAACAAACGGCACTGATTACGTATTTGTTTATATGTTGAGATGTGCTAACAAAACTAACGGGGTGCCATTTAAAAAAACGTAGGTTTGTGTTAAAAAACATACTTCCGTGCATTTTTGTATGGTTTGTATTAAGCAATTACGCTAGCCCCTCTCCTCACGTTCGGTCTGTGGAATCGGTTCGTCAGTATTTGAAGTGGTTTACGAAATACATCCAGCGGTAACGTTAGGTGACTCACCCTGTATATGTCATTTTTCAATTGAAACCCTATAATGTATATATCAATGTAATCAGGAAAGGCTATATAATTTAATAAAGATTTATCGGTACCCTGTATCCTTAACCCTTTAGGGATGCCTCGCTCTTTCGTTTTCTACTGGATGTACGTTAGGCATCAGGAACTGCCATTGAGACGGATTTTATTAATTAGCTGCATTAACCTGTCACACGAGCTGTTTCAACTGAGTTTCGCTTAACTGAAAATAACTCCGCCGAATAATTTCAATATTCGATAGCCATGTTCAACATTGCTGAAGGCCGGTTTGCAGGCACTCTCTTCCGGACTTCGCTACACTTTCCGCACTGTACCATTTCTTGTTCTTAAGGTGGTGCCTGTATTAACGAGAGCTCTTCTACCAGAAATTTCAACTGGAAGAAACACACACATACGTGTTCTGGTTATTAGACAGACTGCCACATTAAATTCTACTTTTGATTTAAAATTTGCTTACCGGTTGCTTAGCTGTCATGCGTTTCAGATTTACCGTGGAACAATGCCCATTTCGCTGTATTAGCTATATCGAAGTAGATTTATTCATAACGTTCCGTAGAGGTCATCAAGAAGCAAAACATTAAGATACTTGTCAAAAAAGTCTAGTACATCTTAGAGACTAGTACATCTTATAAGAAACTGAAAGATGAAAGACATTTACACATTATTAGCAAAGGATGGAGATGCGCTTACTAATCAATAAAGACACAGCTCAGGTCGATTACTATAATATTAATGACAGTATTAAAGTGAGCAAGAAATTTGAGTACTTACGTTCTGCAAGACGTGAGACAAGAGTGTTAAGAAGACGGCTATACGGTGATTCCCAAGAAGACTATATTACTTACAGATTAAAAGCGAAATTTAATGATAGATACATTCAGTACAACGATATGAGTTAAACAGAATCTCAGAATGATCAGATCTCTGACCATACATTGATTTATTACACTGTGAGCCGAACATCTTCCAATACAAACCTTTTTAATCCCGTTTGTAGTTCTGTATATATTTCCAAAAACAGTTTTATATGTCTCGCCCTGTATTCTTTGTATGTTTTCCTGGTAGTTACTCTCTTTGGTAGTCAACTGCATGGCTGTATGCTTTGTGTGGACGGAACTGTTTTCTTTACACCTACGTTGTCGACATACGGTCAGAAGGGAGTTATATTTCAGCACCTTATGTTCCCACTTCTGTGTGACTTATTTTGTTCTTCATTGCAAGTATTGATGGAAACTGCAGAATACAATGTTTATATTTTCCTAGCATATCCTGATTTATATTGTATTTATTTGGTTTTACAGCTTTGTCTGATGATGATGTATAAACTGTCAATAAATTAATTTGCGACGAAAACTTTTCACAATTCATTGCATGCCAGTTCTGACTGGTCGCCTACCTCATGGATGGAAGCGTATCTCTGTCAAGTGAAGAAACCTCTGCTCTCAGGACACTTTATGACGTAAATAAAAGGAAGATTCAAGAATGGGATTAAATTTCATAGTGAAAGGATATGAATGATAAGATTTGCTGATGGCATTGCTATCTTCAGCGAAACTGAGCACGAAGCACGAGATCTGTTGATTGGAATGAAAAGTCTACTGAGCGCACAGCATGGATTGAGAGCGAACGAAATTAAGCCGAAAGTAATGAGGCGTAGAAGGAATGAGCTCTGAACGTAGAGTCTGGAATCACGAAGTAGATAAAGAGAAGAAATTCAGCTACATTTGAAGCAAAATTTTCGCGTTACGGACTAAGAAAAGAAGAGAGCTAGAAGAGAATGGAAGCAATTGAGTAGTGGAGGTATAGAAGTATGTTGAAAGTTAAATTGATTGATATGGAACTACATCTGCCTTGTGGTGTGTGGCGGAGGGTCGCAGGTTCGAATCCTGCCTCGGGCATGGATGTGTGTGTTGTCCTTAGGTTAGTTAGGTTTAAGTAGTTCTAAGTTCTACGGGACTTATGACCTCAGCAGTTGAGTCCCATAGTGCTCAGAGCCATTTGAACCATTTTTTACTCTGTGTACAACTGCCGCGTCCACCCTATCCTGTTGCAGTCGCGAATAGTTCGCGGGAAGAACAATTGCCAGTAAGCGTTCGTGTGGGCTCGAATCTCTCTAATTTTGTCTTTACGACCCTTCCGTGAGATATACCCTAGGTGGAAGTAATGTATATTTGTCGACTCGTCTAGAAACTTATGCTCTCAAAAGTTTGAAAGTAACCCACACTGTCATGCAGAACGCCTCTTTCGCAGCGTCTGCCACTAGTGTTGGTTGATCATCTATGTTACGCTTTCGTGCTTACTAAACGCACCTGTCACGAAACGCACTGCTCTTCTACGGATTTTCTCAGTTTTCTCTGTCAGTCCTATCTAGTACGGTTGTCTGACTGGAGGGCAAGTATTGGTCGAACCAAAGCTATGTAAACTACCTCCTTTGTTGACGGATTAAATTTCCTGAGGATTCTTCCAATGAATCTTTGTCTGACACCTGCCTTTCCTGCGATTAGTTACAAGAATTTTTACCGAAAAATAAACGAGAAGAAGAACTCGAAGAAACACTGACAAGAAAGAGGAATACGATGATAGAACATAACGGTATTACATTTTCTGTTTGTACCTTCTGTTCAACGTGATGTACAGAAAGTTTAGAGCAGATGATGAATCACCACAAATGAGACTATCTGCTACTAAACCTGACATCAAAGTTCCTAACGCTCCTAGACATCTTAGTTCACAAGTCGCTGCTCCTATCGTTCCTGCAGTACGTTACCATATGGCGGTGGACGTAGCGATTTCAGACATTCAGACCAGAATTGTGTACTGCACGTGACACACCACTTGCCTAGCTTCAGTGGCGAAGTTTCTACTATGAGAATCTTCAGTATACCACGTCCATCCGGCTCCCTCTCTGCCGGCAGCCATCTCTTGGACAGTCTACTGAACAATCCTAAAACCACCACCTCCAGCAATTTGGACACAGTCCATAATTCCACACCTGCAGTGATGGTAATAACATTTAATGAGAGACTGGGTTGAAGGGTACAGACAGCCACATATAATGCAAAAACGACCTGATCAGCTTTCATGTTATATTTTCGTTGATTTATGTAATATAACTTTACTGACAGCTATCAGCTGGTGGTTTTCTGACCAGTGTTTATGCTACTCTAGTATACACTATCATTTATACCAGGGCCGGCCAGAAATTCTGCACGCGTGCGATGCTCTTGCACATGTGCAACTTCCGGGTCACAGCGTGCACGCCGCAGCCGTCAGCGTTCATGTAGTGCATGTTTCTACGCACAGATGTCGCTCCTCTGTTACACAAAGTGCGTTATCAACACCTCGTATGTATATCACAACCGGGGCTGTAACTGTAAGACCTGTTGCTTCATCGAGCGCAACAGAGAAAGCAACAAAGCATTTATCCTTATTTATTAGCTGCCTGTGCAGATCGCCTGCCATAGCACTGATACGTCTTGTCACTGTTTGTTTGGATAGACTGATTTCTTGAAACCTCCTAACGTTCGTGGGACACACAAGTTCTGCAGCATCAATAAGACACCCTTTCACAAACTCCCCTTCGGAAAAGGGTTTCCCAGATTGTGCAATTCTTAATGCGATTTTAAAACTTGCTCGCAGTGAAGATTTAGTGTGCTTGCCATTCTGGAAAATTGAAAACAGTACATTGTACAGCGTACAGTAAAACAGACATAAATGTAACACAAGAAACTAAGAGTTCAAGGAGTATCAGTTACTTTGAAGTACAGTAAAATCGAGTTGATGTGTCTCATCCATTTTCTGAAGGACATTTAATCTTGCTTGCCGTTCTTCACTGTTGAGTACACTACACTCGTCAATGTGATACGTATTGTAATGTCTTTCAGTTGAAAACTTACTCTGGACGCCTATTATTAGGCGGCACGGCAAACACTGTGAGTTTTCACCAATTGCTACAAAAAAGAATTGCAGTTCCCAGTCATTTTTCAACGACTGAGAACATAGATCTCCCGTCCATTGCTTTTTCACAGTACTTGCCATTTCTCAGTACTTCTCTGTTACGGTTACGGTCACCAGGGGCAAACGAGACTGGATATGTTGCGCTCTTGCTTGTACCACAGGGAAGTGGAGCCGCCGCCGTTCATTTAGGACACATGTCTAATAACAGATGTTGCTGTCGCACACGTGCGCACATGTGCAGCACTTCCGCACGTCTGCACACTGTGCAGCGTTTGGCCGGCCCTGATTTATACACTGTCCAGTCACATTAATATGATCACCGTCCATGTACGAGGTCACCATGAAATAACCACTCACAGTCGGCATGTGACAGCACTGGCAATGGAGTGTGTATAAAGCATGTCGTGATGGGGGGGGGGGGGGGGAGAGGGGACGCCGCAAAATGGAAAACAGTTCAGTAGTTGTCGTAATGTGGAAACGGAGCGATCTATCTGACGTCCAAAAGGGCATGACAATTGACTTACGGGCCAAGTGTGGAAGCGTTCCGAAGCGACTAAGTTTGTGTAGTGTTCGCGTGCTGCCATGCCATGCTTAAAGCATACCGTGCGGTGCGGTGCGTGCCAAAATGACACATCCGAAACTGGCGCCGACACAGCTGTAGTGCAGCACGGGTCATCGGGCCATAGACGAAAGTGGTGAACGACGGCTGCGAAAATCAGACTGGCGAACAGGCGTGCAACTGTTGAGGAACGGACCGCCCAGATGAACCAGGAGGCTACCAAGAGTGTCTCCTCAACGACCGTTCAGCAGAAGTTGCTGCGTTGGGCCTCCGCAGCAGGCGCTTGGTTCGTGCACCCATGCTGTCTACTGTTCATCGGTGACAAAGGCTGGGATTTGCACATCAGTACCACCATTGGAAGTCCCACTGAGTGGCAACAGGTGTGGTTTCCAGATGAATCACGTTTTATGTTGCATCAGACAGAAAGCAGACATCCTGCAACAATTGTCAGAACGATCCAGGTCGGCGGAAGGAGCGTTATGGTCTGCGGATTTTTGTCGTGGAAGTCCCTGTATGATTTAGTTATTCTGTAAGGCACAATGGATCAGAAAATGTATGCATCTATCCAGAATGAGATTTTCACTCTGCAGCGGAGTGTGCGCTGATATGAAACTTCCTGGCAGATTAAAACTGTGTGCCGGACCGAGACTCGAACTCGGGACCTTTGCCTTTCGCGGGCAAGTGCTCTACCCACTGAGCTACCCAAGCACGACTCACGGCCCGTCCTCACAGCTTTACTTCTACCAGTACCTCGTCTCCTACCTTCCAAAATCTCATTCTGGAAACATCCCCCAGGCTGTGGCTAAACCATGTCTCCGAAATATCCTTTCTTCCAGGAGTGCTAGTTCTGCAAGGTTCGCAGGAGAGCTTCTGTAAAGTTTGGAAGGCAGGAGACGAGGTACTGGCAGAAGTAAAGCTGTGAGGACGGGCCGTGAGTCGTGCTTGGGTAGCTAGGTTGGTAGAGCACTTGCACGCGAAAAGCAAAGGTCCCGAGTTCGAGTCTCGGTCCGGCACACAGTTTTAATCTGCCAGGAAGTTTCATATGCATCTATCCTTGGGGACCATGTCAAAAAGTACATTCAGTTTGTTCTTCCTCGGCACGATGGCATCTAGTAGCTGGACAATGAATATCTCACACAACTTTTAGTGTACGTGCCTGGTTCTGAGAGTACCAGGGTAGGTTTACCATATCCTCCTGGTCACAAAACTCCCAGGGTTTAAACCCAATCGAGAATCTGTGGGACCATCTCGACTGGGCTGTTCATGCCATGTATCCTCAACTGAGAAACTTAGTCAAGAGCTAGTCAAGGCTCTGAAGTCGGCATGGTTCGACATCCCTGTCGATAACTCCCAGCACTTCGTTAACTCTCTTCCTGTTCGTCTCGGGCTGCAAAGGGTGGTTATTGACGCCTTTGATGGGTAGTCCCGTTAATGTGACTGGACAGTGTATATATGCTCTCTGTCCTTCAAGCTATTACGGTGGGAACATTATGAAGCACTCTGCTTTGAGTGGGTAGTGATATACGAGTGGAAATGAGAACTACGGTACTTTCTTGCTGTTTGTTTCTAGTTACTAAGTCGTTGCTTATCCTTGGAATATTGTATGGAAGACGCCGCTGTGAAGTCAAGAAGCGTTTCGGCAATTCGCCGCATTTTAGGAATACGTTTGCAGATTGGGTAGAACATCTCATTCCGGAATTTATTTTTTACAAATCCTAGTGAAATTCTGCAAATCACGTGCCTTTTTACATTTACTCTTTACTGATACGCTGCGTTATTGGATGAATGATCCCGTTCACAAGTCCCTTTAGTACAGCCCTTAATAACTCTGTCAACACTTGGTACACCTGGCTGCCTTTCATTGAATAGCGTGACATTTTTGATCTTTCGAACATAAGCGGTATAAATCTTTCTATAAATCCAACAGGTAATCCCATGGGGTTTCCGTAAACTTCTGAACTGGATTGCTGCTGAGTACCCGGAATACCCCATAATCGTGACAGAGAACGGCTACTCGGACTGGGGCGAACTGGATGACAAAAATCGTACGGACTACTACACGGTGAGTATATAGTTGTCGTTACGTTTGTATAATCAGAGATGAGGCTCCGATAACTGTACACTTGCAGACAAGTACAATGGAACTGATACAAATAATTATCACGTTAATGACAGTTCAAAATGATACTTTCATAGGATTTTTTTTTCAAATACGATTTTAATACTAACTGTGTTAAGTACTTTGCTAACGGACGTAAGAATCAAACTATTTGTGTTTGGCTACTGTCATGAGGCGTGCCTATGAAGGTACTAGGCATTAAAGTAGTGTTTCGTTCGTTCTGAGATAGAGGTTTCTTCGAGTAACTATAGCAATATCTAAGTGCATGGTGGTGCTGGTGTGCTTGTGTGTGTGTGTGTGGTGTGTGTGTGTGTGTGTGTGTGTGTGTGTGTGTGGTCTGAACTTGCTTTATGTTTGCTGTGCACCATTTGTTAAATGTTTCATCTTAACTGCCAAATGCGTTCGTAAATTATAGTTTTGAGGAAACGGTCAACAGAAGAGATACATTTGAGGAATGACAATCCAGCAGTCAGGGTGACCATTGAGACTCTCAATCGCAGCGGCTCATTAGCTCGTTTTATTCCACATAAAACGATTTCAACCAAAAAATTCTGTTTCGTATCCTCCCAATTAAAATCCTTGGAGTTGTCGAGTGAATACTTCGTGTGCTGTCTCATCTAACCGATTGCTGAAAGTTTCAATGTATGACCGTTAGATTGCCCACTGTTGCGGAGTTGTCTGTTAACTGTCAATACGATTACACAATCCGCAAAAAATTGCAGCAAAATGTTAGTGACTTCTTAAAACAGCACGTGGATCGCTGCTGAGCGCTACTGACGGAACAGAACTGGTCCGAGTCTCTGATGATCCATCATGGACATGGGACATCGGCTGGTCAAGTAATTATCAAGGATGTTCGCCAACATCCGTGGTATTTGAGATGTTATTTATTTTATTTTATTTTGACTGCCAGTTTTGACATTCCACTATACCATCTCCAGGCACAATATGCATCTCTCAAAAATAAACGATATTGTCATGCAGTGCCATATATTCCTGGAGGTCGTGATTTCAAAACTTAAAAACGCAGAACAATCAATCCGTATACAAAGTGCTTCATTCCAAGAGTTGATTGCAGTAAGTTGGTCGTTAAAAGATGCTAAGGGAAAGCCAAAGGAGACGAGCTTCACGCTTTCTCAGTGACTATTTCAAACCCTCACGGGAAGTGCTGCTGTCAGTTAATACAGGTCAATGTCAACCATTTTTCTAGGGATCATTGCGAAGGAACTTACATTTGGTGCACATACGAACTCGAGTGCCTAACAAATAACCATTGTTCACAGCATCGCATAAAGCTGCCTACTTCAGAGGGCCAAATAACACAGAAGCTGGACAAAAGCAGACTGGCGGCGCGTAGTGTAGCCTCTTTTAAAATGGTGCAAGGCACTGAGTGCATCGACCCCCTACGAGTTGTCTACCCCACAGAGCGTGGAATAACTCCATTAAATTGTCGAAGCGTATAGGTCACGTCGGCAATTTGAAAGGGATTGGTAGCTCATCTTGAGACTGAAGTGGTACGCACAAACATGGGAAAATTATCTGAAACCCCTGCGAGCACAGCCAGGAGAGTCTTTGGCCACGCTTCTGCCGAAAAAACAGTCCATTGCGTTTTACACTGCATCACCTTCAAATGTCGGTAATATTTTACTGTATAATGTACTTCAGTGAAAGAAATTCGGCGTTGCATCTTCGTACTGTTATTGCAAGGTAAATCAGTTCCTAATGACTAATTCAAAGGCTGTATTAGTATCATTTTTACCACTTGTCTTTTCTCATTTGAGATAGCAATGTTGTGGCAATGAGTAAAGTTTGAAATATTTAATTGTGCATGGTTTTTCAGAGCTACTTAGCAGAAATGCTTAAAGCAATCAACATTGATGGCAACAACGTGATTGGCTACACGGCTTGGAGTCTCCTTGATAACCTCGAGTGGACTGATGGCTTTACGTAAGTAGTAAATCATATTTGAGATATGGCCATGGTAATTCGATTACAACGCTTTTGTCTTTATCTCTCTTGCTACTCAATGTGTTTGTGAGGAAGTTGGAGTGCGTGTCGCATGAAGGAAGTAACAGTTCACACCACCTGCTTAAATCAAGTCTGCTGCTTCTCCATTCTATGAATTATGGTATAGATTCTAAGCAAAGGCAACGAAAGAAACTCCAGACGTAGGAATAGGGTTTCCAGAAGAACGGTAGGACACACAAGAAGAGGCAGGAAAACAAATATTGGAATAAGGACGGAAGTACAAAGAATAATTCTTTATTGCGAGACCTGCAGCATGTTACATTACGACATTATGCAGAGAATTGGCAGGCAGTATGCTGCTCGATATTTTATTTTAATATACAAGCTTATTTCCGATTTATTGCCTTCATCAGTACGTATCCTCACGTTGTAGATTGACATGTGTCAACTCTGAGTAAACTATTTCTCGTGCCTGTAGTTGTTGGGTGAAATATTTCTTTCAGTGACCGATTAAAGCTGTTCGATAATTTTCTGTCGTACGTATATTAAAATATGTATTTTTATTTAATAGTTATAGAAAGCAAGTTTCATATCTAGTTGTTTGCTCAAAGGTACTTCTGTTGTTCCGCGTCGTGTAACAGCACTACTTACAAAAGTGGGAAAATGTTATTGAATTAGGATGAAAGTAAGCAATATCAAAATGAAGATTATCAGAAAATATGATGGTTCCGCCAAATAATCATTGCAAGCGCAGTCTATACAGAAAATTAAATATTTGACGTACTTCGCAACTTTGGTAACGGAAAATGCAAACTGTGTTGAAATAAGTTGAATGTGTATGGGTAAAATAGCTTTGGACAACAGGAATGCTATTTTGATTGCAAACAGTATTTCAGTAGAAGTAAGAAAGATATTTGGAAAGAGTTTTATCTGGAGTGTAATGTTTATGGCAGTTAAACATGGGCGGTTAAAATGCAAGAAATAAGGTTCTGGCCAAAAATGCTAAAACTGAAATGGACTGGTATAGTGAGTCAGTAAACACTTTAGAAAGGCAGGAGAGGAAACAGGAATAAGAGAAATCATGAGAACAAGAAAAACATTTTTGGTGGTGAATATGTATTGAGAAGACATTTTGTGATATAAAGATTCGCTAAAGGAGAGATTACAGCGAAAAGAGAGAAAGAAAGAAGATGGTTTATAAAAGTGAATAACATAAATAAAAAAGCTACGAATGGATTACTCAAGATGTATGGGACTGAGGAAGGTGAAGAGCGTGTACAAGGACTGAGGAAGATGGAGACTGGTACCTGCGGAATGGCCATAATTGTTCCTTTGGTTAATCAGTAACACAAGTTATGATAATGAGAAACGAGGCATACGCAGTCTAAAACAAACAGAACACACACACTTATTTAAGTCAACCCTTCCGTATTAATGTCACCCCCAGAAATACTATACTCTGATTAGAACATACTATACTCTGATTAGAACATACCATACTCTGATTAGAACTATTTGTTATCTGACCTTCGTCACATGGCCCAGTAGCATTGAAACGTCGAGGGTGAAATGATTCACACGCCCCTCTTACTCGGAAATGATGTCAAAATGACATGTACGTATCCAGCATTGACACCAACTGCTCCCATGCGATTATGGATCCTCGGGAATCGCAGAAACACAGGCTACACTGTGTGATCAAAAGTATCCAGACACCTGGCTGAAAATGACTTACAAATTCGTGGAGCCCTCCTTCGGTAATGCTGGAATTCAATATGGTGTTGGCCCACCCTTAGCCTTCCTGACAGCTTCCACTCTCGCAGGTACACGTTAATCAGGTGCTGGAAGGTTACTTTGGGAATGGCAGCCCTTTCATTACGTAGGTATCGAAGTCGGTCGGTGTGACCTGGCACGAAGTTGGCGTTCCTAAACATCCCAAAGGTGTTCCATGGGATTCAGGTCAGGACTCTGTGCAGGCCAGTCCATTACAGGGATGTTATTGTCGTGTAACTAATCCGCCACAGGCCGTGTATTATGAACAGGTGATCGATCATGTTGAAAGATGCAATCGCCATCCCCGAATCGCTGTTTAACAGTGGGAAGTAAGAAGGTGCTTAAAACGTGAATGTAGGCCTGTGCTGTGATAGTGCCACGCAAAACAACAGGGTGTGCATCCCCCCTGCATGAAAAACACGACCACACCATAACACCACCGCCTCCAAATTTTACTGTTGGCACTACAAACGTTGGCAGCTGACTTTCACGGGCATTCGCCATACCCACATCCTGCCATCGGATCGCCACATTGTGACCGTGATTCGTCACTCACTCAACGTTTTCCCACTATTCAATCGTCCAATTTTTACGCTCATTACACCAAGCGAGGAGTCGTTTGGCATTTACTGGCGTGATGTGTGGCTTATGAGCAGCCGCTCGAACATGAAATCAAAGTTTTCTCAGGTGTCTGCCTATTACACATTACGACCCTCTTCAACTGTCAACGGTCTCTGTCAGTCAACAGACGAGGTCGGCCTATATGTTTTTGTGCTGTACGTGTCCCTTCACGTTCCAATTCACTATCATATCGAAAAAAAAAAACACCTAGGGATGAGTAGGAGTGTGGAAATCTCGCGTACAGACGTATGACACAAGTGACACTCAATCACCTGACCATGTTCGAACTCCGTGACTTCCGCGGAGCGCCACATTCTGTTCTCTTACCATGTGTAATGACTACTCAGATCGCTTATATGGAGTACCTGGCAGTGGATGGCAGCACAATGCATCTAATATAAAAACACGTGTTTTTGGTGATATCCGGATACTTTTGATCACATAGTGTAAATGTTCATTTCACAGCAATGTAAACTGTCCTCTTAAATTCACGCCTAGTCACAACCCCTGAAATATCAACATATTGCAAACCAAACAGCCAAATATTTGTGACTATGAAGAATATACATGTTACTATTACTCATTTCACTTGCAGCAATTTAAGCTGTCCTCTTAGGTTCCTGCCTGACCACAACCTAGGAAAACGTGATATATTGGGAAATAAAGAGCTAAGTATTTGTGATAAGTGAGGAATACAAAAGTCATTGCTGGTCGTTCCCTTCAAGTAATTTCAATCTTCGTTTTCTAATCACAATTTCTGAGAGAGCGCACCATCCCTGGCGGGCCGCTTGAATTTACACGAGCAACGGCCTGATCAGCTAACTTCAATGCTAATTAACAAGGAAACGACGCTACGTATCGATTTTTTCTTATTAATTACTTCTCAGGCACACTACCCTTCAACGCCCTTAAAGCTTTTCAGACTGTTTCTGACCACCCTGTATAGTGTGCTATTGGTGTTGTCGTTGGTTTGCTGTCGATTGTGATGGGCATCACCGAACCGTTGATACGGATTCACTTTCTAACCTGTATTCCTATTCATGATGGATCCTACTCCGTTACACCGTTTTCTGCTATCACTGTTATTAACTTATATTCGTCCCTTCAGAAGCTCTTATCATTTTACGATTTGACTTCACTAACCTCCATCGTATCTAGATTGAAACTTTGCATTTCCCTTTGCAAATTTTCCAGCGTCCCTACCACGTTACCCTTTTCTTGCTTATTTAACTTTTTTTTACCATGGTTGATTTCCATTGGCAGTCCCCTCCAGGGGATTCGAATGCAGAACTAATCCAAAATTTTTTGTCAATGGAGAGATCATCAAGACGCTTTTTCAATTACAGTCCACATTTATCAGTGACTAACCTCGAATCCCGTACTCAGAACGTTTTGATCTCCAGTCAAAGACAATACCACTAAGCCGCTGTTAAATTACATCCTACAACTAATTGAGGACGTTAGGTGTAAGTGGTACTCTGAGATGAAGAAGTTTACACTGGAGATGATATCGTGTCAGGTCGGCTCAAACCGAAGGACTGATGAACACTCAAAGGAAAGTCTACAATGGACCTGTAATACTTACATCTCCTTGCTAAAGGACACTTTCAAACTGGCCGAAACGTTGGTTTCATAAAGAGTATTCCAACGCAGTATTACTGATGAGAATTAATGGTATAAGCAATCATGCGGCTGTTATAAAACGCAGCGGTTCAGCAGTTAAAGAAAAATGTAGATATCTGTGCGTATTGTGTCCAGTGAGAATGAAAAAACTTGCATCACACTTAGAGATCATCAACATCATCATCAGAGATCAGTTAATTTCCATAATTATGTTGCTTGTTCTGTACTGTATCAGAGTAAATGAAAATGTTTTAATGTACCGTCTCTTTTGATCTATCACGTTATTTGAAGCCATAATATTTGCTTCGGTATTTTAGTTATACAGGGTGAGTCACTAACTATTGCCACCAAGTATAACTCCGAAAGTATGATAGGAGCTGAAAAGTTTGTGAGACAAAAGTTGCATGGGACAACGGAGGCCATAATATGACGTTGGTTTTTTGTTGCTAGGTGGGGTCGCTTCAGAGATATGAAGTTTAACTTTTTTTTCTGGGATGCTATAGTTTTCTGATAGCGGCTATCGAGACGAATCCAATGATGTGTAACAGTAAGGTCTTTGAAGGTCAACGAAGGTCACAAAGGTGGCGTGAACGTCCATTTACAGAAGGTTTTAGAAGTGATGACCATTGGTACAAATGCAGTGCTACAGTCTTCTTATCATGGATTGAGTGGTATTCCTTATCACATCGGCACTTATCGAAGCATATGCTCTGATAATTCTCTCTCGCACATCTTCAGGTGTAGTTGGAACGTCTTTGCAAACAATGTTTTTTACGAATCCCCACAAGAAAAAATTCAGAGGCGTCAAGTCTGGCGAACGAGCCGGCCACGACCCGTCTTCTCCGCGTCCAGTCCAACGATTTGGGAATTGTCCCTGCCTCTCTTTTCTAGCCAACAGCGAAAAATGTGCCGGACACCCATCGTGTCGATACCACATTCTGTCCCTTGTTCCAAAAGTTATTTCTTCCGGTAACAGACCTAATGTTTCTTGCAGGAACGTGGTGTACTTCCTACCATTAAGATTTTCTTCGATGAAATAGGGGCCTATAATTCTGTCCTCCAGAATCCCACACCATACATTCACCGTCCACGGTTTTTGGTGTGCAACTTGCCGCAGACAACACGGATTTTCAGTTGCTCAATAACGCATGTTATGGATATAAACATTTCCATGATTCGTGAATGTAGCCTCGTGAATAAATAAAATCAAGTTAATAAATTTGTCGTCCCTCTGAATCTGAAGTTGAGCCCATCGGCAGAATTCAATGCGACGCATACAATCCGTACCAGTTAATTCTTAGTGGAGTCTGATATGGTAAAGATGATATTTATGACGATGCAGAACACGAACAACACTACTCTGGCTCATGCCAGAGTCCCTTGCGATTTGACGCGAACTAACACAAGGATTTCGAACCACAGTGGCAAGAGTACCAATTTCCGTTTCCTCCTTAGTAACTTTCCTTTGGCGGATATGTTTCCGATGCGTTAAAGATCCAGTTGTTCTCAATTTATCATACACATATTTAAATGTACGACGTTAGGGTGAGTACATTGAGGATATCTTTCAGCGTATAAGTCCCTAGCTCTCACTGAGCTTCGTTGGCATTCTCCGTAAATGATAATCATATCGGCTTGTTCTAAGGAGCAATACATCATTCACATTCGCTTGATGCGACGATACTAGTCTTACGGTTACTAAACCATTGAAAGGTTTTTACATGTCAATGACGCGTTTGATGGATACGCCGTATTCGACGAATATTTACTTTTAGCACGATATGCGAGAGAGCATTGTTAGAGCATGTGCTTCGATAAATGTCGAAGTGATAAGCAATACCGCTCAATCCATGATAAGAAGATTGCAGCACTGCATTGATACCAATGGTCATCACTTCGAACATCTTCTGTAAATGGATGTTCTTGCCACCTTTGTGGCCTTCGTTGATCTTCAAAGACCTTACTGTTACATATAACTGGATTCGCCTCGATAACCGCTATCAGAAAATAAATACCAAACTATAGTATACCATAAAAAAAATTTGACCTTGATATCTCCGACGCGACCAAAGATAGCAACAAAAGCTAGCGTCATATTATGGCCCCCGTTGTCCCATGCAACTTTTGTCTCAGAAACTTTTGAGCTCCTGTCATACTTTGGGAGCTATTCTAGGTGGCAATAGTTAGTGACTCACCATGTTTCTTTCATCATCTTTTTACATGATGAAGGTACGATTATTATTTCTGGGTCTGTTTCCCGGAATATTCAGTTGGTCCAAATGATATAAGTTGACAACTCCCAAAAATAATATTCTGCGATATCTGAGACATAAAGACGTAGGCACTGTGTGTTCAAAAGTTGTGACTGAATGTAAATATAGAAACGATAATGATCTGTTTGGTGATACATTTACTTTGAAATTACTAATGTTGCCTTTTTTTTCAGCATAAAATTCGGCCTGTATCAGGTCGACTTCAACGATCCCGAAAGGCCCAGGACGGCGAAGGATTCAGTGCAGACAATGGCTCAGATATACGCTAGCAAAGAATTGCCTATAGAATTCTTCGAGTGATAACACCTTTCACGGTTTATGTAGAAAGACACCTTTGTCCAGCAATAATGAAAAATTCATATGTGGTTTTCTTCTACATGTGACTAAAAACGTTACGTACTTTCAACATAAAAGAATGTTGTCGGCTGTTCTGATATCTGTCTTATCGTTTATGATTTTTTATGGCATGTTTCCAGAGTTGCTTCAGCAGCGAATGTATCATATGCATGTGTGCACGCTTAATATTCTATGAGGCTTACTGTTGCAATTGTCCATTGATTTGAAAATACAACTGAAACAACTTAAGACCTACTGTCCTTAAGGCTGAAAACGACATATCGCAGCCTGTAGTGTGAAGTCTGAGACAGTGTGGCGTACGTAGCATGTCACATCATTAACAAATTTTAGGTATGCACAAAGAGACTTCAGAAAGTAAGTTACAAGTGATTATGAGAGGGCAGATAGCCTTTATTAACTATTGCACCACTCTTTAAGCTGCGTAATACATTTCAGCATTGTCATCCAGTCACTGCGATCAACAGTCGGAACATTCTAACAATTCATACTATTTCTTGACGACGGAAATCCGCTCTTTGGTCACAGAGCCACTTGAGGACCGCTGTGTGAACGTTCTCGTCGTTGGAAAACCTCTTTCTCCAAACCCCAACTCCCCCCCCCCCCCCCCCCCCCAGCCAACATAAGCATCATCCAAGTCTGTGCTACCTTAGTCAAATTCCAATACAGTTGGATGAGACGTTGCATTTGGTCCATATACTCTCAAAATTTTACGGTGAGTATGTGTGCAGTTTAGAAGTTTCTCCCTGTAAGACTCGTACCGTCCTGCGTATTTCAGCTTTGGAGTACGCGTACAGTTCCTTCAGCATTTCACTGCAGACTGTGTAGGACCTGTTATCTGCATCGAAGCAGTACTCTGTCTGCAGGAAATCCAGAACACGTACTCTCTTCTGACAAGGCGCCACTACTGTTGCGCAATGATATTAACGTTAGACGACAAGTGAAACGTAGTTCCTGAAGGCCCGTCGTAACTTACGACAGCTGTATCTTTACTGCAAATACATTCGCAGACCCGTTACTTATGAATAGAAAGATATGAACCATAAAGCAGCAGCTTGTCTCGAATCACCAAAACCAATATTGTAAGCAAAATTGTGTTGCTTATGATATGAAGAAACACAAAATTTCCAAAATGTGTCTTTCACTCTGTTCTGAAACTTCTAGGCACACTATAATTGTGTGCCTCATCAGAACTCAGACCTAGAACCCTGCCTTTCGAGGGCAGTAATCTCACCGGAAGCTGTCACTACACGGAGATGGAGAAGGGTAACAGCAGATCTAAGACTGTGAGGACGATTTGTTAGTTATAGGATTTTATAGGAAATTCGTTGACATTATCAGCGCATGTGTTCGAAATGTTTGCACCAACCCGAGATGAAATATAATCTAGTAGAGTAGAAAAAAGTTACAGAATCTCCTCCATCAGGATTTTCCATTTTTGGATTTCCTCTATGAAGACTACAGAGCTCACTCGTTGGATGCTGTATCTACAGGGTGAAGATACTAGAAGAGTCGTACTCGGATGACCGCAGTCTAATTTTAAAATACGATTAAGGTGAGCTCAGCACAACAGACGTACTGAACGCATACAAAAAATCCAGCGGAGTCAAAATTAACGAGGACCAAAGACGCGCCAGAGCCAAAATTAATGTGACGTTGGACCCAATTCTCTATCTCTGGACACCCATGACTTCATAGAGTGAGCAAAAATACATTTAGATGACGATAACCACAGGGAATCCTACGTATGTATTAAGATTTAATTGGATGGCAAAGATACAGTCCAAGAGCTAAGACATCCGAAGTCTACATAGACTACAAATAGCTTATTGAATTAATGCGTACGTATTTTTTGGGTTGAATCATGTAGGTGTTGTCCTGCCTATAACTGAAAATTATGCAAGTGTAGCAACTCTGTAGCAACTCTGTGGATTGTGCATTATTATTATTATTGTTATTATTTTGCCAACAAAACCACCCAGTATATCCGAGGGTGAGGGGGGTTGAGAAATCCGCACCAACAAACGAAGACACTAAGGAAAAGTGTTGGGAACATTGCGGAAAAGATCTTGCTGAAGTATCAGCCACCAGATTTAATATCACCGATTTATACTGGACCCAGAAGCTCATCTGACAAACAGGCTGAATATGCTACACAGTATAGCACACATGGGTGTGTACATATTACGTCAGTAAGCATGATAAGCTCTGAGACTTTCCTACAGACTTTCGTACTGTTAGCTAAGGCTGTATTTACGTTTTCTTTCTCTAATCTGAACGAATGAAGCATTCTATAACTAATAGGGTTGACATTCTTCCCTCCAGAAATCAGTACGTAATTTTTATCAGACTATGGTGAGGGTATACTCATGTGTAAAAACTACGTGTGCATCACGTGATTTTTTACTCCCTACTAGGCCCTTGTTGTGCATAACTGAAGCCTGAACTATCAAAGTGTTCCTATAACTCTCCACCATATAGTAGGTGTCGAAAACTCCGCATCGAATATCATCAAAGAGCTGTCTGAGCCTCTATTTTAAGTTCTGCACCCAGCACCAAACTGAAGCATTATGGGATAGACGGGTTGGGTATGTTTTTATGTCAATGAAGTTATTTTTCTTGAAAAATTACGAAGTTTTTTGGAGAGTTTCTTGGAAACGATTACTACTGTATTACCGTTATCTGCTTTGAATACTGACATGTTGTCTCATTCTATTCTTTCACAAATGATACTGATATTTTCGTTTTACTTGTTGTGGAATTTATTAATTATTGTTATTAATTTTGCAGGTTTTTCTGGTAATGTCGTCCTGTTCTACATTAGTAATTTAACTTCTCTACCCCTAGAATTGAAGTTAAATTAATACGACTGAATAATATCTAGTTATTTGAAAGGAAACTTTAGGTGAGAGAAGTGGCTTCCCCAACACTTTTACACAATTATCTCCCACTTTTCTAGGCGTACAGTTAATTATTCCTACTGGAATAAAAGTTCTGTGGCTCTGCAGAATACCGGCTATCGTCGACTAATTTCGTAATCAGAGGCACATCATATGCCGTGGGGAAGCCGTCATGCGTGCTATGACGTGCTCACTCTGCAACATGGCAATCAGTGTCTAAGTTGTGTATCAATTTCGATGAAGTCCAGAAATTAATGTCTTAAAATAGAGGATAAACGACCGCGGTGTAGGCTCTACTGATTTCTCGAGATACAAAGTGCCGAGCCACAAACAAGGGAGAAGTTAAAATTGCGAAAGAACTGAACGTACCTTTTCCAGTAATGAAATTATGATTTCCATAAACGATTTTCCTAGCTACATTACAGTACACATCCTCTTGTATGAAATTACAGGTTATCACAATTAATCAAATTTCATTTCGTATCAAGATGGCAGCTTACAACAACGCCGCTAATTACAATTCCACTGCGATCCTACTCACGGCAATTCTCCGTCAGGAGTAGTCAGTTCACTGTACATGCAATGTTCCACATACGATCCACAGAGTTTTTATATTACCAGTCAGAGATAATTTGTCTCTTGCTGTTATAAGGAGTCTTTGAGTGATATAAATTACTTTCGAGGAGGACCAAAGAAATCCCTGAAATATATATCTGCATTCTTTCCTGATTCGCGATATTCGGAACACAGCAATGGAAGATCATAATAAATTCGGGTCTTCCCATTAGGGAGCCTTATTCCTGAGTGAAACCATGGGAAACCTCGAAATACAGACTCTCAACAACCTTCACTCATTCGCGGTGTTTGGATAAGGAGGATATTGAAATTTTGAAAATTAGCATGTACAAATCACCTTAGGTGTTTTAAAACGTTAACCAATTTCGTTTGATCAAGCGCGTGAATGTTCATATTACTAATAGAGAATAAACTACAGCTTGTCTGTTTAAAATAGTTCAGTGAACAACAATAACAATCTGTTGACTTGAATAGACGGATTCGTTGAAGGTTGATGGAGTTGGTTGACAGATGGGTACTGGATGCTGACTGGAACTGTTGGAGATGGATGCAAGACGAATCCTGCAGGAACCAGGTTGTAGAGGAGTTCCCATTTCTCTACAACATCACGGCACCGGACAGGACCAATAGGCGACATGAAACAATTTCAAACACTGCATCAATCGGAGATCTTTACTTTATACACTGCAAAAGAGCGGGTTAGTAGCATATTTCTTCATCGCATCCTTCATGAATTCAGTAGGTTCGGAAGAGGTATGATCCACTGCAGTGCCCAATGTATAGAGATACATTTTATCTATTTTAAATAAGTCACGAGTCTTGCCGCTGTTCTTTGGACTTCCTCAATGTCTTGAATCAGACCCAACTGATAAGGGTCCCATACAAATGAACAATACTCTAAGACTGGACGAAGTAAAGTAATGTAAGCAATTTCCTTTGTTGAAAGACTGCATCGCTTCAGGATTCTACCAATAAACCGCAATCTAGAGTTCGCCTTACCCGATACTGGTGTAATCTGATCGTTCCATTTGAGATCATTTTGAATAGTCACACCCAGATACTTGACGGATGTTACCGCTTCCAAAGACTGGACATTTATTTTGTACTCTTACATTAATGTGCATTTTCGCTTTGTTAAACGCAGTAGGTTACACTTACTAATACTGGGAGATAACTAAGAGTCACTACACCAAGCATTTATTTTCCGCAAATCCTCATTGATTTGTTCACAGCTTTCAAGTGATACTACTTTCCTCTAGACTACAGCATCATCGGCAAACAGTCTAATGCCGCTGTCAATACCATCAATCAGATCGTTTATGTAAATTGTAAAAAGCAGCGGACCTAGTACGCTGCCCTGGGGCACACCGAATGTTACTCTTGTTTCTGTTGAAGTCTTCCCATTCAGGACGACATACTGCTCTCCGTCTGTTAGAACACTATCTATACAACCGTATATGTCATCGGATAGACCGTAAACGCGCACTTTGTGGAGCAAGCGACAGTGCGGAATTGAGTCGAACGCCTTTCGAAAGTCGAGAAATATGGCATCAACGTGGGAGCCGGTATCTAGAGCCTGTTGTGTATCATGAACAAAGAGAACCAGCTGTATCTCGCATGACCGCCATTCCTAAAACCGTCCTGGTTTCTGCAGATGAGCTTCTGAGAGTCTAGAATGGTCATTATGTCTCAACACAAAATATGTTCCATGATTCTACAACAAATCGATGTCAGTGAAATTGGCCGGTAATTATGTGCATCATATTTTCTACCCTTTTTATAGATTTCTATGACCTGAGCCTTCTTCCAGTCCTGTGGAACTTTCTGTTGTTCCAGTGACCTCTGATACATGATGGATAAGAATGGTGCTATATTTGTAGCATAGTCAACGTAAAATCTTACGGGGATACCGTCTGGGCCAGATACCTCCCTGGCGACTAAGGATATTTAATGTTTTACAATCCCAGGTACACTAAACACTATGTCAGCCATCCTTGCGTTTGTTCGATAATTCAAAGGGGGAATGGTGCTGCACTCCTCTACCTTCAACGGGTTTTTGAAAGCTTGGTTTAGAATTTCGGCCTTCTGTTTATCATCATCCGTTACATTACCCGTACTGTCAGCAAGAGAAGGTATTTAACTATTAGTAGCGTTCATAGATTTTACTTAGGACCAAACTTCTTTGAGTTTAGTTTTAGAATCTACAGATAAAATATTTCTTTCAAATTCGTTAAAAGAATCTCTCATTGACCTCTTGACAGCTGCTTTAGTTTGGCATAATTTCTGTTCGTCAGCGGGGATGTAACTAAGTTTAAAATGACTGTGCAAAATTCTGTGCATTCTCAGCAACTTCCTAATTTTTTTGGGGAACTAAGGTGGATCCTTTCACTCCCCAACATTTTTGTTAAGCACATATTTCTCTATCAGGTGGTGGCCAATATTTTTAAATTCCGACCAATGATGCTCAATGTCTTTGTGTTCTGCGGTGAATGCTGGGAGCTAACTACGAAGATATTCATTAATTATTCTTTTTTTTTTTTTTTAACTTCCACTGACAGAAGCCACAACGACATTATGGTCGCTAATACCTTCTTTTAACTTCCTCAAAAAGATCAGTTCTGTTTGTCGCCAAGATATCTAATATGTTCCCATCTCGAGTTGGTTTTCTAACCAATTGCTCAATGTTGTATGTTGAGAGCGCTCCTAGAATAACTTCACACGAGTCTTTGATTCTGCCCCCTGTGATAAACAGGTAATTTTCCCACTCAATGAACGCCAGATTAAAGTCTTCAACTATAACTAATGGATAATTTAGAAATGGTTCAAGTGGCTCTAAGCACTATGGGACTTAACATCTGAGGTCATCAGTCCCCTGTACTTAAAACTACTTAAACCTAACTAACCTAGGGACATCACACACATCCTTGTCCGAGGCAGGATTCGAACCTGCGACCGTAGCAGCGGCGGTGTTCCGGACTGAAGCGCCTAGAACCGCTCGGCCACAGCGGCCGGCATAATTGCGATATTTATTTCCTATGTACTCAAGACGTTCCCTGAAACGTTCTGCGACGTTTGTTGCGGATGCTGGTGGTCTATAAAAACTTCTAATACAATTGTCACTCCTTGTCTATAAAAACATTCTAATTCAAAGGTCACTTCTTGTCTGATTGACAGCTTTATCCAGACTATATCACAGTCCAACCCAGTATAGATCTCAACTGCGTTTAAACATGTTTTAACTGCAATGAACTCACCACCTCCCATAGCATCAGTCCTATCCTTCCGAAACATTGTCCAATCCGAGTTCAAAAAATTTCACTGCTATTTATGTCTGGTCTCAACCAGCTTTTGGTACCTAATACAATATTGGCAGTACTACTGTTTATTTCGGAGAGTAACTCGGGGATCTTGCTACAGACACTTCGACAAATTACTAACATGAGCTCTATCATATTTAAATCCTTTGGAATGGCCTGTTTAGGCGAACTAACTATTTTTACAGTTAGTACATCCACATCAGTGTCATGAAATAGTAATTTTTCAGCCCAACAGTTTGTTTCCCATGGGGAGGAACCTAATCTAAAAAAACCATGTACACGCCACAAGTACTGTGCTAACCATGTACCTGCTTCCTGTGTGTAGTGCACCTCTAATCTATTGAGGGGCTTCCTATAACCCTTCATCTCATAGCGTAGGTCGAGGAATCTACAACCATTCTCGTCACAGAGTCGACATAGCCTCTAGTTTAGATTCTCCACTCGACTCCAAACCAGAGGACCATGGTCCACCCTGGAAATCGTCAACTTGGCTTCCACTACTCGAGAGATGGAGGCCACCTTCGCCAATTTAGCCAGCCGTCTAAAGGACCCAAGGATTCCTCGGAACCCAAACAACTGGCATCGTTTGTGCCGACATGTGCAACAATCTACAGCTGGCAGCAGCCCGCACTCTCGATAGCCACCGGAAGAGCGTCTTCCACATCCCGGACAAGGCTCCGCAGCAAGCACACCGAGTGAACGTTGGACTTGTTTCCCGCCCTAGCCGCTATGTTCCTGAGGGGCTCCATGACCCGCCTAACATTGGAGCTCCGAATAACTAACAAACCCCTATCCCCATGTACCTGTCCATACCTTGCTGAAGGAGCGGCCACTATCCTGGCAGAAGGTACGTTCTCATCCGGCTCAGTCTCCGCCCCCCTCCTCAGCATCAGATAGCACACTGAATCTATTAGCAAAGTGCATGGGATTTGGCAGGAGCCTGCATCCTCCATGCAACCTTCGCCTTGGGGCTCGAGACCTCGACACAGTCCGCCACGCACACTGAGCTGAGAGTGGACCGGTCGGCTCAGTCGCGCCTGAGGTCGGCTCAGTGACAGAGAGCTGGGACATCCCCCCCCCCCCGCCCCCCCGCCCTTGCACATCTAGTACAGCACCTCATGGTGGCACTCTGGAGCCTGGAGCCTGGAGCCTGCCTGTTGACTATGTCCAACAAAGCTTCCAGCTGCATTTGGACAGTGTCAGTCCCTATCCATGATGTGATTTACTATAAGAAACTTAAGGAAAACTAGTGCAACACAAGGTTAACAGCTACACTATAGTTGGCAGAAAGGACACCCAACAAGAAAAATAATAAAATGTATGGTAGATGCGAGATCTGGTGCTTATTTTCCCGCTAGGGGCTATCTAGTGAATACTAAAGAAAAAAACAGTGACCTACAGTAAACTTCTAGGGGCTACCTAGTGAATACTATTAAAGAATTAAACAGAAACGTTTACGTACACGCGAAAATGACCTAATAAAGCTATAAAAACTGCTACCTTCAATCTATCGAGCGTAAATGACACTAATAAACTTAAATACCGAGTATTGTACACTGACAGATGCAGGTACAAAACAAAATAGCCAACAATAAGAGTTCCGAATGCAAAGCACAAACACGAACTCTACTTTATAGGAACCGATGGGCTTACAGTACAAGATCACTAAAGCCCACAACAAGTTAAGGAATTTAAGCAGACGCGAGGTGAGTTTTAGCTTTCTGCTATCTAAACCGCATGTAAGGAGGACTCAGAAGTTATATTATAACACTGATTTACTTAGATATTGTACTGTAGCACCAATTTACCACTATTTTACCTTTGCTTAACTGTTAACGCTCGCAGGTTGCGCTGGTCAAACGTATACAAGTAAGGTTAGAATTCGTTGTCAGTATTACGTTTCCTAATAAAACGTATAGAAACTGCTGCCTTCAACGTATCTAGTCTAAATGACACTAATAAACGTAAATCCCGAGTGTTGTACACCGACTTGATCGATAGTTCCGCGTATTTAACGTCAGTTAAAGATGTAAACAAACGTTTCCGCACACGCGAAACTGTCCTAAACAGAAACTTCGCTTTTCCTATTCAGATGCAAATAAAAACTGAAACCTTCAATTTATCAAGTTTATCTGACACTAATGACGTAAATACTATAGAAATACTATAGAATATAAAGCAAAAATAATTAATTACTAGCTAAATTAGTTATCTCGTAACACAGCAATCGGAAAGCGCTCGCAGCCGGCGTCAGGGCACCATTCGGGATTTTATCTACCCATTCACTTCTTTTTTTTCTTCTAAACATCAGTTCAGCAGGCGTGAATTTGATTGGGGAGTGAAGTAAGTTGTTCATAATTTTCGCAAATTCTTGCAGATATTCTACTCACGCAGTCTGCCTAGCGTGACAATAAGTTGTCATGAATCTATTTAATTCGCAGAATACAGGCTTAATTGGATTAGCTTCAGGAAGATAGTGTGAAGCTAGCACCTGTTTTATCCACGGTTGTGTTAAAGCGATTCTCCACTTGTAACAAGTAAAATTCGACACATTATCTGACAAAAGCGCTTCAGGCTTTCCAACCTTTGGAAAATAGTCATTAACTGACCTGTTTATGTTTGGGCGATTCGTGGTTGTCTTCAACAAATAATGTTTTACATAGTAAAAATGTCTAAAAATGCCGCTGTATATATTTAACTCCTCCTCTAGACCGGCGTAATGGACCAGAAAGGTCGACTGATACTAAGGCAAGTGGTTTTTCCGGAAGAACTGAATGGAGCACGTCCCTTCGTCCTCGGTTGTTGGGCTCCGCTTTCTGACGTAGTACAGTTTGCTTTAACTCATGCTGCACTTTTCTACAGACGTTGAGAAAATAACAGTTGGTATTTTGCTTTGCTGCACATTCGAGTACATCAAAGTGTCCCCATGCATAATGGGTATGCCATATTAACTTTCTTTCGCACTCCTGTGTTATACACACACACCAATTGTTCACATATTCATCTCTTCTATAGAATAAGACATTATTCACCAGTCTGTACAACTGATCAGTTCTCAGTTGATCTGGTTGCCCTAGTTTTTTCGAATCTGACTCCAACATGTGTCTACTTGTTGAAGAGTGGCCATATCTTTACACAACTTTAAGTAATGTCCTCGATGTTGGTCTTCCATAAGCAACACTGGGAACTCAGATGATTCTTCATCGTCGCATAGTTCTGGCGTCAAACCTTCTGGCACAAGTGATAAGGCTTCAGCAATAATATTATCACGACCACTTATGTGAACTATCTGAAAGTTATATTCTTGCAAAGCAGGGGTCCACAGGGCTAACCTTGCATGCAGCAGTTTAGAAGTTTGCAGAAAACTCAGAGACTGACGGTCACAATAAACGGTGTTCTTGATCCATATAAATAATAACGACTTTTTTTTAAATGCCCAGATCACTGCTAGTGCCTCATACTCTGTAGTTGCATAGGCTCTTTCAAAATTCGGCATTACTCGACATGCAAATGTAATTGGACAGAAGGTTAGCTCACCATCTATGATCCTAGTTTGAAACAAACACGCACCTAACCCAACATCTGATGAATCCATTAATAATCCAAATTCCAGTGATATATCAAGGTGGAAGAAGGTAGACGAGTTCACAAGTGCGTTTTTAATGTTATTGTACGTTTGTGACATTCATTGGTCCATACACAGGACACCTTCTTTTGGAGCAGATTTAACAGTAGTTCAGCATTCATGGATTGATCAGGAATAAATCTGCAGAAGAATGAAGCTAAACCCAGAAATCCTTTCAGCTGCATTTCATCCCTTGGTAGTGCAAAGTTCTTGATCACACTAATTTTCGCTTCATCTAGAAGAATTCCTTTCACATCTACACTCCTGGAAATGGAAAAAAGAACACATTGACACCGGTGTGTCAGACCCACCATACTTGCTCCGGACACTGCGAGAGGGCTGTACAAGCAATGATCACACGCACGGCACAGCGGACACACCAGGAACCGCGGTGTTGGCCGTCGAATGGCGCTAGCTGCGCAGCATTTGTGCACCGCCGCCGTCAGTGTCAGCCAGTTTGCCGTGGCATACGGAGCTCCATCGCAGTCTTTAACACTGGTAGCATGCCGCGACAGCGTGGACGTGAACCGTATGTGCAGCTGACGGACTTTGAGCGAGGGCGTATAGTGGGCATGCGGGAGGCCGGGTGGACGTACCGCCGCATTGCTCAACACGTGGGGCGTGAGGTCTCCACAGTACATCGATGTTGTCGCCAGTGGTCGGCGGAAGGTGCACATGCCCGTCGACCGGGGACCGGACCGCAGCGACGCACGGATGCACGCCAAGACCGTAGGATCCTACGCAGTGCCGTAGGGGACCGCACCTCCACTTCCCAGCAAATTAGGGACACTGTTGCTCCTGGGGTATCGGCGAGGACCATTCGCAACCGTCTCCATGAAGCTGGGCTACGGTCCCGCACACCGTTAGGCCGTCTTCCGCTCACGCCCCAACATCGTGCAGCCCGCCTCCAGTGGTGTCGCGACAGGCGTGAATGGAGGGACGAATGGAGACGTGTCGTCTTCAGCGATGAGAGTCGCTTCTTCCTTGGTGCCAATGATGGTCGTATGCGTGTTTGGCGCCGTGCAGGTGAGCGCCACAATCAGGACTGCATACGACCGAGGCACACAGGGCCAACACCCGGCATCGTGGTGTGGGGAGCGATCTCCTACACTGGCCGTACACCACTGGTGATCGTCGAGGGGACACTGAATAGTGCACGGTACATCCAAACCGTCATCGAACCCATCGTTCTACCATTCCTAGACCGGCAAGGGAACTTGCTGTTCCAACAGGACAATGCACGTCCGCATGTATCCCGTGCCACCCAACGTGCTCTAGAAGGTGTAAGTCAACTACCCTGGCCAGCAAGATCTCCGGATCTGTCCCCCATTGAGCATGTTTGGGACTGGATGAAGCGTCGTCTCACGCGGTCTGCACGTCCAGCACGAACGCTGGTCCAACTGAGGCGCCAGGTGGAAATGGCATGGCAAGCCGTTCCACAGGACTACATCCAGCATCTCTACGATCGTCTCCATGGGAGAATAGCAGCCTGCATTGCTGCGAAAGGTGGATATACACTGTACTCGTGCCGACATTGTGCATGCTCTGTTGCCTGTGTCTATGTGCCTGTGGTTCTGTCAGTGTGATCATGTGATGTATCTGACCCCAGGAATGTGTCAATAAAGTTTCCCCTTCCTGGGACAATGAATTCACGGTGTTCTTATTTCAATTTCCAGGAGTGTATAAGATGTCCAAAAGGCCTAATTCTTTCTAAGAGAAAATGAGACATTTGCAAGTTGGCTGTGGCGCCTGCAACTCTGAATATAGCCAAGACTCTTGTTAGTACTGCGATACGTTCATCCCAGATGTTAGTGGCTATTAATAGATCAATCACAATCATAGGAATCCACCTTCTTAACGCAAGTTCCAGAAAATAATCCAATGCAGAAATGAAAATTCCTAAGCTAATATTCAATCAAAATTGCTCCTGCCAGCGTAAACAAATGTAGTATATTTTCTAGATACCTCATAGAGCTTTATTTGCCAGCACAAATAACCAAAGGCACATTGAATATTCAAGCCATAGAGTTTCTGGAAGAGTTAATAACTATTTTCCAGATGAGTCCTCACAGGAAGAACAATTTTATCTCATGTGCATCTACGACCAGTCTCACGTTTATTCTGGGCTTAGGAAACATGAGCAATGGCCTGCAGTATGGAGTAGTCGTTGGTTTTATCAGATCCCACTATAGCATCGATTTATTTCCTCTTCTACAGGTTCCTGAAGAGGCCAGGCGACCAGATAGAAGCCATGATGGTAAGTCCTGTGTAGAATAACATCAAGATATATATCCTTTGATGATTCTGGGTTTTTCTTAAAAAACAACAATGAGATAATAGGAGACCTGATAATTGTTTGTTCTGTTCGTCAGTGAGGTACACTGTTTCCTTTGATTTCTTGATTACGTGATTGAAAATGTTGACACCTTCATTGCGTTCAGGGAAAACATTGTTCGGCGTTTATTATTTGTGATGATCAACCTTATGAAGGCAGCACGTCAGTATTTCTCATGTACTCCTTCTTTGCTTATCGAGTCACCCACTACGAAAGCACCGTTGATCCAAAATTTCGCTTTCTCCGCTGAGAGGTCAATGCTTCCATCCCTCTGTTGTATGCCACTAATGCCCACGATACAGTCCACTATCAATTTTTCAACAATTAGGAATGCGCATGTAGTTGCTGCATTTTCCAAATTCAGTTTCAGTTGTGTCTACATCCTGACGCTTGTGGATCTAATTGCGTCTGCATCCGGATGCTTTTGGATTTTGTACTCATTGCTCCTGTAATTCTACGGTTCTCCACTGACAAAAGTTGTAGTTTTGCTTTGTGCAAAAGCTTTTTGAACAAAGCGCTTGATATCACATTAGTCAAAGCTCCTATGTCTAATGTTAGACAGTGATGGAGTTCCTTCAACTATAGCAAGGATTTCTGACAATGGCACGAAACGATAAACCCTGTCACCCTGATAAATACCCTCACACAATTCCTCCGATAATTTCTTCCCATCGTTATACCGTAGAACCTGGGATTACTGGTTGTAGCCCCTATTTTAATCCCATACCATGTCTCTGGGCCACGAGGTGGTCACGATTAGATTGTTTGATGCGCATCACTGCCACTATTTTCGCCACCTGTTAGCTCCGTAATTGCTGGCGTCTGCAGGTGCCAGTCTCCTGTCATTGATTGCGACTGATTCTGTTGTTGCTGTTGCGGAAAGTTGTTGTACCAAAACTGGCCACTTGATGGTTATTAGTTATTGGGTTGGACAGGATTGTACCTCTGATCGCCTCTATTACATTTGTTTCTGGCCAGTCGGTAGCCTCTACCATTTCCATTTTCACTGTTGTTCTTCCAACTACTGTTTGGGTTACCATTTGGTACATTGCTTTTATTTGCTTTACCCATGTGATTGGTTCTTTGTCCATTACTGCCATTTCCCTGGACACTGGGTGAGTGATTGACACTATTATACCTATTATTCTACCCTGGCGTGGACTTCAGGTCTTTTTGAATCAGGTCGATCAAATGTAACAAAGATAAAAATTCGTACAAATTTTCGTCTGGTACATTAACCAGCTGATTTCTAATACTGACTGGTAATCTAGCATTTAATGTTCTCAATATATTCTGTTGTGGTAATGCATCGTCCCAGTAGCGACTTTTATTAAGATATTTTTCGAAGTACTTTCTTAACGCCCCTTGCTTGACTGAGAATTGCTGAGGATAAAATACTTCTTGGCGGAACCTTTGTTGAATTCTACGCGACCAGTATGTTGCTAAGAATACCTGTTCAAATTCATCGTTAAGTCCGACAAGATTCGCATTCGTCGGTTGCCGACAGTGCACCTTCGCTCCTGAATATAACCTGATTCAAAGCTCGTCTTCTGTGTATGAGTCTAGTTGCTTGGCAAAGCTCACTTGAAGCTTCTCACGAACACTACGGGATGTACCGTCCTCTTATCGGGATTAAATATCTGAAATTTCCGATACTTGAGCATTTTATCTTCGATAGTAGGTGTAGAATATCAGTACTGGCTCTTAGCGTCTTTTTGTGGACTATATTGGGGATTATAGTATAGCGAATACACGTTTGGATTTCCGAAGCTGGAAGTTTGTTGTCGTGGTGCTTCATATAACTTTCCTGAAGCTCGCCCCTCGAAACTCTTGAAGCTTTCCTTTGGTCATCTTATTAGAGTGCTCGGCTTTCTCCTTCCAAACTCGGAACCTAGTTGAGTCTTCACCTCTTCTAATCCTTTCTTAAAGAAATTCTCTTCTGGCTATTCATCTGGGAGATAAGGATGAGACAGCAGATTTTACTCCATTTCTTATTGCCTGATTCAGCTACCGCTCTTTCGCCCTTGCCCGGTTATCGATGTCCTCCGAAAAGTAACGCTAAGCTGTACCCCAAAATTTTCTTTGACTCTTTCTGTCCTGAGGAAATATCCTGTTCTGTTTTGCAGAGGCCAGCAACCGTTTCTTCTATCTGATTCTGTCGATACATAACTTCACTGATAGTATCAAAAAATGACTCTGAGTACTATGGGACTTAACTTCTAAGGTCATCAGTCCCCTAGAACATAGACTACTTAAACCTAACTAACCTAAGGACATCACACACATCCATGCCCGAGGCAGGTTTCTATCCTACGGCCGTAGCGGTCGCGTGGTTCCAGATTGTAGCGCCTAGAACTGCTGGGCCACCCCTGCCGGCCACTGATAGTATCACCTATCTGTTCGATCTCTATTGGAAATTTATCTTGAGACTGTCCCAATTCTAGTAACTCATTCGATATGGCCTCTTGCTATCTGATAAGACAGCTATCATCTCTTGCACTTCGTTTTGGTTTTGCATGATCAGCGGAATTAAGCGAACCTGTGTCCGGATTTTACACAGCGCTTGTGCCATCTTATCGACTTGAATTTTCATATCTTTTTGCTCCTGTGCCACGTTTTACTGTGCTTCTGTCATGGTTGACTGCGCTTGCTCTATATGAGACATATTATGAGATAGCAAACTAAGCTTATGCGTAGTTACAGCGAGGGGGGCAATCGCGGGGGCTGGGAATCTAGCCAGATCCTGCGCGGCGGCTATGGGGTTGTCTGTAGCGTCCGACGTGTTGGCTGACTGCATTTCGCTTTCTTGTTCCACTTACATTTTATCAAATGGTTCAAATGGCTCTGAGCACTATGGGACTTAACATCTATGTTCATCAGTCCCCTAGAACTTAGAACTACTTAAACCTAACTAACCTAAGGACAGCACACAACACCCAGTCATCACGAGGCAGAGAAAATCCCTGACCCCGCCGGGAATCGAACCCGGGAACCCGGGCGCGGGATGCGAGAACGCTACCGCACAACCACGAGCTGCGGACACTTGCATTTTAAACTGCGCGTGAGTTAAAAGCATGAAATGCTGCCAACAGTTCCGTAAACTCTACTTTTCTGATTAACACGCTCAATAAATGTAGTCACTATTTCACACGCAATTAAAATATCGTAGCACTTCACAAACTACCGCTATAGAAGAGACGAGGTACTGGCAGAAGTAAAGCTGTGAGGGCGGGGCGTGAGTCGTGCTTGGGTAGCTCAGTCGGCCGGCACGGTAGCTCAGCGTGTTCAGTCAGAGTGCCGGTTGGCCTCTGTAATAAAAAAAACTGAGTGGAAGGATCAACTAAACGAACCTGAATGGATGTCATTGTGACGTCCGCAACGACCAACAAGGCAAAGGTCACGAGTTCGGGTCTCGGCCCTGCACACAGTTTTAATCTGCCAGGAATTTTCATACCGCTATAGAAGTTTGTTTACAGAATGACATCGAAAATGTAAACACTACCACAACCAAGATGGTGGCATAAAACATACAGAAAGATAATTGATTAGAGGCCTTGACTTTATATGTTGTCTTCCGTAGAGCTTCTGGTCTGAAATTCGCATGTGACGGACCTGCGTAATCTGCACCCAATGTCGTTCCGTTGTGGCATGAAACAGATGCACGCGAATATTGCACACAGAGTCCTGGCCTAAACGGTAGCTAATGTAACTTCTCTCCCCCTGAAACTGAAGTTAAATTAACGTGACTGAATAATATCTAGTTACTTGAATGGAAACTTTTGGGCGAGAGAAGTTACTTCCCCAACATTTTTACGTAATTATCTCCCACTCTTGCAGGTATAAAACAAATTAATGTACCTGCAATAAAACCTCTGTGGTTCTGCAGAATTCCGGCAATCGTTGACGATGCAAATTGTTAAAGAGCCCCTCACCACGGGGTCTCCAGACTCTAATCCGAACATCGTGGTAGTTATAACGGATCTTTTACGTTGGGATAAATTTATTTTATTTTTTTAGATGTTTTCGTTAAATAGCTGAATAAATTGTAATTAGGAATAATTTAATTGAGCAGAGTAGAGAAGATAAAGTCAAAGAGATGTTCATTGCGCAGACATTGTCGTAATGTAACGTCATTGCGTTGTTCGGTTGTTAAAACAAGTCGTTTGTGTTCCGTTCTGCTGTTCGGTCATGCGCGTATCTGAAAGGAATTAATTCGGGGACTATAATAAACTTTCACATAATAGTTACGATTCGATGTTCCGACAAAAGGGGTTAACGTCAGTGTTAATTTGAATTGTGGGCGACAGGATTTGTTTTGGCAGATACGTGAAAACGGACGTAACGAAAGTTGTTCGCATATCATCCTTGAACGTGACTTTTTATTTAATTAACGACTGCGGGCTCATTAAAAGCTATTATCTCATGATTAAGATGAATCCCTCTTTCCTCCTAGATAGTGATCATTCATTAACATTTACGTCATCAGAAAAAGGATTATTAATAAAAGTGATGTTAAATGGCAATTACGTGTTATTCCGTTAGTGTGGAACCGACGTAATATCTCTGAAATGACATTGATATATAATTTGTGTTAAATACTGAACTGAAATAGGAAGTAAATTGAAATTAGTGAACATTTGATACTGAGCCTACAGAAGCAGAAGCGCTGAAGGTTTCTCTTCTCTAAAATGGCAAAATAGGTACGAACTTTAACTCAATAGTCGACATTATGTATTGCAAAGACATTAGCATTTCATACATATTTTAACGACGCACTGTTAAACAAAGGAACGTTGAGTCTCTGTACGAGTAATAAAATTAAATCTAAAAACATAATTTATAACAGCGAACTCCGCTTTAACAAACTGTATTGCGTGTCGTCATCGGGCAATAACTGCTCAAACCTGGAGACTTGTGTGGTGAAATTAGAAGTCGGGCATATAAAACAAACTTAAAAATCCATTCAAGCTACAGTGGAGTCGGTACAACACGACGTGTTATATAGTGCATGCACAATCGGGAATCGAAGGTAGAACCAACGTCGTTCCATTCGCTTGTCCATATCCGTCGTTTATCGCACCATTGCCGGGGGTAAACGCCTTTCAACGCAGCAGTGGACTCCTTGAGACAGTCCCCTCTGCTGCAAACGACGTCCAGTGGTACTCGCGCACACTTCTTGTTACGCAAAAGACCTCATTTGTTGTGATATGGTTCGTGATGCGGCAGAGCGATCCATCACTGCTATGCGCGCAATACCCCTGCCATCACGTGTTGTGGTGCAACGAGGTGAGTGGAATCGGTCCCGTCGGTCATCGTTCCCTGCTGCATCGAACGACTACAGATCCGCTTCACAGCTGCTTGGTTCCGTCCGACACGATCTCCGATTTCTCTACAGGATAATCCACAATTCCTGCAGGCAAGTATTGTTTCTCAGTCGAAAGACGAAACGTGTTCGAAAGACGCTCGCTGTCTTTTTACGAGGCATACTGAAGCTACTGCACTAATGAACAGATGTAGTATATCCACACGCCGTCTGTTCCCTCTTTATATATCGCTTACAGGAGCGCTACTAGCGCTCGTGATGTGCGCCTGCACTGTAATGATAATCACGTGCGTCTCTCGTCGCCGGTAACGCATGATGCAAATTTTATCTGATTAGGAAGCTTGCTTCAGTTCATTGCGTCTTGGGTGGCCAGCAATGTATCTATCTGGGTTAGAAAAAAGGTCCTCGACTAAACGCTAAGCATAGTCATTAGCAACAGCAGCGCATTTTCATGTCGTCAGTTCTTGTTCAATTTTTTTAGCGTCCAGTGGTAACGTTGATATTCTGTGTAACGTTGTATTTAGATATGCCATCTTATAACGCGCTGTATGACTTGAAGAAGCGGTAATAACAAATATCTGTATTATCTATTTCCTAAATATGCCGAAAGTATGCTTACTGTTTTGTTTCTTAATTTTATATCTGTAGTCGATATTGGTAAGCTATCATTATCGATGATCAACAAAGTAGACGCATGATTGTTGCCAAGATTTGTCACAAGTTTATGTATCGACTAGATCCTTAGATGATGAGCATAGAGAAAGCAGACGAAAATTTAATTCTGTGGGTACTGGAATTCAGTAATAATATAAAGAGGTGACGGAAAACAAAGCGTGGGTGAAAGGAATGAAAAGGGAAGTTGCCTGATAGAATTTCACACAGAGTATAATTTAATTGTTGCTAAAACTTGGTTTATGAATCATGAGGTAAATTTGTATACGTGGAAGAACCCCAGAGATAACGCAAGGTTGCTGAAAGAATATGTAATTGTATGACGATGATTACAAAACCAGATTTTAAGCTGCAAAATATATCCAGGGCCAGATGAGGAATGAGACGTCCACGTCTCATAACAGAACAGAAGGTCGGAGGCTGGCCGCTCTATGAAACAGGAGAGGTGGCAATAACTTATTGCCTATGAACTACAGATTAAAGCCAAAGAAATTTGAGAAAACTAAGAAATTAAGGAAAACGGGACTGAAAAAACTGAAAGAACCAGAGGTTGTTGAGAATCGCAATGGGACCTTTATTCAAAGCCTGAAAGGAAAAAGGAAAGGAATACAATAGAAAATGAAGGCAGCAGATGGTCAGGTATGCAAAAAGATGAGGCGCAGTAGAAATCCTTGGATGGTATGGGATACTGAATTTAAATGACGGAAGGAGAAAGTGTAAAAATAAAGCAGGGACCACGGAATAGAGACGTATAATAAATATGACTGAAATGGCGTAGCATGAACGGTTAAAAAACAAATGTAAATCTCTAAAAGTAGTATGACTAGCGGAAAGACAGACTTTTCGAGAAAAGTGATGCACCTGTATGAAAAATCAATAGTTAAGACTGCAAGCCATTACGAAGAAAGGAAAGTCGGAACATCAGAAGAACCATGCACAGAGAAGGACAATACGAAGGAATTAAATTAAAAGACATAAGTATGGAAACCGAAGGAGAAGTAAGTGAGGATGTAAAGGAAGACACAACACTGGGAGAAGGGTTCGGCAGAGCAGTGGTGATCTGTTTCTTCTTGGGAGAACATTCCATTAGCTGCGAGAGATATATGAGTCAGATGAAATGAAATATTTCAAGAAGACTCCAGTTCCAAAGAATGCAAGTTCTGACCATTATAAATATTACCAAACTATCAATGACGTAAGGGGTGGCTGCAAAATACCTATGCGAATTATTTACAGAGTGGAAAGATTCCTAAAACCCGACCTCGGGGAAGATCCGGATTCTGGAAAAATGTAAGAACACGCAACTCATCCTAAAAGTTAAGTTGAAGAAAGACAAACCTACATTCACAGTACTTCTAGAGTTAAAGCGTTTGTTTTGACTGGAGTGCTTCGCTTGAAATTATGAAGGGATACAACAAGGGATGCGAAAGTTTATCTGCAATTTGTAGGTAAACCAGATTGTAGCTGTAAGTTTCATACAGCACGAAAGGGATGCAGCGGTTGAGAAGATAGTGAGATAGGTTTCCAATTTGTCCCAGATTTTGTTAAGTCTGCATGTTGAAAACCAATAAAAGAAACCAAAGGGACGTTTGGAAAGGTATTAAAGGTCAGCGAGAAGAAACAATAACTTTGAAGCTTGCCGATTTAATTGCAATTCTAACAGGAACGCAAAATACTTCGAAAATCAATTGAACGGAATTGATAGTGTCTTGGAGAGAAGTTATAAGATGGACATCAGTAAAAGTGAAACAAGGGTAATTGAATGTGGTCGAATTAAATTCGACAATGCTGTAGGAATTAGATCACTAAATAAGACACGAATAGCAGTAAATAGTTTCCTATTGGGGCAGCAAAATAACTTGTTATGGTTAAAATAGAGAGGATAACAAACTGCAGACTGACAGTAGCAAGAAAAGTGTGTCTAAAAGAGGAGAGTGTTAAAATGTGATATATATTCAAGCGTTAACATGTCTGTTCTGAAGGTATTCGTCTCAAGTGAAACATTGCATGGAAGTGAAATTTGGACAATAAACAGTTTGGACAAGAGAAGAATAGAAACTTTTCAGATGTGGCACTACAGAAGATTACTGAAAATTATATATTACATGGGTAGATTGAGTAATTAATGAAGAGATACTGAATATATTTGAGGAGAAAGGTGTATACGCCACACTGGGACTGAAAGAAGGGATAAGAGTATAGAAGACATCCTATGGCATCAGGTGGTGGAGTAAGTATGTACGTAATATAAGAATGATTGAGGTGGAGCAAGGATTCACCATAGTAAGCAGGTGTACCTGGATGCCGGTTCCATCAGTTATGCAATGACGAAGAGTCCTGTCCAGAATGGCATGGAGAGCTGCATCAAACCAGACCTCAGACTGAAGACCGCAACAGTTGCTGTTTCAGTTTTTAAGTCTGTAGCTATCTTCCGTCTGAAGTCAATAGTTCTTTCTTCGTCTGCAAAGCACACATTACTTTGATATAGATGTAGTGAAAGATTGTTACGTAGCATTGACCATATGGTGGACTTTCATGTCTGAAATACCTCTCAAGCAAACAGAGAAGACAGGTAGGTTTAAAGGATCTTCTATATCATTCTAGTATTCTATCCAATTCTATCCATATCTGTTGCCTGAGCTAACAAGTAATCAGACTGAAGTCATGTCGACCATTTGCAAGATTTCCAGACGAACGTAGACATCATAGTGTGTTTTATTTATGACTGATACACTCTCATGAACAAAATATGACAAAAATCTGTGCCAAACGTAGGCCATAGCTAGGACCACCATTTATTATAAAAATTACGAATATTGGAATAACTAACTGTCCTATATGTGATATTTACATTAGATTTTGTTAGTTTTACCACGTCGTTCACTTGAAATATTGTTTTTATCCATATGACGTCATTATACTTAATTCTGGAACAATTACACCAACATCAATCGACGTAGCTTATGTTACCTTCTTTTCAAAACGTTGTTATTTAATAAAAGTTTAGAGCCTTGGAATCAGTTTCGCATATTTGTGAGAAACAGTTGTACTCCACCTAGTGACATTTCTGCACTTTAATCCCATTATGAGACACTTAAGTTTTCAGTCTGAAGATTTCAGTAAAAACCATACGGCGGTCGTGCTGCTATGGTATTGGTAATGAAGCCGTAAGTATACAGTCTAACATTAGCACTGACTTAACGACTTAAGGTTTGAATCCGCACATTGTAATATGCTATTAGACAGCAGACTGCCACATGGAAATGATGTGACTAAATACAACAAGTATAAGGCTTTATAAAAATTTAAACTTAATATGAACAATATTTCCCACGTAGGTTTGATTCACTTTTCTTTCTAAATATTATAGTATGATGCAGTAAACAATATACAATGACGTAATAAAGTAATTAATCGCGTTTATTAGTCGACTGGAATGTTCCAACCATAAGCGTTAGCCACTGGTTATGTGTTCTGCTATCGCACATCTTACTGGTACGTGGTCTGCTCCAGGTCAGACGTTCTAGGCGCCTCACTGACATGACAATGCTAATGTGTAAAAGATACCACCAGATGTACGTGTACGAATCAAACATAGTGTTTTGTGGCAAGTAATGTGCCATACGATTGTACAGACACTTCTAATTCAGTCACTCGTATACAGCCACTAGAAGAGTGCATAAAACTACGCTCGTGTACCACAAATATTTACATCCCTGACGGAATCTCATATACTAGATGCCACGAGACGCCGGATATTTCTTTACCAACAGTTCTGAGCAGACAACATTACTTTTAACACTACCAATCATCTGAAACAACGAAACGCGCCTTATCACCTTTCGTAACATTTGTGGCCCACCACAACCTATATTAAGTCTTTATCTAAATGCCTGTCTCCCAGTTATCTGAGTGTGCCACTTGTTTGCTACGTATTCCAGATTTAAAAAACATTTGCTAGCGTCACTCTCAGTCACCATACAAAGTATGACGAATTGCTCTGGGAAGTTACGCAGTGATTCTGACTTCCGAGGCTTTAGGAGTTGTATGTTAGTAGTCCTGACTAATGTTGAATATCGCTCGCAGTTTCCGTTCCATATCAGACGGAAAAGTTGCCTATACTTCATCTTCAGATATGTCAGGAAAATGAAGCAACGGTACATCTGATTAGGCTTGATGAAGATAACAAACGCTATTTTCGTTTCTTCTTGATAGAAGAATCTCTTTGCTTTTTAAAAGCTTGTGGGTGAACATTCTTTCGGCGAATGTTTTGTAGCTAATTCCGCAGACTATTAATGAAGTCAAAAGAGTTGATGATATTAATATCTTTGGAAAAACAAGAACAAGAATGTTCTTTACGGTATTGTTAGTTGAGAGATCGTTCATCTGCGTCCAGATCGTACAAGAATGTCCAACATAATCCTAGAGAGGAGGAAACGGTAATGCAGTTTCCAGTCTCATTTATTTAATATAGTTCCATATTTTCAACTTTACCATATCTCCTTGAGGAGGGCCACAATTTTACAAAGAGTAGATGTTGTTCAAAACAATGTGACCTACAACAGACGAACTACAGAGCGCTATAGCGTGTACGAATTCGATATCATTTCTAAGCCGCGGTTTTACGCATGCGCCGTGCGAATAATGAAATATGTATACCACTGACTTGCGTGAGTGATCACAGTGTCTTTCTTACTCAAAAAGTGCCAATCAATCAAGCTGTGACTATAGACAGAATGTATGGTGGCACGGTTAGTTCTACTCCGCAACTGACCATCATATGAATCACATTTTTCCAATAGTGATGTATGTGATAAAATGCTTCGTCTGGAAAGCACTGGCAAATCATGACCATCATGATGGACCACAAAATGTGACGTCAGCATATAATAACAGACAATTGATTCAGTTTGTAATGACACCATCGAGATCTCCGTTTCGATTGTTGGGACACCTATGGAATTCATCTGATTGACCGTAGAGGATAGCCTTTGCTGTGTGGAGAACTATGCGTATACCTTTTTTTCGCGTCGACGGAAAGTTGTAACCTCCTCACAGATAAATAATATTTATAATAACCTCCCAACAGTAAAAAACATAATTATAATATTGACATTTAGCGTAACCTCCCACTAAATAAATTCCGTAACCTCACAATAAGAATGTGACTAACCTCCCAATAAAATTGTGATTCATATATAACCTTTCAATAATTATCTGACTGTGAATGTAAACTGGTAAATTTTGGACATCAACAGTGCTGCGTCATGGCCCTGAAAGATCATTCTGAATAAACTGAAAATTCTTACCTCAATGAAGTCGCCGGATAACGCGTATATATTGCTCCTATAAGAAATTTTTCTGGCGCAGCCCAGTGCAATGCTGGCCGACAGATTTGTCATGTATAAAAAGAAACAACTAATTTTTCTTTACTGTAATCAGGATGACCATGGATTGAAGAAATTAGTAATATCTTTAAATTGAGTTGAATGATTGTCAAAAGTTAATGTTTATAAGAAAGATTATTATTAAGAGATTTCTTTTTAAAAGCGTTTACATGGGACTTGATATAACAAAACTACATATGCGCGAGGCTGCTTTTACCTTATACTACAACGCTCAGGGACCGCCAATGCTCCACACGACCGGCCCAGCCAACACGATACACCAGACTGCTCGCAACTACTTACACCTACTGTCGCACAGTTCCTACTGCATACAACACTGTTCTCTGATATGAGATTCTCTTATAACTTACATGTCGCAGGCAGCGTGTGAGCAAACAATCGAAATTACATCTGCTTGAGTGCGCTAGCAAAATATTCCTTAGTCATGGACCTGATACATAATCCTCCACTGGGGGGGGGGGGGGGCAAAATAATATATTTAGTTAACTAAGTCTATAGTCACAGTGTATACACACACACACACACATATATATATATATATATATATATATATATATATATATATATATATATAATATTATTGATTAATAATATGAGTACAGAACATATTAAGAAATAAAATAGGGTACACACGCACTGAGTACAAAATATATTAACAAATGACATAAAGTGCACTGTAAAACTCTTTAAAATTTTTAAATGAATTAAATATATCAAGGAGTGAAATAAAGTGCACTCACACTGTAAAAGTCTTTAGCATTTTTACATGAATTAAACATACCAAGGAGTGAAATAAAGTGCACACACACTGTAAAATTCTTTACCATTTTTATATCAATTAAACATATCAAGGAGTGAAATAAAGTGCACATGCACTGAGTACAAAATATATTAACAAATGGCATAATGTACACACGCACTGTGAAACTATTTAGCATTTTTAGATGAATTAAACGTATTGAGGAGTGAAATAAAGTGCACACGCACTGTAAAAGTCTTTAGCATTTTACATGAATTAAATATCAAGGAGTGGAATAAAGTGCACACGCACTGTAGAAGTCATTAGCATATGTACATGAATTAAAAACATCAACGAGTGAAATAAAGTATACACGCACTGTAGAAGTCTTTAGCATCTTTACATGAACTAGGAAAGGAATGGGAAGGATAGCATCATGGTTGTAGCACAGTGGGTTGCACATAGCTGCACTGAAAGTCCATATCTTTCTATAGATACACAACACCAAGTGAGACAATCTAAAGTTATCTTCCCTGAAGTATTTATCAGTGTAACCAAGACACTGAAATGTTGTATTAATATTGTACGTTATCATTTTGGTAGTATATCAGGTACACCAAACAGTAGGACTGTAATGACATCTCCTTCGGTCAGAGTGATGGACAGCTTGATGTCAACACCACATTCTGTTAGAATCCATACTCTTACATCAAAGTAGAATTAGTGCAAAAACCAAATATAGTGCTCCATGATCATGAGGATGGACAGGACATACGGATATTGCAGTAATTGCTGGTAATTAAGTCACAAGGTGAAAAATAGATTAAGTCTTATGCTAGTCATCATTCAGAATTACACTAGTGTATCAACCGATCTGAATAATTATTGGCATTCATTGGATATTTACACAGCATTGAAGTAGTATGTATGGAGTATTACAGAACATTATTCATAAGTCATCTCATTACAGTAATCATTAGCATCATAGGCTAGTCACAAGGCATTTATTGTGCATTATTCAGAACTCATCATTCAGAACACGAGTTATTGCGTGTAGCATCAAGCTGCTAGTGTTTATATATGATATTAATTAAGTGACATAAGACATATTTAAAATGTAAGACATTTTAACTATTACTCAAGGTCTGTAGTCCAATAATACGTAGATATAATGGATTCAATACATCAGAGAAATCTGCATTACGTATATTTAGGACTAGAATTATATCTTAAACTGGTATCATTATTTAGTTGTATACTGGTAATGGTTGGGACTGGTAATAAATTTTTTTGTGCTAGCAATGCACTGCGTTGGGATTGATAACTAATTGCTGGGGCATGAAAATATTTGCTTTTGACTTATTGCTGGAAATAAGGATTAATAACGTCATTCGTCATGAGTCAGCTGCAGCAAAGTACAGTATATGTGATCACATTCATAAGTGTTACACACAACTCGGTAAAAAAATGCAAGTACTAGAACAGGTTTAATAACAAACTGCTTATAGCTTATTAATATCATGAAAAGTTTCTCCTGAAAAAAAAAATACGAAATGGATTACTGAGCTGAAAGAAAAAATGTATATTATGCTGAAAGGTAGTAAATTTCGAATTAACAGGTAATGAAATGTGTACTTAATATGCATGTACTCTATCTGTCTTTCCCAAAACACTTAGTCATTATACTATGCGACATAAGACATACTGTCAAAAGGAACTGCAACAAATACTTTAATAACTACATAGCATTTCTTAACTAACAGATAATATATAAACTTCATCATTATCATCATCTGCAAAGAAAAACTTCATTATTCATATTACCATATTCTTCATACAACTATTCTTCATCATTTATTATCATCTGCAAAAAATAGACACTACATTATTCATTATTCATATTCATATTACCATTCTCCTAATACAACTATTCATTATCATTCATTACTTCATATATTATAGAGTTTCATACTTCTAGCATATTTCATCACTAAAATTAACACATGTAGTTCTGTCTGACAGCCTGCATCAATCGCCTCGTATTCTGAAAGAAAAATAATTTTTAAGACAGCTATTATACAGTGTGTATAGTATATTCTTGTTAATGCTTGTTAATTCTGATCCAGTTACTCTTCATGACAAGGTATTGCATTTTCTTTCGTTCATTCCGGTGGTGAAATTTCCTTTTCATAGTAAACCACTGTGGTTTGTTCGATTTATTTCTTTTACACGGTATTGCTTTCTGAAAATGATGAATATGGATTAATAACTTGTATTTAAATCATATACCCACTAAATGAAAACTTGTTTCTAGCGATATGACTAAGCAAACAGCATAGCATGGCAGAAAACGTATTAGGTCAACACCATTGACAATTTTCAAGTGCAAAAATGTACACACAGTATCATATTGCAGTAGCAAAAAATAAAATCTAGAATAGTCAAGTTATTGAGATATTATAAGGAAAAATGTCAAAGTCAACTGGTGTTTGTTATATCGTAAAGATACAGATAGTGCATACAGCCAAAAATTCTACTTTCGATAGCAAAACAATCATACATACACAAAAAAATGGAAAATTTGCACGGTCTGATATATAATGACTAGAAAAGTGACCTGCTAACCTTACCTTGCCGGGCATTTGCCAAGAAAAAATATGATCATCATCAGTAAGCAGGCGCTTGCGGTACGTTTGCTGTTGTTGAGAGTAATGTCAATTATTGATGTAGGACGACGAGATGTAGGAAATGATGCTAATTCTTTGATTTTGTTAGGTGGTTCAACATTTTTCAATACAACAGTCGGAGATAGCATAGTAGATTCATTTGGTATGGAGTTAATTACATCCTGGAATGAGAGCACGTGTGTATCCCAATCAATATGTTTTTTATGGCAGTTTATTCTACATAGTTCACCAATTTCTTTCATTAGTCGTTCACAAGAGTTCGAAGAAGCGTGATACCCGGATATATAGTTCGGAGAAATGTTTCTAACTCATAACATACGTGTCCATATCGCAGATCGAAATTGTGGTCCGTTGTCAGAAATTACTTTCAATACATGCCCTACATGAAATAGAAAATGTTTTACAAATGCATTCGAAATAGATCTAGCAGTAGCTTTGCGTAACGGAGTGAAGGTAACAAATTTCGAAGTGAGTTCAACAGCGACAAAGATGTAACAAAAACCTCTATTAGATTTGGGAATCGGACCAAAAATGTCTACAGCGGCCATGTGTCTCAATTTAATGGGTACAATGGGATGTAACGGAGGAATATGTGAAGTCGTGTCTGATTTAGCTTTCTGGCAGATTTTACATGACGCTAAACTCGTCGAATACGTTTCTCCATGTTAGCAAAATAACAGTTCTGTCTCAGTATAAGGAAACATTTTCTGGCTCCATAATGTGCGTAACTTAAATGAGTATACCAAATTAATTTGTTAACAAGCTCGTCAGGAATACATAATAACCAGTTGTTGCTGTTAGGTTGAGAGCGGCGAAACAGAATGTTCTTGCGTACAGTATAATGGTTTCTAATGGTAAAATTATTCCTATCTTGCCAAAAGTGTTTAATTTCTTTCATATGGTGTCTTTACTCTGCTCTTGTCCTATGTCTCGTAATGACGACGAAATGAAGTTTTCAAATGCAACTTGTTGAATATACATGACGCTAAAATTTACTTGGCAGAAGTTGGTTGCGATGTCTTGCTGATTGTTGCTGAGAGAACGGGATAGTGCGTCTGCTACAATATTTTGTGTTCCGGGAATGTGAACAATTGTAAAATTAAATTCCTGTAAATAAAGTTTCCATCTGCTTAACCTGTCATGTATAAATTTAGTGGAAACTAAAACCTGTATAGCTCTATGATCTGTGTAAACGGTAGTATGTGTTCCATAAATAAAATGCCTAAATCTGGTAAATGCCCATACAACACATAATGTTTCAAGTTCTGTAACAGAATAATTGCATTCAGCAGGTGACAGAATGCGACTTGCAATGGCAATGTTTTTAATTACTGTAGTACCGTCTTCTTCAATTTTCTGAAAAATGAGTACGCCCTAAAGCTGTGTTAGACCTGTCGGTGGCAATGGAAAAATTTCTGGTAGGATCTGGGTGTGATAAAAGAGGTGCATTCAACAAGGCATGTTTCTAATTAACAAACTCGGACTGTGCTTGGCTATGCCAGGACCAAATAGGGTTTTTAGCCGTCAATTGGCATAATTTAGAGTTGTCTAAAGCAGAGTAATGAATAAATTTACGGAAAAAGTTAATTAATCTGAGAAAGCTGCATAGTTGTTTCTTCGTCATTGAAAAAGTAATGTCTCGTAAAGCTTGAGGTTTTTCCGGGTCAGGAGGAATGCCTTCTGCTGAAAGTACATGTCGAAGAAATTTTATAGAAGTTTTGCCAAAGTGTGATTTGCTAAGATTAACTGTGAGTCCTTGTGCACGAAAAGTTTGCAACAGTTGTTCAAGAATCAAATTGTGTTCAGACCAGTTAGCTTCTGCAATAAGGATGTCGTCCACATACGTTGTGATTCTGTCTCTAAGTTCTGTCGGAAGTATAGTATTCAAACCGCGAATAAATGCTGCTGAAGAAATTGTTAGACCGAACGGTAGTTAGCAAAATTGATAATAATCACCAAAACAGAGAAATGCTGTGTACTTCCTGCAGTTCGGATGGAGCTGAATTTGCCAAAATCCCGATTTCAAATCTAATGTAGAATAAATAGCAGTACCATTAAATTTCTGTAAAAGTACTTCTAGTGTCCGTGGGCGATCTGTTTCATTAATAATAATGTCGTTGACTTGACGCGAATCAAGCACGAGGCGAAGTGAGTCATCCTTTTTCTTAACAATATGGAGCGGGTTTTATGTACGGACTAACTGCCGGTTCAATAATACCTTGGTCAATCATAGCTTGTAATTCTTTCTTAACTTGTTGTCTGTGAATGTATGGAGTGCGATAATGTTTGGCTTTAAACGTGTCGTGCTGTTTAACTTGAAATTCATACATAAAACCGGACATAGTACCAGGGACGTTGTCAAAAACTGGAGCTTGCTGTAAAAGACTATTGCGTAGTTGAGTACGTTCGTCATCTGTATTTGCACTGCTCTGTTTAACCTTATCAGAAATCATTTGTATAACGTCATAGTCGGCTTCGTCGGGTGTTTTGTAGTTGTGAACATACGTATCTGTGAACAATGTGGACTGACAGTCTATGTTACTCGATGTCGAAATGACCACTGTTCGATTAATTGCTTGTTCTTCTGCAGATAAAGCGTGCTGAAATTCTAATGCCAGTTGTACATTTTCATCCTTTAACATTAAATAGGAATTTTAAAAGTGAATAATTCCGTCGTGTTTTACCAAAAAATTCGTACCTAAAATAACGTCTGTTGTCAATAAGGGAACAATCCAAAAATTGGAGTGGAACATATGACCTGCAATACAAAATGATAAGTGTGTCTGTGATTTTATATCTACTGCTTTACCAGATACTGCTCCTTTTACTTTAGTTTTGCCTAATGGTAACGTAGGATAAGTATTCTCTCTGTTACATTCGTTAAGTTCCTTCATTTATAACTGACATAGATGATCCGGGATCGATTACTGCTGAAAATGTGTGATGAACAGATCTTTACTTCAAAGACAGGGTGGGAAATTGTTTTTTTGAATAAATGGTTTTTCATGCAAAAGTGTGTCTCAGATGTCAAAAGTAATAACATTTTCGTGAACAAGATTGTGTGTGCCAAAAGTAGTGCTTACGTTGCTGGAAGATGCAACCTGTACTGTATCTAGTCAGATTCTTTCTGACGTGCTGTTATTTGCGGGAGGCTGCTGTGGTATTTCGACTATTTGTACTGTTCTGTTATTTCTTCCTGACGTATTAGGTTCGGGTTGATACCGACTATCTGATTCATTCATGATAATCTGGATGATTCTGCTGCTGATAAGACCGACTGTTACGCTGAAAACTGTGCTCATTACTTTTACGTCCGTCATGAGAGTCATTACTATACGGCGCGTTACGATAGGAGTTGAAATGATGTGTCTTCTGTACGTAGTAATTTCCTTGTTGCTGTGCGTTACTATTTGCTGACGCTATACGTGTAGGCGGCGAAACATTAATCTTGGTTGACTTTGCACATTACATTGTTGGTTAGGTATGCTAACCGGCTGGTTTTGTTGCTGTTGTGGGGAAAACCCTCTATTGTTGCCAAAATATGTTTGCTGTTGCTGATAATTATGACGATACTGATGATTAAAATTTTGACACTTATTAAAATTATACTTGTAGTTCGGGAGTGTCTAATGAAAATTGTAACTTCCAGGTAAAACTTGTCATATCAGGTTTTCTTTACTCATTCTTAATCCTAGATAGATCGATAGTTGAAGAGCTGTTTTGATAGATATAAAGGATAGTAAAAGAGAAGGCAGCAGTGCAGAAAACTAAAGATGAAATAGCACTACTATAGCTCGGGGCCCTGCGCACGCTACGGCACATATTCATCGAAGTGTAATGAATGGTTCAAATGGCTCTGAGCACTATGGAACTTAACTGCTGAGGTCATCAGTCCCCTAGAACTTAGAACTACTTAAACCTAACTAGCCTAAGGACATCACACACATCCATGCCCGAGGCAGGATTCGAACCTGCGACCGTAGCGGTCGCGCTGTTCCAGACTGAAGCGCCTAGAAACGCTCGGCCACACCGGCCAGCGTGTAATGAATCCCCTGAGGTCTCTTACGCTCTGCAAATCAATTTTTTAGTTGTTGTTTGAGATTTTCATTCAGTTGTTTGTACGATTCATTGAGTTGTTGTTTGAGATTTTCATTAAGTTGTTTGTTCGATTCATTAAGTTGTAGCAATAATGCCATAACTTGATCCAAACCAAAATTAGCGACTGTATTTTCTGCGCTGGTGATGGTGTATCTGCATGTGTCACATTTTGTGTAACCATTTGGTCATTGTCTGATTAACGAAAGGGTTTGCTAATTGGATGTGCACTGTTGGTCACTACATCGTAATCAAATAAATCTGACGTACTTTGAGTACATTGTTCACTTTCGTTAGAAACATTTATGTATTCACTATGTAAATTTTGCAAATCAGGCGTGTCAAACTGGGCAGCGTTCATTGTATCGGATCGTGCCGCGTCATCAATTGTCGTTAAATTTACTGTGGACATAATTGAATTTGTTTGTTCATCATTTGGATTAAAATCATTATTGGTTGTCGGCATACACTGATTATCTGTAATTGGAGGTTTATCATTATAAAACTGAGTATCGCTAGTATTAGTTATGCTACCAAAATAATATTCCTTTCTTGAGGTTATAGAAATGCCTGCTCTTGGACTGTCATCGCGCTTTTTATTTCTCTCACTTTGGGGTCGTGGTCCTTCTCTTTCACAACGCCCCTCAGAGATGATGAAATACAATTTTCGAATGCCATCTATTTCATGTAGTACAAACTCTGCTGTTTATCTTCTAAGCCCTCCTTCTTATTTTCAGTTTGTCTAATTCGTCCATGTGACAGTTTGTCGGGCATAACATTCATAAAGCCACCACATATGTAACGGTAGTAGAAATTCCTGCAGGAAGAATACCTATCGTGATTACCTTCCATACATCACCTTCGCCATCACCAAAAATTGTTGTACTTTGTGGCCAGAGATCTCCTGCATTCCTGCAATACAAAAAATACCTAACCCTCTTGAATCCATACCCAATAAGGAGGTCAGCAGTTCCGTTACCAAATAGTTCTTATCTTCCTTTGTGGATACCAGACTACTCAGCACTATTATCTTTCATCTTGTCTTCCCTGCTTCTTCGATTTCTTGGAGGATAACCACATCCAAACCAGTCTTGGCACTATCCATTATCATACCGGTGGGGTAATGTCGGTGCCATTACCATTGCCTTCTTTAAAGATTGAAATATCTTCTCAGCTGTTACATCTCACATCACTTTTATGTTCTTCCCCATCAATTCACACAACCTTAGTGTGGCTAAGTCTATAGCTGCACAAACACTTGCAGCTATTTATTGGGTCGAAGTAACTCCGTTATTATCGTTTAGTTCACGCTGTTCCTTAGCATCATATCGCTTCCACATTTTGTACATCTGGTGAAGTCCCATCACCATCTGTCATATGCCATAAGAAGTTGATTCTGACAACCCTGACTGTGACTTCTCAATGTTGGCCATAATACCATGGTATCTGCATTTTTCAGTAGATCCTTCCATGTAATGTGCGATTATGTTCTTCCCATGAGGTTGCTCTTATCAATACATTATCCATGTATCTTGCAATGACTCATTACAGTGAGTAATCCAAGATACCATCCAAGGCTCTATTAAAGGCAGCTGTGGATATGTTCAAGACAAAAGGGAGGCGATGAAATTGGTTGTAATGACCAAAACTTAAGAATGTTGTATATTGTTGGCATAACAGTTCTATTTGTTAGTAATTGATCCACATGTACAATGAATAACAGCACACTCACACCATGAAAACTTTGTCGTGTTTCGTCTAGACTTTGCGGTTGATCCATCTCCATTTTGATTACTGTTTTGATTTGCCTGACGTGGAATACAAGACAGATCTTTCCTTCTTTCTTCTCTACCACTCTCAGAGGATTGTTATATGAAGATACTGTCTGTTCAGTCACACGTTGTTGCATCATTCTACACATTTGGTCCTGTACTTGTTTCTCGTTTGTGAATGGAATAACGATGGGTTTTAGAAAAATTTGGTATGAGGTTTCACTGGAATTTATATCGAAAATTCGCTAACGTATCTATCTACTTTAGGCGAAAGGATCTCCACTTTGTCGTTCAGAATATTTTCCATCTCTGAGCCACAGATAAACCGTCGCCTCTTGTACCTCTTTTATCATTTAAACTGCTCTTCTGTCTTCCGGTGACCTTTCAGTGATCTCCTTCTGTAGTTTCTTATGTTGTCCACTGAATCTACATGAAGTTATAACCAGTTCGGAGGTAGTTGTTTCTCGAATCTCATGCGTATTTCCTTGTAACACTGTAAGATGTCGTTGCCTCTGTCTAAGTCCGTTACTGTATATTACATTTGCCTAAATAAGTCCCCGCCTAAAACAATCGCTAGGGGGATGTTCGGTGTTCTCAAGAGTTCCATTCCAAGGTATTGCCTTGACAAATCAATTCTAGTCCTACTTATTTCGGCGCTTCTGTACTCTTTCCAGTTAGTGCACCTCTTATTTTAGTCTTACATAAATTTAACACATGCTGTTTATTACCTTGCATAAATAGCTGAAACGTGTCATCAGATACTGCTGAAATTCCGCTATCACCCTCGAGAATGGCCTCAAAAATAATTCACAGACTAAAACGTTGTTTACTGAATCTCTGTTCCATCACAAGACTGCTGACTTAAAGAAATTCTGGTCCATTCACGGGTCTTCCCTTTCTTTCACCTGTGTATCTCACAAGTCATTGCAGTGATGATGGTCCAAGAATCGGTCGGGTTGTACAGTGGGTCAGGTTGGCACTGGCCAATAATATCGGCTTGCATTTGTGCTTGTACACGGTCATTCCCCTCTTGTCTTTAGTCCATATTCCAGTTGTTTTGGCAGCCATTGTAGCGATTTCTCCGTCGATCATTCTTATTGCTCCATCCTTCATGGTTCGTCTAATATGGTCTAAAATGTCCGCCACCATTGGAATGTGCCCTGCTGTTGCACCAGTCTTGGTGCAGTTACTGCATGTCAGTAAAGTTAGATATATGTGTCACGATCTGATTCGTTCTGTCATCGCCATTGTGTACAAATTAGATTTCCTGCGACAGGTCCTTGCACTGATCTGTAACCTGGCTCCACCATCTGATCAGAGCTATATATCGACACTGCCGGTGTAACTTTCAAAAACAAAATCGAACCATCTCCACTGTGCGGTATTTCCAAGAATTTGGTGTCCGTTGACATCTTTCGGTACGTTCACAAGACTTTTGAATCCCAAACCTTCAAAATCACATTCCATAACTCTCTAATTTTTCGTGGGTATTGTTAACCGCTTCAGCTGTCTTTGGTCCTAAATTACTGGAGCACTACCTGCTTCGTGGTTTGCAGTAATAAAGGACCAAATACAGCTGAAGCGCTTATTAGTACCCAAGATGAGTACTCATGGCTGTGGCTGCCCCACCTACAAGTTTGTCTCTCTAATTTTTTATTCACACTTGCTTTTTTTTGCCAGTTTTTGGCTAAGATTGCTACTTTAAAATCTCGATATAACTTTCAGTTTAGTGTTATTGACCACGTGTTCCGTGCGGGATCGTCTTCAAACAAACTACACACGCAAGCCAGCTTGTGCATTAACAACCACGACGGTGGTTTCAGATTATCGAACTGCTCAATCCAAGCCTGGGGGTGGAGCATATTTCTGTTCTCCTTGAACACATGGTACTTGTGTACCGACTTGTTGTGCTCGTAATCAAATCGTTGAGGCCTATGATTTTCTTTATGGTGAATGATTCTGCCCTACGTGCTTCTCTATTCCTTCGTCAATATGTTATGATCACTTTTCCCATGCTTTCAGACCTCCATTGCAGCTGTCCTCGTAGTCTTCGACCGTCTTAACAGCCACTATTGTAGATTTGTTCCACACTATTGCTTGTAATTGCGTACGCATTTCTTGTGCTTTCATACCGTCGTACCGCTCTGCTTTTACGTTGCCTCTCGTTAGTGCCTTCCTGCTTCTTCTCACATGCTAACAACAATTTTACCTCTTTGCTTCTCAAGTACGGCTGTGTCTAGCTTTCATCCCTTCACGTGCTTGGCTGTTTCTTTCTCTCTTTTCTTCTCTCACTCGGCTGTTTCCCTTTCACCTTTCTTATCATGTTATCTAGATCATTTGTCAATTTATCGTAGGTTTATTTACTTATAGTTTATATGAATTCGAGAGTGGTCATTTCATTATCTCATCTTCTTGTTGGTTGACGTACTCGCTACTCTGAAGTGGATCCTCTTTGTCTCGTTTTCACGCACCTTCAAAATTCCACTCTTTTTCTGAATAAGTAAAATAAGTTTCTCTAAAATTAATCTCCTCTTAATTCACATAAATATCTTGTTGAACAAATCCATTCTCTGTTTGCCCCAGTGTCTCCATATCCTCACTATTTGCTATATACCCTGTATTCTCTAGCCCCCGGAGAAATCACATGTTATGCCCATATTGCTGCACCTACATATTGTGCTGTATCCATTTACACTACTGCATCATCAACACCTGTACTTTTAACCATACAAGTCTGACTTCGTGTGTACATACATTTTGTAATTCGCCTGAATCTTGCTATCTTATTTTAAAGTACTAGATTAATTAACAACGTACTCTCTTCAGATTTATCTATTTATTTTCCATGCCTGTTAAATATGCCCTTCCAGTATGGAAGAACGCTGATCAATGCAGTATAATTTCAACTGGAAGATGGTGTTGCAACCACAATATATATATATATATATATATATATATATATATATATATATATATATATGTGTGTGTGTGTGTGTGTGTGTGTCTGTACTTTTGTTATTTTGTACTTTTTAGCTTATATATATATATATCCTCTACTTTTTATTCAGAGAGAATAACTACACTGAAATCACAGATATTTATGATGGACTCTATATACTTTTTAGCTAAAAAGTACACATTATTTTTGTGGGTGCTACTTTTTAGTACTTGTAAAAATCTCTTTTTATCCTTTTATTCTTGTTTTAGACCAATTCTTGCATGGAAAGCCATACTACATTTTAAAATCAAAACATCACATGTTGTCGAATCCTGGGCGTGTACACCTGATGAGATACCTCTCTGTGCAAGTAAAATTCGACTGTCTGAGCTGACTGGTCTGATTACAGTAGCAGATCTGTCCTCAGTGTGCAGCGCTAATTACTGGTATTTCACAACAGATTCTGGATAAAGTGATCTTGTGTAACAGTCCTAAGCGTTGCATCCCGAATGGGTCTCTTTGAAGCCTATTTAACCCTTTACTGTGATATGAGATTTAGTAGATATGAAAGTAACGTCATAAGTTACAATATCCAGAATTTATTTCATAAACAACTTTTGTGACTGCAAGGGTTGAAAATTTATGATTTATAAACTCATCTCATTTAATTCGTGACAGTTCACATTGACGACCTTCTTTATTCATTGGTGTTGTTCAGAGACGAGTAAGGATATCAATTAAGATTCGACGCAATAGTATCACACTTATCACAGTGGTACGTTAGGGAAGCAGTGAGGCACAACATCACTTAGACAGCAAATGAAGATAATTCTGCTGTCGGGGCAGGAAGGCCATTCTGATGGCCACCACTCCTTTTACCACGAACGAACCGTCGGCTTCTCAGTCCCAGGCATGCTGCTGCAGCGGTGTATACTTACCGTGAGCTGTGCCGGAGTGAGTCGAATCGTATCACACAAGGTAGCCCTGTGTCACTCGTTAATCGCCTGTGCTCCCACTGATGCCCTCCAACACCAATGCGATGTTGCATGCCTGCTCTCTGTTGTGTACCCCGTCGAATGTCAAAGCCCCCTCATTTTCCCATCCCTGTTCCAAATATTAATAGTCAGCTCTTCCCCACAGAACTAGTTTCAATGTTAATGTAGTTCACTCTACCATTCTACTCTGAGTGCCTCATTAGAATCATCAACGTTTGTAAAAAAAAGCCTACTCTTCCGTGTCAGGAAACAGATTTTCGCTCCTCTTAAAATTTTCTTCCTGTGTCTCGCTTTGCCGCAACATTGCCCAGTTGTATAAATCTATAAAATCCCTCTTACTCGCTCCACCGGCTCTGTAAAAACTCCGCTCCAGATCTAATTCCTTAGCGTGCGTCTGTGCTCATAAAGGGGAACGGAGGAGACAGAGGAGAGATGTCACAGCCCATCCACCATTGAGAAGGTGTGTTTTTTTGTCAGTGCGACTCTCCGTCGTGGGGAAAAAAAGTGGAAAAATTGGAAATATGTTCTGTTCTTTTAGCACTGAATAGTAGAGTCATCTGCACCCCTATAACAGCACAGATTGAGGTGTTTTTTGGTCACTAGTCTACGGATGCTGTCTGTATCCATAGCCCAGCATAAATCTCGGTGATTTCAGTGTAGTTATTCTCTGAATAAAACTGTCTTTCCGTTTCTGTTCGTTTCATCGCATATTTATTTCATGTAAATTCTGTACTATACTGTAGCAGTTCGTCCTATGTATGGTCCAAATTTCATCAAGCTGTGTTCCTTACCAGTTACCCATCATGCTTTGTGCACACCAGTATAGATATGGGTCAAGTACATTCGGAGACGGGAAGAAAATAACAAACGACTTAGAGCTTGATGATATCGTGCAGCTGACAAGGGGAGTCCCTTGGCTCGAATAATAATTCGATGTAGAAGCTTAACATATCAATATGATTATGATGCTGAAAGCATACGATTGTATTACTTTTAATTTGTCCACTATCGGACTTTAAAGATGTACATGAGGCCCCTCAACGAAATGCATCAAACAAAATGCGGAATCAAAACAGGCACATTCTGCGAAAGCAATATTTGGACAGTCTTCAGAATCAAATTCTTGAGTATCAAAATCACATGCCATTTGAATCACATTCTTGAATTCTGCAACTTATTTCAGATAATCGCACTCAGCCGCTTGTCAGAAGTATTCAAGCATAGGCTGATACACTGGAGCAGACAGCTGGTTATAAATAATAGCAGACATTTTCATTATGAAAATTCTGTTTCTTAGTTTAGACTCAAAGTCACTGCAGAGAGTCATTAAAGAGCCTATTATCCTTATTGCATGTGCTTTGCGTTGCCAGAAGAAAAAAATGTTCAAATGTGTGTGAAATCTTACGAGTCTTAATTGCTAAGGTCATCAGTCCCTAAGCTTATACACTACTTAAGCTAAATTATCGTAAGGACAAACACACACATCCATGCACGAAGGAGGACTCGAACCTCCGCCGGGACCAGCCGCACAGTGTATGACTGCAGCGCCTAGAGTTGCCAGAAGAAATATACATCCAAAGGCAGTACGTATTTTATTGTTTTTTGCGGCATGTTCAAGCGTTCAAGTTTTAAATCACAAATAATAATTTACTATTGTTGTGTCCTTGTAAGCACTCCCAGAATCACACTGTAGTATACACATTTGGTTACTTGCGATGTTGTTGTTAACAATACTCACGAGAAATGATTTTAAAGTGTCTTTTGAGATCTTTGCACGTGTGCTAGTCTTCAAATGTGTTTTGATGAAAGACTGTCTACAACAGCCTTTCAAATTTCGGGTCCAAAGTTTCTCTCTAGAGAGACAAATTTACAGTATCCACTCATTGAAAGTCCTACGTCTATTGTATGAGTTGTATTGTATGCACACTGGGCCAAGGCAACAGTTGATGTTTCCCCTTTTTTAGATAGTGTCGAACCAGAAGTTAGTTAATAAATAAATCCACTTTGATCAATGTTTCACAGTGTGACTGTATTTGAAAATCTGGAGTCAGTTCATAATTAAACCCACTTTGAACAGTGTTTCAAATTCACTGCGACTATATTTGGGAACTTGGAGATTTCTGCTTTACTTCTTCGACAAGACGGGCCTCAGACTGACGAAATCTTGGTATTTCTCTTACTGTACATCTCTGGTTGTCATCATGAAAGCAGTGATGTTTCTACTGCGCATTCTCTATTCTGCCTTGAGACGTAGTATTAAAAATGCTGCACGTTTAAACTATTTGTGCCATATTTTTCCTGCTTTTTACGTTGCCCAACATTTCAGGTGCCTTTCATTTCTTACTGTGTCATACTGGGATATAATGTGTTGTTTTATCTTCAGTTCTTTGGTTGCCTTGTTTCCGCTAAATTGGTTGTTTTTCCTCCACATAATCAAATATTAATTTGAGGTTCAATGTGCTTTTTATAGATGATTGTCTCTTCAGTAACGAGCTGTAAGTCGCAACTGTACATGGATCTGTATAATAATGTAATCATAATATATTCGACACGATCTTCCGAAAAATTTTGTTAAAATACAACGGTATACGATTTCTTTTCCGGTGAAGGTTCATAGGCAGTACAACTGTTAGCTTCTGTTGTACGAGTCCTGTTTCGGCCACTGTTGCTAGAACTACAATCTTGAACACTATTAATCGTGTTATCTTCTGTACAGGGTGTTACAAAAAGGTACGGCCAAACTTTTAGAAAACATTCCTCACAAACAAAGAAAAGATGTTATGTGGACATGTGTCCGAAAACGCTTAATTTCCATGTTAGAGCTCATTTTAGTTTCGTCAGTATGTACTGTACTTCCTCGATTCACCGCCAGTTGGCCCAGTTGAAGGAAGGTAGTGTTGACTTCGGTGCTTGTGTTGACATGCGACTCATTGCTCTACAGTACTAGCATCAAGCACATCAGTACGTAGCATCAACAGGTTAGTGTTCATCACGAACGTGGTTTTGCAGTCAGTGCAATGTTTACAAATGCGGAGTCGGCAGATGCCCATTTGATGTATGGATTAGCACGGGGCAATAGCCGTGGTGCGGTACATATGTATCGGGACAGATTTCCAGAACGAAGGTGTCCCGACGGGAAGACGTTCGAAGCAATTGATCGGCGTCTTAGGGAGCACGGAACATTCCAGCCTATGACTCGCGACTGGGGAAGACCTAGAACGAACGACGAGGACACCTGCAATGGACGAGGCAATTCTTCGTGCAGCTGACGATAACCCTAATGTCAGCGTCAGAGAAGTTGCTGCTTTACAAGGTAACGTTGACCACGTCACTGTATGGAGAGTGCTACGGGAGAACCAGTTATTTCCGTACCATGTACAGCGTGTGCAGGCATTATCAGCAGCTGATTGGCCTCCACGGGTACGCTTCTGCGAATGGTTCATCCAATTATGTGTCAATCCTCATTTCAGTGCAAAAGTTCTCTTTTCGGATGAGGCTTCATTCCAACGTGATCAAATTGTAAATTTTCACAGTCAACATGTGTGGGCTGACGAGAATCCTCACGCAATTGTGCAATCACATCATCAACACAGATTTTCTGTGAACGTTTGGGCAGGCATTGTTGGTGATGTCTTGATTGGGCCCCATGTTCTTCCACCTACGCTCAATGGAGCACGTTATCATGATTTCATACGGGATACTCTACCTGTGCTGCTAGAACATGTGCCTTTACAAAATGGTTCAAATGGCTCTGAGCACTATGCGACTTAACTTCTGAGGTCATCAGTCGCCTAGAACTTAGAACTAGTTAAACCTAAGGACATCACACACATCCATGCCCGAGACAGGATTCGAACCTGCGACCGTAGCGGTCGCTCGGTTCCAGACTGTAGCGCCTAGAACCGCACGGCCACTCTGGCCGGCGTGCCTCTACAAGTACGACACATGTGGTTCATGCACGATGCAGCTCCTGCACATTTCAGTCGAAGTGTTCGTACGCTTCTCAACAACAGATTCGGTGACCGATGGATTGGTAGAGGCGGACCAATTCCATGGCCTCCACGCTCTCCTCACCTCAACCCTCTTGACTTTCATTTATGGGGGCATTTGAAAGCTCTTGTCTACGCAACCCCGGTACCAAATGTAGAGACTCTTCGTGCTCGTATTGTGGACGGCTGTGATACAATACGCCATTCTCCAGGGCTGCATCAGCGCATCAGGGATTCCATGCGACGGAGGGTGGATGCATGTATCCTCGCTAACGGAGGACATTTTGAACATTTCCTGTAACAAAGTGTTTGAAGTCACGCTGGTACGTTCTGTTGCTGTGTGTTTCCATTCCATGATTAATGTGATTTGAAGAAAAGTAATAAAATGAGCTCTAACATGGAAAGTAAACGTTTCCGGACACATGTCCACGTAACATATTTTCTTTGTGTGTGAGGAATGTTTCCTGAAAGTTTGACCGTACCTTTTTGTAACACCCTGTATAGTAGCTTTCTTCATCCACTGTCCTATCCACTGCAACTCCAGTTGAGCAGTCAAATGAATAATCATGTTTCTGAACAATCAGGTCCACCAAAATCATTGCGAAAGCGTCATCATCCCGTCCTACACCGTCTTCCGATGGATAAAGCTTTAACTTGTATGCGATAATACTTAAAACATTCCATAGTTTTGTGGATTCGTTCATTTTTGTTGTATATGTATGACAATATTGACATACGTATACTAAACATGTTCACTACTTGCTGAGGTAACTGACTGACTGGCGTGCTAACCTCCACTTCTCCAAGACCGCAAGCGCTGCAGTGTACAAACCAAGACCAACATAATCAAACGCCGTCGTAGGCGTAGTTAGAAATGTGAAATAGGTCTGTATAGATATTTTTAATTTGAAATTCCTGTTCGAGCCGAGAGACATCCCTTCTAAGAAGTGGAGAACTGGTGCGGTGTGTCGGTTTGCGATAAGAAAAAACGTTATCTCTAGCTTCAGAAAGTTAATACATTATGCAGTGACTGAAGTTGCGAGCTCTATAGCGGACCCAAAGTTTGTAAACACTTGACGCTATCACTGGACTGCAGCTGTATTACGGCGATAAAAACCAGGACGAAATTAAGGCAATAACCTTTATAGACAGTAGGCTTTGAAAGACGTGGCAGCTTTAGTTGTGAGGCAGAGACCATGTTATCCAATCGAGTAGTGTTGCTGCTAGCTGCGTGCCTGGCCTCCATAGCAGAAACCGCGCTCTGGCCGGCGGCAGCCGACTCCCACCACTCTCCGCTCAGCCTCCCGCGAGCGGGGGCCGTCAACCAGTTCCCTGACGGCTTCATGCTGGGCGCAGCCACCGCTGCCTACCAGATCGAGGGCGGCTGGGACGCCGACGGTGAGTGACAGAGTCTGTAGCGATAGAAATTCACAAGTGCTTCCTCTCCACTTTGCCAAAGTGCCTTCTTAAGTTCGTAACACTCCCCCCCCCCCTCTTTCCGATCACCTCAGTTAAACAACGATGGCCCCGGTTAGTACTTGGCTGGGTGACCCTCTGGAGAAAACTGGTTGCCGATACTTTTAAGAACGCCCAAGTCGTCCAGGTGGTGTCCAGCTGAAAGACGTTCTCCAGGCCGTCGTGTCACACGACAGTTGTTTTTCCGCACTTTTACTTCGAATTATGGCCACTTCCATGGTACGATTGGTGACAGACCCAACTACCAAGAAGAGAAGAAAGATTATTTATGTTTTACCGTCGTAATGAGTATTCCATGAGATTTTGTGCTTGTACCCGGATGACGTCCACATCCTCCCGCAATATTTAGGCTGACAACCATTCAGCCTCTCTGGTGAGTTACGTACTTTTTCAATGAAAAACTCGCGCTTGAATGGTTGACGGGCGTCGCTTTGGATGGTCTTGTGTAATTTGCATATTACATCCGCAAGGCTACTGCTCGTCATCTTTAGGCGCTGCTGGCTCATTACTGTTGTGGTTCGCCGGTTTATGTGAGGCTCGCGAGTAAAGAACCGGCGAGTTTATAACGTCATCGTAGTCCAGAGCTCCCTGCCGGAGAAAGATATCCCGGTTTCCATATTCGTGGTTCGGGGAAAGCGTAGCCACAAGTCGCAGACGAATTGTACGAGCACGGGCAAGGTCTTGGTGCCCGACTTAACTGTCCTGGCTTCGATTCCCTATCTGTGTTAATTCGTTGCTTTCGTTTGTCTGCGTCTGACAGTTCCTTAGCGCCGAAAGTGATGATCATTATCGTTTACTGAGTTGACATCCTGTTTCCGTCAATTAAGTCGTTACCTACAAGTATTACAACTGCTTCTTTAATGGTGGACTCCCAATATGCGGAGACAGACTACAGGATTCTGGTTTCTCCACAGATTATTCCGTGACCATTTAAAGAAATGCACTTTTTTCAAGGAAGAGATTCAGGTTTCTTTCCAAAGATTTTTCAGAATTAGTTTTAATCCAACTAAAAATATTTTCAGATCTCACAAACAAGAGAATTTTTCCCAAAGCCTTTTTTTCGAAATAATAATTTAGTATTCGCCTAAGAAGATATAATCTGTTCTGTAGAAATGTTATTCCTCTTTTCTTAAGAAACGTTTAATTCTTTTCCGACTAAGGTTATTTTTATGAAGTTTAATTTTTCGAACCTCAATTTTAAGTAAGAAGAGTTTCAATGTTTTATGACAGAAAAGTTAAGCTTCATCTAAAAAGCGCTCTACAGCATGTGTCGAAAACACACACACGGACCGATTTCTGCGCAAAGTGTCAAATCACCACCCGAGTCACAAATCAGGCATGATTAATGCGCTGGTAACACGAGTAAGACGAAAAAGAGAGACGCAGCATCTCAGTCGCGAGACTGAAAAGTGTTCTGAGGAGCAATGGGTAATCCAGAAGTTACATTATAAGTGAGCAAGTGACACACTGGGAAAAGAAATTTTGGGTACGGTCTTTCTGCAATATATTCCCAGAATGACAGACAGAATCGGCCATATAGTGCGCAAACACAGTGGAAAGACGATTTATTAACCAACAAAGAAGATCAAAGAGAGTTTCACATCGGCAGAGGACAAAAGGGACCAACTTGCAATGTCGGGAATATACCACATACCATGTAGATGCCGAAAACTTCATATTGGAATGACTGGACGATCAGGGCCAGGATCAGCATCAGAGAACGTAAGCGGCATTGCAGATGGAGAAATCGGCCGTGTGAGGTTAACCACACATTAAAATTAGCCGACACGGAAGATCTCGCTGTAGAGTAGATCTGAAACGCCCGGTTGTCCAGAGAAGCTATAGAAATACACAAACATGAGAACAGCTTCAAGAAGAAAGAAGAAAGCCTCAAGATGGATTCCCGTGCTGCAGCGAACGACCGCTGCAGGTAGCGAGGGGAGAACATCACCGGAAATGACCACGGAAAAGGTCTTGTGCGTTGGCGCGCCAGGTAAATACAATCTGCGGCTGCGAGCTTGACTCCAGTCCACCACCAACAATGGTGGCCGAAGCTTTGGCAGTGCCACCCACTGGTGATGGCGAAACATCAGAAAAATCATCAAACAAACGTCACCCGAAAAACCCGAGATAGAATCCAACAGGCAGTTTGACGACGAGTTGCCACGAAAGCCTTAACAATTTCACTCCTAATTTTATTTTAAGAAACTTTATACTTTTTCGAAGCTCAGTTTTAATAACTCGAAGAAAATGGTTGGCAGCCGCTTAGAAATACATTCGTTCCCCTCATTTGCCTTCTGCATCCCGTGGATTTACAAAACTTCTGTTGAAATTACCGTCGCTTCGATCTGAAACTTAAATTACTTTGCTCAATTTTTTCACCAGTCTCAGTCAAACGTCACTCTCCTAGTATATGACGGTGATTCGGGTACCACGTCAAGACGCAGTATCAATGTGGAGTCTGAAATAATGTTGTTGGCAAGTAGACACAAGTTCACTGTAGCTCTGCAGTAGTGCAAGGCATACCCTGTGCCAGAAATCTCCAATTTGCCACACTATTTACCGAGTTAACTGAACTTTTACATCCTAGTGCCAACAGGATAGTAAAACTCTCATTCACAGAGAGGTAGCTTATTAAATCAGAGTTGCTTTTTGGACATTTCTGATCCACTACTCCTCATTTTACAGGAAAGGGTGAGAGCATATGGGACCGGATGTTGCACGAACATCCAGAATATGGCACCAACGGCGACAACGGGGATGTGGCCTGCGACTCGTACCACAAGTACGCGGAGGACGTACAGGCTCTGAAGAATTTGAGTGTGAGTATGGATTAAACCCTTCATCGAAACTGTCTCCCTATGTTAACTTCAGCTTGCTTCTCCTGTTACGATTTCGAATTCAGATATTGTCGAGTACCTACCTACAGAATCGTAAATTGGGATGGAGTTGCAAACTTCAGCTACAGTAATTGTTTATTCGTAACTATTTCGTGGCTTTAAAGGAGTTCACGTTGAAGTTTGTTTTGCTGATTGTTAAAGAACGCAGTGAACTGTTTACGTGCCTTAAGAGCTTATTATTCGAATCACAAACAAGAAATAAGACAAACGTACTTAAAAATTTATCTCACTGTTACATCAAAAGGTGAAATTTCATAGTGGCTGATCAGGTTGTGTTTACTTTCACGAGAGTGTGACCCTTGTCCAGTTCAGAAATTAAGGACGTGTGTTGTGTTATAAAAAACTCTATTAAAGCTTGTGGAACGAATCTTTCACTTTTCTGCAGAGGGTGCTCTGTATTGAAACTTCCTGGCAGATTAGAACTGCGTGGCGGACCGGGACTCGAAACCTCATCTCTCGCAAGCAGTGTTCTTGCCGACTGAGCGCCCAGGCACGACTCACGACCCGTCCTCAGATTTTTACTTCTGTCAGTGGCTTTCTCTTACTTTCCAACCTTCTCAATTCTCCTTCGATAGTTTGGAGAATAACGCTCCTGGAAAATGGGTATTACTATTGAAGCTGTTCCTCCCATTAATGTCCTACTGCGAAAAAAGACCTCCAAATTGGGAACTACATACTTTATGAAAAGGTGGTTAAGATTTGATGCCTGTAATTAAAAAGTCTGCAGCCATCTTAAGCCTGCAGCAAACATACAATGAAAAATTGCAGCACCAAAAAAGAATTAACGAAGAGTAATGATATTTCGGGAATACATTTGTCTTGGTAACATACACTCCTGGAAATGGAAAAAAGAACACATTGACACCGGTGTGTCAGACCCACCATACTTGCTCCGGACACTGCGAGAGGGCTGTACAAGCAATGATCACACGCACGGCACAGCGGACACACCAGGACCCGCGGTGTTGGCCGTCGAATGGCGCTAGCTGCGCAGCATTTGTGCACCGCCGCCGTCAGTGTCAGCCAGTTTGCCGTGGCATACGGAGCTCCATCGCAGTCTTTAACACTGGTAGCATGCCGCGACAGCGTGGACGTGAACCGTATGTGCAGTTGACGGACTTTGAGCGAGGGCGTATAGTGGGCATGCGGGAGGCCGGGTGGACGTACCGCCGAATTGCTCAACACGTGGGGCGTGAGGTCTCCACAGTACATCGATGTTGTCGCCAGTGGTCGGCGGAAGGTGCACGTGCCCGTCGACCTGGGACCGGACCGCAGCGACGCACGGATGCACGCCAAGACCGTAGGATCCTACGCAGTGCCGTAGGGGACCGCACCGCCACTTCCCAGCAAATTAGGGACACTGTTGCTCCTGGGGTATCGGCGAGGACCATTCGCAACCGTCTCCATGAAGCTGAGCTACGGTCCCGCACACCGTTAGGCCGTCTTCCGCTCACGCCCCAACATCGTGCAGCCCGCCTCCAGTGGTGTCGCGACAGGCGTGAATGGAGGGACGAATGGAGACGTGTCGTCTTCAGCGATGAGAGTCGCTTCTGCCTTGGTGCCAATGATGGTCGTATGCGTGTTTGGCGCCGTGCAGGTGAGCGCCACAATCAGGACTGCATACGACCGAGGCACACTGGGCCAACACCCGGCATCATGGTGTGGGGAGCGATCTCCTACACTGGCCGTACACCACTGGTGATCGTCGAGGGGACACTGAATAGTGCACGGTACATCCAAACCGTCATCGAACCCATCGTTCTACCATTCCTAGACCGGCAAGGGAACTTGCTGTTCCAACAGGACAATGCACGTCCGCATGTATCCCGTGCCACCCAACGTGCTCTAGAAGGTGTAAGTCAACTACCCTGGCCAGCAAGATCTCCGGATCTGTCCCCCATTGAGCATGTTTGGGACTGGATGAAGCGTCGTCTCACGCGGTCTGCACGTCCAGCACGAACGCTGGTCCAACTGAGGCGCCAGGTGGAAATGGCATGGCAAGCCGTTCCACAGGACTACATCCAGCATCTCTACGATCGTCTCCATGGGAGAATAGCAGCCTGCATTGCTGCGAAAGGTGGATATACACTGTACTAGTGCTGACATTGTGCATGCTCTGTTGCCTGTGTCTATGTGCCTGTGGTTCTGTCAGTGTGATCATGTGATGTATCTGACCCCAGGAATGTGTCAATAAAGTTTCCCCTTCCTGGGACAATGAATTCACGGTGTTCTTATTTCAATTTCCAGGAGTGTATTTGATTAAAATTGCAGTATCACAGGTAAGTGCGAGACAAGCCATTGCAGATGTGAACGACTGGTATATTAATAACCGATGTAATCACCAGACTGTTGAACGCAAGCATGCAGACGTGCATAAGCTGTGTTGTACAGGTCTCGGATGTCAGTTTGTGGGATGGAGTTACATGCCTGTTGCATATTATTGGTTAATACAGGAACGGATAATACTGGTTTTGAATGACGCTGGAGTTGTCGGTGAATGACGTCCAACATGCGCACTATTAGAGACAGATCTGGTGGTCGAAAAGGTTACGGGAGCATGTGAACACCCTGTTTATAATGCTACGTTCCAACAGCAGTATGTGAGAGAGCGTTATCCTGTTGAAAAAGAGCCCCTGGAGTGCTCAGGTCGACCCACTAGATTGGCGTAGAAATCTGCAGTCAAGGTTCGTGGGATAACCAAGTGAGTGCTCTCATTGTCATACGAATTCACACGTGTAAATCTAGGTGTAGGTTCGGTGCGTCAAGGCTGTACACAGGCTTGTTGCAGGCGTTCACCTGGCCCCCTTTTTGCCAGTGCTAGACTGATTTTTATGTCTTCCATGCTTTGTTCGTCGTTGGTTATTCTGCTACATAGGTAGCGTAATTCCTTAACTTCTTCTACTTCGTGACCATCAGTCATGATGTTAAGTTTCTCACTGATCTCTTTTCTGCTACTCTTCATTACTTTCGTCTTTCTTCGATTTACATTCAGTCCACTTTCTGTACTCATTAGACTGTTCGTTCCATTCAGCAGATCATGTCATCAGCGAAACCAGCCGGCCGCGGTTGGCCGAGCGGTTCTAGGCGCTTCAGTCCGGAACCGCGCGACTGCCACGGTCGCAGGTTCGAGTCCCGCCTCGGGCATGGATGTGTGTGACGTCCTTAGGTTGGTTAGGTTTAAGTAGTTCCAAGTTCTAGGGGGCTGATGACCTAAGACGTTGAGTCCCATAGTCTCAGAGTCTCCTGAACTTTTCTTTTATTTCCATCATTGCTTCTTCGATGTACAGATTGAACAGTAGGGGCGAAAGGCTACGTCCGTGTCTTACACCCTTTTTAATCCGAACATTTCGTTCTTGGTCGTCCACTCTTAATATTCCCTCTTGGTTCTTGTACATATTGTATATTACTCGTCTGTCCCTATAGCTTATCCCTATTTTTCTAGTTTTCGAACATACTACACCATTTTATATTGTCGACCGCTTTTTTGAGGTCGATAAATCCTAAGAATGAATCTTGATTTTTCTTTAATCTTGCTTACATTATCAACCGCTACGTCACAATTGCCTCTCTGGTGCCTTTCCTTTCCTAAAGCCAAACTGATCGTCGTCTAACACAGCCTCAATTTTCTTTTCCATTCTTCTGTGTATTATTATTGTCAGCAACTTGGATGCATGAGCTATTAAGCTGATTGTGCGATAATTCTCGCACCTGTAAGCTCTTGCAGTCTCCGGAAATGTGTGTATGATATTTTTTCGAAAGTCAGATGGTATGTCACCGGACTCATACATTCTACACAACAACGTGAATAGTCGTTTTGCTGCCACTTCACCTAATGATTTTAGAAATTCTGATGGAATGTTATCTATCCCTTCTAACGTTTTTGATCATAAATCCTCCAGATCTCTATTAAATTCCGATTCTAATACTGGATAACCTGTCACCTCTAAATCGACTCCTATTTCATCTATCACATCAGACAAATCTTCCTCCTCAGAGCTGTCTTCGATTTACTCTTTCCAGCTATCCGCTCTCACCTTTGCATTTAACAGTGGAATTCCCGTTGCACCCTTAATGTTATCATCCTTCCTTTTATTTCCACCGAAGGTTGTTTTGACTTTCCTTTACTTCCGACAATCATTTATTTTTCGATTTTTTCACCTTTTTCATGCAGCCATTAAAGAGTAAATTTAGTAGATCGAATGATTATTTTACATACTGTAACTGCAGTTGGCTGTTGCAGCCTGGTGTTGCAGGGAGACTGGTTGATTTAGGGAAAGATGTTGGGGCTTTGCAGCTGGTGTTTAGTTGGCCTCTCGCGTCCTATGGGCGGAAAAGGAGATGGCATCCTGAATTGCTTTTTATATTTCTCTAGAAGCATAACTGCGTTTGTCGAGGTAACTTCACTCTCAGAACGGTCGACTTCAAAGTTCTAAAATGATAGTGTCACATCAGGGGCTTCTTCATGGTGTAAAAACAGGAGTGTGCATTTACTGCAACACTAACTGTTGAACCGAACTTGTTTCACCAAATTGTGTCTTCTGGTATGTATGTGAGCAGTACACACTATCTGATCAAAAGTATTTTCCACTACATGTGTCACTATAGGCGAAGCCGGCATTATAAACGGAGGCAGAGGAGTGTTTTGGTGCCAGTACAGAAGCTGTAAGAGCAGACTGGTGGCTCAGGAGACTTAGAACGTGGGTTAGACATTGGATGCTGTCTGAGCAACAGATCCGTCACGGACATTTCAATCCTTCTCAAGTTACCGGTTATTGGTGATGTGATTGTGAAGTGAAAATGCGAAAAACTACCACAACTAATGTGAGACCAGGCAGATCTCATATACTGACGGACAGGGGCCGGCGAGCACTGGGAAGGGGGTAGTAAAAAGCAATCACGTGAAATCAGCGGAAGGAGTCGGTGTGGCCGAGTGGTTCTAGGTGCTTCAGTCTGGAGCCGTGCGACCACTACGGTTGCAGGATCGAATCCTGCCTCGGGCATTTATGTGTGTGACATCCTTAGGTTAGTTAGGTTTAAGTAGTTCTAAGTTCTAGGGGACTGATGACCTCAGATGTTAAGTCCTACAGTGCTCAGAGCCATTTGAACCATTTTTTTTTTGTGAGTCACTTGTGAGTTCCAAAGTGCTATATACAGTCCAGATAGCACAGTAACTGTGCGTAGTGAGTTAAGAAAAGGAAAGGGATACGTTAATCGGTGAGAAACTCATAACTCAAACATTTCTGCAGCCATGTTAACCGACGCTTGATGTGGTGTAAAGAACGACGTCACTGGACAGTAGATGACTGGAAACGAGTGATTTGAGTGATTAATCACGCAGTACCCTGTGGAAGACGTATGGAAGGGTTTGGATTGGCGAATACCTAGATAATCATACGTGCCAACAGTGTATTGCCAGGAGTGTAGTATGGAGAAGGTATTGTTGCGGTATGGGCACTTTCGTGGTTGTCGTGTGGTGGCCTATACTGCGCTTACCACAATGCAGAACGGGAAGGATATGAATAAATTTTACACCATAGAGTTCTAAATGCAGTACAGGAGCATTTCGGAGACGATGATTGCTTGTATCCGCTTGACAATATACCATTTAATAAAGCAACACATGTGAGGCATCAGTCTATGGAGAGTAACATTCCGTAAAGACTGGCCTGTCCGTACCCCTGACCTGAACCGAGTGGAAGACCTTCAGGATGAACTGGGAAATTCAGTTCGCGGCAAACCCTAAATATGGCTCTGAGCACTATGGGACTTAACATCTGAGCTCATCAGTCCCCTAGAACTTAGAATTGCTTAAACCTAACTAACCTAAGAACATCACACACATCCATGCCCGAGGCAGGATTCGAACCTGCGACCGTAGCGATCACGCGGTTCCAGACTGAAGCGCCTATAACCGCACGGCCACACCGGCCGTTCGCCAAACCCTAGTTTCCCACATTATTACCTTCCGTGGTTTTGGCTGTCGACCAAGAATGGGCTGTCAGTCCTTCACAGACATTCAGACAACTCTTTGAAAGTGTCTCCAGCAGAGTTCAAGACGAAAGGTGGACATACACTACACTAATGCTTTGGTGTCCGGATACTTTTTGTCAGATAGTGTACTGTGATCTCTTTTCAGGGGACAAATAACTAATGAAATGACCTATGGTTATTTCATGCAGTATATTCCAAGAACGCACACTGAGAAAGCTTCTTTGAGATTTTTCAACCGCATGGTACATCGGAATCTTGAAAGGCACGACTAATGCCAGACACATGCTCTAGTAGCCACATCATTTCCCAAATAAGCTACACTTTTGCACTTGGTATGTACCCTAGAAGCATACGAAGCCTTACATTGCAATTACGATGTGTCATGGGCTGCATTCGCAAGACTTTCTCCAACATCTCCACGCAAGCCGCTTCAGTGCTGTCATGAAAAGAAAATTTGTCGAGTGGTTTACGTTCCATTTTGAGAACGGGCTGTCCCTCGGTATAACTGATCGACACGATGGACAGATGACAGGCTCCTGCATCTACATGAAATGCTTAGCTGCACTCTCGCACAACTTAGCATCGTGATGTGCAACTCCGTATCCTACAGTATGGTTCTTCCACGATAAGTAGTGCAAACATTCAAAACGCGCTTCCTGCGGTTTCTACAAGGACGTGGGAAGGCACCTGGTCCAGTTTCCAGCGTGGTGACAGACTGTAGTCCCAACTGAACGGACAAAGCGGGCTTCTTGATCGCTCAAGATGGCAACTTACTGCTGCGCATTTGTCATTACGTGCTATTCCAGATATGCAGTACAGGTACACGAAGTACATGTATTGGTTTGGGAGAGGTATGTTGGGAGGGAAGACGTAGGAGATACACAAATGGTTCAAATGGCTCTAAGCACAACGGGATTTAACATCTGAGGTCATCAGTCCCCTATACTTAGAACTACTTAAACCTAACTAACCTAAGGACATCACACACATCCATGCCCGAGTCAGGATTCGAACCTGCGACCGTAGCAGCCTCGTGGTTCCGGACTGAAGCACCTAGATCCACTCGGCCACCGCGGCCGGCGGAGATTTACAGCTGAGGCTTACTTAGTTTCACGGCTCCTACGTGCAGATATACAGAATAGTGTACACATACTGACATAAGGAGAACATTGTTTGAAAAAAAGTTAGCATGATGATTCTTTCTTATGTGTTCAACATATTCCTCCAACAGCCTTACAGTGTTTCCGACGACATTTACTAAATAATTTATATTTCTATTCATTAAGAATGAAATGTTTATTCCTGTCTGCTGAAATCAATCGCATACCTAGTGCTATGCTCGTTCAGCTTCAGTGTTGTCCACGAAACGGCTGAGTCTAATATTATTGAAAATAAAATTATAAAGAATGTAGCAACCAGTCGCGGAAACATAATTTATTTATCTTGTTGCAAATCGATTTCGACTGATATCTGTCACCAGCGGTGCATTTTTCTAACCGATACGCGCCATAAGTAGAGATATTGTCCTTGGCAGATTTCTGTCATGATAGAAATCTGCCAAGGACAGTATTTCTACTTATGGCGTGTATCGGTTAGAAAAATGCACTCATGGTGACTGATATCAGTCGAAATCGATTTGCAAAAAGATAAATAAATTATGTTTCCGCGACTGGTTGCTACATTCTTTAGAGTTTTATATTCCACGGTCGCTGCACAGAAAGGGAACCTTATGGAGCTCAACATTAAAAAATTATTGAAAGTCTTCCGGAAATCAAAGAACAAGGAAACAATGTGGGCCACTTTGTCTACGACAGTTTAGTCCTTATGAACGAAGAACGTAACTATATTCACAAGGTCTCAGTTTTCGGAATCCGTATTGACTCCTACTGAGTATATTTTCAATCTACGAGAAGATCATACTGCATAACCATTAAATCTGTTATGTAGTTAAGCAGAACACAGATGACAGAGAAGTAATCTACGGTTATGTACGTCTCATAGACCACAGTTCTTAAAAACTGGTGTGGCCTACACTTCTTCCCAATCACTTGGTATCCTATGTTAAACTGCTACAAGGGAGCAAGTTCTTTCGCATAAGTTACAGTTATCTCATCAGATACCGATGCCTTTCTTCTGTTTACATCAATATCTGTCATTTCACCATTCGTGCGAAGACAAAGAGGAAATCACTTTAGGTTCATGATAAATTAACTAACTCGAAAGACCCAGTTCAATACTGCGGCATTCTGTCTGTCATACTACGCTTCGTACCAATATCGTGACTGATCGACTGAACTTATGATTTAGATCATCTACCTGACCTCATCTAAGACCAAAATGTCTTGCGATTTCCATCACGGCAGCTGTCAAAATTTTACTTTTGTTTCATTTGAGTCCCCCTCAAATTGATTTCCTTACTTTCATTTAGATATCGTTCAGGTTTTGTATGTCAACAAGAGTTTCACTTCACTAAGATCTGTGACAAGCTCTCTTTGAAACATAAGTCCATACCATCCAAAAAGACCGGCCAAGCGCGAGTGGGACTTATACACTGAGGGTTCCACATAAACTTAAATATGTATTTATGTAGTTCATCCATTCTGGGAATCGAGAATCTCAACGATATTTTACTATTATCAGTTTCGATACTGGCAAGATATTGGTTTCGGGAATGCTAAGATCTTATGAAAAGCTCTAGCAGTCCCCCTGACTACCCCGGTCATACGAAAGAACTTCATTTTATATATGTATAAATAGAAGATTTAATAAAATATTTTTTTGTTTACTTACTAAAACATGATGAGTGTTCAAATGGCAGAAAGATATTTTCTATGCGATATACTTAAAAATGAACCATTTGTCCTTTACTTGTACTGTGAAACCTACTTATTGCCAAATTTCATGGTTCTAGGTCAATTGGGGTTATCCTATAGCTTTCGATGAATGAGTTTTCGAGTACCAAAATAGGTGACATAAATGGCCGTATCTTTTCACTGCATCGACTTAAAAGCTTAAAAGTCTTACACCACCAAGGGACCATGGACCTTAATATATGAGATAAATTTGAACTTGATACGTCTTTCCGTTCATGAGAGAAAAGTGTTCTTAACAGTTGAACGAACAGACAGACGGACAACAATACGGTTTTATAAGGATTCTGTTTTCAAAGACTGGGCACGGAACCCTAAAAATAATACCGTCAACTAATTTTGCAGCCGTACTTCTAACTGCACGAAAATATATAACAGTTTTGAATTTCTATGGTAAATTGCAATGAAATATTTTAAGAAATCCATAATATCCATCTATTTATAGGTGTTTTACTGTTACTGGCGGTTTGGCTTAATACTTCACCGGTTAGCCGCGAATGTCAGCACGCTACTTCTGGGATGCGGTAAGGCGTACCGGCCCCAGCTCTGATCCGACTGGCGGATAAACGAAAAGGGCCGGTTGTCTGGCCACTCTAGTTGTGGATTTTAGGCAGTTTTCCACACCTGACAAGGCTAATACTGGACTGATACCCAGATCTGGTCAGTTACACGAATCACAAACATTTAGAAAAAGGCAGAAATTCAGTCTTAGGGGACAAAGTGATGGCGACAGGAAGGCCCCCTCCCCCCTCCCCCCCGCAACATTTACAAAGCCAAATCAGATAATTAGCATTGCGACCCTGTATTGATAAGGGGTAAAGGTAAAATAACATGAGAAAGAAGAAGAAGAAGGCTGGTTTAGCAACCATCATCATAGCATAAAATTCATACTCTCATTGTATCTGCACTTTCCTTGTAGTTCACCTTTCTCTCAGAGTGCGTATCCTGTTAGTTGTCGTAATGATCAGCCTTTCTGACTGTGCTGCAATAATAATATTCCGTTTCGATGTGCCGTGACATGATACCTAAACGCGTAATATACACTGCTCGATTTTGATCGAATGAAGATACATGGCACCTGGGGATTGTAGATGTAGTGGTAACGGTTTCAGCGTCGTTCGCCAACAGGAAATGGAATCGTGTAGGTACCAGAGCATTATCTGTATCTACACTCTAACAGGAAATGTCAACAGCCGGAATTCTCAATGTGGTGCAGATGCCTGAAACAAGCGGACAACCATACCGTGGAGGCGTACTCGTGCTTCCTACAGACAACTGAGTGAAATTAATGGGGTTAAATTTTGGGGTTCCGAGTGGCATGATGGTCCTTCCAGAGAAACACCACACAAGGCAGACGTGCTTTGTCAGTTGTGCAACGATGTTGGTATCAGAGATCATTCTCACAGTCGTAGACGATGTGCTGGACGTCCACGCACGTTGGACGCCTGCCAGATCGTCGTATTGTAAGGACAGCAGTGGAAGATCGTAGAACAGCCACATCACAGATAAGAGGGTTTGTGAGCCCAGTCGTTCAGCACGAACTGTTGCAAATCGGACGTTAACAGTAGGACTAGAGGCGAGCACGTCTCTAGCCTGTCTCCCACTCACGCTGCGGCATCGACGTGCACGGCTCGGCTCGTGCCGTTATGGGATTAGCGATGGAGGCAGATTTTGCCTCACGCAAGTGACAGTCGTTAGGGAGGTCGACGTAGACGTGGTGAGTGCTGTCTCGTAGAATGCATTCATCCAGTTACAACTCTCTTTCACAATTGGGGTTTCTGGAGGGGTTGTTGTGAGACCCGTTAAAAAAAAAAATGGCTCTTAGCACTATGGGACTTAACTTCTGAGGTCATCAGTCCCCTAGAACTTAGAACTACTTAAACATAACTAACCTAAGGACATCACACTCATCCATGCCCGAGGCAGGATTCGAACCTGCGACCGTAGCGGTCTCGCGGTTTCTGACTGTAGCGCCTAGAACCGCTCGGCTACTTCGGCCGGCGAGGCCCGTTATTTTGCCATTCTTGTGATAGGAAGGTGATGTGTTGTTCCAACACCACCTGTGATACTCAACGTGCTCTGCAAAACGTGCAGCAACTTCCATAGCCACCACGATCTCCGAACCTGGCTCCAGTCTAGAACGTGTTGGGATACGATGGGACGAGAAGTGACTCGTGTGAAACTTACAGAACTTCATTTCATTTCATTTATTGCTTACTGAAAGACTTGTTGCCTATTTTAAAAAGCAGGTCGCACATTTTTTCAATTTTGCATGTTAGAATACATTTTCCGTTTTTCTAACATTTTTTTCCTTGAGCAATAAAAAAAGACTAACAATAATGAGTTGGTACTACAGTAACAATAATGACTTAGTACTGGGATAAAATGAACATAAATCGAGGAAAAGAAAACAGAAACAATTTAAAAATTTGAGAGGAAATTAATGATAGAAGAGGTTATTAGCAGAAGAAAGTGTCCCACTACCTGGCTCTTCCAGGTGGGAAGGAATCGGAACAACTTCGAGTCCGTACGAGATGGAGCAGCAATTTGCTTAGATCTAAGTACAAACGATGTTTATATGCTATATACAATTTTTCATTACATATTATAAATTAGTATACGTTTCTCATATTAATTTCACTGTTGATTGCTTGCAATGTCATGGCTTTTGCTGTGGGAGGGGAGCCTCTGAAGTTCGTCTAGCTTCACGTCCCTAGGAAGGTTCAGCTCAGTATATTTCTGTAATGTACGCCGTTACCAAGTTAAACTTAGCAATTATTTACATGTTACTTTCCTATATTTAAAATCCTTATACATGTTATAGATTTTTATGCATTTTATATTGTTGTATAATGTTCAATATATACTTTTTTTCATTATGCTTATTATTTTTCATATTATTCTATGAATCATATTGTCTTGTTCTGAGTTTGTTGAGGCATCCGATTCAGTGTTTGCGTTGTCGGAATCGTTCCATATGTTGAGTTGTCTTGTGAGGTGATTCTCTGTTCTCCGACTCATGTATGCTCCTTCCTGTCTGTATGTTGTGCGGAGTGCTTGTGAAATTTTGTCGGTGTTCAGTTCTAATCAGTCATCTGACTGTCTTATCCTTTGTAATATGTCATTGTCGTGCAGTTGGGGTCGTATATATCTCTATATGCCGCAATATAATGTGATGTGTTGTGCTAGGGCGATTTCTCCAAATGTTCATATGTCTGTGTCACTGAGGCCAACGCGATGGATATGTTGTGTGTATGGTCCATGTCCCGTAATAAAGTGGACCATACCACGTATCAGATCTATATATTTCATGCTCATTCCTTCTAGGATGTTCGGGAAGAATGTGTGTATTCTACGTCCTTTTCCTGTTGCGTCGCCATTCATTAATTTCTTTCTGGTCAGTTATTTGTTTTCCTGTAATTTCCTGTACTTTTTCCTGTCGTCCCTTTTTTATCCAGCATGCTGCTGTTCTGAAACGTACTGTAATGCCTATGTGGTACACACCCAGGACGACGCATAATGCCTCTATAGATGTTGTCCGAAGCACTCCTGACCTTCTTAATAGGATGCTTCTTTGTCCGCGTCGTACAATGGTTTTGGATGATGTGAGGCAGAGACCATAGGTCGTTGTGCTGGCTGCAAAGCTGAGAATGGACTCTAAAAAGGCGATACGAGCCGGCCGCGGTGGTCTCGCGGTTCTAGGCGCTCAGTCCGGAACCGCGCGACTGCTACGGTCGCAGGTTCGAATCCTGCCTCGGGCATGGATGTGTGTGGTGTCCTTAGGTTAGTTAGGTTTAAGTAGTTCTAAGTTCTAGGGGACTGATGACCATAGATGTTAAGTCCCATAGTGCTCAGAGCCAATTGAACCAAGGCGATACAGCAAATTCGTGTAGTCTCTAGTGGTAGTCAAAACTGTGCAGTGTTGGGTCTGGCTACATTATGCATCAATCTTGAGTTTTGCGTGGTTTGTCAACATATACACCGAGGTACCTTGTCGTAGACTTTCGTTGTATGATGGTATTGTTAAGTCTGATTGTTGGTTTTCTTTGTAATGCTCCCTTTAGCACTAGGTAAGCAGTTTTGTTGACTGCTATGTGAAGTTTATTGTTATTGCGTCAATTACTTACTTTTTGCACTGTCTGTGTCGCCTTTAGTTCTAGATTTGCTCTTGAACTGGCCGATATAATTACCAAACGAAATTACTCCTGTTACCGTCTTGTCCGTCCACATCAAGAGAGGCTCTATAGCGATGTCCTAGAATATGGGATCGTACATTGAGTCCTGTGGGCAGCCTTTCGTAATTATTTTGACGACTCTTTGTTGGCGTGCGCGCCATTCTATAACTCTATTGTTGCACTAGCCTGGGAGACTGTAATATAACGGTGTGGGTATCTTTGTTTCCCTAAATCTTGCAAATAGTGCAGACCACCAGAGGCTGTCAAATGCGCGGGTTGTATCGATTAGAATCGCAAGTACATATTTGTCTTGTGACGTTTGTATTCTTTGCAGTGCCTTGTTAATGGCGGATTCTATAGATTTTTGTGATCTAACCACGAACTGGTGGGGATTAAGGCCGAAGAGCTGTTTATGGGACTGGAGTCTGTCGCACAGCTGTCTCCCCTGAACCTTAGCCAACGTGTTTATCAATCAAATTGGTTTGTATGTCTTCCGATCCGTCTGGTATGTGTTCTCAGTGTTCTTGGTGATTACTGCATCTGCAGATTTACATGTTGTGTGTATCTTGTGTTGTTGTAAGGCGTCATCAGTAATTCAGTCAGAAAAGGTATGATCTGCAGAGCTGCATTCCTGACAGTTTCTTGGTGAATTCCGTCGGGCACTGGGGCTTTTTTGGGTTTGACTTTGTTAATTTCCAGGGAAACTTCCTCCTGAGTGAAAGGGATGACAACTTGATTAGTAGCGTAGTTAATTTCAGTTAGTCCGCAGGGATTGATGTGTTGTTGTTGGTCCTCAGTTTGATCATCTTCCGGAAGAAGTTTTCGGAGAAGATATTCTGCAGAGCTTCTCCAGCCTTGCGTAGTGGAGCCGTCTGGATATCTCAGTGCCAGTGGTGTTTTGATTTTTTCAGTCTGCAGTTTGTACGTTTCTCCCCAAATACTATTTTCCAACTGAGTCCGCACAAAGTTGTCCCAGTGCTCCTGTCTTGTCTTGTTAAGTTCAGTTTTATTCCTGTCTTTAGTGTCGCGATAGATTTGGAGCTTGATTTACCGTTCTCGTGCCCTTTTTGACCTTTGATAGTGTCGTCTTTTGTCTCATGAGTTCTTTCCGGTGTCTGGTCAACGTTGCCTAAGAATGCCAGCTATTTTCCCACTGCACATGTATGGTTCCTGTAGGCAAATTACCTCAGCTTCTTCTTCCTCTATTAATTTAATAAGCTCTGTCCCCACAAAGGCGATTCTCGTGCAATTTTATTGAATAAGTTCCATGTTGTTGGTGCATCTTTTGTATAGCCGCAGCCTTTCTGTTCCGTCTCTTTAGGGTCATAGTAAACACGCCCATGTGCCCTTACAAAATCCTTGTGAATTCGTTTCCAGTCTATTCCTTCACTTCTTCTTGAGGATGCCTGTCCCAGGAGCTTGATTAAGATGCAGTGGTCTGTCGGGAGATTTGCCGTTCTGTAACACTTTTGACAGTAAATGTAACTGGGTTTTCTCTTTTGATGCTAGTCAATTATAAGGATGAGCATTAATGCAATGGGCATTTAATTCTAAAGCATTATGTCAGGGTGAAAATACTAAATAAATAAATTTTTCTCTCTTAACAACATGTGGGCAGGGTGGGCTCTTCCTTGGCTCGGGTATGAGGTAGAATGAAACAGCATTTTTACATAAGATAAGTTTTATTGCAAGTTTTGTACAACTGTTTCCTTACTGGATCTTCTGGCTCGGAGAGCGGCAGCTGTGTCGTTTGCGAAGCCTTCTGCTGCTGCAGCGGCGGCGTCTGACTACGTGTGGCGGTGTGTCTCTCGTGTCTCCGTTTCGCCCAGTTGACTGGAGACGCGCCTCGTGCGGTGGCCCGTTTAATTATTGAGAGCGAAGTCGTGCATCGGATGGTGATGCCTTGGATGTGGCGTCCCAGTGTTTCTCTTCTCTAAGCGGCCGCGTGTGTTGTGCGTCGGCCAGCGGAGCGGCGCGGCGGGGGAAGGCCAGTGTCCCGAACTCGAACAACGGACTCCCGCTTGCCAGTCTTCGGCTGTCAGATCTTCATCCCATCTCACAGGTGACTGCTGATGTGAGGCCGTCTCCTTCCCGTCCTCACGAGTCACCCGGGTACGTAAAAATCAGACTTCAAATACATTTTAACTTTTGTCTTCTGGCACCGAGGCTGCTGCTTGCTATTCCATTACAGCGGCGGACTTGGTGCGTCTGTGTATGATGTAGTCTCTTCTTGCACGACGGTCTTCAGCACCGAAACTGACTGAAAACTATTGCTACTCTTGTCGGGCCCACTGCGTCTCGTGTATTTATTTTCAGTTCATTGGAGGTGAACGACTTCACAGCCATTGCCTCTTCTGTCACGTTGAAAAGCTTCTCGAAGAATCTTCTTAACGTCGGTCATTGGCTCTTGAAATGTAGGCGAGGGCCTTTGATCACATGTGACAACTGAGAAACACGTGAGCCGGTCGGGCGATGCCCTGACGGCTGAATCGACAGCTTCCGCTTATGTGGGGAGGGCGATGGCTTCTTCTGTTACGTTGAAAAGCTTCTCTGAGAATCTTCTTGAAGTGAGCTGGTTGGGCGATGCCCTGACGGCTGAATCGACAGTTTCCGCTTCTCTCCTGAACGTGCTGACTTCAAGCGCCGGCCGTTGCCACTGCTATTTGCCAGTGTGTACTTTTCTAAACTAAACTAAGTTTTTCATTTATTTTCTAATTTCTACTTCACTTTACATTGATTTCACTAATTTATGTACCTATCTTATGTACCACTCTACAGTTCGGAGTATCATTCTATGTGTTTGTTCAGTGGTTGGAAAACATATTTTACCCCTTCTGGATATTTCGTAGTGCTCTTAGGAAAATATCTTTATTTTCTAATCTACTAGGAGATGGGTTACTTTCAACTTCTTCATAGATTAACTCGCTGTTGTCTGTTGTAGTTGGTTTATCGTCTTTATTACTTGATACTTTGTTTCTCGTTGCGTTTCCGTCTGTGGTATGCAAATCTCTGAGTCGTGTATTTCTCCCTGCCCGTGAGTGTATTTGATGTTAGTTGTATGGTATCTGCTTGTATTCCTATAGTGGCTGTGTCTCCCTTTCCTTCTTGTGCCAGGTTTGTTTTGCTGTTTGGTGTTTTTGAGATCTTGTTGTCTTCATTGATAGCATTTGTGTTTACTTTGAGTGTTGAGGTATGTTGTGTGGTCTGTTGGTCGTTTTCGTTTACTGTCTTTAGTGTACCTGGGCTGTGTATGCTGCTTCCTTATGTAAAACGTATTGGTTCTATTCTGTTCTCACATTTTCTCGCGTCATATTCTTTTTTTTTGTTTTCTGCCTGTGTATTCCTTTGACTTATTTGATCTTTCTCATTATGATGCGGATGTGTTGCGTGTGTACTACTATGGCGTCGTATGTCATTCTGTGTGTGACTCGGATGCATATTACTTTTGTTTTGTCTCTCTGTGTTGTGTAGATTGCTATGTGTTACTTCATTAATACTTATATCATCTACTTCTAGAACCTCAGTTCTTAACAGTGTTACGAATTGGAATTTTGTCCAGTGAAAGAGTTGTAAGTAGGTTGTGTATGTTTTTTTATTGGCAACGTTACGTAGCGCTCTGTATGAAAATCACTGGCTGTGCTGTGTGCAGTCTGTGGCTAGTTTGCATTGTTGTATGCCATTGTAGTGTTGGGCTGCTGGATGTTAACAGCGCGTAGCATTGCGCAGTTGGATGGGAGCCGCCAGCAGTGGTGGATGTGGGGAGAGAAATGGCGGAGTTTTGAAATTTGTAAGACTGGATGTTATGAACTGCTATGTATATTATGATTTTTCAACACTATTAAGCTAAATACATTGTTTGTTCTCTATTAAAATCTTTCGTTTGCTAACTATGCCTATCAGTAGTTAGTGCCCTCCGTAGTTTGAATCTTGTATTTAGCTGGCAGAAGTGGCGCTCGCTGTATTGCAGTAGTTCGAGTAACGAAGATTTTTTGTGAGGTAAGTGATTTGTGAAAGGTATAGGTTAATGTTAGTCAGGGCCATTCTTTTGTAGGGATTTTTGAAAGTCAGACTGCGTTGCGCTAAAAATACTGTGTGTCAGTTTAAGCACAGTCATGTATAATTGTTCTAAGAGGACGTTTCAGAGTTCGTGTTTGATTTGCATAGCTACGTAATAGCCCATGGCTCCTTGTGTGCATGCATCATCAATGTAATCTCTGATGCGAAAATACTTTTCTTATACGATGGTACTCATAAGGAAACGCGAGTCTTCATTGTGCTGAGAGGCTGTCGTTCGTGACAGCCGTAAGTGTTGTCTCCGGGCTAATGCGCGCCTCCACGCTCTTCTTTTCGTGGAGGATGACTTGTATTTCCTCCCACAGCTGCTTTGAAATGTTTTAGTAACGGCGAGGTGGGATCTTGCTCCGTCCGTTTCGTATTCTTTTATATTTTTAAACATTTTTTAGTGAGCAAAGGCCGGTTCTCTCTATTTGTCTCTCGTACATTTGCCTGTTCGCAGAGGAATCTGGTCCCCTGAATTTATTGCATGTTCTGTTGAGGTGTGTGTACGGTGTACAGCCTACAGTGATATATTCTGTGCAGTCAGACTTTTTGTGACCAGGCTTTGCACCGTTTACCGCACACTTCCTCTTTGTCACACAGTTTTGTTGGGTGACCATATTCCCAACAGTTAAAGCATTTACGAACCGCCACAAACTCTTTAACACTAAGTGATTCTAACTGGATGTTGACTGTGCCACTTTTGTAATAACTGCTGGCGATCTCTTGGGCTGACATCAATTACGTTATTTACCGTTGGTTTTTCCCTTGGACCAGTTTTGAACTTCACCATTATCTCTTCTGTGAATTGTTCTTTAGACATGCGGTTGCTAAGATTAATTTCGTACTGTCATCATCTGATAATGTTGTAGGAACATTATGCACTGCCAAGATTGCTAGCAATTAGCGCGGTTCCTCACACCTGATATCTTTCAGATTTTTCGTTTTTCCAAAACTTTCTTTTGTCTTCTAGAGTTTCTGTTTCCAAAATTACTGTATTGGCTATCGTTCTGGTTGCTTTGACCTTAATTTTGTCCTGACTTGGATTTAAGGTTTCCCATTGTTCTTGCATTTTGGTTACTTTCAGATATGGAGAACAGTACGCTGGTTTGTTATGCTGTAGTCTGTAGAATTCGTTCCTCTACCTTGCTTGGCCGGCCGCGGTGGTCTCGCAGTTCTAGGCGCTCAGTCCGGAACCGCGCGACTGCTACGGTCGCAGGTTCGAATCCTGCCTCGGGCATGGATGTGTGTGATGTCTTTAGGTTGGTTAGGTTTAAGTAGTTCTAAGTTCTAGGGGACTGATGACCACAGATGTTAAGTCCCATAGTGCTCAGAGCCATTTGAACCATTTGAACCATCTACCTTGCTTGTTTGGTTTTCCTGCATTGACTGTTGCAGCGACTGTCGCAAATAACAGAGCAAGAGGTTTGGTTTCTGTACGAAATTTGTGATTTTCAGTTTTTAGTACTGCTATTTCGGCCTCGAGACGTTGTATGCTATCTAGTGCATCAGGGTCTTTTGCGGTGGCTAGTTCTCTCCGTAACCTGGCATTTTCTGCTCGCACTTCTTCATTCTGCCCATAAAGCTTCGCCTGGCCTAGACCCATATTTTGTTTTGAATTGGTGCAGGTATAGCCGATGACACTGTCTTGTCTTTAAGTGTTGTCTGTAGCTCTGTTAGCATCTCTTCTACAGCCTCTGTCATTCGCGTCTCCCTGGTTCTTCGTTTAGGTGTAAGATCCCCCCAGCAGTATCTTCGTGGTGTCCCTTGTGTTAACCTGCCTGTTTAGACTGTTCCTGCGGCCTTCGGTGGGGGCACCATTCACATAGGTGATGTTCCCGGCTGCAGATGCCAGCTTTGGTCATTTTCGTTGCTCCTAGTGTTCGCGTTGTTTACGCAAACAAGGAGCTATTGATCGTTTCGGAACATAGTGCACACATGCTAAGTATTTCACAACGTGAGATTTTTAAGAGCTCGCTCCAGGTTTCTGTTGTTAAGGTTTGTTACTGCACATTGGTAACAGCTACATTACTTAAAACAATCTCCAAATAGTTACAAATTACCACGCTGTCATTGTTTCTCGCAGTCACTAAAAGACAGTCTATTTCTAGTTTGGCTATAGCGTAAAACCAGGTAGCACAGGGCAAAACCTAGGAACACGCCGGCTGAATGACGCTTCGCGGCCTACCTTGCCTGTTGTTACTCACACGCACGTGCCGACGCCGTTGCTGCTGACCGTCAGCTGTTTCCGCAGTCGCCAACGTGTGTGTGTGAAATCTTATGGGACTTAATCGCTAAGGTCATCAGTCCCTAAGCTTAAACACTACTTAACCTAAATTATCCTAAGGACAAACACACACACCCATGCCCGAGGGAGGACTCGAACCTCCGCCGGGACCAGCCGCACAGTCCATGACTGCAGCGTCTTATGCCGTCGGCACACGGACCGTGCTGCCGAACGTTAACGTTGAGCGTGCCAAGTTCAACCTGCTGCTGAACGCTCAGGAACGATGCGACTTGTGCATATGGTACGTGCGCCCCAATGTGGTATACGCGATCGCAACGCACTGCAGCGGCAGTTGAGAGAAATTTCTAGGTCGTAAATCACACTGTTTAGTCAACGGGCGCGCGTAAAATTCCCAAGATAACTCTATTGAAACGCACATTTCCACCATCGTCTTGCCCGCATCTCGTGGTCGTGCGGTAGCGTTCTCGCTTCCCACGCCCGGGTTCCCGGGTTCGATTCCCGGCGGGGTCAGGGATTTTCTCTGCCTCGTGATGGCTGGGTGTTGTGTGCTGTCCTTAGGTTAGTTAGGTTTAAGTAGTTCTAAGTTCTAGGGGACCGATGACCATAGATGTTAAGTCCCATAGTGCTCAGAGCCATTTGAACCATTTTGAACCACCATCGTCCACGAAAAGGAAAGTACCATGTCCAATCAGTAAGGCCACAGGCTTATCGAAGTTCCAGTGCGTTACAAATTTGGAATACTTCTCCGCATAAGATAAACATTATTTCATAACTCCCACATTTTAGTAAAACCCCAAGGTCAGTCTTACTTGATCACTCTTCCTACCCAGTAGCAGAATCTATGCAATATGTGAATTACGAAGCGTAAAAGAAAAAGGAGCAATATATCTTTATACAAGTAGCACAAGCTGTCCTGTAGATTAAGCCAATCGAACAGTCACCCCTCAAAAAAGTTGAACTTATATTTACATAACATCAAATATTATACTATATATTTATATTAGACTAATAATAAAGTATCAGAACGTAATAAAAACGCGAAAGTTAGGAAACAAAATTTCAAAGAATTAAGACGGGAAGCAGCGCCCAACTATTAACGCAATACTGGGCAGTGACGCTACTCACTACGCTAAATCAAGATCACATCTTTTGTATGTGATCATATTATGTTACCCCGTACTGAAAACCGTAATTGTAGATATGTTAGTAATTGAAATTTAATTATAACAAATTGTATCAAGAAGAATACGTTTTGGGTGGATCTTCAGTGTGTCGCTGCCTTCAAATAGCCTACTCTCATAATACGCAAGTTACAACAATTCTTTTGCCACGAATACGATGTTTCTAATTATTTTATTGGAACGAATCACACAGTTAACAACGGGTTTCCCAGTGATTCTCACTTTGCTGTGCTCAGAAACGGCATATATACATATAGGCTTGAAATGAATGCCATTATGGCGCCTCACAACTCTGTACTGAAGGGAGACGGCGTGCTTGTGACGTAGGTGGCGTTGTGCCATCTCATTGGCCAACGGTCACACGCACGCTCAGAATATATGACGTGCCAGATATTGCTCTGCACGTTCGGAAAGACTCTCGACGCTCAACGTTCGGATGCACGGTCGTGTATCGACGGCTTTAGACCGCACGGCTAATCCCGCGCGGCAGTCGCCAACGTCATACGCCAGGGACGCCGCAGAGCCGATGTCACTGGTAGCCGGCGATGTTAGTTGGTATGACAGTGCTGCTGCTGCTGTTGCTGATGTAGGCTCGCTGACGCTTCGCAAGCTGAAGCGACGCGCCACGCCACGACCCGGACCACGGAGAACGACTGTTACACGCAGGCGAAATTCACGAACAATATTTACACGTATTTCGTGACCACAGTTTCATCCGCACAGGCCGCACTCACTCACAGTGGTGCTGATGGCATTACCTACACTCTCTAACCGAACGCCAACGTTAGTGGATTCAGTTTTCCACCGTAATTGCGTACTACAACCGGAGCGTACATTAACCAACTAACGACACAGTGGCCATCTTGGCTAGTTGGCTACAGAACTACGTGAACAGGTCGAGCAGGCTTGGCATAACGTATCCCAGGGCATTATTCGCCATCAGTTCGATCGACTACATGCCAGAGTCGGCGCCCGCATTGGTGCCGTGGAAGATACGCCAAGTACTAACACTGGTGCTTCAGCATGGATCGATAACTGGCAGCACAGAATTGCTTATGCTATTGATTTGTAAGTGTAATCATTTCATGTATTGTATATGCACTGTTGCCGCAATAAATGCTGAGTGAACTGGAAAACTACAAAAACGCCTACTTATTTTTACTCCTACTGTGTATAATCGTTCATATGATGGTTATAAAGCAAAACTGGTAGCAAGAATATAGAAAGTATAGACAGCTGAATGTGCTGCATTTCATGAAATTTAAGAAAAGAAAAGGTTTCTGCTGATGTTTGAGAATACACACTTCACCTTACTTTTCTTTTGTTTTAGGCAAACGTGTACCGATTCTCCATATCATGGCCACGAATTTTACCAAACGGGGATACCGATGTTATCAACCAGGCAGGCATCGACTACTATAACAATGTCATCAATCTGCTTTTGGAAAATGAGATTCAGCCCCTGGTGAGTAGTTCAGTTTCTTTTAACATTAATCAAGAAGGAAAAATATCAAATGATGCCTAGTTGCAATATACAGTTACCCTGATTTGACACTGTTTTGAAAAACTGAGTGTGATATCAGAGCGAGAAGACATACTCTGACTGTGGATATTTTATCACAGACACAGTCCCTTTGACTGTTTAGAGATGTCACTAAACCCGCCAAAAGATGTAAAGAACCATGCATGAGCAGCGCCTATTAGACGGAGGGGGACCGACAGCCGATCAGTTCCAGTCATTGCACCAGGAAGGAGGTACTCAGCTCGTGCCTAGACGGCCAATATCGCAGTTCGATCGCGTCCGCATTGTTACTTTGTGCCATGAAGGGCTCTCAACAAGGGAAATGTCCACGCGTCTCGGAGTGAACCAAACCGATGTTGTTCGGACATGAGGGAGATACAGAGAGACACGAACTGTCGATGACATGCCTCGCTCAGGCCGCCCAAGGGTTAGTCCGGTGATGACCGTTACCCAGAGGAACACTGTCAGCAACGGCACCATATTGAATAATGCCTTTCGTGTAGCCACAGGACGTCGTGTTACGACTCAAAATGTGCGCAATAGGCTGCGTGGTGTACAACTTCACTCCCGACGTCCATGGCGAGGTCCATCTTTGCAACCACGATACCACGCAGTGCGGTACAAATGGGCCCAACACCATGCTGAATGGACCGCTCAGGATTGGCATCACGTTCTCTTCAACGATGAGTGTCACATATGCCTTCAACCAGACAATCGTTGGAGACGTGTTTGGAGGCAACCCGGTCAGACTGAATGACTTAGACACCCTGTCCAGCGAGTGCAGCACGGTCTAGGTTCCCTACTGTTTTCGGGTGGCATTATGTTGGGTCGACGTACGCTGCTAGTGGTCATGGATGACGGCGTAGCGGCTGTACTCTACGTGAATCCCATCCTCCGACCGATAGTGCAACCATATCGGCAGCATATTGGTGAGACATTCGTCTTCATGGTCGACAGTTCGCTCCCCCATCGTGCACATCTTGTGAATGACTTTCTTCAGGATAACGGCATCGCTGGACTAGAGTGGCCAGCAAGCATGTTCTCCAGACATGAACCCTATTGAACATGCCTGGGATGGATTGAAAAGGGCTGACCCCCAACCACTCTGAGGGATCTATGCCAAATAGCCTTTGGGGAGTGGACCAACAGTACCTTGATGAACTTGTGGGTAGTATGTCAGGACGAATACAGACATGCATCAATGCAAGAGGACGGGATACTGGGTATTAGAGGTACCGGTGTGTACAACAACCTGGACCGCTACCTCTGAAGGTCTCTGTATAGTGGTACGACATGCAATGTGTGGGTTTTATGAACAATAAAAAGAGCAAAAATGATGTTTATGTTGATCTCAATTCCAATTTTCTGTACAAGTTTCGTAAGTCACAGAATCGAGGTGATGCAAAACTTTTTTGATGTGTGTATATAGGTTCCATAAGGGATTCTCGACCATCATGTAACTGTTTGTTAATCGTACTGTGTCCAAGGGTTCGGCCTGCAAAACTTAGAAAATACTTAAGGACAACAGAGTGTTAGCACTATGGAATCATTCAATATTAGGAAAGTTATACGTCTAGTCGGATGGCTAGAGATGAAAAAAAAGTCATTCCGGGTTTTCGTCACATGGAGAACTTCTAACTAACCGTTGTGGAGGTGGACAGAGATATACTGGTGGTGAGCGGATGATATGGGAGATGGGGGAGTGGTGGACACAGAGTAGAAGGAAGTATGCACAATATACACTCCTGGAAATGGAAAAAAGAACACATTGACACCGGTGTGTCAGACCCACCATACTTGCTCCGGACACTGCGAGAGGGCTGTACAAGCAATGATCACACGCACGGCACAGCGGACACACCAGGAACCGCGGTGTTGGCCGTCGAATGGCGCTAGCTGCGCAGCATTTGTGCACTGCCGCCGTCAGTGACAGCCAGTTTGCCGTGGCATACGGAGCTCCATCGCAGTCTTTAACACTGGTAGCATGCCGCGACAGCGTGGACGTGAACCGTATGTGCAGTTGACGGACTTTGAGCGAGGGCGTATAGTGGGCATGCGGGAGGCCGGGTGGACGTACCGCCGAATTGCTCAACACGTGGGGCGTGAGGTCTCCACAGTACATCGATGTTGTCGCCAGTGGTCGGCGGAAGGAGCACGTGCCCGTCGACCTGGGACCGGACCGCAGCGACGCACGGATGCACGCCAAGACCGTAGGATCCTACGCAGTGCCGTAGGGGACCGCACCGCCACTTCCCAGCAAATTAGGGACACTGTTGCTCCTGGGGTATCGGCGAGGACCATTCGCAACCGTCTCCATGAAGCTGGGCTACGGTCCCGCACACCGTTAGGCCGTCTTCCGCTCACGCCCCAACATCGTGCAGCCCGCCTCCAGTGGTGTCGCGACAGGCGTGAATGGAGGGACGAATGGAGACGTGTCGTCTTCAGCGATGAGAGTCGCTTCTGCCTTGGTGCCAATGATGGTCGTATGCGTGTTTGGCGCCGTGCAGGTGAGCGCCACAATCAGGACTGCATACGACCGAGGCACACAGGGCCAACACCCGGGATCATGGTGTGGGGAGCGATCTCCTACGCTGGCCGTACACCACTGGTGATCGTCGAGGGGACACTGAATAGTGCACGGTACATCCAAACCGTCATCGAACCCATCGTTCTACCATTCCTAGACCGGCAAGGGAACTTGCTGTTCCAACAGGACAATGCACGTCCGCATGTATCCCGTGCCACCCAACGTGCTCTAGAAGGTGTAAGTCAACTACCCTGGCCAGCAAGATCTCCGGATCTGTCCCCCATTGAGCATGTTTGGGAGTGGATGAAGCGTCGTCTCACGCGGTCTGCACGTCCAGCACGAACGCTGGTCCAACTGAGGCGCCAGGTGGAAATGGCATGGCAAGCCGTTCCACAGGACTACATCCAGCATCTCTACGATCGTCTCCATGGGAGAATAGCAGCCTGCATTGCTGCGAAAGGTGGATATACACTGTACTAGTGCCGACATTGTGCATGCTCTGTTGCCTGTGTCTATGTGCCTGTGGTTCTGTCAGTGTGATCATGTGATGTATCTGACACCAGGAATGTGTCAATAAAGTTTCCCCTTCCTGGGACAATGAATTCACGATGTTCTTATTTCAATTTCCAGGAGTGTATTTGGCGAGTGCATACGCGAGCGAAGTCACGGGGAATGGGCCAGTTCTGTCAATAAATGTCTTTAGACAGCTGTTAGATTTGCATACTTGGACACTCTTCAGCTTCACTTTACCAGTACTTGGGTATTTTTCACTTCTATTGGCCACATCTGAACATTCAGTATGTTAATAAGATGACGCAAGGCCGTAGAGATAAATGTAGGCCATGTACCTTTTCCTTGCAGGTGACAATGTATCACTGGGATCTTCCTCAAGCGCTGCAGTATATTGGCGGATGGCCAAATTCCATTCTAGCGGACTACTTTGTCGAATACGCGCGAGTGCTCTTCGAGAACTTTGGCGACAGGGTAAGTCTAATAAGATAAAACTACGAAATGACAATTCATTTCATTATGATATGTATTGTATTCTGAAGGAATTTATTGATAATATACATGAAACAATTATAGTTTATGCTCCAGTTACGCCATGTATCCCTTATCTACTACTCTTTTTGACGGATACGCTACCATTATGGTGTGTAATGCGTCTTTTGTATCATCTCTGTGCAAATCACTGGCGGATTCTTGCACCAGCAGCGTAGTGAATCAAATAAAAACATCTTCCTGTTGTAGTCTCCCGTGATTTTCTACTGAGACACAGAGTCATTTTCGACGATTTTCCTACCTAGTTGTTTAGCTGATATTTCTATAAGATGTAATCGGCGAAACGTACTGAAAAAAACCTGTATTTTCATAAATAAAAGTCTATTGAGTGTGCAGGATCGATAAAGGTATTCAAGTGGAAATTGACAGGCAGTCTCTTAATATTGATACATAAAGTACTAGTTTCAGATCGCTTAACTATTTGTTTGGATGTATGTATGTCACTAATCAAGAGTGACGTTTTGCGAAAGTTTCCTATGTGTGAACATCTTGAGATACAATGTCACTGAGAAACTGGTTAGAGTTGTTGCGAGATGGTAGGTGCCAATGGACATACATGTTCTCATTTTCAGGCGGGCCTGATAGAGCATACTTAACCCATTAATCTAACTTAGTACAATTTGTGGTGTGACAGAGTGTAATCGACATAGTCACAAAATAGCCGAGGAAAAAACTGTGTGCCCGCATCTCGTGGTCGTGCGGTAGCGTTCTCGCTTCCCACGCCCGGGTTCCCGGGTTCGATTCCCGGCGGGGTCAGGGATTTTCTCTGCCTCGTGATGGCTGGGTGTTGTGTGCTGTCCTTAGGTTAGTTAGGTTTAAGTAGTTCTAAGTTCTAGGGGACTGATGACCATAGCTGTTAAGTCCCATAGTGCTCAGAGCCATTTTTGAAAAAACTGTGTACAAACTCCTTGAAAGAACTGTCAAAAGCAGTTGAGAGCAAAAAGGATATCTCACACTTTTAGCTTGCTTAGAAACAGTAAGTGAGGAACACATAATTGACAACAACTTTAGGTTGCCTCCACACAGCATGCATTTACATCAAGAAACGATGTTAAAGCCATACTACATTTCAGTTGTAGATCCAACTTCACAAAATCGAAGGAATAATGAACTTTAACATCTATTCGCTGTCTAGGTCGTTAGATATGAGTCAAAGGCACAACTGGGAAAGAGTTGCGGAAGCCATCAGTCTACATTCACGCGAAATGATTTGGGAAATCCACAGAAAATCAAAAACAGGATGGTCAGATGATTGTAATTCCCACTGGAAATTATAACAGTAGCAAAAACGGGCTTGAAATGATGCGTTGTTACTATACTGCTTTCTGGAATAAGCTTTCTGGAGTCGTCATTAGGCATTTTGCCAAGGCCAAGGAGTTAAACGGCATAATCCGTAGTTAACATAATAAAAATAACAACGCGAATGACTAGACGTACTGTTAATGATACACAGAAGACAGATGTCACATTTTAGAAGTTTGAACTGTGGAACGATTTAAGATTACAGTAATGACATGGATGAAAAACTGCAGACATTTCGAGCAATATGTAAACCAGTTGACAGCACACTTAGAATTAAGCGTTATGAATGATGAAATGTCGACTATCGTGGTGTATTAGTACAGCACGTGCGTGGAAACTGAAAAGTCGCGAGATCGATTTCCGGTCCGACCACGGAATATTTCATTTGGCCTTAAAATTAGCCTTCACTTCTCAACGATGCGGTGATTCGCCGGAAACGTCACTTTGTGTGCATTCCACGTTAAATTTGCAGGTACCCCGTTTGCGGTAGGACTCCTGGGGTTGACTTAGAGACTTATACCGAGCCGTTGAGCCTAACGGAATTATCATCATCGTCATTATTATTTCTATTATCATTATTACTATTATTATTACTAACCACGCTGAAATAACTGAATGCAGAAACATATGAAAAAAGAAAAAAAAAAGAGAATAAGAGATGAGACACTACCTTAACGAAATTTTGAAATGGAATAGCGACATGAATCGATCAAGGAAACGATGGATACAAATTTCCCTAGTGTCCCATCTGAAGATCAGAATATGTACGTTTCCACCTTTCCCATTCAAACTAAACTAATCCTAGAGACAGGAGTTATAGTTACATCACTCCCAACTATAGCGAGTGAAAACGGCTCGATAGTCACTGCCACCTATGGCTCACGACAACCTCAATTACAGAGACAAGTGGAAATACGTAACAGTGAACTGAAATAATTGAAAAGACAATATACACTGGAAGAGAAATTATTAATGAAACTGGAAATAGAGTTCTGTGAACGTATCAGCAGACAAGTAAAGAACATTCAATGGTTTGAAGTCCTTTTTCTGTTTGAGTCATTAGTCTTTTGACTGGTTTAACATGCCTGCCACCAATTCCTCTCCTGTGCCAACCTCTTCGTCTCAGAGCAGCACTTGCAACTTATTAGCTTATCTTCATAATTATTTGCAGAATGTACTCCAATCTCTGTCTTACTGTACAGTACTTACCCTCTACGGCTCCCTCTAGTGCCATAGTACTGATTCCGTGGTGTCTGAACTGATGTCCTACTATCCTCACCCTTCTTCTCGTCAGTGTTTTCCACGTAGTCCTTTCCTACCGAGTCTGCCCCTTCGTCTTGTCAGTGCTTTTCGTATATTCCTTTTGTCGCCGACTCTACGGAGAACCTCCTCTTTCATTACTTTATCAGTCAACCTAATTTTCAACATTCTCCTGTAGCTCAACAGCTTCTCTTCTGAAATAGTACATGTTTCACAACCGTAGAATGTTGTGCTGCAAATGTACATTCTCAGAAATTTCTTCGTATCTGTAGTACTAGTAGGCTTCTCTTGGCCAGGACTAATATTTTTGCTGGTGCTAGTTTGCCTTTTATGTCCTTCCTGATCCGTCCGTCATGAGTTATTTTGGTGCCTACGAAGCAGAACTCGTTAACTTCATCTACCTCGTAATCTCCAGTTCTAATGTTAAGTTTCTTGCTGTTGTGATTTCTGCTAGTCCTCACTACTTCCATGTTTCTTCGGTTTACTCTCAATGCACATTCTATTCTTATTAGAGTGTTCACTCCATTCAGCAGATGCTGTATTTCTTCTTCACTTTCTCCACTGCAATGTCATCAGCAAATCTTATCATTGATATCCTTTCATCGTGAATTTTAATTAAATTCTTGAACCTTTATATATTTCCGTTATTGCTGCTTCGACGTACAGATTCAAAAGTTGGGTCAAAAGTCTATATTCCTCTCTTACATCTTTTCAATCCGAGCACTTTGTTCGTGGTGCCGGCCGCAGTGGCCGAGCAGTTCTAGGCGTTTCAGTCTGGAACCACGCGACTGATGACCTCAGATGTTAAGTCCCATAGTGCTCAGAACCATTTGAACCATTTTTTGTTCTCGGTCTTACACTATTATCGTTCCCTCACATATGTTACCCGGCTTTCCCTATATCTTAACCATATTTTTCTCAGAATTTCGAATATCTAATATCATTTTACACTTTCCATCGCTTTTTCCAGGTCGATAAATCCTACGAAAGTGTGTTTATTTGTCTTTAGTCTTGCTTCATTGTCCAACGGTAAGTCAGAATTGCTTCTCTGGTGCCTTTACCTTTCTTGTAGTCAAACTGATCGTCATCTAACACATCTTCAATTTTATTTTCCGTTCTTCTGTATATTATTCTTGTCTGCAACTTGGATGCATGAGTTGTAAAGCTGATTGTGCGGTAAGTCTCGCACTTGTCGGCTCTTACAATCTTGGTAATTCTGTGGATTATGGGGTTCTGGAAGTCAGATGTTATATCGCCAGATTTAAAAATTCTACACAGCAACGTGAATAGTCGTTCTGTTGCCACTTCCCCACAATGATTTTAGAAATGTTATCTATTCTTTCTGCCTCATTGAATCTTTAGTTTTCGAAAGCTCTTTTAAATTCTAACTCTAAAACTGTAACCCTTATCTCTTCTTTATCGACTATTGTTTCTTCTTCTATCATGTCATTAGACAAGGCTTCTTCCTCATAGAGGCCTTCAGTGTACTTTTCCCACGTATCCGCACCCCCCCCCCCCCCTGCATTTAACAGTAGGTATCCCATCGTATCTTAATGTTACCACCCTTCCATTTAATTTCACAAAAGGCCGTTAACTTTTCTGTTTGCTGAGACAATCCTTACGACAATCATTTCTTTTCTGAATTCTTCATATTTTTCATGCAGCCATTTCGCCTTAGTTTCCCCGTACTTACAATTTATTTCGTTCCTAAATGGTTTGTCGGTTGAAAAAGGGAGGGGGGAGGAAGGGTGAAGAGAACTGACCAAACTGCTAGGTCATCGATCCCCATTCCTAAATGACTTATACTTTTGTATTCCTGAGTTTCCATGAACATTTTGGTACTTCCTTCTTTCACCGACCAACTGTGTTTCTACTGTTACCCATGGTTTCATCTTAGTTTACTGCTGGAAAGAAAAGAAATTTGTACACCTTGTAAGAAGTTTCCAACTCACTCAAGATTTATTGTTGCAGCACTGTATAGGGAGTACATAAAATGATTACTTTTATAGATCACTAGCACAAGCGGTTCTGAGGTACCACTTATCGACCCATGCTGAAACACCAATATTAGTACGCAGTGTAACTTCCACGGGCGACACTGCACAAGCTGACTGTGACATCTCGTCGATCATACAGAGGGGATATTATCGTGGGATACCTAATGTCACACCTGCTCGACCAGTTCACGTGGTGGTATACGAGTTGTTGGCTGACGGGTTGCAAGAGTCTCTTCACGTCCCATCACGTCACACATGCGTTCGATTGGAGAGAAGTCCGGAGAATGTGGTGGCTGGGAAGTTGCTGCACTTGTTGCGCAGCACGTGAAGTCGAAAGGGCAGTGCGTGCGCGAGCAGCACCTTCCTGTTGCAAGAACGACAAAAGAACGGGTCTAACAACATTTACACGTACCGACCACTGGTTAGCATCCGCTTCACAAACAACAAATCTGGACGAGGTTTGTAGCTTATAGTACTCCAGACCACAACGCTTGGGGTGATTCCATTGTCTCTACGAGACAGCCCTCAGCGGATCTACGTCGAACGCACAAATGACCATCACTTGTGTGCAGGCAGAATCTGCTTTCATCGCTGAAGACCACGACACGCCATTACAAGTCACTCTCTGGCGGGACGAGCCAAGCCGTGCCCATCGATGCTGTGGCTCGATGGAAGACGGGCTAGAAGCCTGCGTAGTCCACTGCTAGTAATCGGTTCGCAACAGCTGGTGTTGACACGTCTGGGCTCATAAGCACTCTTATCTGTGTTGTGGCAGCTGTATGATCTGCCACTGATCTCGTTGCAATAAGACGATCCTGGCTTGTGTCCGTGCGGCGCGAACGTCCAGAACGTCGTCCACGGGTGTGAGAATGAAGACGTGACCACTGATACCAGAATCGTTGCACAACTGGCGCAGCATGTCCAGCTTGTGTAGCAGTTCTCCGAAAGGATCATTCCGCCACTCTGGAGGCGACAATTTGGCCTCTTTCAAATTCTCTCGGTTGTAGGAAGTACGAGTGCATCTCCATGACATGGTTACCTGCTTTCTTTACACTGAGCCTTCTGACTGTGAGTATTCCCCACTAGGCGGTAGACGCAGATGTCAATCTGGTAGCTATTCTGCTACGATACCTGTTGGCGGACAATTTCGAAACCATTATCAATACATCTACCATTCCTCTGGTGACATATGCCGTCATCGGATCACAATCTGTGTCGTCTTTCCAGATGCACATTTTTTTGCGGCAGTGTATTTTATTACTAAGTTCACGTTAACTTCCGCACTCACTGCCCCGTAACCAGTTCACCGAAGGGAACTATATTCTGTCTAATTCTGACATGGTTAGTGGTTCGTAAGAGACCCTGACGCACACGGCAATCTGTGTCATAAAATATGGAAGCTTTATGGAGTAGGAAAAGCTTCATTATAGGAATCAAGAAGTATTCCGCAAACAGTGGTATTGCGAACCAGCTCACTCAGTTCAGTCACGAGTAAAATGAAATAGGTCTTTGTTCAGGATATCCGAAAGTAATGTATATATTCTTTCAAACTGCATATCTCTTTAATTATAAGACAAGGAAATAAAAAATTTTGGGTGTCATATGCAATAAGGTGTGGCTTAAGATAGTACATGCTTAAAATGACCATCTTCCACCACAACGAACCGTCAATAACGACTTAGAACAAGCACCATACCTTTTATTGTTTAGTATCTGCACAGGCGTTACATGGCTGTTACATTACATTGTCCGTGTTGGTACTTCGCGGGCCATGGGTTACCCACACCGACAGAGGCTCGATAATAATCAAAAATGGTTCAAATGGCTCTGAGCACTATGGGACTTAACATCTATGGTCATCAGTCCCCTAGAACTTAGAACTACTTAAACCTAACTAACCTAAGGACATCACACAACACCCAGCCATCACGAGGCAGAGAAAATCCCTGACCCCGCCGGGAATCGAACCCGGGAACCCGGGCGTGGGAAGTGAGAACGCTACCGCACGGCCACGAGATGGGGGCGATAATAATCGGGGAACAGAGTACCGCGAGAGGAAACATAACCTCACTGTGCAAGTCATTCCAAGAACAGCTTCACTCATCATATAAATGTAAACATTGGCATAAATGTGCGGTCTTATTACCTATTGCGGATTTCAACAACTTACAATCATCAAAGCAGTGGCATATAAGGAGACATGCCAAGTTCCACAAATACTTGAAATTCCTCAGATCAGTTAAAGAATGTAAAGTAGAAGACATCATAAGAAAAGAATATGTCAGCAATGAGCTTAAAATATTTGCAATAAGAGAAACAGTCGACACAGATAAGCAGACCTAGGAACAACATATAGACAGAATGCAACAACATAATCCCAAAAAAGGTTTTCCTATGAATACCACAGAGATGAGGAACATAGATCGAACCGGAACCGTTGAAGCTAAGATGCTGAATCCGGAACAGCTTCCTCGTAGCTAATCCATGAATGCAGATGATGATGATGGTGGTGGTGATAATCTCTGAAGTATCGTAAGAAGCAGCTCCGTGAAGTTGTTTGCGGATTATGCAAGTGGTAACCACAAGGTTGACCAAGGCGTGATAAACTTTCATAGGTACACAATGTGCTGATGGCATGCAGTCCAAAACTCGGCCCGTCTCAGCATTACATCTGGATTTTGTTCGGTCCTTCTCGGTATAGCGCGATATTTCTTTTAGCAGTTCGATGCGACTCTTTGCTCCAACATTTTGTGAGACTTATGGTGATCGGCAAGACTTTCTCCTATTGTGCACAATCGTGGTGTGACTCCAGTTTATCCTTCGCTGTTTGGTCATCGTATAAAGAAAATTCATAGATCCAGTGGCTGTTGGCGCAAAAGGAGACACTCCAGCTATCTATCTTCATAATCGTTTACAAATGAATTGGAGCCACAGAGGACAAGGATGAGAACTCTCAGTACCTGTTATACACAGTATAATCGGCGAGTACCGAAAAAAGCCACATTACAATTCCATGTAGAAGATTTACTTGACGTGAAAGAGCTAAAAATTACAAAGATCGATAGATGATTTGTACGAGATTCATGGCACTGTGCATCAAGAACAACTTTGAATTAAATATGCAGGCCCAGAACACGTGTTAGAATTGGTGGCGCAGACAGTAAATTTTCTGATGTGGCACACATTATGACATCGTCATTTGCAACAGATTCTGATGGAGCTGAACGCAGAGTATGGAGACGTTATATATTACAACAAGTCATAAAACATACATGGAACGAGTTTTCGATTAGAGCCCCTACTATTATTGAATTTCTGATGAGAGAAAAAAGTAAGATCAAAAATTACAAAGTTCGGACTTGATTCGAAACCTTGAATTTTAAATATAGTTGACTGAGACTTCGCTCAGTAAGGCATTGCAAGGTGAGGAACAACACGATTCTGATTTCATCGGTAAAGTGGAAAATCACATTTTGGATGGGACAACTTCTAACTAGAAACACTGCCCATTTCTCTAAGTAGAAACTCTTTCTACTTCCCTAAGCTCAGTGGCATTAAAGAGTACGTGAATTTTGAATAATTCACTGTGGCTTTTAATTAATTAGAGGACTAGATTTCCACACCCTCGATGAAACTGCAAATCAGTTTTTGTGCTGTTTTAGAGACCATTCGCCATTTCGGATGGAAGTGCCGCTGTACATCTTGCACATGGAATCGGTCGATCTGCAATGTAATTCCCGTTTAAAAGACAAATCCTTTTACGTTAACACTGTCCAGGACTTGTACATTGTTTTCGTTGGTAAGTGTTTTCACGTCTCTACAGTGAGGCCTAAAAGCGTGGTATAAGTTCTTTGATAGTTAAATTACTGTACTAAAATATTGTTTTGTTTATGATCTATTTTGCTGACAAATATGAAGTACTGAAGAAAGCCACACGCCTCGTGCAGCACTTTTGCAGTATCACCTTCTTCTCCATCCACCCAAGCAGACAATCTGGCATGATAGAGGTGGACGCCAGAAAGCTGTAGAGAAGTGTAAGAACACCTACTGAACACCCGAGGTTGTTGCAGGTACTGGCAGTGGAACTCAACCATAGTAAATGAGTTGGTCATAAATATGTGGAAAGAAAAAAACACTATTCGATTGCACTACAGGCTGTGCATTGCTGGAACCAGTAGCAAAATCTTACTATAGCTATGACTATCCGCCGAGAGCGACGTTGTGGAGAACGATCACACGAAGTAAGTTGTAGGAAAAGCGGATACCAATCGGAGATTAAGTCGAAAAACCCTAGGAAACGTAACCACGGGAGTGCCTCACAGAGCACTTGATAGACCGATTCTTGGATATTAAACGTCAATTTGTTGCTCTTAATAGGTGGGATTAATGGAATGGACGCAGAAGATACAGAAAACGGGTGCGTTTATTGAGCGGAGACGTTACAGAGGTGTCCAAGAAACGCCCGTAGCAGCCACTACAAGCAGAGAGGCATACGCAAACGGAAAAGCTCATTTTTGCAATTTAGAGCATGCGTCCCAAGCGAAGTCAGGAAACACGCTACTTTAGTCGAAACAAATCTCGTTTAATGATTATATTCGGAAAACCAGAGAAATTATAACAAATTGTACTATGGCTTACCGAAAGTCGTTCAGATTTTTTTCTTCTCTCATCTTACAAGTCACATTTGCATCCAGCGTCCTCAGCTATTTATATCTATTCCAATCTCTTCTTTCCATACAGCTTTTACCCTCCACAGTTTCCACAAATACTATGGCAATCATTTGTTGGTTTCGTAACACGTGTCCTATGATCTTTCATTTCACTGTTTTCCTCAAATTTTTGTCCTTTCCGATTTCATTTTTTATCAAAGTGGCCAGAACAATTGCCAACATCTCCTTCGTTTCGATTCTCTTGTTTTCTGATTCTCCCATAGACCATGCTGTGCTATGCAATGCTGCTACGCAATGCTGTGCTTCATACGCACATTCTGAAAAATTTCTTGCTCACACAAAGGACTATGTTATACTGTAGTAGATTTCTTTTGGTCAGGAATTCACTCTCGGCTTTTACAATTATGATTATTGTATCGTCCATGCTTCGTCCGTCATGGCTTACTTTGTTTCTACGACGACAGAATTTCTTCACTTCCTCTAATACGTGGTCCCGAATTTTCATGTTAAGCTTATCGATAGCCTCATTTCTGCTACTACCAAGCAGTGTGTGATCATTAGACTGCTCATTCGATTCAACAGATCTAGCAGTTCTTCCTCTCGCTGTGAAAAGTAATGCTATCAGCCAATACTATAACTGATGTCCTTTCGTACTGAATTTTGATCTCATTTTCCTCATTCCTGAAACTTTCTTTTGCGGCCTACAAACCAGTTGTCAATGGGACAGGAAAGGGTGATATCAGAGGTACCTTCCACCACGTACGATATGGTGTCTCGCAGATGTTCGGTTAAAAATTGAGAAAACGTATAAACATTGTGTATGTGAATATTCAAGGCGTGTCTGATAATAGGACTTGTCACACTGTTTATGACTTGCCGTTCAGGTGAAGTTCTGGATAACGTTCAACGAGCCTCCGGCGATTGTGAGCGGTTACGCCAACCAGGGCGGGGCTGCACCCAGCCAGCCCGCTCCAGGCATCGGAGACTACCTGGCGGCCCACACGCTCATCAAGGCGCATGCGCGGGTCTATCACATGTACCAAGAGCAATACAAGGCCACGCAGCAAGGTGAGTTGCGCTGAAGATACTTTGTGATATGTTCTGCTGCGTCGTCATCCACTTACTACCGTCTTGTAGAGTTTTTTGAATACTTCTATTAGATTGGTGCACAAGCTCGCAGCGTTATGTTTTGCAAGTGAGTATTCCTATTGCTTTGGGTTTATTTATCGATTGTCATTTTTTATTTACAGTTAACTGTTGTTAGCTGAGTTTAGATATTATAATTTTGTCATTTAGAGATAGTGAGTGGAGTTGTGGACACTAGAAAATGGAGTGCTAAGTGGAGAAATAGGAACATTTCCGACGTATTCTTCTGTTTGAGTTCAGGAAGGGGGAGACAGCAGCGGAGGCGGTCAGAAACATTTGCAACGTGTATGGGGAAAATCCCAGTGCACAGAAAAATCCTCCATTAAAGGAGGATTGTTTGGACATTAGCGACCCTTCACGTTCAGTAAGACCTTCGGGTTTGACAAACATCTTTTAAAAGCATTAATCCACAATAATTCACGTCGGTGTACTCGATAACTGGCAAATGTGATGAACTGTGTTCATTCCATCATGGTGCGACATTTGCATGTAGTGGGGGCCGTTCAGAAATCGAGTGTGTGGGTACCGCATGCTCTAGGCCGAAATCACAAACATCAGCGAGTGGCCATATGTGCATCTCTGCTTGGACATCATGAACTGGCTCTTGAACAAGACTGACCACTCCAGTCCTGTATCGTTACTGGCAACGAGGAATGGTGTCTTTATGTTAACGTAAGGGAAATAAAGGAATGGATGAGCCCAAACAATGCAGTAAAGACCTGCACATAAAGACCTGCGCGCATTCACAAAAGATAATGCTATGCGTCTGGTGGAACAGCGACGATATTGTTTACTACGAACTGCTTTACTGGTATGTAACCATCACTGTTGACATTTGTTGTCAACAACTGAGACGTCTTACAGAGGCAGTCCAAGAACAACGAATAGAAAGACTGCGTCAAATGATGATATTACACGACAACGCCCACCCGCGTTCTGCTGTAGGGACAAAAAGTACTGTACAGGAGTTGGGTTGGGAAGTCATTCCGCACCCACCTTATTCACCTGATCTTGCGCCTTCAGATTTTAACCTTTCCCGTTCTCTATCGTTAAATCTTCACGGAACTTCATTTCGGGATGAAAATGCACTCCGAACACCGCCCGACGAGTGCTTCAACTCAAAGTCACGTAATTTAAGTAGTCGCAGAATCGAAAAGCTACCCAAATTCTGGCAGACACATTTGAATATTGTAGAAGAATAAGTTGATGATTAAAGACTCTGTTATGTGCATGTGTTGTGTTTATTAAACTTGCGGAGAAACGCTACGAACTTATCCATCAAGCCAATAAGTTAAAAATTGCGGTGTGTGTGAGGAAGGCCGCAGTGCCAACTGCTGTCTTACAAACTTCCCAAATAACTGAACGTACCAAAAATGCAGTCAGCAGGTGACACCTAATGGGATACGCTTATGGTTACGGTCGTGAAGGACTTCAGATTCGGGGTCAAATAATAATTCGTACACATTAAATATGTCTACCATCTGAGCACGGACTGTTATTTACTGTCTGTCTAACACAAAGTTTTGATTTCTAAAATGGCTTCCATTCCGGCGCAATCACGTAATTTAAACAACAAATCTGCAGATGTACAAGATAGAAAACACGGTAAATATGTTACAAAGTTAATAATGAAACCATGTAGATTACTTCTACATTATAATATGTAAAATAGAATGACGTCACAGCAGAAAAAGAAAGCAATGGGTCATCATCACAACTGAGAAAATTTCATTGTCAGTGACATTGTCTACAATCAACAATGTGTTTTTTTTTGTGTTTGATAGTAGAAGACTGTTCCCTTCTTATGACAGTGCGGTATTGTATTTCACATATTTTAGTTATGACGAGATAAAGGATAACGTGTTTTTTTCAGTCTTTGATAGTGAAATACATGTTAAAATTTCGATTTAATTTGTGTCGGTCCCCTTTTAACTTTTAAGCTTATTTTCATTATTATCTGTCTTGAGAATGTGAAGACGACCTGTGACGGGTAACATTAAGTAAGGTTTATAATTGTGTTGTCAGTGTTGTGAGTGGTTTGAAACTCTCACTCACGCAAAATTGCAGGTGACAGTAATGGACACTTTTTTCTCCATTCCTTGCTATATCAGACTGCGATAGAATGATCTGTTTTACTTCCAGCTCTTTCATTGTCTTGTTTTCTCGAAATGGATGTTCTTACGTCCTTTACTCCACATAACCAAATATTACTTTAATGTTCGATGTGCTTTTCATGGATGGGTGCCAATTTACCCTTCCCCTTCCTGTTGAGGTGAAGGCCATGCCTAGTATAATCCCACCTACTGAGAGAATCAACAGGAACCACACCATGTGTGACCCTGCACCCGACATGAGCAGCCGTTCCAGCTCCAAATTAACTCTCTTGATAGAAGAGTTCAAATGAGGTCGGTCATAGCGCCCAAGAACAGATACAAACTCAACACTAGACATCATTGCGGCCGGAAAAATATCCTGCAAGAACGGGACCAACGACGGCTAAAAAGAATTGTTCAACGTGACAGAAGTACAACCCTTCCGCAGGTTGCTGCAGATTTCAATGATGGACTACCAACAAGCGTCAGCTTGCGAACCACTCAACGAAACATTATCGATATGGGCTTCTGGAGCCGAAAGCCCACTCGTGTACCCTTGATGGCAGCACTACACAAAGTTTTACGCCTCGCCTGGGCCCGTCAACACCGACATCGGACTGTTGACGACTGGAAACATGTTGTCTGGTCGCACGAGTCTCGTTTCAAATTATATCGAGTGGATGGACGTGTACGGGTATGGAGACAACCTCATGAATCCATGGGCTATGCGTGTCAGTAGGGGACTGTTCAAGCTGGTGGAGGTTCTGTAATGGTGTGGGGCGTGAGCAGATGGAATGATATGGACCCCCTGATACGTCTAGATACAACTCTGACAGGTGAGGCGTACGTAAGCATCCTGTCTGATCACCTGCATCCATTCATGTCCATTGTGCATTCCGACGAACTTGGGCAATTCGAGCAGGACAGTGCGACACATCACCTGCCCAGAATTGCTACAGAACGCCTCTAGGAACACTGTTCTGTGTTTAAACACTTCCGTTGGCCACCAAACTCCCCAGACATGAACATTATTGAAATTATATGGGATGTCTTGTAACGCGCTGTTCGGAAGAGATCTCCACCTCTCGTACTTTTATGGATTTATGGACACCCCTGCAGGATTCATGTTCTCAGTTCCCTCCAGCACTATTCCAGACATTAGTCGACGTATATCACGTCTTGTTGAGGCACTTCTGCTTGCTCGCTGGGGCCCTACTCGATAATCGATATTAGGCAGGTATACCAGTTTCTTTGGCTCTTCGGTGTATAAATTCTTCAACCACTTTTTTTGAGGGGGGGGGGGTGCGAGAAGAAATCATGTGATTTCACAATTGTATGTGATACCATACGATATGAATGCGGGGTTACTGTTCTTCCGGACATGTCCGAAAAAGCAGACACCATGTGAAATCCACAGCTGCGATACACATTATGTAAATTGAAGGTGGCGGTAGGTGGAAATGTGGACCAGCCGAAGGGTGTAGCGAGATAGTCCGCGTAATTGCAGTGAATAGTGTGTCAGGTGGCGCAGATGTTAACGCAACTACCTAGTAAGCAGAACATCTCGGGTTCTAAAACGCGGTGTGGTACACATTTTCACACCTCATCACTGCATAACATCCCGATGCAGCTGACATCATGAATTCCTTCCCGTTACTTGCCCCTCTCTCTCCCCTCGCCCCCCCCCCCACCTCCTTCATTTCACCTAACATGTCTTGATCTTCACGGCTTATCCCCGAGCCCTTCCCCCTCCTCCCCGCAAACCCACCCTTCCCATCCATGCCTGATGGCCATATAATCTTACATATTCTGTTTCGAAGGCTGAACAACATTTTCAGTTTACAACTACTTCTAAGAAAAATTTTGTATGGTACGTTGACCTTCAGCTTTCACCAGTCTATCTCAAGCTGATCTGAGTCATTGTTAGGATGCAAATGAGGAGCACTGTCTCATGTGTATTAAAAGTATAATAACCAGCTATATTCATTTTGTTAAAATGTCTGGAACGATAAAACGTACGTGTTTATTGTTACAGGATACGTGGGCATCACGCTTAATAGTGACTGGTACGAACCAGTGTCCAACTCAACTGAAGACGTAGAAGCAGCCGAGCGCGGGCTTCAGTTCATGGTATTGTTCATTTTACACAGTTTGTACTCTAATTTGAGCTTCTCGTGATTGCTTCTGGTCTGAGATGCTATCTAATGTTCGGAACACGTAAGTCAGGGGTATGTAGTATTACCACTGAAACGTCCCCTTAGAAAAATTAATGAATTGCTGTGCTGGTAAACCCCTTAAGTTTTTGATTTTCAAACAACTGAGCAAAACTGAACGTACTCAGACATTTCTCTATTTACTTATTCTGATCGTCACTAAACTGACACACAATATTTTTAGCGCAACGCAATCTGACTTTCAATAATCCCTACAAAAGAATGGCCCTGACTGACAACAAACTATACCTTTCATGAATCACTTACCTCACAAATATCTTAGTTACTCGAACTACTGCAATACAGCGAGCGCCAATATTGCCAGCTAAATAAAGGATTTTATCTACTGAAGGCACTAACTACTGATAGGCATAGTTAGCAAATGAGAGATTTTGATAGAGAAGAAACAATTTATTTACCTCAATAGTGTTCAAAAGTCATAGTATATATATATATATATATCAGTTCATGATGTCCAATATTACAAATTTACTCTTTCTGATGGACACACGTCCAGATCGTCCGCTCTCAAAATTCTGCCATCTCTCTCGCCACATCCACCACTGCTGGCGGCTCACCTCCAACTGCCCAACGCTATGCGCTGTTCACATCTAACTGCCCAACACTACAACAGCGAATATTCCAACAATGCCAACCAGCCACAGACTGCACACAGCACAGCCAGTGATTTTCACATAGAGTGCTACGTGTCATTACCAATATAAAAACCTAAACAGCCTACTCACATAGCCCCCATGCTCCCCACAAAAAATTTTACAAATTGTTGTGGGCAGTGGCCAATACAGATCTGAAAAAAAAATTTAATAATTACAATAAGAAAGATATCAAATGCACACACTTATTGATGCAATGTTGGTCAAAAGCAAAAATTGTTCTCATGAAGATAGCCCTGATCATTCATCAGAATAGAAATTGCAGTTTTTTTCCAAGTCTGAGCAGCAAAAGACAATGCACACGGAAGTAGTGGATTTCTAGGCAGTTCTGAAGAAGTAGTGTTGTCCTTCCAACGGAAAGACAATGCTGACTCTTGACATGCAGGCAGGTAATGCGCCATAACAGAGGAAACCCAGGCAATGGGCCACAACAGAGCAAACCCACAGTAGAGTCAGTCGAAGTTTTGAAGAATATTGGTAGGTAGCTCATCACAGAGCAGACCCTCTGTAGTCCTGGTAGAAATTATGGTACTGGTGGGCCACCAGAGATGTACACCCACTGTAGTTCTTGTAGAGACGGCTAGCAGCCATCCGTTGTGACTGTGCAGGTGCACAATCACCATTGAAGAGTCTTGCAGATAATATAGCAAGTCCATGAACCACCACTTGTGCACTCACAAAAATTTTTTTTTGAAATGCCCTTAGAACCAGCAATGCTGTTAACCAGTCCCTTGCTGAATTATCAACACACGTGCGACCACTAACAGTCCTCTTTTTTTCACATATTGTGCATATACTATGACCAACAGAAATGTGTGCAGTGAAATGAATGCTTACAAGTTACTTAATTTGATGAACTGGTGTCAATTACAATTTTATAACATGAGAATACAATAACAAAGGTACAAAATACATCATTAAAGAACATAACAATACAGATAACATTTGTAGTAATATGGGCTTTACAAAAGAATCGAAATAACAGATACATCAGTGTTACAGGAATTATGACATAAGTACATACATAAAAGATCAGAATAACTTCTGAAACATCAACTTCACACATGAGCATTAAAAGAAAACAGAATAAATAATGAAACTTCGTGGCAGATTAAAACTGTGTGCCCGACCGAGACTCGAACTCGGGACATTAACATTTCGTGGGCAAGTGCTCTACCATCTGAGCTACCGAAGCACGACTCACGTCCGGTACTCACAGCTTTACTTCTGCCAGTATCTCGTCTCCTGTTATTAGTCCCTTCTTATTGTTCTTTCCTTTCCAAGTGCTCTGTTTTCGAAAAATGTGGATCATAAAATTATTATTTGATAGATCTGTTGACAGAAAGTATTCACATTAGCAAATGCATTTAATTTTATTTTATAAAACCAATGCTGCGACACAGCTAGAAACCAGATATCAAATGAAATAAGCAACTATGTAAAGCAAAGCATAAAAATATCATTCAATAGTCATGTGGCATTTCATAAGTTAGTAGAAATTCTCTCAACTCTCGTAGAAAGACACTTGTCATAATCAGGTGTGCAGATGTAAGAATATTTCCCATCAGTTTATAAGCATTTCAGTAGTAGCACAAAGTATGCGCTCCACAATATAATTATATGTTTCCAAGTAATGAACATGTCGTATTTGCGATGCTTTCTGTAAAGGAATGTCAATAGCGAGGTTAATGGCCTCTTTTTTCTCCACCTAATGGCTTTTTCTCCAGGCAACTGGCACAGGTGGGTGCCCACAATGCATTACATTAACGTCACTTAGCTTTCTTACCGAAATATTTACGACAGCAGTTTGCACTACAGTGACAGTCTGATATATAAAAAAAAATTCACACGTCAAGAATTTGCGTTACAAATGTGTAGAAACAAAATCCTATAAAAATAACAGAGTCCAAAAAATTTTCGGTGTCATTTTGATACATTCACGCATGTACACACATTTCATAACTCTTAAAGTACGATTCTTGCTTTCCAACGTCGTTTTTCACAAACCAGAGTCCCTAACTTCTATTCATTATTCATATACGTGTAAACACGTAATCACATTCCTCATATACGGTAGCATCATCTTATTGATCATAAAAGTACCTCAACAGCATTATACACATCGTCATTGTAATAATAACATCATAAAACCACAGCCAAATCTCAAAAACGTCGTAGCTTTCTGCTATAATTTCAAAGCCTAAAAAAAAAAATTCTCTGCTCATTTCAATAGTGTCATCTACCTCAACACCCCCCCCCTCCCCATGAACCATAGACCTTGCCGTTGGTGGGGAGGCTTGCGTGCCTCAGCGATACAGATGGCCGTACTGTAGATGCAACCACAACGGAGGGGTATCTGTTGAGAGGCCAGACAAACGTGTGGTTCCTGAAGAGGGGCAGCAGCCTTTTCAGTAGTTGCAGGGGCAACAGTCTGGATGATTGACTGATCTGGCCTTGTAACATTCACCAAAACGGCTTTGCTGTGCTGGTACTGCGAACGGCTGAAAGCAAGGGGAAACTACAGCCGTAATTTTTCCCGAGGACATGCAGCTTTACTGTATGATTAAATGATGATGGCGTCCTCTTGGGTAAAATAGTCCCCCATTCGGATCTCCGGGCGGGGACTACTCAAGAGGACGTCGTTATCAGGAGAAAGAAAACTGGCGTTCTACGGATCGGAGCGTGAAATGTCAGATCCCTTAATCGGCCAGGTACATTAGAAAATTTAAAAAGGGAAATGGATAGGTTAAAGTTAGATATAGGAATTAGTGAAATTCGGTGGCAGGAGGAACAAGACTTTTGGTCAGGTGATTACAGGGTTATAAATACAAAATCAAATAGGGGTAATGCAGGAGTAGGTTTAATAATGAATAAAAAAATAGGAGTACGGGTAGGCTACTACAAACAGCATAGTGAACGCATTATTGTGGCCAAGATAGACACAAAGCCCATGCCTACTACACTAGTACAAGTTTATATGCCAACTAGCTCTGCAGATGATGAAGAAATTGATGAAATGTATGACGAGATAAAAGAAATTATTCAGGTAGTGAACGGAGACGAAAATTTAATAGTCATGGGTGACTGGAATTCGTCAGTACGAAAAGGGAGAGAAGGAAACATAGTAGGTCAATATGGATTGGTGGGAAGAAATGAAAGAGGAAGCTGCCTTGTAGAATTTTGCACAGAGCATAACTTAATCATAGCTAACACTTGGTTCAAGAATCATAAAAGAAGGTTGTATACATGGAAGAATCCTGGAGATACTTAAAGGTATCAGATAGATTATATAATGGTAAGACAGAGATTTAGGAACCAGGTTTTAAATTGTAAGAAATTTCCAGGGGCAGATGTGGATTCTGACCACAATCTATTGGTTATGAACTGCAGATTGAAACTGAAGAAACTGCAAAAGGGTGGGAATTTAAGGAGATGGGACCTGGATAAACTGAAAGAACCAGAGGTTGTAGAGAGTTTCAGGGAGAGCATAAGGGAACAATTGACTGGAATGGGGGAAAGAAATACAGTAGAAGAAGAATGGGTAGCTCTGAGGGATGAAGTAGTGAAGGCAGCAGACGATCAAGTACGTAAAAAGACGAGGGCTAATAGAAATCCTTGGGTAACAGAAGAAATATAAAAATGCAGTAAATGAAGCAGGCAAAAAGGATTACAAATGTCTCAAAAATGAGATCGTTAGGAAGTGCAAAATGGCTAAGCAGGGATGGCTAGAGGACAAATGTAAGGATGTAGAGGCTTGTCTCACTAGGGGTAAGATATATACTGCCTACAGGAAAATTAAATAGACCTTTGGAGAGAAGAGCACCACTTGTATGAACATCAAGAGTTCAGATGGCAACCCAGTTCTAAGCAAAGAAGGGAAAGCAGAAAGGTGGAAGGAGTATATAGAGGGTTTATACAAGGGCGATGTACTTGAGGACAATATTATGGAAATGGAAGAGGATTTAGATGAAGACGAAATGGGAGATAAGATACTGCGTGAAGAGTTTGACAGAGCACTGAAAGACCTGAGTCGAAACAAGGCCCCGGGACTAGACAACATTCCATTAGAACTACTGATAGCCTTGGGAGAGCCAGTCATGACAAAACTCTACCATCTGGTGAGCAAGATGTATGAGACAGGCGAAATACCCTCAGACTTCAAGAAGAATATAATAATTCCAATCCCAAAGAAAGCAGGTGTTGACAGATGTGAAAATTACCGAACTATCAGTTTAATAAGTCACAGCTGCAAAATACTAACGCGAATTCTTTACAGACGAATGGAAAAACTGGTAGAAGTGGACCTCGGGGAAGATCGGTTTGGATTCCGTAGAAATGTTGGAACACGTGAGGCAATACTAACCTTACGACTCATCTTAGAAGAAAGATTAAGAAAAGGCAAACCTACGTTTCTAGCATTTGTGGACTTAGAGAAAGCTTTTGACAATGTTAACTGGAATACTCTCTTTCAAATTCTGAAGCTGGCAGGGGTAAAATACAGGGAGCGAAATGCTATTTAGAATTTGTACAGAAACCAGATGGCAGTTATAAGAGTCGAGGGGCATGAAAGGGAAGCAGTGGTTGGGAAAGGAGTGAGACAGGGTTGTAGCCTGTCCCCGATGTTATTCAATCTGTATATTGAGCAAGCAGTAAAGGAAACAAAAGAAAAATTCGGAGTAGGTATTAAAATTCATGGAGAAGAAGTAAAAACTTTGAGGTTCGCCGATGACATTGTAATTCTGTCAGAGACAGCAAAGGACTTGGAAGAGCAATTGAATGGAATGGACAGTGTCTTGAAAGGAGGATATAAGATGAATATCAACAAAAGCAAAACAAGGATAATGGAATGTAGTCAAATTAAATCGGGTGATGCTGAGGGAATTAGATTAGGAAATGAGACACTTCAAGTAGTAAAGGAGTTTTGCTATTTAGGGAGTAAAATAGCTGATGATGGTCGAAGTAGAGAGGATATAAAATGTAGACTGGCAATGGCAAGGAAATCGTTTCTGAAGAAGAGAAATTTGTTAACATTGAGTATAGATTTAAGTGTCAGGAAGTCGTTTCTGAAAGTATTTGTATGGAGTGTAGCCATGTATGGAAGTGAAACATGGACGATAACGGGTTTGGAGAAGAAGAGAACAGAAGCTTTCGAAATGTGGTGCTACAGAAGAATGCTGAAGATAAGGTGGGTAGATAACGTAACTATTGAGGAGGTATTGAATAGGATTGGGGAGAAGAGAAGTTTGTGGCAAAACTTGACTAGGAGAAAGGATCGGTTGGTAGGACATGTTTTGAGGCATCAAGGGATCACAAATTTAGCATTGGAGGGCAGTGTGGAGGGTAAAAATCATAGAGGGAGACCAAGAGATGAATGCACTAAGCAGATTCAGAAGGATGTAGGTTGCAGTAGGTACTGGGAGATGAAGACGCTTGCACAGGATAGAGTAGCATGGATAGCTGCATCAAACCAGTCTCAGGACTGAAGACCACAACAACAAAATCTGCCTGAAACGTACTTTAAAAATCATGATCACATACCAAATACGTCATTCAAAGCTCACATAGTATCACAAAGGTTCCGAAAAAAATATTAACAGTTCACAAACTACAGACAAAATACAATTTCATAAGTGTGAAGTTATACAACTGTGTAATTACGTAAATATGTGTCACTGATGTAGTAAAAAAAAAAATGCTTGTCTCTCTCAGTTAAACGATCAGATAGCAGTGTAATTTATGTGTTCGAAAAATATGATACTGATGTGTAAAGTTGTATAAGCAAATACCATATTAGCTAGGGCTCCTTGTGCTTGCCAAGCACATGGTACACAAAGTAAGCGTGTACCCCCCTGAGGATTAATGTAATTACACCCTGAGGTCTTACAGATTACAGCAATTGAATCAAATGTATCACAGAAAATCTTTGTATCTTTGTACTTCAAAAATCTTTAATAATAAATGTTTTAAGTACAAAATTAATCACTCAGATACGTGTGCTGTAGCGCTAAACTGTGCGTTTTGTTGTAAGATAATCTCTGTTATTACTTAAGGGTAAAAAATGTGCCAAGTGTAATTATCGTCGTTCGTAAGCAAAGTTCTGTAGAAGTCAATGTACTTACTTCGTAATAAACAAAAGTGAAATGCTATGCGTATAGATATCATAGTTATTACGTACATAACTATGATCAAGGAAGTACTATGGTGTAACGTATTGCTGTGCTACGGGAAAGGCTGTCTCACTGAAGCGACACCACAAAAGTTACTACTAAATTATGTTTTACTTTCCAGAATAGTTCAGAAAAACTGTGCAGATATAAAACAGATACAGCGCAAAAGCAATAATATAAATTGTGTCACTCATTAGTAGTGTCGTGATATAATCGTGTACCAGTCAAATAACTAACCACTGTGTCATCTGGTATCTCTCAGAAAGTACTTTAAATCCATAACGTATTTTCAAATAAACCAAAATGTTGCATTAAAATCTCATTAGCAGTAGCGGTAAATGTTCTAAGTATGTGAGCCTTATAGTCGTTACGTAATCATGCAACTAACAAGCAAGAATGTACAAATAACAACACAGTGCCATCTGTTCACTATAACAATGCATTCGTAATTACTGTTTAAATAAGTTCTCTTGGTTCTTGACTGGATAGTTAACTTACAACATTGTTTCATGATAACAGTTTCTAAGCCTGATAAAGCGTTCTAGTAGCGTGAAATAAAAATTTTATGGCAGAGACTAAGTTAAAAAGCAGATTATCTCTCAATAAACGGTCTTACATGTGAAATGTGGTGCAATCTTTTACTCTTCCTAGTACGTAGAGTTTCAATTTCAACGCAGTTGTATACGTCGGTAAGGATTGCTAAAATTTTTCTCAAGGTTAGCGTCTATGTTATTTTTCTCAGAGTCAGCCAGTGCATGTGGCTGTCTGCGGTGCGAGTCATTGTCTGTTACTTTGTTGGCGCGCGTCGTTATTAGGATTAGGAGTCCTAACTTCTGCAATTTCACCTAGTCGAGAGGGCCCTGCCCTGTTTGAACCACGCCAATTTTGATGAAATTCAGGTCTGTCGTTATGTCGGTAGTTAACATAGTTTCTTTTTTGTCGGTAATGTGGAGGAGAATTTCTCCCGTAATCGTAACTGCGCGGTGCACCGTTGCGTCTGAAGTTATTCTGTCTCCCTTGATAATAATTATTTTGGTTCCCATATTGTTTGTTTCTCTGATTGTCTCTGTGATAGTCATTACCACGGAGAGGTGATCTTTCTCTGTAATTATTACTACTCTGCCAACGGTTGTCATTCGGGTGGTGTCTATTTTGGTCACGATTTACGTTGTAATAATAGCCTTGTCGTGCCCAGGTATTATTTCTTTCATCGCGGAATTGTGACGGATGTCACCTGTAATTGTGTTCCTGTTTTCGCGTCCCGCGATTGTCAGTGATAATTTCCAATTCTTGTAACAGTCCCTGAAAAGCTCCAATGTCGTCTTTGCAACGTCCTGCCAAAATAATATGTCGTAAATGTTCAGGAAATTTGATTAACCAAATGCGGATGAGTTCTGAGGGGCTGTATGGGTTTGACAGGTACTGATTCTTGTGCAACATGTCTTCAAAATATTTCACAAGACTGGAAAATTACGATTGTTCTAAATGTTTCATCATTATGATGCTATGTTTTACTCGGTCTTGAATAGCTTGAGAGCAATATGCTGAGAGGAAGGCATGATAAAATTCTCCTTCACTGTGACAATCGTGAATGACCGATCGCATTCTTACAGCTGGTTCATTCTCTAAATAGCCCCACATAAATTCTAATCTGTGCTCTAATGACCAGTTGGGAGGAAAACAATGAGAGAATTGATGAAGCCACACTTGTGGATGAATGTCGTTGCCGGAATTCTTAAATGTTTTGAATTTACGTGTAGTAATATACAGCTTATAGTCAAAATCATCATATCGGCGAGTCGCATGTCTGTCATTGTTACTTCGTTTCGGCGGTTCCATCTCAAAATTCAGTGTACTTTGCCAATTTCTTTAATAATTTCCGAAGTGCCCTGTGTTATTATTTTGTGGCTGTTCCGTATTTCTATGTCCCTCTTCCCGTATTGGAGCGTGAGTGTCCTCGGAAATATGTAATTCTTGAATTACTTGTGCCAACTGATCTTGTACTTCCCGGATTTTTCTTTTGTACTGTGTATTGATTTGATTTTGAATGGCTTCAAATGGCTCTGAGGACTATGGGACTCAACTGCTGTGGTCATCAGTCCCCTAGAACTTAGAACTACTTAAACCTAACTAACCTAAGGACATCACACACACCCATGCCAGAGGCAGGATTCGAACCTGCGACCGTAGCAGCAGCGCGGCTGCGGACTGGAGTGCCTAGAACCGCACGTCCACCGTGGCCGGCGATTTGATTTTGATTTTGTTTGAATTTTCTAATTTGTTCATACTCTTCTGTGTCAGTGAAGGCTACAGGTCTTGTGTCATTTAGATCATCATCTACCTTTGTAGATAAGTTAGTGAACTGATCTGAAAGTTCGACTTCTTTCTCCGATAGTGAACTTATTTCCTCAGTATGTTGTTCTGAACCAAGTTTCAGTGAGTCCATTTGTGTTGAAATCGCAACTACTGTGACCTTTACGTTTTCCTGAGTTTTTGCAAGTTGCGTAACCGAATCGGTAGATACAACTGATTCAGTTTTAGCTTGCAAAGTGTCGTGATTTTCATGAACAATAGTTTGAGTTTTTGTATGGCTGCATCGTGATTCTGTAATGATTTTCATGCCGCGAAAAAATAGGTTGAAAATGCTCACAAATTTGTGTTTTTACGTCATTACAGACTTTTTGACATTTCGATTCGATGTTATGTAACTCAGTAGTTAAATCTTCACGTGTTTGTTCAAGCGTAGTGTCTAACTTTTGAAGATTTTGTTCCATTGTGTCTAACTTTTGAAGCCTTTGTCTCATTTGTTGTATTAATTGTAATAACAGTGCACTGGTGTCTGAAACATGTTCCTCAGTGCTATTCGGCAGTGCATTTGAACCGGCAATATTCGCATTCTGAAAAGCAGAAAATGTGTCTTGACTTATTTCCGAAAACGGTGAGGAAGCAAAACCCGAATCTACAGTATTTGCAAGATTGTGTCATGTCATTTCGGAATCCTGAGGCGAGCTGTTGCTGACCGATCGATCGATAATGCTTCACTGTTCACTAATTTTTTCACTGTCTACACCATTATTTGTTATTTGCCGCCCGCTCCATTTCCCTATGCACAATTACCAAATTACTACTTTGAATGTCTGTTAATTCATTATACAGTGGTGCTAATAAGCTACGCTCGTCGTCACTATCATTTCTCAATTTACTTTGGAGCCTGGTGTTACGTTTTTCACACGCCATTATTCTCACAATATGTCACACGATAACATAGAAAAGCACAATTTGAAGAGCAAAATAAGAAAACACATTAACATAGCACTGAAAATTATATCTAATTAATTGCAAGCACAGCTGCGAAATACTTGGTGCAGATCTACGTGCATGCCACATCTGTTTTACTGTACAACAATGAAAAACTACAACTACAAAGAAGATTCTCTCTACAATCACGCGCTAGCAATAAACAATAGCTACACTAATTACACAAACTACAAGAAAAAATCAGAAGATTCCAGTGAGGTATCCTCGGCTATGGGTCGACATATGAAACGTCCCCTTAGAAAAATTAATGAATTTCTGTGCTGGTAAACCCCTTACGTTATTTGATTTTCAAACAACTGAGCAAAACTGAACGTACTCAGACATTTCTCTCTTTACTTATTCTGATCGTCACTAAACTGACACACAATATTTTTAGCGCAACGCAATCTGACTTTCAATAATCCCTACAAAAGAATGGTCCTGACTAACAATAACCTATACCTCTAATGAATCACTTACCTCACAAAAATCTTCGTTACTCGAACTACTGCAATACAGCGAGCGCCAATACTGCCAGCTAAAGAAAGGATTCTAACTACTGAAGGCACAAACTACTGATAGGCATAGTTAGCAAATGAGAGATTTTGATAGAGAACAAACAATGTATTTACCTCAATAGTGTTCAAAAGTCATAATATATATATATATATATATATATCAGTTCATGATGTCCAATATTACAAATTTACTCTTTCTGATGGACACACGTCCAGATCGTCCGCTCTCAAAATTCTGCCATCTCTCTCCCAACATCCACCACTGCTGGCGGCTCACCTCCAACTGCCCAAAGCTACGCGCTGTTCACATCCAACTGCCCAACACTTCAATAGCGAATATTCCAACAATGAGACCAGCCACAGATTGCACACAGCACAGCCAGTGATTTTCACATAGAGTGCTACGTGGCGTTACCAATGTAAAAACCTAAACAGCCTACTCACACCACCGTTATTCCCACGATTTCTCTGATAACTTGCAGGAAGTTTATCAGTCAGTTTTCAGAATATCTACAAATTCCGTGGAGTATTTTTTCACGATTGTCCTGGGTATGCAGGACTATATGTGCTTTGCAGAAACTGTACAAAAATTAAAAATAAAAATTATCTCCGGAATGAACCAAGTTCTCTGGAAAGAAACTCCATTTTGAACATCCGCACTGCCTTGGATTATATGATCTGTAGAGCACAGTATAACTTTACATATTCTGCATGTTGAACCCTCTGAAAACCTAGGCACTGCATGAAAGTGGTTGCAGATGTAAGCGGTACAAGTGGTTTACGTTATTGATACTTCCCCACATTATTTCCTAAGTAGGAAAGTCAAGCAATGGTGTCATTCCATTTCTCGCAACATATGCGAGATTTGAGGAGATAAGGTTCCTAGCAAATGGCTTTGTAAGTACTTAAGTACCACCAAAAGGCTTTAGAACCTAAATTAAGAACCTGGATGAAGAAACCTATACGTTGCTGGCATTGCACGATTATTGGGCATGACCCCTACTCCGATGGTTTTGCCGGCTCGTGTTCTTGAACCGGAATTGACAATGTCACCATGCATCAACGCAATATACTATGATATTACTTGTCATTTTAAAATAAAAATCACATGCAACAGAGCTCGGGCAACAGGTTGTTGCAAAGTAGAATGTTGCCGTGGTACATTCAATGAAATTGCCTGACATTTTCAAATGGTTCAGATGGCTGTAAGTACTAAGGGACTTAGCATCTGAGGTCATCAGTCCCCTAGAATTAGAACTACTTAAACCTAACTAACCTAAGGACATCACACACATCCATGCCCGAGGTAGGATTCGAACCTCCGACCGTAGCAGCAGCGCGGTACCGGACTGAAGCGCCTAGTACCGCTCGGCCACAGTGGCCGGCGCCTGACATTTTCACGCATTGTTAGAGCACATTAAAAATGAACGTGATTTTCTAAATGCCTGAAAGCATCATCTTTCCAGCTGTGATCAGGGTGAAATTAATTATGCAAAACAGATTTTCTAAAAGCAAATTGAATTCGATATTTTTTTTGCAGTTATTACGAAAATCAATGTTGAAGTGATTTTGTAGAAGTTTAGAAATTAGTACATAAATGATATTTTGCGCTGGAAATTCCTCTGTTATTAAGTTGTTGGGTTCAAAGTTTCATGTTTCATGTTAATCAACGAGGTATACGAATCCTAAATTAAAACTTTGGTCACAGCGCTATTTTTCCGGACAGTTTGACTCAAGTTATATAGCATTGTTATTCTATTTTGGAAATTTTACCCACTGCTCTTGGGAGCGGCGTTGTTTCGAATGAGACAGGTTTCGAAGCTTCAATATAAAACGGTATTTGTAAAGAGGTATCGAATGTACACTATTTTCAACTTCTTACAAAAATTGTAGTCTATCAGACGAATCTGCAGATTATTCGCAAATAGTAGGTGAATAAAATTTTGTTTTCCACATCCTTGCGGTATCGATCTATTGCGTATTAAGTTTCATGTTCAGCACGCGTTTACTCTGCGGAATGTAAGAATCCAAACTCTACATTTTTTCATACCACAATTTTCGCGTCCAGCTTTCATTCAAATTATCTAGTATTGTCTACCTCGATTGGATAATCAAACACAGGTTTTTAGGTGGTTAAAACCATGGTAGTTCTAATGAACCGAGTTTGGAGAGTTTTCTATAACACAATCTTTTGCAAAACTAGATGGAAAATAGCGCATTAATAATTTTTTTTATAAATCTTCAACTTTTCACTTAATTTATTCAGTATCGGAAAGTGTTTCATAAGTAAAACTTCATATTTAGTACCTTGTCTACATGCCATGTTTCACATTCTTCATAGCTTTATTCCCTGAGATATAAGAATCTAAATTTTGAAATATTTCGGGCGCCGATTTTTTCGGGCGATTTTATCGAAGAGTTTCTTGTTGAACATGACTGATAAAACTCTTTTCATTACTTTTCATAAGAGAACGCTTACCGTGGAACACGTACGCCAAATTTCATTTCTTCCAACAAAATATTGCACAAGATATAGTGTAATGTAATAAAATAAAAATTATTTGTAACTCTTTTTCTTTGCTATCAGTGTAATGTAATAGAATAAATATGAGCCGTGACTTATATAAAAAAGAAACACACATTAATGCATTGGCTCAGCATAAAAGAGAAATAACTAAAGTGGGAATATTATTAACAGTGTAAAATGTTGTTTAATTTTTCCCGACGTGTATAAGCACTCAATAACCTAGCTCAGTTCTCAGGGTAGTTACGTAATCGTCGATAATTAATTGTCCTTTTCTTATTTACCCGATACTACTGATATTATTCCAGGCTCATGAGAAGTCGTGTGCTTACTGCACCAGAGAATATTGGCCAAGTCTGTTCGATGTACACTACTGCAATACGTAACTTAACGCCGTGGTTTCGTCTCGATTCCCCAATATAAGATAACACGGGTAGCATCTACAAATGAATTCCTATAATGGAACTGGAATCCTGTGACCAGACCTTTTCTGCCTGGGATGTTCTCTCGTTATATAAAGAAAATCTGTAAGTAAAATTGGTAAATTATTAGTAGCTGCCTCCGGTCTCGTGGGATCCAAAGTAAAGTTAATTGTCCTAACCGACGGCAAGTCTCGTAGATGAGCTAAAAGAAAAATGTTAAAGATTTTTCTCAGATGGCGCCTAACAATGAAAATTCTTTGTTAAGGCCCATATCTACCTAAGGCCATCCAAGTATCAGACTACCAATTGATTGACCACATACAGAAATTCTTTTGACAAAATAACCATTACATTTTTCGGGTTTCAAGTACAACTTACATTATCAGCTAGTACAACAACATGAGCTTTACAAAAGAACGTCCTCTTAGGTCCGAATCCAAGCAGATATGATAAGTGACAAACAAAGGAAATATAGTTCATGCATATAAGCGCAAGAGTCCGTGGAATAACATGTCCATTGTAGTTCTATCTCTTCTTCTTTGGCGTACTTGTAGATTAATGTTTAGTTTACTTTTTTTTAAACCCAGGTCCACCCAGGACAAACAGTACAATATAACAGCTCAAAGTCGCCAGAAATTCACGCACGCTCTGCGCATAGCCGTGTATGGGGTGAAAAAAGTGACTAATCTTGGCCAGTGTTGCTCCGACGAATGTCAAACATTGTCAGTATTCACCGGGGACATGTGCGAATGTTTCACAAAAAAATTTGCAGGCAACCACTTTTCACTGAAAAGTAGATTTCCTGGTTTTCCACTAGGCGGCCCTGGCAGCACCTCCAGAGGTCGTTTGTCACGAAAACCTATTTGTTTCCGTAATACATCTGACTGAAAATATATCCCCAGATATCCTGCTACCAGACGGTATTTAGGCCGGCGCACGGTCATTCATCGGCAGCAGCCAGGACTCCAGTCTTGACATCCAGCCCACGCGTACGTCACCTTCTCTGCCGCCGATCAACCGCTGCCGCTATAGAAAACACCGTTGGTCGCCGTAACGCCTCTGACGGATCTGTCTTCGTGGCTTTGGATGTTGTAAAACTTGGTTCAGATTTTTCCTCTAGTCATTGACTGTAGACTATTCTAAGGGAACTTGAAGTATGTGTCCAGAAGGAGGAACTAAAATCATTTGCTGAACTTACTCTGCATTTTGTGTGCTCAAATTGTTTGGTCCTAAACTACATCCTTCAGCCAATGCCTTTCACTTCTCAATTTTGTTTTATTAGTCATCAGAGTGAACAAACAATGTTTCTTGGTGTTTTAATAATCATTTTAAAGAATCCTTGACATTCCTTGTGTCGCCCATGGTGTATACTTCATTGGCGATGGGGACGGGATGATTAAAAACATCGTCTGTGCACCAACAGCAACATCTAGGGTGTTGGCTGTGCTCTTGGATTGGAAAACCGTGGCGCGGTTAGGTTAGTCCAGATTTCAGGCGGTAAGAGCTGATGGGAGGGTTTTGGGCCGTCATTATGTGGAATGGACTGGGTCCTCTGGTCCAACTGAACCGACAATTAACTGGAAATGTTCATGTTTGGCTACTGGGAGACTGTTTTCTACCATTTATGGACTTCATGTTCCCCAAAAAAACGATGGAATTTTTATGAATGACAAATGCACCGTGTCACCGGACTACAGGTGTTCGTGATTGATTTGAAGGACATTCTGGACAGTTTGAGAGAATAATTTGGCCACCCAGATCGACCGACATGAATCTCATCGAACATTTATGGACATAATCGAGAGGTCAGTTCCTGCACAAAATCCTGCACCGGGAACTCTTCCGCAGTTATTGACGGCTATCGAGGTAGGGGACTTGCTGAGTCCATGTCACGTCGAGTTGCTACACCAGGACATGCGAAAGAGGTCCGACACGATATGAATAAGGATCCCATGATTTTTAGTGACAGTGGTAAAGCCGAAAAACGCCATTTGTATATGTCATGACTGCAGAAACACAACCTAGTCCTTGGTGGACTCCTACTCAGTTCCTTAGTTGGAGAACATCTTCACCCGCTTCGTGCGTGGAAATTTTTTTGCTGAAATTGACCACAAAGATGCGTGTCTTTAGCTACACGTGTAAGCCGAATCCCAGCGGAAGCTAGCAACCTATACTCCATTTGGACTCACTAGTGCAACCGCCTGCCATTCGGAGTAGCGAGCGCTCCAGCCATTTTCTAAAGATATCTCAAACACTTCATTCTTGAAATCCCACATACAGCAAGCTACACAGTCAACAACCTCGTAGCAGACAAAAATGCTGAGTATCTGCCAACCAAGAGATAGTTTCTTTAATATTTCGTAAAGCAAATTTTAGCTGCAAAAAGGAAAAGCGAAGGTTCTTTGTAGCACAGGTCGAAATTTCGGGCTTGTCCACCCCATTTGTGACACCTCCTACGACCCAACCCAATGACGCCAAATTCAGTAGGAGGCACTGACCGTGATCTTCGACATCAAAAAAATTCGTGATTATTTATATGGTAGAAAATTCCAATTGCTGATTGATCATAAGCCGTTGCTACTCATTTTCAAGGCATCACCATCGACATCCAGCAATCTGTTCGCTGTCTACAGCGGTGGGCACTGTTTCTATCTGCACTTATATCTTCGACCTAAAAAAAAATCATGATTATATTTATGGTACAAAATTCACATTTTTGATTGATCATAAGCCGTTGTTGCTCTTTTTCAAGGCCTCTGCGTCCATATGCGCATCTATAACAGTGGGAACTACTTCTATCTACATATAATTATGAAATCCAATTCCACTGCACCACAACACAGGCTAATGGCGAACTTCTGTCAGGATTACCATCCTGTCAAAACCCAAAATTTGATGAAGTGCCAGAAGTATGTTTCTCATAAGACAACGAGGCAGAAGCAGTAGTACCCAGCCTTCCACTGGATGCGATGCTGGTGGCAAGTCTTCCTCAAGGAACTCCTTCGTTGTTACCAGTGGTAGTGACCCTCCGATCGGAGACACACGAACACAGGAACACTGGCGCAAAGACAGAGCTTGCCACACTCCACGCCGCCCTGCGCCTGCGTGGCGAGAACCACCAAACACGGACGCTTATTCCAACGTCACTACGACAGCGAGTGCTGGACTTGGTTGGGGGGGGGGGGTGATTCTAACAAAGAGACTGGCTCGTCAGCATATATAGCGGCGTGATCTTGATGTCGCCATCATGCATATGGTTGTGAAATGCACAGCCTGCTAGAGGAAGAAGGCCATGCAATGGTCGAGACTACACATACATTTTGCCGGACCATTCTGGGTCATACCTAGCTCATGGCCATCGATGCAGTCTGATGAACATCTCGTCCAGTCACACCATCCAGTCTCTGGCAATTTATTTTTCAGTAGAAGGACTTCTAAAGACCTTGGTAACATTATAGGCCACAGTTCAAAAAATGGTTCAAATGGCTCTAAGCACTATGGGACTTAACATCTGAGGTCATCAGTTCCCTAGACTTTGAAGTACTTAAACCTAACTAACCTAAGGACACACACATCCATGCACGAGGCAGGATTCGAATCTGAGACCGTAGCAGCAGCGCGGTTCCGGATTGAAGCGCCTAGAACCGCTCGGCCACAACGGCCGGCGCCACAGTTCACTTCCGCTGAATTTTACTTCATTTGGCATAAAGAATGACATCCCAATAACACATACTTAAGTTTACATCTGACTGCCGTTATACTCTTCAAAATCATTTCTTGTTCTCATGGGCTCTAACAGTGGTTCCCTGTAACAGTAATTAAACTCCTCTACTGGGTCATGTCCGAAGTCATCCTGACGAACGGCATCGTTTCCTGAAAACATATAAAGCAACTCTAGCCCCAATGGAGGCAAAAACCCCTCACATAAAGGTTTACCTTCTGTTCCATTTCCAGAGATGGATACTGTTGTGTCGATTCCCTAAGGTCTCGACACAATGAGTGGCTAGGTGCACGCGAAACTAACGCAGACGGGCGTAAATTCTGAAACAGGAGACTGGATGAAAACTATAAAGAAAAGAAGAGAGATTTTAATATACTTAACTTTAATGTAGTCTTGTTCTTGTTGAAATACATCTCTTGCATAGTAGTAAGCAATTAGCAATGATACACATGGCGCCTTGCTAGGTAGTAGCGATGGACTAGCTGAAGGCTATTTAGTCTGTCTCTCGGCAAATGAGAGGAATACTTGGTAGGTCTAGTCGCAAGCTATGTCGTCCGTACAACTGGGGCGAGGTGAAGTCCGTGTCTTGTGACCTGCCATGTGGTGGCGCTAGGATTGCGAGTACACAGTGGCGACACGCGGGTCCGACATGTACTACAGGACCGCGGCCGATTTAAGTTACCACCTAGCAAGTGTGGTGTCTAGCGGTGACACCACATTCCTCCCCCGCAAATCGGCGAACGGTCGTGAGATAAGGCTTCCGCCCGCCGTGGGGAGGACCCCATGTTGACGTATGCGATGAGGTGGGGAGCCTAACAACAGGCGAGGCTGTGCCACCCGCACCCGGCCATTCGGTCCGAGGGGAGCTAGGAAACGCCTGCAAACCTAGTCCAGGGTGCACGTCAACATGAGGTGTTTGCGCACGTAAAGAGTCACGAGGGGCCGCCGGGTCGACCTCCATGTGGTCGGAGCACCCGACGGGCGAAGACGACATCTGGTCCGGAGCGGGCAAGAGGTCCATGGCGGAGGACGGCTGGTCACGGGAAGCAAGCGGCGGCGCGTGACCCAGGGAGGCGCGAGGCGGCTGCAGCGAAGCGTCCGCTGCTGGCGGCGCCGGCGGCGGCTGCGGCGGCGCGACGCCATGAGGCAAAATGGAAGGCATCGTCGGTAACACCTGGGGATGAGGCGAGCCAGTAGATGGGTCCCCAGGGCGCTGACCTGACGGCGCCGTCGCTGAAAGCAGACGGGGAGCGGCAGAACCCAGGCGACGACAGAGGCGCAGCTGATTGAGATGCCGACGCACCTCACCAGAGGCCCCCAAAACCAAATACATCGCGCGGCCGAGGCAGCGAAGAATGCGCCCTGCGAGCCAACGCTGTGAACCGCGATAGTTGCGATAATAGACAACGTCGCCAGGAGCAAAAGCAGGAGTCTGCCGCTGCACAGGAACCTGATGTGGCGGATGCAGCAAAGACATCAGAGTTCGATGAGGACGACCATGGAGCAACGCAGCCGGCGAGCGACCATCGCGGGGCTGAGAGCGATATGAGGACAAAAAGAGCAACAAAGCGTCCTCCCGAGAATGCGACTCTTTCAATTTCAACATCTGGGACTTGAAAGTCCGGACCAATCGTTCCGCGGCACCGTTTGACTGAGGCGAAAACGGCGCGGATGTCAGATGTTGAATACCATTGGCCTGGCAGAATGACTGAAATTCCGCGGACAGGAATTGTGGGCCATTGTCGGAAACAATAGTCTGCGGAAGACCCTCAATGCAAAAGATAGCAGACAAGGTTTGGATTGTGGCAGAAGACGTCGTGGAAGACATCCGGACAACAAAAGGAAAATTACTGAAAGCATCGACCACAACCAACCATCGAGCATTCCAGAATGGACCAGCAAAATCGATGTGCAAGCGTTGCCAAGGGGAAGTGGCTTTCGGCCATGCAAAGAATGTCCGCGGCGGGGCGGATTGTTGTTCGGCACACGCCACGCAAGAGGAGCACATAGTCGTAATCGCAGCATCGATTCCGAACCAAGTACAGTGCTGACGAGCAAGTTGTTTCGTGCGCACTATACCCCCAATGGCCTTGGTGAAGAAGCCGTAAGACAGGGGACTGTAACGAACGTGGGACTACGACTCGGGATTGATCATTATCAGAACGCAACAACAAAACACCACGTCGGACAAAAAGTCTCTCCTTGTGAGCAAAAAAACGACGAACCAAAGGATCCTCGATCCGTGACTTTGACAAGGGCCATTGCGTAGCAACAAAACGCAAAACGGGAGCAAGGACAGGGTCAGCAGCTGTGGCTGTAGCTACACGACGAAAATCAATCGGAAACGATGCGACCACGTCATCGGCTTCCGAATCAATGAACATGCAAGCAAGTTCGGAAGAATCGAATGCTTTATCCTCAGCAACAGGCAAACGGGACAACGCATCAGCGTTGCCGTGCTTAGCAGTGGACCGATACAAGATATCGTAGCGGTACTGCGAGAGAAAAAGTGACCAGCGAATGAATTTCTGCGCTGTACGTGGAGGTACAGGCTTGTTCGGATGAAAAAGCGATGTCAAAGGCTTGTGGTCCGTGATGATGGTAAAGTGACGACCATACAAGAAATCGTGAAACTTTGTTACACCAAACACAAGAGCCAAAGCTTCCTTCTCTATTTGTGAATAATTGCTTTGCGCAGATGAGAGCAATTTTGACGCAAAGGCAATAGGGCGATCATGCGAACCATCTTTGTGCGCAAGCACCGCACCGATCCCGAAATCCGATGCATCAACCATCAACAAAAGGGGTTTTCGGGGATCGAATGGCGTAAGGCAAGTATTTGAAAGTAACGCCGATTTCAACTGGCGAAAGGCGCGTTCGCATTCCGTCGTCCAGACGAACGGAACACCTTTACGGCGTAAGCGATGAAGCGGAGCTGAAATGGAAGAAGCATTGCGCACAAACTTTGAATAATAATTTACCTTACCCAGCACACTCTGTAGCTGTTTTAAGTTCTGCGGTGACGGCAAGTCCTGAATGGCACGAAGGTGCTCTGGACTCGGATGTATACCTTGGGCATTTATGACATGCCCCAGGTACGGTAAGTCACGAGCAAAAAACACACATTTGTCCTTCCTCAAGCGAAGACCATTCTGACGCAAGACCTGAAATAATGTTCGGAGATTCTGCAAATGTTCGGCTTCTGTCGTTCCTGAGATCACAATATCGTCCAGATAGTTCGCAGCAGTAGGGACCGACGCACAAATAGTTTGTAAATATTGCTGAAATAAAGCAGGGGCGGATGCACACCCGAATGGCAGTCTTTTGAAGCGATACAAGCCAAGATGCGTGTTAACCACTAAGACGCGCTGGGATTCTTCGTCCACAGGTAGTTGCAAGTACGCATCTGCTAGGTCCAATTTTGAAAAATATTTTCCCGGGCACAGTTTGTCAAAAAGATCCTCCGGGCGGGGCAAAGGAAAAGTAGCAGTCACAAGTTGTGGATTCACAGTTGCCTTGAAGTCCACGCAAAGTCTCAATTTTCCGGAAGGTTTGGGCAAAATTACTAAGGGTGAAGCCCAGAGAGAAGCCTGCACTCGTTCAATGACACCTTGAGATTCTAAATCGGCTAATGTTCTTGCGACCTCATCACGCAATGCGTGGGGAACATTGCGCGCTCTGAAAAATTTCGGTTGCGCGTTGTCTTTCAATGCCAAATGTGCTGCATAGTTCTTAGCGCAACCAAGGCCCGGTGCAAAAATGTCTGCAAATTCTTCACAAAGACTAGAAACGCTGGCGGAAGGCACAGTCTGATTCACTGATAGGACCTGATTTACTATAGACAAATTAAACAATTGAAACAAATCTAAACCAAACAAGTTCACTGCACTAGAGGAATGAAGAACAGAAAATGACACAAGTTTTGTCTGTCCCTTGTATGTTGCAATAAGGCTGCACTGTCCCAACACAGGTATATGCTGTCCTGAGTAACTAGTTAACGTAACATTTGCGGCACGCAATGGCGGGGCGCCCAGTTGTTTGTACGTGTCGTGATTGAGCAATGAAACAGCAGCTCCGGTATCGAGCTGGAATGGGATCACTTTTCCTGCAAAGTCTAAGTCCACAAAAAGTTTATTGTCTTGTAGACGACAAGAGCGACTGTCTCGTGCAATTTGAACTGATACAGGTCCAGAAGCACTTGCAACTTTACGGGATTTCCGGCGACGCCGACGCACACTTTGGGTGGGACGAACACAGGCACTGTTAGCTAAAGTGTCACTGGACGGGTGGGAATGAACTACATTAATGTCCATGGGCGAAGGTCCACGAGCCTGATTGTCCTGGGTTCGATTCCGGCGCGAAGCAAAGGGCCTGGAATTTGTGTGATTGTCTGATCTTAACTTTTTCTGGCAAACACTTTGTACATGTCCTTTCTTGTGACAGTAAAAGCAAATAGCTTGGCGTGACGGGCAATGTTCACGCGAATGTCTAGTGGCACACCGCGGGCAGGATTTCACTGCATTTGCTTGCTTACGCGGCGCACGTGGTTGCAACCTAGGCGGCCGCAGCGAAGTCGGGCGCGAGGGCCGCTTAGCGTCCCGTGCAGCGGGCCCGGCGGGCCGAGTAATGTGACACACTGCTGGCGAAGTTTCAAATGATGCCTGAGCAAAGTCAAGTGTGTCTTGCCTGTCCAATATGTCTATCACTTGTTGCAGGGAGGGATTAACGAGTTTCAAAATCTGTTCCCGTATGCGAACATCAGAAACGTTCTGTGCAATTGCATCACGCACCATAGTATCTGAATATGGGAGGCCACATTCACAGGCAAACGCGCAGTCTCTAGTAAGGCCTTGCAAAGTTGCTACCCACTCCCTGTTAGTCTGACCGGCCGTACGTTTTGTACGAAAAAACGTATACCGTTTGGCAACTACATTTACTGTTTCTTTGAAATAGGCATCTAAAGCAGACAAAATTTCTTCGTAGGACAGAGTTGCTACGTCGCGTCGGGGAAACAATTTCACTATCACACGGTAGGTAGACACACCGACACAAGAAAGCAAAAACGGCTGCCGCTCTTTACCTTGAATTCCATAAGCAGTGAGGTGGAAGTTGAACTGATCGGCCCACTCAGTCCAGCTTTCGGTTGTGGCCTCAAAGGGCCTAAATGGCGGTGCGACAGCGTTGTGTGGCTGCGGTAGCGATGAAGCGGCGGGTGCCGCATCGGTTTGCAGCGCACGTTGACCCTGGACGAGCTGTCCAAGGGCTTCCAATAACGCCTGCGTCTGCTGATTCTGCAAGCGAAAAAATTCGGACAGTACATCTGGAGAATGCGGCGAAGCCATGACACAAGCAAATTAGAGCAAATATAACACAAAGACTGCAACGTGGGCGCGGCACCACTCCTCGGCGCCAAAATATTGTTGTGTCGATTCCCTAAGGTCTCGACACAATGAGTGGCTAGGTGCACGCGAAACTAACGCAGACGGGCGTAAATTCTGAAACAGGAGACTGGATGAAAACTATAAAGAAAAGAAGAGAGATTTTAATATACTTAACTTTAATGTAGTCTTGTTCTTGTTGAAATACATCTCTTGCATAGTAGTAAGCAATTAGCAATGATACACATGGCGCCTTGCTAGGTAGTAGCGATGGACTAGCTGAAGGCTATTTAGTCTGTCTCTCGGCAAATGAGAGGAATACTTGGTAGGTCTAGTCGCAAGCTATGTCGTCCGTACAACTGGGGCGAGGTGAAGTCCGTGTCTTGTGACCTGCCATGTGGTGGCGCTAGGATTGCGAGTACACAGTGGCGACACGCGGGTCCGACATGTACTACAGGACCGCGGCCGATTTAAGTTACCACCTAGCAAGTGTGGTGTCTAGCGGTGACACCACAGATACCCAGGAGGGGCCACAACGAATCAAACAAGGTCGTCTCAACTAAAATCGTCAAATAGTTCCGTGGACCAGCCTGAATGTACAGAACCAAAGCTGATGTCAGTTGGTGTAATTCCATATCCCCCCCTACACCCTCTTTGCCCCTTCCGGGCAGGGGCGGAGGAAGGGATAATAGGTCGCAACGTTACGTGTGCAAGATTGTCCCAGCATCAGGTGTTGCCATCCTGCCAGACGACGCATGTCTAAGGAACCCAGTTTTTTTTTTTAATTTTTACAAAACACGTTACAGGAAACAGATCCCAAGGTATCTTACTGCTGGATAGTTTACAGGGTGGCGCATAGCCATCCACTGGTAGCTGACCCTGAGCCACGACTCCATTTCGGACATCTAGCCCACGCCGACAGACACTGCCGTTATAGACAACACCCCAGATCACCACGACGCCACTGACGGATCTGTTTTCGTGGCGTTCACTTGACAGTTTTGTATATTAGTCGTCAGAGTAGACGAAGAGTGTTTCAAGGTTTCGTTAATAAATGTTTTGAATAATCTTTGACATTGTTTGTGTCACCTACGGCAAATTCTTCAGAAACATTTACGAAATCTCTAGGTTTGTAAACTGTTCATATGCAGTCATGGTTAAATTATACCGAGCGTGGAAAAACGACGCAGTCCACACATCGCCGAGCGATTGTGGTGCACCGCTGCCTGTAGATGCCTGAGGTGAACGACTGCTGGAGTTATGTGTACAGGCAAGTAGACTGCAACTGTTGAGCAACTGACCGTCCACCTCAACCAAGGGGCTACAAACGGTTTCTCTGGAACGGCTGTTCAGAGAATATTGCTGCATATTGGTCTCCGCAGCAGGCGCCTGGGTCGGGCACCCACGCTGGCAGTTGTTCATCAGCGACGATGACTGGAAGTAGCACGCCAGTATCGCAACTGAAAATCCATTGAGCGACGACTGGTGGCCCTTTCAGAAGACAGACTGCCATTGGCGTGTACGGCGAGAACGCCTCAAAGCAAACACCCTGCAACAATCCAGGTCGTATGAGGAAACGTTGTGGCCTAGGGAGTGTTTCGTGCATTCCCTGTATGATCTCGTCATTATGGAGGCCACAATGGATTAACTTGTCAATTGCATGATGGCATGTACCAGCATCATAGTGCATTGTCACACAGTTTGCAGTGCACGTGCATGATACGGAAAGCACCAGGATAAGTTAACCGTATTCCGCCGGCCACCAATCTCCGCAGATGTAAACCCAGTCGAGAATCTTTCGGACTACCTCGATCGGGTTGTTCTGGCCGTGGATCTTCAGCCGAGAAACCTTAGTGCAGGTGGCCACGGCATTGGAGTTGGCTTGGCACTGTTAGTTTTCTTCAACCTAGCGCAACGGTCCGCACAGCAAAAGATGGCTATTCAGGCTTTTGACTGGTAGCCTCATTAATGTGACTGAAAACAGCATTTGATTCACTTACATCCGGCGTTGTTTCAATAACAAAAGCTACAATTCAGGTTTCGGCTCTAAGCGCACAAGCGTCGCTGCATCTATCCGGTCAAAAACTGAGTAAGCAGACCGTAGCACTCTGACCAAGGTGTTCTCCGGCATTATCGGGCGTTCTAAAGTGATCGCGTTGGGCGATCATTGTCGATGACTGCAACTGCACCTGCTTTGAACTTCCATGTTATGCCTTCAAGAAGATGGTAGCTAGATTTGTTGCATAGTCTGGCGACGGCGTCACTAAGTCATCCATTGCTTGGGTAGTGTTCCACGGCTACTAATTGAAAGTTTCAAGTAATGCAAATTATCAGTACACAGCTTCATGTCAGCAGATATTTCTGGCCTATCCACCGCCGAAGGAGAGGTGACTATGAGAAAATAACCAACGAAAGGACGTGGAGTGTCGCAAGCTGGAACGAGGTACGGAAGCTAGAAAATCTGAAAAGGGAAATGCAAAGGCTCAGTCTCTACTATGGTCACTACAGTCAGTGCTCAATGACACTTGAGGTGACGTAAAGGTGCACATCACTGGACAGTGGATGCTGTAAACGAATGATTTTGAGTGATGAATCACGCTACGCCGTGTGGCGGTCCAACTGACGTTTTTCGGTTTGGCGAATGCCTGTAGAACATTACCTGCCTATTACGTGTGGTACCAACAGCGAAGTATCACAATGGAGGGGGGGGGGGGTGTTTCACGTAGTTTGGGTGTGCTTTATGTATTTCATTTAAGACAACGCCAAGTGCAGAAGGATATGAACACATTTTGCAACATTTTATAATAACGAAACAATTCAGTAACTATGTTGGTTTGTAGTAACAAGCCATGCACGCTGTCCTAAAGTAACATCCATAAGGAAATAGTTTGAGGATATGAACATTAATGAAATGGACTGGTTTGCGCAGAGTCCCGACCTGAACCGAACGGAACTCTTTTCAAATGTATTTGAATAATGGTAACACCAAAGCAGCGGCTGTATTTCAATTGAAGTCGTTTATTCTTTTTGACACAAGCAGTTTCAGCATAAAGTGGTGTCATCTTCAGGCCAAACCGTAACTTGCCGTTCGAAACCGTTTTCATTTTAAGTGAACAGAATCGTATGCAGTGGGCCAATATTAATTGAATTCCTTTCCTGCCATGGCAATAACAAACCCAGCGTGGTCAGACGACAGCGCAGGCGCCAAGTGGCGTGGCTATAACATTATCGTAGACGAATCATAGAGGACGAGACATCCAGTCCCCGAGCCGGAGAAACGGGCTACGGACTTCTCAAACGCTACGCGAGAAAGGCGCTCCCGCAAACTGCGGCATAGCGCAAGAGCGGACAGAGTTTTTGCACCCAATTTAAGTGTCAGGACTCAAGTTTCCCGTCTGTGTTGATGCGGATTTGTTCGTGTGTGGCCGATTATGCCTTAGTATCGCCAGTGCTGGTTCCCGTGCATTGGCAAGTCTCTATTAATCAGGTCGTTGCTTATACGTATTTTGACTGCTTGTTTAGTGGTGGAGTCGCAGCACATGGAGGCAGACGAGAGGATCGTTGTCTCCGCAGATCACCCGACGTCCCGTGTCAATAAAGTGTTCAGAAATCTGTTGTGACGTATGTGTTCAGTGCATCAATCTTTAACTTTGTGACACGTCTAGCCAATGTGTATCGCACCTTTATCCTGGTCTCTTTAAACATAGGTTGTCTTTAACAGAAACCAGCATCGTTTGCACTCGCACTGGAAGGCGGAACACACGTTTTATTTTATATTTGCTGGTGATCTCAAAGGACACGTTATCAACTTGGGGTAGAAACATCATCATCGTGGAGTTCTCGGTTTCTTTTGGCTATTCTTGAGCTGTAGTGCATGCATTTAGAATCTGTTTATCAAAGTACCCGTTCTGTTCAAAAACAGAGCGAAGATGACAAGCTCTGCTGTTAAGTTATACACCACTTCGTTGAAATGGAAGATGGCAGCTCATAGCTCGTAGAAACAGTTCAGTGTGAGTGTGTTTAAGGAACAACTGGGGCCAAACGAACCTTCTTTTCTGCGGACGGAGACCTCTAAAAAAGGAATGTCTCCAGTTTTCTCTACTTCTATGGTGCAGCAAATGTTCGCAAGGGGAGAATGAAGGTGTTACAGAAATGCATCGAGCGTAGTTGTCCCACGTGACCACACTACAAAGCTTGCGACCTTACCCCCACGATTTTTTACTATTAGTTCAATCTGCGCTCTTCAATTAGCGACAAACAGCGTGAAAATCGCATTAAAATATTATCCCAACAGTACTAGAATGTCTGTTGACTGTCGACCGAGAGGGTCTTATATTTTGTGTTGTTACAGTTGATATCGTTTCATTAAACATATCGGCTTAGAACTACTGTGTTTTCATGACCTCACAATGAGATGGCGAGCGACTTTGGCCTCGCCAGCACTGTGTCCCTGAAACTGTTACGCCAGATCCCACTGCAAGCAAGAATTTCGCTTTCGTTAAACGGCTTACCGACGTTGTTAACATACAATACAGAAAGAGATCCACTTTGACGCATGTCGAATGACCCGTGTGTGCCCTACTTGGACTGTTAAAAGTTAAATGAATGCGATCAACTACTTATTGCAAAGCGATTGGTGAATACAGAGATTCGATCCTCAACTGCACCCAATATGGGGTACAAAGCGCTGTCTTAATGTCAACACTGCCTACCTTCGATATTGTGATCATATCCGCCTGTCCATAGTCGAAGATTCCAGCTCAAGAAAGAATAGTTTGTGACCCACCTTGTATTAGCCTTCTGCAGTAAACGCTATTACCAAGTCTTCTCCTGTTTCCTTATGGTCGTCAACCTCTGATGCTTTAATTTTGGATTGAATTCTGGATGGTTGCTGGATTGTAATTCCTGTTGATGTTAATTACTTTTTGAATACTGAAGCAAGCAATCTGATTCAGTTATATGCTATGAAGCAGCCACCTTTGATTTTACGTGTCACTTTATGGAAATGAATTTTCTTTAGTAAGAACTTAGCTTTCAGCAAAACTTTAAAGTTAATGGAGCAAATACCTATGTCAAAAACAATTGGATCACAATGCGAGAAATTCACTCAGTTAAAATTTCCGTTCCCTCTATGAGAATGATCAAAATTACTTCAGTAGTCTTAATTTAGCTGTTACCATCTTTTTTAAAATTACGAATCACTATGATTTAGTAAAAAACGAGTATTTCTTGTCTCCGTAGCGTGAAATTAACATTCTCTTTAAGATTTTTTTATGCATAAGTCACCGATCGACACGTAGTAGAAACCCCATACAGTCCTAATCATTAAGAAACTTAACTGTAGATTCTTGCCTTGTCGCATTGTGGCGTTGTTTGTTACATGTGTCGTTTAGAGAAGTGGTGGACAAACCAAGATTGTACTGTGTCTTTTCGTGTCTGATATATTAATTAAATGTTGGCCAATATGACACCATTTAGAGCCATTGTTATTTCGGCGGCCACACATCCAAAACTTTGCAACATCCCTAGTATGGAAATTTTTGCATCTGCGCTTTACAAATTTCAGACCAACTTAATTGCGTGCACATTAACGCTACACTATTTTACAGTTCTTAAAACTCACTTTTTACCACAAAATAAGTTTTTACTTCACGAGCAATAGACAACTGGTTGCCCAGTTCAAATCCGTGTTGTGTCCTCTCTCCTCCTAGCCCTTGGACATGAAACCAGTGCGCGTCCCATATTCCGCATTTGCTTTACTTTGAGTAATTGGTTCTGTTTTCACCTCCAGTAACTGTGGTGTGACCACTTCCGTTTTATTTTGACACGACGTGAACTTTCATCTACCTTTGATTCAACTGACCTATCTACGTCACTGTTTTCCGGTGCTAACGCCATCTGTATGTCAGCGTCAAAACCTTCAGCATTTACTCTACGTCATTCCCTATTGCTGGGTCAGTACTACTTTCCATATTGAAATTCATAACTACCTCTTTGTCAACATACAAATTTCAGTTTTGCCACTCTCTTTCCTGTCTTGCTATTACATAAATACAGTCCAATAAAATTTTTCGTAACATTTTGGAATTAATTTTTGCCATTTTGCTAATTCGCCTTTTCGGACTTTCTCAAACTGTGGATAACTTATTTCGCAATGGAAACCTTCACAAATCTATTGTCTACAATGTTCTGTCATGGTCGCCATGTGCGGCCGAACCTGAAAGACCTTTTACGATTAGTAAGTATAACTGTTCCACTGCAAGGTAATGTCCACGTATCTCCAAATACATTTAGGTTTTAAAACCATCCACTGAAGCGCTTCTCGCATGACGTTTTCCATAAAAAGGTTAGCTACTATGGCAAACAAACGACTGAAGTTATTGTTTAGTAAATAAAAAAATGGCTCTGAGCACTATGAGACTTAACTTCTGAGGTCATCAGTCCCCTAGAACTTAGAACTGCTTAAACCTAACTAACCTAAGGACATCACGCACGGTCGCGCGGTTCCAGACTGTAGTGCTTAGAACCGCTCGGCCACTCTGGCCGGATTAAATAAAAGTTAGGTGGAGGTAAGTACATGTTTCAATAAATGTAAGATGTCCTTCTCCTACTTAGTTCTCACAAGCTGAAGTGAATCCCCGCAGGTATTCGTGTGAACAGAGAGACAACATCGAAACTCACTAACACGTCGCTTGATTCAATACGCGAAGTCTTCAGACTCTGTATAAAAGCTTCTGAGTTTCGAATATGACGTTCATATTTTCCTACGAGCGTGGAGTAGTGTTTAGGCGGCCACTTTAAGTACACAGTTTCGACCAGCTAGTGATTATCATCGGACCAAAATCCCATTCTGCAGTCCGTGACATAGCGACCTCGCTGCATCGTCAGCTTAAGTGTACTCACACTACTTCACTGGTTGCAGCATATGCTGTTAGTGCGATGACGACCAGTGGTTGATGGCGTGTACGGAGTCACACAGTACAAACTGATATCACCTGAAGGTGTCAAGAAGCAAGCACTCTCTACGTCAGGTTCCACTCAGTTCCTATTAATCATTTTTGTCGCCCATAAATCGGAACCTATTTAGGCTTCCTCCACAGAACCTCCAATGGGTCCACTCCTTCCACCTACAGCCTGGTTAGTTGGACAGAGGACGCTGCTTTCGCCAAAGAGATGCGGATTATTATGACTTTCGGTGATAAATGCGGCATGCAGCAAAACTTGGCCAGCTACGATTCATTACAACTGAAGACATAAAGACTGTATATGAGTCCGCGATCATTTTATTTTTAGCACTTTTATTTTCACAAGTCCGTCTTGGTCATATAGGTTTCTTTACACTTTATGATCAGTTTCGGCTTATCTCCATCTTCAGATCGTGAAAATATTTTGATATAAATCATCGTCAAATCAAACATGTTTAACTTGACGATTATTTATGTCAGAATATTTTAACGATCTGAAGATGGCGATAAGTCGAAACCGGTCATAAAGTGTAAAGAAATCTATGGGATCAAGACGAACTCGTGAAAATAAAAGTACGATTCATAAGTTCACCATTAACAGGTGCATACATTCACTGCCCTCTGACGCTGCCGTTGTAGCTAGCAGTTATAAACGCGTGACTGTAAGGCAGTAGCCGCCGAATTTGTAAGTGATATTCAAATGAGAGCCTATCTCACAGACTGTAAGACGCGGTAGTCTACAGTGAAGTGTAGATTAGAAAGTTCTCTTCCAAAGTTTTAGGTTAGAAAAGCATTTAGGACTTGCAATACAGATCCACACATCCTTCATCACTCAAAGCTGAGTACTTCATCCTGCATAAACTACACGTATTTTAATATATGGTATTTACTTTTTATCATTGCATTGGCCATGCTATTTGCTTTTAGATACATCGCCCTGCGAGGGCGTCAGTTGTGGCGTGCAGCTATCTTGAACAGCAATGATTTCTCAGTAGCAAGGCGCTCCCTGTTCGCTTATTGCTGCCTGGCACATTGGGCATCAGACTGGTGTTGATGACTAAAGCAGTCACACCAGGTTACTGCATTTGTAATTGTGGTAGGACTGATTTAAGCTGTGCGTGAACGTATGCTTTCAATTTTTTATTTAGTAAACTACATGTTGTTGTTGTTGTGGTCTTCAGTCCTGAGACTGGTTTGATGCAGCTCTCCATGCTACTCTATCCTGTGCAAGCCTCTTCATCTCCCAGTACCTACTGCAACCTACATCCTTCTGAATCTGCTTAGTGTGTTCATCTCTTGGTCTTCCTCTACGATTTTTACCCTCCACGCTGCCCTCCAATGCTAAATTTGTGATCCCTTGATGCCTCAGAACATGTCCTACCAACCGGTCCCTTCTTCTAGTCAAGTTGTGCCACAAACTTCTCTTCTCCCCTATCTTATTCAATACCTCCTCATTAGTTACGTTATCTACCAACCCAATCTTCAACATTCTTCTGTAACACCACATTTCGAAAGCTTCTATTCTCTTCTTGTCCAAGCAATTTATCGTCCATGTTCCACTTCCATACTTGGCTACACTCCATACAAATACTTTCAGAGACGACTTCCTGACACTTAAATCAATACTCGATGTTAACAAATTTCTCTTCTTCAGAAACGCTTTCCTTGCCATTGCCAGTCTACATTATTTTATATCCTCTCTACTTCGACCATCATCAGTTATTTTGCTCCGCAAATAGCAAAACTCATTTACTGCTTTAAGTGTCTCATTTCCTAATCTAATTCCCTCAGCATCACCCGACTTAATTCGACTACATTCCATTATCCTCGTTTTGCTTTTGTTGATGTTCATCTTATATCGTCCTTTCAAGACAGTGTCCATTCCGTTCAACTGCTCTTCCAAGTCCTTTGCTGTCTCTGACAGAATTACAATGTCATCGGCGAACCTCAAAGTTTTTATTTCTTCTCCATGGATTTTAATACCTACTCCGAATTTTGCTTTACTTTCCTTTACTGCTTGCTCAATATACAGATTGAATAACATCGGGGAGAGGCTACAACCCTGTCTCACTCCCTTCCCAACCACTGCTTCCCTTTCATGCCCCTCGACTCTTATAACTGCCATCTGGTTTCTGTATTTTACCCCTTCCACCTTTAGAATTTGAAAGAGAGTATTCCAGTCAACATTGTCAAAAGCTTTCTCTAAGTCTACAAATGCTAGAAATGTAGGTTTGCCTTTCCTTACTCTTTCTTCTAAGATAAATCGTAAGGTCAGTATTTCCTCACGTGTTCCAACATTTCTACTTAATCCAAACTGATCTTCCCCGAGGTCGGCTTCTACCAGTTTTTCCATTCGTCTGTAAGGAATTCGCGTTAGTATTTTGCAGCTGTGACTTATTAAACTGATAGTTCAGTAATTTTCACATCTGTCAACACCTGCTTTCTTTGCGATTGGAATAATTATATTCTTCTTGAAGTCTGAGGGTATTTCGCCTGTCTCGTACATCTTGCTCACCGGATGGTAGAGTTTTGTCAGGACTGGCTCTACCAAGGCCGTCAGTAGTTCTAATGGAATGTTGTCTACTCCCGGGGCCTTGTTTCGACTCAGGTCTTTCAGTGCTCTGTCAAACACTTCACGCAGTATCATATCTCCCCTTTCATCTTCCTCTACATTCTCTTCCATTTCCATAATATTGTCCTCAAGTACATCGCCCTTGTATAGACCCTCTATATACTCCTTCCACCCATCTGCTTTCTCTTCTTTGCTTAGAACTGGGTTTCCATCTGAGATCTTGATGTTGATACAAGTGGTTCTCTTATCTCCAAAGGTCTCTTTAATTTTCCTGTAGGCAGTATCTATCTTACCCCTAGTGAGATAAGCCTCTACATACTTACATTTGTCCTCTAGCCATGCCAGCTTAGCCATTTTGCACTTCCTGTCGATCTCATTTTTGAGACGTTTGTATTCCTTTATGCCTGCTTCATTTACTGCATTTTATATTTTCTCCTTTCATCAATTAAATTCAATATTTCTTCTGTTACCCAAGGATTTCTACTAGCCCTCGTCATTTTTCCCTACTTGATCCTGTGCTGCCTTCACTACTTCATCCCTCAGAGCTACCCTTTCTTGTTCTACTGTATTTCTTCCCCCATTCCTGTCAATTGTTCCCTTATATTCTCCCTTAAACTCTGTACAACCTCTGGTGTAGTCAGTTTATCCAGGTCCCATCTCCTTAAATTCCCACCTTTTTGCAATTTCTTCAGTTTTAATCTACAGTTCATAACCAATAGATTGTGGTCAGAGTCCACATCTGCCCCTGGAAATTTCTTACAATTTAAAACCTGGTTTCTAAATCTCTGTCTTACCATTATATAATCTATCTGATACCTTATAGTATCTCCAGGATTCTTCCATGTATACAACCTTCTTTTATGGTTCTTGAACCAAGTGTTAGCTATGACTGAGTTATGCTCTGTGCAAAATTCTACCAGACGGCTTCTTCTTTCATTTCTTACTCCCAATCCATATTCACCTACTATGTTTCCTTCTCTCCCTTTTCCTACTCTCGAATTCCAGGCACCGATGACTATTAAATTTTCGCCTCCCTTCACTACCTGAATAATTTCTTTTATCTCATCATACATTTCGTCAATTTCTTCGTCATCTGCAGAGCTAGTTGGCACCTAAACTTGTACTACTGTAGTAGGCATGGGCTTCGTGTCTATCTTGGCCACAATAATACGTTCACTATGCTGTTTGTAGTAGCTTACCCGCACTCCTATTTTTTTCATTATTAAACCTATTCCTGCATTATCCCTATTTGATTTTGTATTTATAACCCTGTATTCACCTGATCAGAAGTCTTGTTCCTCCTGCCACCGAACTTCACTAATTCCCACTATATCTAACTTTAACCTATTCATTTCCCTTTTTAAATTTTCTAACCTACCTGCCCAATTAAGGGATCTGACATTCCACTCTCCGATCCGTACAACGCCAGTTTTCTTTCTCCTGATAACGACGTCCTCTTTAGTAGTCTCCTCCCGGAGATCGGAATGGGGAACTATTTTTACCTCCGGAATATTTTATCCAGAAGGACGCCATCATTATTTAACCATACAGTAAAGCTGCATGCCCTCGGGAAAAATTACGGCTGTAGTTTCCCCTTGCTTTCAGACGTTCGCTGAACCAGCACAGCAAGGCCGTTTTGGTTAGTGTTACATGGCCAGGTCAGTCAATCAGCCAGACTGTTGCCCCTGCAACTACTGAGAAAGCTGCTGCCCCTCTTCAGGAATCATACGTTTGTCTGGCCTCTCAACAGATACCCCTCTGTTGTGGTTGCACCTACGGTACGGTTATCTCTATCGTTGAGGCACGCAAGCCTCCCCACCAGCGGCAAGGTCCATGGTTCATGGGGGGGAGGGGTGGGGGGGTGGTGGGGGGGGGGAGGAAGTAAACTACATAAACACTCAGTTAACACAATTGCATTAAAATGATTTTAGCTCTCGCAACACCAGGAGGAGAGGTGCACATTACGCCCATGTACCGGGTGATCAAAAAGTCAGTATAAATTTGAAAACTGAATAAATCACTGAATAATGTAGATAGAGAGGTACAAAAAAATGCTTTGAATGACATGGCGTTTTATTAGAACAAAAAAAATACAAAAGTTCAAAAAATGTCCGACAGATGGAGCTTCATCTGATCAGAATAGCAATCATTAGCATAACAAAGTAAGACAAAGCAATGGTGATGTTCTGTACAGGAAATGTTCAATATGTCCACCATCATTCCTCAACAATAGCTGTAGTCGAGGAATAATGTTGCGAACAGCACAGTAAAACATGTCCGGAGTTATGGTGAGGCATTGGCGTCGGATGTTGTATTTCAGCATCCCTAGAGATGTCGGTCGATCACGATACACTTGCGATTTCAGGTAACCCCAAAGCCAATAATCGCACGGACTGAGGTCTGGGGACCTGGGAGGCCAAGCATGACGAAAGTGGCGGGTAAGCACAAGATAATCACCAAAACGACGCGCGCAAGAGATCTTTCACGCGTCTAGCAATATGGGGTGGAGCGCCATCCTGCATAAATATCGTACGTTACAGCAGGTGTTTATCAGCCAGGCTGGGGATGATGCGATTCTGTAGCATATCGGCGTACCTCTCACCCGTCACGGTAGCAGTTTTGCTGTCCAACGCCATCAGTCGGACATTTTGTGAACTTTGCTTTTTTCTGGTTCTAATAAAACCCCATGTCATTCCAAGCACGCGTGTCAATTTTTGCCTCTCTATCTACATTATTCCGTGATTTATTATAAAGTTTTCAAATTTATACTGACTTTTTGATCTCTCGATACATTACGCTCACCCTTTGAAAAAAATTGTGATGTACTCATGTACTTTATATTTTAAAATTATGAAAAAGTATTCATTGTATTTATCAATTTATTATACCAGATTCTGTAATTATATTGAATTTTTCAGTGCAACATAAATTATAGTACTAAATGTGACATTTCACAACGGATATGACATTCATATTTTCAAATCCACGATCCTTCTTAGACATCCATATATCTTAAAAAAAGTGTCGTGGGTCATAAAGAACCCCTCCTCTTCGCGTACACACTGCAGAACATACGTTGGTACTGCTAGGACTCCGTTAAAAGATATTTTCAGTTTCTGGACCATATTCGTGCTTCAGTACCGTATAAAGAGGGTGTTGTTAATGAAAGTTAACAACATATAACGAATTTTTTTTGTGATGGTGTAATATATTCACCCCACCCCCCTCTTCTCGGTAATACGCTTAATGAAAAATACATTGCTATTGCTAAGTTTAATTTTGAGTCGATCACCTGTATATCCAGAATAACAGCAAGGATTTAATGACAAGACAACGGTTCCTCATAGACGTCAAACGAAAGAGATAGTAACAGGCAATTTAAACTCACAGTAATTGCGCAACACTAAAGAACAAAAGCGTTACCAATCAGAAATTTTGCTATCAGATAATGACTTTATAGTATAATAAAGAGAAAGGCTAATAGAATTCCACTTCACAAAATATACTATGAATACACTAACACTTAAATTATGGCAAGCAGAGGATTGCACTTTTTGCCAATGGACGCGGTGAATCAAATAAAATTATCCCATAGAATACGCTGGAAGCTCAGCCTCAGTTAATAAAGGCTGTAGTCCTGTTATACACAGTGAAATAATCAGAATTACAACGATGCCTAGCTGGCCGGTGTGGCCGAGCGGTTCTAGGCGCTACAGTCTGGAACCGCGCGACCGCTACGGTCGCAGGTAGGAATCCTGCCTCGGGCATGGATGTGTGTGATGTCCTTAGGTTAGTTAGGTTTAAGTAGTTCTAAGTTCTAGGGGACTGATGACCACTGCAGTTAAGTCCCATAGTGCTCAGAGCCATTTGAACCATTTCTTGTGTTCCGGTTTTCCCACAGTCCATGTTTCAGTGTTGTACGATGCTGTGCTCCAAAGGGACAGTCTCAGAAATTTCTCCCTCAAGTTAACGCCTATTTTTGATACTAGCAGACTTCTCTTAGCAAGGAATGCCCTTTTTCCCAGTGCTAGTCTGCTTTTGATGTCCTCCATGCTCCTTCTGTTATAGGTTATTTTGTTGCCTAGGTAGTAGAATTCTTTCATCTACTTCATGGCAATCAATCCTGATTTCAAATTTCTCGCTGTCCTCTTGTATGCTACTTCTTATTACTTTCTCTTTCTTCGGTTTACTCTTAATCCATATTATGTACTCATTAGACTGTTTATTCCATTCGGCAACCATGCAATTCTTCCTCACTTTCACTCAGAATAAAATTGTCATCAGCGAATCGTACCATTAATACACTTTCACCATGAATTTTAATTCCACTCTTAACCTTTCTTTCATTTCCCATCGTTCCTTCTTCAGTGTACAGATTGAACAGTAGGATCGAAAGACTGCATCCCTGTCTTCAACCCTTTTCAATCCTAGCACTTAGTCCTTGTCATCCACTCTTATTGTCATCCACTCGCACCGTCAATGCGAACAAGAGGTCACCAAGACGTGTAACCAATAGCACCCCATACCATCACACCGGGTGATACGCCAGTATGGCGATGACGAATACACGCTTCCCCATGTGCGTTCACCGCGATGTCGCCAAACACGGATGCGACCATCATGATGCTGTAAATAGAATCTGGATTCATCCGAAAAAAATGATGTTTTGCCATTCGTGTACCCAGGTTCGTCGTTGAGCACACCATCGCAGGCGCTCCTGTCTGTGATGCAGCTTCAAGGGTAACCGCAGCCACGGTCTCCGAGCTGATAGTCCATGCTGCTGCAAAATTCGTCGAACTGTTTGTGCAGAAGGTCTTCCAAACGTCCCCATCTGTTGACTCAGGGATCGAGACGTGGCTGCACGATCCGTTACAGGCATGCGGATAAGTTGCCTGTCATCTCAACTGCTAGTGATACGATGCCGTTGGGATCCAGCACAGCGTTCCGCATTACCCTCCTGAACCCACCGGTTCCATATTCTGCTAACACTCATTGGATCTCGACCAACGCGAGCAGCAATGTCGCGACACGATAAACCGCAATCGCGATAGGCTAAAATCCGACCTTTATCAAAGTCGTAAACGTGATGGTACGCATTTCTCCTCCGTACACGAGGCTTCACAACAACGTTTCACCAGGCAACGCCGGTCAAATGCTGTTGGTGTATGAGAAATCGGTTGGAAACTTTTCTCATGTCAGCACGTTGTAGGTGTCGCCACCGGTGTCAGCCTTGTGTGAATGCTCTGAAAAGCTAATCATTTGCATTTCACAGCATCTTCTTCCTGTCGGTTAAATTTCGCGTCTGTAGCACGTCATCTTCGTGGTGTAGCAATTTTAATGGCCGGTAGTGTAAATTACCCGTCTCTCCCTATAGCTTATCCCTATTTTTCTCGGACATCTTGCACCATTTATCATAAAAAAGTAAAAAAATCACATTGCATCACGAATCTCTATCCACAGTAGAGAAGGAATGTGAAAAAGAACCATACAAACTTGAAAATTCTTACGGACTAGTGCATACGATTCAACGTATTTTGCTGACTATAAGACGACCTTTTTCCATAAAAAAAATTGTCTCAAAAATTCAGGTACGTCTTATAAACGAAATTAATATAAAAATGAGCAATGCTGGATTTAAAATTCTCTCCAGTCTTACGAAAGGACGTATATTCGATGTCGCGGGAAACCTACATATAACTGGCAGCATTGGATTCAACTGGCAGCAGCAGTGCAGCGATGCGACGAACATGAGCTGCGGTGATTCTCAAGCTTGGTAACTCTGTCTTCCTCCAGCCTCCCACCACAAACCCGGAAAACTGTCTAGCCTATGATGCGTCACTGCAGTCTACGATGCCGGTGAACTTGAATTGAAAGTGATTTGTGTTATGGGTAACAGTACAACATTTTTGTTAGTAGCTAGTTTCGTAGCGGAAAAAATGAGAGGTGTTCATATGATGCAGGCTATAAATTGAAAGTAACAGCATATGCAGAAGAACATGGAAACAGAGCGGCTGTGCGGTATTTACGCCCTGCACCAAGAGAAAAAAACCATTTACGATTGGCGGGCTAGTAAAGAAGAACTGAAAAAAATGAGGCAGACTAAATGTGCAAATAGAGGACTGAATGCAAACTGGCCAAAACTAGAAGATGGCGTATTGTAGTGGATTCAACGACACCGTGAAAATGGAACTGGAATTAGTACAAAAGTGATTCAAATACACGCTTGTAAGCTAGTGCTACAGTGGAAACAGGCTTTAAGGTTGCAGTTTGTTGGTGCTACATGGATTTAGCATGCAAACCTAACCCAAAATCTCTCAGTAAATGCCACGAGACTATGGAGAGAAAATATTATCTTTCCATCACTTTATTATTCAACATCTAAAGAGAACTGGTGTGGAATTAAGCCAATAGCGAATACTGACGAAACTCCTCTGACTTTTTTGTGCCCTGTAACAGATCCGTTGCCATGAAAAGTGTTACAATCGTAATTATAAAAACAAGTGGACATGAAAAAATGTAATATACTGTTGCCCAGTTGTGCTGACGGTACTAAACTAATCCAATTATCATTTTCAAGCGCAAAACAATGCCAAAACCGTCTGAAATGCCGGAAGATGTTGTTGCTCACATACATGACAAGGGTAGGACGGACGAAAGTGGTATGAAATTATGGTTTGACAGAGTGTAGGAGAGAAGGAAAGGTGCTTTATTGAAGAAGAATTCTCTTCTTGTGCTAGATAACCATTTGAAAAATTCTGTGAAAGAGAAATTGAGACAGGGAAGTACAGAGATTGCTGTTATTCCGGGAGGAGGTACTTAACAACTGAAACCTCTTGATGTCTCCAAAAATGAACCGTTTAAAATGTTTATGAGAGAGGAATGGAACAAATGTATGATGGGTGAAACCCAACATGAAGTCACGCCGAATGGAGCTATAAAACGATCTACAATCAAACAATTGTGTCAGTGAATAAAACAGCCGTGTTCTAGATTGAGAGAAGACATTATTTTAAATCTTTCAAGACGTGGGGCGTAAGTAACGCTCTCCATGGTTATCAAGAACATCTTAAGTATGAAGAGGACAGCGAAGACGACTAAGAGGAAGAAGAAGGAGAAGAAGAAGAAAGTTCAGACTATTTTCAGGGATTTTAAAAGTCATGGCGGTTTTATAAACTAAGAATTTTTTAATTTTGGCTTTGCAATATAATAATAACAATGGTATTTTTTTTTAAAATTGCTTAAAAATTAAGGTGCCTCTTATAGTCTGTAGTATCTTGTAGCCCGTAAAATACGGTACATACTTGGCCTTGGTGTCATCTTGAAGGAAAACAAATCAAGTTTTGATCCACATGGTACGCTAGTACAGAATCGCGCAACCGGGATCGCTGACGGTAGTTACAGCAAAGATGGCTACTCTTACCAGTCCCGGGTGTGCTTGCAGTGTATTTTGGTTCTAAGACTCTATATGTGACAACTCTATATGGTCATTTTCGTACAGAGTAAGCTAAAGATCCATGCAATACGCATACTACTTATGAGTGGCGTGAGTGTTACATAGCAGGAGCTGTCAAAGCCAAACGAATGCAGTGGGCTGGCCATGTGGCCCGGGTGGAGGATCACAGATGGCCTCGGAAGCTCCTGGATTTCACACCTACAGGAAAGAGACCGCCAGGGAGACCCAAGAAGCGTTGGAGGGATGGACTCCATGAAGATTTAAAACAAATGTCAATAGATGTGGACGAATGGCGGATAGCAGCAATGGACAGAATACAGTGGAGGAGGAAACTTGTAGATGCGTGCGGTCCACTGGGCCTGATCACGTAGTAGTAGTAGTAGAGTGTTACATTGAAAGTGGTTGCTTGTTAAGACAACACTGATCCTCAGGTCGTCCCCATGCATCCGACGACATTGTAGACAAGTGAGACAAAGCTTTATGAATAGTCGTACAAAACAGACCCATGGTGTTTCTCGAGACCTGGGCGTGCCCTCTACGACTGTTTGGCTTGTACTAAGAAAACACTTGCGTCTCAAACATCTGGGGTTTCCTGAATGTCCGCTTTCCATGAAAGTGGAAGGGACGAGGTGCGTCAATTGCATGGCCCCGCATTCACAGGGCTTGACACCCCTTGACTTTTTCTTCTGGAAATTCACCAACGAGACCATATTTATTCCACACCTATAGGTTTCTTTACCAGGGCTCGAAGCTAGAATCTACGACACCAGAGTGGTGCAGCGAATTTGGCAAGAAATCGACTTCAGATGGGATGAGAACAGCATAGCCAGTTGAAGTCACGTTGAACTTGTTTAGGTATTCGGTAAAAGAAAAAGATGTATTTTGATTTTGCTCCAAAATAAATCATTATACGTTTTCAAAGTTGTAAAGTCCTTTTTGATACATCCAGTTTATCGTCATAAGCCAATGCTAAATTTAAGTATGCTGTACATTAATTTCAGGATTACTTACATAAAGATCTTTGGCAAGTCTCGTAAGCTACAACGCTCTTCTAATTTGTTCCAACATCACTACGTAAAATGTGCCGACAATTAGGATATACAACACGATCATTCATCCATAACATCTGTTCTTGATGAACGTCGCCTGCCATACTTGCAGTCACTGAAGGGCTACAGTGTTAGTTAAAAAGCAAAAACACATTAAAGTATATACAGAATTCTCGACCACACTAGAGACAGCTCACGCGGCGTGGTCGTTGTGAATTTAATAAGGATTCTGTGTGTATGTCTGTTCATCCCATCCCACAGATGGGACATTACGCGCACCCCATCTTCAGTGAGGAGGGCGACTACCCTCCTGTGATGCGGCAGAGGGTGGACACCAACAGCGCCGCAGAGGGGAGGCCACGCTCCAGGCTGCCTTCTTTTACCAGTGAGGAAGTCGCCTACATCAGGGGTGAGTGTCCACTTGGTAGCCACGACCAAACTTCCTGTTCTTACAAGGCGACCGCGCCTACTCGTTATTACCGATTTCGTTCAAGTTTATTGTACGTGCAGAGCTTGACTGCAAATGAAAGTGAGAGAAGTGGGAGCTCCAGATAGCCAAGCATTTAAAAAAAGCAGACCACTTACGTCTAAACTATTTACAAGCAGCGTTCGTCGCAGCGGAAAGAATGCAGAGCGATAATCCGAGGGTCACGGGTTCGAGTCACTATGCTGAAACCCTTGTTATTTTCTATTTTTAAGTTATTTTCACTTAAGATAAATCGAATAAAAGCTCAGTATATTGTAAACATTAATATTTTCATAAATAGCATGAGAAGGGAAAGAAAAAGAAAATCTGTGATTGTAAATAAATTTCCGGGAAAGGGTGGTCTTTACGGCATCCACGCGATTATGATGATAACATTCCACGAAGGGATACTAATTTAAGCGAATTCGACCTTGTATTCTGTTAGTTTCATTTTGATTTTAAAGCAGTCCTCGGCAGCTAATGCAAATATGTTATATCTATTTGTATTCCCAGGTAATTTGATCAAGAAGCTGCTCTTATCTCATCCAGAGTGACAAGGGAATCATTTTCCGAGTAGACTGCATCGAAACACATTACATTGTACATCACCGATATCCTCGCCAAAATTTGGCGAAATGATACGTTATACGCGGTTTGCTGCCAATTGTCCCATGAAACAGACCTATTCTTGAATATAAACCAATGTATTTTTTTTTCTATAGGAACTTTAAAATGATAATGAACTCGTAAAAATGCGACGTTTATAAAGTGTGCTAGCTCTCTTGAAAATTACTATTTTCCCTGGTGTTACAATGAATATCACCCCAGCAGGTGTAAATCATCAGCTACAAAATAATGGAAGTATATAATTTTATGTACTGTAATTTCATACACGCCTTACAATCCCTTCTTGGAAATTTATTTGCAATCGCAAAACTCTTTCGCCTTTGTTTCCATGGCTTGTATGAAAACATTAATGGATAAGATACACTGAGCATTATTTCGGTTATTTGAAGTGCAAGTAATGTAAAATTCGAAAAAAAAAACATTTCATAAGAACTGGAGCCTACGACTCTCGGATCAACGTTCTACATCCTTTGCACTGCTGCAACCGCTGCCGATGAACAGTACTAACATACATGGTTCTTTCCTCGCCCGCCCCAACACTATTTTTTTTTTCTGACAGTTAGGCATGTGGTGCTCCCATTTCTGTCGTTTTCACTTCTGACCAAGCCATGCACACGAGGTGTGGCTGTAAAATAACGGGACTGCTGTAAAACACTTTATGGTCATCCTCAATATTATCCGCTCCTCTGCCCCTACAACGCTGCGTGCGAATTTTCCACCGATGGAAACAGTGCTGGGTATGACATTGGGGAACAGATAAAAGTCACATGGTGCTATGTCAGGCGAATAAGGTGAATAGTCTAACAATGAGCTGGTGTATTTCGCTTTTCCAGGGATTTTAGCACATAATTTGAATATAGCTTGGGGTACTGTATACACTTCATTTCGTCAAAATCGGATCCCGGAAAAAGAAGCTATCCGTTATTGTTATGAAAATGTATGTATATCACACATCTTCTCTGAAACCACTGCAGCGATTTCAGTTAAATATGCCACACGTATCACTTATTGTCTGGAAAGAATTGCTGTTGGGGTAGGAAAGACCCACCTACGAAAGGGTGGATGTTGGGGTGGGAAAGGAGTGTAGGTCATAACGCACGAATGCCCAGATTTTATTCATCTAGTATTTGAGACGAGAGCACCTAGTGACTGACACGAACTTCAGAATGTGAATAGTATAAGATACTTATTGGTTTGAAGAATATTACGAGAAATAGGAAAGATAAATACTCTTTGACTTTTCAGCTTCCTCACATTTGGGAAATTGTTTTTATTGCTTGCTATGTGGCACATTATACGGTTCAAAGTATTGAATACAATGAATAATATAATACCTACAACTCAGTTATAGCTTGCATATCCTGAGGTCGAGATGACCCTGGCCTTGAGTTACATCCCACACTTCTACGAAGTAGATCAAATAGCACATATTTTTCTTTCTCCTAACTTTTATATCCACATTATCCATGCGCTGCTTGTATTTTAATCCAAATCATTGCAAGGCTCGTTGTATCCATGTTATTATCCACATAGTAGCCCACATCTTACCCTTACTTCCATCTGTCTATAACCCAGATCTTCGATTACTTGTCAAGTCTGTAAACCTTTCAAGTGATTTTTTTTAGCATGTAAACCACTTTTGAAGATTGACTTTCTCAAATTTTTATGTTGCATGTAACGTTCTATTACTGTCTTTGTTATGTACTTGGTCTTTTTAAGGTTTTAGGCAACTTTCTGCCTATTGTGGAAACAACATTGACAAATTTTATATCAGCTTTACAAACTGTAATAACAAATTTTTTATTCAGCACTTAGGTAAATTCGCACATTGGCATAAGACCTTCATGAGATGTATCATGCCTTACCACAGCTTACGTTATTATTATGTTAACAACTTTAATATATCTGTTAAAAATCTTTTCACATTATCTAACATTGGTATGTAGTTAGTATTGCTATCTTTCTGCCTCTGGTGTGAAATGTTGACCACTGATAATTGTAGCTCCGTCTCTGTTGCTGCATTATATATTATTATATAAGAGACTGTTGCCACCTGGTGGTACTCTGAAGCATTATCTAGTTCTACTGACATCTCTCCAGCAGTAGCGAACTGGTTGTCAATTTACACACATTCGACAGCAGGGGATGTGCTCTATCTGATGTATTTAGTAACTTTGTGCATTGCTGATACAGTTATGGCTTTTAGTTTAGTGTCCTTTCTGTGAGGTAAACGTTGTAGTAGTCAATGACTGTGGAGTTACCATAAACATTTGAGCGGCTTCTTTTACGAAATGTTGTTAATTCCACAGGTTATTTCCATATTTTCAATGACCAGATGGCAATGTGCCACATGAAGGGCTTTATAATTCACATAACTGAGTTAAAGTTTTATAGAATTTATAAACCTTCTAATACATTGGTAACACAGCTCTGAAGATGACAATATTGCATTTCAGAATCTAGTAATCAGAATATGTATCAACTGTGACCTGTGTGGTGAAACTTCTATTTTATAAGCCTATTTACATAGGTATAGAGGTCACTCTCCATCCGAGAATATCAGGTAATTACTATCTTCAGTATGTTTAATACATACTACCACATTATTTAACAGCATGATTCGTTGATGCACGCTCCTTTCCGTGCTCCTCTGTATGACCTGCTCAGTAGAAACAATAGCATGGCGATGCGTTGTGCATTCAGATAGCTTTAGAGGGGGGAGAATGTGGAGCACATCGTGAGCCATTCTTACGCATGAGGGCAGCTGATGTTATACTACATACAGCAGTTTATTTACTCAGCATCACACATCATAGCAAAGTTATTGTTATGCTAGGGCATTCAAAGATAACAGGTAGTGTAGATAATAGTAAGAGTGACAGCCTATGTTATTTATTTTATTTATTTATTTATTTATTGTTCCGTGGGACCAAATTAAGGAGAAATCTCCATGGTCATGGAACGAGTCAATACATGAAATTATAACACGATATTAGAAACAGATAAAATGAAATATAGAAAAAAAAACATATTCAGGTGACAAGTCATAAGTTTAAATGAAGACAATCAACAATGTAACACTGGAATTTGCTTAATTTTTTAGCTCTTCCAGGAGCTCCTCGACAGAATAGAAGGAGTGAGCCATGAGGAAACTCTTCAGTTTAGACTTAAAAGAGTTTGGGCTACTGCTAAGATTTTTGAGTTCTTGTGGTAGCTTATTGAAAATGGATGCAGCAGAATACTGCACTCCTTTCTGCACAAGAGTCAAGGAACTGCATTCTACATGCAGATTTGATTTCTGCCTAGTATTAACTGAGTGAAAGCTGCTAACTCTTGGGAATAGGCTAATATTGCTAACAACAAACGACATTAAAGAAAATATATACTGTGAGGGCAATGTCAGAATTCCCAGATTTTTGAATAGGGGTCGACAAGAGGTTCTCGAACTTACACCACATATAGCTCGAACAGCCCGTTTTTGAGCCAAAAATACCCTTTTTGAATCAGAAGAATTACCCCAAAAAATAATACCATACGACATAAGCGTATGAAAATATGCGAAGTAGACTACTTTTCGTGTTGAAGTGTCACTTATTTCAGATACTGTTCTAATGGTAAATAAAGCAGCATTTAGTTTCTGAACAAGATCCTGAACATGGGCTTTCCACAACAGCTTACTATCTATCCGTACGCCTAGGAACTTGAACTGTTCCGTCTCGCTTATAACATGCCCATTCTGTCTGATTAAAATGTCAGTTCTTGTTGAATTGTGAGTTAGAAACTGTAAAAACTGAGTCTTACTGTGATTTAGCATCAAATTATTTTCCACAAGCCACGAACTTATTTCATGAACTAAATTATTTGTTACTGTTTCAATATTACACACAAGATCCTTCACTATCAAGCTGGTGTCATCAGCAAACAGAAATATTTTTGAATCACCTGTAATACTAGAAGGCATATCATTTATATAAATAAGAAACAGCAGTGGCCCCAGCACCGACCCTTGGGGAACGCCCCACTTAACAGTGCCCCATTGGGACTGAACATCACTACCACTCTCAATATTGCGGAGAATTACCCTCTGATTTCTGTTCTTAAAGTAAGAGGCGAACCAATTGTAAGCTACTCCCCTTACTCCATAATGGTCCAACTTCTGCAGTAATATTTTGTGGTCAACACAGTCAAAAGCCTTCGTTAAATCAAAGAAAACACCTAGAGTTCGCAACCTTTTATTTAATCCGTCGAAAACCTCACAGAGAAAAGAGAATATAGCATTTTCAGTTGTTAAACCATTTCTAAAACCAAACTGAACATTTGACAGTAAATTATGTGAATTTAAATGCTCCAGTAACCTTGTATATACAACCTTCTCGATAACTTTAGCAAACACCGATGGCATAGAAATAGGTCTAAAATTGTCAACATTATCAATGTCTCCCTTTTTATAAAGTGGCTTCACTACCGAGTATTTTAATCGATCAGGAAACCGACCACTCCTAAAGGAAAAGTTACAGATATGGCTAAGTACTGGGCTAACATACATAGAACAATACTTCAGTATTCTGCTAGATACCCCGTCATATCCATGAGAGTTCTTGGTCTTTAGTGATTTAATTATTAACTCAATCTCCCTCTTGTCAGTATCATGGAGGAGAATTTCAGGTAACAGTCTCGGAACACTTTTTTCTAAGAGCGCTATATGATTCCCTGTTGGAATTAGGTTTCTATTTAGTTCACCTGCTATATTCAGAAATACTGTACATATATGCGACTTATCAGTAACACGGACATTCCCACTACGCACTGATTCTATATCCTCGACCTGTCTCTGCAGACCAGCAACTTCCTTTACGGCTGACCATATGGTTTTAATTTTATCCTGAGACTTAGCTATTCTATCTGCATACCACATACTTTTTGCCTTCCTAATAACATTTTTAAGCACCTTACAATACTGTTTGTAATGGGCTGCTGCATTTAGATTTTGACTGTTTCTAACGTTTTGATATAATTGCCACTTTGTTCTACAAGATATTCTTATCCCTCTAGTCAGCCACCCAGGCTGCCTGTTTGTGCTAGTACCCTGTTTTAAACGCTGTAACGGAAAGCAACTTTCAAAGAGCATGAGAAAGGTCTTTAGAAAAGCATTATATTTATCGTTTACTGTCTCAGCGCTATAAACATCTTGCCACTCTTGTTCCTTTATAAGGTTTACAAAGGTCTCTACAGCAACCGGATCAGCTTTCCTGAACAGCTGATGACTATATTTAACACGAGTTGCAGCATAAAAATCTTTTAAAGTTACAATTTGCGCATCATGATCTGAAAGGCCATTCACCTTTTTTCTAACAGAATGCCCTTCTAGTAATGGGGAATGAACAAAAATGTTGTCTATGGTTGTTCTACTGTTCCCTTGCACTCTCGTTGGAAAGAATACGGTTTGCATAAGATTATATGAATTAAAGAGGTCTACCAGCATCCTCTTCCTTGCACAATCACTTATACAATTAATATTGAAGTCACCACATATAACTAACTTTTTGTATTTCCTATAAAGTGAACCAAGAACCTCCTCTAGCTTTAGCAAAAATGCTGTGAAATCGGAGTCTGGGGACCTATAAATAACAACAGTTAAAAGTTTAACTCCGTTAAATTTAACCACACCTGCACAACATTCAAACACCTTTTCAGTGCAGTACTTTGAAACATCAATTGACTCAAATGCGATGCCGTTTTTCACATACATGGCTACTCCCCCACACCGCAAAGAGCTCCTCGAAAAGCAGCCAGCCAACCTGTATCCTGGTAAAGGAAGCCTCTGAATTATCTCCTTATTTAAGAAGTGTTCAGATATACCAATAATTTCAGAGTCAACATCTATAAGCAGTTCACTAACTTTATCCCTAATACCTTGTATATTTTGATGAAATATACTAATTCCCTCATTACTCGGATACCTAAGCTTTGTCAAAAGTGATTCCCTTGTTAGAGAGACTTCCCTTAAGCAGGAATACCTATCAGCTGACTTCAATCTAAAAAAGGTGCAGCTCTAACACACACTACTGCAGGAATTTTCCCATGAGTGATCCCACCAACCCCACCTATGCTGTCACCTATAAGCTTTGCCAACCTCCCCTTCCCATACCTGTTGAGGTGCAGGCCGTGTCTAGTGAAACCCGTCCTGCTGATAGACTCCACCGACACCACTGAAATGTGACCCATGCTTTCTGTCATCAGCGCACCCCCAAGTCTCATGTTATTACGCCTGATGGCTGTATTAAGATGAGGCCGATCGTGACGCTGAAACAGTTCCACGAAATGCACATTCGTGTTGCCAGTCTGAGTGGCTATCTTTTCCAGGTCACCATCTATGTTATACTCCCCATCCCTACCAATACTATTACCAGCCCCACCCACAATCACTACCTGATCCTCTTTAGTAAAATCCCTACATAACCCCCCTATGTTAACAGTCACCTGAGCCAACCCTGCATTAGGCTTCACAATGCTGGTGACCTGGTACTCACTTCCCAGCACTTCCTGCAACTGCTGGCCTACACCTCTGCCATGTGAACTACCTAACAGCAGAACCTTCTTCTTCCTCTTCGACTTTGCAACTGTTCTAGGCACAGTAACTACTGAGGTCTGCTGCATACTTCCTACATCTACAGCTACTAGAGGTTCCTCTCCACTAGACTCTGACAGTTGGTCATTTCTATTGTAAACACCAATAGTAAAACTATCTGAAAATCTTCTTCTCCTAGCAGATCTCTTGCCAACAGCCAGCTCCCATTCCCCAACCCCCTTCTCCCTCCTCATCCTATCTAGCTCCTCCTGTGCGTTTTTCAACTGCACCTGAAGGGCACAGATCTTACGCTCCTGCTCCTCTATCAGTTTACTCTTGCTACATAACCTGCAGTTCCAGGAGAGGATCTCACCAGAATGCCCACTGGCTTCCCCACTGCATTCCCCCCAGTGAAAATACTTCGAACAAGTGTCACACCGCAATCCACTACTCACGAACCTACGGCAAAGCCCACACTTCTCACTCATGGTAAAATTTTACTTTTTCTAAGTTCCGCTACTACAATAAGAAGATGCTAAAAACCTGACTACAATAATCACAAACTTACTCTACAAGGGAAGTAACTACTATTATTAACAGTATTAATAAACAACAAATGTGAATATAACAAAAGACTAATACAGAAAGAGAATCAAACGTCTAATCACACAGTAACGAGCTGTAAACAGTTCCCAAAAGGTTCTTCTGAAATTATTTCACCAGAAAACACCACGAACACCGGTTGAAGACTACTAAAGTTCCTGTTATTGGTGTTAAGGTGGCCTGGCTAACTATGAACACTCCAAATATGTAGTACGCAAATAAAACAACGACAATTTTATTTACAACTAGCTGTTACCCCTGGCTGCACTCACATATCAGAAGTTCTATTATACGGAGTGATGGTGAGTGATTAAGCTACTGCACATGCAATAACGTCAGTTGGGTAAGCATAGCTTGTGATGTGCTCTCCACTCTCGCCTCTACGAAGCTGTACCTACGCATGATCATGTGCAGCATCACTGCCCAGCAGAGGGAACGAGCAGAAACGTGTATCTGTGCATCGTGCTATTGAAATGGCTGTACATTATACAACGTGTACATTAAGCAACAAATGAAACATATTAAAGAATATATAAGAATTCTATTCATTAGTTTGAATCGTATCATATAGCATGTATCATATAGCGTGTATCATATAGCATGTATTGACAGCATTTCCACGAAAAGCTCAAAAGTCAAAGAGTAAATATTTTTTTAGAACACTGTTACTCCCTAATTTGCGTAATAATCTTCAAAACAATAACTATCTTGTACTACACACTGTTTAAAGTAGCTTGTTTTTCGTCAAGTTTCAAACTATCTCGTTACCAAAATTTCGTCGATATCAGTTCAGAGGGTTAGTAAAAATCAATTTAAATATATTGCATTAATGGGAAGTTCCCATGTACAGTATCTCAGTGCATATCTCCAGAACTATGGGTCGTACAAAGACATAATTTTGCAAGTACATTCAGTGGTATATGTGAACACTGTCTGCAGTATTTGTTGCGAATGCAGTTAGTAATAAAGAAGTAAGAAATTTAAACTTCATGCCTAATGCGAAAATGAACAGCGAAAATATAGTAAGCGATAAACATTTTTCCTGTCATCATTTTGTGGGGGGGTTTGTAAGCAAGAAAACGTTTCGTAAGGGGAATCATGAGTGAAGTTTGTTCAAAGTCACTAACTGCTATCCTTCTCAAATACTGGGTGAATAAAATCTGAGTATCCACGTGTCGTGGAGTACACTTCTTTTCCACCCTCATCCTACCTCTTTGATAGGTACCTGGTTCTTACCCCAATGGCGACTGTTTCCAGACAGTCAGTGGTATGTGTACCACCTTTGGTTGAAATCGGTCTAATGGTTTCGGAGGAGATGTGGGACATGCATAGACTTTTATCAAATGTATGGCTATCTTTTCTGTTCTTATGTCCGATTTTAATGAAATAAACCTTAAACGCTGTAGCCTATTCAAACAGACGGACAGACAGACGAGAAGGTTTGAGTAAGACTCTGCATTACGATATCTTTTTTCTGTGATCAGATTTTGATGAACTAAAGCCCGTGAGCTCCTTCTTGTGCTGAGATGTGAAAGACGTGGGCGATGCACAGCGCTCCGTCAGCGGGAGGATCGACACATAACGTCGATATGGTAGATTGTGAGTTGTTATATGGAAAACGCGTTTCTGTTTCTATGAGTATGTTTAAAGTTTTCCTTTTTTATGCATGAGGAATGTGTGCTGAAAGATTGACCACGTCTTCCACTGGCGGGTGCACCACAGTATAGAATCCTTCAGCCAGTTTTATGTTTTTATTTTCTCGTGGTTCTCCACTTGCAGTTTGATGTTAAATGACAGAAGGTAAAGAACTTGTACAGTTAATGGAGAAAATTTAGGTTTACGTATAAACTTCACCTATGCGAAAAATATAAGCAAGCTTTCACGGCCTTGGTCCCTTGCATTGTGTTTAAGTAATGAAAAACTGCCATTCAGAGGAACAATACCTTCGGATGTCTTTAGAAATTATTCTTTCATAACGGATTAATGATAACGTCATCTATGGTCATCTATGAATATTTCTGTTAATTGGTGCAGACTGAAAAATGTTTTAGGTTTGAAACATAAAACACGTAACGACGAAGTCAATAAAGATCAGAATTTATTTAACCTGAGATGGAAAAGAGGAAGTAGTTGTTGGCAAGTTTCGTTGCATCTTCTTAGAGACTAATAGTCTGCTGGTAATTATACTTCCACTTCATTTTAAGTAGGTTCGTAACGACGGTAGGTCTTCATCATCTTGGGAACCTGGTTGCCATATAACTCTACGGGTCCACGTGCTCTTCTAACAAGATAGTGAAATATTACGTACGATAGTCATCAAAGTGTACAGGTCCCTTTCCGATGGATTTAGAAATACATTACCACGACTAAAAACTAATGGCAACATAACGGCTTGGGAGTAAGGTGTTAATAACTTTTGCGGTATGTTGTGCATTATCAGTCACCATGGATTTCTGTCGTACTTGTGTTACAGGTCTTCTTGTATTATAAGATACTGGTACATCTTGAAGAAACTGTGAAGGTAATACTTTTCAGGAACGGCCGACTTCTTCGGTCTCAATCACTACTCGACGCTGCTCGCTACATCCGGAGAGACTGGCAGCGTTCCGTCCAAGGAACACGACTCAGGCGTCATCAGCTACGGTGACGACTCTTATCCTCAAGGATCCGCTAGCTTTGTCAGGGTAATTCCACACTTATTCTAATCAAAATGTTGTTCCACATTTTGCTTTCATGTTTAGAATAGGAATATATTCTTGGTTTTACGAAGTCTCGACAGAAAAATGTTTACTATCCTGGAAGACATGCAATAATTGTTTAAATAACTTATGGCTGGATAATGTTATCGACAGTTGCCGATATTTCGACGCGTGAAGTAGGTACAAATCACCGTGATCTTGCTTCCTACAAGCAGCATGTTTCAACCCATCACCGTCATTTCTCCTGCCCGATATATCATAGTGAGGTGAATATGCAGATGGGATGAACTGAGATGTACTGAAAATCTGTAGAAATTGTCACCACCATGTAGCCAATGACTAAAAGTGTCATCAAAATGTTTGAAAAAGGAAACCAGGTAAGTTTCAACGCCGCCAGCTCCGGGGCACTTTTCTCGAAATACTCCATAAAAATATTGGCAAGAATAGGAAACAGGGGAGAGAGTACCACATCCCAACTCCACCTGTCCGCTCGTAGTACAGGTAATTGTATAAAACGTTACTGCAGATCAATACGTATCCAATCATGTCAGCTCAACATCAAACCTAAACTCAGTTAACGGTAATGAACCCGACAGGCAAATGCAAGTGAAGAAAAGGCTACATCAAAACTTTGTGTAATATAAGAGTCATTCCATGGCAATCTGTAATCTACGTATCAGTTCATCCCGATTCCTAATGTCGTTTGGAAAGTAACCTATCAGTATTCAGAACAGTGTAACAAGGTGCTGATCAGCATAGCGTTTTGCTGCAAGGTACATCGGTACATCTGTATTGCTGACAATACGCCTATGAGGAACATTCTTACGAATCTTCAGCAGTATCATCCAGTGGTGGAGCGGCACAGTAAGAGACTCTTGATAGTATCTTGCGACAAATATAATTTCTTCAGGAGGTTGTCAGTTTTCCTCTCCACTTTCTCACGTCAGCATTGAGTCTGTAATTCGATGAATTGGATAATAAACAATAACATATTCAGAACATAAAATAGCTTATCCAGACCAACCATAGCACTGCCCTTGTTCGCAGGCAAGACAAGCGTTTTAGATCTACGCTTAGAGAACGTAAAACAAGTTGACTGGTGCTGTAATATTTCTCTTGGACGAATTTATCCTCCTTATATCACGAAGAACGTCTCGTTGAGTATTTGACACGCCGGGAGAAGCTCAAGTTTCACATGAAATGGTTAACTGCAACTTAAAGCTCTACTTGTTTACAAAAACTGCGGCAAGTGACACTGCAATAGTGTTAAAACAAAGGACTTTCTGATATATTAGCACGGTTCAGTTATTTTGATAATAATATGAAAATTATTTAATTAATTCGTTTATTAGTATGAGACAGGTAAAATTCTTTCTTTTATTTTCGATAAAAAGAAATTAGGAATAGCGTTTAGCAGCCCGTTGATGAAAATCTGATGAGAGACAGACCTTGGGTGGTGAGAGTATTCCACCTTATTTCTTTCAAAGGAACTGTCTCAGGTTTCATTCATCTCCATCAGCGTAAGGAAACGACAGAATGTCTTCATAACCGGTAGTAGGAAATAACCCAGACCTCCAGGAATGCGAGTCAGCTGCATGTCATCGAGGTAGGCTCATCGGAAGAAAAATTACTCACTCCGGTACAAGCGCACACATAAATCATTAAGTCTTTACAGATGGCGCAACAATCGTGTCACGTGCTGAACCGTGCAGACACTCCCTCTACGTGAGCGTAAGGCAGTAACATCAATGCGACATTTAAGTTTCGAGCGGACATCATAACTTTACAGGGGAAAATGTAAGGAGATGACAGTGTACCAAAGAAAGGGGAATTGTTTTTGGCCGTGTCTATGACCATATGGCTTGTCAAGTATGGCGGACTGTTCATGTTGTTTACAAGCTGTGGAATAAGACACCTGGCCACGGAACACAACGTCAGGACTGTGTTCGGAAGAAGATCCTGACTGAGAGACGCGTTTCACAGCATATGAATCAAAATTGCTCCCAAACCCGACAGAAATTGCTGCCAGTAGTAAATGAAGGTCCATGCCAAAGTGTTCACGAGAGAACATTGAGATGGGTGACGCATTCAATGAAGAACTAGAGTCGGTCACATCGTCAAAAACCATTGCTCACCCAGGCACATAAAGGCGACAACTGCTAAGTTCTTCTTGGTGGGAGAATATGTGAGTGGTTTTCTGGACACTTCCCCGCCTTACATCATCTTGATTGTCCTGGAGAATCACCCGACTTGAACCCCATAGTATGTCTCTGGAACGTGCTGGATAAAACATGAGCATTGGTCTCAAGACTTAGCTTGAATATGAACAGTTACAGCAATTTTATTATCCTGCATATGTCAAGGACTTGTATCTGTATTTCATGAAGGAGTCATTGTACTGTAGTTAAATATGAACATCTCGGCAATTTGTTGGAATTGCGTGATCAGATCCTCAACGACTGGCTTAACCCGAGTGTCACCATGGCTGACAGTGCTGGCCGTAATGTGCGATCTCCAGATAGTGCACGATCTGTGTCACGACATCTGGACATTCCATGGCCCACCGTTTGAAAAGTGCTGCAAACAATTGTAAAATAATATTTCTAGTATGGTGACAGGCTGACTTGGAAGTAGATGGTCATCTCACTGAGCAATGATTGTAACATGGAACGTGAACATGGAACGAAAGTGAGAAATATTAACCTGTCATGTAGAAATTAAAATGTGTTTCATTCAGCGGTTTATTCGTCATTTCTCTTTCATATGTTCTTAAAAATGTTTCGACGTAGTTTAATTGTGCTACGAGCACTCGTTTTTCAAAAAGCAAAATTTTAATTACAACAACACTGTATATAATAGATGTCAAGTGGTCAAGATCTTGGCAGGTTAAACGAGCTCATAAATAAGCAGCACCAATTGTTATGATTTTGTGTGTTTGTGTGGATGTTATATGTATAAATTTCAAAAAAGTTACACCTTCCAAGTACAACGTATATCAAACACAAAAGTAAAACAAAATAAAGCTGTAAATTGGTTCTGAGGTTATTCATCCGTTCGAAGACTTTTGGGATTATTTTCCATCCAATTTTCCTGACTGTACGTATGTGCAGTTCCTCTCCGATGTGCATTCTGCCCTATTTCCTGTCCCTGCCCTGCCTACTACTTTTGAAGAAGGAATTCTACAACTCCTACAAAAAATCAACGGTTCCATGACTTACTCTAAATATGTCTTTTAATCGCAACTCGAACGACATATTAGTAATACAGGATGTTATGGGTATTAGTGCAGATATTGTGATGATTGGTACCTTAATGTTTACCCACTTCCTTGTATTAGCTGTTTTTTCTCTGTGTCCAACAGTATTCCCGCAAACAACTCTCATGATTTACTGCTTGCTGTTTTCAGCAGGGTCGTATCTGCTCCACTATGTGGACTACGTCTCTCAGTATACATTAAACGTTTTGTCTCCACGTATCCACACTTGTTCACCTGACCCGCTGCCCAGGGGAAAATAAAGGATTAATGGTTTGGCCTCGCCACACGCACTTGCAGGTACTCACCAACCTAAAAACGTAATATTCCTAATATCTCTAATTATTAGTCTGGAAACGAAGCAAATACTGAAGTAATGTTGTACAGTACAAAGTTCCCAGCTAGCAATGAAAATTTCGGCACTTACATCTCTAACACATTGGTCGTCTAAATGCTCAAGACTTTTCAAAGGTTACCGTTCATTGCTTCATAAACGAGTTTCATTCAATTTACATTAACCAAGGATTTTTCTAATGTGTGGAAACGTATAGAAGCATGCGGTTTATTTTTAAATTCACGTGCACTCGTTGTTAGTATACGACAGAAATAGCAGCCCTGTGAAGCACACATAACTCTAGTGGCAGTGGCGAGAGTGGGAAGTGGTTTTGATACCAGAAATGGAGACGTTTCTATCACAGGCTCGGCATGTAATCATTCGTTTTCTTTATTAGCGTTGTGTGAAGCCGACTGAAATCCATCGTCAGTTGAGTGAGACATGGGCTGATAGTGATAAGAATGTTCGTGGGTGTGGCAATTCAGAGAAGGCAGAACATCGTGTGACAACAAACCAAAACCATAATCGCCGAATGACAAGAAAGTTTCCATTTCCGCGTGATCTGCGCGCACTATCCATCATAAGGATCTGAAAAGAGAATGGTGTCCATGGGCTGAGTACGACGAATGCTGACGAAGAATGAGAAGGCTGTGGTTATGGCATACTGTCACACAATATTGACGCGTCGTGATGGCGTGAATCAGACTTTCTTTTCATGGATTATAACAATGAATGAGCCATCGATGGCGTTTTCCAATCCTGAAACGAAGCATCAGTCAGAATAATAGAAGCACACATGCGTGCGCGCACATACACACATTCACACACACACACACACACACACACACACACACACACACACACACACACTGTCACGAAGAAAAATTCGGGTTAGCTCCAAAGGTGAAAAAATGGTGATAGCCACCTTCTTCGACAGCCTTGGGGTAACCCCAAGTCGCTGTATTCCAAAGAGTACTACGGTACATCCCGCCGAGACGTCTTAAGGTATAAGCTCCTTCCAGTATTGCCTAAAAAACGGTCGTAAAACGCTGCACATGATGCGTTCCACCAAAAAGCCGCCCCAGCGCGTCGGGCGAACGCGGAGCTGCAATTTCTTCGTGACAACTTTGAAGTATTTTTCATGCTTGCCACTCACCTGACCTGGCTTATAGGTATTTTTTCCTCTTTCCAAAGATGATGACACTCTCCGTGATCGCACATTCAAGAACCGTTCCGCTATTCAATCAGCGATTTTCCAGTGGTCAAACCAGACACGTAAAAACCCGTTCACAGCGACATGGAACAATGGCGTCGACGTTGTGAAAAATGTGTACGGCTATGCTACGTCGGGAACTGATCTTAGTTACATAGTTTTCGTGTGATTAGTACTTGAGACCAAAACTCGTAGGTATTAAACCGAGATGCACCTGGTATATCTTCATTTGTTCAGGTACACACAGGGGACTATTTGTTGTAGGCGGCGTATTTCTTAACTTCGTATAGAGAGCCTCATACTTCATATTTTAATAGTTCAGTGTTACACAGAATAAACAGCGAGGTGGTGGTTTTCACTGAACTGCTCCAGTATACAGTCGCACGGTGTATTTTTACAGAGCAGAGAATATCTGACAGTCGCGCAGACGTACTGAAGCACAGTAGGTTGTCTGTCACTAGGGAAAGCAGAAACTGCTTACTCTAACTTTCCACGTCAGTTACACGTTCTAGACTGCACTATTTCTTGTTCTTAAGCTGATGGCTATGTTATAGAGAGAGCTCCCCTACAAGAAAGTGCAACTGCTTCTCTGCTCCTGTTATTGCTTCTGCTAAATAGCGCGATTTTCCTGACCTCTTGAACGTTAACGATATATATCTTTCTCTCACTCCAATAGGTAATCCCATGGGGTTTCCGCAAACTTCTCAACTGGATTTCAGCTGAATACCCAGGATACCCCATAATCGTGACAGAGAACGGCTACCCAGACTGGGGCGGTCTGGATGACAAAAATCGCACCAGCTACTACACGGTGAGTTGGCTTCACATCTATCATTACGTTCCTGTAACGTCTGACGGTGTAGTTGCAAACAAGAAGAACGGGTCTGCTGAAATTTTTCACATACAAATAACACTGTGACTGTCAGTACTCCAGAATTCATTTTAAAATACGACGTTGCTACTACCTGTATAATCATTTTAGCGGATTGACCCAAGAATTAAACTATTCACATTATACTAACGAGTTTTAGGGTATGTTTGCCGTATGTGCAACTAAATAAATGCAATTTACTTTTTACTAGACACCACTGAAGAGTCTTCAGTGGCTTGAAACACGTACAAATTTTCACTTAAATACAGATATTTTAAATTATATAGTGTTCCATTGTATTTGTAAGATTCAAACATTCTTGTCCCTGGTTCTTTCTTGCCCAATGAATGCGTTCTGTTTCTTACAATATGTTACTTTATGTGATAGCTGCTCTGCTTGTGAAACTTCTTCTGCATACACCATTAGCAATTTCTGTCAGCAAAGGGTACAAAAGTCGAATGCACTTGGCCACCAGTTATCATGTTTGTTTTCTGTAATCTAGCCAATTGTAGAATGTTTTGATGTGATACCTATGGTTGAAGGTTTTATATTTATGTTTTGATGTATGATACACCTATTTCTTTCTTTTGGCTAGGTTTGGCAATGAGATGTTTATTTGGATTGGATAATTTTTCAGTTGCTTTCTCTCTATGCCTTTTCCCACATGGAATTTCCCTTGCGTTACGATAAGTTAAATGTAATTATTCATTCTGGCAATTTCCATGTCTTACTCTATGTTTGCTTGGTGATGGATATGTTCTTTCAGTTGTACAGTAAGCGTGAAGTAAATGACTAGTCGTCTATTCCAACACTTCAACGATTCTTTACGTCAGAGTTTAAAATCCCTGCTCGTAATTTCTACAGACAGTGCACTGCAGCTTTGGCAACTATGTTGGTCTGTGCTTGCTCCTTAGAATTTACCTCTCTCGGGTAATGAATTGTTTAAATTTACTGGGAGTACATCGTTGTTTTGTATGTTATGTAGGTACCTTCCTCATTAGAGTGTTTTTGACTTTTGTGTTAACTTACACAAATGTGACTTAGTTAGACTTGTATTCGTAGTTTGTGAGCGTGTAGCGAGCGCATGTACATGTTGTGTTTGTGTATGATCTCTTGTGCTGAATATTTACCGATCTATTTTTGTCCTGTATTTCATAGTTCCGCATACCTACTGTGTTCCATACTCATTATTGACTAGTTATGGTTTTTCTGTTTGCGTCTTCTCTCATAATTTCTGTTGTTGAATTAAATCATATATATTCTAGTATACGACATGTGTCTAATTGTAGCGTTGCATAGATATAGAGGATGATAGCATTTGAAGCGCAATATCGTGTCTGTGGTAGTGGTTTCTCAACAGGTTTGTATGTTGAATGAGAATTTGTTACTTCCCTTTTCCTTTTTTGTGTTTCATTTTTTGTTGCACCATGTGTTTATCATAAATTTTGAGTGATTTTTGGTCATGTGGTATCTTGGGTATTTCCTGCAGTTTATTACTTCTTTCACTTGTATATTGTGTTGATATTTTTTGGTTGACTGCAGAATGATGGTGCTTGTGGGTTTTTCAGTTTAATATAGTGTTTCATTTTGTCAGTGAGTATGTGTACAATGGTCTTAATGTTTCTTTTTAAATTTGTTTGCATCTGAGTTGGTGAACTTCGTTCACATGACGTATACACTAGTCTTTGGATGTCATTAGAGTTTCATTGCTGTTATCATTAAGATCACATTTTTAAAATCTGTCTTTGTTTTCAGATTGTCATGGTAGCTATTTGTATGCTATTTGTATGTCATCCTTACGTCACTACTGCGCTTTTTTTACTTTGTCACGTATTTTTTTATTCATTCTCTTGAAAACCCCACATTATCTCTTAGTTGTTTTGCTTGTCTCCCTGTGTTGAAATGTGTACCGTTTCTAGAGTCAGTTTTCCACATTTTAGTTAGTTATTATGCCACTGCGTTTCATTTCTTTTTCATCCAACACACATACACCTTTTCATCTAGTTTTGATTTAGTGAATCTTATTAAGAATGGGTGAAAATGATGTCCCAGGAATGTTCATTTTGTATGGTGATATGATGCTCGCTTATTTTCAGTTGCTTGTGTCTTAATCTCATTTTAAATTCACTATACAGGGTGAGTCTCTAACTATTGCCAACTGATAGCAGCTGAAAAGTTTGTGGGACAAATGTTGCGTGGAACAACGGGGGCCCTAATATGACGTTGGTTTGTTGTTGCTAGGTGAGGCTGCGTCTGAGATATGAATGTCAACTTAGTTTTTTTAAATGGGATGCTATAGTTTGGTACTTATTTTCTAATAGAGGCTATAGAAACGAATCCATTGATGTGTAACAGTAAGGTCTTTGAAGGTCAACGAAGATCACAAAGGTGGCATGAACGTCCATTTATAGAAGCTGTTCGAAGTGATGACCATTACTATCAATCCAGCGCTGTAATCTTCTTGTCACGGATTGAGTAGTATTCCTCTCACTTCGGCACTTATCGAAGAACATGGTCTGAAAATTCTTTCTGGTACATTGCAGAATTAGTAAATATTCGCCGAATACGGCGTATCCATCTGACATGTAAACACCATTCGAAGGTTTCGCAATACGACTCTGATAGGAACGGTAAGACCAATATCGTCGAATCAAGCGAATGTGAATGATGTGTTCCTTCGAAGAACAAGTCGATATGATTCTCTTTTGCGGAGAATGCCAACGAAATTCATTGAGAGCTACAGACTTACACGCTGAAAGATATCCTCAACTTACTCACCCTACACGTGGTACATTTAAATATGTGTATGATAAATTGAGAACAATTGTATCTTTAACGCATCGAAAACATATCCGGTAAAGGAAAGTTACTAACGAGGAAACGGAAATTGGTGCTCTTCGCCCTGTGGTTCGAGATCATTGTATTAGTTCGCCTCAAATCGCAAGGGAACCTGGTATGAGCCAGAGTAGTGTTGTTCGTGTTGTGCATCGCCATAAATATCATCCTTACTATGTCAGTGTCCACAGAGAATTATCTGGTACGAACTGTTTGCGTCGCATTGTATTCTACCGATGGGCTCAACTTCATATTCAGGGGGATTTCATTTGATTTTATTTACTGAGGAGGCTACATTCACGAACCATGGAAATGTTAATTTGCGTAACATGCGTTACTGGGTAACTGTAAATCCATGTTGGCTGCGGCAAGTTGCACACCAAAAACCGTCGTCGGTGATTGTATGGTGTGGGAGGACAGAATTATAGGCACCTATTTCATCAAAGGAAACATTAGGTCTCCTATTGGAAGAAATAACTTTAGCAGCAAGGAACGGAATGTGGTATCAATACGATGGGTGTCCTGCATATTTTTCGCTTATGGCTAGAAATGAGTTGCAGAGACAATTCCCAAATCGTTGGATTGGATGCAGAGGGGATGTGTCGTGACCGGCTCGTTCGCCAGACTTGACGTCCCCTGACATTGTTTATAAAGGCATTCCGACTACATCTGAAGATATACGAGAGAGAATTGTCAGAGCATGTGCTTCGATAAGTGGCAATGTGATAAGGAATATAACTCAATCCATGATAAGAAGATTTCACCACTGGATTGATACCAATGGTCATCACTTCGAACACCTTCTGTAAATGGACGTTCATGCCAACTTTGTGACCTTCGTTGACATTCAAAGACCTTATCTTTACACGTCACTGGATTCGTCTCGATAGCCGCTATCAGAAAATCAGTACCATTCCATTTTAAAAACAAAGTTGACCTTCATATCTCCGACGCCACCCCACATAGCAACAAAAAACCAACGTCGTATTATGGCCCCCGGTGTCCATGCAATTTTTGTCCCACAAACTTTTCAGCTCCTATCACACTTTTGGAGTTATTCTAGGTGGAAATAGTTCGTGACTCATCCTATATAATGTGTCCACTGCTGTGAATGCTGAAGCTTACAAAATAAATTATTAAAAACAAAGTGGTTTCACTTCTGTTACTCTGGTTATAGCAAACTGCTTGGTTCTCGATGTAGGTACTGTTTTCACAGAGTGTTCCAGCAGTTTTGTTGATTATATTCATTGTAATATTTGAATCGCTGACACTCTGGAGCTGCTAAGATGCTGAAAAGTAATATTTTCAGTTACTGAAAAATCAAAAACAATACATTATGACACAAAATAGTAGTACATTGAAATATTCTGTTTTTCACCAGTATTATTTAAGGTTAATAAATTGATTTATTCTACTTTGTGCACGAGATACTTTAATATTAAGATTCAGAAATAAAAAATAATTAAGTGTGTGTGTTTGTGAGTGTGTTGCGTTGGATGTGTCGTAGGGCATATTTTGCGCTAATGTAACATGTTTCAATTAATCCACGTTTTGAAGGAAGTGCCTATGAATGAGTATCATTTGAGAGGTGACCAAATGCCAATCAAGGAGATTATCTGCACTGAGGTGTTCATTGCTAGTTGCTCATTACCTCACGTTATTCCATAGAAAATTTGTTTGATAGCAGATTAATTGTAAAAGTAATTAGTACCACATCATATATGTATTCTGATTGCCAAAAGATGCCTAAATGACTGTCAGTTTTCATCAGTAAGTTTACAGTAATTTGCTTTATGTGACAATGGAGGTGTTTTGTTGTAATAGGTACATGAAAACATCAGCCCAACTAAGTCAAGTTTCATCATAGACTTTACAGTCGTATTCGGAAACAAATTTTACGTGCAATAACGAAAACATTCAAGAAACACTACAGCTTTTCGCGAAAAGTATGAAATAGTACATAATTAATACATGTGAATATTTTTAACACGTGTTTTTAACTCAGCTGTCTGTGCAGTGCCTGATGTTATAACAGGCAGACAAGTTTAAAAAATTAAAAGCAGAGGAATAAGTAAAGAGTACTTTCGTGGGAAACGTTCAAGACTTTACATAAATGCACGTTCTTTGTACTTAGAAAAAAGAGAAAGGAAGCATGCTATTGCCGTATTTCTGTGCAGAAAGGAATTTACTGTGTACTTATTCTATTATTGGTTTAGATTTTCTCGCAACCCTAAGACAATGCCCACGACTTCCATCCGATAAAAATATTCCTTCTTCAAAGGGTAATAAAGAAACCTAACACAGCTCTGTATACTCGCTTTCTTAGACGTAGCTGAAGGTGTTTTCCGGCACCTTTATTGATATCATAAAATACAAAAAAGGATTGAGTGATAATTTGATTTATTCTGTCACGCTCATGGATGCATCGAGTGACATCTGAGTATCAAAACTGATCTGTTGTCTGTTTCTGTCTCTTTCTTCTGAATGTTATAATGTCAATAACTCGATCTTTTTAAGAGGGATTAGTAACTCTTGTTGACATATAACATGCGCGCACCATCATGAGGAAATTACCTGAAAAGTCTCTCAACACCAACTAATAAGACCGGAAGCATGCTACTTCAGATTCAGAATCCAGTGCGTTATACACTGCTTGAACACCATCTACCTGTTATATTTTATTAGCCATGTTTTTCCACGAGAGAAATTGGCTGCAACATGAAAACGTAAATTAGTTTTGGGTAATTATGCAAATAAAACTTAAAAATATTTTTACAGTTCGTCATTTTTTGATAAGATAGAAACATAATGGCAAAGAGTAACCTTTGAAACACTTAACCTTTCAGAGTTACCTAGCAGAAATGTTGAAAGCAATCAATACTGATGGCAATAACGTAATTGGTTACACGGCTTGGAGTCTACTTGACAACCTGGAATGGTCCTCTGGCTTTACGTAAGTACTAAAATGTCTTTAATACGGATTAATAGTAATCCTATTATGAAAGTTTTTTGTTTATCGTCCATTGCTACTCGGTTTATGTTGTCCGAAATAAGAAGGCGAGTTTACGATGGTGCTCATCAACTCATAGTAGCTGGCTGTACCATAACTGTTCATACTCTACTTCACGGAACTGAGGTATAAGTTTTCACAAAACAGAAGGAAGGAATCTCCCACATAACAGAAAAGGGACTTTTCAGAAGAATAGCAGGGCACACATGAAGAATCAGGAAAAGAAATGGCAAACGGGGGCAGATATACAAAATATGAGAAGTCTCGTACAGGACTATACAATAAAATACTGGGCGGAAAAACGTTAAAGACCATTAGGACGCACGCAGAGACTCGTTTATTATTACGGAACACTCTTTTAACACATGGATTATGAGTTATTTGCATAGGTACTGTCGATAGCCAAACAGATAAACACGGTGGTTTTGGTCGTGCTTCTTAGGGCTTGTGGGTCTCTAGAGGCGTATCTAGGATCTCCGACCATCACATTCACACCACAGCAACACAGCAGTATTTTATTTTACAGAAACTGGTAATCTTTGTCATAGAATGCTGATGATGGAAACTTGGGTGCGAGAATTGAAACTTCCAGTTAATGTAGAGAAATATGTGTAATGAAGATAAATTGAGAAAAAAAGTCAATGATGAGTATCAATAAATACTGAAGATCTCAGAAGTGTCACTGAAGACAAACCCCTTGCAAGAGGTGAAATGTTTTATGTACTTTGGATTATTGATAGGAGAAAATGGAAAGGAAGTTTCGTGATGGAAAATTGAATCTGTGTGAAGTAAAGATAGTGGAATATTATGAGTAAAAAATATTTTGAGAAGATGAAAATTATTTCGCACCAAAAATTTTAATAGAATTAATAAAAATAGTTGCGAATTGTTTGATCTAGAAAGCAATATTTTAGAGCTGTGAATATTGGAGAGACAAATAGAAATAAAAAAAATACTTGGACAGATTTTAACTATGGATTTTGAGAAAAATGGAAAATGTGAAGTTTTGTGTGAAGTCTTAGAGAATACAACGTTTGACATATCAGGTAACCTAGTAGGCTCTATAATGACACTAGTGCATTCCTAAAAATAGGGAAAGGTACCAAACGGTAGGAAACGCTTTTTTCAAAGACAAGGCTGAAGAGGTTATCCTCTTTCCACTATCCAATACACTCTGAAGCGACAAAGAAACTGGTATAGGCATGCGTATTCAAATACAGAGATATGTAAACACACAGAAGACGGCGATGAGGTGGGGATTTTTCCGTACGACCATTTCACGAGTGTACCGTGAATATCAGGAATTCGGCAAAACATCAAATTTCCGGCGTCGCTGTAGCCGGAAAATGATCCTGCAAGAACGGGACCAATGATGACTGAGGAGAATCGTTAACCCTGATAGAAGTGCAACCCTTCAGCAAATTGCCACATATTTCTATGCTGGGCAATCTACAAGTGTCAGCGTGCGAACCATTCAACGAAATATCGTCGATATGGGCTTTCGGAGCCGAAGGACCACTCGTGTACCCTTGATGACAGCACGACACAAACCTTTACGCCTCACCTGAACCATTCAACACTGACGTTGTACTGTTATTGACTGGAAACATGTTGGACGGTCGGACGAGTCTCATTTAAAATTGTATCGAACTGATGGACGTGTGCGGGTATGGAGACAACCTCATGAATCCGTGGACCCCGCATATCAGCAGGGGACTGTTAAATCCGGTGGAGCCCCTATAATGGTGTGGGGCGTACGCAGTTGGAGTGATGTGGGACCCCTGATATGTCTAGATACGATTTATGGTGTCAGTTCCCTCCAGCACAACTTCAAACATTAGTCGAGTCCATGCGACGTCGTTTTGCGCACTTTTTGTGTGCTCGCGGGGGCCCTACGCGATATTAGTCAGGTGTACCAGTTTCTTTGGCTCTTCAGTGTATAACACAGAACAAATCCAAATATCAGACATCTGGACTTCATTGTGTCTTCGGTAAAGATGATTCAGAACTATAAGAAGTTCTGTGAAGACAAGTGTTATACAATGGTAACATTAAGCTGCTGTGGAACTTTTTTTAAATGTTGAATGTTGGGATGTACTCACACAGAGACTTTTAGAGTACATAATCAACTTCATTGTCCAACAAGAGCATGTAACACTAAATAAAGTCATTATATATATATATATATATATATATATATATATATATATATATATATATATATATATATATATATATACAGTGTTATAAAATTTATTCATGTCCTTTGACATTCAGCGTTTTCTCAAGTTCGAAAAGGGGACCACGTCCTAACCACTAGATGCAGCCCCGTACGGCAACAGCATCTCTTCCATACGTCGGCGTTGGCTTAATACGTGATAGCTTGTAACGTTTTCAAGGCATTCACCCAACCTAAACCCTTCTATTGGATTGTCGCAGATATAGCGTGATGCATCACTCGAAATAACTCGTGTCCAGTCATCCACTGTCCATTGCCGTCGCTCTTCATATGGCCTCAAATATCACTTGGCATTGACTACAGAAATGTACGGCTTATGAGGAAATGCTCGATCATTGTACGCCACGCCTTTCAACTCCCTAGGCACACTCACTGTACTAGATGCACATCTGGGAGCACTTTGGAAACCTCGAGTGATTTATTCGGATAATAAATCCGATTTTTTAAATCACGTAGGACAAGAAGAACTTCCTAGCTAAGATTGCTACAAATCACCTTCCGCAATGCTCAGTCGTCCCTGTCCGTCAGCACACGAGGTTTACCTGGCCTTGGTTTACTGTAGTTCTACCTTTGCGTTTACACGTCACAGGCACGTCACCTATAGACGACATGGGAAGCTTTAGGAGAGCTGAAATGTCCCTGACGGATCTGATAGTCAGGTGACACCCAAATATTAATCTGCGTTCGAAGTCACTGCCAGAGCCATTCTGCTGTTCCTGCTGCTCTACTGATACAACATTAACTCACTCACTCACTAAAAAGCACGGACTGAACATCGAATCCGACGGGGCAGGAGTCTAAGCATCGAAGCTGCTGTTCCTACATGGTAGGCAATTGTGGTAACGATGGCCCCTGGTTCGAATGGTCCTCCTTTCGAAGATTTTCGAAGTAGGCGATGGCGGCTGCGTCCTCTGTGGCAGGTTGCCTTCTGCCGGAACGCCACTCCTCCTTCAGTCACTTCTTGGCGACCTGGTAGACGTTCTCCCAGTCGTCAGGGGTGAAGATGGGGAGGACGTTGATCGCTCGTAGCTCCTTCCGAGACACCACCTCGTGTAACAAGCCACGAGTGTGGCGGAGGTCGCACGGGCGGTGGGGAAGGGGAAGCTTGGGTACGTCCGGCTGCGTAAAAGGATACGGGTTGTCCCTGTGAGGGTATGACCCATCCTTTATGGACGCCGCGATCTTCTTAAGGAAGGGCTGCACACTGCGCTCATTTTGGAGCGACAGGCACAGGGGCAGCTCCACCTCCTCGAAAGTCTCTTCCTCGATGTGGGAGGTAACTGGCGGCGCCTTTTTCCTGGTTCGTGGGACCGCCACCACAGCGGGAGGCAGTCCAGGTGACTCGACATCCATCGCCACCCGCATTTCTAAAGGTGGCGAGTTTATGGGCGTCTGCGTGGCGGCGTCCACCCCCACCGGGCGCCCCGCAAGGGAGGCGGGCGCGGGAGCGGGCACCTTCTTCTTGAGAAATCGCAACTTCTCTCGCAGCTGCTGGAGCTAACGATGAACACTTAGGAGCTCGTCCTTAAGCGCGGACCGTGCCCGCACTTTTATAGGAACATAAACTGTTAATGATAGATATTTAGCAAGCATATTTAGGAACATAAACTGTTAATCATAGATATTTAGCAAGCGGGCAACGTTTTACCAAGTGTCATCGAAATCGTGGAGGAAAAAAACGTCACTTTCAGCGAGAAAATTGTGTCTCACTTGACTGACGTGTGGACAGGTGTCAAGTAGTTTTACTGAGGTTGGCTGGTTAGTGGATATGGGGGAGGGGACCAGACAGTGAGATCATCGGTCCCTTCGGATGAGTGAAGGATGGGGAAGGAAATCGGCCATGTCCTTTCAAAGAAACCATCCAGGCATTTTCCTCAAGCGATTTAGGGATATGACGGAAAACCTATATCAAGATGACCGGACGCGGATTTGAACCCTCGTCCTTTCGAATGCGAGCCCAGTGTGCTAACTACTGCGCCACCTCGCTCGAAAATTTTCTGGGGTAAGGATGGAAATGTAGCCCCGAAATCAGGCGAATCCTTGAAATACAATCTTCAAAAACAGCAAAAGGCATACGAAAAATACAGAAAGCGTTTTTTTTATATAGAAATAGGAGTCAACGAATTATTTTATAAGCAGTTACTGAACACAAACTGAACTTTTAGTAAGATGATCCAGTATACAATCTGTGGGAACGCACAAACAAGCTAACATTTCAAATGGTTCAAATGGCTCTGAGCACTATGGGACTTAACTTCTAAGGTCATCAGTCCCCTAGAACTTAGAACTACTTCAACCTAACTAACCTAAGGACATCACACACATCCATGCCCGAGGCAGGATTCGAACCTGCGACCGTAGCGGTCGCGCGGCTAACATTTCAGACGAACTGTATTGAAGCCACACTCAGGCGAAGCTATTGCATAGGAATTTCATGGACCTTAGGGACTTAACTGCCAGCAATCAGATTGTGAGAGAAAGACGTGTATGACTTCTGAGATGGAAACTAAGTCAGAATATGTTTCATTCATGCAAATGTTTGTGTTTTGCGTCATAGTGAAGAAAACTGCAACAGATTTTATTGTTTACTATAAATATCGGAATAATGTAATTGTTTATTGTGGTATTTACTGTAACGATGGAAACAATGTGTTACTGCACATTGTCGATAAACAGTCATTAAAAAATGAAAATGTAATGGCAAACTAATGACGATGCATTACTCACATAAAGCGGGAAAGAACTGAGGTTGTTTTATACACTACGTTGTCTGCAAACAAAAGGTGTCTCACTTTACAAAACAGGTAACCTGAGAAGTTACTAATACATGAAAGCTCGTTGGGAAACCACAATCCTGAGGATTACGAAACACATTAGAAATATTACATATAGAAAAAGGCCACACGAATTGTGAAAGGCACTTCCATAGCATCCCGAAAGCAGCCACTGTCTTGCTCGTCTGGCCATACTAATAGGAGAACCGTGACCATCTGTTACGAGATACCAGTGAGAGAGAACACCACACAAGAGGCAAAAGAAGTTGTTGTTTGCAGATATGGTTGGTGGAAGGTTTAAAACGGTGAGCGGTGAAACAAAATGAGAGTATAGGTAATCTAAATACTAATCAGGAAGAAAACTTGTACATTTATACACAATGTGTATCTACCACATTCATCAATGTTATAGAAACAAAATCAGACAAGTTAACAACATTAGTTATCAGAAGAAATGCTTCAAAACAGACGAAATACGAAACAACCTAACTTTAGCGGTAAGCTGAAGTATGTCGTAAGTAGTTAAAATATTTATATTTTACAAATAGCAATAGGACAGGATATGACATACATAGTGAGGAGTACACTATTGACTTAGTCCTGATGTGCCTTCTAACCACCCATATAATCACAAGACCGTTGCCTTTACGTCCTTTTTTGGCACCTTAATTAAGGTGTTATCGGTTTACAAGCCACTCCATTTCGAAGAAAACACTTGAGCTGTCTCCGCCATCGTTATCATACGTTACAATCACCGACTGCCGGTGTTGGCATGATGTTCTACTTATACAGGGTGTTACAAAAAGGTATGGCCAAACTTTCAGGAAACATTCCTCACACACAACGAAAGAAAATATCTTATGTCGACATGTTTCCGGAAACGCTTATTTTCCATGTTAGAGCTCATTTTATTACTTCTCTTCAAATCACATTAATCATGAAATGGAAACACACAGCAACAGAACGTACCAGCGTGACGTCAAACACTTTGTTACAGGAAATGTTCAAAATGTCGTCCGTTAGCGAGGATACATGTATCCACCCTCCGTCGCATGGAATCCCTGATGCGCTGATGCAGCCCTGGAGAATGGCGTATTGTATCACAGCCGTCCACAATACGAGCACGAAGAGTCTCTACATTTGGTACCGGGGTTGCGTAGACAAGAGCTTTCAAATGCCCCCATAAATGAAAGTCAAGAGGTTTGAGGTCAGGAGAGCGTGGAGGCCATGGAATTGGTCCGCCTCTACCAATCCATTGGTCGCCAAATCTGTTGTTGAGAAGCGTACGAACACTTCGACTGAAATGTGCATGAGCTCCATCGCGCATGAACCACATGTTGTGTCGTACTTGTAAAGGCACATGTTCTAGCAGCACAGGTAGAATATCCGTATGAAATCATGATAACGTGCTCCATTGAGCGTAGGTGGAAGAACATGGGGCTCAATCATGACATCACCAACAATGCCTGCCCAACGTTCACAGAAAATCTTCAATCAAGACATCACCAACAATGCCTGCCCAAACGTTCACAGAAAATCTGTGTTGATGACATGATTGCACAATTGCGGGCGGATTCTCGTCCGCCCACACATGTTCATTGTAGAAATTTACAATTTGATGACGTTGGAATGAAGCCTTATCCGTAAAGAGAACATTTGCACTGAAATGAGGATTGACACACTGTTGCATGAACCATTCGCAGAACTGTACCCGTGGAGGCCAATCAGCTGCTGATAGTGCCTGCACACGCTGTAAATGGTACGGAAACAACTGGTTCTCCCGTAGCACTCTCCATACAGTGACGTGGTCAACGTTACCTTGTACAGCAACTTCTCTGACGCTGACATTAGGGTTATCGTCAACTGCACGAAGAATTGCCTAGTCCATTGCAGGTGTCCTCGTCGTTCTAGGTCTTCCCCAGTCGCGAGTCATAGGCTGGAATGTTCCGTGCTCCCTAAGACGCCGATCAATTGCTTCGAACGTCTTCCTGTCGGGACACCTTCGTTCTGGAAATCTGTCTCGATACAAACGTACCGCGCCACGGCTATTTCCCCGTGCTAATCCATACATCAAATGGGCATCTGCCAACTCCGCATTTGTAAACATTGCACTGACTGCAAAACCACGTTCGTGATGAACACTAACCTGTTGATGCTATGTTCTGATGTGCTTGATGCTAGTACTGTAGAGCAATGAGTCGCATGTCAACACAAGCACCGAAGTTAACATTACCTTCCATCAATTGGGCCAACTGGCGGTGAATCGAGGAATTACAGTACATACTGAAGAAACTAAAATGAGCTCTAACATGGAAATTAAGCGTTTCCGAACACATGTCCACATAACATCTTTTCTTTATTTGTGTGTGAGGAATGTTTCCTGAAAGTTTGACCGTACCTCTTTGTAACACCCTGTGTAGAAGCAGCGTCTGGAACCTTCTAGAGAGGGACGGAGTGGCTCATGCGCGAAAAAACAAGTTGGGCAGCTCCTAGCGGCTCCGCTCCGCCGCGGGAGCGAGTGACGTCACGTGACACGAGGGACCGACGTCACGTTTGTAACTATCGCTTCCACGTTCCTACATGCGTCTAGTCTACATCTTTGCTTTCGCTCAGTGTCCAAAGCCAACTCCCAAGCCCTGCTAAGTGTGTACCCCTGGTCTCCTTTGAAATTGTTGCTGGTTATCCTAATTGAGACCGCTCCTATGATAACAGAATCACAGGACGTTGGTGTCCGGGACAAAACTCTCTTCTTGTAAATTTGTATTTTATGCTCGTCTTCCAGGCAATGTGCACCCACGACTGACTTCTCAAGTTCCCTTTCTTCAATTCGTCGTGAATGTTCTTCACAACGTTCGCCAGCAGTGTGAATAGTTGGCCTATGTAATGCTACCACAGGGGACACCATACAGGCATGAAACTCGAAGACGTATGTTGTCTTTAACTGGACGTCTAATATTTCTTGTCCTGAAGGCTGGCCGGAAAACTGGTGTCAGTCTATGTCTCCTCAGTACGCGTCTCGTCTTGCTAGTAGTTGCTCTACAGTATGGAAGGTATGCACCTGACTTGGCCTCTTCACGAGGCGACTTTTGTCGCTGGAACTTGAAAGATTTGGTAGTTTCCCCCTTGCTGTAGCCATTTTCCCTGAATACGAGCTTCAAATGCTAAAATTCATACGCGAGATGCTCGTCGTCAGAAATAATTGTTGCCCTGTGTACCAACATGTTCAGCACGGCTTTCTTGTGTACAGGGTGGTGAAAATTGTCGGAGTTTAAGGACTGGTCAGAGTGAGTAGATATCGTGTACACTGAATGATGAAGCCTGCCACCTGCCTTCTGTTCCTTTTAAACAACAAAGAGACAATAACTTTGGAAACCTTTTCACATGAATCACATGAGTACAAATAACAGCTCCGACAATACGCTGCCAATTTATACCTCGTGTTCGCAATACTATCGCCATCTGTAAATGCGTATATCGCTGTCAAATGGCTAAAGTGGCTCTGAGCACTATGCGACTTAATGTTGTGTCGATTCCCTAAGGTCTCGACACAATGAGTGGCTAGGTGCACGCGAAACTAACGCAGACGGGCGTAAATTCTGAAACAGGAGACTGGATGAAAACTATAAAGAAAAGAAGAGAGATTTTAATATACTTAACTTTAATGTAGTCTTGTTCTTGTTGAAATACATCTCTTGCATAGTAGTAAGCAATTAGCAATGATACACATGGCGCCTTGCTAGGTAGTAGCGATGGACTAGCTGAAGGCTATTTAATCTGTCTCTCGGCAAATGAGAGGAATACTAGGTAGGTCTAGTCGCAAGCTATGTCGTCCGTACAACTGGGGCGAGGTGAAGTCCGTGTCTTGTGACCTGCCCTGTGGTGGCGCTACGTTTGCGAATACACAGTGGCGACACGCGGGTCCGACATGTACTACAGGACCGCGGCCGATTTAAGTTACCACCTAGCAAGTGTGGTGTCTAGCGGTGACACCACATTCCTCCCCCGCAAATCGGCGAACGGTCGTGAGATAAGGCTTCCGCCCGCCGTGGGGAGGACCCCATGTTGACGTATGCGATGAGGTGGGGAGCCTAACAACAGGCGAGGCTGTGCCACCCGCACCCGGCCATTCGGTCCGAGGGGAGCTAGGAAACGCCTGCAAACCTAGTCCAGGGTGCACGTCAACATGAGGTGTTTGCGCACGTAAAGAGTCACGAGGGGCCGCCGGGTCGACCTCCATGTGGTCGGAGCACCCGACGGGCGAAGACGACATCTGGTCCGGAGCGGGCAAGAGGTCCATGGCGGAGGACGGCTGGTCACGGGAAGCGAGCGGCGGCGCGTGACCCAGGGAGGCGCGAGGCGGCTGCAGCGAAGCGTCCGCTGCTGGCGGCGCCGGCGGCGGCTGCGGCGGCGCGACGCCATGAGGCAAAATGGAAGGCATCGTCGGTAACACCTGGGGATGAGGCGAGCCAGTAGATGGGTCCCCAGGGCGCTGACCTGACGGCTCCGTCGCTGAAAGCAGACGGGGAGCGGCAGAACCCAGGCGACGACAGAGGCGCAGCTGATTGAGATGCCGACGCACCTCACCAGAGGCCCCCAAAACCAAATACATCGCGCGGCCGAGGCAGCGAAGAATGCGCCCTGCGAGCCAACGCCGTGAACCGCGATAGTTGCGATAATAGACAACGTCGCCAGGAGCAAAAGCAGGAGTCTGCCGCTGCACAGGAACCTGATGTGGCGGATGCAGCAAAGACATCAGAGTTCGATGAGGACGACCATGGAGCAACTCAGCCGGCGAGCGACCATCGCGGGGCTGAGAGCGATATGAGGACAAAAAGAGCAACAAAGCGTCCTCCCGAGAATGCGACTCTTTCAACTTCAACATCTGTGACTTGAAAGTCCGGACCAATCGTTCAGCGGCACCGTTTGACTGAGGCGAAAACGGCGCGGATGTCAGATGTTGAATACCATTGGCCTTGCAGAACGACTGAAATTCTGCGGACATGAATTGTGGGCCATTGTCGGAAACAATAGTCTGCGGAAGACCTTCAATGCAAAAGATAGCAGACAAGGCTTGGATTGTGGCAGAAGACGTCGTGGAAGACATCCGGACAACAAAAGGAAAATTACTGAAAGCATCGACCACAACCAACCATCGAGCATTCCAGAATGGACCAGCAAAATCGATGTGCAAGCGTTGCCAAGGGGAAGTGGCTTTCGGCCATGCAAAGAATTTCCGCGGCGGTGCGGATTGTTGTTCGGCACACGCCACGCAAGAGGAGCACATATTCGTAATCGCAGCATCGATTCCGAACCAAGTACAGTGCTGACGAGCAAGTTGTTTCGTGCGCACTATACCCCAATGTCCTTGGTGAAGAAGCCGTAAGACAGAGGACTGTAACGAACGTGGGACTACGACTCGGGATTGATCATTATCGGAACGCAACAACAAAACACCACGTCGTACAAAAAGTCTCTCCTTGTGAGCAAAAAATCTGCGAACCAAAGGATCCTCGATCCGTGACTTTGACAAGGGCCATTGCGTAGCAACAAAACGCAAAACGGAAGCAAGGACAGGGTCAGCAGCTGTGGCAGTAGCTACACGACGAAAATCAATCGGAAACGATGCGACCACGTCATCGGCTTCCGAATCAATGAACATGCAAGCAAGTTCGGAAGAATCGAATGCCTTATCCGCAGCAACAGGCAAACGGGACAACGCATCAGCGTTGCCGTGCTTAGCAGTGGACCGATACAAGATATCGTAGCGGTACTGCGAGAGAAAAAGAGACCAGCGAATGAATTTCTGCGCTGTACGTGGAGGTACAGGCTTGTTCGGATGAAAAAGCGATGTCAAAGGCTTGTGGTCCGTGATGATGGTAAAGTGACGACCATACAAGAAATCGTGAAACTTCGTTACACCAAACACAAGAGCCAAAGCTTCCTTCTCTATTTGTGAATAATTTCTTTGCGCAGATGAGAGCAATTTGGACGCAAAGGCAATAGGGCGATCATGCGAGCCATCCTTGTGCGCAAGCACAGCACCGATCCCGAAATCCGATGCATCTACCATCAACAAAAGGGGTTTTCGGGGATCGAAAGGCGTAAGGCAAGAATTTGAAAGTAACGCCGATTTCAACTGGCGAAAGGCGCGTTCGCATTCCGTCGTCCAGACGAACGGAACACCTTTACGGCGTAAGCGATGAAGCGGAGCTGAAATGGAAGAAGCATTGCGCACAAATCGGTGATAATAATTTACCTTACCCAGCACACTCTGTAGCTGTTTTAAGTTCTGCGGTGACGGCAAGTCCTGAATGGCACGAAGGTGCTCTGGACTCGGATGTATACCTTGGGCGTTAAGGACATGGCCCAGGTACGGTAAGTCACGAGCAAAAAACACACATTTGTCCTTCCTCAAGCGAAGACCATTCTGACGCAAGACCTGAAATAAGGTCCGGAGATTTTGCAAATGTTCGGCTTCTGTCTTTCCTGATATCACAATATCGTCCAGATAGTTCGCAGCAGTAGGGACCGACGCACAAATAGTTTGTAAATATTGCTGAAATAAAGCAGGGGCGGATGCACACCCGAATGGCAGTCTTTTGAAGCGATACAAGCCAAGATGCGTGTTTACCACTAAGACGCGCTGGGATTCTTCGTCCACAGGTATTTGCAAGTACGCATCTGCTAGGTCCAATTTTGAAAAATACTGTCCCGGGCACAGTTTGTCAAAAAGATCTTCCGGGCGGGGCAAAGGAAAAGTAGCAGTCACAAGTTGTGGATTCACAGTGGCCTTGAAGTCCACACAAAGTCTCAATTTTCCGGAAGGTTTTGGCAAAATTACTAAGGGTGAGGCCCAAAGAGAAGCCTGCACACGTTCAATTACACCTTGAGATTCTAAATCGGCTAATGTTTTTGCGACCTCATCACGCAATGCGTGGGGAACATTGCGCGCTCTGAAAAATTTTGGTTGCGCGTTATCTTTCAGTTCCAAATGCGCTTCATAGTTCTTAGCGCAACCAAGGCCCGGTGCAAAAATGTCTGCAAATTCTGCACAAAGACTAGAAACACTGGCGGAAGGCACAGTCTGATTCACTGATAGGACCTGATTCACTATAGACATATTAAACAATTGAAACAAATCTAAGCCAAACAAGTTCACTGCACTAGAGGAACGAAGTACATAAAATGACACAAGTTTTGTCTGTCCCTTGTATGTGGCAAGAAGGCTGCACTGTCCTAACACAGGTATATGCTGTCCTGAGTAACTAGTTAACGTAACATTTGCGGCACGCAATGGCGGTTGGCCCAGTTGTTTGTACGTGTCGTGATTAAGCAATGAAACTGCAGCTCCGGTATCGAGCTGGAAAGGTATCACTTTTCCTGCAAAGTCTAAGTCCACAAAAAGTTTATTGTCTTGGCGACGACAAGAGCGACTGTCTCGTGCAATTTGAACTGATACAGGTCCAGAAGCACTTGCAACTTTACGGGATTTCCGGCGACGTCGACGCACACTTTGGGTGGGACGAACACAGTCACTGTTAGCTAAAGTGTCACTGGACGGGTGGGAATGTACTACATGGATGTCCATGGGTGAAGGTCCACGAGCCTGATTGTCCTGGGTTCGATTCCGGCGCGAAGCAAAGGGCCTGGAATTTGTGTTATGGTCTGATCTTAACTTTTTCTGGCAAACACTTTGTACATGTCCTTTCTTTTGACAGTAAAAGCAAATAGCTTGGCGTGACGGGCAATTTTCACGCGAATGTCTAGTTGCACACCGCGGGCAAGATTTCACTGCATTTGCTTGCTTACGCGGCGCACGTGGTTGCAAGCTAGGCGGCCGCAGCGAAGTCGGGCGCGAGGGCCGCTTAGCGTCCCGTGCAGCGGGCCGAGCGGGCCGGTTAACGTGACACACTGCTGGCGAAGTTTCAAATGATTCCTGAGCAAAGTCAAGTGTGTCTTGCCTGTCCAATATGTCTATCACTTGTTGCAGGGAGGGATTAACGAGTTTCAAAATCTGTTCCCGTATGCGAACATCAGAAACGTTCTGTGCAATTGCATCACGCACCATAGTATCTGAATATGGGAGGCCACATTCACAGGCAAACGCGCAGTCTCTAGTAAGTCCTTGCAAAGTTGCCACCCACTCCCTGTTAGTCTGACCGGCCGTACGTTTTGTACGAAAAAACGTATACCGTTTTGCAACTACATTTACTGTTTCTTTGAAATAGGCATCTAAAGCCGACAAAATTTCCTCGTAGGACAGAGTTGCTACGTCGCGTCGGGGAAACAATTTCACTATCACACGGTAGGTAGACACACCGACACAAGAAAGCAAAAACGGCTGCCGCTCTTTACCTTGAATTCCATAAGCAGTGAGGTGGAAGTTGAACTGATCGGCCCACTCAGTCCAGCTTTCGGTTGTGGCCTCAAAGGGCCTAAATGGCGGTGCGACAGCGTTGTGTGGCTGCGGTAGCGAAGAAGCGGCTGCCGCCGCATCGGTTTGCAGCGCACGTTGACCCTGGACGAGCTGTCCAAGGGCTTCCAATAACGCCTGCGTCTGCTGATTCTGCAAGCGAAAAAATTCGGACAGTACATCTGGAGAATGCGGCGAAGCCATGACACAAGCAAATTAGAGCAAATAGAACACAAAGACTGCAACGTGGGCGCGGCACCACTCCTCGGCGCCAAAATATTGTTGTGTCGATTCCCTAAGGTCTCGACACAATGAGTGGCTAGGTGCACGCGAAACTAACGCAGACGGGCGTAAATTCTGAAACAGGAGACTGGATGAAAACTATAAAGAAAAGAAGAGAGATTTTAATATACTTAACTTTAATGTAGTCTTGTTCTTGTTGAAATACATCTCTTGCATAGTAGTAAGCAATTAGCAATGATACACATGGCGCCTTGCTAGGTAGTAGCGATGGACTAGCTGAAGGCTATTTAATCTGTCTCTCGGCAAATGAGAGGAATACTAGGTAGGTCTAGTCGCAAGCTATGTCGTCCGTACAACTGGGGCGAGGTGAAGTCCGTGTCTTGTGACCTGCCCTGTGGTGGCGCTACGTTTGCGAATACACAGTGGCGACACGCGGGTCCGACATGTACTACAGGACCGCGGCCGATTTAAGTTACCACCTAGCAAGTGTGGTGTCTAGCGGTGACACCACACTTAACATATGAAGTCATCAGTCCTCTAGACTTAGAACTATTTAAACCTAACTAACCCAAGGACATCACACACATCCATGCCCGTGGCAGGGCTCGAACCTGCGACCGTAGCAGCAGCGCGGTTCCGGACTGAAGTGCCTAGAACCGCTTGGCCACAACAGCCGACTATATCGCAGTCCCACGACTTTTCTCACCTCAGTTTATATTTCGTGCTGGTTGCGCTTCACAGCTTCTATTTCGTAAAGGAAAAAATTCCAGTTAGGAAAATGCGATATGACTTTACTAGAAGTCCTGTTTCGATAGCACTATCGCCATTTCCTCGAACCTGTCAACACATCATAAATCTTGTACAGTGTGTGCAGAGACATTTACACAGTTTTGTTACTATTTCTGTGTAGTTAAGTACATGAGAACTCTACCAATGCGCCCGATTACAGTGTTCGTAGTGTAATACGACATATGCATTATCTCTCTGTAGGTTGCACGGTGTATTACACAGTACCTGTCCGCCTCTATTGTGATTAGTGTGCACGGAACTAATTGCACAGTATTTTGACATGTGAGTCAGGTATCATAACAACGTCTGCGTAGTGACTTATTCTCTGCTATTCCACAATACATAAGTAGTATTCATTTGTCTTTCCTTTTGAGCCATAACATGATTAGCAGCCTCAATATTGACAATGGCACCTTACTGATATGTCACAAATACAGAAGTAATAGAAGCAAATACCAATATACTAAAAAAATATGAGTAGTAGGGAAAAACGTTGTTGAAGAAGTACTCTTGCTGCTCATATAGACGAATAGAAAGGTACGCCTGCAGTGTCATCCGAACTGGACCTTATAATCATTGGTTATATATTAGGTATTTCTCTTCCTTTTCTGTTTCTTTCAATGCCTCTTTAAACTACTAAAAACTTACCTGAGACACATTTTCACTTTATCTTTATTATCAAAAGAACGATATTAAGAGATGTTTTCAGAATGATGTGCACCTTTAATTGTAACCTATTTGTTGCATAAAATTATCTACATTTTTCTGAGGTTAAATGAAAATTATTCAACTGTTCGAAGTAGAACAAATTAACCACTTACACAGATTATATTTCAGAATATTTGAGAAATAGTACCTTATTCAGTGTATACCGAAGGCCTTTTGTAATAAGTTAAAACACGAAACAGTTAATACAATGTGAAGTGCTTAATTTCTATGAAAATCAATCAAGTTGTTTTTATTTTTATTTTCCAGCATTAAATTCGGCCTGTATCAAGTCGACTTCAACGACACTGAGCGACCCAGGACAGCGAAGGACTCGGTGCAGACTATGTCTCAGATCTACTCTAACAAGGAGTTGCCCATAGAGTACTTCCCATGATAAAATGTACATGGCGTTTATATGCTTCAAAAGACAACGTAATGCAACAGAAAACAAAAAAAAGGCATAAACTTTGTACATGATTGTGGGTCTACGGCACACAACTCATATTCTATACAAATAAAATAAATAGAAATTAACTATCGTTTCATTTGTCTAATCAAGTGTCTACGTATGACATGATCCTGGCGGTGCTTCGGCAAAGAGTGAGTTACATGTGTAGCCTAGTATGTTTAGCTGAAAGTTATATTATGATTCCTGTTCCAAATGACCCACGATTAGAAGAAAAATAATGTAAGACTTTTCCGTTTGTGCTAGTGCAGCAATGATAGTATCCTACCATAGTTTCCCCTACGTTTCTCTAACAGGAGGAGGAGGACGGGAGATGAGTGTTTAATGTCCCGTCGATAGCGAGTTCATAAGCAATTTTCTGCAAATGAGCTCGGTGTATATTCTGAAAATGCATAGATAATCTAATTTTGCACACTAAAATTTTTTAAAGCTTTCGATTAGCAACGAGAACCAATAAAAATGTAGACTGGTGGAAGTTGTTTAGCATACATACTGATCAGAATATGAACTGAAACGCGTCTCTTTGGGGAAGATCACAGCAGTAGGTTGGATCCACAGCTGCACTAGTTGCTCCTGATGCAACAAAAGGGCTAGTTGCTGTAATTTATCAGCCGCGATACAGTTTCTGTAACACACGTCAATATTAGCTGCCAGTTAGTAATATAGACAGTTAAATAAGCTGCCATTATTGGCTCATGCAGCCCATAGTTAAAGTTCGACGAAAGTTATTAATTACTTAAAGTCATTTCAACTACCTTGCTGAAAACTAGGTGGAGTTGCGTAAGAAGCTACGACCAGCGTATTCATTCACTGGTTGTTGTTTCATTCTAACTAAATCATTATTCATGGAGTCCGTAAGATGTATTCAAAATACGTTAGTTTTTCGTGTGCAAATACACTCCTGGAAATGGAAAAAAGAACACATTGACACCGGTGTGTCAGACCCACCATACTTGCTCCGGACACTGCGAGAGGGCTGTACAAGCAATGATCACACGCACGGCACAGCGGACACACCAGGAACCGCGGTGTTGGCCGTCGAATGGCGCTAGCTGCGCAGCATTTGTGCACCGCCGCCGTCAGTGTCAGCCAGTTTGCCGTGGCATACGGAGCTCCATCGCAGTCTTTAACACTGGTAGCATGCCGCGACAGCGTGAACGTGAACCGTATGTGCAGTTGACGGACTTTGAGTGAGGGCGTATAGTGGGCATGCGGGAGGCCGGGTGAACGTACCGCCGAATTGCTCAACACGTGGGGCGTGAGGTCTCCACAGTACATCGATGTTCTCGCCAGTGGTCGGCGGAAGGTGCACGTGCCCGTCGACCTGGGACCGGACCGCAGCGACGCACGGATGCACGCCAAGACCGTAGGATCCTACGCAGTGCCGTAGGGGACCGCACCGCCACTTCCCAGCAAATTAGGGACACTGTTGCTCCTGGGGTATCGGCGAGGACAATTCGCAACCGTCTCCATGAAGCTGGGCTACGGTCCCGCACACCGTTAGGCCGTCTTCCGCTCACGCCCCAACATCGTGCAGCCCGCCTCCAGTGGTGTCGCGACAGGCGTGAATGGAGGGACGAATGGAGACGTGTCGTCTTCAGCGATGAGAGTCGCTTCTGCCTTGGTGCCAATGATGGTCGTATGCGTGTTTGGCGCCGTGCAGGTGAGCGCCACAATCAGGACTGCATACGACCGAAGCACACAGGGCCAACACCCGGCATCATGGTGTGGGGAGCGATCTCCTACACTGGCGGTACACCACTGGTGATCGTCGAGGGGACACTGAATAGTGCACGGTACATCCAAACCGTCATCGAACCCATCGTTCTACCATTCCTAGACCGGCAAGGGAACTTGCTGTTCCAACAGGACAATGCACGTCCGCATGTATCCCGTGCCACCCAACGTGCTCTAGAAGGTGTAAGTCAACTACCCTGGCCAGCAAGATCTCCGGATCTGTCCCCCATTGAGCATGTTTGGGACTGGATGAAGCGTCGTCTCACGCGGTCTGCACGTCCAGCACGAACGCTGGTCCAACTGAGGCGCCAGGTGGAAATGGCATGGCAAGCCGTTCCACAGGACTACATCCAGCATCTCTACGATCGTCTCCATGGGAGAATAGCAGCCTGCATTGCTGCGAAAGGTGGATATACACTGTACTAGTGCCGACATTGTGCATGCTCTGTTGCCTGTGTCTATGTGCCTGTGGTTCTGTCAGTGTGATCATGTGATGTATCTGACCCCAGGAATGTGCCAATAAAGTTTCCCGTTCCTGGGACAATGAATTCACGGTGTTCTTATTTCAATTTCCAGGAGTGTATTTTAAATTAGAACATGAAAGTCTTTCAAATTAATAGGAAATCCAGTTTTTCCCAATCAATTAGTAATCAATCATAATAAACATGTTTTCGATCGTAAGGCAGATAGTCGTCATGTTGGGCAACGATTGTAACCTGTAACATAAAAATGGTATGCAATCAACAAATGTTATCTTTTTACGTCGAAGTTAAAGTGAGTTTATTTCAATGATCTATCCGTTACTTCTCTTCCGTATGTCCCTACAAATGTGTTACAGAACTTCGTTGGCATAAGATTACTCGTTTCTCATTGTGGCCCTCTCTAGTAGCATGGCGTAATTACAACCACCGCGTACTTTATTAAAATTTGTTTCTAAAGGTTGTTTGGCATTATTTTGCTTGCATCCTCTGCCGTGTGTTATTTTGTTTCCAGAATATCAGTAGATCTACTCCATCACTTAGTCTGCTCTGTAGTCCCGAGTTATGTCATTATGTTAATCGCAAATATCATTCCGTCTTTCTTTCGTTCATTCTCATTTTACGTTGTTTTCTCAATAAACTTCGCTTTCCTTTCAGCAGGTTCAGTCCTTCTTCCTCACTTTCACAGTGGATAGCGAAGTCTTCAGTAAATTTATTATTATTAACCTTTCACATGAATTTCAGTTTCATTTGCGAATCTTCCTTTCATTTCTTTCATTTCTTCATCTGTGTACTGACTGAATAGTATAGGAGGAAGGCTGTACCTCTGCGCTGCCCTCTTTAATACGAACAATTACCTAATGGTCTTCCATTACTATTGTGTCCCATTAGTTCTTGCTCACATTGTCTTTCTCTGTGACGTATACCATTTTTTCTGTGGATTTGTAAATTCTACCATCTGTTTATACTGTCGAATGATTTCCCTATGTTGACGTATCCTAACAAAGATTCTTTATTTTCTTAAGTATTGCTTCCTTTGTCAAGCGTAATGTCGGAATTGCCTGTGTAGTGTCTTGACCTTCCCTAAAGACATCGTCATGTATCAGACCCTCAATTTTCTTATGTCTTCTGTTCCACATTATCTTGGTCAGCAACACTAAGTTAGGCAGCTTACTGTACAATAATGTCCTTACTTATCTGTCCTCTCTATCTTCAGGATTGCGTGGGTGGTATTCTTCCAAAGTGACTAGAACAATCGTTTGGTTAGCACTCCTACGATTTTACAAATTCCATTTTGCTATGTTTGATCTCAAATCTTCCGTAGTTGTGTCAGCCTCTAACACCGTTTTAACTATGTCATACTAATTCTTCAATGTCACGGTGGCAGAGAGATCCTCTCCCTGGGGGACGTTCATAAGGTACGCTGAATAAAACGGTCTCGGTTTTCAAGCCGCGTCAACTCGAATAAAATCCTCGAGCTTCCGATGACCATCTCCGCCATCGTCGTCAGGAGTTCACTGACTGCCGCGGCTGCTACGGTTTATCGCTTATATAGGCATGATGACATCAGCAGCAGCCAATCAGATAGACCCTGCGCGCCTAAGTCTACCCGGGCAGCTAACGGAGCGATTACCCATGGCATCACCAGTGACGTCAGGTGGCGCCAGGGGCCAAATTATTGTTGTTTAAACGGATCTCTGTCGCTTCCTTTATGACAGAGTCCAAATATGTAGGTGCATGAGCCAACACTTGTATTTTCGAACTGTAGTTTATGTCCGCTTTCCAGGCAATGCATCGCTATGGCCGACTTGTCAAGCACCCTTTGTTTTATACGGCCCTTGTGCTCAGCTCAACGCTCCGCAACCGTGCGAATTGTTTGTTCTGTATACACGCTGCCACATTCACAGGGTACACCATACACGCCGGACACTCGAAGAGCAATGTCGTCTTTAACAGGGCGCAACATACCTCGTATCTTGGGGGCGGGACAGAACACTGGTCTTAGCCCATGTTTCTGCAGCAGACGTCCTAACTTACTACTAGTTGATCCACAGTATGGCAGGAATGCAGTCCATTTGAGCTTTTCTACTGATTCACCAAGTGTCTTTCGTCGGCGGCACTTGAAAGCGTTTGCGATGTCACTTTTGCTATATCCATTTTCCCCGAAAACACGTTTTAAGTTCTGCACTTCAGACTGTAGGTGGTCGTCGTCAGAGATAATCTTGGCTCTATGAACCAACGTGTTCAGGACCGCTTTCTTGTGTACAGGGTGGTGGAAACTATTGGTGTTCAAGTACCGATCAGTGTATGTTGGTTTCCGGTACACTGAATGACCAAGCTGGCCTCCTGCCTTCCACTCAACCAAAACATCCAAGAACGGTAGCTTGCTGTGCTTCTCCTTCTCGACAGTAAATTTAATGTTGGGATGGACACCATTCATGTGATCGACGAACAGCTGTAGTGTATCTTCACCATGAGGCCATATCAGGAAGGTGTCATCAACGTATCATAGAAATTAAGACGGCCGTAACGTCGCAGTTTGCAGAGCCTGCTCCTCAAAGTGCTCCATGAAAAAAAAAAATTGCTACTGCTGGAGGCAGTGGTGATCCCATGACTGTGCCGTCCGTCATCTCATAACATTCATCGCAGTACAAAAAGTACATTCTCATTAGGACGTGACGGAACAACTTAATGATTCCAGATGGAAAATGTTGGGCCAAAAGATCCAGCGTATCTTGTATTGGCACCCTCGTAAAATGTGACACAACGTCCACGCTCACCATTAGGTCGTTTTGGCCTATCTTCATTCTCTTGAGTGTCTCAACAAATTTCTGCGAGTTGACCACATGGTGTTCACAATGTCCCAATTTTGGTGCTAATAATTCTGACAGATGTTTAGCAAGTCTGTAGGTGGACGAACTGATTGCACTAACAATGGGCCTCAGAGGAACACTTTCCTTGTGTACCCATGGTAATCCATAAAGCCTTGGAGGTCTGGCGGCACGAGGCTTTAATTTCACCCCCCCCCCCCTCATCTGATAAACCGGAATCCTTTAATAACTTCCCTGTCTTTCTGACAATGGTCTGTGTGGGATCACAACCGAGCTTGCTGTACGTGGCGTCTTCTAATAAATGTAGCATCTTCAGGTGGTAGTCTGCAGAGTTCAGAACCACGGTGGCATGCCCTTTGTCGGCTGTCAAGACAACCAAGTCTTCATTCTCACGTAAGCAACGTCGCTCATCCTGGCTACTATTAGATTTTGATGGCTTAGCTTTCGCCAGGATATGGCTGATAGTTAGCCTGACGTCCTCAGCTTTATCGTGCGAAAGATTCCTAATGCACTGCACTCTTGCACTAATTATATCGAATATTGGGAGACGTCGTGGAGTTGGAGAAAAGTTGAGGCCTTTACTCAGCTCTGATATAGAGCCATCGTCCAGTTCTTGGTTGGAAATATTAACTACCGATCTATGGGCATTATCGGGTTTTACAACAGTTCTTCCGTGATTCAGTCGGTCGAACTTGGCACATTCCTACGACGTAGCCTTGGATAAATTTGCATGTTGTTGCGCTGCCATGGCTACATCCATTTCATGAGAGACGAGGAGCACACACTCAGCAGGGCGTGGGGACGGGCGTTGTACATCGAAAGAAAGCAAAGACAGATGCGTGACGTGGGAGCGGCAGTTTCAAACGTGGCGCCTACCCCTGGCGCCACCTAACGTCACCGGTGCTCCCACGTGCAATAGCTCCGCCAGCTGCCCGGATCGACTTACTCGCGTGTGCCACATTGGGTCTATCTGATTGGCTGCTGATGATGTCATCATGCATATATAAGCGAGAAACCGTAGCAGCTCCGGCAGTCAGTGAACTCTTGCCGACGATGGCGGAGATGGCCATTGAAAGCTCGAGGATTTTATTCGAAATGACGCGGCTTGAAAACCGAGAACGTTTTATTCATGTATGCCGTCGCGAAAGACTCCGAGGACACATAAGGTACGCTTCTTACACAACCATAATCCCTCCATTTAACATGAAGTAGACTGCTATTGGAGCCCTAGGGCCGGCCGGGGTGTCCGAGCAGTTCTAGGCGCTACAGTCTGGAACCGCGCCACCGCTACGGTCGCAGGTTCGAATCCTTCCTCGGGCTTGGATGTGTGTGACGTCCTTAGGTTAGTTAGGTTTAAGCAGTTCTACTATGGGACTGATGAACACAGAAGCTAATTCCCATAGTGCTCAGAGCCATTTGAACCATTTTTTTGAGCCCTGGTGCGTGGGTAGCGCCTTCGGGTTGTAATTAAAACGTCTTGGGTACCGGGTTCGAACCCTGTCACTGATTAATTTGTATGTAAAGTTCATCAGTAACGGTGGCCGAAGACTTCCAGCAAAACAATGTGAGTCACCCTCCTTCTGTCAAAGGCCTTGTCAAAGAGGGCGGGTGAGCACAGAATTTCTGGGCACTCTCTTGCGTTTGGTGTGGGAAACTGTACTTGAAAGGCGGAAGACTCAGCAATGATCAACGAAATGAGAACGCAGAAGGCAATGGAATCCCACCACATTAAAGACACAGGACATGTAGCCTGAAACTAAAAAAGTGCCATAATGATCCGTCCACTGGCAAAAAAACTCTGGGTTGACCCCTCTTTTGGATTTCCGAGATTGGGCTGCCAAGGGAGAGGTGACCATGAGAAAAAGATGGAATAACCAATGAACGGATAACATTCTACGAGTCGAAGCGTGGAATGTCAGAAGTTTGAACGTGTTAGAGAAGCTAGAAAATATGAAAAGGGCAATGCTAAGGCTCAGTCTAAGGATGATAGGGGTCAGTGATGTGAAATTGGAAGATGATAAGGACTTCTGGTCACACAAATATAGGGTACTATCAACAGCTGGGAAATGTTGTAATGGGAGTGGCACTCGATGTGAATAGGAAAGAAGAGCAAAGAATGAGCTAAAGTTAAGAGCTCAGTGATAGGGTTGTTCTCATCAGATTCAACAGGAAACCTATGTCGACGACGATACTTCAGGTATAAATGTCGACAAGCAGAAGATGAAGAGAGAGAGGAAGTACACGGGGATAAAGGACAGATAAATAAGTGAGGAAAAGGAGATGAAAATTTAATAGTCATGGAGGATTGGAATGCAGTTTTAGAGGGAGGAATAGAACAAAGGGCTACGTTCTGCAATGAATTTCAGCTAGTAATACCGAATGCTCTATTCAAGAATCACATAATCACATAAACGGGAGTCATAATCAAACAGAGATCCCGAAGTCAGATATTGGATTGTAAGACGTATCTAGGAGCAGACGTAGACTCAGATCATAAATTAGCAATGATAAAAAGAATTTTAAGAGTATTTTACGGAAGCGGGACTATGGAAGGGAATGGGCTACTGAAGTAATTAGGAATAATGAGACGCAATGGACCTGGATAATGAGACTGGGAACATCACAGTAGGTAGTTCGTTTGAAGAGGAGTGTAAATCTGCGAAAAGGGCACTAACAGATGTTGGACAGCCAGACGTAGATACAAGGGACGTATCTCCGAAGAAAACTTTGGTAGCAGAATAAATACTTTAACTGATCGGTGAAAAGAGGAAGTACAACAAAACTTGAGGGTTAAACAAGAACACAGCAATATAAACGAAATAAACAGGAAACGCAGGGCAGCAAAGGTGAAATGTCTACAGGAAAAATGTGAAGAAATCGAAAGAGGGTCATCGTCAGAAAGATTGACTTAACATATAGAAAAATCAACACAAAATTCGGTGAATTTAAATGTAAGGGTGTTAACCTGGAGGAAGTACACATTGAAGGCCTCTTTGAGAGAGGAGGAGATCTTGTCTCATGACTTGACAGAAGAGGAAACAGCAGTCGATAAGAAAGACGTAGGGGATATTACATCTACATCTACGTACATACTCCGCAAGCCACCGTATGGTGCGTGGCAGAGGTTACTCTGTGCCACTATTAGCCACTTCCTTTTCTGTTCCACTTGCAAACAGAGCGAGGGAAAAACTATTGTCTCTATGCTTCCGTACGAGCTCTACTCTCTCTAATCTTATCCTCGTGGTCCTTACGTGAAATATACTTTTGCGGTAGCAGAATCATTCTGCAGCCAGCCTCAAATGCCGGTTCTCTAAATTTTATCAGTGTTATTCCTCGAAAAGAACGTCGCCTTCCCTCCAGGGATGCCCATTTGGGTCCCTGAAGCACTTGCATGTAGTTCGAACCTACCGGTAAAAAACTAACAGCTATGCTTTAAATTCCTTCGACATATTCCTCTAATACGATCTGGTGCGGATGCCAAACCCTCGAACAGTACTCAGCAATAGGTCAGTCTCCTTTCCTGATGATACACAATTTCCTAAAATTCTCCCAATAACCCGAAGTTGACCATTTGCCTTCCCCACTACAATTGTTACATGCTCATTCTGTTTTATATTGCCTTGCAACGTTACGCCTAGATATTTGATCGACGTAACTGTCTCAAGTAAGTTACGACTAATGCTATACTCAAACATTATGAGATTGTTTCTCCTACTCATCTGTATTAACTTCGCGCTAGCAACACAGAGCATTCGTCTGCTGTGTTGTTTCCGAACCAGTTTCGTTGTTGGTATAGGTTTCGTGAGGGACGGATTGGCCTGAAGAAAACTGTTATGTTGGGGATACAGCGGTCCCACATAACAGAATTTAAAAAAGTTCTAGAACACTTGATATCAAATGGAGAAGAAGGGTTACTAACCACATCATCGAAATTTCTAAAATTATTGGGGGACTGGGAAGCAAATGACTACTGAAGTTGGTGTGTAGAATCCATGTGACTCGTGATGTACCTTTAGACATTCGGAAAACTATCATCCATAAAATACCGAAGATAATAAGAGCAGTTAGGTGCGAAACGAATATCACACTCAGCTTTACATATGGGAGTTAGGTGTGAAATCAATAGCATACACAGCTTAACATATGCATCCAAGCCTTTGACGAGAATAATGTACAGAAAAAGTAGATGGGACAGAAAGTGAGGATACGTTAAATGCTATCAGTTTGCCTTTAGGAAAGGTAAAGGTACTAGAGATGCAATTATGACTTAGCGCATCATAGTGGAAGCATGACTGAAGAAAAATCAAGATAAGCTCATATAATTTGTCGGTCTAGGAAAAGCGTTCGACAGTAAGAAATGATGCGAGATGCTCGAACGTCTGAGAAAAAAAAGACGTAAGCTACAGGGAATGATGGTTGATTTACAGTACTTACCCCAACCAAGAGGGAACAATAAGACTGAAAGACCAAGGACCAAATTCTCGGTTTAAAGAAGGGCGTAAGACAGGGAAGCAGTCTTTCACCCTTACTGTTCAGTCCATACTTCAATGAAGAAAGGACGGAATAAAAAAAATTAATGAGTGGGAATAAAATTTAAGGTGAAAGTATATCAATTATAAGACTGGCTGATGACGTTGCATTCCTCAGTGAAAGTGAAGAAGAGTTAATCTGTTGACTGAAATGCACACTCAATTAATTCAAAATTTGAACCGAGACTAAACCGGCTAAGACAAAGATGGGGAGATGCAGCAGAAACATGAATAACAAGGAACCCAACATCATAATTCTTTGGAAGCAAAGTAACACATGACGGAGAACCAAGAAGACGATTTGCAAAGGTAAAAAGGGCATTCCTAGCCCAAAGGACATACTGGTGTGACACATAGACCTGAATTTGAGAAGGTACGCCTGGAGCACAGAGCTGTATGGTAGCGAATCATGAACAGTGGGAAAATCGGAACAGCAGGGAATCCAAGCGTTTGATGTGTGGTGCTACAGAAGAGTGCAGAAAGTCAGGGGAGCTGATAAGGAATGAGGAGGTTCGCCTCAGAATCGGCGAACAAAGTAATGTGTGGAAAACACTGAGCAGAAGAAGGCGCAGAATGACAGGACACGTGTTAAGGGATCAGGGAATGACCCACATAGTACTTTAGTCTGTGGAGGAACACAGACATTGGAATACATGAAGCAAATAAGTGAGGACATAGCATGCAAGCGCTACTCCAAAATGAAGAGGTTAGTGCAAGAGAGGATTTAGTGGTGGGCTGCATCAAACCAGTCAGAAGACTGATGACTTAAAGAAAAAAAAAATGAGATCTGAAAGTGAAAAAACACCTGATAATTTCAAATAATTCTCTCTCGTCAACGTCTGACCACTCACTCATTGTGTTGTTGTTGTGGTCTTTAGTCCAGAGACTGATTTGATGCAGCTCTCTATGCTACTCTATCCTGTGCAAGCTTCTTCATCTCCCAGTACCTACTACAACCCACATCCTTCTGAATCTGTTTAGTGTATTCATCTCTTGGTCTCCCTGTACGATTTTTACCCTCCACGCTGCCCTCCAATACTAAATTGGTCATCCCTTGATGCCTCAGAATTAGCCCTACCAACCGATCCCTTCTTCTAGGCAAGTTGTGCCACAAATTTCTCTTCTCCTTAATTCTATTCAATACCTCCTCATTTGTTATGTGATCTACGCATCTAATCTTCAGCATTCTTCTGTAGCACTACACTTCGAAAGCTTCTATTCTCTTCTTGTCTAAAGTACTTATCGTCCACATTTCACTTCCATACATGGCTACACTCCATACAAATACTTTCAGAAACGACTTCCTGACACTTAAATCTATACTCGATGTTATCAAATTTCTCTTCTTCAGAAACGCTTTCCTTGCCATTGCCAGTCTACATTTTATATCCTCTCTACTTCGACCATCATCAGATATTTTGCTCCCCAAATAGCAAAACTCATTTACTACTTTAAGCGTCTCATTTCCTAATCTATTTCCCGCAGCATCACCCGATTTAATGCGACTACATTCCATTACCTTCGTTTTGATTTTGTTGATGTTCATCTTATATCTTTCTTTCAAGACACTGTCCATTCCGTTCAGCTGCTGTTCCAGGCCCTTTGCTGTCTCTGACAGAATTACAATGTCATCGGCGAACCTCAAAGTTTTTATTTCTTTTCCATGGATTTTAATTCCTACTCCGAATTTTTCCTTTGTTTCCTTTACTGCTTGCTCAATATACAGATTGAATAACATCGGGGATAGGCTACACCACTGCCTCACTCCCTTCCCAACCACTGCTTCCCTTTCATGCCACTCGACTCTTATAACTGCCATCTGGTTTCTGCACTCATTGTATTAAGCCATCAATATCCTGGCAACACACACAATCTCTATCACCGTGAGCTCCGACAGATACTTGTAAAACGTTGAAACAGCACAACCGACTCAACCACCAGATTTCTGACAGTGATGTTCTTCCAATTCCTTACAAGTATCGAGTGGATAACATGATTAAAAAAACTTTCTGTGCATGACGATGATTTGCGACAAGCCATACGGATGTCAGTAGTAACGGTCTTTCGTATGAGCTGGTGATGGTATAATTTTTCATGAACTGACACATTCCGATGAGGGGAAGTAATAGGAGAAATATTAGGCGGCACCTGTCAACCTAACCATTGTTATGTATACTATACACAATAAATATATGTATATATAATAACAACATAACAACGTGATAATTAGAGATTCAATAAACTTCTACTGGCCAAATCCATCGAAGATTGTGCACGGTCCAGTTACAGTAATGTGACTAACGCGTATGTGTACGTACAATAACCACTCACAGACGACAGGTGGCAGCACCAGCGGCAGAAAGTGTCGGGAGGAAGCGGAAAACATAGCGGTCATAGTAGTCATCATAGACTTTCGGTTCGAAGGGTGGAATCATTTCAGAAAGGGCTACGTTTTGTAATCCGTTCGCGTGCCAACGACGCTAAAGTATACCGTGCATAGCAGTATGGCGCTATCAGAAATCGGCGCTGAAGAAACTGTGTTGCACCACGGGCCGTAGATGAGAGTGGTGAACGACTGCTGCAGAGATGTGTTCGTGCAAATATACGTCCAACTGACCGCTCAGACGGACCAAGGGGCTACCGACAGTTCAACGAACGTTGCTGTTTATGGGTCTGGCGTCTGGTTCATGCACCCATGCTGACTACTGTTCATCAGGCTGGAAATTGCACGCCAGTACCGCAATTGTACGGCCACACGTGGCCTTTTGAGATGAATCACGCTTTATGCTCTATTGGACAGATGGCCGTGGGCATGTGCGGCGTGAAACCTCTGAAAGAGAACACTCTACAACAATAGACAGAAGGGTTCAGGCCGGAGAGGCGGGCATTATGATCTGGGGAAAGTTTTCTTGGCATTCTCCGAGTAATCTCGACAATCTGAAATGCGTAATGGATAACACAAACATGCATCCATTCAACGAGAAAACGTCAGTCCGTGCTTGTTGTTTGTTTGTCCTCGGTATCAACCAGCAGAACAATGCAACTTGTCAAGCAGCTCGCAGTGTACGTGCAAGGTTAGAAGAGCACCAGGAGAAAAACTTCCTTGGCCAGCAAAATCTCCGGATTTAAACCAAAATCGAGAATCTGCGGGAGCACCGCGATCTGACTGTTCGCGGCATGAACCTCAATCGAGAAACCTAGCGCAGCTGGCCACATCAGTGGAGTCAGCATGTCTCCACATACCTGTCGGTACCTTCCAGAATCTCACTCTCTTCCTCCACGCTTCGCAGCAGGCTGCTAAAAGCTGGTTATTCAGGCTTTTGACAAGTGGTCACTTCAATGTGACTGGAGAGTGTACATAAGAGTGGATGAGTGGAGATACGAACGTTGCTCTCCCGAATGGTAGTCCAGTGTCAATCGCTGTGCTACACCGCCCGAGGTCCATTAAAGCTGTTTAATGCATGTAAAATAGAATGTAATATGACAACGAATGAAACAACAAGTTTACAATTACCAGTCACTGTTTATTATCTTCAAGATGCGTTTCAAAGGTTTGAACCTTCATCATTAGGTGGATTTACATTTGTTAGTATGACATATGTGTGTGTAGTGCTACGATTTTTGGAGGAAATTGTGATACTGTCTAGTGGAGAAACAACACACTACTTCAGAACATAGTTTTCAGTTTTTTTTTGACAAAAACTAAACGGATGTCTAAAGATAAAAATAAAATTAATGAAATGGAATACTTCCAGTGGCCGCAGGTTCCTCTCATTGTCGAACTTGACCGTAGACTGTAAGCAAGGAGAGGCACACTGTTGGATTCTAGCTTTCAACTTGTATTTCGTGCTGTCACGCTCGGTTAGTTGTACTTTACTTTTGTGCTTCATATCTGTCCCCATTCAGTGATACACAATTATATTATAGTATAAATGTTTCCAGTAAGCGTCTAGTCCTATGTTCATTGCCTACCTTTTTTGCTCCGAAATTTCCTTTCTCTCTTTACGATCCATATGCATGGCTGAGTGAGAGTACTTGTTGAATTTGTCTTATGTACAGCATCTGGCTGTCTGCTGTGGTATCAGCAGTGTAGCGAACGTAGGTTTGTCAGTCAAGGCAAAGATATTTGCACCCCTTCGGTAGTCATTCGACAGTAGTTAAATTGGTGGCGGCAAGGACCCCTCTGGCCTCTTCCGGCTACCTGGGGGACGTTCGTTGCAGGGCGAGCATGTCTTTCACTCGGGATTTGACCTTTGCTGACTAAATACAGTACTCTTAAGAGCCACTAGTGAGTGTGTTAATGTGTGAGGGTGGGGAGCTGTTGTAACTAATGTACACTTTTGAGCTGCTAGTTCATTTTCAGATCAGGTAGTCGAATTTCTCAGAGTGTAATCACGAGCATATTTTTCTGTACGTTGTATGTTTTCCGGTCCTCGTTTTATGTAGACAGAACACGTGGTGTAGAAAGTTCGTTACTCTATCACAGGTTTAAAATTCAGTTGTTTGACTTGTCTCTTAACTGGAATGTAAGTGTGAACTTTTCTCGTCTTTTATTTCTTGTACTTTTCATTCCGTTTCAGTTTTAGGATTGTTTAGTTTTTCTCATACCACGTGATGGTAATTTCATCGTGTGTAATTTCAGTATCATCTTGAACAATTTTATTCTCAGTTCCACGTGGTGTTTTATTGCTATTTGTGTCCATACGGTTTGCATTTGTGTTTTTGTAGTTTTCACTAGTCTTTGTTAGTTAGCTTTGTTCATGAATATTCACTGCATTTGCGGGTGTTTCACGCCAGCGTACCTTAGTGTGATGTGCAAGGTGATGCAGATAAATTCCTTTGTCGGAAACTGCTCTATAGTATTCTTATTCACAATAATTTAATCAGAGAGATAAGGATGAACCTCCGAGTCTTTGATTTATTGTGATGGACGAAATTTTTTTATCTAGTATCTAGTGTGTGTGTGAATCGTGTATGTTTGAGTGAGGTTTTCAAATTCGCGCCTAAGATCTGCTGTTGTTTTTTATTTAATATTTATATTAAACTGTGATGACTATTTTTCAGACAAATCCTTCCCCTTTTGTAAGATTATTTTTAAGACATCCCGCCTGAAGTTTCTGAAGCACAAAATCCAGGTCTTATATTTGTATACTTTTGTCTGATTATCTTACTCTTTTTGTTGAGGATTAATTAAACTTATACTTGCTCTGAATTATTTGATTTAATGTTTGTACTTAAATTGTTCCCATTTGCTCATTCCATTTATTCTATTGGATCTTTTTGTTAATATGAACACGTTAGCTATGCTTACCAAGTCAGTGATTAATTCAGTTCTTGTATTGCATTTTCTCAATTTCAATTTAACTGGGTGGAGACCCAAAAAATTTTGTGGCTCTCTAAACTTACAGTAGGCTGCAGAGTTCCACTTTGGCTACCTTTTCCCAGTTTCTGTTTGCAAATAACTTTCCAGATGACCATTCACCCATTACAACCATTTTTTACTGTAGCCAGCCGCAGTGGCACTAGCCCCCATTATACAGGCTACAAATAGCCATTCTCAGTGCACCCTCGTTGCTCTTCAATAGACTCGCGGCAGCCCATGTCACCATAGGCTCTCAAAGATGTATAGGCTGATGAACCTGCGTCCTTCTGCCTAGTGTGAGAGCCTGTGGTTACATGGGCTGCCTCGAGTCTGTTGCAGTGTAACGAGGGTCCACTGAGGATGACTATTTCTAGCCGAAATCTGGATTTGCAGGGGTAATACGGGGTATGGGGTTGCGGTTGACTGCTCCGTGTCTCTCCTTCCTTTATGGTCACTGTGCACAACAGTCTGTGATGTACCATAAGTTCGGTCGTGAAAGGAACCTGTGACCGCTGTAGATATTCCGTTTTACTTGTACTATTTTTATCATTAGACGTGTTTAGTTTTTGTCAAAAAAATAAATAAATAAATAAAATAAAATAAAGCACAAAACAATGTTCTGAAATAGTGCTTCGTTTGTCCACTAGACAGCACCACAAGTTCCTCCAAACATTGTAACACAACACACACATATGTCATACTAAGAGATGTAAATCCACCTGATGATGGAGGTTAAAAGCTTTAAAACGCGTCGTGGAGATAAATAAACAGTGACTGGTAACAGTAAGTAAATTTGTTGTTTCATTCGATGTCAATAAAAGTCGTGGTAGAGACTAACAAAGAAGGTTCGCATATAAAGCTAATATGACAAATTATTTTCAGTTTGGCGAATGTTCTAGGATCTGTATGGCTTCTTCAAAAATCAACTCCGTATGCAGATAATCGCTAGCAGTAAAACAACTGCCGTTTTTTAAATGATTTTGTGGTACCTCAAGCTGACGTTACCTCTATTGGATGTTCGATTGCACAATTTCGGCTTTAGGCATTTATCAAGTATCAAAAACAGAAGCACCATACTTTGAATGTATTACTGTTACTTGTGAATATGACATGATAACAAGTCAACAATGGTATATTATGTCATGTACGTCTTTGCTCCTATGACTGCATATTCCATAACACGCTTTACCAAGGTGGGGGCTACTTTATTTCCATTTGAAAAAAATTAAAACGCAAACCAAAATACTTTAGCTCTTAAATTATACTAACAACATATGCTTTAGAGAGGTGTTGATGTTTAATTAGTGTCCACAAATTAAAAAATCTTTCAACACACTCTTAGCAATACTAGTGCACTTTCAGTAACGTGTACGACTGACTTTATGACAACCACAAAAAAATTAAACAAATGCACATTTCGTTTATTATTGTTGACTTTTACTCTGAAGATACTTTTTAAAGTGGTATTAATGTGTAAGTAAAACCCTGAACCTGAAAGTACTGAAAACGACATTCATTGGGAAAGTGAGATCTGCTAATGAGAATTAAATTTTTAGGTTAAGTTTAACTGAAAAATTTAATACAGTTATGGAATATGTTAGAATTATTTATTAAAAACAAGAAATGTTTTTTTAAAAATGTTAATATGTAGAGTAACTGATTAGATTAAAATATTTTCAAAAAGTGGACATAAAGTTACCTCCCATCCCCAGCCATTGCTATTGCTAGTGTTAATTGTTATGAAGACGATAATTCTTCCCTTCATGTCTTACAGGATGAGATGTGTCCAGCCAGAATGGTTAGCCAGCTCTCGTTTTCTGCAGTTAAAACCTAAGTCTTTTTATTTTATTTTAAATATTTTTTTGCAGGGTACCAGTTTTAAAATAAAATTTCCTCCATGCAGTAAAAGCTATTGCCCAGGAAAAATGGTTATAGATCGGTTTTAAAACTTGCTTTGTTCTTTCAGATATTTTATGTTATTGGACAGATGATAAAAATGTTTGTTGCTGCTTGCTGAACTCATTTATGAATCACCAACAACATTTATGACAGGTAATAAAGGTCATTCTTCCTATAGTGTTATACGTTTGAACATCAACATTCTTCTCAAATTGTGATAGATGATTTATGACGAATTTCATTAGCAAATGTATCAATTACGCTGTTTTTGTTAAAAGGCCTAAGTCTCTGAACAGGTACCTACATGACGACGGCCGCTGAAAGCCACATGTGATTTTTAATGTTCGCTTTTATGGAATCACTATTTTCTGAGTTATGAGTAGCTCCAGAAAAAAATTCCATAACACATTTTTGAGTGGAAACATGCAAAATAAGTCAAGAGGTTGATCAACCTGTTTCCAGGACTAGCAATTACATGAAGAGCAGAAGTATGTGAGTTTTATTGTTTGAGAAATTCAGTAATATGCTTTATCCTGTTCACAATTTCATGAGCATGTACCCCAAAAATATTGAGCAATTACTGACTCTTGTTCTTGCGCTACTTGTTGGTATGACTATTTTTTGTTATACAGAGGACCACTTCCTTTAAAGGGCATCAACACTGTTATTCAGTGTCAATGATTAACAATAGTTATACATCCTTGGGGTCTCACATTTTAATGTACATATGGATTTTTTCCCCTAGAATTTCTATATATACTGTTTAGTTTTGATTATGTAACCATGACAATCGATACCATTCTCTTAAAGTTTTGTAGATCCACCTTTAGATGGGACACTTGTTCTGAAACTTGGTGGTGCTTTCCTTTTCAGAAATAAAAATTTTTTAGAACTGTAGCGATTTTGTCATTGTCAAGTGGAAGGTGATTCACATATATAAGGAGCAAGAGTGGTTGCTACAAAACTGAATTTTTTATTATATTTATCCTCCAATGACGCGTTTCGTCTTATACAATGCATCTCAAGACTGGCTGGCAAAATATGACATTAAACACACAGAGTACGAAGCATACAAATGTCCCATCAGGAAACGCCGTGGGCAACCTTAGAAGTTGTCCAAGTGTTTCCCAAGCAGCACAAATTAAGATAGAAGCCTGTCTCTATATTATGTTGGTTAATATTGAAGTCACCACGCCAGCCTTAAGGTATGTAAGTAGTGTTACTGTGAACAACTGTCGTAGTCCTTGGTGTTTTATCATTTCATTTACCCAATGACGATTTGCTTGTTTAGCAAAAGTTTGAAATACTGTAACAGATCTTCGCCTCTCTTAATAGACTGTAGGTAATTCGCAGGGTACATAAAATGGCTACTATTCATGACGAATATCTCAGTCAGAAAACACTGGATTTCCTATCAAAAACACAAGAAGAATGTGTTCAGAATAAGTTAGAAACGAAATGACACGATGCCAGTCTTACCTCACGAAAGAAATACGAGTAACGTAAAACACGACCGCTCCTGCGCCTGAGATTCCATCACCATCAAACAACGAGCGGTATGCGGGATGCCTTCGCATAGGCGCACTGAAGTCAGAGCACATCATAATACACTCCACATCTCCAAACATGTTTCGGCCTGGAATATCATTGACTTTAGTATAATTTGTAAGGTTTTCATATGTTTTCTGCCAATGTAAATATTTCACCTTTACTGTACAGGTGAATGAGTAATGAACGCGATCCTCGATTCTGTGTTTATCTGTGAATCGCTTGCTCACCTGTAAGTCGTGAAGTGTTGGGGCATTCTCATTTCGGGTGCGAACAGTTGAGTTTTTAGAGAAAGATATTCGGTATTTATGGATCTGAGAGAAATTATCTGAAATACTTTATTATGGAGGTGAAAACTATGTCATTGATGTTGTTGATGAAGAAGATTACAAGGAGGAATTTTTCTCTTAAACAAGTCACCCCATCTTTTTCCTTTCTATGGGAGTGTATTCTGATCATCATTCAATACAACCTGCTACTCAATGAGACTGAGGCTTCCTATGAAATTCAGCTCCCCATCAGTGACAGTAACCTTTCCGAGTAGTTTCGCCGGAAGAAGTACCGTTTCATGGTGCTATCTTGCAGCAGTTCGAGCGCTGCTGTCTTCTTTCAACCGGTGGAGATGTGGTTATCGTCTTTCGCGTTTTGGTTGCCACACAAGAAGAATAAATATTTCGACGTGCTACTGCTCAATGCTGCGAACTCAGTGCCCGCATCTCGTGGTCGTGCGGTAGCGTTCTCGCTTCCCACGCCCGGGTTCCCGGGTTCGATTCCCGGCGGGGTCAGGGATTTTCTCTGCCTCGTGATGGCTGGGTGTTGTGTGTTGTCCTTAGGTTAGTTAGGGGACTGATGACCATGGATGTTAAGTCCCATAGTGCTCAGAGCCATTTGAACCATTTTTTCTTATTTCAGTTCTCAATACAAAGGTCAGTTCGTAATGCAAATGCCGAATTCCGCGTTCTTTATGTCTACTGATACAATCTTGTGTATTGTATTATTGTAGAAGAAGTTTAGAAATGAACCTCTATCACTTACTTGACGATCGTGCCATTTTCCAGGAGCAGGGATATCGCAATCTGTTGACACAATTTCAAAGTAAAAGTAAATATTACACTCAGGAGCCAATTTCAGGAATATTGTTGACAAACCGTTCTCCCATAGATGCTGCTTCATGGTACGGTGTATTGTTATGATGGTACCAATAGTCGTCGTCTCAGAACTGTCCCTCTACTGTACGCAGTACACAATGATATAGAACGTGTTTATAATCTTCCGAAATTCTTCGCTTGAGCACTGCAAAGAGACCATAAAGAATGAAAAACAGTAACACGACTTCCTTATTACTTCACTGTTGGCACTACACATTCTGTCTGGTAACATTCTATAACCATTCGCCAAACCCTAACCCTTCCATCGGACTGAAACAGGGTAGGGCGCGATTCCTGACTCCAGACCACTCGTCTCTAGTCATCCAACGTCCTGTGGCTATTTTCACCACCTCAATCGTCGCTTAGCGTTGACTACAGTACAAGGCGCTGCTCGTCCATTGTATCCCACTCCTTCTAATTCTCTAAGTACAGCCATAGTGCTAGCTGCATTGCTGGTACCAATTTGCAATTCACGAATGATTTCTTCCGCTGTTTCCATGGGACTTTTGACAACCAACTTCTGTAAGGCTCGACTTGCCCTGAGTAACTCTTGCGTAGTTTTGCTTTAGCTGTAATTGTTACTTGGTTTTCCTATTTAACAGTAACTTCACTAACAGTCGACTGGGGAAGCTTTGGCAGTGTGTAGATGTCCATGTGAATCCCTCCCTCAGATGACATCTAATGACTAATCCTCATTCGAGGTCAGTGAACTCTCCTGACGGCCCCTTTATGCTGTTACTGCTTCTTCACTGACAACACAATATTCTCCGCCTTCTTTTATTCTGGCGAGTCAGCCTCCCGCTTCATCTAGTGGTCGTTCTGCATTACGTAGGGCTCTACGAATACTTTTGGTCAGATAATGTGTACTCTCTGTTGTTGAGAGAAATGTCAGTATGACATGGAGTCACAATTTAAAAAAAAAATAAAAAAAACTTCCACAATATTTCTTTGCGTAACGGTATTTTAACTCAGAAAATAAACAACTCGGAAGAGGTGTTGCAGCAGCCACTACAAACCGTTAATAATTACGACCATGCAAAATGACACACCATTAATCAAAAAACTTTGCGTTTGTAAAAATGAATTTCAGAAAAGATAAACAGTAAGATAATCAATGTTAAGAAGCTCGCAAGTTTTCAAACAGTAACTCACAAAAGAGCTGAAAACAATTGGTGTGCCAACACAAGGCTACTCATAAATCGCTTGATCCTTTCAAATCTAAAACAGACACATTAAAACCAGATAGCTACAAATCGTTACGCCAGAAGGTCTTACAAGACCCTTACAACATTGGCAAAAGAACTCTAGTTTGCGCATCTCGTCCCTGTAATTACTGTAGGAATCTAAAGGAAAACATAGAGTTTCAACACCTGGGCCGTCATGAATCGTAGCCTTTTTATGTACCCTGCGAATTACCTACAGTCTATTAAGAGACGCGAAGATCTGTTACAGTATTCCCAACTTTTACTAATCAAGAAAATCATCATGGGGAAAATGAAATGATAAAACACCAAGGACTACCGCCGTTGTTGAGGTACTTACATACCTGAAGACTGGCGTGGTTATTTCAAGAACACAATCCCGGCTTGAAGTATTAACAAGGAATGCTGATACACATACATATGTAAGACAAATTTATCCGTTACTGAAGAAAGGTAAGCGATTTTATGCCCGAAAACCTAAACAAAATTAAGGAAGCATAAATAAGAATTGTGCCGCCTCCAATGACGTAAACCTGCGACAATGATGACAGAGAGAAGCAATGATTCTTCAGCTGTCGTATGAACACCGCTTCGATTGTACGCAAATTCTTCGCTGCAAGTAAACATTGGCATCATGGGATCTTCAACCAAGGCAGCCAAACAGAAAGGTGTTGACTCTGAAGACCAAATACGCAACCAAACAAGCCGAGGGTAGCAACATTTCTTCAGCTGCCGTACGCTCGCCGTCTCCACAGCCAATGATAACACGACTTGTCGGCCCTCTGTGTTCCGTGTGTGATCTCGGTTACTCACGTGAAGGTCAGACTATCACCGAGACCAGGAAAGAACGACGATGCTCTTAAGTCAGCTCGCTGAGCGAATCTGAACCTACAAGCGAGACGCTGAACAACCAGTCGCTTGGTGAAGCCGACCAAAGAAGTTTCGTGAGCGGCAGGAATCGATTCTAACACACGCACGGCTCAGGAACATCTGACGATTTGTAAGATACTGGCGTCTTCATCCCATCCAATATTCACAATAAATGTTTCTTCGTTTCTGTATTTGGCAGTTTTTAATTCGCTTGACGTATTTCAAAACTGGTAAAATAACAAAAAATTTCTGGGAGAATTGCTTTATCATAACGTGGCATCAGGACGAAATACAACAGATAATGGGCAGGAGTTTGCGGTGAGTGCCCGGCGGGATGTCTGTTCAGACAAGATGTGTGATAGAGGCGAGAGTACTGTTAGTGGACACTTTATCAGTTCTGACATATTATGTGGACCCTGTGGTGTGAGTCATCCGCATGCAGAAATTCCAGTCTACGGTAAACAGACAGCTAAGGTATTACTCTGTCGGAGATGGAAAATGTTACAATGTTACAACGATAGCACTCTTTTTTCAGGACTCCAGAAATATGGAAATCTCATGGGGGAGTGCTCAGGACTGTATGGAGAATGTGTAAGAGCTTCCCAGGGAAACTTCAGCAGAGTATTCGAAACAAACATGGCAACGTGTGAGAGGGACTTACACGTCCTCCGATTTAGGAAATTCAGGAATGTTTCGTCACTACTTTCCCATCATTTTACTTCGTATTCGAAAATCTGTTGTTGCTGAAGCAGGATTTACTTAAAGCATGAAACTATACAGCCGAAGATCGCCAGAGTACCGGAAAACATTTTATACACCGTCGGAGAAAAACTCGCAAGAAATAAAAATGTAGAATAATGAAATTTCCGGAATACATTTGCCTAAGTAAGATATTTAATTGATTAGCGCTGCACGACCACAGGCTGCACTTGGTCGGTCAATACTGGGACGGTTAATGCAGGTTATGGATAACGCTGGGTGGTGGCCCCTGCTCGACTGGAGACAAGTATGGTGATCGATCAGGCCAAGGCAACATGTAGATACTCCGTAGAGCATGTTGGACTACAACAGCGGTATGTGTGCGAGCATTATCCTGTTGGATAACATTTCCTAGAATGCTGTTCATGCATCGCTGCACAACAGGCCGAATCATCAATCTGACGTACCAATTTGTGGTCAGATTGAGTGGGGTAACCACGAGAGTGCTCCTGCTGACATACGGATTCGCACTGAACACCATAACTATAGGTGTAGGTCCAGTGTTTCTAGCATGTATAGAGGTTGGCTGCAGGCCCTCGACTGGCCACCTTCCATCCACCACATGGTCATCAGTTGCCCCGAAGGAGAACCAGCTGTCATCAGAAAACAAAACATTCCTCTACCCTCCCCTCCAATAAACCCTTGCGCGACACCACTGATGTCACTAGTAAAGGTAGTTAGGGGTCGGTGGAATGAGCCCTACAGGGCGTCTTGCTCGGAACCGTCCTTGAAGAAACCGCTTGGTTGTGATGCCAAGTGATGCTCATATTCCTGCTGGAGATGCAGTACGATGCGCACGGATATACGCAAGAAACGACGGTCTCCTCTTTCGGTAGTGCCATGACTGAGCATGAATTATTTGTGACCGTACTTTCTTGTTACCACCGCTGCCAGGAATCGTATACAGAGGGTTCATTCCTGCCAGGTCTTTGCGAAATATCGCTGAAGGAACATGCAGCTTCTCGTAGCCCGATTAGACGACCTCGGTCAAGGTCGTGGGTGTTGTGATGACATCTTTGTTGCCTTAAAGGCATCTTGACTAACATGAAAGTAGCACTCCAATATCAAAGGTAACCAACGCTCAAGACCATTACAGGGTGTGCTTAAAGCAAATCTGATATGCATGCTGTTAGTGGCGCTACTACAACCACTCTTATGCAGCTGGCATAAGAATAGATTTCAGATGTAGAAACGCGCCTACCAACTTTTGTTTACATCGCGTCTCCTTAGTGTTGCGACTTTTTTTTTCGTAAGTGTATTTTCTGTGTGAACTCACAAACTTCGAGTTGGCTATTGTTCAGATCGTCTGTATTGTAACTCTGCCGTTCTTTTACACATATATTCCATGATGGGTTTTGTTGTTGACGGTATCGACTCATTCACAAGAGGCTGTAACATTCTTACAGTTAATAATACTTACCTGGATAGTACCTCCTTAAGCATTGTGCAGAAAGTTGCACAGTCTTCAACAAGTTTCATTTTCAGTAGGTTTCCGCGAGACCGAACAAACTGAGAGATGAACGCACAGGATTCGAGCCGAACTTGAAAGATTTCCTTGTGACACACACTCCCTTATCTGTACAGGCGTTCGACGTAACATTTCAGAACATTTTTCTGTAATATGCTGTTTAGTCGTGCACTCTTTCACATTATTTAGCGTTTTATTTGTTCTTTAATTATTTTATTTGTGAACTGTCTAATCAGTATTCTCTGAACTAAGGGCTGACTTGTTTCACACTGGTAGCTTTGGCTCGCGTGGTCTCACAGAACTTCATAAATCAATCAATAAATAAATTTATTCATCACTGAGCGTTACAAAGAAATGCAAAGAGTTGTATGACAAATCTGGCTGGAAGATCCTAGAGGGTTGTTCAGAAACTTAGTGGAATGGACACGTTTTTTTGCTCATATCGGAGCTCTTCGCAATTTGTTGGTATTGTGAAGTTGATGCTACTTTCTGACGCAGATAACTGAGTGTTGAGTGCAGCGCGTGTTGTTGATGGGGAGGTTGAAGGCATGAGTCGGTGAATAGCCTACTCAGTAGTGTCAGGGGAGCCGCCAAGCCTAACGCCACAATACTATGGACGGAGGTCTATAAAAGGTGTCACATATTGTCACTCAATGAGGCAATGACATTGCGAATTTAACACAATCCATTAAATATAAGCTGTATCGCTTGTCAGATGAAAACGGCTACTTCCATATCGAGCGCCACCTGTGTTCTAGTTTCGGCATATGGGACAGCTGGTATCCTATTCCACGAAATTTCGGACGAACTGCGAGATGTCGGTAACTTGCTGCTACGATATTTTGGCGTGGAGTCTTTTGGCCATCTTAAGGCGTGTATTGGCGAAAGTAAACTATGCTCCCATATTCCAGACCTACCGGCGCATGCACGGCGTACCGGAACATTGCTGTGCAAGCGTTACTTGTGCGAATGCACTTCGATTATAGCACAATGCGCAGCTCTGAGCGTCCTCTCTGAGTTCGTTTTATCGATATCAAATCGATTATGATGGAGTTTGAATATTCCCTTTATAAGATTATACGGACTCGCATTGAATCTTTAAAGCATCTGCCTTGTGCATCTTTAAGTCATCCATGACCAATCACAGGAGCATGGAGATTTTGCTGGAGGAGGAAAGACGACTTTAAACATATGTTTTTGTAGCTCTCTGTTTTCGCGGGAACATATCCAGTATATGGCAGGTAAGCCTGTCGTCCTGAAGACTTCATCCTTGTATTGTTGTTCATGCGCTTTAGTGTATCTGTTGGGACGAGTACCCATTTTATAGTAACTCGATTTCGAAGTGTTCTAGCAGGTTATTGGCATCTGAGATGGTGTGGGCTAGGTGAGTGAAGATATTGAGAACGCCCACTGCCTGAGCCGGATGGCGGCAACGTAGCCTGTGAACAAAGATACACGGAATGTCCGAGTCTGCCATCGCTTCAACATTGAAAAATGGGAAACTTACTTCAACTTCTCCATAGTATAAGTTATGTTATCGTTTGGAATTAAAATGTTGAAGGAATCACGAGTTCAGATCATAAATGTAGTGTCAACGTAGCGCCAAAATGCTGTCGGCTTTTTAACTACTGAGTCGAGGCTCTCTACTCCCCTAAATATTCCATAGAAATATTGACCATCAGGCGAATCAAGCGAATCCTCATGATGGTGGGTGAGATGTGGCGAGTCTACCAAACATACTTCTGCAAAGAGGGAAACAACATAAAAAATTAACACTAAACAGGTATTTTTCCAGATTAAGTGACTTAAATCTGCAGATAAAATCAGTAGCATTACATGTATGGTGGTAGACGCTTGGCTACATTACATTTAAGTAGATACGCCAGGTACTTGGCTAAATCATTGATAGCTGCTCCAGTATTCCGAGATATTAAAGTCCGCTGCACAATGTTATGTTGTGACATGCTGGAACATGCTATTCAGCTGTTTCAATACAAATATTTACTGTAGTGTATGTATAACGACACTTCCCACACACCACATGAGGGCGAGCCATTTGCGGAGCAGAAACACAGTATTCCGCTTACATAAAAACAACAGCTTCATTGACAGTATACACAGAAACGAATCACTAGTGCGGCCAACATAGTATCTGGATTACCACCATTGGACTCATTAACGTACTTTCCTCGTGGCATCAACACTTTAAAGTACCTTCATCCGTTTTCTGTACTATAGTGTCCAGTTCTTCTCTTATCATTATGAGGGCCGCCTCTCCATAAATATATATTACTTCGCATTTGTGCGCAATTCTTCAGCATTCGGTAGGGGTCTTGAAGATTTTGCTCCGCTACAAATGTCACACGAGAGCGAATGCCCTCTTCGAGGGAGAAAGACTCCAATTTTTTATGTACACCGCCACGAAATCCTCTCCTGTGGCAATCTTTTCATCTCAGAGCAGCAATTGCAACCTACTTCCTCAGTTATTTGCTCGATGTATTCCAACCTCTGTCTTCCCCTACAGTTTTTACCCTATGTAGCTCCCACTATTGCCATGCAAGTTATTCCCTGACGTCTTAACAGACGTGCTATCATCATGCCCTTTTTCTTGTCAGTGTTTTCCGTGTATTTCTTTCCTCGCAGATTCTCCGGACAACCTTCTCATTCATTACCTTACAGTCCGCTTAATTTTCAACAATCTTCTGTAGCACCACGTCTCAAATGATTCGATTCCCTTCTGTTCCAGTTTTCCCACAGTCCCTGTTTCACTACAACACAATGCTGTGTCCCAAATGCACAATCTCAGAAATTTCTTCCTCAAATTAAATCTTTGTTTAATACCAGTGGACTTCTGGTGACCAGGAATGCTCACTTTGTCTGTGCTTGTCTGCTTTTTATGTCCTACAGAATTCACCATCAGGGTTATTTTGCTTCCACATCGCTTCCCGCGCCCGGGTTCCCGGGTTCGATTCCCGGCGGGGTCAGAGACTTTCTCTGCCTCGTGATGACTGGGTGTTGTGTGATGTCCTTAGGTTAGTTAGGTTTAAGTAGTTCTAAGTTCTAGGGGACTGATGACCATAGATATTAAGTCCCATAGTGCTCAGAGCCATTTGAACCATTTTTGCCTCCACAGTAGCAGAATTCCTGCACTTCCTCTACTTCGTGGTCACCAGTTTTGATGTTAAGTTTCTCATTATTCTCATTTTTGCTACTTATCACAACTTTTGTCTTCTTCCATTTTACTCTCAGTCATAGACTGTTTATTCCATTCATCAGATCTTGCAGATCTCCTTCACTTTCACAGCGGTTAGGAATAGCTTCAACGCATGCTTTCACTGATATTCCGTTCAGCTTGAACTTTAATCCAGATCTTGAAAGTTTCTTTTATTTTCGTCATTGCTTCCTCGACATGGAGATTCAACAGCATGGACGAAAGAATACATCCCTTTCTAATTCCATTTCCAATCCTAGCATTTCATTCTTGGTCTTACAGTCCTATTGTTCCCTCTTGGTTCTTGTAACCTGTCTATTACCCGTCCTTCCCTATAGCTTATCCTACTCTCCTTAGAATTTTGAACAACTTGCACGGTTTTACATTGTCGAACACTTTTTCCAAGTCTACAAATCCCATGAACGTGTATTGATTTTGCTTCAGTCTTGCTTCCATTATCAACCTAAACGTGTCAGAACTACCTCTCTTGTGCTTTTACCTTTCCGAAAAGCAAATCTGTTGGTCATCTAACCGAACCTAAATTTTCTTTTCCATTCGTATGTATATTATCCCTGTTAGCAACTTGGATAAATGAGCTGTTAAGCTGATTGTGCGATAATTACCACACTTGTCGGTTCTTGCAATCTTCGAAATTGGGTGAATGATGTTTTTCTCGAAGTTAGATGGTATGTCTCCAGATCATACATTCTACACACCAAAATGAATAATGGTTTTGTTGCCGTTGTTTCCAATGATTTTAGAAATTCCGAATAAATGTTATATATCCCTTCTGCTTCCTACATCTTAAGCCGTTCAAAGCACTTTTAAGTTCTGATTCTACTAGTCTTCCATGTCAACTCCTGATGCTTCATCTATCCCGTCATCAAACAAGTCGTCCTCCTTACAGAAGCCTTCACTGTTCCATCTATCCCCTCTGTCCTCTGCCATTTTCAGTGGAATTTACATTACATTATTAATGTTACTGTCCTTGCTTTTGAGTTCATCGAAGGTTGTTTTGAGTTTTCTCTATCTTGTGTCAGTTCTTCCGACAGTCATTTTGCTTTTGATTTCTACAGACGCCTTCACTGTTCCATCTATCCCCTCTGTCCTCTGCATTTAACAGTGGAATTAACATTGCATTATTAATGTTACTGTCCTTGCTTTTGAGTTCATCGAAGGTTGTTTTGAAATTTCTCTATCTTGTGTCAGTTCTTCCGACAGTCATTTTGCTTTTGATTTCTTCACATTTTTCATGCAGCCATTTCGCCTTAGCTTCCCTGCACTTCCTGTTTATTTCACTCTAAAGTGACTTTCAATTCTGTATTCCACTAATCTCCTTGACAATTCTTTTTAATTTCTTCGTTCACCAGATGTTGTACTTCTTCTGTTACCCATGATTTTTTTTTTGTTGCAATTATCTCTCTTGTACCCACGCTTCCTTTCCAACTTACATGATTTCCCTTTTTAGAGATGCCCATTTAACTGAAGTGCCTACTGAGCCATTCATTATGTCAGTATCTATAGTCTCAAACAACTGAAAGCGTATCTCTTCATTTCTTAGTACGTTATTATTCCATTTCCTGGCTCACTGGTGCTTCCTTACTCTTCATCACAACTAAATTCCGATCTGACCCTACATCTGGTTATGTCTTACAATTCAGTATCTGATTTCGAAATCTCTGCCTGATCATGGTGTAATCCGACTGGAATCTTCCCCTGTCTCCCAGCCTTATCCAAGTATCCCTCCACCTCTTGTGATTCTTGAACAGAATATTCGCTATTGCTAGCTCTAACGTATTGCGGAACTTAGTCACTCTACTCTCTCATTCCCACTCTTTTTTTGATTTATCAGTCTTCTGACTGGTTTTATGTGACCCGCCACGAATTCCTCTCCTGTGCCAACCTCTTCATCTCAGAGTAGCTCTTACGACCTATGTTCTCAATTACTTGCTGGATGTAATCCAATCCCTGCCTTCCTCTACAGTTTTAGCCCTCTACAGCTCCCTCAAGTACCATGGAAGTCATTCCCTGTTGTCTTAACGTCCTATCATCCTGTCCCTTCTCCTGGTCAGTGTTTTCCACGTCTTTCTTTTCAATTTTCAACGTTTGTCTGTAGTACCATATCTCAAATGCTTCGATTCTCTTCTGTTCTGTTGTTTCCCACAGTCCATGTTTCACTATCATACAATGTTGTGCTCCTAACGTATATTCTCAAAAATTTATTCCACAAATTAAGGCTTGTGTTTGATACTAGTAGACTTGTCTTCACCAGAAATGCCTGCTTTCCAAGTGCTAGAATGGGTTTGATGTCCTGCTTGCTCTGTCCATCATCGGTTATTTTGCTGCCTAGGTAGCAGAATTCCTCAACTTCATCTAAGTTCTTCGCTGTTATCATTTCTGCCACTTCTCATTACATTCATCTTTCTTCGATGTACTCTCATTCCATATTCTGTACTCATTAGACTGTTCATTCCATTCAGGAGATCATGTAATTCTTCTTCATTTCACTCAGGATAGCAATGTCATCAGCGAATCGTATCACTGATATCCTTTCACCTTGAATTTTGATCCCACTCATCAGGCTTTCTTTAGTTTCCATAATTGTTTCTTCAGTGTACAGATTGAACAGTAGAGGCGAAAGACTACATCCCTGTCTTACACCCTTTTTAAACAGAGCACTACGATCTTGGTCGTCCACTCTTATTATTCCCTAGTATCTCTTGTACATGTTGTATATTATCGGATTTTCCCTGTAGCTTACCCTTATTTTTCTCATAATTCGAACATCTTGCACCATTTTACACTATCGAACTGTTTCTCCAGGCCCACAAAACCTATGAATGTGTCCTGCTTTTTCTTTAGTCCTGCTTCCATAATCAACCGCAATTCAGAATCTCTGGTGCCTTTACCTTTCCTAAAGCGAAACCGATAGCATCTAACACATCCTCAAGTTTCTTTCCCATTCTTCTTTATATTATTCTTGTCAGCAAATTAGATGCAGGAGCTGTTAAGCTGATCCTCCGATAAATCTCGCTTTTTTGAGCTCTTGCAGTCTTCAGAATTGTGTGAATGATATTTTCCCGAGTCAGATGGTATGTCGCCAGACGCATACAACACAAACCAACGTGAATAGTCGTTTTGTTGACACTTTCCCCCCTTTCCCCCAATGATTTTAGAAACTCCGATGGAATGCTATCTATCACTTCTGCCTTATTTGATCTTAATTCCTCCAAAGCTTTCTTAAATTTTCATTCTAATACTAGATTCCCTAACTCTTCTAAATGGACCCCTGTTCCTTCTTCTGCCATATAATCTTTCCCTCTACCTGCTCTCTGCACTGCATTTAAGACTGGTATTTCCGTTGCACTCTTAATGCAATCACACTTACTTTTTAATTAACTGAATGTTGTTTTGACTTTCCTATATACTGAGTCAGTCCTTCCGACAATCATTTCTTTCTCGATATATTCACATTTTTCATGCAGCCATTTCGTCTTAGCTTCCCCGCATTTCCTATTTATTTGATTCCTCAGCGACTTGTATTTCTGTATTCCTGATTTCCCTTGGACTTTATTTACTACCTTCTTCCATTGACAAACTTAAGTATTTCTTCTGTTACCCGTGGTTACTTAGCAGTTACCTTTTTTGTACCTATTTTTTTTCTTTCCAGTTTCTGTGATTGCCCTGTTGAGAGATGTCCATTCCTCTTCAACTGTACTGCCTACTGAGGTGTTCCTTATTGCTGCATCTACATCCTTAGTGAACTTCAAGTGTATTTCGTCATTCCTTATTACTTATGTATCCCTATTCTTTGCGTATTGATTCTTCTTGACTAACCTCTTAAACTTCAGCCTCTCTTCATCACTACTACATCGTGATCTGGGTCTACATCTGCTCCTTGGTACGCCTTACAGTCCAATATCTGATTTCGGAATCTTTGTCTGACCATAATGTAATCTATCTGAAATTTTCCCTTATCACCCGGCCTTTTCCAAATATACGTTCTCCTCTCGTCATTCTTGAACAAATTATTCCCTGTTACTAGCTAAAATTTACTACAGAAAATTAGTCTTTGTCCTCTCTCATTCCTTGTCCCAAGCTCTTATTCTCCAGTAACCTTTTATTCTACTCATTCCCCTACAACTGTATTCCAGTCCCCCACGACCATTAGACTTTTATCTCCATTTGTATAATATATTACCCTTTCAATATCCTCTTATACTTTCTCTATCTTTTCATCTTCAGTTTGCACCGTCGACATGCATACCTGATCTATCGTTGTCGGTGTTTGTTTGTTGTTGATTCTGATAAGAACAATCCTCTCTGCCCTACCTTCTTATTCATAACTAATCCTACTCCTGTCATAACATTTTCTGCTGCTGTTGATATCACCCTATACTCATCTGACCATATCCTCATCTTCATTTCGTTTTACTGATCCTACTGGATCTATATTGAGCCTTTGCATTTCCCTTCTCAAATTTACGACTACCCTACCACGTTCAAGCTTCTCACATTGCACGTCCCGACTCGTAGAGTGCTATCACTTCTTTGATTACTCAATCTTTTTCTCACAGTAATCTCCCCCAAGACAGTCCCTTCTCGGAGATCCGAAAGGGGAACTATTACGGAATCTTTTGGCAATGGAGAGCTCATAATGACACTTTTTCATTTACAGGCCACTTGTCCTGTGGACACACGTTATTTTTCTTTAATGCAGAGGTTTAATGGTTCAAATGGCTCGGAGCACTATGGGACTTAAAATCTGAGGTCATCAGTCCCCTAGAACTTAGAACTACTTAAACCTAACTAACCTAAGGACATCACACACATCCATGCCTGAGGCAGGATTCGAACCTGCGACCGCAGCAGTAGCGCGGTTGTTGACTGAAGCGCCTAGAACCGCTCGGCCACCGCGGCCGACTGAAGTGGATTCCATTGCCTTTTGCATACTCATGCATTTGATCATAGTTGATTTTTCCGCTTTTAGGGGCAGTTTCCCACTCCAAGGACAAGAGAGGGCCATTAACCTCTGTCCGCTCCTCTGCACTCTTTGACAAGGCCGATGGAAGAATGAGCCTTCGGTAGCCAATGTTCATTATTAATGAAAATTTAAGCGGTGGCGGGCATTGAACCTGGGACCAATAACGTTTTGATTACTGCCCCTAGACCATCGTGCAAGTCCACTACCAAGCCTAGATTCTACCGTACCCCTTTCTCTTACTTCTTCCCTTACGACCGAATTCCAGTTCCTCATGACTATTAGATTTAGATGTCCCTTGAGGTACTGAATTATCTGTTCAGTAGCCTCATATGCTTTCTCAGACTCTTCATCTACTCCTTGCGACTCCGACATGTATACCTGAACTGTTGCTGTGGGGGTTGGCGTGCTGTCGATCCCGATGAGAACACTCCTACCACCGATCTGTTCACAGTAGCTCACTCTCTTCCCAAACTTCCTATTTGTAACGAATACTACTACCGTGATACCATTTTCTGCTACTGCAAATATTACCCTATACCTGTGTGATCAGAAACGCTTGTGTTTTTTCCATTTACTTCACTGATTCCCACTATGACCTCCACTATGTCTTGATTGAGTCTCTACAACTCCCTTTTTAGATTTCCTATCATTCCGACAACGTTTATAATCTGACATGATCATTAGTCAAAAACGTACCTCTTACAGAAGTAGTGGCGATCAAACAGGTGTAAGAGTAAATCATACACCTCATGTCAGCACGAAAAGAGGCGCGTCATACGTAGATTTCCGAGTCAAACTGATACTGGAATTTACAGTAATGGGTGTCATTTGTATGATTTTATTGAACAGTTATTACAAAATCAAGGCACGTTACTTAAATTTCTTTTGTATTTTAATGAGAAAGCTGTTTTAAAATAATGTTGAACAATAAAACAATGTTGACATCCACCTCCAGAGAAAACAACTGCGGAAACCAAGGATATTTACGGAATTTTTTAGATTGGGGAATCGGGAAATGAACTTTCAGTGTGGTTTGTTTACATGCCAGAAATAAAAATTATATTGATTCACCATTACTCATTTTTTATTCGAGCTAGAAACAAATGCATGGTATTAGGAGCAGTCAGTTGCCCCAAAGGGAGCATGAAATGCTTCCACTCAAAAGTAACCACCACACGCGACATGACATTTATCCCACTGGGAGATGAGGCGATCAAATCCTGTTTCGTAGATCGCGCCCGGCTGTGTGCGCCGCCATATTGGCGGCTGACCTTGAACGAGCTTCGCTCGGCCGCCGCTAGAGCGCGGCGGATCGCCCTCTAGTTTTAACTAAGGGCAATCTGCAGAATTGCTCGACTTCGGGCGCCGCCATTGCGGTTTCTGAGCGCGCTACTTCCTGCCGTGCCCATCTTATCAGTGACGTACATCCGCTATGCAGGCAGCAGCACGCTCATTTCACTCGAGGCAGCACGTACGTATTTCTTCAGATGGCCAAATACGTGAAAACCGCATGGAAAATATCCGGGCTGTACGAAGGGCGTTTCAGCATTCTTTCGACTGGCCAATTGGGGCGGGTGTTATCGTGCGATAGGATGACGGCATCCGATAGCATTCCTGCGCGATTTGGCTTTATGCTGTGTCTCTTTTCTTGCAAAGTGTCTTTGTAGCGCTTCGCATTTATTGCGGGTTCATGCCAGAGGAACTCGAAGAACAGAGCGCCTCTGCAGTCGAAGAGGAGGGTTAGTATGACCTTACTGGAACTTGTGTGAACAGCTATGGATTTCTTTGTCGGGGGAGGTGTGTGATGTTTCCACTGTCGGATTTGCCGTTTGCGCTAGGACTGTCGGAATGTTGTCGAACGGAATCATCCCGTTGCACGATAACGCATGTCCCAGCATTGCCAACTGGACGAGTGTTATGATACACCAACCTGGGTAGGGACACACTGTAGCATCCTCCGAACAACAGGGATCTTGGACCGCGTCGCTTTCACATCTTTGGTTACCTGAAAAATGAAAGGCGTGGAGATCAGTTTCAGTTGGACGAGAAAGTGCGAGGTTGAGTGCGGTTGCGGATGCGTCAGCAGCCCATCGTGTTCTATCAAACATGAACTGATTGCCATGTCTCCAAGGTGGATAAATATCTCAAAGCATGTAGAGATTACATTTAAATGGACTTATTTCATGGTGCTGTTTCGCGGGTGTTACGTTTTTATTTGACTGCCCCTTAAAAGTACCGTTAAAAACAAATGAAAGCAAGAATTGTCAAGCTACAGTACCTTCAATCGAAACCTAGCAGTTTCAATTGCACCCGGAGTCGCAAGTAGATCTTCTTCTCTGCGAGATTGAAAGGATAGTTGACAATACAGTAAGTGCTCCATAACCACAGTTGGTGGTATCGACAGGGAATTGGAATTTCTGCAGCTTAGTCATAGATGTTCCAACTCCAGAAGGATGACGAACGAGTGACCGGTCGATCCAGTTCTGTTCGTACCCAGGTGGGAGGGTTTCCGTAGAGGGAGACCAGGCACAGCTATTCCGCAGTCGAGAAATACGCAAATATTTTCTTGCTTTAGCTGCCGTTATTTGCAAGACGGAAGTGGTATTGAGGAAACTTCTTCTAGACCTCAACCTTGTAACAGGCGGAACATGCCCTTATAAAGGATAGCAGTCCCACTGAGCCTGATTTGTTCTCTCCACGTCTGCAGCTACTTAACGACTAATTTCTGGCGGCGCTATGCCAGCGAGCTGGTAAAACTTTATAACAGGCGTTGATTTCGAACAGCCTGTAATATGCCTATGCATTTCGTTTAGCACATTTCGTTTAGCGCCTTGTCAACTATGTCCTTCTGCTTAGAGTTGTATCACATGGGCAGACATCTTGTGCAGCACCGTAATATGCTGCTGGTGCTATCGCTCTCAGGGCTTGCGTCAGAAGCGCCACGTGCTACCAGTGATCTTGCGAAGGATATTATTTTTGGTTTCCACCTTCTGTCTCGTATTCTCACAATGTTTCCTTGGTAGGAGTACGATCCATAGTGACTCTCACGTATTTTGGATGTGTCGTGTTTACTAATTGTATTCTTTGCCATATGCTGCTACGTTTTCGACGTGGCCGCAGCCTGGTCTAAACGTAACGTTTTGATCCAACCTTGCATGATCGTGCAAGACTGACTACAAGACTGACGCAAATCGCGCAGCTAGGCTATTCAAACGTTCACTCAGTCTTTTGTTCAGTCTTCGCTCTGTCGTTCCGAAATCGTCATCGAGGAAGAAATGTTTTCAGTGATGACAGCTGCAATATGTGCTCATGAACCGAATAAGAAAGTAAAGTCAGCATGTCGTTTACGATGGTCCCGCAATTGGTTACTGAACAGAAAGATATTCTCCCACCTAAATCTTATCTGAGAACTACTTCAGAAACCTGAAGGTTGGCGCATTTACGTACGTATTGACGTAAAAACTTACTGTGAACTGTTTATGCTTGTAACCCCAGAAATTGAAGAAGAAGATGATGGCAGCTGTCAGCCCCCCCGAGAGACTCACCGCAACGTTAACGTTTTTAGCAAGTGGCTGGAGATACAAGAACCTTGAATTTAAAACTTTTTGAGCCTCATCATACTAGAAACTGTGACCGTGTGGGTGCTATTCTGTCATTCTGCGCAACGGATTAATCTGAGATGTACGCTTTACCCTATGGCTCCTGCAAGATGCAATTTCCACCCCCACACTACTACAGAAGTCAGACACACGCTCCTAACGTTCTAAAGAGAAATGCCTGAATAACTTTGAGCAATAAATATCTTCTGGAGTCGTCCGATGTAAGGAAATGACACAAAAATTCACAAAATTTCTTACGTAACTAGTGGGATACCTGGGTACTGGAATAGTGCTAGTTAGTGTAAGAAAAACATGAAACTACCGAAAATTATTATTTATTTTGCAAAAATTCTGAGAAATCACAACGGCACTTTTAGTTATGAACTGAACAAGTTACTTCCAGGTTCTTTTCGGAATGTGAAGTTACCTCTTAAGGATAGGATTCGCTAATGAAATTTCTATACGAAGTTTAAGATTGTTATTGACTTGGCAGAATGGCTGAGAGCCGCGCCTACTCAACTTGAATAATTATCCGTTAGAATGTTGCTAGGTATGCTCGAGGCTGTCGCATGTGAAATGCAGTGAAGTGTACTGTTGTGGAGGAAATATGGGGCTCGCAAGAGCTGTAGCACATAATACCGTAAGCTGCAATGACTCCTGTCTGCGCCGCTCGCTGCTGACAAATAAGATACCTCTCGTTCTATCTGGATAGAGCTTCGCCAATCAAACTCTCCCTACGCCTTGATGAAGTCAAGGACTCCTATTCGCCCCTAGTCTAACTATTGGCGTGGTACACCGGTCAGATAACCAGTCCACCGTGGTGCCACTCGAAAATTCGTTCGCAGGCGTTCAACTATAACTCTGTCCGTTCACACCACACAATAAGTGTGGTGGTCAACACAGTGAACAACGCTTAATCACAAGGACTCAATATAGAGTTGCACTCTGATTCGCTCTCGGCAGAGGTGCTCTCCCACTGTAGTACTAAGGAGAGATTTGTTCCTCGCTCTTTGAGTACACGTACGAGCGCACACGCTCTCGTTACGTGTTCTCGCTCCAAGAGCGACAACAGAACGGCCCCTCTCCACACCAGACATGAAGGGGTATGTCTTTCCGTCTCTTCCATTTCTCCTTCAGCTCAAGGCGTCAGGAATATCGTCTGCCAATCAGCATTGCTCTTCTAAAACGGGAGAATGGCGTTTCGTTTAAGGCGACCAATCTGGAAATCTGTAGGATCGGCGTTTGGCGTTTGCTGTCTCCCTATGAAAACCTCTGAAACTGCATGCTATGTTTGTATAGAACGCGTAGGCTGGGCGCTCCCAGCCGAACACAGGGTCGTTCTGCCTTTCACTCGGGCAAACGCTGTCTGCTCTACGAGCGGTCGCCGGCTGACGTAGATAGGTTGAATCATCCTCTGAAGGGACCGGCCTCCTGGCGTGCGGTTTGCTCTCCCAAACTAAAAGCCCCTGCGACCGTGGTGTCTTGAATGTGCGTGTGTATCTCAGCCTCGAGTATTTAAATCTCGGGGCACACTTGCGATTTACTAGTTATTTGCATATCGTTTACATGAATTCATACAACATTGACTTTATCTTATCGAATTTGGGTTCGGATGAAGCGTCTTGATCTGCGGAATATGATTGTGAGGGCGGAATATGTAATCAGTGAAGGTCGGGAAACCATGACATCTTACAAAACCTGTGAAGGTATATACAATGTTCTGAAAAAGGAATATGTACACATGTTTCGCGTTTTAAAAGAAAAGCTTTTAATAAAAATAAACGGAGATTGTACAAAAAAATTTCATAACAACACTTTAAGATTTTAAATAAAATATTAAGTGAACATTAACTGCTTCAAATATTAAGACTTGTAGAAATAAGTAATAAGATACGTAGAAAATATTTAGTGGGTATTTTAGGATATACATAATTCTAGATATCATTCCCAAGATTAGCTAAGTTCTTAGATATTCCTGGTAAGCTCGAGGCATTATCTACATTTATTAAATTTGTGTTTGAAGTAGTAATAGGCTGAACTGGATCACTGGGTTGTGGATAATCCATCGTGCTACTGGGAAAATATGCCTCATAATTGTAAGGAAAGCTGAGGTGAATTAAACTTAGGTGGAAGGACCGGCACAGTTAACAACTGCAAAATCTCTTGCAAATGCTTCCAGTTCAACTTCAAACATTACATTATTAACGAGGTAAAGCGCAAATAATTTGGTTCCCTTTAACTACATCAGATCATGTAATTCATGCCCCGTATTTTTCTTGTAAGCATCAGATCCATCATCAGGACTAAAAGTTTTCAGTTTGTCTCCACGTAGTGTAAGTACTGAGACGTGGGGCCATTGAATTAGTAGCCTGTTCTGTCTGGCGCCACTGGCTAAGGTGGAGTATCGACTATCCCTCTTGCGGTTCCATTGCCAATATCTATGAGGAATAGTTGGTATCTGTGGGTTATGTCCTTAGAAAGTCTTGCCGATACATATACGGGGTTCGCTGGCCCGAGAGGGAGGCACGATGTTTGGGGACTGGCGGTAGCGCTGACACAAGACGTGTTCACGAGGTCCTAGCGCCCGAAGCCACGAGCTGCACAAGGAGGGCCTGCGCAGAGCGAAGATACCGGAGTACTTCACTGGGGTCAACCTCGACTACAAGCAGCAGGCCGACATACCGTCGGCTGGTTGGCAACATTCGTGTTGGACGACCGCTCGTGGCCTGGCTGCCCTTTTCTACCATCGGCACCACTCAGCAACCGCTGCGACGCGCCGTGGATCCATGGACCTGCTTGCTGATAAAGGGGAGTAATATTCTGTAATCCTCGTGGTGATTTGTTTCATTGCCTACCAGCCCTCATTATTTTCAGGTTTGTACCCGACCTCAGAATTTTGCTCGGTCAGCTCTTTGGTAGGAATATAGGCAGTAGTATATTACTAAGAGACTATTTGTCGCTTGAATCTTTGTCCTGATATTATATTGCCTTTCCTTTCTGGTTTGTACCCGATCATTTATGTGGTAATTAACCAGCTCTTGGTCGTAAATACAGCCGGAAAGGTTGTACCAAGGCACACGTTTTCATTAAACAAAAGAGGGGCCTTGTGGTTAGCTTCAGCTGGTAACCGGTTCAGCTCCTTGACTCTAATTGCATTTCTGAGTCATTAGTTATAATCTGAACTACCTGTTGTACTAATCTGTTTGTTACTGTGTTTGAAAGACCGGGTCATTACTGGGGTATTTTAGCTGATCTTGTGGTTCCACCGAGTGAGTTCCCTTGTAATAAGCGCACAAGTAACGTTTTAAGACATTATTTCAGAGCGGTCTTAATAACTGACAATCAGTTTTATTTTGAAAATATTAACAGACAACAGTCACCACGGCTTTAGGCAACATTAAATTGTCAGAAGGGACGGGTGGGGATCCAGTCGCACCTTGGTTACCGATTGAAATTAAGGGGTTGACTGCTTTGAAGTAACCCTTATCATTGTCATATTGTTTGCTAATCTGTTTGAGCTTTAAGCACAGGTGCGCATCTTAACCCCTAACCTTTCGACATACAGCTTTCAAATTAAAAGTTTAGCCTCAGTTCTAATTGAATCACTCTAGTCATCAATGGTGCTTATATAGTTTTCATGTGCTGCAGAAGGGCATTTAATAAGACAGTCTGTGTCCAGCGCGGTAGTAAACACCGCTGTTTCACCGGATAAAGGGCGGGTTGAAGGACAGGCGGTCTTGTAATCAATCTAATATTGTTTGCTGCTTCGCAATGCTCCACTTCAGATTTCTTTTTCAAAGATTAAAAGCTTATTCAGCTTAAGATTTAAGGTTAAAAAAATTCTGAAAATTGTTCATTTTGTTAAAGAAAATTTTATGGTTAAATGCTTCAATTATTTGTAAAACACAGTTTATATATTGTTTAATAAACAGGTTGTGTCAAAAGAAAGTTATATTAGTGGGTCCTCCTTCCACGTTTTCCATTAGTGCCAGTAAGTTCCATGTATCAAGTACTCCTGTAGATATATCATTGCTTTTAAACTGGTTTCTCTTCCGTTTGGTCGAAAACTTGTAATTTTTATTGCAATTTCCGCTCTTCCCTCTCGTGGTGTTAGGGACAGAGTTAATAGAACCTCTATTTGCGACTCCTCTTCATATACCAATTCTTGTTCATCTGACTCCTAAATGAAATACTAAAAACCCGTTTATTTCTATTTATGACACAAAATATAAACGAAAATGATTCAGCTTTTGTTCTTTTCCATTTACAAAGAGCGGAAAACAATCGACAGGCATAGCTGAAGAATTCAAAACGAAATGACAATATCTCCAATGTCTTGGTGTAGTTGACGGAATCGCACTACCAGGGCATAAAGGATCATAGTACGCCAATTACAAAAACATTCTTGGCATTGCGCTTATGGCAATTGCCAGTGCTATTTGTGAATTCATCTACTGTGATGCTGGCACAAATGGCTGGATTTCGGATAGATGAACCACTGCAAACACAAAGTCTTATCATAAACGGAGGCAAGGTATTTTGAAGACTCCTAAAGCAGAGAAAGGTTCAAATAGTCATCAAATACTACTTCCCCCACGTGTTTGTCGGTGATGAAGTCTTTGGGCTGCGATCAGATTTTCTTAAACCACATCCTAGAACCAGCTTAAACAGAGACACTCAAGTTTTTAACTTTCATTTGTGAAGAGCTCGACGGTTCGTTGAAAACACACATTTGGAATTTTGCAAACTGCCGTAATTTTGATGTAAGAAACGTTGAAGGATAAGGACAGTGTGCTGTGTATTGCACAATTTTAGAAAAAGACTGTGTTCTGAAAACTATTTATCCCCTGACATAACCGATGCAGAAAACATAGAGGTGGTTCTCTGGTATTCGGAGCGAGATGCAGCCCCGAAATTACACATCTTCAACTTGGCATACGTGAACTAATTCTAGAAAGCACAAAAATAGTGAAGGATAGCTTTAAAATGTACTCCACGAATGAAGGATCAGAAACCTGGCAAGACAAAGCCATTGCGTAATTTGGAGCGTGCATGAAACAGTGAAATTCAAACTGGCGTTTATACCGTAATATTGTACTTACTACCCTTTCACTGTGCTTCTGATCCCGGCGGAGGTTCGAGTCCTCCCTCGGGCATGGGTGTGTGTGTTTGTCCATAGGTTAATTTAGGTTAAGTAGTGTGTAAGCTTAGGGACTGATGACCTTAGCAACTAAGTCCCATAAGATTTCACACAAATTTGAACATTTTGAAATACCCTTTCAAAAATTTGATAATTATTTGACTCCATTGCGCTGTTTACATTGCACACTATTTCCTTTAGTTAAAAATATAGTAAGAACCTCACAATAACTTACACATGTTTATACTCCACATACTATTTGTAAGACCGCCCCGAGAGCAGAGTTGTCAGTGCGGCGGTCTATTACGCCAAGTGGTCCTGGTTCGATTCCCGGCTGGGTCGGAGATTTTCTCCGCCCAGGAACTGGGTGTTCTCCTCATTATCATTTCATCATCGTCAGTGGAAGGTAATTCTGTATTACGAAAAGTAAAATACTTTTTTATTACTTCTTTTCATAATCTTGTATGTTTGACTGTGATCTAGCCGGTTGTTGATCTTCGACCTCCAAGCAGGAAAGTAAATTAAAGTCCACAAAGATGGTTTATAAATTTCCTCCCCTTCTAGATCCAGATCTCATGGACGCTTTTATTTTTGCACTCTTTTTTTGGTAAACTGTTCGAAATGAGTTGATCTTTTTTTGTGACAAATTCATTTGTTACTTTACGATCCAATTTCTTGTACTTACTTACCAAGGAGTCGTATGCATGGGTTTTCTTGTCTCGGTTACTGTAAATCTTAGGTTTACTTGTCGGCGACAAGGAAAACTTTAATACAGCTCTATGGATTTCTTGAAAAAATTCGTGAGTCCAATTTCGTAAACCAGCCATTTTGTTTCACTACTACACACACTAAAACACTTGGAACCTATAGCGCCGCCGAGAGTAGACTGATGGTTGTGCTAAGTTTGAGCGAAAGGACTGACGTGCGTCTGCATGCACAGACGTGTCGGTAGTCTTGCATGCACATTTTAAGATTCAGCCCATCAGTTTTTTGAGACTTTGTCAAACTTCATTTAGTTTGTGCAAGACTATCGAACTTCCATTCTTTCGTAACATTCTATTTTACAAATCCTTCATGATGGTGCAACATTGACGACAAAACGTTGCGTGTAGACCAGATGAAATGCCAACAGTTGTGTTTTAGCTGGACTTGGGAGAAGTTGATTGTTAGAAAAACGCCCAGCTCTCTCAATGCGTCTGTCATTTGTGCTTCGACATCTTTACAAGATTACTCTTGACTGGCTAAAGCCAGATCATCGGCATAAACGAAAAGCTGATTTCTCTCGTGGTGCCCCTACATAGATACTAGGTTTAGAAAGTCAAGTACTGAACGGGTTATAGGCACTCCATAATCAATTCAGTCGTCAACATAGTAACTTTGAGGTGTCCGACAGTGTAGTTCCATTTTTTTCTGCTCGATATTTGATCGACGCAATAGTCTTCTTTAAGGACTGCGAGTCGTTTTATTTTGCATACTTCCTGCCTTGACTCCAACCAGACTGTGAGGCAGTGCTGATGGTGCGTCAATATTTGTACTCACATGACTGCACACTTCGTTGCTCAGATGCCACTGGCTTGTTTTTGGAGCCTGAAGTGGTAGTCCATGAAATGTACGTTCTCTCAGTGTTTTCATTTTGATGCACGAGATGTCGAACGAGATCGTAACAAAATGTTTTACCGGATCCTAAACTTACTTTAGTTTACACCTTCGCTCTCGGTTTTAAGGTTTTCGAGGTCTTATTTTGGAACTCCTTAATTCCGCCGTCACAGGAGTACGAGGTGCAATAATAAAGTTAATGAGACTGATTTTCTTTGCAAGATGTGGCAACCCTACAGGCTTGCGTAGGCACAATATCTTTGACCCTGGTATATCAGCTGCTTCGAGTCCAAGCGGCACATCGATGCAACTGCTCAGTCATGAGTTATGCTGTAGTAAGTTAACACATGTTTGTGTCTCTCGTCACGGATAAGGGACCGCATAATATTGCGCAACGGTATGCCATTTATTTCTGCACTAAATTGGATGAAAACGCGACGACAACTAAAGGTAAGCTTCAGTAGGCTTTTGGAGAGGAGGTTATGTCAAGAGCTCAAGTTTCTCGTTAGCATAATATGTTTAGTGAAGGCAGAACGAATGTTGAAGATGAAGACCACAGTGGACGATCATAAACCTCACGGACGGATGTGAACTTGGTCATGGTGTGTGAAGTCGTACGATCTGATCGAAGATTATCCATTAAAATGATTGCAGAAGAACTGAACATCAATCGAGAAACGGCTCGTCTAATAATAACTGAAGATCTTGGTATGAGAAAGATTTGAGCAAAAATGATCCCCAAAAATCTCACACCACAACAGGAAGAAACACGTAAAAATGTGGCAGCCGATCGGTTAGAACAAACGGAAATCAATCCAAAATTGTTGAGCCGTGTTATCACTGGTAATGAAAGTTGGTTTTTTCAGTACGATCTAGAGTCAAGACGCTAAAGTTCACAGTGGTGCTCAAAGGGATCACCCAGACCAAAAAAGCTCGCATGTCAAAGTCAAAAGTGAAATGCATGCTTGTGTGCTTCTTTGATTCCAAGGGAATTGTTCATAAACAGTAGGTGCCTCCTGGACAAACAGTTAACCAATATTAGCACAAAGAAATTTTAGAAAGACTTCGTAAAAGAGTTCTTCGTATCCGTGCTGAAACTTGATTCTGCATCACGATAATGTGCTGTCCCATACTGCTCTGTCAGTACAGCAATTTTTAACCTCAAAACAAATTTCAGTACTACCACAGCCGCCTTATTCGCCAGATATCGCTCAGTGCGACTTTTTTCTATTTTCAAGAGTCAAAACGGTGGTCAAGGGACACCATTTTCAAACAACACAGGATGTCCAAAAAGCTGTGGCTAGGGTCTTGGAGGATATTACAGAAGGTGAGTTCCAGAAATGTTACCATCAATGGCAGAAGCGCTGGAAAATGTGTGTGCAATCAGAATGGAACTACTTTGAAGGAGACGACACTAAACTTGACTAAAACGGTAAGCAACATTTTTTTTCACATGAGTCTCATTACTTAATTGACGCACCTCGTATGTACCACGATACTGGTCTCGTCGTATAACTATGCTCTGCACAGTGCTCGAGATCATCGTACACGTTACATTACCATGATTACACACCGCACACATTTCACCCTTTTTTTCAAAAGCATGCGCAACCGTGAATATCAACAATATTAACTTCCGGTCATGTACAACAGATTTTACGCTAATACGGTTTCTGCGTATAAAGTGGAATGTTAATCCTTCTTGGGAATTTACAGCTTCATTTTCACTTACTCACTAACGAATTGAACTGTCACAGCTAAACTGTCAAACAATGGCTTGTATAGTTGCTAATGAAGTCTGTGATATTCAATAAAGTGCAGGGATCTACGTAAAAAGCTTCGTTCGGCTAGATATTCATAACATACCGAAATGGTTCATCGATGTTGAAAGAAGTGCAATGTAGCTACCTGTTTTTTATTTTCTTTACATTTGTAGGATTTTGTCTTTTTTGTCTTAACATATCTGCGTGATGCCAGTCGCCGTGACCGGACACGTCTAACCACTGTGACTCATTGATGTCTGAATACATCTTGGAGATTAATTTCTCAGAGACGCCACAGATATAAAATTTATCGTTAGTAATCCGTCAAAGTCTAAGATGAGCACAGAGAAGCTCATTATAAAAATATTGTGTGCTATCGTCCAAAGCTATCAAAGCAGTCTTGTGGAGTGAGATACCATTCATAACGATTTTTCTCATAGATTGAGAGATGAAATACAGCACTCTTGACGTATTTCGATAGATGTCGGTTACTTATCTCCACCGGTTCCCATACATTTTATTGTTCGGGACGAAATAACACTTGTCGGCGGTGTAGTGGTGAATTCTTATCGACGGCCGTTGTGGTCGAGGGGCTCTAGGCGCTTCAGTCTGGAACCGCGCGACCGCTACGGTCGCAGGTTCGAATCCTGCCTCGGGCATTGATGTGTGTGATGTCCTTAAGTTAGTTAGGTCTAAGTAGTTCTAAGTTCTAGGGGATTGATGACCTCAGATGTTAAGTCCCATAGTACCCAGAGACCTTTTAATTCTTACCTTTACTCCTAGATGGGACCGAGATGATACTATAAAGGTATAGTGATACCTCATAACATCGTGTCGGACCTCCTACTGCCCGGCGTACTGCAACAGGTCGACGTGGCATGGACTCTGTAAGTCGTTGTAAGGAAAACTGAACCATGTTTGTCTCTGTAGCCGTCCATAACTGATATAATGTCGTTGGTGCAGGATTTTGTGCTCCCGATTACATACCATAAATGTTCGATGGGATTCATGTCGAGCAATCTGGCTGGTCAAATCATTCACCCAGATTGTCTAGAACGCTACTCAAACAAATAGCGAACAACTGTGGCCCAATGACATGGCGCATTGTTATCCACAAAAATTCAGTCGTAAGCGTAGGCTTCCGCGGCCGTCGTCTTCTTCAATAAAGTTCTTCAGGGTATCAGACCGCATCGTCATAATTTTAAAATGCGCCAACGTTTCGGCCACCGTTGCAGCTAGCCTTCATCAGGGCCTTACGTTAACGTAAGCCCTGATGAAGGCTAGCTGCAACGCTGGCCGAAACGTTGGCGCATTTTAAAATTATGACGATGCGGTCTGATACCCTGAAGAATTTTATTGAAGAAAAATTCAGTCGTTGTTTGGGAACATGAAGCCCCTGAGTGGCTTCAAATGCTTTCCAGTTAGCCGAACATAGACAGAGGGCCCAATCCACTCCACGTATACTCAGCCCACACGATTATGGAACCACCACCAGCTTGCACAGAGTCTTGTTGGCGACCTGGGTCCATGGCTTCGTGTGATCTGCGCCACAATTCGAACTCTGCCATCAGCACATGCCAACTGAAATAGGGACTCATCATACCAGTCGTCCAGAGTCCAAACGATGTGGTCACGAACCCAGGAGAGGTACTGCAAGGATGTCATGCAGTTAGTAAAGGCACTTGCGTCGGTCGTCAACTGCCATAGCCCACTAACTCCAAATTTCGCCTGATTGTCCTGAGGGCTAAGATCGTCGTACATCCCACATTGATTTCCTCGGTTATTTCACGCAGTGTTGCTTTCCTGTAGCACTGACAAATCTATGCGAACGTCGTTGCTCTCGGTCGTTAGGTGAAGGACATCGGCCACAATGTTGTCTGTGGTGAGAGTTAATGACAGATATTATTCTGGGCACACTCGCGATATTCTGGATTTCAGAATATTGAATTCTCTAACGATTCCCGAAATAAGAAGTCCCAAGCGTCTAGCTCCATCTACCCTTACGCTTTCAAAGTCTGTCAATACCTCTTCATTTACATACGTTCAAAAATTCCTGTCGTTAATTCCTGTGAACTCGGGTTAATTCCTGTTAATTCATGTCGTGTGGCTGTAATTACGTCACAAACATTTTCACGTGAATTATCTGAGTACAAATGTCGCCTCCACAAATGCACTGCCATTTTATACCTTGTGTAGGCGACACTATCGCCGTCTTTATACGTGCATATTGCTATCCGATTACATTCGTCACCTGAGTGTTTAAGATATTACACTGAAGAGGAACTGGTACACCTGCCTAATATAATGTAGGGACCAAGCGAGCACGCAGAAGTGCCGCAACACGACGTAGCATGGACTCTACCACTGTCTGAAGTAGTGCTGGAGGGAACTGACATCATGGATCCTGCAGCGCTGTCCATAAATCCTTAGAAGTACGAAGGGTTGAGACATCTTCTGAACAGTACGTCGCAAGGCATTCCAGATATGCTCAATAATGTTCATGTCTAGGGAGTTTGGTGGCCAGCGGAAGTGTTTAAACTCAGAAGAGTCACCATGGAACCACTATGTAGCTATTCTGGACATGTGTGGTGTCACATTGTCCTACTGGTATTACCCAACCCCGTCGGAATGCAGAATGGACATGAATGGATACAGGTGATCAGGATTCCTACGTACGTGTCACCTGTCAGAGACGTTTCTAGACGTATCAGAGATCCCCTGTCACTCCAACTGCACACGACCCACACCATTACAGAGCTTCCACCTGCTTGAACAGCGCCGGCCGGTGTGGCCGAGCGGTACTAGGTGCTTCAGTCTGGAACCGCGCAAGCGCTACGGTCACAGGTTCGAATCCTGCCTTGGGCATGGATGTGTGTGATGTCCTTAGGTTGGTTAAGTTTAAGTAGTTCTGAGTTCTAGGGGACTTATGACCTCAGATGTTGAGTCCCATAGCGCTCAGAGCCATTTGAACCATTTTTGAACCTGATGAAAGATAACGGACCGTGAAAATAGGGTACAGCCACCTGCCATAAAACATCTGAAATGTAACACCTGCTGTGTTTAGTACCCAATGGCACCTCCCATCAGCACTCTAAGTGCTGGGCCCATATAATGAAGGCAGTTTGGTAGCGGTCATTATCTTTCTAGCCTCCGGATACAATGTAAGTCCAAAATGATGCTGCACGCAGATCCGCGACTACTCTCAACGTACAACGTGGTACCGCTAATGAGCCCATTATTGCCGATGGGTGCACCAATGTCCACTGAGTGACTACAGGCGGCCTCTTCAGATTAATAACATTTTATTCCCCGTCGGATACATGACTGTTGGCCTGTATGGCGTGAAACGTCTCTTTGGAAACGTCCTGCAGTAGTTATGGTGTGGAAAATATTTTAGTGGCATTCGCTTGGTGATCTCGCCTTATGGGAAGTCACAATGGATCAACAAAAGTACGCATCTATCCTTGGAGACTATGTCCGCACCTTCGGGCAGTTTGCCTTTCCTCGGCAAGCTTTGATGTACTAGGTGGAGAAAGAAGCGTGTCACATAGCTCGCAGTGTGTGTGTGTGTGTGTGTGTGTGTGTGTGTGTGTGTGGTTTGAAGAAAACCAGGATGAATTTCCCATACTTCCCTGGCCACCGACCTTCCCGCAGTTAAACCCGATTGGTGAAGTGTGAGACCACATCGATCGGGTTGTGCTCACTGGAGATCCTCAGCCGAGAAACCTAGCGCAGCTGGCCAAGGCACTGGAGTCGGGAAGGCTCCACATCCCTGACGGCAACTTCCACAACCTCACTGATCATCTTCATGTACGCCTCGCAGCTGTCCTTGCGGCAAGAGGTGGTTATTCAAACTTTGGCAGGCGGTCACATTAATGTTTCTGGACAGTGTATTTGAGCCGTGCTGGTCCCGGCTTATGCGTTGGTTTAAACCTTGACTGTTACTCTGCGTTTGGTTTCCCGCGGTTATTGCGGTTATGCCGTGGTTCTTGCTCTTTCTACGTGTGGCAGCAGCGGTGTGTATCGATATTCGCACCTTGTACTATCTTTGGTCTGGCGCTTATAGTTTCCGGCTAGGCCGTGTGCTGCAGTCGGTCGGTTGGTGTTGGCCAGGCAGGAAATCTCCGCACGGCGCATTGGGCCGGGCCCGCTGGCGGTCTCTACGCAGTGTCGGAGTGTGTGGGAGCGCTTCCGATTGCTATCAGGTTCTTGGCTCACCGACCCAGGACATCAAAGTTGAGTTGTGATTTAAATACCGAAGCCAGTCTGTTCACATTGTGCCGTTGGTATTCATGGTTGGCTGTTGGGGATTTCCCGTGAGCAACAACGAGTGTTCGAGTTGGCGAAAGTTTGGCCACCGGTGGAGTTTAACTGTATTTTGGTTATTTGAAGTCCAAGTGCACCAGCCGAATTTTCCGTTAGCGTTCGGGTTACCTGCCCTGGCCGCTGAGGTAAAATTCAGGCAGTGTCCTTTCCACACCGTGTTGTCCCTGTCCAACACGTGTGTGTAGTTTTGACAGCTTATGCATCTTGGTTGTGGGCGGCTACGCCTTTTCTGTTTTGTCATTGGAGTTCCTTGCGTACTGGTTGGGTGGGAAGCAAATCGTCTTGTCGGTGGGTCCGTTGACTGTCTATTGGTTGGGTTGCCGGCGGATCGGATATAGTCGGGCCGACTGCCTGTCTCCCGAAAGCGAACTTTAATATTTCAAGTGCAGAGCGACCCCAGGAAACTTCTGAACGCCACTGGTTGTACTGCCTTTTCTTATTGGTGTTTGATTGTGTATTTTAACGGCTTATAGCCGATAGTTTGAATTTGTACGCTTTTAGTTGGATTTTAAATAATGCGCCTTCAGCCGTTTTAAAATTGAAAGTTCCTTACTTGTCAAGTCTTGCATAGTTTGGGCCTTCAGCCTCCTTTTTTAAAATTAGTTAAGGATAAAGCTTAGGACCTTCTCGTTTGAAAATTTATTGTAGTTGTATTTTTAAATCATGGGCCATCAGCCGCTTTAAAATTAAAATTCCTTCCTTGTCAATTCTTAGATTGTTTGGGCCTTCAGTCTCATTTGAAATATTATTTAAGGTTAAAACCTGGCGCTTTCTGCCTTTTGAAAATTTATTGTAGTTGTGTTTTAAATCATGGGTCTTCAGCCGTTTTAAAAATCAAACAGATTGTGCCCTTAAGCCATAAGATTGTGTGACATATTCAGTCGACAGTTAAGCTCGGAAATTTGCGCTGTAACGTTTGGGTAACTAAATAAAGTTATATGTGTTCGAGTGTAACTGACAGCCGCTCACTTTTGGCCCCTTTCCGCAGTTCCAATTACCTGTTCTGTCGTGCGGCTTTAACCAGGCGTTTCAGTATTACAAACAAACAACATCCAAAAGCAGGTTCCGAATAACATATCCGCTATATATCTCTCCTTACATACAGAATGCAGGTGGCGTTACTCCTACATAAACTGTGCAGTTGCATGGAAATGCTGATCATTGGTACATTGAAGTATGTAGTACATTTTGTTGTGACTTGGCAAGACAACCAAGCCACTCTGAGGAAGCCGAAAGGCACGCGTTTCAGCTCACGCAGGCTGGCGTGAGGTCTGGAACAGTTAAAGGAATAGAGACTAGCAAAAAAGGTACGTAGCTTCTGGAATACTTAACTTTAATCCATAATTGGTGAACTTCGGTCTGACGGTACATGCATCACAAGATATATAGCAAATGATAATGGCGCCTTGCTGGGTCGTAGCAAATGACGTAGCTGAAGGCTATGCTAACTATCGTCACGGCAAATGAGAGCGTAATTTGTCAGTGAACCATCGCTAGCAAAGTCGGCTGTACAACTGGGGCGAGTGCTAGGAAGTCTCTCTAGACCTGCCGTGTGGCGGCGCTCGGTCTGCAATCACTGACAGTGGCGACGCGCGGGTCCGATTTATACTAACGGACCACGGCCGATTTAAAGGCTACCACCTAGCAAGTGTGGTGTCTGGCGGTGACCCACACATTTCATGCTGTTTCCATTTGTATTGCATGCCGCCTTCATCATGTTACAGTTTTTATAGCTAATAGTATATCATTGTGTGACTTGCAGTAGTTAGAGGAAAGAGACTCACTTCCTAGTGTCTCTGCCTCAGATGTCGGTAAAAACCGCTAGGGTCGCAGGTTCGAATCCTGCCTTGGGCATGGATGTGTGTGATGTCCTTAGGTTTAAGTAGTTCTACGTTCTAGGGGACTGATGACCTCAGCTGTTAAGTCCCGTAGTGCTCAGAGCCATTTGAACCATTTTTTTCTTCAGTCGTCGTTGGTCCCGTTCCTGCAGAATCCTTTTCCGGTCGCAGCGATGTCGGAGATGTGATGTTTTACCGGATTCCTGATACTCATGGTACGCCTGTGAAATGGTCGTATGGGAAAATCCCCACTTCATCTCGGAGATTCTGTGTCCCATCGCGTGTGTACTGAGTGTAACACCCTGTTCAAACTCATTTAAATCTTGATAATCTGCGATTGTAGCAGCTGTAATCGATCTAAAAACTGCGCTAGACACTTGTTGTTTTATACAGGCGTTGCTGACCGCAGCGCCGTATTCTACCTGTTTACATATCTCTGTTCAAAAACGGTTCAAATGGCTCTGAGCACTATGGGTCTAAACTTCTGAGGTCATCAGTTCCCTAGAACTTAGAATTACTTACACCTAACTAACCTAAGGACATCACACACATCCATGCCCGAGGCAGGTATCGAACCTGCGACTGTAGCGGTCACGCGGTTGCAGACTGTACCGCCTAGAACCGCTCGGTCACTCCAGCCGGCACATATCTCTGTATTTGAATATGCATGACTATATCAGTTTCTTTGGCGCTTCAGTGTGGATCACATTATTGAAACCTGATCCACGCGGTATACTAACTTTCATAGAAGCCATGTCCACAGGAATGTGATGAATATTTATTGCTGAAAGTTAATGGATCACATGTTTGCAGAGTTCTGGCTAATACAACTTATGCACTGCTGGCTCGGTACAGAGATGATGCTGTCGTCTTCGGCGACAAGTGCATACTGCACTGAGAGGCATTGCGCTCAGACGTTAGTGAGCGAGCTGATGAGGAGGGGGGTGGAAACCATCCTGGGCGTGTCTGCACGAGCGTCTCTCATTCGTCGTTGTTTCTGCCACCGACTGTGTTTACTTGTGTTTCCGTCACGAGGTACTAACCTTCCCTTGGCACGTTGCCCTTTGGAAGACACCATACTTAACATCCCACAAACATTAACCAAACGTAATAACGTAACATTGAAGGGTACCCAAAACATTAGGATAAAAGAATATATAGACGACAAGCTAAATAGATTTTTTTGCGGTAAGGAGGAATACTTCGTTTCTATTGGCATAGATAACTTACCATTTATAACAACTTGAGGCTACAGTAAGTGTTCAAGGACAAGACTAAGAGCTTCACTGCATTCATTAAAATGGCGCATAAAATTGGGATGTACTAATACCCTCTTGTGTGTAATGGAATAGGCAGCGAGGACCACGGCGAACAGTTCCTTTTGAGCTTGGTTTCAAAACTCAGGTTCATATTCGAAGCGCGTTTTAATATCATATTGCGATGCTTCACAGTCCTGTGGCAAAATTCCCGCTAACGGACAAGTACAAACTCCAAGAAACTGACACAAGATCTCTGATGAACACCGAGTGACATAGACGAGTTACACTGAGTGCCCAAAATCAAGGTCTAATTAGTTATCGCACAGTTCCAAACGAGGATGTTACAGAAAAGCGATCCTGTTTAGGAGGGCGTGGTGCATCGATTTTCATCAGTTATATACTCATACACACACACACACACACACACACACACACACACACACACACACACACACACACACACACACGAACGTTGTTCAGATTGTCTTCTACATCGTTTGTATAGATCGAGAACAACAAAGGGCCTATAACATTTCCTTGGGGAACGCCAGATGTTACCTTTGTTTTACTCGATGACTTTCCGTCAGTTACTACGAACTGTGACTTTTCTAACAGAAGATCACGAATCCAGTCATACAACTGAGATGATACTCCGTAGGCAGGCAATATGATTAGAAGTCGCTTGTGAGGAACGGTGTCAGAGGCCTTCTGGAAAATTAAAAATATGCAATCAGTTTCACGTCCCTCTGGTGTAGCACTTATTACTTCGTGAGAAAAATGATCTAATCGTGTTTCACAAGAACGACATCCGTGTTGGCTATTTGTCAATTTATGGTAATTGAAAATGTTCGAATAGAGCGTATTTTCCAAAATTCTTCTGCAGATCGATGTCAGCGAATAGGTTTGTAATTAAGTGAATCACCTGTATTGCTTTTACTGCTATAGGTGCGAGTTCTGTAACTTTTTACTCTTCGGGTACGGATCTTTCTACACTTGAGCTGTTTATAAGAACGATAACGATGGAGCTATTGTATGACCATACTCGGAAAGGAACCTGACTATAATACAAACTCGACCGAAGGCCTTGCGTTTCGTGTTTTAAACTACATCGAGGGTATTTATTTCTAAGTTACTTATGCTTGCAGTTGCTCTTGATTCGAATTCTGGAATATTTATTTTGTCCTCTTTTTCTGAAGAAATTTCGGAAAATGTGTTTAGTAACTCTGCTTTTGTAGTACTATGATCAAGAATGTCACCATTGTTATAGCGCAGTGAAAGTACTGACAGCACCTTCCCACTGGTATACTTTACATACGACAGTGAGGTTTGGAGAGAGAGTGTAAACTATTAAATAGATCTCGCTTGGAAATTCGTGCTAAATTTCAAGCTCTGTAAAACTTCGCCAGTCTTGGAGATTTTACGTTGTTTAAAATTTGCAATGCTGTTTTTTGTTGCTTCTGCAAGAGTGTTCTGATCCGTTTTGTGTACCATAGGGGATCAGTACCATTTCTTATTTGTTCGGTATTTATCGCTCAATTTCCGTCGATACTATTTTTTTTATTTTAAACAACATCTGGTCTTCGCATACACAGTCAGACTGGGAGTGGATACTGCTTCTTAGGGAGGTAACAAGCGAATTATTGTCCGATTAAATATATGTATTTTTTTTTGATTGTACGGTATTCCGTCTAGCTACAACGACCTTGTTGTAACTAAACCCTGTATCTGCCATCATGCTTGTTAACGATTATTTGTTTCTTAGAGTTTACGTACGTTTTCACAATCATTAACACTTCGAATGGGCTTCTGAATTAACTGTTCAAGGTAATATTCTGAGAAAACATTTAGTACGACTTTGGATGACATTGCATCCTGTTGTGGACTTTAAACATGTATTTTCGCCAAGGTATCTAGGGCAGACTGAAATCTACACCAACTATAATTGTATGAGTGGGATACCAAATGGAAATGAGACTCAAGTTTTCTATGAACTGTTCGACAACTCTGTCTTGTGAGCATCAGGTCGGTAAAAGGAACCAATTATTAATTTATTCCGGTTGCCAAGTATAACCTTCCTGTGTGTAGTGGACCCCTCATCTATTTAGTAGAACCCAGAAACCGATCATCCTTTACTGCAAGGCGAGTATTCTGCAATCTACACAGTCACAGAACAGACTGAGCCTCTGATTCAGATCCTCCACTCGACTCGACAGTGCTACACATGGTGAGATCTGCCTTCATCTCACAAGCAAGACTGGCCGTCCTTGCCACTTCAGCCAGCCGTCCCAAATCAGAGAGAATCTCTTCTGAATCAAAGTGACACACATCCTTAGCACTAACACGAGCCGCCACCTGCAGTTGACTGCACCATGTGCTCTTCATGGCAAAACGGAACCATCTGTTCCACATCACGATTGACTCCGGTAGGCACAGAGAGTGCACACTGGATTTCTTCCCCTCATTCGCAGCCATATCTCCTTATGTTCATCACGTACCTAATGCTGGAGGTCCCATCTACCAGTAATCCCATCCTCTCTGAACGCCCAGCCGTAAGGCTTCCTCTGGAACAGGTTGAGCCACAGATAGGACACGAAAACTATTCATCAGATGAACTGGGAAGAAACTATCACCCGATAACCTCCCGCCTACAGCCGCCCCCCCCCCCCCCCCAAGCAGAAGGATTTTCACTGCTGGCCGCAACTTGGTACGACCTCCCACTCGACCACAGGCGAAGATTGAACCTCAGTGTGTGGGTATAACCTAGGGCAGACATAGTAGCGAACCGATCGCGGTACACGTGGCCACCCTGGATGTCCCTGAGATACTCCCCCCCCCCCTCCCCCCACGCCCTCTCTTGCCCCCAGCGGTGCCCATTGACCTCAGCCTCAGGCTGCGTTACCAGAACCAACACTGCTTGGAGATGTGAGCGAACGGTCACCAACTCAGTTCGCATTTGAACGCAGCAGTGACAGATAGTAAATACACAGACACGTAATATAAAGGCTGAAGAATACTTACGAAATTTAAGATAAGTCGTTTCTTATAAGAAGCTGTGTCAACTCACGTACTCTGATGCACTGCCGGTACTATGGGAGGTACCATTCGATTGAGGGATCTAACTACTACAAGTGGCTCTTCAAACACAAAAATGACTGGTGTAATGGGAACATTAACACAGCTGACCTCTGGGCTCAAAATTGTTTGGCTCCATTGCTTCCACGAGTTAATTATGCCTGGGGTTAAGTACTGCATTAACAATACGCCCCGTGCTGTATTCTTCGAATGTTATATCACAGATAAGTTGATTGATGCTTTTCGATTAATCTTCTCTGACAGTCTACAACACGTACAAAATATGCAGTGCGATAAAAATATTGGACCAGAAACTTTTACAGCTCTCTGTAGCGTGAGCGACCCATTTTTTTCATAATTTTCAATCCACAGTAGTAAAATTTCCCATTTAAATTATATTCATTACGAAACTACGGTCTGTGCTTTTATTTGGCTTTGCGAGTACCATATGTTAAATGCATGATGCCTAATTGTTACAATGACTAATGGTCCATCTTAAAAGCATGAACTATAAACAGTGGTATTCTCCGATGTGGACTCATCACAGACGATTCTCGTTTTTCACGGCACTCGGATCAAAACCGCTGTGACGAGCACTTGTCAGGTTGGTTCTTATAAGCAGTTAACGTACATGTGCTTCACACACACTGCTCGTTCAAGATGTTACACGTCATTAAACATTTGTTTCCACCCATTGTTTGCTTAGGTAAAAATAGTGTAATCAGCGTATTACATTCACCTTAAAATTTTTGGACGTTCTGTAGTCATACAAAGGTAAAAGTTTCATATTCGACAATAAATACATAAGACTGCTGTTAATCGTAGCCAACAGCATGTGTTTCTCATACATAGAGAACAAAGTAACTCGGTCCCTGTGAATCAAAAGTTTCACTCCAGAAGCACTGTTGTTTATTGTCTGTCACTAATGCTGTAAGCAGCCGCTCAGAGAGAAAGCGAGACCGCTGCCGTTACCGGCGGTGCCACGTACTCGCAACAGGTATGTAGCACACCGCAGCAGACCGGAGTGACGTCGTCCTCCGCCACCTCACGTCACGTGGCATGACACCGTGGTGTCTGGAGCGCGATAAAGCTGCCTCCACGGCGACCACAAAGCAGTGCCGTACTCATTCCACTTGCTTACAGGATACGAATCGACTACCCTCTTGTTGGCACCCAGCGCTGTGAGCTTCAACTAAATTTAGTGTTTGGCTGTGGCTATATTTCTCTTAACAAAAAAATGGACTTTGGGCCTTTTCATGAACTTACGGTTTCAGTGTCCTTTCTTTGAGTAATCACACCGAACCAGGAGTTAGTGTTATGTTCAGCTTTGTACCGCTCTTGTAAATGGCCGTTTTTTTTCATATGAAGGGAACAGAGGCACCGTTCCAACAACTCTGAAACCCTCTGCCATTAGCACAGTAAGATGGGAACTGCTGGTACGAAACGCTATACAAGTATCACTTCAATGTAGGCCTAATATTGGATTTCCATAATAACATACTAAATGGGCTCCTTGGCGAAAAAGTCTTCCGCTGCATGGCTAAATGCTACACTGATGTACCTAGCAGAGGCCGACATCCTGTTGATGATTTCTATATGTCTTCTGCAAAATGTTAACCACATCTTTGACTGCTTGTATGAGTCAAGAGCGTAAGGACTGACCTGGAGTGGAACAATGTGTTGTTCGCTTCTTCCTGTATACAGTACGTTTATGGTAGGATGAATGCCAGTTATTTTGTTAGAAATTTGATGTCATTTGGAAGCATAAATTTTTCCATGTGCAACAGAAGGATCGCAGCAACGGTCCTTACAATCGAACTGCGTCAATTAGAAGGGTCAGAAGCGCACAAAAATGTTCTTGGAGTACTTGTATCATCAAAAAACAGTGACATGAGCCATTTTGTATGAACAGCTGCACGTCTCAACATGAGAAAATTTGAATGATTACCTGTTCGATCTGTACTATTCCTACCAACCCCAGTAGTTAAAATAAATACGCTACATGAACAACGAACTTGTTTCTGCTGACCTGATAGTGTTCCACAGCTATTCGGGCTTCAGAGTGTTTGTGTGGGATAGCAATGAAATGATCAAAGCAAAGCGGAACAGAACAATGCGCAAATAAGACTAAAGACACTTTTGCACTTTCAACCTGCCTTCTCCATTCAAGCAGTCCATCCTGGTAGGCGGGTAGAGTCTGGTAGGAATACGCAGTTAATGTACTTTTTACTTTAAAGAACAGTTTTATTTCAAAACAAATGAAAAATCTTTCGAAGTGTACTTTATCTAATAGTCCAACATTGCAAAATCTATGAAAACTGAAGTTTAACTCCAAGTTGTTTGTTTTAGCGATATTTTAAAAGTTTACATTTGCGCAGTCTCTGCCGTCTTGTCGGGTAACGGTGAGCAGGATGGCGGTTAAGACTGTGTAGCCCTGAGTCGGCATAATCAGAACACGCCTAATGCCACCATTGTTGACACTGCCCACACTGGTCCTAACGATCTTTAAAGTCGTCACTGTATCCAGCGCAATAGAATTCTTCTTCTTTTTTTTTGTGTCTTCACGTCGCAGTTGGCATATGGGTTTGATCTCTTTTTGTCTTCTTCTATTTTCTCTTCCTGTCAGACATTTTCTCGATGTTCTTGTCACCCTCACCTCGCACTTTCTTAATCCACCATGATTTTAAATGACAAGTTTAATTGTATTTCAGACTTTTATGAACTGACTTGCCTTTTTTCAAGCTTTTATTTCGGCAAGTAGTGAATATCGAAGAAACTGAGTGGTTATTTTCTTCTTTGCACTCTCTTTAGTCTTATCAGACACTCTCGAATGCCGGCCGGAGTGGCAAAGCGGTTCTAGGCGCTACAGTCTGGAACCGCGCGACCGCTACGGTCGCAGGTTTGAATCCTGCCTCGGGCATGGATGTGTGTGATGTCCTTAGGTTGGTTAGGTTTAAGTAGTTCTAAGTTCTAGCGGACTGATGACCTGAGAAGTTAAGTCCCATAGTGCTCAGAGCACTACTCAGAGAGTAGGGACCGATGACCTAAACAGTTTGGTCCCATAAGACCTAACCACAAATTTCCAATTTCCAAAGAAATCAGGAATTTTATAGCCACTATCACAAATAAGTGGCGATGTTTCAGCGGGTGCTTCAGAATCAAGTTCCTGTTTCATCATCTTCCTGGCAAAACTCGTGGTTGGGGATACGCAGGATGTCTCAAACCTTTTGAGCCAAATTGAAACAGATGATAGTGGGTCCACATCCGATTGTGTTGAGATAGGGAACCAATGGTTGGAAATAAGTATTTATTACTTTATGGACATAAAAACAATGACATTCGTAGTAATTGAGAAGTGCCGTAGGCCAGTCTCAATCCATGCATGGCAACGACTCAATAAGTTCTGCTGCACTCCCACAAACATCTATGGTGTCTTTTGTACCATGAGACAAGCAGCTTGGACCCTAATAAGCAGGTCTTTATCCGTTTCTGTAGGGGTTTCTTACACCAACGTCTTGACGTAACCCAGAGGAAAAAGTCCAGAGATGTGAGATCCGGCGATCGCGCTGGCCATGGGACAGAACCTCCTAATCCAACAATGAGGGTACGTGTTATTCAGGTGACCTCGAAGAAGGCTGGTGCTACATCGTGTTGAAACCACATCCTTTTGCGGACAACAGGGTGTACAGTGTACGAAAACGATGGCAGCATATCTCGCAGGAACACCAGGTGAGGACCAATCAAAGCAAATAAGATCCTATTAGGTGAACTTGGACAATGCCCGCCCATAAGTTTACAGAGTATCGTCGCTGGTGGCTATGATGTGCGTGTAGAGGGATTGTCCTCACTCCAAATATGGCATCTGGCATCACGGGTGAATGAAGCGTTATCCATGAATAATACAAATTGTACGAATTTCGGTTCTGCGGCAGTGTGGTGGATAATCAACTATCAGAAATGAACACAGGGCTCAAAATTCGTTGGCCCGAGTGCTGGCAAACCTTATGGCAGTGGTGTAATACGTACTCCACCAGTACTCTCCACACTGTGTCCTTCGAAGTGTGGATTTCATGGGCAAGTTGAAGGTTGCTTGTTGCTGGGCCACAAAGTCCAACACCATCTCCTCAAAGTCTGGTGTTCGAACATGTCTTTGGAGGGAACTCTGGTCGGTTGTGTGTCGTGAATGACTCGCTTCTCCAAGGAGATGAACGTCTTCCAGATAGAAAAGCCTTCTCTGTACATTCGTACTGCTTTACTGCCACTACGTCCTGCCGCACCGTACATTAATTGCATGTCTGCCAACTCTCGTGGCGAGTGTCATTCCGGTCTTGCACTGTACACAGTAATACACCTCACCATGGACACATCCAAAACTGTCTGAAGCAACGGACAACTGACATCAGAGGTACTGGTGTGCGTCCGGCACAGGCTAATGCGTCTATGCGATGCACGCGGTTGTACGTTACACACTTGCTATGCGGTAAGATGTGTACAGTATATCTATTTGGTGGCCAGGGGTGTACGCTGTCACCCATCACCTGTTCCAGTATGCAAAAGAAATCCGGGATCTTTGTGAGAGTGCGGCATAGCTGCATGCGCCGTTGCCATACATGCGTTAAGACTGGCAGTCGTCAATTTCAACAATTACTGTGAGCTACACTGATGTTATGCGATGCAGTTCCTGTATGTTCATAACACAATAAATAAGCTTTACCGAACACTGGTTCCCAGTCTCAGTACAATCCGTTGTGGACCTTCTGTCACTAGTTTGTTTATTCCGGAAGGTTTGTGTCACCTTGTACAAATACCTAAAGCAATAAAACAAATATCTTCGATATTACGAGGAAAATTTTAAGTTGTTAGAAAACGTTTAACTTGCATTTTATTAAAGACGGTTGCTCTTTCCATAGTATAACTTTCCAGTTTTCTGAAGGACAGCCTATGTCTTTCAAAAGTTCTTTGCCTCCATCTTTTCCATCCATTTCTTTCCGCTTTTAGATCAGCGACTCAACCCATTGACTTCAGCAAACTGATAAGCAAATTGCATGATTTTCTGATTTGTCGAACAGAAAACCATGCTTCCAGATCACTATATACTTAACTTACTTCTACTTCTTTGTGTTGTCAGCTGTCAATTTCTCTGCGCAATACTGGGTTATGTCAAAAGCTTCAGGCTTGCTTAGCCAGAGGTCTTCTAGAGAGGACCGCGCATGACAATTTCGGCATGTCAGAAGATGGTACATGTCTCGTATTTCTCCGCAGTCGCACTTATTGTCTGCGGATTCTAACAGATCCCATTTTATGAGATTAGTTTTTACAGGGGATACCCACCAGTTTTGATACTGTTCAGCGTTTTCGATCACTTTAGTTTAATTTAAGACTACTTGTTGGACATTCTGAAATAGGATAGCCGACAGGGGATTCATCCATGGACTACTGGAGGAACCGACAACTTGTTTTTTGCTTAACTTACAATGCATGACGCTCATCACATATCTTTTTGAATTGCTTGTTCATGAGCTGCCGTAGGATACTTCTGACTACTGCAAGTTGAAGCTTGGTAGAGATTTCCAGTAGAGGGGCGATTGATGTATCCCATGACAAGCATACAGGAACCATTAAGCTTATGGTCATCTTTTTTGCATGCGCCTATCCAGACCAGACAGGGCATGCGCACTTAGGTACGGAAATGTTTTTCTTACACTTTATTAGAAAACATTTTCTTGAACCTCCCAAGAGGAGTAGGGCCATTCCTCTGGAAAAAACAGATTACTACACTTATTATTGAATAACACGTCGGCACTAACACCACGGCGAAATATCTACAATTTAAAATCTTACCTTTTTACGACACTCTCAAAAAGCCGACTCCCTCGTGCTAAACGATTTCGCAACTTGCTCATTACTTTCACAATATTCAAATCTAGCACACATCTCATTCAGCATTTCCTTAGCGAAAATTAAATTTCTCTTGATTTTTCTGGTGTATTTGCCCATTAGTACACCTGTAATAGGAACAGGTTATACATTGGCTAAAATTTAACAGCTAAAACAAAAAAAGAAGAATGCACTGCATACACAAAGGAAAAGGGTTGAAAAGAATACGCACTACAAGCATTGTGTAATCATAGCCGACCACTAAATATGCAGGCTTGGCTACCATCACCATAAAAAATATAGCCTCATATCTCACTTTCCCTCGCGAGCCCTATGTTGCGGCATGTTTAAACTGGTAGGAAGCGGGTGAGGTGAGTGATACGATTCTGGGCACATTAAATCCTAAGTATGTAATTTAAACCTGATATTAAAACATTAACTAAAGGATATTTGACCAAAACAATACAGGATTAATCAAGATCATTAGTATTGAGCTATTATTCATTGTACTTTACATATATATGAATAAGTAAATAACATAATAAATGCTTTGTAAGTTGTTTACTAAAGGTTTTTGTCGGTTGTGAAACTGATGTGTTAAATCTAACCGAATATTTTTGTCTTATACAATGTTGTAATCCATAATAAACGCATGTACATGCAAAATATTTTTAAGATCTTGGAATGATAATACTGGTTAAGGATGTCATGTTTCCACTTTCTCCTTCTATGATAGTGTTGTATCATGTAATGTAACACAAAGCTTTGTATGTTGTCAGTAGGTTGTTAGTTATCTACTTCAAAAAATGGTTCAAATGGCTCTGAGCACTATGGGACTTAACTTCTGAGGTCATCAGTCCTCTAGAACTTAGAACTACTTAAACCTAACCAACCTAAGGACATCACACACATCCATGCCCGAGGCAGGATTCGAACCTCCGATCGTAGCGGTCGCTCGGTTCCAGACTTTAGCGTCTAGAACCGCTCGGCCACCCCGGACGGCTGTTATCTATTGATATCTTAATTTTTCTTCAATATTTTTATTTTGAACCTTGTTTTAAGGAGCTGTCATCACCTCCTCGAAGTAAAATAAGACAATTACGGTTGACGCAAATATTCAGGATGAGTTTCTTGTAAGACTTCTGATAATAAAGTTGAATTTCATCATTTAACGCCTGCATTGTGAGCATATTGCGTGCTCTACTTTAAATTTTCTATTCTTCACTCGATTTTTTATGAATAAGAAAGATTTTTTCCAGCTGTTATACATGTGGTAGAGAATCTTTGCAGCGTCAAGAATTCCCGTTTCAATCTGCCATTGCTGTCGCTTTTCTTCTTTCCTCATGACGAATGTAGGGGTGACAGGTATTATCAAACTACAACCCGCTTTCACTGATTATTAACTCTGCTACTGCAGCCGCATATCCAGGACTACGTTCGTTGGGAGAAGGGAGGGCGGCGAGCATAGTGTAGCACTTCCCTACTCTCTCTCTATAACCCCCTCCCAAAATTTGAAATTTAACTTTCCATCTTCACCAGATGCCTACCATTGTATAGTAATAACAACAAAGGATATAAAATGTTTTAATACAATATTAATAATAATAGTAATTTGTTTACATCAGTGGCTAGTAAGTTAACTGGAACTCTAAAGAAATAGAGAAAAGTAAAGTTTTTGAAGTGGATTTTCTGAATGTTTGGCAACTACGGGTGTTATGCAGTTGATTTTACAACTATAATAGCAATAATTTCAGACAAGTTTCACAACATAAAAATATACACGATATAAAATCAATGCGTGCATTCACCACTATCAGTATTTCACGCGCCACTACGACTGTGAACGCAGGACTATAATTACAGCTAAGCGTACACTTGCATGCGAGAAACTGCTATTTTTTTCGTTCGTCTCCGACTACATTCGGTAATACAGGTCTTCTGTTGCCTATTCCTTACGCAACTCCTTGTGGTCTGCTCATCTTATTGAATCTTGTAGGACTTGTTGACGTCACGAGGGACGACTAGCATGTCAAAGCGCGCCTTTTGTGGACTGCAATACGTATCTTGTAATTGTCTAGAATTCCTGGCCATTTTACAGATCGTTAGCATTCATGCTGCATATCGTACTAAAATTATCTGACATTTGGATGCTGATATAAGTAAAAATATAAACCATTTTACGAAAGCTTTTTTGGTATCATGGCCCACTTGACACCACTGTCCCGTCCCCTCTTACACTCGCTCTCCCCCCCCCCCCCCCCCCGCCCCCCCCCCTTCCAGATGCCTGTTGGATCCGCTCTTGTTCTACTTCAGATCTTATTGTTAACGAGGATACCTCTTAGTTTATGTTTAAATAAAAGGTATGTCAATGGAAGATTCCTGGCGACCTCCAACATACTGGTCATTTTACTGATATCATAAGGTGCAACCTAACCATGGACACGTGATTCATCGGCCAAGTGTTTTGTCTGAAATATACACAACATCTCGAAGCGACTGACCACTCAAACAACACTAGTTAAATGCTAAACAGCTGTACATTCATACTGCAAGGGTTATAGAAGTTACGATACTGTAGCACAAATCTTCGCTTCCTTCACAGTTATCTCGTATCTTACAGCACCTGGAGATATCAAGCCTTAAGAAAACCACTTTGCTGTTAACATTGCTTACCGTTTGATCTACAGTAAAGTGCCTTATCAGAACTCGTAAAGTCTGTTGTCCATGTGAGCCTATCTTAGGATTTTATCTGAGTGTCTGACCTTCATTTATCTGTATTACTTGTTTGCCTAACACTCCCATTTTAAAAACACTTGCTACCATCAACGCATTACTTTACAAGGTGCGATCAACTTCGCTGAGGAGCTATACAATGATTCTATACTTTTCGCACGCTTCAAAAGCACTACTATAGCCCATTTCTGGAATTTAGCTGAGTTCACCTTTGAGTTTCCATTACATTTGAGAGACAGAGCGATCGATACTTCAGCTTAAAACATACGGGAACGTGCTGAAAAGTAATGCCTCTGAACTTTTATTATGTTCTCAGTATCGATTGAATCATTGCATCTCATGCATATTACTCGGCTGACTTTCCTGCTTTGCTGATGCAAGTTGCAACCCTCTGACGCTAGAGGGCTGCGAAGTGTAGCGTGTAACATGGCGGCGTGTAATGTAAGAATTCGGTAAGTGAGAAACAGCCTGTTGTTATCGAGTTTCCAAACCTTTATTTGAAATCCATCGAAGAACGCGGCGATGATTGTATCGACATTAATAATGTGCGATGTTGGGTTGTTCGTGCTTCAAATGATCCTGAAAATAAGACAGCATCAATGGAGTTCCGCCACGAAATATCACCGACGCCAAAATTTCAATACCATGCTATCAGCAAGCGTAGTCAAGCTCAAAGTGTTTTGCTTTGTTCAAGGTGTGGTGCATTTGGAATTCATGCCTAAAGTTACCAACATAACTCCCACAAGGTACTGCGAGACCCTCAGAAAACTGAAACGACGAACTGGAAGAGTTCGTCCTCCCTGAAGCACCGTCTACCTCAACATGACACTACTAGGCCACACACGATTCCTGCAACACTGGTTCACTGTCATCGATCAGCCTCCATACAGTCCCAACGGTCAAATCCGATTTCCATCTTTTTGCGAAACATAGAGGACACCGTCGAGGATTTCACTTTGATAATAACGAAATGGTGCAAGCGATGGTGAGGTGGTTCCGTCAATGAAGTCAAACATTCTACTGTCACGGTCTCGTCTCACGGCAGTCTAGCTGACTACGCTCGGAAATAAATACGTAGACATGAAGAATCTTAATAACAATTTTTTTTAAAAAAAACCTTTAAGAGTTTTGACTTGAAAAATTCGGATGCATTAGTTTCAGTACGCCGCAGTAAGTGTAAAAAGAAGTAAAGTGTGGCTATACATCTTCAGTCGAGAAGATGGGTGATGCTAACCGTGTGTGCCCTTATCTGAATCTCTTTGGTTATGAGCTACGTGCAGGAGAAATGTCTCTTATTTCGCATTTTGTAGCAGACCACAATGACACAAAATAGGTTAACGCTCCTCTTTTTCTTGTGTCTTAGTGTTGCAGGGGCATCTTGGTTATTATGAATTTGGCATAGTCAGTTTAATGGGTGGCCGAAGGCTGCTCCTGTCATCACCCTGTTACCATCCATCCCCACCATCCTTCTCCCAGGACAGAACGGGTGTTTACCAACTATCTGCGTGCACAGTCATTCATGCGAAACTATTCTAAATGTTTGCGAATCGTGTAAATGAGGTACCAGTCTGGTATTCACCTAGTGGGATGTGGGAAACCGCCCAAAATCCACAACCCCCATTAATCCGCTCGACTGATTCGATTCGGGCCGGGGGCATCTGCCCATCTCGGAAGCGGGGCCACTATTCAAGGAGTTTAATGTTAGAAGAAGAAAAAACAGCAGAGACCTTGGTATCGAAGAAGACACTGAACATTCGCAAACTGAACTCATACCCTTCTCAACATTCTCTAGGGTTGCTGGATTCTGTATAGGTGCCGAGTGACGGTATTTATTCTGATTTAACGAGACATCTGGTAGTTATAAAGAGCTGAGAGCAATAACAGCTTACTTATTCGCAAAGATTGCCTACGACTTCCACTAATGAGCGAAAACATCTTGACCATTACCCACGGAGAAACTGAAAACACCTGCTGGAATGGCGGGTATTTGATCGGGTCAGGGAGTATGTAAACGTAGCGGAGACAAATGAGGAATCTGTTCAGACGACGATACAGGTCTCCAACGAGGAAGTGTACAGACGTAAGGGGCTTTGACGAAGGGCTGCTCGTGTCCGCATACGCCACCATTCAGCTGAATGGCCAACTGATGAATTCCCCATGTGATTTTCGCAGACCGGCGGGGGCAGTTTTATGATATCGAGAACATTCACCTGGGCTTTCATGGGACCTATGGTAATAAGTGAAGGCACCTTGACACCTGTGCACTACGTGAACGTTATTTCCGATTGCCTGCATTCCTTTATGCTTGATGTTTTTCCAGATGCCATCTTCCAGCAGCTAAACGGCCCAGCATAAGACCATAACACTGCTAGAGTGCCTGGAGGGATATGATAGTCAACATCTACATCTACATTTATACTCCGCAAGCCACCCAACGGTGTGTGGCGGAGGGCACTTTACGTGCCACTGTCATTACCTCCCTTTCCTGTTCCAGTCGCGTATGGTTCGTGGGAAGAACGACTGTCTGAAAGCCTCCGTGCGCGCTCTAATCTCTCTAATTTTACATTCGTGATCTCCTCGGGAGGTATAAGTAGGGGGAAGCAATATATTCGATACCTCATCCAGAAACGCACCCTCTCGAAACCTGGCGAGCAAGCTACACCGCGATGCAGAGCGCCTCTCTTGCAGAATCTGCCACTTGAGAGTTTATTAAACATCTCCGTAACGCTATCACGGTTACCAAATAACCCTGTGACGAAACGCGCCGCTCTTCTTTGGATCTTCTCTATCTCCTCCGTCAACCCGATCTGGTACGGATCCCACACTGATGAGCAATACTCAAGTATAGGTCGAACGAGTGTTTTGTAAGCCACCTCCTTTGTTGATGGACTACATTTTCTAAGCACACTCCCAATGAATCTCAACCTGGTACCCGCCTTACCAACAATTAATTTTATATGATCATTCCACTTCAAATCGTTCCGCACGCATACTCCCAGATATTTTACAGAAGTAACTGCTACCAGTGTTTGTTCCGCTATCATATAATCATACAATAAAGGATCCTTCTTTCTATGTATTCGCAATACATTACATTTGTCTATGTTAACGGACAGTTGCCACTCCCTGCACCAAGTGCCTATCCGCTGCAGATCTTCCTGCATTTCGCTACAATTTTCTAATGCTGCAACTTCTCTGTATACTACAGCATCATCCGCGAAAAGCCGCATGGAACTTCCGACACTATCTACTAGGTCATTTATATATATTGTGCAAAGCAATGGTCCCATAACACTCCCCTGTGGCACGCCAGAGGTTACCTTAACGTCTGTAGACGTCTCTCCATTGATAACAACATGCTGTGTTCTGTTTGCTAGAAACTCTTCAATCCAGCCACACAGCTGGTCTGATATTCCGTAGGCTCTTACTTTGTTTATCAGGCGACAGTGCGGAACTGTATCGAACGCCTTCCGGAAGTCAAGAAAAATAGCATGTACCTGGGAGCCTGTATCTAATATTTTCTGGGTCTCATGAACAAATAAAGCGAGTTGGGTCTCACACGATCGCTGTTTCCGGAATCCATGTTGTTTCCTACATAGTAGATTCTGGGTTTCCAAAAACGACATGACACTCGAGCAAAAAACATGTTCTAAAATTCTACAACAGATCGACGTCAGAGATATAGGTCTATAGTTTAGCGCATCTGCTCGACGACCCTTCTTGAAGACTGGGACTACCTGTGCTCTTTTCCAATCATTTGGAACCCTCCGTTCCTCTAGAGACTTGCGGTACACGGTTGTTAGAAGGGGGCAAGTTCTTTCGCGTACTCTGTGTAGAATCGAATTGGTATCCCGTCAGGTCCAGTGGACTTTCCTCTGTTGAGTGATTCCAGTTGCTTTTCTATTCCTTGGACACTTATTTCGATGACAGCCATTTTTTCGTTTGTGCGAGGTTTTAGAGAAGGAACTGCAGTGCGGTCTTCCTCTGTGAAACAGCTTTGGAAAAAGGTGTTTAGTATTTCAGCTTTACGCGTGTCATCCTCTGTTTCAATGCCATCATCATCCCGGAGTGTCTGGATATACTGTTTCGAGCCACTTACTGATTTAACGTAAGACCAGAACTTCCTAGGATTTTCTGTCAAGTCGGTACATAGAATTTTACTTTCGAATTCACTGAACGCTTCACGCATAGGCCTCCTTACGCTAACTTTGACATCGTTTAGCTTCTGTTTGTCTGAGAGGTTTTGGCTGCGTTTAAACTTGGAGTGAAGCTCTCTTTGCTTTCGCAGTAGTTTCCTAACTTTGTTGTTGTACCACGGTGGGTTTTTCCCGTCCCTCATAGTTTTACTCGGCATGTACCTGTCTAAAACGCATTTTACGATTGCCTTGAACTTTTACCATAAACACTCAACACTCTTTACGTCCACGTTCGGCTTATTTGAACCCAATGTAGGACGCTACAGGATGCTAGGTCCTGCAACTACAGTAAATCAATGGTACATAAATTACGGGAAGTGCGTGGCCCGTGCGTAGAGAGGCGTCTGCAAATCTACCATGGATTTTCCTCATATATGTCATGCAGAATGGCTGCTATGTTACGCTCCAAAGTGAACAAACACGTTGTTAATTAGATGGAATACTGTCTTGACTCATCAGTGTACGTTGAGTATCCCCCAACGTTGAGAATATTCAAGGAAAGGAAAGATGTGACTGAGATAACTACTAAGTGGTGCAGTGTGTACGAATGCAGAAGCCCCTTCTGGGCAGCTTCTCAAGCGTAATCACGGGGGGAAATGAACGCTATATATCGCTAACATATCTGAGCTATCAGTGAGCCTTATTGATGACAAACGGCGCCTTACGACCCAGCTACTCTGCTAAATGTGAGTGAGTGGTTGGCATTAATGAACATGGTTAGCTCTGAAATTAAGATCTGCTGGGTTGCTAAACCGCGTCATATTTCTTCTAATTGATGGACATTTTGACCACTCTGCTGGGATCTTCTACCCTGTGGCGTCCACTATTGATTGAACGCTGGCAGATACCATTATCTACTTCTCTTATAAAATAGAGTTTTTCCGTGCGTGAGCTGTGGGATTATTGGGTAAAATTCTTGTGGACACTATTGGTGGGCCATCGTCATCGAATAGTAATGTTGAAGATGGGGGTTATTGACTAAATCTCTTGTGGCTGCTGTTGGTGGGCCGTCGTCATTGGTTAGAACGGGTGTTTTCCCGCACTTATGCTTGAGGAGAGGTATTGATTACAATTCATCCTGTTGCAAGTGGTGGGTCATCATCACTGGCTAGAAGCGAAATGGGTAGATGAAGAGATAAGAATGATTATTCAAAATATTATTATCCAAAGAGGTAGCTTCTGGGGCGACCTGAAGCCGCGTATTCATTTCCTTGATGTTGGGAAGCTACGATGCTGGAAGCTTACAGGTTACTTGCGTATTTAGAAATCTGAAACGTTTCTCGGACTTTTTCCAATAATTGCTGGTTTCCTTAGCACACATACGTAACTGAAACCAATATCAAGGCCACAGTTCTCGTCATGTTGCGATGCTGCCAGTTTTAAACTTTGTTTCAACCGCGTGTGATGTTCATGTTCCTTAACACATTCTTTAACAATCCCCCATTCGGATCTCCAGCAGGGGACTGCGATGGGAAAGGTGACAATGAGAAAAAGAGTGAATAAACCGTGTGAGGATAACGTTCTACAAGTCGGGAGGTGAAATATCAGAAGTTTGAACGTGATGCGGACGGTATACAACCTGGATAGGGAAAAGCTGAGGCTCGATGTAGATGCAATGGGCGTCAGTGAAATTAAATGGGAAGAAGACAAGGATTTCTGGTCATACGAGTATAGGATAATATCAACAGCAGCAGAATATTGTATAACGGTAGTAAGATTCGATACGAATGAGAAGGTAAGGCAGAGAGTGAATTACTGTGAACAGATCAGTGATAAGAATGTTGTCATCAGATTCGATAGCAAGCCGACACCCACAAAATTACATCAGGTATGCATGCCGACGTCACAAGCAGAAGACGAAGAGAGAGAGAGAGAGAGAGAGAGAGAGAGAGAGAGAGAGAGAGAGAGAGAGAGAGAAAATATATGAGGGTACCGAAAGGTAATCCACTACGTTAAGGAAAATGAAAATCTAATAGTCCTGGGGGTTTGGAATGCAGTTGTAGGAGAAGGAATAGAAGGTTAGCGGGAGAATCTGGGATTGGTACTAGGAATGAGGATCGAGGAAGAGTCACTCATTTCAGCAATAAATTTCAGCTAGTAATACCGAATACTCTGTTCAAGAATCACAATCACAAGAGGAAGAGGTACAATTGGAAAAGACCGAGAGATACAGGAAGGCTACAGTTAGATTACATCACAATCAGGCAGAGAATGGACTCTAAGATGCATCCAAGGGCAGATATAGACTCAGATTACAATTTAGGGATGATGAAGAGTAGCCTGTAGTTAAAGAGACTAATCAGGAAGAATCAGTGCGTCAGGTACTAAGGGAAGAACCTATAGGTATTGCGATAATGAAGTGCTCATAAGAAGTACTTACACTTGATTGACGAAAGAAGAGCGTACAAAAACGATCAGAAAAATTCAGGAATACAGAAAAGCGAATGTCATACGAATGAAATACATAGGAAGTTTGGGAAACCTAAATCGAAATGGCTACATGACAAATGTGATGAAATAGAAAATGATGTGACAGTCGAAACATTGCCTCAGCATACAGAAAAATCAAAACAACATTCACTGAAATTAAAGAAAAGGCGGGAAAATTAAGAGTACAACGGAAAATCCACTATTAAATTCAGAGAACAGGGTGGGTAGGTGGCAAAACTACACTCAAGACCTCTGTGAGGACGTCTTATCTGATTATGTGATAAAAGAAGAAACAGGAGTCAACAGGAGAAAGATAGGGTATCTAGTATTATAATCAGAAATTAAAAACAGCTTTGAAAGACGTAAGATCGAACAAGGTGGAAGGGGTAGATAACTTTCAACCGGGATTTCTAAAATCACTGACATAAATAATAACGATTATTTACTTTTGTGTGTAATTTATGCGGCTGGAGGTATACCATCCGACTTTTGGAAAAACATCATCCTCTCAATTACTAAGATTGCAAGCTTAAAGTACAAGAATTATCGTCCAGTCAGCATATCAGCTCATGCTTTCCAGCTACTGACAAGAATAATTTACAGGAGAGTTGAAAGGAAAGCTGAGGATCTATTAGTTGACAAACAATTTGGTTTTAAGGAAAGTAAAGGCACGATAGGGGCGGTTGTCATGTTACTGATAATGAAAGAAAGACTGAAAGAAATCAAGACACGTTCATACGATTTGTCGACCTGGAAAAACCGTTTGACAACGTAAAATGGTGCACGATGATCGAAATTCTGAGAAAAATAGGGGTAAGTTATAGGGAAAGACGGGTAATGTACAATATGAACAAGAAACAAGAGGGAAAAATAAGAGTGGAAGACCAATGACGAAGTGTTCGGGTTATAAAGGGCGTAAGACAGGGACTTAGTCTTTCCCCCTACTGTTCAATCTACAAATGGGAGAAACTATAACGAAATAAAAGAAAGGTTCAAGAGTCGGATTAAAATACGAGGTGAAAGGATATCAATGATTGGAATCGCTGCTGGCATTGCTAACGTCAGTGACACTGTTGAAAAATTGTAAGATATATGAAACAGTATGAAAAAATTGAGTACAGAACCTGGAATGAGAGTATATCGAAAAAAGTAATGAGAAGCACCAGAAACAGAATACCGTGAAACTTAACCTCAGAACTTGTGATCACGAAGTAGGTGAAGTTAAGGAATTCTGCAACGTTGCCCGCATCTCGTGGTCGTGCGGTAGCGTTCTCGCTTCCCACGCCCGGGTTCCCGGGTTCGATTCCCGGCGGGGTCAGGGATTTTCTCTGCCTCGTGATGGCTGGGTGTTGTGTGCTGTCCTTAGGTTAGTTAGGTTTAAGTAGTTCTAAGTTCTAGGGGACTTATGACCACAGCAGTTGAGTCCCATAGTGCTCAGAGCCATTTGAACCATTTTTTGCAACCTTGGCACCAAAATACCCTATGAATGACGGAGGAAGGAGGGCACAAAAGCAATCTAGCACTGGTAAAAAGAGCATTCCTGGCCACGAGAAGTCTACTAGTATCAAACGTAGGTCTTAATTTGATGAGGAAATATCTGAGAATGTACGTCTGGAACACAGCAGTGTACGGTAGTGAAACATGAACTGTGGGAAAACCAGAACCGAAAAGAATTGAGGTGTTAGAGATGTGATGTTGCAAAATAATGTTGAAAGGTAGGTCGACTGATAAGATAAGGAATGAGGACGTTCACCACAGAATCGACGAGGAAAGGAATATATGGAAATTACTAACAACGGAAAATGACGGTATAATAGGACATCTGTTAAAACTGTAGGGGTTCTAAAGGACCCAACTGTGTTGAGAAAGGATGGGTTATACATGGTTGGTGGTAGCGTATTTTTTTCCTGTTATAATTAGTTTACCTTGTAGCGAAACTGAGGTATGTAAGTTCAGTGAAGTAGTGTGTGTTGAGGTCATACTTGACAAACGGAATAAATTAATGATTGGTTCCTTTCACTGATATCCGACCCCACGACTCAAATGATGCAGTTGATGAACAGCTCAATCATGAGTATCATTAGTATCATGTCAAACGTCGCAAAAAAGTACCACACTCATACAGCTATTTTTGGTGGCGACTTCAATCTGTCCACGACATTTTGGCGAAAGTACATGTCCAAAGGGGGTAATAGGTGAAAACATCTTTAGAAACTGTAGACAGCACTACCTCCGAAAATTACTTTGAGCAATTAGTTCCCGACACATTCGAAGTATAAGTGATTGTGAGAACATCCTCTTAGCAACAAATAACCCAGAGCAAATTGCAAGCATCACGACAGACATAGGGATTAGTGACCATATGGTCTTTCTAGCGAGACTGACCACCACAAATTCGTTTTGTATTATCGCAAAGTAGGGGAGAAAACGCCACGAATATGATAAGCGAGTTGTGGTGACAATTATCATAACAAAGGCTTGTATTAACACGGCGAGATCTTTTCGCGAAATTTCAATCGCCGACATTCTCCTTTGAATGTGAAAATATTTTATGGTCGCCGTTATGTATATAGAGAAATGATGATCGTAATAAAATAACAGAAGTCAGAGCTCGTACAGAAAGATTTAAGTATTCACTTTTTCCATGCGCCATTAAAGAGTGGTGAGTTAGAGAAACAGACTGAAGGTAATTCGAAGAACCCGCTGCCAGACACTCAAGTGTGAATAACAATGTAGTCATTTAGATGTAGATGCATATGTAGAACATTGGTGGTGGCGCCCCGTTTCCCACAAACTTCCACCAGCCTATAAACTGCAGACTGGGAAGTGCTTCCATTTTCTGAACAAGAGACAATTGGCAGTTGGATAATTATTCAATGACAAGTGGAAAATTGGCAGGTGTGTTATGATGGGAGTGCTTAAGAGCATGTCAGTTACCACATGGCAATAGTTCCCTTGGATGTACAGCGTGTGTGAGAATCGCCCGACAGCATCTTCTAGCGGTGGCATGAATGTGTATAGTGATGTATGCCTTTCAGCTGGAACCATATATGGATACACTCGGGTGTCTCCTAGCTATGACCCACTGATCACCACTGCCCAGAAACCTGTGTACCAAGTGATATCCAAGCTACAATGAAGCCCTCTCGTGAAGGACCGTATTGAAGTCTCTACTCTGAAATCAAGCAATGAAGAACCTCACCCTATGGAGGTACTTGCCTAAACATTCTCCAAAGTTTTCAGTGGACATCATCATAAATCTCATTGGACATTTAAGACTATTCTTTTCAAAAATCGGATTATTTAGTAGAAAATTTAATAGCTGTTCCATTACTCTGTGTTTTCCTACACCAAAACCGAACACACACTATGAAATTTTTCTCTGAATGTTTTCCTTTATAATGGCAAGTTAAATTTTCTCTAACACTTGCAAGCTTGATGTACAACGGAGCTACCCCCTCGTGAGCGTCGTCTCTGAAAAGACCCATAGTCCACAAATACCTTCATTCATGTGGCTAGCCAAAATCCGTGCTAGTTCCATCCCATCCTGGAAACCATGATGCTACACGGTCCGGCTACAGACTCAGGCTCCAATCAACAGTGGACGCTGTGACTCAGGAGGCCAAAGTCCAGTTTGTCTCACTCTATGGCTCCCGGCAGCTCTGCAATATATGTTTGTGGTCAGCTGGGTGAATCGAATGTTTCATTCTGTCTGATAACATATGAGATCTCGTTCTGTGCAACTCACTCTTGACACTTACGCACTGCAAAATAACGATCTCAAAAAAGAAACCGCCTAGAATCCCTTCACGACCATACGACATGCAGTCATGACCTTCCACAGATCTTAATATAAAGCGTGGGATCTTTCTGAGTATGTAGGTTTTGAAAACAGCGCAGTATTGTTGTGCGATGTGGACTGTGGAAAACCAGAACAGAAGAGAATCGAAGCATATGAGATTAGGTGCTACTGAAGAATCACGATTGTAAACATGACAGCTGAAAAGTAAATAAATTTTCAAAATATAGAGTATTCAGTTAACCGGTTTCATAAGTTTGATGTAAAAACCTTGACTATGTTTCAATAGTGGTAAGGGTATACTCTTCAGAAGGAAGTCACCTATAACGTTTTTGAACATATTGAACCGTGGCAGCGTTCATTTTGGCACGCGTGCCATCCACTGGCGCCACTAACTATTTGCGCTGCTGATATCGGTTCTAGTCGAATGTCGGAGGCTAGGGTCTTTGGTTGAGAAGTGTGTTGTAGGTTTTTGGCAAGCCGTAGTACTAACAATTGGCTGGAGGGCTCGTGGCTGTCAAGTTCCTGATTCTGCGGGTCTCCTGCACTCCGGTACGATCCTCGAGATCCTGCGAGTGGTTAAATCTATCGAAAGCAAGCTTTGCCACCTGGATTAAGGATTGCCAGCGGCGAATTGCAGGAAGAGCAGCGGACGCCACGTGTAGCCTGGTCAGCAGGTTCCGAGCCAACTCTGCAAGCTTAAATTTTACGACACCTAGAGATCACCTGAGTGGACTGGAGGCAATATTAACCCTGCTTGGAATTCTGAAAGTCACGGCTCCTTCACACCTGGGAGGAGTTAAGTGTCGTTTCTTATCTGTACTTGTTATCGTAAGACCACACCTGAGTTAATGTGGAATTAGACCTGACGTATTAACGCGCCTCCGGCTGATTGTGTGGGTGGTCGTCGATCAGTGTAATATATTGATTTGTTGTTCCAGACCACAATCCGTGCAAGTGTATGAAAATTCCCTATTGTAAATTGAATTCATGAAATTGAAATGGCAACGTAGTCTGTGTCGAAGTCATGGCACCTTTTTTAGATTGGTATGCTCCAGTGATTGGATTTGCAGGCGCTGATATTTCACCTTGTTAATTTTCAAGTAATTTTAAGGAGTGTTAAACTTATAACTTGTATGTGTAGTCACGTCCGGGATAAGTTAACATTGCCTACATCCTAGACATTGAGTTGGCAGATTACTGCTCACTTCGCTTGTGTGTGGCAGGGTAGTTCTGGCAGTGACACTTCCGTCGTAGCACACGTCGCAGTCCACAATGAAACATCTCTACCAGCTGCCTCGTATTGGCTCAAGTTAAGTAAAATTTATCGTTCGATATATGCCACGGCGGAGTGTCTCTGATTAATCCCGGAATTCTAGATCTATTCTGTATTGTGAGTTAAGCAACGACATAAGCTTTAAAGCGTGTTCTGCAAGTCCGACGTTCGTTGTCATTATATTTGTGAGGCGTAACTTATTACAAAACAAACGTCTAAAGTACTTAATACTTGAGAAGACTGAAAAGGAAGACATGGAATAAAACTGATACTTACATAAATTACATGACGTTAAAATTGTAAACACACATGACGAGCTAAAGAACGCAAATCAAACAGTGACACTGTGGAAGAAGGACTTCATGAAAATAGTAAAACGTGTTGCAGAGGTACAGTTTTTTGAAATAACAGACACTGATGAGAATGTGTGGGTACCAGTAAACACGACGTATAGAGTACGCTACTAACTGGGCGCTAATAGCGTGATAAACGCTCAACTGTGTGACATACGCAAATATTACAATACTGCATCGGTACGATACACATTTAGTTGTTTTAAAAAGAGTAAATTGTTTGTAGTTCAAAAAACAGGATGTATAAAGATACAAAGGAATAAAATACAAAGGGAATAAAACAAATTTTGATAAAAATGACTACGACGATATGTAGCAAAAATGAATAAAATGGTGATTACGAATATGTACTGAGAATAAAGAACGTACTGAACAGCATTTTTATCAAGATTTTACATCAAACAAAAAAGGGAAAATATGCTATACACAAAATCTTGAAAATAAGGTGGTCTGATAAGGTAAGAAATGAGGAGGTTCTCCGTGGAATCGCCGAGGAAAGGTATACGTGGAGAACACAGACAAGAAGAATGGACAGGACGGCAGTACATCCGTTAAGAAATCAGGGAATAACTTACATGGTACTAGAGGGAGCTGTAGAGCGGTAGACAAATTTTCAAATACATTCAGCGAATAATTGATACATAGTTTGCAATAATTGTTACTCTAAGATGAAAAGTTTGGCAGAAGAGAGCAACATCAAACCAAGCAGATGACGGATGGCTTAAAAGTGTACTATAGAGCTGTTCCTTTTATTTGTAGCTTCTGACAATGTCCTTTTATAGAATCTTGACTTGTCACAACTCATGATTAATTAGGTAGAGAGGAAGGCAGTAAATGAAAAACATCCACCAAATAATTCAGGACTTATATTGAGACTGCCATTTTCAGATGAAAAGTTTGGCACAGGAGAGGAATTCGTAGTGGTTCACATCAAACCAGGCAGAAGATTGATGACTCAAAAGTGTACTATAGAGCTGTTTCTTTTGTTATGAAGCTTATGCCTATGTTCTGTGAAAGAATCTTGACACGCCACAACTCGTGATTAATCAGGTCATTTTTAAAATATTTGAAATTTCATTATTTTCCATCTATGTAAACTTCTTATTCAGGTATAGTTCTAAGAACTTAAAATTTTAAATATTCTCAATCCTTATTAATTGTTAACGTTCTACTTAATTTAATTTTAGATCTGAAGTTCTGGAAGATTAAAAGTAATGAAAATTACTTACCAAATGCGGCTATTTGCAACAGAGACTACTACGATCAAGATACATATTCGACATATGTTGACCACAAGCATTCAATTTAGATTAAACTATTATTACACTGTACATACAGGACATACTTCATGTAGATGTGTAATTCAGATATTAGTGTTATTATATGAAAGCTGTTTGGTCGTGGTGGTCTAGTAGATAGACCGCTGCAGTCCAGCCTCTAGATAGGTGCAGGGACTTCTCCTCATTCTAGTCTAGTATAAAAAGCGAGACATACATTTTTTGTAGTGACCTTACACCAGGAAAAAGACGTTCGAAATTATAAAACGAATATCTGTACCTTCATGTATTCGCTTGACATGTAACTCTGTCATTTTTATGTATAGATGTGGAACATCAGAACTAAGCTTCCCTGATTGGTAGTCAACTGTTGAAGCATCGAAAAAAATGGTTCAAATGGCTCTGAGCACTATGGGACTTAACATCTGTGGTCATCAGTGCCCTAGAACTTAGAACTACTTAAACCTAACCAACCTAAGGAAATCACAAACATCCATGCCCGAGGCAGGATTCGAACCTGCGACCGTAGCAGTCGCGCGGTTCCGGACTGCGCGCCTAGAACCACTAGACCACCGCGGCCGGCGTTAAAGCATCGTTTGATACATTGTGTTACTTATACAGAAATTCAATTTCACAGTGTGATTTACAGCACAAAAAATCAAAGGGTAGCTTTTTGCAAATCCAATAATTTTCACCCAAAAAGACGCAGAATTTTCAAATTCCTCTAAAATTTGTAATGGTGCAGAAGCGTGGCGCCCTGTGACTTCACCCTTGGGCTCGGTGAGGCTTCTGACAGCGATCTATCGACACATGCGAAAAAAGGGTCTTAGCTAAGAAAATCATGTGAGGTTTAAGGTGGGTTAGTGATGTCACACTGGTACCACATTTCACAACGAGTTATGCCCAATATCACCATGTACGTCTCACACGATGGAAAAGTCATCGCCCCTCCTCTCTCATCCTCACCTCACCCCTTCTGTTGACGCTTCTGCCATGTAGGTCAAAACCACCTTGTCCACCGAAGCCATGCTGCATCAGGAGGTGGCAGAAAGGTCCTCAGTGTAAGCACCCCCTTCCTCGGGGTCTCTCATTTACCCTCATTTCCTGTTGGGAAAAAATACTTCGCAGTGCATTGTGTAACAGAACGAAATTTTTAACTACCTTTGGCACTATATAGCCATTCATTGAATGCTAGGCGCCTGTGTGCATGCAAGCCTTAAACACTTCCCAGATTCTGCGTGCACACAAACAGGCGCAATAGAAGCAGCGTAATACTGTACTACTCAGCCGTAGAGTGTCGGCAATGTTGACTACGCAAAGTCGGTCAAGGATTGTCTCTATAGAGGTGCACGTTTTTCACATTAGTTAATAAAGGTGTGCAGATGGAATTGAGGATGTTACGAAACTGTGGGGGCTGCTTCGGATCAAGTTCAAAATTCGTCCATTGATTTTGAACGGTCTCTAGTATTTCCGTTCTGTACATCAGAGTAGAAGTTGCAGTCGTGCTGCATTCCAGAGGGGTAAGATAAGGTGTAGTGTTGCTGCAGCATCACAATGGCCTTAGAGAATGGTTGGATGGTCAAGGGGAGGCGGAGGGTGGGGGGAGGATAGTCAGCCGTATCAGTGGCAGACAACAACGGCGTTACTTTGCACGCCGCACTTCATACTAGCGTTTTCGACTGCGAACGCCCCAAGGGGAGCTGTGGTTTCATTGTTGCTCTTTATACCACCTCTTGAGTCCTTTTCGTGTCGATACTGAGCAGTGGTGAGTCTGAAAATTTTTCCTCAAGTACCAGACAGAGAACCGTCTGATTTAAACGCAGGGTATCACTGTTTCGACCTCCTTTGAGATAAAAAGTGCATATTGCGTTTCTGGACAGGATCCCTCATTTAGGGAATTTGGCCACCTCCTGCCTACGTAAGCCTTCCTCTTTAAATTAATTAATTATCTGTAGTTTCGTTGTTAAAATCTACAGTTTCCGTTCTCTTCTTCCACTTTCGTCTTATTTAAAAATTTTACCATCTCCATCAACGTAGCATCAGCCATTTGATGGGGCGTATGAGAATCTTCCAAATTACAGACATCAATTGTAAACTGAAATAAAATTTCCGGCTGTGGCATTTCCAGTTTTTTAGTTGGGAGACATTTACTGGTAGAAGCGGAATTGGTATGTGCGGAATAAGAGAATTAAATGGTGATCCTATAATTTTAGCCCCATTGTGACGCGGAAGTGTATAATTTGGCTTAAAGGTACCTTCAGCCTTCCGCTGTAATGATGAAAAAACTTGGTGTCCTGGGACGTCAATTTCGGGCTCGGCGAAGCTTCAAATAGCATGGGGTCGACAAAAGAAAAAAGGACAGAGGTCAGAAGATCATGTGAGGTGTATGGTGTGTTAATGACGTAACATCGTTACCAAATTTCCTCACAATTCAGTACAATGCCACTGTGGACGTGACACGTGACTGAAGTCAATCACATCCCTCTCTCCACTTTAACAACAACTCACCCCTTGTATTGACGCCCTTTGGATAGAAGGTCAGTAGCTCATGGCCTTGTGGTCAGCGTTGCTGACTCGCGATTTCCGAGCTGCGAGTTCGATCCTCCACCTGGTCGGGAATTTTCTTCGCTCGGAACGGGATGTATATGTTGTCCTCATCATCATGTCATCACTTTCAACGCTAAAGTCGTCGAAATGGCGACGCACAAACCATTTCATATGAGAATAGTTCGAGGTTCTACGCAGACCTTCTCACCTGAAATAGGTAGAAATAGGCCATTATCAACCAACATGCTACTGAGACTACATTACACATCCAAACAAAGTATATCACTTCCCTCTACATATAGCAAATTATTTTCATCAAACTCATTGTACTACATTTTCATTTCTTTTTTCTTTTTCTTTGGCATTTGCATAATATAAATTATATTCTCATCAACTAGGCAGAAACAAATTATATAAAACCATTTTTACAGTTGTTAAGCAATCAATTCGCTGTAAGCTTAGAGAAATCTTTACATATTATGTTCTTTATATTATTTTATAAAACGCATTAACAACTGTATATCAATAAGACTGTAACAATGAGAAGTATTTGCTGTAAGATTTAGAAGCCTCCAACCCACCTTACATTTGAAGGCGGTGGGTTACTCGTACTGTTCATGAAATAAATAAATATCTAAGAAATGCTGCATTCGCACAGAATATTGTGAACACCTAACTTGCGCAGTTCTAGGTCGTCTTTGACAGATCGCCCCCAACAGCGACAAAATTTTTACTCCTAGGAAAAAAATATCGACACTGTTGGGATCTGCTAAATACGACCTATAGCTGCTCCAGGCATGTGTTTACAGGCTTCCGTGCGAATGAGGCAAATCTTACGAATATATAGGGCAAACGGCGCGTACTGTGTAAGATCGCACTATTGAACATCAGCGGCACACACGCCTCCTTCAGCCTAGTTAGTCTGCCATCACCGAGCATTGTATTTCCACTGGTCATGTAATGAATTACAGTGAGGCAAAAACTGTGCGCCATGCGTCTAACTCTTGGATTTATGTTTTTAATAAATCCTAGAGATGCGACTGACAGTGAATCTTTTATTAATCGAGACGGCGGTTTTCAATTGAACTCGGCATGGAATCCAGTCGTTGAAAAACTTCGTGTCCTCCGTAGGTGGCGTAGCTCTGTGATCGAATCGCGGGAAGGCAATCGAATTGCTATCGATGCGGCGAGTTTTCACCACTGAGGGCGCGCGGCACAGCAGAATCGAACGCGCTCAAGTAACACACGCATGAGCCGGCGAGGCCTTAAATACCAGAGCTCAGTGCATTTTCGCCAGTATAACCTGAAGATGGCCAGAAGACTCCGTGCCGAAATACTGCGGCAGGATGCTACAGACATCCGGCAGTTTCCCGAAATTTTGTGGAACAATAGGTACGCCGGGAAAGTTTTAAATCGCAAAATATAGTATCGTTTAAAAGAATGTGGTAACCAGTTGCTTCAATCCTCATTCCACCTTCCTCATAAAACACGTTGTCATGAAAACGTATTTGCTCTTTTTGGGCTAGAAGAGAGTAGCAGAGAGCCAGTAGCAGTAGAAGAGACAGGAGATAGTGGCAATGGGAGAAAAAAAGAGAGGAGATAGTGATGGTGTGTGACAAAAAGTTGGTTTAACAGGCTTCACACTGATTGTATAACGGTAAGATAGAGGTTTCGTAATCAGATTTCAAATTGTAAGATGTTTCCAGGGGCAGATGTGGACTCTGACCACAATTTACTGGTTACGAACTGTACAAAAAAACTGAATAAATTTCAAAAATGTAGGAAATTAAGGAGATGGGACCTGGATAAATTGAAAGAAACACAGGTTTTTGAGAGTTTCAGAAGGAGTATTACGGAAAACATCTGTTTCTTTCAGTTTATCCAGGTCTCATCTCCTTAATTTGGTACATTTTTGCAATTTCTTCAGTTTTTATGTACGGTTCGTAACTAACAGGGGAAAGGAATACTGTAGTAGAAGAATGTGTAGCTCTGAGAGATGAAATAGTGAAGGCAGCACAGGATCAAATAGGTAAAAAGACTAGGTCTAGCAGAAATCATTGGGTAACGCAAGAGATATTGAATTTAATTTATGAAAAGAGAATATTTAAAAATGCAGTATATGAAGCGGTGGAAAGGGAAAACGAACGTCTAAAAAATGAGATTGACAGGGAGCGCCAAATGGCTAAGCAAGAATGGATAGACGACAAATGTAAGTATTTAGAGGCATATATCTCTAGGTCAAGGATAGATATTGTCTACAGGACGATCAAAGAGGCCTTCGGATAAAAGAAAACAGCTGCACTAATATCAAGAGCTCAGATGGAAAACCACTCTTAAGCAAAGAAAGGAAAGCCGGATGGTGGAAGGAGTATACGGAAGGTCTATACGAGGGAGATGTATTTGAGGGCAGTGTTATAGATGAAGACGAGATGGGAGCTATGACACTGCGAGAAACACTAAGTAGAGCACTGAAAGCCTTAAGTCGAAACAAGGCCTCGGGAGTAGACAAGGTTCCATTAGACCTACTGATAGCCTTGGGAGAGCATTTGTAGACTTAGACAAAGCAATACTTAGCCTACAATTTATCTGAGAAGATAGTTTAAGGAAAGGCAAACCTTCGTCTATAGCATTTGTAGACTTAGAGAAGGCTTTTGATAATGTTGACTGGAATACTCTATTTGAAATTTTGAAGGTAGCAGGGTTACAATACAGGGACTGAAAGGCTATTTACAGCCAGTGTAGAAACCAGATGACTGTCATAAGGGTTGAATGGCATGAGAGGATTGCAGTGGTTGAGATGGGCGTGAGACAGGGTTGTAGCCTATCCCCAAAGTTATTAAATGTGTACATTGAGCAAGCAATAAAGCAAACAAAAGAAAAATTTGGAGGAGAGATTAAAGTCCGGGAGAAGTAATAAAAACTATGAGGTTTGCCAATGGCATCGTAATTCTGCCAGGTACAGCAAAGTACTTGGAACAGTAGCTGAACGGATGGACAGTGTCTTCAAAGGTGGATACAACATGAACATTAGCAAATGCAAAATGAGGATAATGTAATGTAGTGGTATTAAATCATGTACTGCTGAGGGAATTAGATTAGGAAACCAGACCCTTAAAGTGGTAGGTAAGTTTTGTTACTTTGGCAGCTAAATAACTGATAATGGCCGGATTAGAGAGGATATAAAATGTAGGCTGGCAATGGCAAGAAAAGCGTTTCTGAGGAAGAAAAATTGATTAACATCGAGTATAGATTTAAGAGGGGCGTGTAGCCATGTATGGAAGAGAAATATGGACGATACACAGTCTAGACAAGAAGAGAACAGAAGGTTACGAATCGTGGTGCTACAAAAGAATGCTGAAGATTAGTTGGGTAGAATATGTAACTATTGATTAGGTAGTGAATAGAGTTGGAGAGCAAAGAAATTTGTAGAACAGCTTGACTAGAAAGAAAGGTCGATTAGTAGGACATATTCTGAGACATCAAAGGATCACCAGTTTAGTACTGGAGGGAAGTTTTGGGGGTAGGGAGCGAGGGTAAAAATCACGGAGAGAGACCAAGAGATGAATACAGTAAGCATTTCAGAAAGATGTAAGTAGCAGTAGTTAATCGGAAATAATGAGGATTGCACAAGATAGAAAAGCGTGGAGAACTGCATAAAACCAGTTTCCGTACTGAAGATGACAATGACAACAGGTAGAAATATAATGTAGACCACCAGAATTTTTGAGATGCCGTGATATGGTGGAAACAATGTAGTGGGAAAGGGAGACAAAATGAGACAGTGAAAGAGTGACAGAGGAGACAGAGGCAGTGAAATATACCGTAAACATGTGTCAAAATGAGGACTGCGCCAGCCGGTTCCTCACTTTTCTATCAGAGCACTGTAAACAAGAACTTATTCGCCTTTTCTGTGCTCCGACAAAAGCATTTTCAGCGGGCACTAGTGCTGCCGTGGTCTTCGGTTAGCGTCCTTGATTAGTAAGCGAAACATCATTGGTCCCGAGTTCGAAACCCGCCACCGCTTAACGTTTGATCAATAATCAGTATTGGCTGCCGAAGACTTCCGGCATAAGCAGTCAACCCTCATTCGGTCAACGCCTTTGTCAAAGAGGGCGGAGGAGCGGACAGAGGCCAGCGTCTTGTCCTTGGTGTGAGAAACTGCCCCTAAGGGTGGAAGAATCAGCAATTATTAACGGCATGAGGATCCAGAAGACAATGGAAACCACTACATGAAAGACACATAACATGTATCCAAAGGACACGTTGCCTCTTGTGTCATGTGTCTCTCCATTGGAAAAAGATCCCAGAATAGTCCTCCTTTCCGATCTCCAGCAGGGGACTGCCAAGGGGGAGGTGATAATGAGAAAAAGGTTCAATAACCAACGAAAGGATAGCCTTCTACGAGTCGGGGTGTGGAATGTCAGAAGCTTGAACGTAGTAAGTAAGCTAGAAAATCTGAGAAGAAAAATGCTAAGGATCAAGCTAGATATAGTAGGAGCCAGTGAAGTGAAGCGAAAAGAAGACAAAGATTAATGGTCAGACGAGAATAGGATGATATCAACAGCAACAGAAAATGATATAACGGGAGTGGGATTGATTGTGAATAGGAAGGTAGAGCAGAGAGTGTGTTAGTGTGAACAGTTCAGTGATAGTGTCGTTCTGACAGCAAACCAAGGCCGACAACGATGTCGCAAGTGGAAGAGGACATAAATTATAGGAGGATACTAAACGAATAATGCAGTATGTGAAGGGAGATGAAAATCTAATAGTCATGTGGAACGGGAATGCAGTTGAAGGGGAAGGAGTAAGTGAAAAGTTTACAGGTGAGTATGGACTTGGGACAAGAAATGAGAGAGGAGAAAGACTAACTTAGTTCTGTAACAGATTTCACCTAGCAGTGTTCAAGAATCACAAGAGGAGAAGGTATATTTGGAAAAGACCGGGTGATACGGGAAGAGTTCAGTTTGAGTACGTCATTGTCAGACAGAGATTCCGAAATCAGATACTGGAATGTAAGGTTTACCTAGGAGCAGATGCAGAACCAGATCACAATGTAGTAGCGACGAAGAGTAGGCTGAAGTTTAAGAGATAAGTCAGGAAGAATCAATGTGCAAAGAAGTGGTATACAGAAGTACTAAGGAATGATGAGATATGCTTGAATTTCTCTAAGGCTACAGATACAGCAACAAGTAGTAACTCAGTAGGCAGTACAGTTTCAGAGAAATGGACATCTCTAGAATGGGCAATCACGGAAATTGGAAAGAAAAAATCGGTAAAAAGAAGGCAACTGAGAAGAAACCACGGGTAACAGAAGAGATACTTCAGTTGATCAATGAAAGAAGAAAGTACAAAAATGTTCATGGCACTTCAGGAAGACATAAATACTAATAACTGAGGAACGAAATAAACAGGAAGTGCAGGGAAGTTAAGACGAAATTGCTGCATGAAAAATGAGAAGATGTCGAAAAGGAAACGATTGTCGGATGGACTGACTCAGCATATAAGTACTCGTAAAAACGACCTTCGGTGACATTAAAAGCGAGGGTGGTAACATGAAGAATGCATCGGGAAATCCACAGTTAAATGCAGACGAGAGAGCGAATAGGTGGAAAGAATACATTGTAGACCTCTGTGAAGGGAAAGTTGTTTCTGATGTGATAGAAGAAACCGGAGTCGATTTGGAAGAAATGGGGGATCCAGTATTAGAATCAGAATTTAAGACAGCTTTGGAGATCAAATAAGGCAAAAGGAGTAGATAACATTCCATCAGAATTTCTAATTTCATTGGAGAAAGTGACAACAAACGGACTATTCAATTTGGTGTGTAAAATGGATGAGTCTGGCGACATACCATCTTAACTATACAAAAAATATCATCAACTCCTAAGAGTGTAAAAGATGAAAAGAACGAGAATTACCGCACAATCAGCTTAACAGCTCATGCGTCCAATTTGCTGACAAGAATAGCATACGGAAGAATGGGAAGAAATTGAGGATGTGTTAAAAAACAATGATTTCTGGTTTAGGAAAGGTAAAGGCACAAGAGAATCAATTCTAACGTTGCAGTTGATAATGGAAGGAAGACTAAAGAAAAATCAAGACACTTTCATAGGATTTGGCGATCTGGAAAAGCCGTTCGAAAATGTAAAATGGCGCAAGATATTCGAAATTCAGAAAAAATAGTTGTAAGCTATAGGGAAAGATGGGTGATACATAGTATGCACAGGAGCCAAGAGGGAATAATAAGAGTGGAGGACCAAGAACGAAGTGCTCGAATTAAAAAGGGTGTAAGATACGGATGTATTCTTTCGCCCCTACTGTTTAATCTGTACATCGAAGAAGCAGTGATGGAATTCAAAGTAGGTTCAGGAGTGGAATTAAAATTCAGGGGAAGAGGATATCACTGATACGATTCGCTGATGACATTGCTATCCTGAGTGAAAGTGAAGAAGAACTACATGATCTGGTGAATGGAATGAACAGTTTAATGAGTACAGAGTAGGGATTGAGATTGATTCGAAGAAAGACGAAAGTAATGAGAAGCAGCGGAAATGAGAACTGCCAGAAACTTAACATCAGCATTGATGATCACGAAGTAGATGAAGTTAAGGAATTCTGCTACCTAGGCGGCAAAATAACCAATGACGGAAGGAGCAAGGAGGACATCACAAGCAGACTAGCACTGGCAAGAAGAGCATTTCTGCCCGAGAGAAGTCTACTAGTATCAAACATAGGTCTTAATTTGAAGAAGAAATTTCTGAGAAATTGGCAGTGAAACATGGAGAGTGGGGAAACCGGAACTAAAGAAAATGTAAGTATTTGAGATGTGATGCTACATACGAATGTTGAAAATTTGGTGAGTGATAAGGTAAGCAATGAGGAGGTTCTCCGCAGAATCGGAGAAGAAAGGAATATGTTGAAAACACTGAGAAGGTGAAGGAACAGGATTATAGGACACCTGTTAAGACATCAGGGAAGGACTTCCATGGTACTATACGGAGCTGGAGGGGGAAAAACTGTAGTGTAAGACACATATTGTAATATATCCAGCAAATAATTGAGGTCGTAGGTTGCAAGCCCTACTCTGTGATGGAGAGGTTGGCACAGGAGAGGAATTCTTCGCGGGCCGCATGAAACGAGTCAGAAAACTGACGACTCAAAAAAGAAAAAAAAAGTTATTATGCGTGCTTGAGTCGTCAGCCCTGTGGTTGTTTTGTTGTACATCTGAATTCATGTGACTTACAAGCAATCCGTTTGGACGTAACCGCTGCATTCTACTTCAATGTGTACTTACGTCTAAGCCTGCCCCTCAAATTCTTTCCCTCCACTTTGTAACAGCCAAGGATTTCAGCAACAACTCAAATCGCAATACGTCTCCAAACATTCTAGCTCATCGAATATTATTTTTACTGGCCACTTATTTCTCGCTGGCTTCGTGTAAAGTATGTTCACTACATATCTGCCAAATTTGGCCCTTTTTCAACAGTCTCTTGCTACACCAAAATTCTATCTGATTCCTCAGCTGGCCATGTCTCAGATACATGCAGAAATGCTATCGAAACGCACCTGTTCCATGAACTTTTCCTTGGTCTCAAGATTTATGCTTTTGGATATCAGGAGCTGCTTCCCGTTATACACTCCTGGAAATGGAAAAAAGAACACATTGACACCGGTGTGTCAGACCCACCATACTTGCTCCGGACACTGCGAGAGGGCTGTACAAGCAATGATCACACGCACGGCACAGCGGACACACCAGGAACCGCGGTGTTGGCCGTCGAATGGCGCTAGCTGCGCAGCATTTGTGCACCGCTGCCGTCAGTGTCATCCAGTTTGCCGTGGCATACATGCTGCGACAGCGTGGACGTGAACCGTATGTGCAGTTGACGGACTTCGAGCGAGGGCGTATAGTGGGCATGCGGGAGGCCGGCTGGACGTACCGCCGAATTGCTCAACACGTGGGGCGTGAGGTCTCCACAGTACATCGATGTTGTCGCCAGTGGTCGGCGGAAGGTGCACGTGCCCGTCGACCTGGGACCGGACCGCAGCGACGCACGGATGCACGCCAAGACCGTAGGATCCTACGCAGTGCCGTAGGGGACCGCACCGCCACGTCCCAGCAAATTAGGGACACTGTTGCTCCTGGGGTATCGGCGAGGACCATTCGCAACCGTCTCCATGAAGCTGGGCTACGGTCCCGCACACCGTTAGGCCGTCTTCCGCTCACGCCCCAACATCGTGCAGCCCGCCTCCAGTGGTGTCGCGACAGGTGTGAATGGAGAGACGAATGGAGACGTGTCGTCTTCAGCGATGAGAGTCGCTTCTGCCTTGGTGCCAATGATGGTCGTATGCGTGTTTGGCGCCGTGCAGGTGAGCGCCACAATCAGGACTGCATACGACCGAGGCACACAGGGCCAACACCCGGCATCATGGTGTGGGGAGCGATCTCCTACACTGGCCGTACACCACTGGTGATCGTCGAGGGGACACTGAATAGTGCACGGTACATCCAAACCGTCATCGAACCCATCGTTCTACCATTCCTAGACCGGCAAGGGAACTTGCTGTTCCAACAGGACAATGCACGTCCGCATGTATCCCGTGCCACCCAACGTGCTCTAGAAGGTGTAAGTCAACTACCCTGGCCAGCAAGATCTCCGGATCTGTCCCCCATTGAGCATGTTTGGGACTGGATGAAGCGTCATCTCACGCGGTCTGCACGTCCAGCACGAGCGCTGGTCCAACCGAGGCGCCAGGTGGAAATGGCATGGCAAGCCGTTCCACAGGACTACATCCAGCATCTCTACGATCGTCTCCATGGGAGAATAGCAGCCTGCATTGCTGCGAAAGGTGGATATACACTGTACTAGTGCCGACATTGTGCATGCTCTGTTGCCTGTGTCTATGTGCCTGTGGTTCTGTCAGTGTGATCATGTGATGTATCTGACCCCAGGAATGTGTCAATGAAGTTTCCCCTTCCTGGGACAATGAATTCACGGTGTTCTTATTTCAATTTCCAGGAGTGTAGATGTCTCTTGTACCGTGTAAAACATGTTTTTTCCTTTCTGGCATCTTTTCTTTTTTCAGTCCTTCTTCAAAGGTAACAAAATTCGTCTTCGTCTTCAGTAGTGTCGCGTTCAACATATGGCTATTTACAATGTCTATTTGCTGCGCACATGCTTCCATTTGCTTTAGTGTATGTGAATTGTACAGCCATCATCTAGCGTACTTTCAGTTTTACGACGCACCCGACTCAATTCTTGTAGACATTCAGCAACCACTGCCACGCCATCAGACATGCAAAAAGTCTTGCAGCTATCCTTTAAAAAATGTTTTTCTAAAATAAATAACATTTCTCATCACATACAAAGATTTCCTTCATGGCGTTGGTTATGACTTTGAGACAAATGGAATATTTTTAGTGCACATTTACTTTGGTCTTCTGAAGTCCTCAAATTAGTAATGAGGGATAACTAGAATGATAAGAGTCACACAAATATAAAAGTAGACATTACATCTAAATTAACAAAGCTTTGAGAATGGGAAATATCAGCCTTATAGAAGATTTGTTATATAACTCCCGCTACAGGAAACGGTTGCTGCAAGTAAACCCCTACATCGCATTAGCTTTCTGGCATCCTTGTTATGCAGCTGGAGCAAAGGAAAAGATGCCATCCACATCTCCTCTGTCTGTCGGGAGAGATACGATACCGTAAGTGAACGAGTGCAATACATGGGCAACATAGGTGGACTTGAGTCGAATGGCTTGTAAGACAAGCCATAGTTGAGAAGGGAGTGGAACTGGGTTGTAGCCTCTCCACGATGTTATTGGATCTGTACACGGAGAATATGCGACCATATGTCGCGGGCTGAAGATAGTTTACCCACGAACACCTAAAACTATTTTAGACTTATCTAATATTGTATGCATCCTATAGATTTGAAGCGGGTGATCCGCTTTCGTGACATACGAACAGCTGAGGTGAATAGGAGAGGATTCTTACATTGGTTTGCGATAAGAAAGATGCTATCTCAAACTTAAGAAATTAATTATATTATGTAATTACTAGCGCTATGGCAAACTCTGTCATTAACAAACCGAAATACCCGAATATTGTAAACACTTGACGCTGTCACTTGAATGTTGCTAAACGATACGGCAAAGATAATTATCGACATGAGCAGCTGGCAGTTCACTACGTAGTGTGGGACTTATAAAGGACGTGATAGCGTTTAGTTGTAACGCAGGCGTCATGTTGACGAAACGAGCAGTGTTGCTGCTAGCTGCGTGCTTGGCCTCCGTGGCAGAAGCCGCACCGGGGGCAGCGGCAGCCGCCTCCCGCCGCCCCCGACTCCGCCTCCCGCGCGCTGACGCCGTCAACCAGTTCCCCGACGGCTTCATGCTGGGGGCGGCCACGGCCTCGTACCAGATAGAGGGCGGCTGGGACGCCGACGGTGAGTGGCGGACGTTGTACGGACAGCCAGTGGGAACGGGTGCGGGATGGAGGGGGATGTCACCTAATTTCACTGTACCGGCCGTAACAGCTCCTTAAGAACGCTGTACGAAGGAGTTTACCCTTTCTTATACCCACGTACTTGTAACATACCTGTTTCAGCCATCTATATGTACATATAAAGCATGTCTCAAATCTTTTGGGTCAAGGCGTAACAGGTGCTATTGGCTTCTACATGTACATCTACATTTATACTCCGCAAGCCACCCAACGGTGTGTGGCGGAGGGCACTTTACGTGCCACTGTCATTACCTCCCTTTCCTGTTCCAGTCGCGTATGGTTCGCGGGAAGAACGTCTGTCTGAAAGCCTCCGTGCGCGCTCTAATCTCTCTAATTTTACATTCGTGATCTCCTCGGGAGGTATAAGTGGGGCGAAGCAATATATTCGATACCTCATCCAGAAACGCACCCTCTCGTAACCTGGCGAGCAAGCTACACCGCGATGCAGAGCGCCTCTCTTGCAGAGTCTGCCACTTGAGTTTGCTAAACATCTCCGTAACGCTATCACGCTTACCAAATAACCCCGTGACGAAACGCGCTGGTCTTCTTTGGATCTTCTCTATCTCCTCTGTCAACCCCACCTGGTACGGATCCCACACTGATGAGCAATACTCAAGTATAGGTCGAACAAGTGTTTTGTAAGCCACCTCCTTTGTTGAAGGACTACATTTTCTAAGGACTCTCCCAATGAATCTCAACCTGGTACCCGCCTTACCAACAATTAATTTTATATGATCATTCCACTTCAAATCGTTCCGCACGCACACTCTCAGATATTTTACTGAAGTAACTGCTACCAGTGTTTGTTCCGCTATCATATAATCATACAGTAAAGGATCCTTCTTACTATGTATTCCCAATACATTACATTTATCTATGTTAAGGGTCAATTGCCACTCCCTGCAGCAAGTGCCTATCCGCCGCAGATCTTCCTGCATTTCGCTGCAATTTTCTAATGCTGCAACTTCTCTGTATACTACAGCATCATCCGCCAAAAACCGCATGGAACTTCCGACACTCTCTACTAGGTCATTTATATATATTGTGAAAAGTAATGTTGTTATGGACAGACACTACGTACACCACCTAACAACAACATAGCTCATAGTAATCGTTCAAAGAGACGACCGCCAGTCTCTGGTGTTTGTGCGGGATGTGCTGCCATAATTCTTGGAGACTGTATCCCTTGTTGTCAGCGAAAGGATGTGTCTCAAAACCACTATACACCTGAACAACACGTATCCTCATCGTTGGTTTGGAAGGGGAGGTCCTGTCCAATGACCAGTGCGGTAGCAGGATCTCACACATCTGTACTTTCTCCTGTGGGGTTAGGTCAAGACGCTGCCGTATGAAGTCCCCGAGAAACATATAAAGACCTGCTTGCTAGGGTCCATGTTGCCTGTCTCCTGGTGCAACAGACACCAAGAATCTTTGAGAGAGTGCGGCAGAACTTCTTGCGCTGTTGCCATGCATGACTGAATGCACTGAGAATGGCGGTCATCACTTTGAACAATTACTGTGAGTCACGTCGTTCTTATGCGAAGTATGCGGGGTATACCTCGCATAAGAACGACGTCCCTAACACAATAAATACGCATTTCCGACCATTGGTTCTTTGCCGCAATATAATGGATTGTGGAACCACTAACGCTCATTTCAGGTTTTATCCAAAAGGTACGGTAAACAGCGGTGAGTATATTTTACCAGTGTTATCTATAACGTCCCAGGCCCGTTGTGTATTGAGGGAAGGAAAAATTATTGTCCCTGTGCCTCTGTACGTACCCTGTCTTAGTCTTAAGATCCCTGCTAGAGATACGCCATGGCAGGGGCACAGCGGTGGCCCAGTTTACATGGAATAGAGATTCTCTACATTTACCCAGAAGGATTTCGTGAGAGCTACGTTGTATTTCTTCCAAGGATCCCAATTTGAGTTCTCCGAACATTATGTTACACTTCATTCTGGGCTATTCGCACCTGTTACGGCCCTAGGAGCACGTATCTGAATGATAGCGATGTCTGCTACTCAATAAACACAAGGTTATATTAGCGTTTTGTATGCGGGTTGCTTTATCAATGCATTGCATTTTCCCACAACGGTTGTTAGAGATCTTCCAGTTTCCTAATGCTGATTTCGTGTGACTGGCTCGTTTCATATCGCTTTCTGGTATTGTCCCTAAATGACTGTAACACTAGGTGAGAGTGGTTGAGAGTGGTGGTTCCAGATTGAGAGTTCTGCTCAGCGATATACCAAAAGACGATTTCTTTACTATGAGGAGAAAAAACGAACTCATTAAAGAGAGGAACATTCAGTTAGCCTTATAACTTTGTTATCACAATTTATAATAATTCCAACTCACAATCATTAAAGAAAAGCAAAACAAACAAACTTACACAAGAGGCTTATTTACAAAAATTTAAACTATGGCAATAGCTAATTGGTTGGACCAGAATTAAAAGAATTGGCCTTGAGATGGTAGGTTCACAGCATAATCTACATCCCTTTAAAACAACATCTTTATTAAGGGCGCGAATACAGCTTACGGCAGCAAAAATTTGACAACATTCAAAGAATCTTTTTCCTACCACAGAAAACGTACAAGAATAAAAATTGACACTCTCAAACAACTGGTCTTCTTAAATTGGATAAAAATATAATCTACCATGAAAAACTACTTTTACTCTTTTTTAAATTGCTCCAAAATGGTGGCTGTTCAACAGTAGTATTGCAGCATTTACCTTATATCTGGTGTAGCATTAAACTATTTAATGGCGTGTTTACTTTAATGGCAAAATACGTATTTCAAATTATGAATTTAGATTTTTAAACTTTTTACACATTGTAACATATTTTAACTGCAAAGCTGTTCAACAGAATAACCTGATTATGCTTGATTCTGTGGACATACCCCGAAAATTTCAAAGCTTTATGTTATTTAGTTTTTGAGTGGTAAGAGAAACGGATCAAGGAACTGTGAAGTCCGGGAAACGAACGATGAACATTGCTGATACATTTTTCATAGCTTTGTTGTGTATATAATGTAGGTGCAGAGAAGGGCATCAGCTTCACTCATATACAGATAATTAAATACTTTAACATATGCAGTATTCTTCCCTGCATTTTTCTGTGATGTCCCTTCCGTGGACAACTGTTCAGATTACTGGGCTATCCAAGCACCACTCACGGCCCGTCGTAACAGCTTTATTTCTGGTGGTAACTCATTTCCTGCCTTCCAAACTTCACAGAGATTCTTTATATCTGGGGAACTCGCACTCCAAGATCAAAGGATCCTTACGCAGACTTCTCTGTCATAGGTTAGGAAATTGTTTGCACAACGAGTTTTCACTGTGTATGGGAATGGGCACTGACTTAAAATTTCTTGTAAGATTAAAACTATGTGCCGGACCACTATTCGGACCTGGGACATTTGCTCAACCGGCTGAACTGACAAGGACGTCTCACGAGCCGCTTCAAGCTTCACTTCCGGCAGTACCTCATCGCTTATTTTCCGAACTTCGCAGAAGATCTGCTGCATACTTCGTGTAATTTGCGATCCTGTAAGAATGGATATGGTGAAGACATGACTTAGCCTCAGCTTGAGAGATTGTTTCGAGAATGATTTTTCACTCTGCACCGGAGTATGCACTGACTTGAAACTTCCTGGCAGATAAAAACGAGCACTTGCTCGCAAAAGACACGAAGGCTCCACGTTTGAATCACTGTCGGGCACACAGTTTTGGTCTCCCAGGAGGTTTCATTGCACACTCCACTGCAGACTAAAAATTACTTCTGAAAGTGTCATCTGTTTTTGTCCAGGTTATCTGGAGGTCATCCTTGGTTGTAAGGCCAATGCTGGAAATTAAAGTCCCGTAGCAAATACTGCAAAATTGTGCTTTCTCTTCCCCTAAACCAGTATGAGAAGAATCCATGATTCTATAAGAACTCAAAGAGCATGTTCGGGGTCTTGAGGGGCGGAAAACGAGAATTATAATAAAAGCCGAATGGCCAAGACCATTTAAACACATTCACTCCACAAATTTATCTGTGTTTACGAAATTTGTTTAGGTATCTGCATTGTGTTTATGTTTCTGGTATCCCAAATTTCTTTCTTTTTGTCTTGTAAAGGGACGAACCAATTATTATGCTGCTCCAACAGAGAGAACTTCTTGAATAGCACATGCACAAAGGACTCCACTAATCTGTCGTTTCGCCATTTACAGGCAAGGGCGAGAACATATGGGACCGTATGTTGCACGAACATCCGGAATATGCCAAGGGCGAGAACGGGGACGTTGCCTGCGATTCTTACCACAAATACGCGGAGGACGTGCAGGCAGTCAAGAATCTGAACGTGAGTATGAAAAAAGTGTACTTATATTATTATGACTACAGTTAGTAACGTTAACAGTGCAGGACACTGTTTATGATCAGCGCTCAAAACTTTCGCCACATTATTTCGCCAGCACTACTTTATGCAGCTTTGAGTGAATTAATAAGCTTTGCTTTAGTAGGAGCTGAACGAATGAAACCTTCGTATTAAGTTCTTGGTAATGTTATCACATACGGTAAGTGACAGTCATCTAAAACCTGTAGCCTTGTCTCACTACTTCAACGACGAAACCTAATAATTTTAAGACTGTCGAAAATCATGTTGTACCATCATCAGCTGTTTTGAAAATCTTTATTATTGTTACTAATATCGGTTGTTACTAATCATTATCAGCCAATAGTTGTTGTTGGTCAAATGTTTGAGAGGATAGAAAAAAAAGACTACCTATGAATTATGCAACGGATTTTCGTACACAAACGAAGATTGGTTTATGAACAGATTGGGTGTACCAAACTGACCAGCAGTGACTGGAGTGAATTTTCGTAGCCAAACGACAAATGGACAAATGAGGTATCAATATGATCAGAGTGAGGTGCAGCTTTCTCAAAAAAAAAAAGGACGTAATCAGGATAATTAAGAAAAATCTATCAGACAAATGTATTTTAGTACTTTTTAAAATTCTAAGTTGAACATTGGACATTAAATCTTCGTCCGACACCTCGTGTACTTTCTCTTATCTATATTCTCTAAATAATAATAGTGTTGAATACCGATCGATATTTAAATATCTTGTGATTCATGCTTCCTGAACAAGACATGAAAAAAAAAGACAGTCATATGTTTTGTGAAATAATTTATCCAAAAGAAGAACGATTATAGAAACATTCGACGCGCCTTTGAATGATGATCGAAATCATAGCAGCAAATGACGTGCCGACTGAGAACTTAAAGTTCAATGTTAGAAGCACCTAAATTTAAACAACACTAGAGGATAGGTGTCTAGTGGATTATGTAGACCATAAAATCGGCTGTTGGGTCGATTTGACATATCATAATGGCTTTCACATGTTTCTGTCATCCACGCCCGAAGTTATAAAAAAAGGTCAAACAATTTTTCAGTCTCAAACTTTTTCAATAGAAAATCCTTCTAACATCAGAAAAAACATATACGTGGCGTAAGATGTAAAGTTTCCTTTACAAATGCCGTCGAAATGGTTGTTCTTGCTGAAAGACTTTTCCGGATAAAAATATAAATATGAAAATGGGAACCGTAAATCACAGAGCAGTTCCACACAAACTGCGGATTCTACTTTGCGCTCTTTCTATGCAGCTAACATAAGATGGTTCCAATTGATACGGTTCCTTGTTCACGATTTTCAAAATTTAAGTACTTGATTTTGCAAACCAGTCCTATTTTTGCTTCGATGTTCGGATTGCTGCATGTGATTTCGAGCATTATTCAAAGGCCAGTCAAATTTATCTCTATCTATTTTCTTTCTTGCGTTCGACAACTTATTTCACAAAACAGCTCTTAGATTATTTATTGTAGATTCGTGGATTAACTATTTTTTGGTGTACGGTATGTTTGAATGCAAAAAAAGTAAAAAATCCAAGACACAGAATTTTAACATTCTACAGAGAATCCAATATGTCAGCAATATTTTAGTATACAGCACCCAACCTATGGACACTTGTATTAAGACGTTTAACAGTAATGTTCTACCGGTTAAAATGTCTCGAGAACTTAGATACGGTGTACTAATTTAGGATTCATATGTTTCATTTTGTAAACAATACGTGAACCGTAAGTATTGAACACTGTTGTCCAGTTCATAATATTGACTTTCTTACTGTGAGGGAACTCGTGTACGTACCCACACAGAAGTGTAATCGAAAATCTTTTTGTACCTGATGATCATTAAAAGCAATAGAAAATTCAAACAATAACAAAAATTTTCAAACAACGACAGCTTTTATTTCCACGAAAAGGCGGCTGTCTCTCCAGTTTACAAACGAGAGACGTGCGTTGTATTCCTTTGCAGATACACGGACCAGGCATATTGATGTTACCACTTCCTATGTTCGAGTATCCGTAGCTCGTGGTATACGGGCTAGCGTTGCTGCCTCTGGATCACGGGGTCCCGGGTTCGAATCGTGGCAGAGTTGGGGATTTTCTCTGCCCTGGGTGTGGGTGTTTGTGTTGTCCTCATCATTTCATCATCATCAACATTTGTGAGTGTGACTAGATTGGGTTGTGAAAAGAAAACTGTGTTAACATTGGGACTTTGTACAGGCGCTGGTGACCGCGCAGTCGAGCACCCCACAAACCAAACATCATCATCATCTCATCATCATCATCCTATGTTGTTCGACGTCAACGTGCAATAACCACTGATAGAAGACAGATGGCAGCGCTAACTGTGAAGGGTATATGTCGGTGGAAGTGGTAAACAATACATTCTTTGTCCTAATGCGGAAACGAGGCGAGTTATATGACGTCCAGAAGGTTTTCATGCGCAATGGAAACATTTCCGAAACGGCTAAGTTCGTAAACTGTTTACGTGTCACCGTACTTAGGGAATACGGTGCATGGGAAAATGGAGCAACCCAGAAACTGCGCCGACGCGACTGTAGCGAACCATGGACCACACTGGGGTGAGCGGCGTCTGCGAAGATGTGTACAGGCTGATGGATGTGCAACTGTTGAGCAACTGACCGGCTAGATGAACCAAGGGGCTATCAACAGCGTCTCCCCAACGACTACTCAGTGGACGTTCTTGCGTAAGGCCTTTGCAGCAGGCGCCTGGTTCTTGCACCCGTACTGACTACTGTTCACCAGCGACGAACTCAACTGGACGTCCATTGAGTGGCAATAGGTGGCCTTTTCTGATGAATTATGTTTTATGTGCCATCGGACATATTGCCGTTAGTGTATCGCGTGAAACGTCCGAAAGCAAAACCGTGCTGCAGTCGTCGAAAGCATCCAGGCTGGAGGGTTGGGTGTTACTATCTGGGGAATGTTATCGTGAAATTCCCTGGGTTGTCTCGTCGTTCTTGGCTCAGTGGATCAACGTAATATGCATCCACTCTTGTGGATCATGTTCATCCCTACCTGCTGTTTGTTTTTCCTCGCCATGATGGCATCTGTCAGCAGAACAATCGAATATGTCACACAGCTCGCAGTTTGAGAATAAAGCACGGAGGAACAAAGTAAAGAGATAATGTACGTGAGCATAAGCAGTAACATTCTTGGACACAGGATTTAGACGTGTTCTGCAGGCTGTAATACCAGTTTTCGCCCTGAACCGCCCAGACGACATGTAATGGCACGCGACTCCACGAGACTGTTAAAACATTATTTATTATAAAGAGTTTGTAATATCTGAATGTTCTGAAGAGAGCACTCTCGCTATACGACACAATTAAGACATTAAAAGTAGCATGTGTGATGTAAATGACTAGAAATAAAATGCAATAGAGAGACTGCGCTCTGAGTGCTGTTTACGAAAGGGTGAAATGAAAGTCACATGACGCTGTTGGCCGACATTCGAATGGCAGTATGTGTAGCAAAACAGGTGCGGGCGTAGTTCACCAGCTGGTAGCTTTGTACACATTTCGCATTTCGAATATTATAAGCTTTCTTGAGACTGAGAAGCTTATGTCCACGAGTCGGCATGGTTTTAGAAAGCATCGCTTTTGCGAAACTCAGCTTTCTCTTTTCTCACATGATATACTACGAACAACGGATGAAGCGCAACAGGCAAATGCCAAATTTCTAGATTTCCGGAAGGCTTTTGACACGGAGCTTCATTGCAGGTTGTTAACTAAGAGACAAGCATACGTAACGGATTCCCAGATATGTGAGTCGCTCGAAGACTTTTTAAGTAACGGAACACAGTATGTTGTCTTCCACGGCGAGTGTTCATCACAGACAAGGGTGTCGTCAGGAGTGCCCAGGGAAGGGTGATAGTCTCATCGATGTTTGGCCATTCAGTCCGGAACCGCGGGACTGCTACGGTCGCAGGTTCGAATCCTGCCTCGGGCATGGGTGTGTGTGATGTCCTTAGGTTAGTTAGGTTTAAGTAGTTCTAAGTTCTAGGGGACTTATGACCTAAGATGTTGAGTCCCATAGTGCTCAGAGCCATTTGAACCATTTTTTTTTTGTTTGGCCATTGACGACAGTTAATGGCGCTAGTCTAAATCAAGAACACGAGCCCCAAAGAAAGTTATAATGTACTGCAAAAATAACTGCTGTCGCAACAGAATATTGTCCACGAAGTCTACGCCATGTATCCACAGGCATTCGTGTGACGTCATGCGTTGTGACAAATCATTTCATAAACTCTTATCTCACTGTTCCACAGATAAATGAAGTAGTTTGAATTATTCGAAGGGACACCACGTAACTGTATTTCTCAAAAGTAAATAACGGGCAGCTGTATGAATATGAAAATCGTCTCCTGTTGCATCTCTAATGGATTTCACTAACATCTGTAGCTGAGTAGCAAGTGTAGCCCTCTGCCGCAGTTTGTGTTAGAAGCTCTGCCTGGCGTGGCGGTCTCCTTCGTTCAAAAATCTACATTTATTCAAACAATATTTGCGATTCTCGACGTTTTCCCGGCGTAATGAGTACTGCATGAAGTTTACCCTTTGCTGCCGGATGACATAGACTTTTGGCTTCGATACTTCGACTGGCGAACACTCAGCCGTCAACAGGAGAATGTGTTACAGCGTAGATTGCTTTGGTGCGGGGAAGCATGCTCATTAGTTGCCATTACATAGCGCCCTATGTCGAATTATGCGTGCTCTTCGAATATTTATCCATCTACGGCGCGCAGGCGTACGCGCAATGATGATTCTGCATAGGTGCCCTTTGTCGGAAAAAGCGTCTGCAGGGTTAAAAATGCAGGTGTGAAAGTATTAAAAGTAACCATACAATGTTTTCTTCCTGAAGCTATTAAAAAAACTACCGGGTCCCACACTCTATTCAGTTAAAATCCTCCAGAGTTGACAAAAGGGTAGATGGATGGGAAAGTAAACTAGCCGTATTCCTCTCAAGTGAATTCTCCCGACATTCATTTTAATTATCGTTACCACTACCAATCAGTATAACAGCGGGAAAACCTATTTCATACTAGCGGAAAATAAAGAACAAACACCTAGAAGAGTGCTTGGGAATGTGAAAATTGGTACATAATACTGCAAGACGTCAACAGACGGGATGATTGAAAGCTGTGTGGTCGAAGCGATAACAGGCCGGGAAATAACGCGTGCTTATCTGAACGTTTCGACGCGTTTCGAGAGCGGTCGATAGTTACACGCTTCATACCATTCGTGAGAATGCCCCGCTGAGCTAGCGAGGTGCCTGACAGGCTTGCACGAGCCCAGTTTTTGTGATCAGTCTCTCCCGGTTTGTGGTTGTCTGACCAGAGCTACTGTAAAGCGGAAGGTTCTTTGTGATAAATGAGGGAAATTTAAGAAGCAAAGTAACTAAAAAGGCATTTTCTTGAATGTATGGTTTTGACAGGGCTATACTGTCATCGGATCTACAAAAGGATGATAGTAAAATACTTTACAACCGTGTATTAGAAACCGATAAATTGTCGTGTTACATTACCTATTGAATTTAACATAAGCTCATACTCTAAAAAACTTTTAACACGGATTGACCATCAGTGCTGCAAGTCGCTTCACACTGCATAAGCATTTTCCATGACCATAAAGATCAGTACACGTAGGCATGCCAGTAATGTATTACTCACAAACATAAGCATAAATATAGTGCATCTATCACAAGTGTTCATGATCGCCACCAGCTGGCGACATAGCAGCAGTGTAAATACAACGACAACCATGTACGTAAACTAGGTGGCGCTAGGACGGTTGACTGGATTCTTGTGTTGCATGTAGCGTAAAACCTTGACACATAATTTCTTATAATTTGTAATACATCATAAAGGACCCACTTTTATTACATTATGTCCGCCCCGATAGCTGAGTGGTCAGCGTGACGGATTGCCGTCCTAGGGGCCCGGGTTCGATTCCCGGCTGGGTCGGGTTTTTTTCCGCTCAGGGACTGGGTGTTGTGCTGTCTTCATCATTTCATTCCCATCCGGCGTGCAGGTCGCCCAATGTGGCGTCGAATGTAATGAGACCTGCACCAAGGCGGCCGGACCGGCTCCTCGTGGGGCCTCCGGCCAATGACGCCAAACGCTCATTTCCATTTTCATTTACATTATTATCCAATCCAAATACGAAAGATATAGAAATTGTACTTACAATCTCTGTACTTGCATAGATGGCTACGCCGCGTCCCTGGAGAAGGATAAGTGTTATATCCCTCGACGTCCGGAAGTGTGGCCAAGTTCCTGTAGCATTGCGATATCGACGCAGTAGATAAATTTTCACGCGGGAGCTAATATTCTTAGTGCTGATCGTTGCTATTCGGTATGTTTCGAGTCGTGCCCCGCCATGGAGGGAAACTCTATCAGCGTAGGGTGAAGAGGGGCGAAGCAGCGGCGAGCTTTGCCATATGCCACCTGACGACTTTATTGTCGTCGCAACTAGGTCCCCGTCTGCAGTAACTCAGTCCCCAGAGTATGGTTCGGGCCATCGTCGACATCGTCACTTACGCCATCAAGGGTTCTGATGTTCCACCTCGTTCGTAAGAGAGGAGGACATCTCTGTGGCGGCCATAATGGTGGAGTCCGTTCGTTCAGGTGCATCTAGGCGAGCCGGCACAGTAGGTGCTGGCTCAGCCAGAGTCGACGCTACGTTGTCGTGTTTCTTGTCGTCGTGCAGGTTCTCCAAGGCCGCGTCGTATCGGACGTCCTCTGGAGCCTCAGGGGAGGTGCGTTGTGTCGGTCCGAGGCCGTACGGCGCCTCCTCTTGCGCCTTTTGGGTGAAAATTGTTTGCATGTCCGTCCCAGAAGACGGTCTTGGAGGAAGGCCGCCGCAGGTAATATAAGGGACGTCCATATCAACGACCGGGATAGAATCAGAAGTCGTCGCTATTGGTAGTGGCGCCGGAGTAGGGTCAATTTGTGATCGTGACGAGTCGACCGCGGCGGTATCCGTAGCAACTCGAAAGATCGTCGGTACGTGATCCGACGGACGACGGCTGATGGGAGGAGAAGTGACGCAGATGCGTAAGTGATCGGTAAAACGGAGTCGGAGGCGCCACAATAGAGGCTGCAAGTTGGGTGATTGGTCGTTAAAGACACTCAGATCTGAAGTGGCTTTCTTTTTAGCATCCGGAACAGGTCTTGGGTTGGCTGTCGTGACGATGACCTCGCTGCACCCGTTGATTGGCAGCTAAGGTGGCACGTGACAGCGGAGATTGATGGTGATCTGTCGTACATCGTTAAGAGCGCGTACGTTTGGAACTGTGCCCAGCATTAGGCAGTGTGGCCATGTACAGCGGAAGGCCGCGATAACGTGCTCCGCCAGGAGCTCGTATGCTGTGCATGCCCAATTCGGCGTGGTCGCCCGTGACCACACCGACGTTGCCGTCGGCGCGGCAAAAGCGTAATCCATTTTCGTTGCACATAGCATTCTTTCGCACACCGCGTCTTTGTCGAATCTGACGTACATCGTATTGCTTGAGATGGAAGAATGGATGGCGAAATGTCGAAGCTCGGATCTTAGCTACGTTGCGCAGGAACTGTTCCACTTCCAAGGCCTTTGGTCGGGTGTAGTTATTGCAGAAGGTGACTCGTAGTGTGGGTTTTCGGAAACGGTTGGTCATGGTTCTAGTACATGTAGGCGACGGCCGCTGAAAGTACACAGCAGCGAGGGAGCGCGCTACGCACGCGGAAACAGTATAACGTCCGCACTGCACAGCTGCTTAAGCCGGACGGCCAGCTGAGCTACCCAAGCATGACTCATGACCCGTCCTCATAGCCTTTCTTCCGGCACAACCTCGTCTCCTACCTTCACAGACGTTCTCCTCCAAAATTTGCGGGTTTAGCACTCCTGGAAGAAAGGATACTGCGGAGACATGGCTTAGCCATCGCCAAGACCCCGATTTCGAGTCTCCGTCTTGCCAAACAGTTTTAATCTAAGTTTCAAATCTTGGCCAGTTCCTACTCCGGGTGTACTATGCAAGTACAGCTAGTCCAAAAAGTATTCGTCTAGTTGTAATTTCTTTTTTAAAATACTACGTATATTTCACGTGAAGGGAATGGATACATAAAATGTGAACATCCATTCGTATGCAACGAGTCTTGGTAAGTCATATTTATTGATGAACAAGGAAATAAATACATCCATAGCGATAGCAAATCTGACAAAATGGAGAATTTATTCAAGGGCTACTTCAAAAAGTATTCGTCCATTCATATTTTTTTAAAATTTACAATCTGAAAATATGATTTCATTTACAAAATTTAATATTTGGTGGGGTTTCCCTTTGCAGCTATTACTGCTTGTAGACGTCTGGGCATCGACGTGACCAATTTTGCTGTCAGACAGGCTGCAATTTTGTCCTATTCGTCTTGATGTGCTTCTTGTAGGCCTCTCTTGTTAGAGAGGTGTCTTCTCCTGGTGCTATCTTCCAGTACTTTCCAAAGGTGTTCAATAGGATTAATGTCTGGGCTCTGAGGAGGGGTGTTGTTTTTGGGTATTGTACAGGAGCCTGAGCCTTGTATTTAGAGCGGTATGCTTTGGATCGTTATCTTGTTGAAAAATGTAATTTCCTTGCAGACCTAATTTTTCGGAGCTAGGATTCAGATTGTCTTTTAAAATATTAATATACATATAGTGATCCATTGTACCTTCTATGAAATGTAATTTTGCAACACCTGCAGCACTCATACAGCCCCACACCATCAGGGAACCATCACTGTGTTTAACCGTTGGCACAAGATTGCGTGGCAACATCTTCGCATTCTTCTTACGCCACGCCATTCGCCCGCCATCCTACCCGAATACGTTATATTTACTCTCATGAGAAAATATTACTCCAATCCAAAAGTTTTGCTTTTTGAAACTATGATCCACCGCAAAATGAAGACGTTTCTTTCGATTCTGTTCGCTGACCCAAAATTTCTTGCGCGCTACCCGGCCATGATATCCATACGTTTTGAAGGTATTTCTGATTGTGTTGGCAAATACCTTCTTTCCCCTAGACTCTAACTCACCAGCCAACTTAGGAGCGCTGATTTTAGGTTTCCTCTTCATTTCCCTCATGATAAATATCACATCTGCATCAGCCAAAGTGCGGGGGCGCCCGGTACGTGGTTGGTTTCCTAAATATTTTGTTGTGCAAAATCTATATATTATCGACTGAACCGTGGATCTAGGTTTACCGACTACTTTAGAAATCTCGAATGTATATTTGCACTCATTATGTTAGCACAGAATAAATTTCATTTCGATCAGCGTCGCCTCACTATCCTTACGGCCCATGGCGCTAATTGCATCGTATCGGCGCCGTTCAGATCCACAACTGGCGGAAGATTGGGGCCGCGCGCGGTTGACTCTAGTGTGTGCCGTGGGTCAGCGTTGTAGTTTATTCACTGCGGCCAGAAATTCGACATCTTCAGATGGTTGACGAATACTTTATGAACTAGCTCTTTTATTATATTTCCTATTTTGTTAACCTTGCTATCGATTTGGATGTATTTCTTTCCTTGCTTTTCAACAAAAATGACTTGCCGAGGTACTTCTTACATGACTGGCCCTTTAGATTTTGTAAACATTCCTTTTCATGTTACACAGACTTTGTTTTCCAAAAGATATGCAGCTAGGCGAATATTTTTTGGACTCACTGTATACTGCCCCTAGGAATGACATCTTACCACTGTTAACTAGAATTTATGTGCTATTTTAGCTGTGCATGGCAGCTACACGAAACAGAATTTAGGATGCGGGAGACACTTGCTCCTACGTGGCGTCAGAGAACCTCTGTGTAACACTATGCATAAATTTAGGAAAATGTATGTTAGGAAAACTTTATATCAATACACGTTCACTTATTTCAGTAAACAAATGCTGCCTGCTTTGATTTGCATCATTTTAAGACCACTGGCAGGACAAAAATCATTAGACTGTTTTATCTAATTTTTTGCTGTCCTACTTTTCCAATCTTGGGTAGGTCTTTTCATATATATTTACATACTTCATGTTCACGTTTCATTCTTTGTTTGCATCTACTATTTTCCACCTCTACTGCCCGCATCTCGTGGTCGTGCGGTAGCGTTCTCGCTTCCCACGCCCGGGTTCCCGGGTTCGATTCCCGGCGGGGTCAGGGATTTTCTCTGCCTCGTGATGGCTGGGTGTTGTGTGCTGTCCTTAGGTTAGTTAGGTTTAAGTAGTTCTAAGTTCTAGGGGACTTATGACCACAGCAGTTGAGTCCCATAGTGCTCAGAGCCATTTGAACCATTTTTTGAACCACCTCTACTGCTGATTCCGTCACCGAGGTAAGTATTCATGGACAAGGGTGCCCATACAACAACTTTGAGGGGGGAGGGGGGGGGCTAGACCGGGGAGTTCAGTCACATTAATGTGACGACCTCCTATGTTCGACGTCAGGCGGCAGCACTAGTAGTGGAAGTAAATAAAGCATGTGAGGGGGTTGCGGAAAACAGTGCAGTCTATGTTGCAATGCGAGGCGTATTTGACACCAAAAACTGCATGAACATTCGGCTTCGGGCCGTGGCTAGAAACATTTCCGGAAGTACTATATCTGTCAACTGTTCCCATGCTGCCGTAGTTAAAGTATACTGCGCATGGTAAATCGCGCTATCCAAAACCGGCGCCAAGGTAACAGCGGTGGACCTCGGGCCAAAGGGGTGAACGACGGCAAATAGACGTGCAACTGTTGGGAAACTGACCGCTGAGATGAACCCACAGTGTCTCCTCAAGGACCGTTCAGCAAACGTTGCTGCATATGGGCTCCCACAGTACTTGCCTCCTTCACGCGCCCTCGCCGACTGCTGTACATCGGCGACGAAGGATGGAATTTGCAACAGGTGTCCTTTATCAATCACGTTTTATGCTCAATCGGGCATATGGTCGGTGTCATGTACGACGTGAAACGTCTGAGTGCAAACGTCTGAAAGCAGGAAGCCCAAGCGTTATCGTCTGGGACACATTTCCGTGGCACTCCCACGTTGATCTCGTCATTCTGGAAGTCTCAGTTGATCAACACAACAAGTACGTATCTATCTATCTATCTATCTTTATAGACCATGTCCATTCCTACACGCAGTTTGCGGAGTTGCCCATGACACTGGAGTCGACATGGCTGCACATAGATGGCTCTCTATCTTCCACCATAACAGAGTTCATCAACATGAGGCAGCAAATATGAGGCAGCCAAGGAGGTGGAAGCGTGGGTTCTACTATGCCAAGACTGCTTGGTAGATACAACATGAAAACACAATTAATTAGCAGGAGAACAAAATAAGAAAGTATTTATTACTTAACTTTGTTGTAGTCCTTGAACGGTAGGTTGACAATTATAAAAGACGTGACTAGATTAAGCGTCTGTAGAATGACATAATTTGCAAGTCACAAATCTTGCAGTGACGAATTAATCTCTAGATGGCCACAGTGACCGAGCGGTTCTAGGCGCTTTAATCCGAAACCGCGTTGCTGCTACGGTCGCAGGTTCGAATCCTGCCTCAGGCATGGATATGAGTGATGTCCTTAGGTTAGTTAGGTTTAAGGAGTTCTAAGTCTAGGGGACTGATGACCTCAGATGTTAAGTCCCATAGTGCATAGAGCCATTACAACCATTCGAATTAATCTCTCCTAATCTTGAATGTCGAATCCGGGAATTTTAAGATGGAACTGGGCTACAAAGACTTGAGGGCAGCAATGAGTGAGCTGCAGACGATGACTGACTAACATCGGCGCTGGCTGACCACTGAGTGCAGCTACACTCCTGCTACACATGAAGTGGCCTATCGGCGCCTCGCGGCGAGAATAAGTACTGCGACTGACTGTATACTCTTTGGCTAACACAGCCGTTCTTCTGTTCCGTTTATCGAAAGAATCGCATCCGGCAGATCGATCTCTCATACGACGGTGTGGTCGTATGACTGACGACATCAAACACATCTTTGTCGGTACCTTGCAGAACCGCATTTGCTCTCTTCATGCACGTCTCGCAGCGGTCCGTGCCGCGAAATATGGTTAATCAGTCGTTTAACAAGCGGTCACATTAAAGTGCCCGGGCACTGCATTTTGGAAGACGTTGGTGACTTGTAAGTAGCCATAAAAAAGTTCCCTTGGCGACTCTGTTAAAAACCTGCGTAATACCGACTTTTAAATCATTATCTTGAAAGAAAATCACCTGACTATACTATATTTTTTCTTTCCCTCAGAGCTAGGTGGCGGGATGAGACACGTCTCCCCTTTCTAACGTTGTTCCTGGATAAACAAAGGATCCACTTATCTGTACGTCCTTCTCTTAAGGGTTTTCAATGAACTTCTTTTCTCACCTGTCACGAGCGCTATTTCTTCATGCTCTGATCGATGCGAAATGGATTGGAAACCACAATAAAAATAAAAAATATTTCATGTACAACTTTTAGTTACACATTCTAGCTATCATACTTTGTACCTAGTAGCCGCTCCGACTTGGAAATGTCCTAGTGTGGTACCTACTTTTCAATAACCTCGTCATAGAAGACAGCCTCTTGTACTTTCCCCCAATTATCTGTGCTGCTCTGCAGCTTGTTGTCTGAGCCAAAATGCTGTCCTCGTAGCCAGTGGTTCATGTGAACCAAGAAATGAAACTCAGAGGGAGCCAAATCCAGTTTGTAAGGTTGGTGATCAAACACCTCCCATCGAAAACGCTGCAGGAGCGTCTTTGTTGCACCTGAAGTGTGCAGCTGAGCATTGACCCTGAAGAAAGACTGGCATGTTAAGTTTTGTGAGCTGCCTGGAATAAGACAGAGTTTGGCATGAAGAAATAGAATGATAATACTTGCTGGGAGATTCTGCTGTTCTAGACGTCCTTACGTGCTCGCTGTGCGCTCGGAACTGGAATGTGCGACGTGATGCGATCGATGGTCATGTCAGAGACATTGCACAGAACATGGCCACAAAGCTTCATCGGATTTTCACTTGTGAATTTCGTATTTTTGGTTATTCATGGTCAATTACGTTTGTTAACAGCCTTCGGTATCAACAAATTTTCTTCTACGGATTCGCGATTATTCACGTTTCACTTCCATACAATACTTGCTTCCAGACATACATTTCCATATTGATGTCTAATACCAGTTGAGATCTTTTAAAAAAGAAAATTTCTCTTGCCTGTTTCAATCCACTTCTGATATCTTCCTTGCTTTACGTTTGCCACGTAATATTGCTTCCTAGATATCAGAACTCATCTACTTGTTCCACTACTAATCAGGCTGTAACTGCACATATATTTGTATGTGGTACCTTAATATGTACACACATCAGGGCGTTGGTTGTTTTATCTCTGCTTCGAACTGTCTTCCCACAAATGTAACTGCATCACTACATGGACTGTCCCTGTCAGTATAGACTATTGTTTTGCACTTCAGCCCCTGACCTGCTGCCCCGGGGAAAATAAACATCAATGGCCTCTTCTTGGAATATGTGCTTGGAGGTCCTACCGCACTTAAAAGTATACGATTCGTATTAACTGTAATTATCAGTCTTCAAGAAAAATACTGATGTAATGTTGTTCAGTACACCGTCCTCAGTCACCAACAGAAATATCTGTACTCATACCCTTTCACCCTGTGTAGGGTGTACCAAAAAGGGCTTTTAAACTTTGGAAACACATATTGATTTATTTATTTAACCTACATGGATTATGGATCATTTTAAAGAAAAATGCATCGACTTTCTTACCATATTCCTAAACCGGTTAAAAGTGACTTCTGTTGATTATGTGACACACATCCCATCTGATATCGATTTTTTTACCGAAATCGCTACAGTGTGTCAGGTATAACTTGTGCAATTGTGAAATACATTCTAACTCTGAGTTCTGATAGAGAAGCTGGTAAGGTTGGAACAAACAATGTAACGCTGACGATTCCCCAAAAGAAAACGTCAAGACGTGTCAGGCCCAGTAAATGTGGGGACGATGCAATTGGCACACCTCAGTACATCTACATACGTGGAAAATGGACATTTAGGATATCGCAGATGCCTTAGCAAACTGTCAAACCCTGATCTACCTTTCTTCTAGATGGAGAAGATGACACCAAGTCTGCATGTCTTATGAATAAATTTGTACGAATTTTCAAAGCTGTAAAGTCCTTTTCGATACATGATATATTTTCTGTTTTAGTTGTTCACATGCACCCATCCCAGCAACTGAGCTCGTTACACAGCCCGGTTGCCGGACGGGGTTTGAGGGAGGGGGAGGATAGATCCCTTGTCGGAGTAACGATGGGGCGGGGGGTCCATATGCCAGCCAGCATTTAGGCCATTTTCCACATACACCAGGCTGTTAAAAAGTCCCACGTCAGTTACACGAATCGCAGACACTTTGAAACATAACATTTCACCAGGCTATGTGCAGTAGCGGTACACCTGGTACTTCAGGCATATCGGCGAGGAAGAAAACAACTAAGAATTCGTGACTCCCTTCCTTGAGGTGTCAGAGATCCTAGGCAAGCTGCCATCAAGATATGTCCGATGTTTTATAGTTACATAGATGATGAAGGTAATTAGAACTTAGATGATAATGGTACTGGTCTACGTATTTTGAAAGAGGCCTTCACCCCTTTCGTATCTCGTTTTAAAGAGTGGGTGGACATTTCATTTCTCTACAGCAATAGCCACTTCGTCTTTGTACTGAGCGAGACTTACTTTCTCTATTGGCACATAGATATAGGCTTTCCAAAGTTGAATAATGAAAATGCTGGGTTAGTTCCTTTGCAAAGGACACTGGCGTTTGCCTTTCCCAACCCAGCCAAGTTCGCGCTTCGTCTCTAGAGATCTTTTTGGTGGCGATACAGTAAGTAACAATTTTCCTGAAACTTCCTGGAAGATCGAAACTCTGTGCCGGACCGAGAATCGAACCTGGGACCGTTGCCTTTCGCGGGCAAGTACTCTACTTCCCCCGGCAAATCTAAATTGTGTACCGGACCGAGCTTCAAACTCGAAACCTTTGCCTTTTTCGGGAAAATGTTCTAGATCGCCGAGGTGGTAGGTAAGTATGTCTCTGCAATAACTTTTCCTTCAGGAGTGCTAGTACTGCAAGTTTCTCACGAGAGCGCCTGTGAAGTTTAGAAGGTAGGAGATGAGGTACTGACGGAAGTAAAGCTGTGAGGACGGATAAATGAGTCATGCTTGGGTAGCTCTGTCAGTACAGAACTTGCCAACGGAAAGCAAAGGTTCCGAATTCGAATCTCGGTCCGGCACACAGTTTTGATCCTCCAAAAAGTTTCATAACATCGAACACCTGGACTGAGAGTGAAAATTTCGTTCTGAAACAAACATCTTTTCTTTCTAAGTCGATCTTTCTTCGTCAGCACCAGTTGCGGTGGCTCTGCAGAATATCCGCGAACAATGCATATTTTCTTAGGACCCAATAACCTGGTAACCATGTAGCTTTCTGTGGTTTAGCTAAATTACAGTTTCCGACAGTTTTCAGACATGGTAGAAACTCCACGAATGGGATACAGAATATCCATATAAACTATATCTTGAAGGAAAATATAAAACTATATTCATACGTCAATGAGTAAAAATATCAAAGTAGCAGTCGAATTTGAAATTATATAAGTATAAAAATTATTCAGAAAAATAATAATTGTAATTAATTTTTAAGTTGTACTATACAGTATTTACGAATATAAGAGATTAATGCTAGCTTCCACAAAACCACAGTTCGCAAAATTTTTGTTCCAGGCAAATGTGTATCGTTTCTCTATTTCCTGGGCTCGAATTTTACCAAACGGTGATACAGATGTAATTAACCAGGCAGGTCTGGACTACTACAACAATCTCATCAATCTGCTGCTGGAAAATGGGGTCCAGCCACTGGTGAGTAGTCCAGCTTCAACACAGCAATAATACCGCTTAGTAATTAGTTGTCATACATATTACGTGCACTTTGTACCTGCTATACGTCCGTCATCTCTGCTGTTAGAAACGAACATTTGCGTGCCGTAATTATTATGCTGATACAAAATATACGCATGGGTGTGCTACTCCAGTGTCACCATCGAGCTGTAAAGTTGGCGAATTCCCGTGCGATGAGCTACACAACTGAATATTCTTTCAGATTTTTCTTGAGTAATAAATAACTGATTTGTATTATTCCTGTGCCGGAGGTCCGAGGTATTCTCAAACTATCATTGACAATAGTTTCAAGAAATTAACGTTAAAAACTTTATTTCACGCTCACGCGAGTTCAAGAAAATTAAGAATGTTGTATTTTCAATCAAGCCCTTCTTCGTCACGTTGAATTTTTATAGTAAGCAAACAATCTTAGTGGGAGCCTTACGTACCATTTACCAACAGTTCTGGACGAAGATGGTTGACAACCTTTTAATTATTTACATTATTCTTGGAGGTAGCAGCACAATTTTCGGATAGATATTTCTTCTGAACTATACACCTAAATAACACGCATTTCACTGCCATAAAAGCACAGCTTCAGTTCAACACACAGTAATAAAAATATATGTTTTACCAATATTTATTTTGTAGGCTTCAAAAGCAACTGACATGGGGACTGTCCAGCTTTGCTTGACTAGCACTGAAATTATCGATACATTCGTTGGCCACATAGGAAGGTCCACGGTATTAACAACTTGAACGATGACCTCAGGGAGAAGATTTGTGCCCGGTACGTTTCTTTTGCAGGTGACGATGTACCACTGGGATCTTCCACAAGCACTGCAGTACATTGGCGGCTGGCCGAACCCCATTCTGGCAGACTATTTCGTCGAGTACGCTCGGGTTCTCTTCGAGAACTTTGGCGATAGGGTGAGTCTTACAAAACGAAACTGTCAGATGACTGTTTCATGCATTGTGGTATCCCTTTTGAGGGTAGCGACTGCTAGTCTAAATGACAATATACAGTTTCAAAATTTTACATTAAGAACTTTGTTTTGCGGTGATTTCAGCATTATTATCAAGTGAAGTCTATCTTTCGTATGATCACTCATAATGGAAATGACTGATGAATTTTTATAGCAGAATGCCATCTAGCACCTGATGAGGGTGTTGACGCTGAAAGAGTATTGGGAACAAAGCTTGCTTATGGTACGTTCCTGAAATTATTTAGCAATTCTTGCAGCCGAGACTGTACAACTACCCACCCAGTCAAGTTCAGTGTAACTTTAAGTTAGATAACTAACTGAAACGTTTCTTCACGGTCACCCTGTTTTCAGCTAATGTGAATATAAGATTTCATAGCGAAATTTACTGAAGAAGTCTGCATTCTCATGTACAGAACTCTTGTGACTGATGCAGAATCAGTAACACTCAAAACAGGAAACTGAAAATCAGTCTCTTGAAAACGCTCAGTGTTGTGGTTTCAGAGCATTCTCACGTAAACATCTTTGTTTTGATATAGCGAACATGGGAGAAAACTCGGTAATGGCCAAAAGTGGCATTGCGAAAGGTTACAGGAAAAACCCTTCCGTGTTCTAAGACGGTACCATAGACCTATTGGTTAGAGTTGTTCTGGGAATAATTGGACAGACGCTATGCTCATTGCCACTCGATTTCACAGAACAAAGTTAATGCAGAAGTGAAACCTGTCACGGCCTCTGGAGTACCACAGCGAAATCGAAATAAAGACAACGAAGCCGGGTGCAGAACAGAGTAAATTCTCTTACAAAAATGTCCAAAATCAAAATTCTTCTTTCCGTCTCTCTCCAGATGAGGGGCCAAATGATTATAGTCGCATTTTTATGTCTGCTGAAGAGCAGTAGGCGTGATGTACTTAACAGCTAACATAATTTGCAGAAAATTCAGACTACCGTTTGATTATATACAACGCGAACCGCCAGCAAAACTGTATTACACATCGGATTTATGCACAATTCGATAAACGAAAAGCAATATGTAAGTTCAACGTCCCTTTGGCCTCTAGGTTTAGACAGATAACACGGGTTCGTCCGAAAAAGGGCTTGAGTGCTTGACGTAATGCATGGGAAATGAACAGAGGGGCTCTTCTAGTACACGACTTAATCTTTTTAGGCACGAAATAGTTGACAAATGATTCGCAACGAGTGTTATAGTGTACGATTCATTAACGCGACCAAGCATAATGGAATTGTAGCTGTACATTTTGTCAAGCCAACAGATTAAAATGGCATAATTCGTGACAAAAGTACTTAAATCGACGGGTAAAACTCTTGGAAAGACAGGAGGGCTGCACAAAAGCAGTGAAGATGCTCATAATGAGTTGAATGTACATGCTATTAACGATGCTATTAAGCAGTGGAACAATAGCTGAACACAGAGATGGACGAGAAATAAAAAATATTAAAAAAATAAGTGATGGCATAGTAGAAGAAATCACGAACTAAAATGCAAAAGCAGTCAGACACATAATACGACCTAGGACACAGTGGACATAAAGTCTGGAAGTCGGAGCTAGGAGATAGGAATGCCTTGTATACAATTTTGACCACAATACAGTGAGAGGCTACTTTTTAAATTGCATGCGAACAGATTGCAAACATTTGAAAGTCACATAAATTGCTCTGTTTCCGCATTACGACGACGACTGTACTGTTTGCCTCCCCCCCCCCCCCCCAAACATGCCTTATCTGCGCACCTAACGCTGCCACCTGTTGTCTGAGAGCGGACATTGCACGTTGACGTCGAAAAAAGCGGTGGTCACGTTGAAGTGGTAGGACCACGTAGTTCAGTAGTTCTTACACGATGGCGAGGAATCAGGTTTTTTTTTTCCTTTACTGAATTTCGATTCCCCCCGAAGTGGGCGGGCTGGCAGCAGCTTATTACGCTGATCTGCAGCCTACAGACTTTTTAAAACGTAAGAAGAAGATAAGAAACAATAAAAGCAGGCGATAAAACGGTTACTTAAAGTGTAAAACGGCGGAAAATTGTGGAAAGTTAAAACATAAAGGAAAGGGTTGGCAAAGCGAATAAAATACACAGGAAGCAGACAGGTAACATAATAGACAGACAAGTAAGAAAAATTGCGACAGTCTGGTTCTGTTCGCAAGAGATATAAAAGTCACACCCAGCGACAGTATGATGTCCGTTCGCAACACCTCGAAAAAGACACACAACACTCAACACTCACTGTAAACACTGCACCAAAATGTCGGCACAAAGAGGACACACCATAGCCTAGGGCAGATGGGGGAGGGGGCGGGGGTGGACCTGGACAGATGAGGGGGAAAACAAGGAGGGAGGAGGGGAAAAACGAAAGGGGGGGGAACCAAAGGAGGGAGAGGACTCAAAGGGGGAGGGGGGGGGGGGCAGGGGCAGGGCAGACGCGAGAGGGAATGGGAAAAGGCAGAGGAGGGAAATGCAAAAGGACTCGGGGGAGAGATGGGGGCGTGGTATCAGGCGACAATGTTTCCTATCAAACGACAAAGTTCGTAATGAAGTAACGGGCTTTGGAACAATAACTGTAGTCATACATGGTGTCCAGCAAAGTAGTCCCTAAGTTCTAAAATTAAATATCTCGAAAACTAAGATCGATAGTGGAGCGTAACAGACGATACGTTTATTGTGAAAGCTGCAGGAATTTTATACAGAACTTATACTGAAGTTCCGAAATAGTTCGAAAAGTTACTAACAGATGGCGCTGTAATCGCAATACGTAGTGCCCATAAATAGTGCGCGCAGCTAAGAGGGATCAGTTCCACCGTTCAAACATGAAAGCAGGTTAGTGTACCGAAGCAAGAGGTTGAACTCGTGTATTCCATTGAACAATCTGTTTACTGTGCGGAAACAAGGCGCAGTTTGTAAACATGATTTAATGTTCCAAAAGCGCCCAATGCGGAAACCATTCACGAGCTCCTCGCCAAATTCCAACGGACAGACAGCGTGGCTGATTTTCTAGCGAGGAATGTTGGCTCTGGGCAAACCGTAGCTCCCCTGAAAATGTTGCCACGGTTTCTGGAATCATTCAGCAAATTCCAATGCAATCCATCCGAAGAATAAACAGGAGCAGAGACTAGGTTGAAGCTTTCGAGAACGCAGAAAATACTAAGACAGGGCGTACACATATTCCTACTCAAAATTCAAAGGCACCAGTGCATACCTATACCACACGTGCAACAGTGGGTTGACTTTGAGAACCAGGTATTCATATTGACTTATAATGAAGGATTTGATCTTAGTTGCATCTGGTTGGCAGATGAATCATAGTGCCACCTGAATGGGGTCGTGAATAAAAAAAAATTTAAAAAAAACTGGCGATTTTGGAGTTCCCAAAATCCCCATTTGTGTGAAGCGAAACCATGGCATTCTCCCAAGGTTACTGGTACTATTCCGGTAGGCAGCAGAGGTATTACTGGCTCCTCCTTCATGCGAGAGACGATCACTAGTGAACAATACGTTTTAATATTGTAAAAATTTGTCACCACGTATCTAGCGTTGTAGGAAGATGCAAGTTGGGGTAGGTTACATCGCCCTGAACAGCTGTCTTGCTTTCTTGATAAATACACCGGGAATAGAGTCATCGCGTTGAATCATTGCAAATCTACTGGCACAGGGATGGACTGACCTACACATTCGCCTAATCTAACTCCTCATGAGTACTTTTTGTGGGCGAATTGAAACATACTGTCTACCGAAACCACGAGCTTGAATCGGCAATCCGTGTGGTATCTGATTCTATTTCCGTTGAGACTCTATACTATTCGATGGCAAATTACATTACTCTCTTGTGCCACCTCCGTGTTGTGATTGGTGGACATTTCACAAGGATTATGATGTTACTGCAAAGATTGCTTGGATAGGACGAGTTTAATCATGCACGCTGATACTGTTCGAGCTGCACAGTGTACAGCGTCTTCCATTAGTAGCTTTCCGAAATAATCCGAAACTTCTACATAGCTTCTTTATAAAAGGGTTTTATCATTTACAGTAAACGTACCATTTGTTGGGCTAATCTATCAATCTGAGTTTTTGATATATTTAATTTTAAAGTCAGAAACTCCTTCACTGCACACCCAGAACAACTTTATGGATTACAAAGGTCAATTAATGATCACATGCTTCTTTATTAAAATTGATTTCAGATTTCGACTTTGCAATTCGATCTAAAATTAAGGAAAAAATAAACGAAAACACATAAATAGTTTTAAAAAGCACGAAAAGGGAGTTCTTAAAGGTGCGAATAAAGTGAACAAATAACCTAATGATAATAGCAGCGAGACGTAGGGATGCGGTTAGTTCAAATGGTTCAAATGGCTCTGAGCACTATGGGACTTAACTTCTGAGGTCATCAGTCCCCTAGAACTTAGAACTACTTAAACCTAACTAACGCAAGGAAATCACACACATCCATGACCGAGGCAGTATTCGAACCTGCGACCGTAGCGGTCACACGGTTATAGACGGTAGCGCCTAGAACGTGAGGTTAGTACACAGAAGAAAAAGCTCATAGAATGCATGTTTATCGACGAGATGAAATTCTACAATGGCCGGCGCATTGCACTGATTGTATCGTTTAGTCTATGGTAAGCCACGGAAAGATATGATACTCTACTATGGTTAGTAGCATATCGTCTGTAGTTCAGAACTTTTCGTCTACTTCAAGGTTAATAGTTCGGAAGAACCTCTGACATAGCCGACAAAATCTGTTGTAAAACTATGGAACATGTTTTATGTTAGTATATTATGAACATTTTGGAAAACAAGAATCTCCTCAATAGGAGCAACGTTGATACAGCAAACCGAGGTCTTACGAAACCAAGCTCCATCTCTTCATCCATGGAATCTACGGCGTTGTGAATAATGGCGTCCAGGTTGAAAGCAAGTTTCTTCATTGCCGAAAGCTGTTCGATAAAATTCTGCAATATTTATTAGAGTGTAAAATACAAGGTTACGTTGTACTGAACTGTCTTTATGACTGGCTTGATAACATCCTAGAAGAAGGCCTCAGAACATCTTTCTTAACAGGACGTTATCGGCTAAAGCAAAATTACCTGTAGGTGGACCTCAAGAGATTCCCACGTAAATGTTTACATTCAATAAGTGCATTAAATCTACTGAAATAAAATCAATAGACCAATGGGGAAGAAATCAGTGATAAACTCCGGAAGGCCCAACAGTGTCATCCTCAGACCACAGGCGTCACGGGATGCGGATATGCAGGGGCATGTGGTCAGTATACCGCTCTGCCGGCCGTATGTCAGTTTACAAGACCGGAGTCGTTACTTCTGAATCAGGCAGCTCCTCAGTTTGCCTCACAAGGGCTGAGTGCACCCCACTTGCCAATAGTTCTCGGCAGACCGGATGGTCACCCATCCAAGTGATAGCCCAGCCCGACAGCGCTTAACTTTGATCATCTGACGGGAGCCAGTGTTACCACTGCGGCAAGGTCGTTGGCAAGAAATCAGTGAAGAAGACATAAAACGAAAAAGTTCAGATGTGCTGAACCAATAGTGTAAGAAACATGTAGTGACAAAAGAAGGTAACCCAAGGCTGAACTGGAACCGAGATTCTCTCATATCACAAGCATTCACCAAACTAATGTTCCATTAAAACTACAGCAAGTACACTTGATCCTGATTTTTTAAGTGAAATTTATTTACACAGAATAAACTTTACTATAGCAGATAAGTGTAATTGAATGCACTACATTTTTCCGACTGCTACGGTCGCAGGTTCGAATCCTGCCTCGGGCATGGATGTGTGTGATGTCCTTAGGTTAGTTAGGTTTAAGTAGTTCTAAGTTCTAGGGGACTAATGACCACAGCAGTTGAGTCCCATAGTGCTCAGAGCCATTTTGAACTACATTTTTCTGTGAAGAGATTAAAATATACTTCCGTCTCACCAATTTCTTAAGTAAAGACATCACTGTCATCTAAGGCGTACACATGTTAAAATAATGTTCTGCAGTATTTTTTAAAGATTTAAAACCACGTACTTCCACGTACACAGCGAAAAGAAAATATTGTACAGCTGTAAAGAAGACGTCGATTTTTACCCAATGACAGCGTATGCCACCTGGGGGGTAGTAGATGTACTGATAATGGTTTCAACGTCATTTGGCCTCAAACACCGTAGTGGCATAGCAACCATTACGCCATCTGTGTATACCCCTTAATAGGCCAGAAGGCTCAGTGTTATAACGTGTGAAGCAAACAGGCGTCCACGACACGAAGACGCACTCGTTCTTCCTACAGGCAATTGAACGAAATTGGAAGGGTAAAAATTGTGCTGTTCCGAGTTTAGGGATGGTAATTTGAGTATTACCGTACAAGCTGGCCTTGCTGCTACAGACGTACAACGATGTTGGTATCAGTGGTCGCGCAAAATTCTCACACCCCTAGACGAGATTGTGGACGACCTCTCAGCACAGACGACAGCCAAGCGTCGCACTGTAAGGGCAACAGTGGCAGACCGGACGGCTACCACAGCACAGATAAGGGAGTTTGGAAGCCCAGGCGTGTCAACATGGCTGCGAACAGGTTATTAGCGATGGGACTATTGGCACGTTCGGCTCTAGCTCATATTCCACTCACGCTACACTACCGACGTGCAATGCGCAACTGGTGCAGTCAAGGATCACTTGGAAGGTGAAATAGTGCGCCACGGTCTTCAGCGATGAAAGCAGAGTCTACCTGCGTGCAAGTGATGGTCGTTTGTGTGAACGACGCCGACCTGGTGGGCGCTGTCTCATAGAGAGCACTGTGTAGGACACACTGGTCCTACCCCAGGCCTTATGGTCTGGAGTGCGATAACCTACAACTCTCGGTCACATTAGATGTTTCTGGAGCGGACGCTAACTGGCCGGTATGTGTAGAATATTGTTAGACCAGTTCTTTTGCCGTTCTTGCAAAAGGAAAGTGATGTGTTGTTCCAACAGGTCAATGCTCGCCCAGATGCACTGCCTATGAAACTCAACGTGCTTTGCAGGGCGTGCAGAAACTTCCCTGCCCAGCACAGGGCCCGGGCCGGCCGGAGTGGCCGTGCGGTTCTAGGCACTACAGTCTGGAACCGAGCGACCGCTACGGTCGCAGGTTCTAATCCTGCCTCGGGCATGGATGTGTGTGATGTCCTTAGGTTAGTTAGGTTTAATTAGTTCTAAGTTCTAGGCGACTGATGACCTCAGAAGTTAAGTTGCATAGTGCTCAGAGCCCTTTGAATCATTTGAACGGGGCCCGCTCTTGTCTCCAATCGAGCAAGTGTGGGATACGATGGACGTCTCACAGAACTACGATAACAAGTCGATCTGGTGTGACATAATGTATCAATAATCCCGACCTGCACGATCGACTGGATGCCAGAGTCAGCTCGTGCATTCCCACCCATGGAGGCTATACCACGTACCAATACGGGTGTTTCAACTAGGGTCGATACCTAGTACCTCAGAGGCTCTCGTGCCACTGATTTGCATGTGTAATCATTTCATGTACTCCATATGCACTGTTACAATAACAAATCTTGAGTGAATTGGAAACTTCTAAAAAGGCGAATTGCTTTTCTTCTGGCAGTTTAACTTCGACAGAAATGTGGGTATTTGGAGAATATCGAAAAAAAATGCAACGTATTGTTAATAGCAATAGGAAACATGAGTATTTGAAGAATATCGGTAAAAATATGCAACACATTTTAAATAACTTTGGTTAGTGGTCATATGATCCGGCTGTCTGTTCCATCTTAGTGCATTTAGTTGTGCTTCAAAAGTATCACCTGTTACAGAGTATAATAATGTGCGGTTCAATGGTCGGGCGTAACGTTTTTCAGTTGTACGCCACTTCAACGAGTTGTGTGTCTCTACGCCATTCCGCCAAGTGTGGCCGAGCGGTTCTAGGCGCTTCAGTCTGTAACCGCGCGACCTCTGCGGTCGCAGGTTCGAATCCTGCCTCGGGCATGGATGTGTGTGCTGTCCTTATGTTAGTTACGTTTAAGTAGTTCTAAGTTCTAGGGGACTGATGACATCAGATGTTAAGTCCCATAGTGGTCAAAGGCATTTGAACCACTTTTTACGCCATTTATCGACCCGGGGAGAGGGGATCTAGAGCTTAAGTGGATTCCGAAACACACGCCATAGCCGGTGACTCCTCATATTGCTGAGAGCTAGATTAAACGCAGAATGAAAATTTCCGTTATGTGGTCAGGCTACGAACCCGCGACCTTTCGCTTTCCTGACACGCTCTCTATTGCTGGACGGCCAGGAACAATTGTATTAGGGTAAGCCACTGTCGTTCGCTGCCGACTCCTCCCTCCCCCCCCCCCCCTTCCCCACAGAGATGCTAAAGATTCTACTCCTACATACACGTGGAAAAATCTCTATCAGCAGTGTTCAGAAATCACAGGTGGAAACACCAGTGACATTGACAGAGATAGCGTAAAAATTAAGGTGACTACTGACGCTAAGCGAGAAATCCGCGCTCAAAGCCGGGTGTGTCATAAATTTCTAATTGTCACGAGATAATCCTCATGTTTACGCCTGCCACTGAAGCTGTGACTTATCGTGCAGGTGAAGTTCTGGATAACTTTCAACGAGCCTGCTGTGTTCGTGAGTGGCTACGCCAGCCAGGGAGGGCAGGCCCCCAGCCAACCTGCTCCAGGTATCGGCGATTACCTGTCGGCCCACACGGTCATCAAGGCGCATGCGCGCGTCTACCACCTGTACCAAGAGCAATACAAGGCCACGCAGCAAGGTAAGTTCTGCAGGAGAGACTACACCGATGGCCATAGAAGTTGCAACACTGCATTTCTTCTTATTGTGGGTGGACAGTAGAGTACGTGTTATCACCAGACGACCATAACTATGGGTTCTCTGATTGGTCTGGGAGATGGATCATCTGAACTACGAGGGTTGTCCAGAAAGAAAGTTCCAATCGGTCGCTAAATGGAAACCACAGTTGAAATTAGAAACATTTTATTTGCAAGAGTTAGCTACACTTTCTAGCTACTTCTCCACATAGTCGCCGCTACGACTTAGACATCTGTCGGAGCGTTTTACCAAATTTCCTACATCATCGTCATATAAGGCAGCCTCCTGTGCTTTCCGATACTTCTCTAGCTGGTCTATAGCGCGTAGCCTGCGCCCAAGTATTGTCTTCGTATCCAGCGTTTTATGTGAACAGAGATATAATCAGGACGAGCCAATTAGGGCTGCATTGTGGGTGATCCAACACTTCCCATCGAAAAGGCTGCAGGAGGGTCTTCACTGCCCCTGCAGAGTACGGATGAGAATTGCTGTGAAGAAGGAAGTGCGTGGCAGTTATGTTAGGCGGGCTGCATTCATTAAGGCCAAGTTTCTTAGCGGGCCCTCCTACATGGCGGGAGACATCGTTGTTCTAGGCACCTTTACTGGCTCACAGTGCGCTCACAACTGAAAAGAGCGTCTTGATACGATCGATGGTCATACTAGAGACACTGCCCAACACATCTGCGCAAAGCTTCATCGGGTTTTCAGTGTGGTCTCCACTTCGCGACCGATCGGAACGTATTTCTGGACAACCCTGGTACAATGTATGAAATTTTAGTTCATTTTATTACATGGATGAATAAAAAGGTTTACTTAACTTGATACAATTCTTTGCCACAGGAGTGCCTCATAATTTTCAACTACCATAGTCAACTGAAGCATTGCTGGATGCACTAATCTTGAAGTACAATTTTCAACATTTACGAAAATACATTTCCACCTGAGACTTCTATAACACTTTAATCCTAACCGACGATGTTACCAGCTTTAATTGAGGTCACAAACTGGGACACAGAGCTTCCTTGCCTGACTCTACATTGACCTCAATGCAAGAGCAGTGCTGTGCTGAGAAATAGGGCGGATCTTCTTCGTTGCGGATAGCAGCGTGGCATCGCTAATGTCTGTGGTATCGGCGTGCCGTTGGCACTTGTGGCGTGCACGACGATCTCTGTAGAATACCATAATAGAAATACGTGATTTAATTGGGAGTACACAGGAGCCAACATTTAACACCTGTAGTAACAACAGCACTAACCTAGATGGGCATCGAGTCACAATGAGCTTGTACGACATATACGCAGGTAGGTCATATCTTGTTGTATGAATACTATCCCAGAGTCAGTCAGTTGCGATCGTTGGCAAATGATAGTGTGCCAGTCTTTCAACTACCCATGACCACCTGTTTCCAGTGAGTGATGGACCTGGAGAATGTGATGAACAGGCCAACAACCGAATTGTGGAAAGCCTCAGGTCCCGGTGTCATTCACGCAGAATTCTTCTTTTGCTCTGCATCAAGCATATGAAAAAGTGGCTGGCTGAATTCTTCACAGACATTATGTGAACTGGCACGATACCGCATAAAATGAAACGGACGAAAGCTGTAGCCTTACCGAAACCAAGTACAGCAAATAAAAGTCAGAAAGTTATTGACCCATAACTTTACTTAGTATGTTGTATAAGCTCCTGGAAAGAATATTGTGCAATAGGACCTGTCACAAGATGTTCTCAAATATGCCGGTTGAACAGGCAGAATTCAGACCTAACCACAGGTACACAGATCAAGTCTTCACTCTAACAACCGTCATAGAAGTCGAGTAACAGAGTCGAGGGACATTATCAGTCTCACTGATTGATCTGAAAGTTGCATATGATACTGTCAGGGCACAAACATGTCACACTGAAAGTTCTACAACTCATACAAAGCCTAAAAATTGTCAGTCTCTTGAATGATATGCTCAGTAACCGATTTTTCGAAGCACTAATGGGCAACAAGATGAGGTTACAGAAGAATCAAAACACTGGGCTACCACAAGGACGTATTTCGATCCCTCTCCCGTTCACTTTTTACATATCAAAAATGCCTGGAAAAACATCAAGGAAGTTTGACTCTTGGGAGAAGGCAGAGCGATGCTGAAGTTACGCTTCAAGACATATGTCCCATGTGTGCGCAATTGGAGAGAGATCTGGTGATCGAGTAGGCCAAAGCAGCATGTCGACGGCATGTTGGCAAGCGTTATCCTGTCGGAAAGCACCCCCTGAATGACAGCACAACTGATCAAGTCACCAGATTGACTTTCCTTGTGTTACTGTGGTGCCGACTGCTGCTGAAATTGCTGCTGCAGATGCAGTACGATGCGCCAGAGCCACACGCCGAACGCCATAGTTCCAAACTACATAGTACCTTGTGGCTGTCCCAAATGTGATCTTCTTGAGATTGTGCATTCTTCTGACCACTGCTGCCGGCAATCATGCACATTGGCTACATTTGAGCCAAGTATTTCTGCAATACTGCACAAGAAATATCCAGCTACTCGTATACTATTACACGATCTCATTCAAACTCCTTGAGGTGTTCCTAATGGTGTCTTTGTCGGGTTAAAGCCAATCTTGAGTAACATCAACTCTCCGTGCCAGTTTGAGATTTGTTATGATCGGCAATTATGGTACTGCAATTTTAATGTTTAGTAGTTCTGTGACGTGCTGTTAATAATTTACATTCATCTTGCAAAGCAGTTTGATCACATGGATATTACCACTTGTTTAATGCTTCAGGAAAATTATGCTACAAAGTAAAAATAAAACAAGCTGAAAACACACATACACAATGCACCTAAAACCCACTTCCTCTCCATCCCCATCCCAATATCTCAGTAGTGTAACAAGGTGAGTTCTGGCTGAGATATCAATGTTATCCTCAAGGACACAGATAAAAGAAGAATGCCAAGAATGCCCTGACCCTCCAGGCACATGACGGGGTTCCATACCTTGGGCAGTTGTGAATACTGAAAGACAATCATCTGCTGTGAGAGGCCTAGCCAAGATAAATCTAGGACAAGGCTCCCTTGTCGGCCAACAGAAATCCTACTCCCTTATCGCACACCATTTTATGTAATTTCTGTAAGACTCTGTAGTGAAAGGAAGAAGTAGAGTTATCCTCCTCAGAAAACAGTGGTATAAAATACAAGGTATGTACATTGATGGTATTGTGAGCTACACTATGGGACAGTAATATGCACACTTACAGATGGTGATAGTATCTTGTAAACAAGGTATAAAAGGAGAGTGCATTGGCATAGTTGTCATTTGTACTTGTGTTATCAGTGTGAGAAGGTGTCCAACGAGATTATGGCCGCACCACAGGAATTCACAGACTCTGAACGCGAAATAGTAGGAGGAGCTAGATGTTTGGGTCCTTCCATTTCGGAAATAGTTGGGAATTTAATATTCCAAGTTCCGTAGTGTCAAGAGTGTACCGAGAATACCAAATTTCAGACATTACCTCTCACCATGGACAATTCAGTGGTGAGCAATTCAGTGGCCTATGGCTTTCACTTAACGACCAAGAGCAGCGGCGTTTGCGTGGAGTTGTCAGTCTAACACACAAGCAACATGACCTGAAATATCCGCAGAAATCAATGTGGGACATACGACGAACGTATCTCTTGGGACAGACCTGCGAAATGTGGTGTTAATGGGCTAGGGCAGCAGGTGACTGACGTGAGTGCCTTGGCTAGAAGCACAATACTGACTGCAGCGCCTCTCCTGGGCTCATAACCATATTGGAAAACCATGGTCTGGTCAAATGAGTCCTGATTTAAGTTGGAAAGACCTGATGACAGGGTTTGAGTGGGGATGAAGACCCCACGAAACCATGGACCCAAGTGGTCATCAAGGCACTGTGTGAGATAGTGGTGATTGCACAATGGTGTGGGCTGTGTTTAGGTAAAATGAACTGGTTCCTCTGGTCCAAGTGACTCGATCATTCACTGGAAATGGTTATAGAGTCTTAAGCATGGCTGCAGCAGAAACTGTGCAAATGGAATGGAACCAGCTTTCAGTTGCGGAAGGTGGTAGTCAAAAGCTCTTCGCCTAGGTTTCAACTCATATAAATGGGCTTTCTTCAGAAGTCTTATTACGTTTTACATGCTGACCATGATGTGCCATCAATCCGTCACTGGTCACACAAGCCACATGGTTGTTCTTAAGATAGTAAGTTTCCATTATGACTAAGCCTATTGAAAGGACATCATAGTCAGCATATAAAACATAAGAATTCTGAAGAAGACACATTTATATAGGTTGAAACCTAGGTCAAAAGCTTTTGACTATTAACTTCCACAGTTGGTGGCTGTTTTTATTCCGTATATAGGAAGTGGTTATGTTCAGCTACTTGGAGACATTTGCAGCCATCCATGATCTTCATATACCCAAACAACGATGGAATATTTATGAATAACAACGCACCATGTTACCAGGCCGCAATTATTGGTTGGTTTGAAGAATGTTCTGTACAGTATACGAGAATGATTTTGACACACAGGTCGCTTGGCATGAATCCCCTCGAACATTTATGGGACGTAATGGAGAGATCAGTTTATACACAAAAGTCATGCATCAGCAACACATTCGCAATTGTTAATGGGTAAATATTTCTGCAGGGGACTTCAAACGTCTTGTTGAGTCCAAGACATGTGGAGTTGCTGCACTCTACAGGGAAAAAGGAGGTACGACACGATAACGATACCATGAGGTATCCCACGACTTTTGTTGTTGCCTCAGTGTACTAAAAGTAATGATGCGATTTTTACTGTAAGCACTCCCACCATCCGCTGCTATTTGCTATAAGTTTACTGATTTTCCCAAAATAACCACGCCTCTATTCCAAGAGATATGTAAAATGTGATTTTAAATGTTGAACCATTGCTGCAGCAGACTATTTCAACAAAATACACCGATAAACAAGTACCACATTATGATATTTTAACAAATACTACGTATATTAAGTAACAAAATTCTGAAATGCAGCAAAAAATGTGCCCTGTGTTATGGATCTGTGATACCACTATAAGACTGTCCCTAGTAGATTGACAAATCGTAAATGTACGCTACAAGTAATTACCGCCTCCACAGGAGAGATAATACACTTTTATTTAAAAACACGAGGGGGAGACCACATCCTGTTGTCCCAGCTCTCTGCCGCTGCCTTTACAACGCCGCTCTTCATTGCAGCCGCCTATAGTCTAGAGGGCGTAAGAAGGTCAACAACAAGTTCTGGCTCTGATCCCAGCTTCCAAGTGCGAAGAACTGACAGCTGCAGCCAATAAAAGTGGCCGACTACAGATCTGTCAGAACACTGAGGCTATCCCATGGAGCCGTTTAGAAAATCAGGTGACGTTATTGGTTGAGGTGATAGCGCGAAGCTGCATGAAGCTCTTGAGTTGGGTTGTTTGGGGGAAGAGACCAAACAGCGTTGTCATCGGTCTCATTGGATTAGGGAAGGACGGGGAAGGAAGTCGGCCGTGCCCTTTAAAAGGAACAATCCCGGCATTTGACTGGAGCGATTTAGGGAAATCATGGAAAACTTAAATCAGGATGGCCGGACGGGGGGTTGAACCGTCGTCCTCCCGAATTTGAGTTCAGTGTGCTAACCACTGCGCCACCTCACTCGGTTGTAGCTGTTGATAATCAGCCCAACACTTAGCAGAGGATAGGAAATGCTAGAGAAATTCACTTTATAAAAAAAGGTATGTGAAGCAATTATACAAGTACAAGAAAGGTTAAAGAGTGGATTAGAATTCAAGGTGAAAGGACATCAATGATAAGATTCGCTAATGACATTGCTATAACCGAAAGTGTAGGAGAATTACGGGATATGTTGAATGGAATGATCTGATAACTAAAGATTATGGACTGAGTAAATCGATGAACAAGGTGAGGTAGCGGAAATGACAACAGCGAGAATGTTAACACAAAATTGGGAAATCACGAAGCAGACAATATTATGGAATTCTGCTACCTATGTAGCAAAGTAGCCCACGATGTACGAAACAAGGAAGACGTTAAAAGCAGACTGCCACTGGCAGAAAGGGCGTCTCTGACCAGTAGAAGTCTGTTAGTACCAAACATAGGCATTGAGGAACAAATTTCTGAGACTGTGCGTTTGGAGCACAGAACTGGGTGATAATGGAACATGGAGTATGGTAAAATGAGAATAGAAGAGAATCTAAGCATTTAAGACGTGGTGGTACAGGTGAATGTTGAAAATTAGGTGGACCGATAAAGTAATCAACGAGGCGGTTCTCCGCAGAACCGTAGAGGAAAGAAATACATGAAAAACACTTACATGAAGAAGTGACTGGATTATAGGACATAAGACGTAAGGGAATACATGCCCTAGTACTATAGGGAGCTTTAGGGATAAAAACATTAGAGAAAGACTGATATTGGAATACATCCAGCCAATAAGTAAATACATAAGTTTCAAGTGCTACTCTGAGATGAAAAGTTTTCCATAGGAAATGAATTCCATTTGGGCCACATCAAAGAAATTCGAAGACTGAGGACACAAAAAACATGTGTATCAGTCCCTGGTGACCATACGTGACCGACGGGGAAGCAGGCTGAAGAGAGTGCAGCGCTGGCACTCGTGATTTTGTGATACACATTCCACAGCAACAGATCCCCACCAGTCTCTGGCCAGGACAAAAAGCGGCAGGTCTATGACACGTGGTGAGATCACGCACCCACGCTCTTTGTGTGTTATGAGAGGAGGAAAACTCCTCTCCCTCCACTGAACCAATAAGAATCAAGTCTGCTGCTCTCTCCCCCTGCCCCCTCTTAACTCTAGAGCCTCGTTGTATCTTCCCTGTCCGTTGCAGTTACAGGAAGGAACAGCAGCACCAGAGTCATCCTATGGAAAAACTGTTTGAGATCAGGGTATTTCATTCTTAAGTCACTTACCTGGCTGTATTCCAGTCCATTCCCGAACAATTTTGTTCTTCCTTGTTCCATCGATCACTTAAAGAACATCTTCTGTTATCGTATGTTCCTTTGCAATTACCTTCTTTGTAGTTATACTTTTCTGTCGAACTTCTGTAAGTGGCCTGTCTAGAGACGTCCATTCCTCTTTCACTGGATTGCCTGTTGTGGCATTCATTATCGAGTATCTACCGGGTGATCAAAAAGTTAGTATAAAATTGAAAACTTAATAAACCACGGAATAATGTAGATAGAGAAGTAAAAATTGACACACCTGCTTGGACTGACATAGGGTTTTCTTAGAACAAAAAAAAATAGTTTTGCTAGATGCGTGAAAGATCTCTTGCGCGCTTCGTTTGGTGATGATCGTGTGCTCAGCCGCCACTTCCGTAATGCTTGGCCTCCCAGGTCTCCAGACCTCAGTCCGTGCGATTATTGGCTTTGGGGTTACCTGAAGTCGCAAGTGTATCGTGATCGACCGACATCTCTAGGGATGCTGAAAGAAAACATCCGACGCCAATGCCTCACCATAACTCCGGACATGCTTTACAGTCTGTTCAACTGCTCTTCCAAGTCCTTTGCTGTCTCTGACAGAATTACAATTTCATCGGCGAACCTTAAAGTTTTTATTTCTTCTCCATGGATTTTAATACCCACTCTGAATTTTTCTTTTGTTTCCTTTTCTGCTTGCTCAATATACAGATTGAATAACATCGGGGAGAGGCTACAACCCTGTCTCACTCCCTTCCAAACCACTGCTTGACACACGTGCTTGGACTGACATAGGCTTTTCTTAGAACAAAAAAAAAAAAAAAAATAGTTTTGCTAGACGCGTGAAAGATCTCTTGTGCGCCTCGTTTGGTGATGATCGTGTGCTCAGCCGCCACTTCCGTAATGCTAATGCTTCTATTTCGTGTCCCTCGACTCTTATAACTGCAATCTGGTTTCTGTACAAATTGTAAATAGCTTTTAGCTCCCTGTATTTTACACCTACCACCTTCAAAATTTGAAAGAGAGTATTCCAGTCAACATCAAAAGCTTTCTCTAAGTCTACAGATGCTAGGAACGTAGGTTTGCCTTTCCTTAATCTAGCTTCTAAGGTAAGTCGTAGGGTCAGTATTGCCTCATGTGTTCCAATATTTCTACGGAATCCAAACTGATCTTCCCCGAGGTCGGCTACTACTAGTTTTTCCATTCGTCTGTAAAGAATTCGTGTTAGTATTTTGCAGCCGTGACTTATTAAACTGATAGTTAGTTAGTTTTCACATCTGTCAACACCTGCTGTCTTTGGGATTGGTATTATTATATTCTTCTTGAAGTCTGAGGGTATTTCGCCTGTCTCATACATCTTGCTCACCAGATGGTAGAGTTTTGTCAGGACTGGCTCTCCAAAGGCTGCCAGTAGTTCTAATGGAATGATGTCTACTGCCTCTATATACTCCTTCCACCTTTCTGCTTTCCCTCCTTTGCATAGAACTGGGTTTCCATCTGAGCTCTTGATATTCATACAAGTGGCTCTCTTTTCTCCAAAGGGCTCTTTAATTTTCCTGGAAGAAGTATCTATCTTACCCCTAGTGAGATAAGCCTCTACGTCCTTACATTTTGTCCTCTAGCCATTCCTGCTTAGTCATTTTGCACTTCCTGTCGATCTCATTTTTGAGACGTAATCCAGCTGAAATTGTCCCTTGTTTTCAGACCTTTTCAAAGCATACCTTTCCCTCCCCTGATTCTGGGACAGTTTACTCGCCTTTACTGCCTGAAATTAGTTGTAGAAGTCTAGCATTCTTTTCTATCATTACTACTATCAATCCCGTTTACTCCAGTGACTCCTCCTTCTATTCGTTTCATTATTACAGACCTACAATAACCGTCATTAATGGATTTTCATATCCCCTTCCATAGTGAATTACACATCAGACAACCTCATACCCTTTTTCTATCTCTACATCTTCTGACTGAGACATGGGCATATACACCTGAACTATTTTTGTTGGCGTTGGTTTGCTTTTGATTGTGATGAGAAGTATCCTAGCACTTTTCGGACTCTTGCTCTCCTCTTGCCATGTCGTGTTACCCTTTCGTTGGTCATTTAATCCTTTCGTCATGGTTAACTTCCCTTGCCAGTTGCCTCCCTGCGCCACCGCCCTCTTCTCCCCCCCCCCCCCCCAAATAAAAGATCCGAATCAGTGAGTAATCCTGAATCTTTTGCGGTTGGAGAGATCACCAAGTTACTTATTCAGTTATAGATATCATGTCATTGTGAACAAACTTTATGTGCCTGTAATGATACGGTTTCCATTGCCTTCTGCATCGTCGTGTCATTGATTGTCGGAGACTCTCCTAACTTTCAGAGTCAGTTTACCACTTCAAGGGCAATAGTGTACGGACGCCGAGATGGTTTGTTTCAACAGCTGGTACTCGTACTCCTTCTACGTGACCACGACGTAGACTCAAAGTTTTTTTTCAAGTACTGAACATTACGTTTACGAAAACAACAGTGTTTACTAACGTCAGAGTTAAACTGAGTATTTGATTATATTACAGCCGTATTAGCCGTGCACTCTTTTTCAAGCACTGATCATAGTAACCCACTTCGATCGGAGTCATAATTTCGGGCCACGAATGACGATGATATTCGCAGCTGTGGAGTGATTAGGCAGTCGCCTTCGATTTGCTAGATTAATGAATTGAGCGATAAAACTTGGTATTTTTCTTATTTCAGGTTACGTGGGCATCACGCTGAACAGCGACTGGAACGAACCAGCCAGCAACTCAACCGAAGACATCGAAGCAGCCGAACGCGCCCGCCAGTTCCAGGTACTGTTCACTTTCAACGAAAAGTCCTCTCAGAGAAGCGTCTCTTAATTCTGTACCTGTCAGAGACGCCGCGTTACTTCAGACTTGGTCTTTCGAACGGGAGTCAGTGGCGAGCAAACTACTGCTATTACTCCACCATTTTTTTTTCTTCCTCAGACAAGGAAGTTCTCATTCAGACGTGTCATGTGTATGGCAAGTCCATTCCATTGCGTCTTTTGTCGTACCATTATTCCACGCAAGTCCATTTCCATTGTAACTATCGACCAGCTTCTGAAAATATGTTTTAATCATCCTGAACCAATATCACTACCTAAGAATTTTAAAAGCTTGTCATTTATACGAAGAAAGTAACTTGCTCTCGAAAGAACAGTTACTGTTGATGACCGTGCAGCTTTTCCCTGGAATAAATGATGACTAACTGACAATTTCTGCTGCCGACAGGCGTTGTTGATATACCTCGATGTGGACAGCTGAAAATGTGTGCCCCGACCGGGACTCGAACCCGGGATCTCCTGTTTACATTGCAGACGCTCTATCCATCTGAGCCATCGAGGACACAGATGAATAGCGCGACTGCAGGGACTTATCCCTTGCACGCTTCCCGTGAGACTCACATTCCCAACTGTCCACAATTGCCGGCCGGGGTGGCCAAGCGGTTAAAGGCGCTACAGTCTGGAACCGCGCGGCCGCTACGGTCGCAGGTTCGAATCCTGCCTCGGGCATGGATGTGTGTGATGTCCTTAGGTTAGTTAGGTTTAAGTAGTTCTAAGTTCTAGGGGACTGATGACCTTAGAAGTTAAGTCCCATAGTGCTCAGAGCCATTTGAACCATTTTTTTGTCCACAATTCTACATGTATTGTACCTTATAGACATTTGCCCACACACTCATCACTCGCGCACGCTTTTGCGATTCCCGTAAGAGTTTGGGCAACCTGTGCGCATTCGCACAGACGAAGGTCAATGGCTGGGTAGCCTTTAACTATATATACGAAGACAGTGGGTGGGAAAATGTCTATAATGTACAATACATATGTAGAATTGTGGATAGTTGGGAATGTGAGTCCCACGGGAGGCGTGCAATGGATAAGTCCCTGCAGTCGCACTATTCATCTGTGTCCTCGGTGGTTCAGATGGATAGAGCGTCTGCCATATAAGCAGGAGATCCCGGGTTCGAGTCCCGGTCGGGGCACACATTTTCAGCTGTCCACATCGAGGTATATCAACAACACCTGTCGGCAGCAGAGGTTGTCAGTTAGTCATCATTTAGCTTGTCATTTGTCTCCGTAATACCAATCACGTTAAAATTAAGGAGAAAGGCATTACGACTTGTTAACACAACGATTACCAAGCATCATCTGAACGTAACTGGGCTCTTTGAAATCTGGTGTTACTCTACATTTCCTGTGTATCGTAGAGTTAGAAACCAGTGGCACGTCATTAATGAGGGTGGTGACGTAAGCGGCACATCAAGTGATACCTCCCCACCTCATTTTTCAAATTTGGAAGGAAAATTACATATAAATGCTGATACGTTACGTATCTAAAGAGAAACAGAGACTTTTTGAATAATCCACTGTCAGTAACACGTGATGATATTTTATTTATTTGTTTGTTTCTTGGACTCGCATTCGGGAGGACGACGGTTCAATCCCGTCTCCAGCCATCCTGATTTAGGTTTTCCGTGATTTCCCTAAATCGTTTCAGGCAAATGCCGGGATGGTTCCTTTGAAAGGGCACGGCCGATTTCCTTCCCAACCCTTCCCTAACCCGAGCTTGCGCTCCGTCTCTAATGACCTCGTTGTCGACGGGACGTTAAACACTAACCACCACCACCTGTTTGTTTCAGGAAGATAGTGGATCATAACCCCGCAGCTACTGTTAATATATGGCTAAACTCGAGTTTTTAAATACTATTCACGTTTCGTTATGATATCATGTGAGTAAAAATTAGACGTTACAGATGTGCAACACAGTTTAAATATAAGATTGAACGTCTATTTTGTATCAGGACCAGTAACGCAATTCTGTACTGTGAAACAAATTATTCTTTACTTATCTGCGGACATTGCAAGTGAATCACTCAAACTATAATTCAGCCCAAACTAGGAGTAGGTCTTCAGCTTGCAATTTTTGCTATTCTTAATAATTAGCAACCAATGCTGTACTATCGCAATAAAGTCATGAAATGTTCAATTGACTTTTATTAGAACATGTTACGCGTTTCGGGATTACACCCATCTACAGACATCACAAACTTTAACACCTTCCTAACCAACCAGGCGTACAGCCTTGACCACTCCAATAAAGTGTCGAATAACAAATGACTGCGAGACAAGCGTGTGAACCGTACACTATGGCGGTGGACAGAATTGTAGTGGCATTTAGTGCAACTGTGACATCGTTAACCCACCTTACAGCTCACATAGAATTCTAAGTTCCGGCCTTTTTTCTTAGTACGTGTCGACACCTTGCTATCTGAAGCGTCTCCGAGCCCGAGGATGATGTTTCAGGGATCCACGCTTTTGCAGTATTACAGAGGAAGGCAGTAGGCGCCTTGGAGCCAAATTTCAAACCTATGTGACGTAGTGACCCTTCAGTTGTGTCCCACAGAATACATCCAGAAAATGAATTGATCGCCAGGCACAGTACAGCTGGAGATAAACTGTGGCACCAATACACGTGGTAATGTATAGTGCATTTGTCTCTTTGCTCCTCAGGTTGGACTCTACGCTCACCCTATCTTCACCGAGGAGGGCGACTACCCTCCAGTGATGCGGGAGCGTGTGGACGCCAACAGCGCCGCAGAGGGGAGGCCACGCTCCAGGCTGCCTTCTTTCACCAGTGACGAAGTCGCCTACATCAAGGGTTAGTTACTTAATTACCTAGTTACATGTGCCACAGATAACTAGAACGAATTTTTTTGTCCAAAAGATATGCAATGAGTAGATTCACAGAATGTGCGTAGATGATCAGTTTCGGTTAATGGTTACATGCTGCCCGTTTACGTGTTCCACCATGGCATACTGGCCTAAATTTAGCGCTAGTGAACTGATTGTTTTTGAGTCACACTCGTGCAAGTAAACGCAGCACTAGCTTTTTTTACAGGATATTAGTTCCTAAATAACAACTGGATCATGGAAGAGGGGGACTTCACCTGAGGAAATGATACGTGGTTAGATTTAAGACTTGCTGTGCGAAGTGTTACACATTCCATGTTTTTGGGAAAAAGATCATACATTTTAGTTGATGCATATTGAACTAGTTGATGAGGCACCGAGAGTTTAAAGGGTGAGTAATAAGGGACATTACTTTCTTCTACTGCTGTATGTGTGGATATTGCTGATCTGCTCTAATTGTGGTGGATTACTTACGAGGAATTTCTATTAGCGAATATTTTTGTTCTGAAGATGCAGTTAAAATGTCCCACTTCTTGCAGAGGTACCTATATCAAGAAGATATATAACTTTTACTGGTCGCTCTTTTGCAATCAATACTTCGTTTCTAAGCGACAAGTTTGTCCACGAAATTACTCCATAAGACGTTACTGAATGGAAATGTACAAAATACGTGAGATACTTGAACTGATTGTTTCCAATACGAAGAATGAAAGTGGGTAAACGTAATTGTTTGAGCGGAGCAGTAATTTTTATCTTATAGTTCAACTTTTCATCAGTATGTAAGGCAAAAATTATAAAAATTCTACACTTTTTACTGATTCTTGTACATGTGCTACATCGATTGCTTGTATGACACTAAATATAGTGTAGAACTGTATAAAATATTTTTTCTCAGAATTTAAGGAGCGTTCATTTCAGGAGAAACTCTTGCAATTATTTGAAGAAAAAGTGCTCAAGAATTACTTCTGTTACTTCCTCTCTAATGGGATTTATTGTAATACCAGTATAGTTTGCAGAAAATGCAAATCCTTCCTGGTGACTTTTCAGTGTAATGTCATTTGCATGTATAAGGAAAAAGATCAGACCAAAAATTAAAACCTGTGGAACTCTCTTCGCGATTTCTCCTTCGTCTTCCAACATTGACTCAATTATTCAGCACAGTTTGGTAGTCCCCACCAAGCTACGTGTTCTCAGCACACATAGTTTCACTATATGCTAGTGAACGTATTTTGGCATCTTTAAAGGAGAATGTTTCCATTGCGAATAAGTGTTAGCAGGTCTCCAACATACATTATTATCGACTGCATGTCCTGCATGACAGCTTACAGTTCCCAGGTTTGTGCTTGACACGTCATTTACTTCTAGTCCTGCGTTAGCTCTATATCCATTCTCCTGGAGATGCTAGTTCCACAGCATAAAGAAGCAAGATTATTCTGTGGAGTTATCGGAGGCAAACTGGAGTGGGTGGTCATTACTTATAGAGCCCGAGAGCAGTAATTTAGGCCACATTGACACACCGAACATAGAGGTGTCTTGTGGCAGCTTGGGGCTCAGTTCTAAATATGTAGCTATTGTTACACTCCAGTGTGTCCCAATGGAAGCTATAGAATACAATTGTAATTGTCGTAATTTGCAACACTTTTCTCATTTCAGAATTCTAAAATGATTTTTTGTCCACCATAGGCTCTCAGAAAATGTTATACAGATGAGCTTTATTACGTCACGTAGTACATTCCTAACCGGATTCGGCCTGTGGCCATTTTAGAATGCAGCTGCATCGGAAAAACGTGTCTCGTTGTATTTAAAAAATTACAATGACAGGAATTTCACCGACGCTACTGCATTTGAAAGTGGTCACACGAGGAATATGGTGAGTAGCGTACTACGTGATGCCACGAAGTTTCCTAGCATAGAAATTTGTAGCAGCAAACCGTAGGGAGAACAATGCTATTTTAATTCAGAAATTGCTTCAAGGCAGTGAATCCACATATGAGTAAATTAATTTTGTTAAGTTGTTTTCAAATGTGATTTTAGGGCTTGAAATTTCAAGAGGCACAGTGAAGGTGAAACAGAAACAATTACGTTCTAAGCCCATCTATCACAATGTTTCCATGGTCTAACGTTTGTTCCGAGCAGAAGATATAACATTAATATTACATGAAACTTCCTGGCGGATTAAAACTGTGTGCCGGACCGAGACTCGAACTCGGGACCTTTGCCTTTCGCGGGCAAGTGCTCTACCAACTGAGCTATCCAAGCACGACTCACGCCCCCTCCTAACAGATTTACTTCTGCCAGTATCTCGTCTCCTGCCTTCCAAACTCAGTGAGGACGTGGCGTGAGTCGTGCTTGGGTAGCTCAGTTGGTAGAGCACTTGCCTGCGAAAGGCAAAGGTCCCGAGTTCGAGTCTCGGACCGGCACACAGTTTTAATCTGCCAGGAAGTTTCATATCAGCGCGCACACTCCGCTGCAGACTGAAAATCTCATTCTGTTAATATTACATAATTAAATATATTTTATGAACTATAGAAGTGCTGAATTATTATTGGTACAAAAGAAGGGTATGACTAAGCTTTTATGTCATATTTCTCAAACATACAAGAAGAATACATGTCGATACGAGTTCTTCTACATTAATCCGTGTCCACATATCTACATATGCTCTCTGGATGAACTTACAATGGTTTCATACAAAATAAGCTACAAGAGCATACCTCGGTACAAACAGTGAAGAACCTACTACAAAGTCTCCCTTCCTCTTCCTAAAAAATTTAAAAATCTCAGATTCTCAAATCGAACTCACCGCGGTCCTGTCACACTGACATAAGTATCTATTTGAAGAGAATAAGAGTATGTTACGGATACTGATTAGTACGACATTCTCCCCAGGTTAATTCCATGACATCTCAAAATTGTTTCACGCTTCACTGATTTTCACTGGGTAGCTGAGAATGAATATACCTCTTGTTTCTAAAAGTAGCACTGCACCTTCAGTTTTGTACTTTCAGTTCGAATAAGCTTTTTTTAAATTTTTTTCGTGTTACCAGCCCTTGTCAAGAACTTTATATAATATTTGGCGTTTCTTCCCGTACTATTTGAGACAAGAATGCTCTACCAGTGTCATCAAATATTCTCATAATCCCATAACTTTGTCGTGTTTCTAGTTACGAAATTATGGGATTGGATCAACGTTAGTGGGTCCTACATCGCAACCACAAGGATCCACACACAGCAGTGCAATTATGCACACAGTTTTCAGCCTTTGTATGGGCCCCCATTTTTAAGTGATTTCCACTGTCTGATCAAAAGTATCCGGACACAACTAAGTAATGCAGAATTCAGCACTAGATGTCACGAGCCGCGGGCATGGTCAGTATTATAGGAGACGAGGAAGATTTCAATGTCAGCAGAGGAAGAGTAACAGTAGACGGATCGGTCAGGAGAGCTAATTAATTTCAGACGTTGACTAGTCATTGGATAACGCCTGTGCAGCAAGTCCATTAGGAACATTTCTAGCCTTAGGAAGCTGCTCAGGTGGACTGTCAGTAATGTGATCTTGAAGTGGAAACGCGAAAGAGCAACCACAGATAAACCAAGATCAGACAGACCTCTGTATGTACCGAGACTGTCGATCTTTGGAGAGGATGACTTAAATGAACCTATCAACTTAAATGAACCTATTGACTTAAATGAACCTATTCCTCTTACATGTGATCAGAACAAGGCATCACTCGTGAGTGCCAAGGTGTTACCAGTAGTCCAGATAGGACAACTGCTACGAAGAGAAAGTTAAAAAGAATGGGGCCCACAGTAGAGCAACTCCTCATGAAACGTATATTTCTCTAGTCAATGTTAAGCGACAGTTCAGTTGATGTAAGGAGCAACACCCCAGGACAGTGAATGACTACTGGAGACGAGTGGTTTGGAGAGATCAGTAACTCTATAGCCTGTAGCAATCCGGTGAAAGGGTCTGGATTTGGCGAATGCCTGCACAAATCAAACTTCCGTCAAGCATAGTGTCAACAGTAAAGTACGAAGGAGGTTCTGTAATGGTATAGAGGTGTTTCTCATGGCTAGCACGCGGTCCCCTTATTGAGTTTAATTACGTGCTAAATGATATGTAAGAATTTTCCCAAGCTGTGTAGTGCATACAGCAGAAGAACAGTTCAGAGAATGTGATATTGGCATGACTAGACTCTCTGTTTTGCGAAAATTGACATAATTTCCTTGGAGATAGTCTACAATCACTGGATTTAAAAAATATTTACTATCGAGACGTATCATAAATGTTTTTTAATGCAGCCTGTTATAAAGCAGTATCTGTGAGTCAATGGTTCCTGGACAATTACCTCCCTGAAATTGGTTGAACTGCCTGGGGCCCTGACATGAACCCCAAGGATCGTTTTTGGGATGACTTGGCACGTCGACTTGCCTCCAGACACCAGCCTCCAACATCATTACCTTCTGTATCTTCCACTCTTGAGGAAGAATGAGTTATCATTCCTTCACAGACGTTCATACACCTCATTAAAAGTGTCGCTAGCAGAATTCAAGCCATCACAAAGGCGGAGAAAGTACACACTCTTTTAGTAATATTAACTAACAGGTATCAGTTAATTATCTAGTTGCAAGATGCATAGATAATTCGAATGAGTCTTTTATAGAAATACATCTACCCATTTCATAGAAAACATGAATCAGTTTACCGGATACGTATTATTTTTAGGGTTCTGTTCCCAGTCTGTAGAGACAGAACACTTACAGGATTAGTTTGTTGTCCGCCTGTCTATCAGGCTGTCCGTCTGATTTGACGACACATTTTCCATGGAATGGGTAGTTGTATCAATTTGACATTTACGTCACATACTAAGGACTGCGGTACCGTGGTAGTGTAAAACACTTAAGCTCGAAAGTCAGTGCAGTCATATGACACGGCCTTTTATGTCACAGTTTTCACACTCGCAAACTCATTCATCAAAACCTACAGGTTACTTCCCGTTCGCATAGAGCCATGACTAATAGCTTCAGTAAAGTAAAAAATCGGAATTTTTTTAATTTGTGGTTGTTGTTGTTGTTGTTGTGGTCTTCAGTCCTGAGACTGGTTTGATGCAGCTCTCCATGCTACTCTATCCTGTGCAAGCCTCTTCATCTCCCAGTACCTACCGCAACCTACATCCTTCTGAATCTGCTTAGTGTATTCATCTCTTGGTCTCCCTCTATGGTTTCTACCCTCCAAGCTGCCCTCCAATACTAAATTGGTGATCCCTTAATGCCTCAGAACACGTCCTACCAACCGATACCTTCTTCTAGTCAAGTTGTGCCACAAACTTCTCCCCAATCCTATTCAATACTTCCTCATTAGTTTTGTGATCTACCCATCTAATCTTCACCATGCTTCTGTAGCGCCACATTTCAAAAGCTTCTATTCTCTTCTTCTCCAAACTATTTATCGTCCATATTTCACTTCTATACATGGCTACACTCCATACAAATACTTTCAGAAATGACTTCCTGACACTTAAATCTATACTCGATGTTAACAAATTTCCCTTCTTCAGAAACGCTTTCCTTGCCATTGCCAGTCTACATTTCATATCCTCTCTACTTCGACCATCATCAGTTATTTTGCTCCCCGAATAGCAAAACTCCTTTACTACTTTGTGTCTCATTTCCTAATCTAATTCCCTCAGCATCACCCGACTTAATTCGACTACATTCCATTATCCTCGGTTTGCTTTTGTTGGTGTTCATCTTATATCCTCCTTTCAAGACACTATCCGTTCCGTTCAACTGCTCTTCCAAGTCCTTTGCTGTCTCTGACAGAATTACAATGTCGTCGGCGAACCTCAAAGTTTTTATTTCTTCTCCATGGATTTTAATACCTACTCCGAATTTTCCTTTTGTTTCCTTCACTGCTTGCTCAATATACAGATTGAATACCATCGGGGATAGGCTACAGCCCTGTCTCTCTCCCTTCCCAACCACTGCTTCCCCTTCATGCCCCTCGACTCTTATAACTGCCATCTGGATTCTGTACAAATTGTAAATAGCCTTTCGCTCCCTGTATTTTACCCCTGCCACCTTCAGAATTTGAAAGAGAGAATTCCAGTCAACATTGTCAAAAGCTTTCTCTAAGTCTACAGATGCTAGAAACGTAGGTTTGCCCTTCCTTAATCTAGCTTCTAAGATAAGTCGTAGGGTCAGTATTGACTCACGTGTTGCAACATTTCTACGGAATCCAAACTGATCTTCCCCGAGGTCGGCTTCTACTAGTTTTTCCATTCTTCTGTAAAGAATTCGCGTTAGTATTTTCTAGCTGTGACTTATTAAACTGATAGTTCGGTAATTTTCACATCTGTCAACACCTGCTTTCTTTGGGATTGGAATTATAATATTCTTCTTGAAGTCGGAATTTGTGGTTATCAGATGAAAAAAGAAATGTATACTCTATGGTTTATCTTCTCTTGCATGTAAATACGTACATCTTCTCTTGCTGCATCAACTAAACCATTTAATCATATTTTTGCTGCTACATTTAGAAAGTGACTGTTAAAGCTACTCAAGCCAGTGAATTATCAGTCACAGATTCGTCATTTAGTTTAATTGTGGTATCTTGAACACTGAGTGCTTGACAACCACAGGGAGAATATTTCATATAGTATTAATCATATTATCTGCGTTATTTATTTCTGTCAGGACTTGTATACTTATATACACCTCAATGACTTTCCTCAGAATGCTAAAGAATTTTATCGTGAAAGGGACGTAGCGTCACGTCTTGACTTAAATGAACTTATTCCTCTCACGTCAGATTTTAATTCCCTTATTTACACTAGGCTTACTTGTTTTTAACCGATATTCTGGATAACATTTTAGGAAAGCAACTTTCGAATATTGACACACATTTACTGTGGAACAAACTTAATTTTACATTGGCATCTCTCCCTATATATACCTCATCCAGTACGGTCTCTATTATCTCACTCTTAAAGAATTGTATCCTGTTCTCACTAATAAGCCTCACTGCCTTGTATGAACCTGGCTCAGGTCGTAAGGTGTCACAATGTATATTTCCATTAAATATCCGCCATGATCAGATAGTACATTAACAACTGGGTACACAATAATTTTTTCAGCCTGAGCATTGTGTATGAATATGTCATCATTCCATGTCCTACTACTTTGTTGCGCACGAGTTGGAAAACTAGATTAAAACACCCAATTGATGATCTAGCTTATTTTTCCTGCTCGTCTCTCTTAATAAATCTACACTGAAATCCACACAAACCTTTGTTTCTTCTTATCTGATACGTAGCTCAATAAGGCATCTATATTGTTCAAAAATAGCTGAAAGTTTCCTAAAGGATATCTGTAGGCTGTTGCAATTATCAGACGAGTGTGTTGCAGTAACACTCACGAGCACGTGCTTCTAGGTTCTGACCGAAATAAAAACCATTTATTTCAATATTTCAGACTTTGTGTCCGACTTGTACGTCTGTGACAAAGAACTACTTTCCTCACGTTAACTCTACACGAAAGCAATGCTAGAGTGTAATCCCTGATACTGAACTTCTCCATCCCTGTCGTTATGTGGTGTTCAGACAGGCACAGAACATTTATCTTGTTTTTCAACCCTCTAGAGTTCTGACGAAACAAATTAATTTTAATTTTCTAGGAACTATTACATATATTATGGTCTTGTTCCGTTCTAACGTCTGTCTCTAACCTGAAGCTAATCAAAGAAATTTGCTCCTTTGACTCCATAACTATAGAGATTTTGTCTCGTGTGCTTGTAGCCCCCCTTACACTTCCTGCAAGATGCTCGGTTAATCTTCCCTTCCTCTTCCCCTTCCCCACCCCCTCCCCTTCCTATTGAGGCGCAGGCCGTGATTTGTGTATCCACATTTCCGAATTACACCAACGTACATGGCACAGATATGAGACTTCATTTATTTCAGTCATAAGCAATACGCTCAGCTCTTTGTTAAAACGGCTGACAGCTGTGTTAACTCAGAGTTTGTCATGGTGCTGTGAAACCTCGTCAGATCACACACGACTGTACGCTGTTGCTTCTCCTGTATGCTCCAGATCATCTTTGATGCTATACTCTAAATCGGTAGCCAGGCTGTTTCCTCCTCCTCCTACTCCATCAAAACCTCTGACCCGATAGTTGTGATCCCGTATTTTACACCTAGCTTTTCCTTAAGCAATTAGTCCACGCCTCTCCCATGATTGCTGCCTAACATTAAAAATCTTTCCTTTTTACTTGACTTTACTAATACCTAGCCTTAGAGTCTACTACATCCTACTTACAAGGGAACCTCCCCATCGCACCCTCATCAGATTTAGTTATAAGTTGGCACAGTGGATAGGCCTTGAAAAACTAAACACAGATCAATCGAGAAAACAGGAAGAAGTTGTGTGGAACTATGAAAAAAAAAGCAAAATATACAAACTGAGTAGTCCATGCGCAACATAGGCAATATCAAGGACAATATGGGCCCAGGAGCACCGTGGTCCCGTGGTTAGCGTGAGCAGCTGCAGAACATGAAGTCCTTGGCTCAAGTCTTCCCTCGAGTGAAAAGTTTACATTCTTTATTTTCGCAAAGTTAAGATCTGTCCGTTCGTTCATTGACGTCTCTGTTCACTGTAATAAGTTTAGTTCTGTATTTTGCGACCGCACCGCAAAACCGTGCGATTAGTAGACGAAAGGACGTGCCTCTCCAATGGGAACCGAAAACATTTGATCGTAAGGTCATAGATCAACCGATTCTTCCAAAGGAAAACACATCTCATATATTCTATACGACACTGGTGGCGGCATGTGCGTCACATGATAGGAATATGTTGTAGACCCACCTAACTTGTACACTTGGCGAATGGGTAAAAAGATTCTTCTACCTTGCCGGATTTAGGTTTTCTTGTGGATGTGATAATCACTCCCAAAAAAAGTGATGAAAACATAAGAGTTTGTCACATAAACTGAAAATAAAAAATTAAGATTTCCAGCCGGGGGAAGTCTTGAACCACCGTCCTCTCGTTCCGCAGCTGCTCACGCTAACCACGGAACCACGACGCTACTGAGCCCACAGTTTCCTTGATATTACCTATCTGGCGCATGGACTACTCAGTGTATATTTTGCTTATTTTTTCGTAGTTCCACACAAGTTCTTCCTGTTTTCTCGATTGATCTGTGTTCAGTTTTTCAAGGCCTATCCACTGTGCCAACTTATAACTAAATCTGAGGGGGGTGCGATGGGGATTTTCCCTTGTTAGCCAAAAAGAACTGGCTGAAAAATCTTCTTTTACTTCAGGTGACAAGTCAAACAGAATGCTAACCGAATTTTCAATGTAATTTCTGAGGTTTTCTCCTTTTGCGTATTACTTCTCACCTACTCCAAAGTGCCCACTATCTCTTTCTCCCTTCAACATATCTAATTCACAATATGCCACTTACAATTCTGCCTGAAGGGCACTAGTCTTTCTTCCCTTTTCCACACTTTTTTTTGTGTCTACTACATAATTCACAAATCCGTAGAAGATCCTCATCTGACACTTCATTGGTTTAACCCCAGTCAAACATTAACCCACTACTCTGACACGTTCGTCCCATACCAATTAACCTACGACAAAATCCACAGCTGTCACAAATTATGCTACCCTTACAGCAAATTAAACTATATCAAATAGTACTTCATAAAAAGCTGTTCAGGCTAATTCGGACGAAAGACTAACATACGGAATGTTGTTCTGAGAGCGCAAGTGGCTGAATACTGTTGCTCGGATACTTTGTCAGGACCACTAAAAGCTAGTGTCACTATGGCACGACAAAAGCATGATGTAAATAACTTACACAGTATTTTGAAGGCTGCCTGTTATTACGGATTTATCTCCCATATGCGTCAGAATTCTTCTTGTATTTTGGAAAACGAGCACATTGTGAAGAGTCAGTAATAGTAATACTTTGCAGGAACATCGGATTTCTTCGGTATCAACCATTACACGTCGGTACTCACGGCATCAGGTGAGGCTGGAACCATACCGTCAAAGGACCACGATGCTGGCGTCATCAACTACGGCGACGACTCTTACCCTCACGGCGCTTCTGGCTGGCTCAGGGTAAGACATCTTCCACGATGAGTTGTTGCACATTTTGCTTCGTTACATGGAAAGTGAGCCCTTCATGTTTCTATGTCTCGACCAATGGATTCTTTGGTGTCATGGAAGACATGTAACAACTGTGATCCTAGTATTCAATTCCCAAAGAAAGTCAGTGGCGAATGTGAAACGTCCTCTGAGAAAAATTAATGAATTAATGTGCTGATAAACCTCTTACATTATTTGATTTTCAAACAGCTGAGCAGAACTGAACGTACTGAGACATTTCGCTCTTTCCCTATTCTGATCAACACTAAACTGACACACAATATTTTTAGCGCAACGCAATCTGACTTTCAATAATCCCTACAAAAAAATGGCCCTGACTAACGTTAACCTATACCTTTCACAAGTCACTTACCTCACAAAAATCGTCGTTACTCGAACTACTGCAATACAGCGAGCGCCAATACTGCCAGCTATATAAAAGATTCTACCTACTGAAGGCACTAACTACTGATAGGCACAGTTAGCAAATGAAAGCTTTGGATAGAGAACAAACAATGTATTTACCTTAACAGTGTTCAAAAGTCATATCTATATCAGTCCATGATATCCAATATTACAAATTTACTGTCTCTGTCCAGATCATCCGCTCTCAAAACTCCGCCATCTCACTCCCCACATCCACCACTGCTGGCGGCTCACCTCCAACTGCACAACGCTACGCGCTGTTAACATCTAGCTGCCCAACGCTACAATAGCAAACAACAATGCAAACCAGCCACAGACTGCACACAGCACAGCCAGTGATTTTCATACAGAGCGCTACGTGGCGTTACCAATATAAAAACCTAAACAGCCTACTTACAAATGTCACTCCAGTTGTCTTAAAAAGAAGGATTTGCACTAATATTACATTTTCTTGTTGTTTTCTTTTAGAACACTATTAAGTTTATTTATTTCTTTATTAATATTGTATATGTATTTATTTAGTTTCGAGAAAAGGAGGATTTTGAGTTAGCGCTAGGATACTGTTTACCGAGATGGGTCAATATGTGGAAGAAAATTTTGCATGGTTTTTTCAGAAAATATAATTTCAGCATTCACCTTAATCGACTTAGGAAAAACAATAGAAAAGTTGTATTTGGATTGAGTGGTAGCAGGCATCGTCTGCGGGTGGAATAGCGACCTTAAGAAATACAGTTGTGGGGTAGCTATAAGCCGCTTACAGTTTTCTTTTTTTACTAGTCTGTTTCATCAGATGCGAATATCTTCAGAAATGTAGCAGCCAACGGCCACGCGCTAAATTTACCTGTTTATGCAAAGCGGCAGCGTCAGATATTTGTACACAGCCAAACGCTTACAATGTGTGGCAGTGGCTGCTGAATTTGCATCTGCCGAGCGAAACAGGTAATAATATGTGTGTGTTTTGTGGCTGCATCACAATTTCATTTTAATTCTTGATTACCGAACGTGGACATCAGTCCTCCTCTCCCGGAATGCGAGTTCATTGTGCAATGTTGAGTTATTTGGCCACTACATTCGCTATTATGCCCATTTATAGTTGATACAATCGCATAGGCGAAATGAATTTCACTCGCTTTCTCGTATTCACCTGTTTCACTCGGTAGCAACTATTCCTCATAGACGGCGATCAAAAAGTTTTCATTTGAGGGCGTTGCTATGGTGTATATGCAATATATCGTAACTCTGGTGAGGGTGGATAAGCATCGACATGTAGCCAAAGGATCAGTGTGGTATTGGAGTCTTCCCGAGGTGTGTGCAGTCAACTTGGCAGTGTGAACAAGGAGCAACATGCTGCTTTATTTTCTTAGCTGCCTAAGAACAAACACCGATAGACAAGCACCGGCCAATGGAGAAAGTCTATGGGGCAGCATGTCTGTCGAAATCACCGATGTGGAATGGTACGTCAAGTTCGTTGTTGATCACGATTCGACACAAGACTCTGGCCGATCTGAGAGGCTAATGCTCGAATGTCTACTGTCCGTGCACATTGTAAAAAAGCTATACAATTAGAATACTATTTACGTCAGATACAACTGTCAAACAAAAATAAACTTTACATGGTACTGAGGTGCTTCCTCCGTTGCAGAAAAGAATATTTTACTTCCATCTTATTGCTAAGTTGGGAGGGTATGTTCATCATCCATATGCCTTTACAAGGAGTATGGTTTCACTCATGGTATTGCTCAGCTTAGCCGAAATGTTTAATTCGCTGCTTAAGCAGCGTACCAGGAATGGAGCTTCCACCATTCACAATGCTGCCGACTTTACACAGACTGAATATATTTCAGTCTTATGTAAGCCTGATGAAAAACTGTGAAGAACCCGGAAGATGTTGTCGGATGACATCGTACTCCTACACATCATTAGCGGTTATATAACTGATTAGATTTGCAGTTCTCTGTGGCAGCTAGAAGGAGCATCAAGTGTTGTTCGTGTTGAGTGTTGTTACCATGCCTGTCAGGGTATGTTAAGGGCGTGAACAGCATCAGACGTCGGATGGACACTGTGAAGGAGACGGAGAGGATGCACACTTTTGTGAGAGAGCCTCAAAACAGCAGACGTTTGCAATATTCATCAATATGGATCTCTATTTCATCGGCTTGTCGAACTGTGCAGTATCCATATTTGTCGGGCTTTTGGATGTGGCAGTGACCCGACGAAGGAATGCATAGGAGTGTGATGGCAGGCACACTCGCCGCCACGGTTCCAGGCGAAAATAACTGAACACCACAAGGATCGCCATATTGGCGCCAAGCACATCGCAGCCCTTTCGCATCTGGACCTTCCGGTCGAAAATAAACAATGACCCAGCAACAATCTGTGTCATCCCGCACCAATAGGCCAGTAGGAGCCTGAGTGAAAAATTATTGTCCCATGAATATGTTGCTTTATCACCACAACATATACTACTGCACTTTGAGTGCTCCCCTGAATGTGAAGCATGGACTGCTGACGATCAGGGCCCATGGACTGGGAAAATTACACGTTTATCACAGGGGGCAGAAGCAAAGACTCGTGTGGAGTTATGCTAGGAGCGCTTTCAACATACAACCTTGAGCAATTGGTTAGAAAACCAACTCGAGGTGCGAACATATTAGATATCTTGGCGACAAACAGACCCGATCTTTTTGAGGAAGTTAGTCTAGAAGAAGGTGTTAGCGACCATAATATCGTTGTGGCTTCTATGTCAGCGTAAGTTGCAAAAAAAAAAAAAAAAAAAAAAAAAAAACCAAAGAAACAGCGTAGAGTTTTCTTGTTTTTTGCGAAAGCAAATAAAAGTGCCATTAATGAATATCTTCATAGTCAGCTCCAAGCATTCAACGAGGGGCACAAAGATATTGAGCATCTTCGGTCGGAATTTAAAGGTACTGTCCACCACGTGCTAGAGAAATATGTGCTTAGCAAAAGTATAGGGGAGGGAAAGGATCCACCTTGGTTCAACAAACGTATTAGGAAGTTGGTGAGCAAGCAGAGAATTTTGCACAGTCGTTTTAAACGTGGTCACAAACAGAAGTTACGCGAAATCAAAGCAGCTGTCAAAAGGTTAATGAGAGATTCTTTTAACGAATTTGAAAGCAATATTTATCTGCATATTCTAAAAATAACCCCAAAAAATTTTGGTAGTATGTAAAACCTATGAACGCTACAAATGATTCAATAACTTTTCTTGCTGACAGTACGGGTAATGTAAAGGATGATGATAAACAGATGGCCGAAATTCTAAACCTAACTACCCAAAACTCGTTTACGGTAGAGGACAGCAACACCATTTCTTCTTTCAATTATCGAACAAACGCACAGATGGCTGACATAGTGTTTAGTGTATGTGGGATTGTAAAACTAGACTCTGAGAAGCTCATCTGCAGAAACCAGCACGGTTTTAGGAAACAGCGGCCATGCGAGACACAGCTGGTCTTTTTTGTGCAAGATATACAACAGGCTCTAGATACCGGCTCCCGGGTTGATGCCATATTCCTAGACTTTCGAAAGGCGTTCGACTCAGTTCCTCACTGTCGCTTGCTCCAAAAGTGCGCCCTTACGGTCTATCCGATGACATATGCGGTTGAGACTGTTTGCCGATGATGCTGTAGTATACAGCAAAGTAGTATCACACGAAAGTTGTGAACAAATCAATGAGGATTTGCAGAAAATAAATGCTTGGTGTAATGACTGGCAGTTATCTCTCAATATTAGTGAGTGTAACCTTCTGCGTGTAACAAAGCGAAAATCCCCGTTAATGTAAGAGTACAAAATAGATGCACCGTCTTTGGAAGCAGTACTATCCGACAAGTATCTGGGTGTAACTATGCGAAATGATCTCAAATGGAACGATCAGATTACGTAAGTAACGGGTAAGGCGAACTCTAGATTGCGGTGTATTGGTAGAATCCTGAAGCGATGCAGTCCTTCAGCAAAGGAAAGTACTTACAATACTTTAGTTCGTCCAGTCTTAGAGTATTGTTCTTCTGTATGGGACCATTACCAGTTGGGTCTGATACAAGAGATTGAGAAGGTCCAAAGAAGAGCGGCAAGATTCGTGACTGGTACATTTAGCCATCGCGAGAGCGTTACAAATGTCATATAAAGTCTGAAGCGGGACACACTTGCAGATAGACGACGCGCTAATCGGAAGGGGCTGCTCACTAAATTCCTATCTTCGCCGAGGGTGTAGAACTTATATTATTACCATCAACTTTCAAATCGCGCAATGATCACCATTCAAAGATAAGGGAAATTAGAGCTCGTACTGAGACTTTCAACAGTCGTTTTTCCCGCGAGCGATCCGCGAGTCGAACAAAGAGGTGCAAATATGACTTAGGCGCGAATAGTGCCCTATGCCGCACACCGCTTGGTGGCTAGCGGAGTATATATGTAGATGTAGACGTAGATGTATAGTGGTCATCAATGAATAATGGTTCAACAGCACCCCACGTGACCATCGTCGACGAGTATGGCGGCGGCCTGGGGATAGGCCCATTATTCCAATATTTTGAAGAGCACAACGGTTATACTCCTGGCCTCATGGTTTGGGACACCATCGGATATGACTTAAGGTCATGACTGACACCGATTGAGGGAAATATGAAGGCACAGCAGTACGTCATGATATCCCGACTCCTCATGCATCACCTCTCAAGTGACAGTACCGTGGTGCCATTTTTCAGCATGACAATACTCTTCCACACATGGCATGTGTCACTATGATGTGTGTGTGTAATGTTGGGTTAACCCCGTGGATAACGAGATCTCCAGATCCATCCATTCCAAAACGCTCGTGGCGCCAGCCAACTTGTCGCAGAAGAGGATGCGACGGCTATGTGACACTCTTCCCAACCGAATCAGTGCATGTATGAAGACCAAGACGGGGTGCCACGTCTTATCGACAAGCGGGCTCATAGTTCAATTTTCTTATAAATTTTTGTAGATATATTAATCAAATCATGACATACCCTCACAACATACGCAATTTAATTTCATTCCTCCTCCCCCGGGCCGGCTGGTGTGGCCGAGCGGTTCTAGGCGCTACAGTCTGGAACCGCGCGACCGCCACGGTCGCAGGTTCGAATCCTGCCTCTGGCGTGGATGTGTGTGATGTCCTTAGGTTATTTCGGTTTAAGTAGTTCTAAGTCTAGTGGACTGATGACCTCAGATGTTAAGTCCCATAGTGATAAGAGTCATTTGAACCATTTTCCTTCCGCAGCTTCTCTTTTTTGTCGGGTGCTATACGTCTTAATTTGTGCAAGTAGGCAGAGGGAAGTGTTTCTTCGATGAACATAGCTACGAATCGTCTCTCGTATTTTACATTCCCTTAGAAGGTCCTGGTTTCTTCCAAATTTTAGTGGATATACGTTCCCCGCAAGAAACAGTGGGGTTTCGTTTTCATTCAGTTGTTCCAGGAAATAGCCGCAAGATCTACGAAGGAGTAATGAAAAGTAATACCTCCCTATTTATTATGTGTAATGTTTTAAAGCTATTTGAGTACAATAAACGTTATTAACATTCTACGCCTTTATTCTTTGTGTATGTATGTTTGTAGCCCTCTGCCGCAAGAGAGCTCCAAATTGTAGGGTGTAACATGGCGGTATGCAGCGTAACTATGTGCGTATGTGGGCTCAAATCGAGTATCTAATTCGAAGAATTCACCCACACATGACGCACACTCCCCTTCAGCATTACAGTGCCACACCACACATGAGTACTGCGATATCTGCCACAATCCGACACCTTCGGTTCACTGTCATCGACCATACTCCATACAGTCTACACTTAGGCCCATCCGATTTCATCTGTTTCCGAAACTTAACATCTTCGAAGGCATCACTTTGACAGCGATGAAGCGGTGCAGTGAAAATGAGTTTGTGGCTCCGTCAACGAAGTCAAACATTCTACTGTGAAGGCCTCAACAAATTGGTCCGTCGTTAGGAGAAATGTGTTCGTCGTCAGGGTGACTTTGTTGTGAAATAAATATGTAGACATGAAGACGAAAATAGTAGAATGTTACTAATGTTTGATTTTGGCAAAAATCTTTTCATATAAAAAATTCGGAGGCATTATTTTCCAGCAAGTCTTCGTAGTGTATTTCGTTGGTTGCTTTAATATAATTGCGTATTGGTAAGAGTGTATACAGAATCTCGTGTACCCTTAGCGTATTAGCCAGTTATTTGATTTATCTGTGTACCACTGTGACGTTGGTGTCCCTGTAGGCTGTTGTTGAATGGGTAGCGATAGGTGTGAGAACAAGAAATATGGTACTTAAAAATGAATATTCTTGGTTTCAACGTCGCTGCGTATGCGTATGCAGTGGACGCAGCTTTTGTGAAGTGATTGTTTCACCGACCAACCTACTGTGACTGGTACTCTGTAATGCTTTCATAGCAGCCAACTGGCAGACATACTTTTGACTATAAAACTAATCACTTTGAATCCTAGTGTTCATAGCTGGTGGTCTAGTGGCTAGCGTTGCTGCCTCTGGATCACGTGGTCCTGGGTTAGATTCCTAGCCAGGTTGGGGATTTTATCTGCCTGGGGACTTGGTGTTTGTGTTGTACCCATCATTTCATCATCGTCATCGCCATCATTCGTGACAGTGGCTGGATTGGATTGTGTAGAAATCCGACTGTGTAAAAATTGGGACTTCGTACGGGCGCTGGTGACAGCGCATTTGAGCGCCCTGCAAACCAAATATCAATTAGTTACGTAGGCCACGTTTACATGAGTTATACCTCCTAGATATGTCTCATTATTGTACATATGGTTAAATACACATATTCTATGTCACTCCTCTTACAATAGTCTCGAAACTAGCGAACCAGACTGACTTCTTACTAGAAGTGTGACTTTCTTCACTTTTTGAGCGAAAGCTGTTTTAATCCTTTTGTTTCTTCAACAGGTAATCCCTTGGGGATTCCGTAAACTTCTGAACTGGATTGCTGTTTCATACCCAGAATACCCCATATTTGTGACGGAGAACGGCTACTCAGACTGGGGTGAGCTGGAGGACAAAAATCGTACCAACTATTACACGGTGAGTATGTAACTGCTACTGCGCTTGCGTAATCTCAGACGACACTTCTGCAAGCTTACACATGAAGATGAGACGTATGGAACTATTGCTCTGTAGCCAGATTTACTTAAAGGCTGAAGAATTATGTCAATTGCGGATGAATAACTTCCTGATGCACGGCCTTTAAGTTTGGAGGCGTTGTAGTACCAGTTTCTCTTTCGTTAAAACCAAATTTCTTCTAATATCTGTGTTAATATGTAAAAATGGTGTGGTGGTGTACATGCGCGCACACATACGTGTGTGTGTGTTTAATTCATTGACACATATACTACTGAACCGATAGTGGTGAACGTGGCAAATAGGTCTGGCTGGTGCACAGATATTTTAATTGTGGTAAAAAAATATTGTATCAGTATTACTACACTACTGGCGATTAAAATAGCTACACCACGAAGATGACGTGCTACAGAAGTGAAATGTAACCGACAGGAAGAAGATGCTGTGATAAGCAAATGATTTGCTTTTCAGAGCATTCACACAAGGTTGGCGCCGGTGGCGACACCTACAACGTGCCGACATGAGGAAAGTTTCCAACCGATTTCTCATACACAAACAGCAGTTAACCAGCATTGCCTGGTGAAACGTTGTTGTGATGCCTCGTGTTAGGAGGGGAAATGCGTACAATGACGTTTCCGACTTTGATAAAGGTCGGATTGTAGCCTATCGCGATTGCGGTTTATCGTATCACGACATTGCTGCTCGCATTGGTCGAGATCCAATGACTGTTAGCAGAACAGGGAATCGGTGGGTTCAGGAGGGTAATACGGAACGCCGTGCTGGATCCCAACGGCCTCGTATCATTAGCAGTCGAGATGACAGGCATCTTATTCGCATGGCTGTAATGGATCGTGCAGCCACGTCTCAATCCCTGGGTCAACCGATGGGGACGTTTGCAAGACAACAACCATCTGCACGAACAGTTCGACGACGTTTGCAGCGGGATGAACTATCAGCTCGGAGACCATGGCTGCGGTTACCCTTGACGTTGCATCACAGACAGGAGCGCCTGCGATGGTGTACTCAACGACGAACCTGGGTGGACGAATAGTAAAACGTCATTTTTTCGGACGAATCCAGATTCTGTTTACAGCATCATGATGGTCGCATCCGTGTTTGGCGACATCGCGGTGAACGCACATTAGAAGCGTGTATTCGTCATCACCATACTGCCATATCCCCGGCGTGATGGTATGGGGTCACTTGTTCGCATTGACGGCACTTTGAACAGTGGATGTTACATTGTAGACGTGTTACGACCCGTGGCTCTACCCTTCATTCGGTCTCTGCGAAACCCTAAATTTCAGCAGGATAATGCACGACCGCATGTTGCAGGTCCTGTAGGGGCCTTTCTGGATACAGAAAATGTTCAACTGCTGCCCTGGCCAGCACATTCTCCATATCTCTCACCAATTGGAAACGTCTGGTCAATGGTGGCGGAGCAACTGGCTCGTCACAATACGCGAGTCACTACTCTTGATGATCTGTGGTATCATGTTGAAGCTGCATGGGCAGCTGTACCTGTACTCGCCTGTTTGTCTCAATGCCCAGGCGTATCGCGGCCGTTATTATGCCCAGAGGTCGTTGTTGTGGGTACTGATTTCTCAGGATCTATGCACCCAAATTGCGTGAAAATGTAATCACATGTCAGTTCTAGTATAATACATTTGTCCAATGAATACCCGTTCATCATCTGCATTTCGTCTTGGTGCGGCAATTTTAATGGGCAGTAGTGTAAATTCATAAGATCGCTGTACAAAAATATGTCATCACTTAAAAAAGCAAACAGGTCTCTTCATTGCACTGTAGGTAGTGTAGAACTGGTACCATGTCTCCTTTTCACTCTTCACCGCTTGAGTAAAGCAGAACCATGACGGGGTTTGTATGTGTCATTCGACTGCGTGCTAACAGGACGTTAAGATCGACCTACGTAGAGACATTATAGAATCTCAGAATATACAAGGGTTGTTATAATTAAACGTTACCTACTTACGAGGGCCCGCATTAAAAACAAGTGATCTTACGATAATGAAACGTTCAGTAAACATTTGTAAGAACTTGCGAAAGGGAAGTAACGAATAAACCAAGCAAAGAAACACATTTTAATTTCTACATCAGATGGTAACATCTATGATTTGCGTACAGTGTTTACGTTCCTGGTATCAAACGTTGCTCATTGTGACCACTGTCTCCATCCACGACAGGCCGGAAGTCTGTACGTATACAATTTCACAAATGGTTGCAGCACTTCTCGGGCGGTGGACCCTGGAATGTTCGGCTGTCGTGACACAGCTCGTGCACTGCTTGAAGATCGCACATTGTTTCCGGCATTCTCAGACACGGCAGCAGGAGCTTCTTCAACAATCTGTGGCGCAATTGGCCGTCAGCCTCACCCTGGTGTAGTTCCTATATCGTCAGTGCATTCGAGCTTCCGAATCACGTTTTACAGCCCCGGTGCGGACAGAAGACCTCTCCTTACTCCTTTAATGCGCCTACACTCATGAAGACCAATAGCGTTATAGCTGTTGGTTTCTTAAAACAGCTTTACGAATGAAGTCCTCCTCACCTGCGACTGCCAGCAACTGGGGTGCGGTCTGATGCTTCTGTTTCAACCCACTATCGCCGTACCAGTAGCGGCTCCTAGTCATGACACTAACACAACTAGCAAGTTGTTGTTGTTATGGTTTGATGCAGCTCTCCACGCTACTATATGCTGTGCATGCTTCTTCATCTCCCAGTACCTAATGCAACCTACATCCTTCTGAATCTGCTTAGTGTATTCATCTCTTGGTCTCCCTCTACGATTTTTGCTTCACGGTGCCCTCCAATACTAAACTGGTAATCCCTTGATGCCTCAGAACGTGTCCTACCAACCGATCCGTTCTTCTAGTTAAGTTGTGCCACAAATTTATCTTCTCCCCAATTCTGTTCAGTACCTCCTTGTTAGTTATGCGAACTACCCCTCCAATCTTCAGCGCTCTTCTGTAGCACCACATTCCGAAAACTTCTATTCTCTGCCTGTCTAAACTTTTATCGTCCATGTTCCACATCCATACATGGCTACACTCCATACAAATACGTTCAGAAAAGACTTCCTGACACTTAAATCTGTACTCGATGTTAACAAATTTCTATTCTTCAGAAACGCTTTCCTTTCCAGTGACAGTGTAGATTTTATATCCACTGTACTTCGACCATCGTCAGTTATTATGCTTCCCAAATAGCGAAACTCATTTACTACTTTAAGCGTCTCATTTTCTAATCTAATTCCCTCAGCATCACCCAATTTAATTGGACTACATTCCATTATCCTTGTTTGCTTTTGTTGATTCCATTCAACTGCTCTTCCAGCTCCTTTGCTGTCTCTGACAGAACTACAATGTCATCGGCAAACCTCAGTTTTTATTTTTTCACCATGGGTTTTAATGCCTATTCAAAATTTGTCTTTCGTTAGCCTTACTACTTTTCTCAATATACAGATTAAATAACATCGGGATAGGCTACAGCCCTGTCTCACTCCCTTCCCAACCACTGCTTCCCTTTCATGCCCCGTCGACTCTTAAAAGCTGCCATCTGCTTTCTGTACAAATTATAAATAGCCTTTTGCTGCCTGTATTTTGCCCCTGCCACCTACAGAATTTGGACTGTCAAAAGCTTTCTCTGAATATAAAAATGCTAGACTCTTAGGTTTGCCTTACCTTAATCTATCTTCTAAGATAATTCGTAGGGTCATTATTGCCTCAAGTGCTCCAACATTTCTATGCAATCCAAACTGATCTTCCCCGAGGTCGGCTTCTACCAGTTTGTCCATTCGTCTGTAAAGAATTCGTGTTAGTATTTTGGAGCCATGACTTATTAAACCGATTGATCGGTAATTTTCACTCCTCTCAACACCTGCTTCCTTTGAGATTGGAATTATTATGTTCTTCTTGAAGTCTGAGGGTATTTCGCCTGTCTCATACATCTTTCTCAACAGATGGAAGAGTTTTGTCAGGGCCGGCTCTCCCAAGGCTATCAGTAGTTGTAATGGAATATTGTCTACTCCCGGGGCCTTGTTTCGACTTAGGTCTTTCAGTGCTCTGTCAAATTCTTCAGGCAGTATCGTATCTCCCTTTTCATCTTCATCTACCTCCTCTTCCATTTTCATAATATTTCCTAGTACATCGCCCTTGTATAGACCCTCCATATACTCCTTCCAACTTCCTGCTTTCCCGTTTTTGCTTAAAACTGGTTTTCCATCTGAGATCTTGATATTCATACAAGTGGTTCTCTTTCGTCCAAAGGTCTCTTTAATTTTCCTGTAGACAGTATCTACGGGGTTAAGTCAATTGTTATCCGCAAAGAAGTTATAAAATTTTGTTGTAATCAACCAGGTATCTTACAAGAACATCATTTATCGACATAGTCTCCTTGCGTTTCAACGCACTTGTTCCATCGTTGCACAAGCTTCCTGATGCCCTCGTAAAAGAAGGTTCTCGGTTGAGCTGCGAGCCAGGAATGCACCGCTTATTCCACTGCTTCATCCGAGGCAAATCTACGGCCCCTTAATGCTGTTTGAGTGGACAAAACAAGTGAGAGTCAGAAGGGGCAAGATCGGGACTATAGGGACGATAATCCAGTACTTCTGTTTCTGGAGCGTTTAAGCAGTGTGGGCAGCAGTATGCGGACGGACATTGTCGTGCAACAACACAGCACATTTTGACAGCTATCCACGGGGTTTGCTTCGAATTGCAGGCTTTAGCCTGGCAGTAAGCATCTCACTGTAATATGCACTGTTTATTGTTGTGCTCCTTTCAAAATGGCTCTGAGCACTATGGGACTTAACATCTATGGTCATCAGTCCCCTAGAACTTAGAACTACTTAAACCTAACTAACCTAAGGACATCACACAACACCCAGTCATCACGAGGCAGAGAAAATCCCTGACCCCGCCGTGTGCTCCTTTCCCATAATGTTCCAGTACTGGACCTTGTGCGTCCCAAAACACTGTAAGCATCAGTTTTCCTGCGGATGGTTAGGTCTTGAACTTTTTCTTGCACGGAAAATTTGGATGTTTCTATTCTATACACTGCCGTTTACTCTCTGGCTCGTAATGATGGTTCCACGTTTCGTCAGCAGTAATGATCCTGTCTAAGTAGTTGTCCCCTTCGTTTCCATAGTGATCCAAATGTTTTTTGCAGATGTCCATACGCTTTGGTTTATGCAACTATATGAGTTATTTTGGGACCCATCTTGCACAATCTTTATGAAACCCAAGTCTGTTGTGGATGATTTCGTAGGCAGAACCGTGACTGATTTGCAGACGATGTGCCACTTCGTCAATAGTTAATCGCCTGTCTAAGAGAATCATTTCACGTGAACGCTGAATGGCTTCTTCATTTGTGGCGATGAACGGACGTCCGGCTCCTTCATCGTGCGTAAAACTTGTGCGACCATTTCTGGATTTTTCCATCCTTTCGTAGACACTGCGTAGTTGTAAAACACTGTTCCCGTACTGTACCGAAAGTCTTCGATGAATTTCGGTGCCTGATACGCCTTCCGACCACAAAAAACGGTTCACCGATCGTTGCTCTTCTTTGGTGCAAATAGACTACGGAGCAGCCATGGTTAACAGCACGGCAGCAATAACGAAATTAACCTAGCAGCTTGGAAACTGCAAAGATATAACAACAAATATACAGAGCATGCGTCATCAACGTTAAACGACAGTACTACCAAAAGAAACAAAAATATAAATAAATTGCGGATACCTATCTTACCTCTCGTGATATATGCTCCTACATCCTTATACTTGTTCTCTGTCTATCCCTGCTTAGCCATTTTGCACTTACTGTCGATCTCATTTTTGAGAACTTTGTATTTCTTCTGGCCTCCTTCATTTAATGCATTTTTATATTTTCTCGTTTAATCAGTTAAATTCAATATCTCTTCTGTTATCAGTGGATTGCTACTAGCCCTCGTCTTTTTACCTAATCAGTCCTCTGCTGCGTTCACTATTTCATTTTTCGAAGTTACCCATTCTTTTTCTACTGTATTTCTTTCCACCATTCTTGTCAATCGTTCCCTAATGCTCTCTCTGAAACTCTCTACAACCTCTGCTTCTTTCAATTTACCCAGATCCCATCTCCTTAGATTCCCAGCTTTTTGCACTTTCTTCCGTTTTAATCTACAGTTCATAACCAACAGATTGTGGTCAGAGTTTACATCTGCCAGTGTAAATGTCTTACAGTTTAAAACCTGGTTCCTAAATTTTTGTCTTACCGTTATATAATCTATCTGAAACTTTCCAGTGACTCTAGGCCTCTTCCACGTATACAACCTTCTTTAATGAATCTTAAACCAAGTGTTAGCTATGATTAAGCTATTCTCTGTGCATAATTCTATCAGGCGGCTTCCTCTTTCATTCCTTACACCCATTCCATATTCACGTACCACTTTCCCTTCTCACCCTTTTCCTACTATCGAAACTTGTACTGCCGTGGTAGGCGTGGGCCTCGTGTTTATCTTTGCTACAATAATGCGTTCACTATGCTGTTCGTAGTAGCTTACCCGCGCTGCTACTTTTTATTCATTATTAAACCTACTCCTGCATTACCCCTATATGATTTTGTATTTATAATCCTGTATTCACCTAACCAGAAATCTTGTTCCTCCTGTCACCGAACTTCACTAATTCAAACTATATCTAACTTTAGCCTATCCATTTCGATTTTTAATTTTCTAACCTACCTGCCCGATTGAGTGATCTGACACTCCACGCTCCGATTCGTAGAATACCAGTTTTCTTTCTCCTGATAACGACATCCTCTTGAGTAATCCCCGCCCGGAGATCCGAATGGGGGACTATTTTACCTCCGGAATTTTTTACCCAAGAGGACGTCATCATCATTTAACAATACAGTAAAGCTGCATGGCCTCGGGAAAAATTACGGCTGTAGCTTCCCCTTGCTTCCAGCCGTTCGCAATACCAGCACAGCAAGGCCGTTTTGGTTAATGTTACAAGGCCAGATCAGTCAATCATCCAGACTGTTGCCCCTGCAGCTACTGAAAAGGCTGCTGCCCCTCTTCAATGGGGGTGGGGGGGGTGGGGTGGGGGGGGGTTACTAACAAGTAACAACGCAAATACTGCACCGCACAGTCTGAACATCATTCCTGTGAAGTTGGATATGTAAACAGCTTTCCGTCTACACTGGCTTAAGTAGAGGAAATTTAATTACAACCATCCTGCAGATGTTTTGGACACGCTCAGGCCACACCGTGAGTGAAGCTTTGTAGTTTGTTTTTTGGTGCACCAACTTCAATGTCCAGTGTATCTACAGTGAATGGTGTGCCTCTCGCAGCTAAGCAAAGGAGGGAAAAACGGTCATAAACCAACAGAGAATACGAGTGTCACTCCTCGTCTATAAGAAATAATTTCAAATCTGACTGGAATGGTTGCTGCCGGTAAACTCGGGTCTCAACCAGTTTCGGGAAGAACATTGTAAACGGCAATGAGTGACATGGACGGTCGCAGTAGGGTGCCTCGGCATAGGCTCTTGCTCACAGCAGAAAGTGGACGTGCTGAGTGTTGGCGCGTATTATCGTCCGAGGAGTAGCGATTCGTCCTCTGTCCAAATGGTACAACGACTACTCAATGAGCCGTCTAACCTGCATTCTGTGGAGAGTGCAGTTAAGCCCAGAAGTGGTCCTGTGATGTTTTAATACAAACTTTGAAATGCATGAGAGCAAGATAATAAAGAAAAACCTAAATCGCCTTGTGTGGGCGGGGCAAACGTGAACTACGTAGTAGCAAATACTACTAAATTGTTCCATGTGATTCGGCATTGCTCGTTAACAGACAGCTACAGGTTAAGAACATCAATAAAACAGGCAAGTAACTATATTTAGTATCTGCACAAAAGGCTTAAGAAGCCCCATTTACAAATATCTACTGCGCTTGTTAGCAGATATTTACAGCTCAAGAATGTCGACTGATTAGACTAATAATTATACTCAGCAACTGCACAAACGGCTTAAGCGTCAATGATAAATGTCTACTACGGCGAAGCCGTTTCAAGTCATGTAGTTTTCTTCTTCTTCTCCTCATCTTCTTCTCAAGGATTAGGCCTTTGTGACATGTTCCGGCTTCATAGGATTTATTATCATCTTTTCTTTGGTCTTTCCACAGTTCTTCCGACTGGGCTGTATCTACTTGCTGCTTTTTGTAGTCTCCTTTCACTCACACGTTCTAGATGATCTTTTTATTTTTTGGTGTGGCTTTTTTTTTTCATTTAGTTTATGCATTTGCAACTCTTTTCTAATCTCTCGGTTTGTAAATCGATCTCGTTTGGAACAGTCTTTTATAGAACTGAGAAATTTCATTTCTGCGATTTTTATGTGCCCTCTATCTTCCTCGCTCATTATCCCTGACTCACTTTCATAACGCAGCATCTACATCTACATCTACGTGATTACTCTGCTATTCACAATAAAGTGTCTGGCAGAGGATTCAATGAACCACTTTCAAGCTGTCTCTCTACTGTTCCACTCTCGAACGGCGCGCGAGAAAAATGAGCGCTTCCACTTTTCTGTGCGAGCCATGATTTCTCTTATTTTATTGTGATGATCATGTCTCCCTATGTAGGTGGGTTCCAACGGAATGTTTTCACAATCGGAGGAGGAAAATGGTGATTGAAATTTCGTGAGAAGATCTCGTCGCAACAAGAAACGCCTTTGTTTCAATGATTGAGACTCCACGTATCATGTCTGTGGCATTATCCCACCTACTTCGTGATAATAAAAATCGAGCTGCCCTTCTTTGTACTTTTTCGATGTCATCCGTCAGTCATACTTGTTGCGTATCCCACACGTCACAGCAATACTCCAGAACAGGGCGGACAAGCGTGGTGTAAGCAATCTGTTTAGTAGACCATTTGCACCTTCTAAGTGTACTACCAATGAATCGCAGTGTTTATTTTGCTCTACCCACAACATTACCTATATATTCATTGCAATTTACGTAATCCCAAAGTATTTGGTTGAATTTACAGCATTCAGATTTGTGTGACTTACCACGCAATAGAAATTTAGCGGATTTCTTTTAGTACTCGTGTGAATAACTTCACACTTTACTTTATTCAGTGTCAATTGCCACTTTTCGCACCATACAGATATCTTGTCTAAATCACTTTGCAATTCGTTTTGGTCAACTGATGACTTTACAAGACGGTAAATGACACCATCATCTGCAAACAATCTAAGACGGCTACTGAGGTTGTCTCCTAGGTCGTTAATATAGATCAGGAACAATAGAGGGCCCATAACACTTCCTTGGGGAACGCCGGATATAATTTCTGTTTTACTGGATGACTTTCCGTCTATTACTACGAACTGTAACCTTTCTGACAGGATGTCACGAATCCAGTCACACAACTGAGGCGATATTCCATAGGCACGCAGTTTGGTTAGAAGACGCTTGAGAGGAACGGTATCGAAAGCCTTCCGGAAACCTAAAAATATGGAATCAATTTGACATCCCCTGTCGATAGCACACATTACTTCTTGAGTATATAGAGCTAGTTGTGTTTCGCAAGAACGATATTTTCTGAATCCGTGCTGACTACGTGTCAATAAATCGTTTTCTTTGAGGCGCTTCATAATATCTGAATTTAGTATATGTTCAAAAACCCTACTGCAAATAGACGTCAGTGATATGGGCCTGTAATTCGGTGGATTACTCCTACTTCCCTTTTTGGGTGTTGGTGTGACTTGAGCAATTTTCCAGTCTTTAGGTACGGATCTTTCTGTGAGCGAGCGGTTGTATATAATTGCTAAATATGGAGCTATTGCATCAGCATACTCTGAGAGGAACCTGACTGGTATACAATCTGTACCGGAAGCCTTGCTTTTATTAAGTGATTTAAGCTGCTTTGCGATAGCGAGGATATCTATTTCTGTGTTTCTCATCGTGTCAGTTGTTCTTGATTGGTATGCAGGAATATTTACTTCGTCTTCTTTGGTGAAGGAGTTTCGGAAAACCGTGTTTAATAACTCTGCTTTAGTGGAACTGTCATCAGTGACTTCACCGTTGTTATCACTCAATGAAGGTATTGATTGCGTCTTGCCACTGGTGTGCTTTTTGTATGACCAGTATCTCTTTGGATTTTCTGCCAGATTTCGAGACAGAGTTTCGTAGTGGAAATTACTGAAAGCATCTCGCATTGAAGTACCCGCTATATTTCGAGCTTCTGCAACACTTTGCCACTATTGGGGATTTTGCATTCTTTTAAATTTGGCATGCTTTTCTCGCGTCTTCTGCAACAGCGATCTGACTCGTTTTGTGTACCATGGGGGATCAGGTCATCACTTATTAATTCATGTGGTATGTATCTCTCAATTGCTGTGGATACTATTTGTTTGAAATCATTCCACAGCTTTTCTACGCTTACATGATCAGATCGGAAGGAGTGCAGGCTGTCTCTTAAAAAGGCGTTAAGAGCATTTTTTCAGCTTTTTAAAATATTTATACTTAGCGTTTATTTTTGATGGTTGCTGGAGTTGCGGTATTCAGCCTAACAGCTTCTGTCTTGTGGTCGCTAATCCCTGTATTCGTCACGATACTCACTATATGTCCAGGATTGTTTGTTGCTAAGACGGCAAGTATGCTTTGGCAACCATTTACGCTTCGAGTGGGCCCATGAACTAATTGATCCAAATAATTCTCTGAGAAAGCATTCAGTACAATTTCGGATGACGTTTTATGCCCACCGCCGGCTTTAAACGTATATTTTTTCCCGCATATCGAGTGTAGGTTAAAGTCACCACCGAGTATAGTTGTATGAGTGGGATACCTATTTGTAATTAGACTCAATTTTTCTTTGAACTGTTGAGCAACTATATCTTCTGAGTGTGGACAGTTTTGTCCGATTGTCAAGTATAACTTCTACCCATACTATTTAGCAGGAACTATCTACTTCAATTTCACTACAAGGCAACTACTTCTAACAGCAATAAATACTCCACCACCGATTGTATTTAATCTACCCTTTCTGAACAGTGTTAGATCGTTAGAAAAAATTTCTGCTGAACTTATTTACGGCTTAAGCCACCTTTCTGGGATATTGTAGAGTTCGAGCTGGGTGTCCTTGCGGGTTTCCTTTTTTAATGTTCGTTTTACGGTTCCGCGTATTATAACAGTGTCTCTGTAGTCGTCAAACGATATACTGTATCCAAGTAGCTAAAGTTAGAGACTTGTTTAATTAGTTTGATATTTATCTTTATTTTTTTCTCCTAGTGGGTTTCTTTCTCTGAAAGCCATGAACTTAGGAAACACTCGTAATAAAATGAGTTGAGGACAGGTGCGACTTATGTAATGCTGTTTGCAATCCGTCTTCTGTTTTATCTACAAGCAACAGATTGTCAGCAGTCAGCAGCGTATTAATAAAATCGCTTCGTCCTGGGTTAGTACCATGTGCTACAAATATACTTTGTTTTCACTTACGAATGGGGTCGTCTAAATATATATTAAACAGTAGAAAAGAAAGGCTACATCCTTTGTCTTACTCCTTGATTTACACTCCTGGAAATGGAAAAAAGAACACATTGACACCGGTGTGTCAGACCCACCATACTTGCTCCGGACACTGCGAGAGGGCTGTACAAGCAATGATCACACGCACGGCACAGCGGACACACCAGGAACCGCGGTGTTGGCCGTCGAATGGCGCTAGCTGCGCAGCATTTGTGCACCGCCGCCGTCAGTGTCAGCCAGTTTGCCGTGGCATACGGAGCTCCATCGCAGTCTTTAACACTGGTAGCATGCCCCGACAGCGTGGACGTGAACCGTATGTGCAGTTGACGGACTTTGAGCGAGGGCGTATAGTGGGCATGCGGGAGGCCGGGTGGACGTACCGCCGAATTGCTCAACACGTGGGGCGTGAGGTCTCCACAGTACATCGATGTTGTCGCCAGTGGTCGGCGGAAGGTGCACGTGCCCGTCGACCTGGGACCGGACCGCAGCGACGCACGGATGCACGCCAAGACCGTAGGATCCTACGCAGTGCCGTAGGGGACCGCACCGCCACTTCCCAGCAAATTAGGGACACTGTTGCTCCTGGGGTATCGGCGAGGACCATTCGCAACCGTCTCCATGAAGCTGGGCTACGGTCCCGCACATCGTTAGGCCGTCTTCCGCTCACGCCCCAACATCGTGCAGCCCGCCTCCAGTGGTGTCGCGACAGGCGTGAATGGAGGGACGAATGGAGACGTGTCGTCTTCAGCGATGAGAGTCGCTTCTGCCTTGGTGCCAATGATGGTCGTATGCGTGTTTGGCGCCGTGCAGGTGAGCGCCACAATCAGGACTGCATACGACCGAGGCACACAGGGCCAACACCCGGCATCATGGTGTGGGGAGCGATCTCCTACACTGGCCGTACACCACTGGTGATCGTCGAGGGGACACTGAATAGTGCACGGTACATCCAAACCGTCATCGAACCCATCGTTCTACCATTCCTAGACCGGCAAGGGAACTTGCTGTTCCAACAGGACAATGCACGTCCGCATGTATCCCGTGCCACCCAACGTGCTCTAGAAGGTGTAAGTCAACTACCCTGGCCAGCAAGATCTCCGGATCTGTCCCCCATTGAGCATGTTTGGGACTGGATGAAGCGTCGTCTCACGCGGTCTGCACGTCCAGAACGAACGCCGGTCCAACTGAGGCGCCAGGTGGAAATGGCATGGCAAGCCGTTCCACAGGACTACATCCAGCATCTCTACGATCGTCTCCATGGGAGAATAGCAGCCTGCGTTGCTGCGAAAGGTGGATATACACTGTACTAGTGCCGACATTGTGCATGCTCTGTTGCCTGTGTCTATGTGCCTGTGGTTCTGTCAGTGTGATCATGTGATGTATCTGACCCCAGGAATGTGTCAATAAAGTTTCCCCTTCCTGGGACAATGAATTCACGGTGTTCTTATTTTAATTTCCAGGAGTGTATAATTAATACCTGATGTTCTTTACCTTGGCAAAACTATCTGTGTGGTCAAATATAGTCTGTTTCATGATGATATAATATGTTTTGAGTATCCATGTATTTGTAACATTTCCCATAGTATCTTCCTATCTACCTTGTCGAACGCCTTTCCAAAATCGACTAATCCGATGGATGTCGGAAGGTTATATGCTCTCCGCTTCACCAATATTCTAATTTTTGTGTCCATATTTCCTAACAAGATCTTCCTTTCTTAAACCCATTTTGATCTTCAGATAATTTGGTGGCTGGTGTTGTTTGCAAACGAGCGTTAAGTATCATACCATATATTTTGTATCATGTGTTCAAGATACACATTGCACTGTATATTTTTGTGTGCTGGATCTATCTCTTTTCTTGAACACTGATGCTATATTTGGTAGTCTCCACAATTCCAGAATTCTGATTCCAAGCCAGCACATTTTTATTGAATGCTAATATTGGTATTTCAGTAGCATTCTCTCATATTTTAGTAGTTCCATAAAAATTCCTTCTGAACTGGGGCCTTCTCGTTTTTTGATATCCTTGAAGGGATCTATGCTTTTTATTTCCAACATCTCTCTTCTTCTAACACCAGATTACCACTCCATCCAAGATATTTATAGTGTTTGAGCCAGTCATGATTTTCTGTTATATCTTTTTTGGCAGTATATCTCTCTGTCTCGTTCAGGTTTCGAGAAGCCCATGCACATATTTTCTGTTTGGATGATCAACCTATTCCAGGTTTCTCCATGTACATTCATTATCAATAATTATTTGTAAACCCTTTGTTCAACGTATAAAAGTAAAGAAAACATCTTACAATAGCAGGTTAGCCGCCGCTAATAATTACTTTGTCAGTTCCAAATAGATTTCTCTACCAGTGACAAAACTTAAGGAAAGGAAGTTTAATATCTTTTACATCATAAGATCTTCACTTAAATACCAATAAAAAGAATTCAGATTCTCTTACCTAACTTTTCATGTAGGATTAAGAACAATATGCCGCCTGGTTTGTTTGTCTTGTTCCCACGGCAGTATCGATGGTGTTATCGCTGTAGAGTAGACTGAAGATCGCGCGTGTTATCTGAAACGTCCTGTCAACAGCTCGGTACTTTGAGAGGGATTATCACCCCTTCTGAGAATGAACAGGGTATGGATCGACGAAGGAAAATCACCTGAAAACTTAATTCTTACGAACGTGACTCCATTTACGCTACTCCTTCTGCTCTTTCTGCTCCGTAGCAGAATTATTTAAAGTGTAAAACGTGGCGGGTGGGAATTACCAGCTCACACCTATATATCTCTATGTAAATGGAAATGATTCGTCCCACACCATTACGATATATCATGCAAAATTAGCCGTTTAACTTGAAACTAACTAAATTAGAAAGTCCAGAGCGTTACACCGTGTCGTAAATATCTAAGTTTCATTGATGGAAGAAGTTCACTGTTGTATACTATATGACAAGCTACTTCAAATACTGACATCAATGTAACGATCCAATAGTAGCAGTTTTACCATTAAGCTTTCTGGCTGAAACAATAATGTTGTGAATATAAGTAACTTTAAAACTCTCCAGTAATAATTGTTCCTGTTGTTTCAGAGCTACCTAGCAGAAATGTTGAAAGCGATCAATGTTGATGGCAACAACGTAATTGGTTACACAGCCTGGAGTCTGCTTGACAACCTTGAGTGGAACGATGGCTACGCGTAAGTAATAGTTCTATTGTTACACGTTTTATTTATACGGCCTGTTGCTGTAAACTGTGCTTTGTTTGAAGCCAGCCATTGTCTCGTGATGGTGCCTAATATAGGTTCCTTCAAAAGAATAGAAAGAAATGTAGAGGACACGAGAAGATACCAGAAAACAAATATAGAAATACGGACAATACTTGTTGTAATTGTTGTGGTCTTCAATTTGAAGACTAGTTTGATGCACCTCTCCACGTTATCTTGAGCAAACCCCTTCACCTCTATATAACTACTGCAACCATCATCCGCTTGAACCTGACTATTTACGTCAAGCCTTGTTGTCCAAGTTTCAATCCTTATGCTTCGCTATATTACAAAATTTAATTTTCCTTGATGTGTCCTATCAACAGATTTCTTAGTTTACTTAAGTTTCTTTTCTTACTGCCTCTTCATTAACTATCTAATTTATTCAACAAATCTTCCCCTATATTCTGTAGCATCACATTGCTAAAAAGTGTGTTTGTGACACATGTTTCACTCCTGCAGAAATTACACTCCACACAAATACTTTTAGAAAATAATTCCTAACATTAAAATTTATATTAGCTGTCGAAACGTTATATTTGTCAGTAATGCTTTTCATGCTATTGGCAGCTTACATTTTAATCCTCTATATCTCGGCCATCTTCGCTCATTTACTCCCCAAAAAGCAACACTAGCCTGCTACTTTCAGTGTCTTTTGTTTTAGTTTGTGCGTTGAACATACTGTCCTCTGGAGTTTGTCAGTCAGTTTCTTGTGGGTAAATCACTTTGGGAGATGACCACAGGCGTAGCCACAGGAATACATTATCCAAGAGGCCGATAAGAACTGGGTGACCAAGAAAAATGTAAAAATCGTAACTATTTACAAAACCTAACACATGATGAAAGAAGAACACGGCTCCACAAAAGGAAGTCATTATAAATTACGACATTCAGCGCATGCCTCAACATATCATTTTCATTGTTTCGCAACTCTGTTGAACTTGATTTTATATAATGGTTGGTTCTGAGTTACTTGGCTGCTACAGAAACCCTACGACAGCAGATAACAGCAACGCTCTATGACCAATGTCAGTGTTAATTTCTGCTGGCTTTCCTTTTCCACTTTGTGTACTAGCTATTGAAGACTAGTTGATTGCAGCAGGGACGTGTTCATTTTTCTCTAATAATTATGTGGTGAGGTTGTACAATGCACCAACATCATTCTCTCACGTAAATGTACGAGACACGTGTTAGAATAAAACACCCATCCTGTCTCTCAGGGCAGGTTATAATCAGATACATTGCACAATTAGGACACGTTACCGACTTTACACGGTATAGTCACGAGCAAATTCAGCTTCGTAAGCACTAGACATGCATTTTTTTATCTGGAACATAATTTACCAACACTGACTTAAAAGATAGCCCACCTCCCTACTGTGACCAAGGTCTTAGAGAGGTTTTCCAATTGAGAATTCCTCTGCCCCACTACCAACTCGCCTCTTACATCACTGAAAAGTCATTGACTCTACAAGGTTCATTAATCCAACAGACAGATGTATGTAGAGCATGAAGACTATTAACCCTAGGACGCCTAAGGGGGGGGGGGGGGTTCGTTGAACCCACAATTTTTTTATGTCCCCGGCTTTTGCCCAAGTAACTTTTGTACTACATATTCCCTTTGAGTTATTGTTTGTTGGCTATTTTATGAAACGTTAGTGTCAATATATTTTATAGAAAATTCCTGCTTTGAAAGAAAAAATAAATAAACTTATTATGGGTCCAACAACCCCCCCCCCCCCCCTTAGGCTTCCATGCTATAGAAAATTTCCCTACGTAGGATTTCGTATTTCTCATCTCTACAACAATGCAAGTTAGTTTCTTGTTAGTTGGTATTCTTGATATTCACAACAATCGGCTTACTTTCAGAGAAGTGATTGTTGATGTCAGTCAGCTGTTATTTATCTTGTAAACTTGGAATGAGTTAGTGCATTCCCTACTGTTCACACCCAGACTGAAATTCCACGGAGGACTGTTGCTAATATAGTAAGAGAGCAGGCAGAAGTAGCTCCAGCTGCTGTTTGCCATTCACCTGGAGAAGCCTTGAAGTTACTTCTTACGCCTGACATCATGGATGTTATAGTAAAACATTCAAATGAAGAGGCAGTTAGGCGAAATGTTACTTTGACTAATGAGAAAGAATTGTTTGCCTTTATAGGAATCCTGATACTTATGGGGGCAAATAAGGACAATTCTGTCAGTGTACACGATCTTTGGTCAGACCTAATGGGTCGGCCAGTTTACAAGGGTATTATGGCAAGAGAACGTTTCAAAGAACTTATTGCAATCATAAAGTTTGATGACAAAAGTACCCGCCAGCTAAGAAGGGAATCAGACAAGTTCACAGCATACCGTGATATTTTCAACAAAGTGAATGATAAACCAGGGGTCCACCTAACCATTGATGAGATGCTCAGCTTGTTTAGAGGGCGCTGCCCCTTTAAAGAATTTATGAAGGGTAAACCGAGCAAGTATGGCATCCTTATACGCATGATGTCCGATGCAGTTGACAGATACGTCTTGAATATGGAACTAGTGAAATTGCAGGTAGAAGAAAGAAGTGCCAATGCAAGAGGGTTATCTAACCAAATTGTTCAATCAATGGAGACTATTCTACAAAAGAAAATCAAAGAAGTGACAACAGAAGCACATCAGCCTCCTGCAAGGAAAGGTCGGTGCCATATTTGTGTAAGAGAAGCTAAAAAAAAGAATCAGAAGTACAACAATCTAACTAAACCAAAACAGTATTGTGGACAGTGTTATAAAAATGTGTGTAACACACATTCCGAAAAAATTGTGAAGTGTGTCTCTTGCCTTGAAGTCGACGACTCAGAGTAGTTTACTGTATATGAACACATCTGTATTTTGTATTGTAATATGTCAATTTTTTATTCACTCAATCCAATATTTATAACAATTAACAACATTTACAAACCGATGCCTTAGTTAAAATACATAAACCATTTTGAAAGTTGTAATTTTTCGTCAATAAACTTATTTAATACCTGTGGGCTCGCCGAATCCCCCCCCTTAGGCATCCAAGTTAGAAAAAAAGGCTTGGGCGTCCTAGGGTTAAAACATAAAGTATCTGAGGACTACACGTCCAGCTGGGCACTGATACGGCAACATAGCCGAGGTATAAACGTGCACCAAAGCAGAATCATAGTTACACGCCATCTACCTACTCAGTACAGTACTAAGCATGACTCATAGCAACGAGTGTTTGAAAATTTGATTCTATTATTCAATAATCTTCCTTACTACAAACAAGCTACTTCATTTTCCACTGAAATTAATGAGCAAAACTGAACGAGGTATGTCCCGAAGGAAAGATAGCAGAAAGGAATCTGAAATTATAAACGAGCTTATCATCAACTGAGTTATTCCTAAGTAACTGCTGTCAGAAGCGTCAAACGGCGTTACTCAACACACGGTTTAGTTTCGTGCGTAAGACAGTTTCACTCTAAATTTATAATTCTGTTTTTGCAAGTGTGTTTCTAGCTTTCATCTCCGCCGCTGTGTGTGTGGGTCAGGAACAAAAATATCAGCAAAATCGTTATGATAGTTTTCATTGCTGCGCCCCAAACAGTATACTAGCAATGTAGGGCCAAGGTCCACTTGCACTGTGACTATTCAGATATTCTAAAACTTACTCATCCTACAGCATGACCTATAAGTAGGCCAAGACTGTCACCAACCTAATCATCAGAAAAATTCAGCCAAAATTGTTCGTTCGCAAAAGCCGAACTTTTTATCCAAAATCAAGTGGAATTGCTCATAAAAGCGCCCATCACTTCAGATTCACTACAAAACAGTCGCTGAATCACCGACGCTGAAGCTATACATCAAAAGAACGTAACGACAACCAAAAGAATCTGAATACTGAGGCTACAACAACAATAATGGAAACAAGGCGAGCAAACTGAAGAAAAATAGCGTAGACACACACACAAACACACACACACACACACACACACACACACACACACACACACACACACACACACACACACACTAGCGCACGCGCTAGAAACGCACACAGTAAGATAAAACTTTTTCGAATTAAATAATGTAGATACGATTAGGCAATGAGTTTAGTTGTTACTGTACTTGATAATACTCAAGTTTCAGAGAAATCAGCATGCAGTAGTTGTGCAATGCAGCTGATTAGTAGCTAGTTGAAAGTAAACAAGTTTATGTACCATTGGAATTCACTGTGTACAGACAGTATGCAAACTGATTAGTGTACAGTTATGTAATTTCCGTACTAAGGTGAACAACGGAATTATATTGATGAAACATAGTTTTTGTAATATTTTTGTTGATTTAAGTTACTGAATAGTTTTACATGCAAATAATTAGAAACGTAAAGATTAACCCCACACATTTTCATATGCATATTCCTACGAAATTACAGGCTCGCACATTGTACTAAACTATACATATCCGCCTTGATTTTAAATCAGCGATCAAAAAATTTTCGTACACAGGTTATTTTGCACTGTTTCACATTGTATTGCAGCTTCTGTTGAATAGAAGCGTGATTAGGCAAATAATTCCTACGACACAAAAGGAAGAAATATAAGTTTCGTGGTAAATGTTAGCTGTTGGGTAACTGTTTATTAAGCTAGTACTCTTGGTGCTCATATAGACGACTTAGATTCAGTAATCCTAGCACCATTTTCGTGTCAGACTATTACTTCCGAGGCATTTATTGTCTTCTCAAGTGTTTACGTTTTCCTTTTTACCTGAATAACGTGTGGTAACTATTAACTCCTGAAAATACAGTTAACTATTTCCTTAAGAGTGACGTGAACTTTTAACTACAATTTCTTCGTTACAAAATTCATCTACCAGTTTTCAGAGGTCAAATACAGATATTCATTTGCTCGAAATAATATAAGTTAACCACTTCTATGTGGTACGTTTAGAACATTTGAGGAATGGTAGCTTATTAACTCTTTGTTTCAAAGTTTATTGCCATTCAGAATAAGTATGGAGCAACAATGCACTATCATGTAACTAATTCCAGTAGAAATAAGTCACGTTTTCTTTTTCAGCATTAAATTCGGCCTGTATCAGGTCGACTTCAATGATACCGAGCGTCCCAGGACAGCTAAGGATTCAGTGCAAACTGTAGCTCAGATCTACGCTAACAAGGAGTTACCCATGGAGTACTTCCTGTGACAGAATGTTCATGTATCCTCCGAAAGAAATCGCAAGGCTGAGACTACAGTGCGTAGTCCACCATAAATATAAAATAAAAAACTAATTAAATCTTTTATTTGTCTTAATTCGTCCACCTTCTTATAGCATGTTGCTACTGAATCGTCAAGTATGTGCAACTCTGGAAGGTGCGAAATTTCGTTTACTAGTCTTTAATGATTACTGTTTCAAATGTTCCCTGATTTGGTTAATTTACAAAAATAAATTATAATTATCTGTTATTAAATCTGGAGATATTACGCAGACTGTTTCCCTATTTTGCTTTAACAGGAAGAAAAAACTGATCGATAAACTACACATGGAGGGACAGATGCATATGAGAAGCAGTATTCTTTATCCTGTAAGTGTAGATGACGTCTCCATTAACGATGAGGATGACACATACATTATTTCATACGAAAGAAGGCCCACAAAGACACTGTAGACCTATTAGTTACCAATACAGGAAACTAAACAAAAAAGCTGCAGCGTATATTTAGTGAACATATGCAGCATTGTACAAAGGTTTTCTGAACTTCTTTGGAACAAAATAAACGCAATTTTTTGAGACGCACAGTTATATTCAATAAGAAATAAATAATGAAAATTCTAATGACTTTCCACTAATAAGATTGCGGTAATGTTTGAAAATACACAACCCACCTCTATGCGTACAGCCAAAAATTTAAAAACTTTGACTTACTTAGCATATCGACAGTAAAAAACAAACAGCTTAGAATTTTGTAAGGTTGTACTCGTAAGCTGATGTAGTGATGAAAATTTATAATTCAATACAAAAACCATACAGCTGATACATCAAACCGTTTAGCTTTAGAAACGTTCTCCACAAGTAAAAGATGTCAAATTTGTGGACAAACGATTCGGTAAGTTAACAAATTGGGATGATTTTATTCATAGATTTCTTACAGTATTGTTTTGAGCTCATCTTTCACATTGGAAAAACATTTCCAATGCTCTAATCTAATCAACAAGAATTTTGTGCGATTTTAACACCTTTTTAGACATCTGCCTTACTAGTTGTGAATATTAACAACTGTTTCACTGAATAATTTTACTCACTAATGAAATTTGTTTCCTACAATCAATTTGAAACTGGAAGTGGCACTGTTGTTCACAAATACAATAAAAATTAAACTCTGCCCGAACAGGCGATGAAGACCCAATGGTAGTGACCGGCCGCCGTGTCATCCTTAGCCCACAGGTGTCACTGAAAGCGGATGTGCATGGGTATGTGGTCAGCACAACGCTCTCCCAGTCGTATGTCAGTTTACGAGACCAGAGCCGCTACTTCTCAATCAAGTACCTCGTCAGTTCGTCTCATAAGGGCTGAGTGCACCCCACTTGCCAACAGCGCTCAGCAGACCTAATGGTCAGCCATCCAGGTACTAGTCCAGCCCGACGGCGCTTAACTTCGGTGATCGGACGGGAACCGATGTTACCACTACGGCAACCTCCACTAAATCCAAATTCGACTCAGACGTGAAATGCTCTGTAATCTTTCCATTGATATACAATTCCTGCCACACAATACCATTGGTACTAAAAGATAATGTAAATGGTATCTCCTCCCACAGTGATTTTTTCACTCAGCAGCGGAGTGTGTGTTAATATGAAACTTCCTGGCAGATTAAAACTGCGTGCGAGGCCGAGACTCGAAATCGGAACATTTGGCGTTAGAGGCAAGTGCTCTACCAACCCAACTACGCAAACACGTTCAGGGACCTGTCCTCACAGGTTTATTTTCGTCAGTTCGAGTCTCGATCCAGCAGAGTTTTAATCTGCCCGGGAGTTTTTGGCATCACTTGCAACACATTTCTTATTCTTGGGGAAACACTGATCAGAAATAACTAGTGAGTTCCACTCTTGTGAGTGGCATTTTGTAGTCAGCCATACGAACCTACTTTTCTCAAATGCCTGTGTTGTTCGAATAAATTCCAGAATACACTGAAGCGCAATGAAACTGGTATGGGCATGCGTACTTAAATATAGAGATATGTAAGCAGGCAGAATACGGCGCTGTGGTCGGCAATGCCTGTATAAGACAAGTGTCTGGCACTGTTGTAAGATCGGTTATTGCATCTACAATGGTAGGTTACCAATATTTAAGTGAATCTGAAGAGGTATTATAAAATGGTTCAAATGGCTCTAAGCACTATGGGACTTAACATCTGAGGTCATCAGTCTCCTAGACTTAGAACTACTTAAACCTAACTAACCTAAGGACATCGCACATATCCATGCCCGAGGCAGGATTCGAAGCTGCGACCGTAGCAGCAGCGCGGTTTCGGACTGAAGCGCCTAGAACCGCTCGGCCACCACGACCGGCTGAACATGTATTATAGTCTACGCACGAGCGATGGGATACAGCATCTCCGAGGTAGCGATGAATTGGGGATTTTCCCGCACGACTATTTCAGAAGTATACCGTGACTATTAGGAATCCGGTAAAATATCAAATCCCCGACATCGCTGCCGCCTGAAAAAGATCTGCAACAACGGGACTAACGACGACTGAAGAGAATCGTTCAATGTGACAGAAATTCAACCCTGCCGCAAATTGCTGCAGATTTTAGTGCTGACCAATCAACAATTGTAAGCGTGCGAACCATTCAACAGAATATCATCGATACGGGCTTTCGGAGCCGAAGGTCCACTTGCGTACCCTTGATGGCTGCACAACACAAAGCTTTACGTTTCGCCTGGGCCCGTCAACTCCTACATTGGGCTGTTGATGACTGAAAACATGTTGCCTGGTCGGACGAGTCTCGTTTCAAATTTTATCGAGCGGATAGACGTGTACGGGTATGGAGACAATCTCATGAATCCATGGACCCTGCATGTCAACAGAGGACTGTTGAAACTGGCGGAGGCTCTGTAATGGTTTAGGGCGTGTGCAGGTGGAGTGATATGGGACCCCTGATACGTCTAGATAAAACTCTAACACGTGACACGTACGTAAGCGTCCTATCTGATCACCAGCATCCATTCATGTTCATTGTGCATTCCGACGGACTTGGGCAATTCCAGCAGGACAGTACGACACCCCACACGCCCAGAATTGCTACAGAGTGGCTCCAGGAACACTCTTCTGAGATTAAATACTTCCGCTGGCCACTAGACTCCATAGACATGAACGTTATGGGCATATCTGTGATGCCTTGCAATGTGCTGTTCAGAAGAGTTCTCCACCCCCTCGTACTCTTACGGATTTATGGACATCCCTGCTGAATTCATGTTGTCAATTCCCTCCAGTACTACTTCAGACACTAGTCGACTCCATGCCATGGCCGGCCGCTGGTGGCCGAGCGGTTCTGGCGCTACAGTCTGGAACCGCGCGACCGCTACGGTCGCAGGTTCAAATCCTGCCTCGGGCATGGATGTGTGTGTTGTCCTTAGGTTAGTTAGGTTTAAGTAGTTCTAAGTTCTAGGGGACTTATGACCTCAGCAGTTGAGTCCCACAGTGCTCAGAGCCATTTGAACCATCCATGCCATGTTGTTTTTCGCCACTTCTGCGTGCTCGCGAGGGCCCCAAACGATATATGGCAGATGTTTCAGTTTCTTTGGCACTTCATTGTATGTAAATATAGACAAAGGGAACATACACTGAGAAGAAAACAGTCGATGCGTTTGAGATGTGGTGCTACACAAGAACGTAAAAATTCGATGGGCCCATAAGCAGAGGAAAGAGGAGGTTTTCCGCAGAATCGACGAGAACAGGATTATGTGGCGACATTGACAAGAAGGACAGGGATACCTTCCATAGCACTTGAGAGATATGGGGAGGACCAAAAACTGTGTGTGAAGGCTGAGGCTGGAACATTCCTAAAAAATAAATGAGGACGATGGTTGCAAGAGCTACTCTGAGGCGAAACTGATGGTACAGGAGAGGTAATGGTAGCGTCTCACAAAAAACCATTCATATGACTGACTGCGCAAAAAAAGTTGATCATGAAGCGATAAGGGATGCCTGATTATTTCATGTGAGTCTTTCTCGTCAACGTTTTCCCCATCCGTCCAGTGTCGGCAGCCATTCTTATTGGTTCAATGTCCACCCGGTGTGTGCAAATTATCTCGTTCAAAGTGACGAGAAGATTGTTGATTTGATGTAGAGGATATTGGCTTCTCATGACCCGTGGTATGCAGGAGCGGTACTGTTCATGCTCTGCCTTACTTTTTTTATTGTCACATACACAATACAAACACAATGCAAAGGGCACACATCTCGGCTTTACTTACACGTAACTGGAACGTATACGACTAAAATTAGTTGAAGTACATTTGCGTACAACGTTCAGTTGAGTGTGCCACGACAGTTAGATACATACTCAGGCTACAAACCCAGATTCTGACAGAATTTAAATACTGAATAAGTACACACAATGTAGTTGAAACAAGCCAAGCAAGAGAACAACTAATCAGGGCGAATGAAACCCCGCCGATCACACCAACAAAGGGGTAAGTCGTGGTAAACTCTACACTAGTGACGTTGTACCAGAGCCGTAGGGACATCTGAAATAGTATGAGATAGATCCCATAGCATAAGTGAAAGAGAAATTAGTAAAGGAGATATTAAGAGAGATTGATTAGGTGGTTAAATGTTTATTTGCTAAATTATTCTGGCAAGTGCGGAATGGAACATTTTCTGTCGTCCCCGTCACGTAAACCGTGTGATAAATGTTTGGAAACCATCTAACATCGGACGGATTTAATGGTGCAGAACTGGTCATGTGACCCACCACCACTAACGAAGTCATGGTACTGTTGGTGTGTACGCGCCGGTGTGTCTTACAGAATCAGCATAGTGAGATGGTACGACATGAAGACGTGACAGAATGGCAGAACTAAGCTCTCGTGTTTGAACGTGCTTCTGAATGAAGTTGTCTGATTTGTTGTTAATCCAAGGTGGATTTTCCAACGTGTCTACAACAAATGCTGTACCACTTTCAGCCATTATACATTTGAAGTCGGATATCTCAGAAAACATACTTGCCCTCAGTAGCCAAACAACACGGAATGTGGGCTAGAGCACAGAAGGTGACTAGAGTTCAGGGAGGAGGTGGTTCTCTGATGTTTTGGGAGATTTTTTTGTACGATGATGTACGTCCACTCATTCACTTCAACGTGAAGGTAAATCAAGATGTTTACTTCAACATTCTCTGTGATCGTGGGTTGCCCTATCTTCTGCAGCTTCATGGTGAGCATGTTGTGGACACTCCAATTGCCAAGGTGACAACAGCTGCGTGTACAGTGCTACACGCGCTCTTCCCTGATCTGACTAACATTCCCGTACCCTGTCACACCTAGAGTAAACAGCTAATGCACACGCTCTTAATCTTATATGTAGCATCAGCGCATACACAATTTGGTAATTATACGTGGTTTAAGCGTCTACGAGAAATCTTGATCTGCAAACCCTCTCCCTCGTAGAAGTGAGACCGTTATCAAATTTAGAGGCGGCGTTCACGTGATTAGCATCATGTTCCTTTAGGGGTAAGTAATTTACTGTCCAGTTTGTTTGTCATGACTCGTGAGAGGGCAATTTATACGGACAAAAGTAATCACATAATAAGATTAAGATATACGAAAGAGATTGAGAAAAATTTATGAAACTGGTATGGTGACCAAACTCAAGGTATTATCAAAAAATATGAAGAGATGCCACTGTGTTGGTCCTTAATATAATTTCTTTATCATAAAAAAAATCTAGCAATATATGAAATGGTGACACTTTTACTATACTTAACGGACTATGTAACACCAAAATATCCTCAGCGTCTGAAAGGCCAGAAGATTCAAGATATGCTGGGGAATCGTTAGCATTTTTCAGCCCGCTTCTTTTCGATCAGCTAAATGTTTATGGGGCAACAATGTTCCGTAGTAAACAAAATACGCCAGGACAGTGTCACAGCAATTAAAAAAGAATGTCAGATTTAAAAGAACACAAAATCCTCGAGGCTGGTGATCTTTTGCAGCTTTTAATAGTTTCCACTGCGAAATTCAGTCTCGAAGTCTGACAGAAAATCCAAGAGACTCTCGTCGATATGAAAAGTACACCAGTGGCAACACATAACTAACACTTCCATTGTGGGACAACAATGGTGATGTTACGGACGACAGCGCACTAAAGTGGAATTACTAAACACGGTTTTTCGACATTGGTTCAAATGGCTCTGAGCACTATGGGACTTAACTTCTGAGGTCATCAGTCCCCTAGAACTTAGAACTACTTAAACATAACTAACCTAAGGACATCACACACATCCCTGCCCGAGGCAGGAATCGAACCTGCGACCGTCGCGCGGTTCCAGATTTAAGCACCTCGAACCTCTCGGCCACTCCGGCCGGCTTTTCGAAATTCTTACACGAAAGAAGAAGCAGTAAATATTTTAAAATTGCAATCAACAATTGCCTGCATGAGTGACTTAGCACATCGCCTCAGAGTAGCGAAGCACCTTAAGTCACTTAATAAACATAAATCTTCTGCTTCAGGTTGTATACCATTTAGGTTCCTTCTGGAATATGCAGATGTAATAGAATCATATTTAGCAATCATATACAACTGCTCGCTCGAAGAATGGTTCGTAACTGAGAGACTGAAAGTTGTACAGGTCACAACAAAAAAAAGGAAACAGAATAGTAAAGCAGAGGTATTATAGCCCCTGTGCCGTTTCTAATCTTTATTAACGATTTAAGAAACAGTTTCAGCGTCCTCTTAGATTGTTTGCAGATGAAGCTGCCGATAACAATCTAGTAAAATCACCAGAAGATCAAAACCAATTTAGTAAAATATGGCGTTTCAGTCTTCGATCGCTATTCTTTATTTTCAATTACCGGTTTCGGGCTAGCTGCCCATCTTCAGATCATATGTTGTAGTTACAGAGTAACTTGTCCGTACAGAACACACAGTTCACTGTCATAAGTAAAGTAAATTTACTTTACTTATGACAGTGAACTGTGTGTTCTGTACGGACACGTTACTCTGTAACTACAACATATGATCTGAAGATGGGCAGCTAGCCCGAAACCGGTAATTGAAAATAAAGAATAGCGATCGAAGACTGAAACGCCATATTTTACTTAATGAACGATCGTGGAATTCCCAGTGAGACAACCATGTCTTGTTTTGACAAAACCAATTTTAAAATTATTTAGACTAGGTGTATGGAACGAAAAGGGACACTTGAACTCAAACAATAAAAAGTAAGAAATTCACATAAGTATTACAAAGAATTTGTTGAATTACGGTTACACCATAAAGAACCCAAATTTAAAGGCTTTCGAACCGAATTTAAACCTAGGGACTATAGTTAAGAAAATCTTATACTGACACTAACTCAAAGTGAATATTGAATGGGAGGCGAACCAAAGATTGCGTTTTATCGGCAGAACACTTACAAGAAGCAACAGATCTCCTAAAGAGACTCCCTACACCATGACTGTTCTTCATCTATCGGAGTACTGCATCGCGGTGTGGGGTTCATGGAGGACAACAAAGAAGTTCAAAGAAGGGCAGGTCGTCTTGAATTATCATGTTTAGGAGACAGAGCGTCATAGATATGATAAGCGATTTGGCGTTTCTCGCTGCGGAGACAAAATTTCGAGATATTTCAATTTCCAATTGCTTCCTTCAAACGAGAAAACATTTCGTCGACTCTCACCTACATAGATAGAAATGACCATAAAAATAAAACAAGAGAAGTCAGACCTCACACTATGGTCGTTAGGTGTTCGTGTTACCCACGTGTTATTCGAGAGCGGAAAGATGGTGAAATACTCTCAGAGTAGTTCTGTGAACCTTCTGCTAACCCCTATGTGTGAACTGCGTACTAATTTGTTCGTATAGATGTAGGTGCCAGAAAAGAAGACAGCTAAAGAAAGTTAGCGATTTTCTAAAGTCTCTGCGCCATGTTAATAAAATGAATATAGTGATTACCGTGCAACATGTCGGGTCGGAAAAACAGTGTGTAATAAACCCAGCGCCTAAAGCCTCTCCATACTCTTTCAATTAAGTCGAAAATAAATAAAATAATCTTCGATTCTAGACGTTTGATCACTAGGCGTCCAGTGTAAAATATAAAAATTAAGATAATGTTCGTAGAAGAAATTTAATTCAGTGAAAAAATTACAAAAAAATAGTTCGAATGACTCTGAGCAATATGGGACGTAACATCTGAGGTCATCAGTCCCCTAGAACTTAGAACTACTTAAACCTAACTATCCTAAGGACATCTCACACATCCATGCCCGAGGCAGGATTCGAACCTGTGACCGTAGCGGTCGCGCGGTTCCAGACTGAAGCGCCTAGAACCGCTCGGCGACACCGGCCGGCTAAAAAATTACCGAAAACCATCAAATTCAGACTCAGTCTACGCCATTTGCTTTTCCTGTATCGACTACCTACAAGAGCAACAGTGGAGAACATGCAGCAAGTGTGAAACACACTCTAAAAGGGAAAGAAAATACGACGTGCCACGAAGGAATTATTAAACAAAGTCGGTAGATGTGATTTAGGTGTACAGACAAACGATTACAATTTCAGAAAAATTTTATGATATGTTCAAGATAGAGAGCATCACAAATTGAGAAAGTCAGTAAAAGAGTGGTGCAGCTCTGGCCCTTACGCAACCAGCTATTCGTTCCCTCACTGAGTGATAGATTTTCTTGTTAAATTGTGTGCTTTAGTCACTGAGACTTTAAAACATTTTGTTATGTTGAAGCTTTAATTATTTTCGCTTTTAAACATTTGTGTCCCTGTTGCACTATCAGGTGTTTACAATGGCGAATGATGCAGGCTGAGGCAATGAATTAAGATTTTTATGAACACTAGGTTTAGAAACTGAATTGTCCCGTTTATCAGGCAGATACACTAACTGTTCCACCACACTGGCATTTCAGGTACGACAGCTGCACAGATTAGCCTAGTATATATCTCTATTCCAGTAAAGGAGAGACTCTGCAGTAGTGATGTGAGTTTAGGTGAATAGCAACTGGAGGAGGCATGAACTGGAATTTGTATTGGGGAGGGAGACATAATAGGGTGATAATCACTGCAGCTGTGCGAATTGTAGTGCCACTGTGCTGCATGGTTAATGCATCTGCCTAGTAAGCCTGAGACCTGGGCTCGAATCGTGGCGCTGGCACAAAATTTAATTCGTTGCTTAGCCTAGATCATTACTGTACACAAAGGTGAGAGTAAGTATATCTCAGGAATGTCAAGTGAATATGATTAATATTTCACCTACACCTGAATTACAGGCAGGATTAATCTCATTTCACTCGTTGCTAAGTTGCTATTCCGATACTGGATAGTCTCTGCAATCCTAATTCAAAATTAGAAAGGGAATAGCAATTGGCTAAGACGTGAACAGGAATTTGTAATGGGGAGGGACACATACTAAAGTAATACATCCGCCCGTGGTGCCAATGTGGCGCAACAGTAACCGCCTCTGCCTAGTGAGCATGAAACCTTGCTTCAAATCCGTGCAGTGGTAGAAGGTTTGATTAATTGCTTTAGCCTACATCGTAATTGTACATAACCGTGAGACTCAGTATGTCTCAGGAACATCATTTATATAGGGGGCGTTCAAAAAGAATCGAGCCGAAGGCATAATTACTGAAACCAAAGACTGAATATTAGAAGTATTAACCCACCGTGACATAAGGCGGTGAATGGCTGTCTCGCAAAATTCCCGTGCCTGCGATGTTGACCAGTTCGGCAAGTACAGGTGGACGTCGTCGTCCGAGGTGGATCGTTTGACCCTCAGAGACATTTTAAGGGTACCACAAATGGCGTAATCACAGGAAGTGAGGTCCGGACTGTATTGAAAGTGGCCGAGAACCCCCCCCCCCCCCCCACCTCCCATTTGAATTTCTGCAGGAGTGTCGTGACTGTGTTGGCCATATGAGCCTTTTCATTGTCGTGGAGCAGAATGACCCCACAGTTGAGACTGCCTGGTCGTTTTGATTTGATCCCTTGGTGAAGGGCGGTCAAGGTTTGCGAGTAACGCTGGGCATTCACTGTTGTCCCGTGATGCAGGAAGTGAATCATAAGGGGGCCAGCTTGGTCAAAGAAGAACGTCAGCATAACCTTTCCTGCATTCGTGTGGATGACGAATTTGTATCATGGAGGGAGACGTACTAGCGTAATTCGTGTAGCTCTGGTATCCGTAGTGCCAGTGTGACGCGACTATTAGCGCATCTGCTCAGTAATCAGGAGATCTGGGTTGGAATACTGGATTTTTAAAAATTTTGAGTCATTATTTCAGTCTACACCATTATTGTAGATTATGGTGAGACTCAATACGTCTGAGGAACATCAACCGTATCTGATTAATGATTTGTAAATGATTAATTTAACAAATAAATGTTCTCAGATTACCAGTGTGTGCTTCACGTAAACTGTTTGTGTCTAAATTTTCTGCTGAGAGTAGGCTCACCCGCTTAGCGCTCTTGGAGCCGGCCGTGATGGCCGAGCGGTTCTAGGCGCTGCAGTCTGGAACCGCGCGACCGCAACGGTCGCGGGTTCGAATCTTGCCTCAAGTATGGATGTGTGTGATGTCCTTAGGTTAGTTAGGTTTAAGTAGTTCTAAGTTCTAGGGGACTGATGACCTCAGAAGTTAAATCCCATAGTGTTCAGAGCCATTTGAACCACTTTTGAACCGCTCTTGGATCAATTTCAGTCTCTTTGAATACTACATCATGATTCTGTTTAATGACGTAAAATGTCGTTTATGTTTTATGCTCAAATTCGCAATACTGCACTTTTTCAATCATATTCAGTGCGCCTGCACAATTTTAGCATAAGGAAGTATAAAACAAAGAACTTCATCCACCTTCAGTCTAGACTCCATCGACCGCAAATATCTTTCGGTAACTATCACAGATATCTTCTATTACAATCAATGACAGTCTCAGTTCGTTGGGTAAAGGAGGCATACAGAGTACTTACAATTGAACTTTCGTTACTTGATAGCGCCCTTGTGAATAACGAGTGATTGTAGGACAATGAAACATTGTAAGAACATGTGTAAGAGAAATAGTGAATAAACCATAGAAAGAAATGCATTTAAATTACCACACGAGAGAATAATACCACGCTTACGATCCAGCTTGCAAATGACTATGAACACTATGGGATTTAACTTCTGAGGTCATCAGTCCCCTAGAACTTAGAACTACTTAAACCTAACTAACCTGAGGACGTCACACACATCCATGCCCGAGGCAGGATTCGAACCTGCGACCGTAGCAGCAGCGCGGTTCCAGACTGTAGCGCCTAGACCCGCTCGGCTACTCCGGCCGGCTGCAGCTTGCAAACGTTGCTCAATATGACGGCCATCTGCATCCACGAGGGATTGCTCTAGTATTGCCCGAAATACATCAGGTGAAAGGTGGGCTAACCCCTCACTATGCTCATCTTCAACCTGCAACGTGTGTCCTGAAGATAAACCGTGTCCTACAAGTAACGCCACAGACAGAGATCACAGGGGCTAACATTTGGTAATCTTAGTAGCTACACAGTTGGCAACGATCGGCCAGGTACACTTTTCTACAGATGTGTTACGGAGTAACTGAGTGATCTCACGACCAATGTTAGTGGAGCTTAGTCGTGGATGAAAACATGTAAGTCCAAAGCAGCTCTCTCCCATAGAGCAGGACGAATCAGATCGCAGTAAAGTGTGCTGTCCTAGCTGCTGGGATCCGAGTTTCGACAAAGTCGTCCAGTACCACCGCAAAACGGCAAGTCATGACATTAACACTACTAACAACGCAAGTCCTGCATCATAGAGTCTGAACATCATTCCTATGAAATTGGATGCTCATGCAGTAAATAGTTTTCCATTCACAATTTGTCATGTAGTGAGAGTTAAATTACAACCATCCTGTACGTGTAAAGTGTTCATACTAGATTAGATCAAACTAGGAACATTGGACCTCATGCTTTGTCCTGATCGATAACATAAAATATTTCAGATGTTTTTATTGAAAGCGTCTTGATCACAAAAATTAGTAACAGCCAATTACGCTACTGAACAGTCAGCGACAGAACCATTCAAGTTATTAAAGTATCATAGTTCTGGTCGCGGAATGCGATCAAGATAATTTCAAGAAAAACATTTGTGAACATTACATCGCATGCTCCATAGAAGATGTGTAACTTCACGAGAAAGAAACTCTACCACAGGCGTCAGTAATTTCTCCAGCAGTTACCGGGTGTGTGGCTCTCGACTACAATTCGGAAATATCAGGATTAAAATACTGGTTCAAATAGCAATTATTTTTCTAGTCACCGCATGTCATTGGTACCAGCCGGTACTACACAACGGGTTCTTGGAGTGGCTCCTCGCCATTTGGAGCCTAGGCTTGAGGATGGTCGTATAGACCTATGCTGGTAACCAGAATTAATATTATTTACTTTTTTCATTTTGCACTATGGACAGTCCTTTTATTAAAATATGAAGTACTGTCGCTGTGCTCCGTACTGACATCAAAAATTATTAGCGTCCTCATTAAGATTTCCCATAGTTTCAAGAAAGGTGAATGACGGGAAATTAGGTTTTTAAAATGACTCGAATGATTTCCTTCCCCATCTTTGTCCAACCTGAGATTGTACTCTGTACCTAAATACCTAGCTGTCAATTAGACGATGAATCTCTACCGCTGTCCTCCTATGGAGATTCCATCCATATAACCTTCTTTTTGTCAGTCAATTTATGTGGCATGCAGGCAGAAATGATGCTCTGCTGACTGAAGACTTTGTGAATGATAAGACTAATAACTGTCAGACAATAGCCAGTTTTGTATCAGCATACACTCCAAAACCAAAAATAAATAAATAAATAAAAATAAAAAAAAATAGAAACCTTAGTAACATGAAGGAATTATTCCGAATCGGACGGAAATCGGTAGAAGTGACGTACATGAGCAGATAAACAGACAGTTAAATTTTCAAAAAAAATAGGATGATTTAGTCAAGACAAAGAGCCTGAAGAACTGAGCAAGTCAGTAATACGTTTCCTTACCTCTGCTCCTTGTGCAACCATTTATTCGGCTTGGCATAGTGTTGTTGAATGTCGTCCCGAGAGACATCGTGCCATATCCTGTCCAACTGACGCGTTGAAGCGTCAAAATCGCGAGCTGGTTGAAGAGCTCTGCTCATAATGCCTTGACGTTTCGTAATTGTGGAGGGATTCGGGGACCTTGATGGCCAAGATATGGTTTTGCAAGCGCTAAATCAAGCAGTGGAAACTCTCGCCGTGCACGAGTGGGCATTAACTTGCTAAAATGTAAGTCCAGGACGGCTTGGCATTAAGGGTAACAAAACGGGGCATACAATATCGTCAGCCTATCGGTGTGCTGTAAGGGTACGCCGAACCATCACTCTTGGCTGTCGGACCGTATGGCGGGTGACAGGTTGGTATCCAACCGCTATCTGGCACGTCTCTAGACACGTTTCCGGTGGTCACTCGGGCCCAGTTCACGCGGGACTCAACACTGAACCCATGAGATTAAAGACCAAAGATGTCTCTGGAGACGCCTCAGACAGCGGTGTGATACCAAACTGACTGTCATCCGCTGTATATTTCGACAACCAGGAGTGATTGTCTTGGGTGCCATTTCACTTCATAGCAGGACACTTATGGTTGTCATCAGCGTACCCTTACAGCACACCGTTACGTCAACGATATTCTTCGCCCCGTTTCGTTGGCCATATAGACAAGCCCCTCCCCCCATGAACCATGGACCTTGCCGTTGGTGGGGAGGCTTGCGTGCCTAAGCGATACAGATGGCCGTACCGTAGGTGCAACCACAACGGAGGGGTATCTGTTGAGAGGCAAGACAAACATGTGGTTCGTGAAGAGGGGCAGCAGCCTTTTCAGTAGTTGCAGGGGCAACAGTCTGGATGATTATCTGATCTGGCCTTGTAACATTAACCAAAACGGCCTTGCTGTGCTGGTACTGCGAACGGCTGAAAGCAAGGGGAAACTACAGCCGTAATTTTCCCCCAGGACATGCAGCTTTACTGTATGATTAAATGATGATGGCGTCCTCTTGGGTAAAATATTCCGGAGGTAAAATAGCCCCCCCATTCGGATCTCCGGGCGGGGACTACTCAGGAGGACGTCGTTATCAGGAGAAAGAAAACTGGCGTTCTACGGATCGGAGCGTGGAATGTCAGATCCCTTAATCGGGCAGGTAGGTTAGAAAATTTAAAAAGGGAAATGGATAGGTTAAAGTTAGATATAGTGGGAATTAGTGAAGTTCGGTGGCAGGAGGAACAAGACTTTTGGTCAGGTGATTACAGGGTTATAAATACAAAATCAAATAGGGGTAATGCAGGAGTAGGTTTAATAATGAATAAAAAAATAGGAGTGCGGGTTAGCTACTACAAACAGCATAGTGAACGCATTATTGTGGCCAAGATAGAAACAAAGCCCATGCCTACTACAGTAGTACAAGTTTATATGCCAACTAGCTCTGCAGATGATGAAGAAATAGATGAAATGTATGACGAGATAAAAGAAATTATTCAGGTAGTGAAGGGAGACGAAAATTTAATAGTCATGGGTGACTGGAATTCGTCAGTAGGAAAAGGGAGAGAAGGAAACATAGTAGGTGAATATGGATTGGGGGGAAGGAATGAAAGAGGAGCCGCCTTGTAGAATTTTGCACAGAGCATAACTTAATCATAGCTAACACTTGGTTCAAGAATCATAAAAGAAGGTTGTATACCTGGAAGAATCCTGGAGATACTAAAAGGCATCAGATAGATTATATAATGGTAAGACAGAGATTTAGGAACCAGGTTTTAAATTGTAAGACATTTCCTGGGGCAGATGTGGATTCTGACCACAATCTATTGGTTATGAACTGCAGATTGAAACTGAAGAAACTGCAAAAAGGTGGGAATTTAAGGAGATGGGACCTGGATAAACTGAAAGAACCAGAGGTTGTAGAGTTTCAGGGAGAGCATAAGGGAACAATTGACAGGAATGGGGGAAAGATATACAGTAGAAGAAGAATGGGTAGCTCTGAGGGATGAAGTAGTGAAGGCAGCAGACGATCAAGTAGGTAAAAAGACGAGGGCTAATAGAAATCCTTGGGTAACAGAAGAAATATTGAATTTAATTAATGAAAGGAGAAAATATAAAAATGCAGTAAATGAAGCAGGCAAAAAGGAATACAAACGTCTCAAAAATAATATCGACAGGAAGTGCAAAATGGCTAAGCAGGGATGGCTAGAGGACAAATGTAAGGATGTAGAGGCTTGTCTCACTAGGGGTAAGATAGATACTGCCTACAGGAAAATTAAAGAGACCTTTGGAGAGAAGAGAACCACTTGTATGAATATCAAGAGCTCAGATGGCAACCCAGTTCTAAGCAAAGAAGGGAAGGCAGAAAGGTGGAAGGAGTATATAGAGGGTTTATACAAGGACGATGTACTTGAGGACAATATTATGGAAATGGAAGAGGATGTAGATGAAGATGAAATGGGAGATAAGATACTGCGTGAAGAGTTTGACAGAGCACTGAAAGACCTGAGTCGAAACAAGGCCCCGGGAGTAGACAACATTCCATTAGAACTACTGATGGCCTCGGGAGAGCCAGTCATGACAAAACTCTACCATCTGGTGAGCACGATGTATGAGACAGGCGAAATACCCTCAGACTTCAAGAAGAATATAATAATTCCAATCCCAAAGAAAGCAGGTGTTGTCAGAAAGATTAAGAAAAGGCAAACCTACGTTTCTAGCATTTGCAGACTTAGAGAAAGCTTTTGACAATGTTAACTGGAATACTCTCTTTCAAATTCTGAAGGTGGCCGGGGTAAAATACAGGGAGCGAAAGGCTATTTACAATTTGTACAGAAACCGGATGGCAGTTATAAGAGTCGAGGGGCATGAAAGGGAAGCAGTGGTTGGGAAAGGAGTGAGACAGGGTTGTAGCCTCTCCCCGATGTTATTCAATCTGTATATTGAGCAAGCAGTAAAGGAAACAAAAGAAAAATTCGGAGTAGGTATTAAAATTCATGGAGAAGAAGTAAAAACTTTGAGGTTCGCCGATGACATTGTAATTCTGTCAGAGGCAGCAAAGGACTTGGAAGAGCAGTTGAACGGAATGGACAGTGTCTTGAAAGGAGGATATAAGATGAACATCAACAAAAGGAAAACGAGGATAATGGAATGTACTCAAATTAAGTCGGGTGATGCTGAGGAATTAGATTAGTAAATGAGACACTTAAAGTAGTAAAGGAGTTTTGCTATTTGGGGAGTAAAATAACTGATGATGGTCGAAGTAGAGATGTTATAAAATGTAGACTGGCAATGGCAAGGAAAGCGTTTCTCAAGAAGAGAAATTTGTTAACATCGAGTATAGATTTAAGTGTCAAGAAGTCGTTTCTGAAAGTATTTGTATGGAGTGTAGCCATGTATGGAAGTGAAACATGGACGATAACTAGTTTGGACAAGAAGAGAATAGAAGCTTTCGAAATGTGGTGCTACAGAAGAATGCTGAAGATAAGGTGGGTAGATCACGTAACTAATGAGGAGGTATTGAATAGGATTGGGGAGAAGAGAAGTTTGTGGGACAACTTGACTAGAAGAAGGGATCGGTTGGTAGGACATGTTTTCAGGCATCAAGGGATCACAAATTTAGCATTGGAGGGCACCGTGGAGGGTAAAAATCGTAGAGGGAGACCAAGAGATGAATACACTAAGCAGATTCAGAAGGATGTAGGTTGCAGTAGGTACTGGGAGATGAAGAAGCTTGCACAGGATAGAGTAGCATGGAGAGCTGCATTAAACCAGTCTCAGGACTGAAGACCACAACAACAACATAGACAAGCCATACTGGGGTCCAGTTGAGCAAGATAAGACCTGCCTCCCAATCACAGGGAATGTTTTCACTGCTTGTCTTGGTGCCTCGCAAATCCTACGTTGGCCGCCACGATCCCCAGATTTCTCCACAACTGCGAACGTTTGGAGCATTATAGGGAGGATCCTGCAACTAGCTCGGAATTTTAACGATCTAGCGCTCTAATTGGACAACTTCCCACGGTATCTCTCAGCAGTGTTTATTTGGCACTTTCTACGTGTTCTCCACTGTTTCGCTTGTAGGCAGTCGACCCAGGAAAAGGAAAGGGCTTAAACTGACTCCGAACTTGACGGCTTCCTTCAGTTTCTTCACTGAATTTAAATGTATCCTACGAAACGAACATTATTTTAGTTTTTACACTTTACATTAGGCACCTACTGATCAAACTTCTAGAATTGAAGATTATTTTATTTATGTTAGCCTTTGTTGCAAGAGTGTGGAGAGGTCTCAGGCACTGGACTTACTCCTCACTATTTCTACCAAAGTGGTAAGTCGTACAGTAATCAATATACTCATTTTATTAAAATGGCGTAGAAAATGTAGAAAAAATGCTAACTTTCTTTAGCTTTCTTCTTTTCTGGCATCTACATCTATACGTATAAACTATTATGCAATTCACATGTAGTTGCTTAGCAGAAGGTTCACAGAAATGCTCTGACATTATTTCTCCATCTTTCCACTCTCGAGTAACACGTACAGAAAACAAACACCTTAGGACCATCGTGCAAGGTCTGATTTCTCCTGTTTTATTATTATGCTCATTTCTATCTAAGTAGGTGAGAGTAAACGAAATGTTTTCTCGTTTGAAGGAAGCAATTGGAAATTGAAATTTCTCGAAATATTGTCACCGCAGCGAGAAACGTCAAATCGCTTATCATATCTATGACACTCTGTTTCCTAAACACGATAATACAAAACGAACTTCCCCTCTTTGAACTTCGTCGTTGTCCTCCGTGAGCCCCATACCGTGATGTAGTACTCCGACAGATGACGGACAGTCATGGTTTCTGAAGTCTCTTTAGGAGATGTGTTGCATTTTCTAAGTGTTCTGCCGATAAAACACAGTCTTTGATTCGCCTTCCCAATAGTACGAATGAAGGAAGAAAAATACTAATGAGGGTTGTGCAATACAATTCAGATGGTAATAGCAAGTACTCTGTTCTAGAACAACAAGAGGAGCACGTATACTTCGAAGAGGCCGGGATATACACGAAGATTTTAGCTAGATTCCATCATTGTCAAGCAGGCAGTCTGAAATCAGATATTGGACTGTGAGGCGTAAGGATCAGCAGATGCAAACACAGATCACAATTTGGTAATGATGAAGAGTAGACTGAAGTTTAAGAGACTAGTCAGGAGGAATCAATGACCAAAGAAGTGGGATACGGAAGTACTAAGGAATGAAGAGATTCTCTGGGATTTCTCTGAGGCTGTACATAGTGCAGTAATGAATACTTCATCTGGCACTTCAGCTGAAACCGAATGGACCCCTCTAGAAAGGTCAAACGCAGAAGTTGGAGAGAAACAAATAAGTAGAGAGAAACACTTAGGTACAAGGAAGGTAACTTCGAAGAAATCATGGGTTTCAGAAGAAATACATCAGTTGTTCGATGACAGAAGGAAGTACAAAAATGTTCACAGAATTTCAAATTACAGAAACACAAGTCACTTAGGAACGAAATAAATAGGAAGCGCAGTGAAGATAAGGTGACTTGACTGCGTGAAAATTGTGAAGAATTCGAAAAAGTATTGATTGTCGGAATGACTGACTCAGCATGTAGACAAATCGAAACAACCTTCGGTGAATTAAAAGACAGGGTGGTAACTTTAAGAGTGCAATGGGATTTCCACTGTTGACTGCAGAGGAGAGAGCAGATAGATGAAAAGATTACATTGAAGGTCTCTGTGAGGGGATGACTTATCTGGTATTGTGGTAGAAGAAACTGGAGTCGATAAGGAAGAGATAAGTGATCCAGCATTAGAATTGGAATTTAAACGAGCTTTGGAAGACTTAAAATCAAATAAAGCAGAAGGAATAGGTAACATTTCATCAGAATTTTTTCAATCATTGGGAGACGTGACAACGAAACGATTATTCACATTGGCTTGTAGATTGTATGAGACTGGTGACATACAATCACACTTTTTGAAAAACAGAATCCACGTAGTTACCAAGACTGCAAGAGCCGACAACTGTGAGAATTATGGTACGACGTTGCAGTGCCTATGTCATTCCGAATCAGGATGCAAGAACCAGGCACTGCGGTGATTACAGTCTTCATTAAATTCATAAAATGGACTTTCAACTCCGAATATGGACTACAATCAGCTGTATAATGGAATGGCGACAGTGAAAATTTGTACCAGACCTGGACTCGAACCCGAATTCACCGCTCACCGCGAGCAGTCGCCATACCGTTTGGATATGCGAGAACGATTCATGTCCAGGCCCAAAGTTCCGTGTATCGTCCACGATGTGGCTACAACTTGTACTCGTACACTCATTATAATTATTCTAGCAATGGAGAGACACTTAACCTGAAAGTCGCTTGCCAGTTCTCGGCAGACAAAAAACGATATTTGGGTGCCTATTAATTACGAGTCAAGTTCCTTCGGACTAAGTTGCTAAGTACTCTCATTCTCTAACACTGAATGAATGTAGTCTGCGCGATCTGTGTGCCCTTAGCTATGCTGTCTCAAAGACATATACACAGCTTCTAAATGTAGTGCTTGTCTTACTGTTCTAGATCTGTAACATAAGATAGTACTTCTTAATGAGTATAATGTGAAAGCATTTAAAATTTTTTAATTCGGTCAGAAATTGTACACAGATTAAAAAACAAGTATCTGTGGACCGTGGAAGCAATTCAATAGGCAACTTGCAACGACGAACGTGCACCGTGCTCCGTGCAACGGTATAGTCGATTAGTAATACAGAAATCTCTCAGAGAAATATCTTAAGAATAATTAGATTGAAACATTCCATATAAAATGTGCTTAATTTTTATTGATGTATCTCTATAATCAATAAAAATTAAGCACATATTACAAGGAATGTTTTAATCTAATTATTATTAAAATAGAATGTAAGCCCAACTGATAGAAAAAGTTTGGAGTGAAAGCAAATGATTACGTTCGAAGTAGATTTTCCAATCAGTTGCATCTTCGACTTCAATGCATTTTCGAATTCTCTAGACAACACCGCGTGTAGGCCCTCTGATTTCGTCTTGGCATTCTGTTATAGGGTCATCACTATTCATAATCCGAGCCACCAAAATTCTCCGCTGATGTTTACTTTTCATTTTTAGACTCCGCCTTTAAACTATTCCCACATACAAAAGTATAAATGAGTCTGATCCAGTTATTCTCATAGACCAGGAACCTATCAGTTTCTCTTACCTTCCGGAGAATGTTATCATCGCACGACGTGTCTTCTGACTAGAATGTGTAGTTGTCTCGTCACCCAGCCTTGTAGCCAAAGAAATCTCTTCCAATAATAATGGAAGCTCGTTTCAAAAAAAGACTACAAGATTCCGAAGACCTTTAAGACGATGCAGTAAGAGAACAGATTCTATCAACTGTTTATCCCATCACACCACAAATTTACAGACAGCGTTCTGGAAAAATGTGTCTCCACTGATCCATTCGTTTCTATTGGACCACCGGTGATAGTTACGAAGGGTTATTCATACCTTTAGGAGAGGAATTGGCTTCATCAGTGTACGGTATTAAAAGGATTACTCGTCACTTTCCAATTAACCAACGACAAGCCAATCGTTTACGTTTATCTCATTTTCAAAGGCGTACATGATGAGGACAGAGATCATGCTTAAATAGTCTTTGCTATATTTTTGTATACCGATACATGTAGAAACTCTGCTTATTGAGGGACTGCTTTCTGCAACTAAGTAATGTCTTCTACTTTATCCTTACACTGTTCATTTGGATGTTTAGATGAAGTGAGACTGCTGGGCACTGCACCTGCATCACACAGTTTAGTGAAAACACGAGTAAATACTCTTCAGCAGCAGCGTCTCACGAAACACCTTGTTTGTTTAAAGAAAACACTGTAAAAATGTGAAGAAAGGAAAAAATCTCCATATTGAAAAAAATCTACTTTTCTTGTGGAGCATACAAAAAAGACTCTTTAAAACATGCATTATCCTATGATAAATGAACAGCACTCCTGCATTTCTAGATTATACGACAAACGAATTCAAACTAAGTGGAGGCTGTGCGTTGGAGCTGAGGTTTAACACATATCGCAATGCAGTTCATCTGTAATACAACACCGTTAACTATCTGCCCCTGAAAGAACCTTTGTATAGTAAAAGTCTCATTATGTTGATCCACTAGATTTCGAGTGTGTGATCATAGAAACTATGTTGTATTTCGTCCGTATATCAGACCAAGAAATAGTTTTTCTACACTTGTACGCCCGAAATCCAATGGATCGTTAATTGCGTCGCAAAACTTGAAGAAACATAACAATTTATTTTCCACTACAAATTTTATAAAGTTAATTGTTATACAGAAGAGAAGATTTTAGGTTTTTCAAACGAAATGTTAAGACCTATTTTAGCTACTTGTTTCTCTAGATCAAGGATTTGCTCCTCTGGTTCCTCCATTGTTTGAGCAAACAGTGCCAGATCATCTGCAACAGGGAGAGCACAGTGAGATTCAGAAAGGGTAGATACGCTCTGAACAAATACTAAACCCCTAAAACATTTGGAATACCACAAATTAAGCACAAAGACATACGTAATTTACTTCATTGATATCAAGAAGACATGTAATTTGGTTGATAGATAATCCCTAACATCAGTAATAGAAGAACTCGTTTTCAATTAGAAAGCAAGTAACATAGTAAAAGCCACTATTACAAACACATTTCAAAAGCTAAATTCATAGGCGAAGTACAAGACCCGCCTGAAATACAAAAAGGAGTAACAGATGGGGATAGGATTTCTCTCTTGAGGAAGTAATCAGAGAAGAGAACGAAAGTAAAACGAGCGGAAAATGACTCGGTTGAATAAAGAACTTCAGAATCAGCTGTATTGCCTTTGCAGATTATCTGGCCTTGTTTATTGAAGTAACGCAGGAAGCAAAGAAACAAATCCTTGAACTAGAGAAACAAGCAGCTAAATGAGGTCCTAACATTTTCTTGGCAGAAACTAAAATCATGACAAACACCTAAATAAAGACCTAAATATCTAAGAACATAAAACAGAAATAGTTGAGTGGGACTAGATTAATTCGAATGCAACAGAATACAAGACAATAGAATCCAGGAAAAACAAACTTGAAAAGACCTTCCAACTGACAAAAGAGACGATCAATAAGAAAGCCTTCTCGTGGGGGTCCAAAATCAACCATTACAAAACAGTGATCAAGCCAGAAGTACTGTAAACAGCAGAAACTCTAATCATGAATCAAGAAGGCCAGAGAGAACAATTAGAATTGAAAGAAAGAAAAATTTAAGAAAAATCATAGAAAATTTCAGGCTAATAAACAGTGTACACCAAGAACGACTCTCTTCAAAGAAATTTAAACACTCTCAGATACCATGTGAAAAAGAGACTGAATTCTTACGGGCATCGTTTGACAATAAACTATGGATGGTGAAACGAAGTTTAGATTTCTTCTACAACCGCATAACGAAATTTAGTCCGTTTACGGAAAATGAAAAAGACCTAGAAGAATTAAAATTTGCAGGAATGTCATTGCTCGATAGAACAGCTCAGTTAAGTACTAAAGACGAGAAAATAAGGTTTCATGACAAAATTATAGTTAAGTCGAAAACTATTAGCTCGGAAAAGGAGGAAAGATAAAGGTCATATGGAATGGAGAAAAAGTAGGCACAGAGGAAAGAACAACACGAAATAACTGACTTACCGTAGTCCAAAGACGGAAAAAGAGAAAGAAGAAGAAAAAGAGAAAGCTATATTAAAATATCTTCGTGTTTTTGGTCCAAAATATCCGAAAATAAAGCTTAAATTTATTGATAGGGTACAAATTGAAGTAATGATATTTTAACATATGTTACTAGGAAAGATGAAAAAAATGAGGTAAGAGTGGCTATTTTTGGCCTGCATCTTGTAATATGTTGCAGTAGCGCTGCTCTTAACCAGTAAGCAACAATCACGAACGTGGTAGCACTCCGTTCTCTTTTATATCTTTGATCCATCAATGAAATACCATAATGTAAGCGCTGATCATGTTCGTCGCAGATTGTACGTTATAGTGATGGTAAGATCTGAACTGTTACGTCGCATCGTATCCGTTTCAAAATTGTGGATGTACACTGAGTCGTCTGGGGAGACTAGAACAATTCTGTTGAAGATACTGACAGATGTCTAGTACTTTACAATTTTGAAGAGGAATAAGATGCGGACTGACGGCTCACAAGATCCTACCGCAATGGACAAAGATCACGAAAGCCTGCAGACTTGTTTATTATTAGGAAATCTACAAGTATTACATTGCAACTGTTAATACAGGTGCACCAAATCAAGTTGCTTGAAATTTTCTCTATCGGAGTTTCTCAGAAAACATTCTTAAAGGATTTACACGTTATTTTCACCTTGCCATTTACCACTAATTCCAACTGAACGTCTTTAGAAAGTTATCTGATCTATGAACTGATAAATACACATGCTTCATCGACGCTGAGCCACGGTACTTCTGACGGATGTGAATTTAGATATAAAACTTTTATAATAGTCTTCGTAAGCCCCATTCTTATATACTGTGTCGAGGGAAAACTTTACTTAGCTCTATCAGTGACTTATGCACAAAATGTGCTCATGCACAACATTTCATTTCAGGAGTAAACGACTGCCTGTTAGAACATCTTTTCTGCGAATAGTGTTTGTAACTAGCGAAGTTTTCACCTGGGAACAACAGCCCATTTGTAGCCGTAATATTACTGTAACTTGAAAAATCCTCACAATTGTCCCTTGCTGTCTGAAACAGCATATCAGGTTACCTTTCATTAGGAACGGGGGTGCACTCAACGACTGTTTTACGACTTTCAAATAATAGAGCACAGCAATCAGTCGTCTTTTCCATGCAGGTTTTTTTCGGCAAATCTAGATTTCGGCTAGTGCCTAGCCATTATCAATGTATTTCGTAGTGTCACGCTTTACTACGTCAGTCACCTGTTGTGCGGGCTTCAGGCTTCTGTCAGAAGCCCGAACAACATGCACTGATACTATGAAATGCATTGATAATGGCTAGGCACTACCAGAAATCTAGATTTGCCGATTAAAAACTGCAAGAAAAAGACGACTGACTGCTGTGCTCTATCATTTGAAATGGAGCAACGTACTTGTATCAGAATGTTTCCCGTAACTGTAAATTTCCCTTTTTTGTCATTACCATACGTAATAGGAATGAAAGGAAACTTGTTACCATGTTGCATAAAGTTACTACTCCGAGACATGGTGTCGATGAACAGTCACCATTAACAAGATTGTGGATCATATTCAGCGCAACCGCCAGATCATCTGTGCCCAGGTAGTATGCGAGCATACCTTTAATGTACAAGAATTTGTCCAATCCTTTACTTCTATTGAGACGTATGGATAGTATCACAGACACTTCCACTGTTTTGACGTCAAAAGTTCTGTCTTATTTTGAGGATGTTCCGGATCCCTGATCAGATCAGTAAACTGCCCTTGTGACTGAATAAAAGTATTTTTATAGCCATCAGCTGTTTACCGCTGTGGCAAGTTACCTATATAAAGTAATAATGCCCTTGTGTCATCTTGTAAATCAAGGAATTACGTAAGGGGAGGCTGCAGCTCTCGAACGGGACGGTGTTTGATCTTCAACTGAGAGCTCATTTAAGCTCACAGAAACTATTTGTGGACGTTTAGGAACATTCACGTAGTTTCCCAAAAGGTACTATGCCAATTGCAGGACGTATATTGGTATGTTCAACTCTTGGTAATTTTTTTGAAAACTCCTTTGTTTATAATGGTAGCCTCACAGAAATAAGACCGAATGTAAGAATCTTTTTTATTCACAAAAAGATTAATCTTATTTGGTCGAAATATTACAGCTAACAGCTTTGCCTCTAATGTTCCAGTATAGAATTTTATTGTTACGAAAGTAAAATAAGTAGTCACTTACATCAACCAAAACTAAGGCTTGATGGAGACTTGTTATTTTCGTATCAAGGCAGTTAATGATCCTTAAGTCACTTAATATGACAACAATGAATAAAAGATCACAATGAACGCTTAATGATGACTTCACTTTTGTTTTCTCTAACGAGAAAATTAGTCTTTAGTTCTGAAGATGCCTCATTAGCAATAAAATCTCTTATTTGTAATTTATCTGCCAAACGCAATCTATACTTTTGTGAACATATGTAGTGTATTTCAAAAAGATCGAGTGCTCCAGGTTAACTACGTCGAATTTCATTGGGCAAACACGCGCAGAGACAAAAAAAGTAGCAGCACGAAGGAATTATCCGAATGGGACAGAACTCGGTAGATGTGATGTTCATGTACAGACAAACAAATGATTACAGTTTCAGAAAAATTGGATGATTTATTCGAGAGGAAGAGCTCCATAAACTGAGAAAATCAATAACGCGATGATCCGTCTCTGACCCTTACGCAAGCAGTTAATCGGCTTGGCACTGATTGATAAGGTTGTTGGATGCCCTCTTGAGAGATGTTGCGCCAAATTATATCCAATTGGCGCGTTAGGCCGTCAAAATCCCGATCTGTTTGGAGGGCCCTGTCTGTAATGCTCCTAACGTTCTCAATTGGGGAGAGGTCTGGTGACCTTGCTGACCAAGGTAGAGTTTGGCAAGTACAAAGAGAAGCAGTAAACACTTTGGCCTTGAACGGGTGGCAGTATTTTCCTGATATGTAGGGCTAAGATGGTTTCCCATGAACGGCAACCAAATAGGGTGTAGGGTATCGTCGACGTACCGCAGTATTGTAAGGGTGCCGCGGCTGACAACCAAAGGGATCCTGAAATGAAAAGAAATGGTACCGCAGACTATTAACTCCCTGTTTTCGCGCCGTATGGTGAGCGACAATCACGTTGGTATCTCACCGCTGTTCGAGGCGTCTCCAGAGACTCCTCCGCTGCTCATCGGGCCTCATTTCGAAGCGGGACTTATCAATGAAGACAATTCTACTGCCGTTAATGACATTCCAGACAGAAGACGTATCTGGAGACACCCCGGACGGCGACTCGATATCAACTTGACTGTCGCCTGCCCTATTGCCTGACAACGAGTAATATCTTTCTTGGTTGCTATTTCTCTCCATATCAGGAGCACTTTGGTTGCCATCCGCGGCGCTCTCATAGTACAGTAGTACGTCAACAGTATTGTGCGCCACGTTTTGTTGCCCTTCATGGCAAGCTATCTTGGGCTTACATTTCAACAAGATAATGCCCGCCAGCAATGGGCGAAAGTTTCTACAGTTTGTCTTCATAGCTGCTAAATTGTATCTTGGCCAGTGAGTTCACCGGATTTCTCGCCAATCGAGAAATTTTGGAGAATTATGGTAGGGACCTTCAACCACCTAGATATTTTAATTGTTCTAAAGCGCCAGTTGACAGAAGTTGGCACGTTATCCATCCGGAGAACATAAAAGAATTCTGTCCATAGACACCAAGCCGAATAACTACTTCCTCAAAGGCCAGATGCGGACCAATGTGCTACTGACTTGTCCAGTGGGAAGCTCTTTCTCCTGAATAAATCATTCAGTAATTCTGAAATTATGATGATTTTTTGTCTTTACATGTACAGCATATTTACCGATTTCTGTCTCATTCGTATAATTCCTTTGTAGTGGGTCGTTTCTCTGCCTTTATTTTCTTAGAGTGTACAATAAAAATGGTTCAAATGGCTCTGAGCACTATGGGACTTGACTCTGAGGTCATCAGTCCCCTAGAACTTAGAACTACTTAAACCTAACTAACCTAAGCACATCACACACATCCATGACCGATGCAGGATTCAAACCTGCGACCGTGGCGGTCGCGTAGTTCCAGACTGAAGCACCGAGAACCGCTCGACCACATCGGCCGGGTTTCTGTTACTTCTCTCTTGAAGGTTGGATGAACTTCCGGTAGCGCATACGTGTGTTACCTGGAACCGTTATAGGTCACCATACAAAAAATATTTTATAAAGGGCTTGAAAGTTTAAAAATAATAATTTCACCACAAACATACGAGAATTTGATGTAAATAGGTAGGATTCTGCAGCCGGTGTCAATCTTATTAAAATCATCCTGGGTATACCGCTGCGTCATCTTTTAAAATATTTATTATACTAAAAGTGATTTGAGATGTCGGCTGTGTGGCAGCGACCTTCCTCAGGGCAAAGACTTTGCCTGAGGAACGGCAATGACCCGGCCGAAATGGCTGTTTACTTTGGTACATATTCTATAAGATGTTGTGGTAGTACACCCAGATGTTATCTATTTATTAAATACTTAGATATTATTGTACGTGCTTGATAATTGTAAGCTGCCAGCTGGAGGTATATCACAACACAATTCTCACGAAAGCGCAAAGGCATTAATGCATGGACACTCTAACAGAACAGTTCTTAAGAAATGAGGACCCATATTTAGGCACAACAATACTGGTAAGGTGATAAATACTTGTCGAGCGAGTACTTGATTCATATGATGATTCATGCTGTGAAAACCACGAGATGGTGAGGCAAAGCTGTCAACTACTCAAAAACGATCGCTATGTTTAGTGAAAAAAGTGTAATCACGCTTAGTGTCTGTAGCTCAAAAACGACACCTAACATGCGAATTTTCACATACATTTAAAATTTAATGACTCTTAATTAATAAAGCTTACCTCCATTTTGTGTTTTTAACAGTGTCATAGAACACATAATACACCTTTTCCACCATTCCCAAAACGTTCCGAGGAGGAAAAGTTCGAATAGTACACGTATTTACAGAAAACAAAATCGAGGACCTCACAATGCAAAAATAACAAAGTAACGTCTCAGATTATTACGTGTTTAAAATATACCTCTTTGCCAAACTATTAATTGAAATAAGTTCGATCGAAAATGATTGATGGTGATCAAATAATTTATACTTACACAATACCGGAAAAGTGTTTCATCATACATTTTAAATATATTGGTAATAAATCTGTAACTGTCAATACTTCATAGAGATTCTTGTTAGCAATGATGGATTTGATAAGGTGACTTTTATAAATAAATAAATAAAATTTATAGGTTTGTGTCCATAAATCATCAAAATACACAACGCAAACAGACTAACTGTATGGATGTTATCAATGTTGACGTCTAGATTAAATACGTTTAGATCACCTGGATAAATTTTTCAAAAATTCTTATGGAATTGTGGAGCAAAACGGAAAGAGTAAAGGTGAATGTAAATTTCAGGTATTTCCATAACAGTTAGATTTTCCTTGAAACTATGTACGCGAACTGTAAACCCCCTTTGTTTTGCTAGTGATTAGGTATTGTGTTTTCCTTGTATCTTAAGGACTGTAAATCTTTGACAACCATGCATAGAAATATTTAAGAAATATACAGTTCTAACAGTCGACAGGGAGCGCATCACGCTGGTTATGTGTTACATATCTAATTATTAATACGATTTATGTATTACTTGTACAGATACGTTTTCAGAGGCTGAGATTCCATTCTCCATCACATTAGCGTGTAAAATAACTGACCTGGAATGATGGAGCTGGCTCAGTGCTACAGATATGTACAGGATGGGGCAAATAAAAGTGGCCCAGAGAACAGAGTTCCAGGGTACAAGGAAACACAGCAGAGGAAAGGAAATACAGTTGATTTGGTACGACTCTTAAATACTTTCAGGTGAACTGTAGCTACATTTTCTGATATACGGGCACGTTTCTGCATGTCTTTTGACTTGTTCAAAACAGATCATATCTGACGCTATTCTCGGACTAACCGTTACTTGTCACTCTTTGCTGGCGCTTTGACACCATTAAACTTCTCAGCAAACAAGCGACTACACCGTTCCCAAGACTTTTCTGTCACACCCGCTGCTCGGCTGTGAGCACCACCGCCCCCTGTGCACTACTCCACTCACACTGAAACAACCCGTACTATGCTCTGAACCCATGAAGATCACGTGACGGGCGTACACGTGGTGTGTGCGACAGGGGATGCGATTTATGCATAAATTCACGTCCAATAATACCCACTCGTCCGGGCCACTTCTGTTTCCCCCACCCACCCTATATGTTTGTTGGGATAACTGTTTTGCCTTGAGAAAAAGCTTTGCCTTCTTTGCCGTCCACGTGTATTTCGCCAATGTCATTTTTCCAGGAGACTTCAAAAAGTACACAGGTTGTACCACGCTTAGATATCTGTGCAGCAAGAATGGTGCATTTTCGGAAAAGCGAAAACGTTCTGAGTTCCATACAGAGAGAGTTCTGGTGCGATACTGATAACTGGTGCACCACAACGAGCGAGTGAAGTGGCGTGACAGCTGGAAGCGCACTGCAAAGTTGATGTACGATTCTTATGGACAAAATGGCTACCGTGATATTATGGCGGTATGTAGACTAGACGCAGCATCGCGTCGAGCCATTGTGGTGTCATCATGTCAACAATTTGCCCGAGGCCGCACAATAATGCTAACGAAGAGGGACGACCATGGACATCGACGACAGAAAATGACAAGGCAATCGAAGAACGGATTAGCAGCAATCGCAGACTTTTTGGCAATGAGGACTTCCATGTATCTGTACCCGAACAACTCAGGGACCAAATAGCGAATTTCTGCCGTCGAGGAACTGAACGACCGGTAGAGATTTCCGAGCTTTGCTTATAGAGACTTGGTTTACTAGGTTGGAAAACAGTGTTGTGTACCTCTGTCGCATTGCAATGTGATGCAGATTCAATAACAGTACTTGGCCTGCCATTATAATGCGTAACTTGCTATTTGAAGTCCCCTCGTATTTTCTGTCGAATAACAGGTGAAAGTCCCCTTATAACAATTATACATGACTGTGCTTAAACTGACATACAATATTTTTAGCGCAACGCAATCTGACGTTCAAAAATCCCTACAAAAAATGGCCCTGACTAACATTAACCTATGCGTTTCACAAATCGCTTACCTCACAAAAATCTTGGTTACTCGAACTACTGCAATACAGCGAGCGCCACTACGGCCAGCTGAATAAAAGATTCAAACTACGGAAGGCACTAACTACTGATAGGCATAGTTAGCAAATGAAAGATTTTGATAGAGAACAAACAATGTATTTACCTTAACAGTGTTGAAAAATCATAATATACATAGCAGTTCATGATATCCAGTATTACAAATTTCAAAACTCCGCCATCTCTCTCCCCACATCCACCACTGCTGGCGGCTCACCTCCAACTGCGCAACGCTACGCGCTGTTAACAGCCAACTGCCCAACACTACAATGGCATACAACAATGCAAACTAGCCACAGACTGCACACAGCACAGCCAGTGATTTTCATACAGAGCGATACGTAACGTTGCCAATAAGAAAACATAAACAGCCTACTTACACAGGCATACAATTTGCGTGACAATATATAAAACTTTGAGATGGGTGGCGATTACATTCATAACATACTAACAAAATATATACCTTAATCATACATAACGATTTTAATGTAATTTTGGTCGCCCGCAGTACAGCCGGAATTTTCGTTCGGTTTTTTGTCGTCTGTAAAGACTCCGGATTACTGCATAGGTTGTAATTCTTTGATCATGGTAAAAATGTGCTGGAATGAAGGAGAGGTAATGGACCCTGGTCTGGAAACGACCGAAGCGAAAATTATAAGCTGGGTGTGGCACCGTAAACTCTCCGGACGTGATAATTGGTTGTATTCATGTCGGGTCTCCAGTTGGAACATATCATCCGGACACAATATTTCGGTGGTCCACCTGGCCGCCATCTTCAGGTGAGTAGGCCGTCGCGCTATCTCGCCGGAAGCTGGTTGGTTGGTTAATTTGGGGGAAGGGACCGAACAGCAAGGTCATCGGTCCCATCGCATAAGAAAGAGATCAGGAAGGAAGTCGACCACGCGCTTTCAAAAGAACCATCCCGGCATTTGCCTGAAGCTATTTAGAGAAATCACGGAAAACCTTAATCAGGGTGGCCGGACGCGGGTTTGAGCCGACATTATCGCGGATGCGAGTCCAGTGTGCTAACGACCCACTCAGCAAATTATAAACAAAAATCGCTCTAACACCTTTGAGAATTAAGATCTTCTGCTCCAGTCTCTTAGCTTCCCATACTTCTGGAGGAGTCAGTATGGAAAAATTGTCGAGTGAACACGTGCTCGAAAATGCATACCTTAAGAACTAGGAGCAGTGTTTCACAGTTGCAAAGATGAGCAAGTGCTTGTAGCTCCAAAAGTGTGCACTTTAAAATCAACGTTTATCGACACTTTTTTTAGTCTCCGTATTTCACCTCTCCCAATACATGGAAAACAAGGGACTCCCAGTGGAAGAGGTCCACCGTCAGAGATATCAGAGCGATTTCCGATTATAACTTTCAACTCGGTCGTCTCCGGACCATGGTCCCTTACCTGAAATTGATACATTTCCCGTTTCCACCATACAAGTGCTTATAATGAAAGTGCAGCTACTAGCATAGGTCCAATGTGCCTTGTAATTATCGTATGCCAGCGGAACTTCGTAGATAAGCTAATGTGTTAATGTTGCCACAAGAAGCACACCTGGCGGAGTAGAGCATTTCGTCGACTTTTGAGATGCTCATATTGAATAATAGGGTCTGAATCAGAGGCTCAGACGGTTTTATGACCGTGTTGGCTTCAGATTCCTTGACTTGCGCCATAGGGTGGTGGGGTTTGGGGTTCCGCTGAATAGGTCAGGAGTTCACTACACTCAGCTGGCGGCTACACGGGTAGCGGAGGCTGTGTGGCGTGGACTGGGCGGTTTTTTAGGTTAGAAGGCCTCGGGAAAGTACGGGGTGGGCTGCAATCTCAAAGGGTGCGCGGCAAATACAGGACGTGCTTGGCTCAAGCATCAGTCGGAATTGTAGTTGTAAATTGTTGCAGTTGTACTGGGAAACTCCCTGAGCTTCAAGCGCTAATAGAAAGCACAGAAGCTGAAATCGTTATAGGTACAGAAATCTGGCTAAAGCCTGAAATAAGTTCTGCAGAAATTTTTACGAAGTCTCAGACGGTGTTCAGGAAAGATAGATTAGGCAGAATTGGTGGTGGAGTGTTTGTGTCTGTCAGTAGTGGTTTATCTTGTAGTGAAGTCGAAGTAGATACTCCGTGCGAATTGGTATGGGTGGAGGTTATACTTAACAATAAACAATTTTACAGCCTTCAGTTGCAAGGTAATTTTTACTCGTTTACCTAGGTTTCGATTCCAGTAATGGAATCTTCTTCAGAACCTATAAATTAAACCACATACGGACATATATTACTCACTGAAATACATCATCAGTCTAATGATTGAATAATAAAGAAATCGTGATACTTACAAAAAATTAAATTATTTTGAGAGCCAGACACTGGCCATGTCACAGATATTTTTTTAAACAATAAAGACGCATAATCATAAGGTTATGTCTGTCAAAATTAAAACCATGAAGGCGAACGTAGACGAAGCTACGCCGGCCAGAAATAAGGACTAACTGTGAGCTGCACGGAAACTAGGCGTCGCGAGCAGTTCCGCGGTGAGGCTCGGCCGCGGCCAAGCGCATGCGCGAGCGCATGCGCGAGCGTAAGCGCAAGCGCAAGCGCAAGCGCAGGCGCGAGAGACAAACTGTCTCAAAATTATTTAGAGCAAATATACATATAAACAAAATGTGACTGAAAGCCGTCTTACAAATGGACAACCTATCTATTGGTATGGCAACATTAAAACAATTTACCTGAGAACAAACTACAAAGCCAAGGTATACAATTTTTTTTTTACATTTAAATATTATAGTAAGAGGGCGAAGCCCTGTTACAGTAACTAAAAAAATAGTGTCGAAAACCATGCGTGCTAAGCATAAAATGTCTTTAACATAACAACGCCTTAGCAACTATGTGTCATTACCAAGCATATTACGAAATACAAAGACACACATGTACAATCGCACTATAATAAAGGGGCAAAACAGGTAGGGAAACAGCATCGGCCATTCGAAGCGAACTGTGGGTCAACTCCACTGGAGTAAAGGTTGAAATCCTTCGAAATAACTTCTATTTTTTAGTTGCAACTGATCATTAAATAAGTTGTCTCTATCAATAATAAAATGTTTAAAAATTTGCAATTCTTCGAGGGTGTCTAGCCTGCATCCCTTGACTTCATTATGCAAAAGCTCTGCGTCTTTTAGAGGCTTGGGAGCATGCGCCTTTTGGTCCAAATGTTCATAAAATGTAGATCCTCGTATTCCATCACCGATTTTTGTCGGCAGATGCTCTTTAAACCTAACAGACAGGGCCCTTCCTGTCTGGCCAATGTAATAAGAAGGACATTCAGCACACGTGATCTTATACACACCTGACAGCGATGATTTATCAGTACCTTTATCCAGAGAATGTACTAAATTATTTTTGAGGTTGTTGGTGGTAGAGTATGAAACTCTACACCATAGGTTTTTTAATAAACGACCTCCCTTATAGGATATGTTACCTATAAAGGGAACTGATATGTATTTCGTTGCCTGGTGTTGATTGTGGGTACCTGACCTGGAAAGGGTGGTAGTCTTCTTTCGTGTTTTCTTGTTGAACACCTATCTCACTATACTGGGATTATATCTAGTATTCTGAGCGATGTTTTCGAGGACTTTTAATTCGTTCTGTAAGTTGACTGGCGAAAGCGGAATGGAAAGGGCTCGATAAATACTCGAGTGAAAAAAGGCCTGAGGATGGGTGGAATCAGCTGGGATGATGATGTCGGAATAGGTTGCTTTCCGAAAAATTTTGAAATCTATTTTGTTGCCAATAATGGATAGAGTCAGATCGAGTTAGTCTAAGGTCCTATCAGCTGTCTGATTTTCTTGCGTGAAACTGATTTTTTCATGGAGGTTATTGAAAGTGGTAAATAATAGTTCTAACCCTTCATGGGAACTTTCAAACACAAACAGCAAGTCATCTACATGTCTCGCATAGAATTTTATATTATTTGCCAAAACTGGATAATTCCGAAAAAACATCAGCTCCATTGAGTTTATAAAAATATCTGACATGATGCCAGCTAACGGGCTGCCCATAGCTAGACCACAGGGTTGCGAATATATTTTATTATTGAAAGAGAAATAATTGTACTTGAGGGTGGTGCGTAACAGAACCATTAGTTCATCGATCTCAGGGGCAGATAATTTTTTATGGTATCGCAAATTGGTTTCTATAATGCCCATCGTCTGCTCACCTGGTACATTATCAATTTTTAATATCAAATGATACGAGTTTTGTGATGTCAGAACAGGCTAAAGTTTTAAGTTTGTTGGCCACGTCTACCGAATTTTTGACAGAGAAGTTTTTTTCAAACACAAAATTCTCTTTCAATTTACGGTGTAGGAACCTAGCTAGTTTGTGGTATGCACTTTTGGTACTGTCGACGATCGGACGGATAGGATGGGAAATTTGGTGAACCTTAAACTGGCTTCTCAAAATAGGTGGTTTCGGAGTCATGTTTATAAGGCATTTTTTATAAAACTCGCCGATTAACTTTTTTGTACTGCTAAGAGCCGACCTTATCTCTTTTTGGATCACGGGTGTGGGGTCCACCTCGATTGGCACGATGCCATTTTCCTCAAAAAACATTTCCGTTTTACGGATGTATTCGCTTTTGCGGGCAATAATTAGGGAATTGCCTTTGTCAGCCTTAGTTATCAGTGCTTCATTATTTTTAAGCTTAAGATTAATGCTCTTCAACGTTTGATGTACAGTAGAAACAGGATTTTGAACAGAGTAATCTTTTTGGACAATTTTACAGGCGTCATAAGCTATTCTTGTTTGCGCATTTTTTGCTATTTTAGAACAATCAAGCCCAACTTTGAGGTCGACAATTAAATTTTCTACACTTTGAGAAGTACATTTAGGTTGTACATTAAACTTGAAACCTTTACATAAAAGCTCGTTCTCAGCTTTGGAGAAACAAATATTAGTCTTATTCACTACGCGTTCGTAAAATTGGGGTAGGGCGGCCGCCCCATTACATGTGTTATGAACGCCAGAAACCTCAACACAATTTAATAATTTGGCTAGCGTTCTTTCATGTCTAACACTAATTTCGGTTTTACGGTTTGCTAACCATAAACTAATATGCATCCAAAAAGAATCAATTTGAAAATTAAAGGTAGTCTTAAAAATTTTTGAAAGTTCAAGATACAGTCCATAAGCTTCTTCATTCAAGCTGTCTTTCTTGGAGTACAACTCAGCACTTCTTTCATTTAAAATCTGGTGTACGAGTTTCCTTTTAAGACTAGGGGACTTATTACAAACTTTGTTATTAATATAGCCTTTTACAAAATCAGGTACTACATTTGACAGCTTGCATTGCTTAATGAAAGATATTGCCACACCTGTTTTCAGTATCTTATACAATATGTTCATATATCTGTTAGCTCCTTTACTTGCCTCGGCAGGTACAAATTTACAAATCTTTAACATATTGTAGCACGTCAGCAACCGTATACGGTTGCTGACGTACTGCAATATGTTAAAGATTTATACTTAACAGCCGAACTAAGTTAATATTTGGTTCCTTCTACCGACCCCCAGACTCCTATGATATAGTTGCTGAACATTTCAGAGAAAATTTTAGTCTCGTAACAAATAAATACCCCACTCATACGGTTACAGTTGGTGAGGACTTCAACCTTCCCTCGATATGTTGGCAAAAATACTTGTTCAAATCGGTGGTAGGCAGAAAACATCTTCCGAGATTGTCCTAAATGCTTTCTCCGAAAATTATTTCGAGCAGGTAGTCCACGAACCCACGCAAATTGTAAATGGTTGCGAAAACACACTTAACCTCTTAGCCACAAACAATCCAGAGCTAATATAATTAATAAATACTACACATTGTAGACGTTTCTCCAACACCACGAACTTGAGACATAGTAATCATGAATGTCCGATAACCCAGTGCATCACGAGGAGGTACTTGCTCCAAAGACGTAGCAGTTGACTTAGTGATCACAAGGTCGTTGTAGCTAGGGTCATTACCGTTTCCTCCAAATCCACCAGAAACAAACGCAAAATAATTTTATTTAAAAAAGCGGATCAAGTGTCACTAGAAGCCTTCCTAAGAGACAATCTCCATTCCTTCCGAACTGACTATGCAAATGTAGACGAGATGTGGCTCAAATTCAAAGATATAGTAGCAACAGCAATTGAGAGATTCATACCTCATAAACTGGTAAGGGATAGAACTGATCCCCCATGGTACACAAAACAGGTATGAACGCTATTGCAGAGGCAACGGTAAAAGCATGCGAAGTTCAGAAGAACGCGAAATCCCGAAGATTGGCTAAAATTTAGAGACGCTCGAAATTTGGCACGGACTTCAATGCGAGATGCCTTTAATAGGTTCCACAACAAAACATTGTCTCAAAATTTGGTAGAAAATCCGAAGAAATTCTGGTCGTATGTAAAATACACAAGCGGCAAGACGCAGTCAATACCTTCGCTGCGCAGTGCCGATGGTACTGTTACCGACGACTGTGCCGCTAAAGCGGAGTTATTGAACGCAATTTTCCGAAATTCCTTCACCAGGGAAGATGAATGGAATATTCCAGAATTTGAAACACGAACAGCTGCTAGCATGAGTTTCTTAGAAGTAGATACCTTAGGGGTTGCGAAGCAACTCAAATCGCTTCATACGGGCAAGTCTTCAGGTCCAGATTGTATACCGGTTAGGTTCCTTTCAGATTACGCTGATACAATAGCTCCCTACTTAGCACTCATATACAACCGCTCGCTCACCGATAGATCTGTACCTACAGATTGGAAAATTGCGCAGGTCGCACCAGTGTTTAAGAAGGGTAGTAAGAGTAATCCATCTAACTACAGACCTATATCATTGACGTCGGTTTGCAGTAGGGTTTTGGAGCATATATTGTATGCAGACATTATGAATCACCTCGAAGGGAACGATGTATTGATACGTAATCAGCATGGGTTCAGAAAACATCGTTCTTGTGCAACGCAGCTAGCTCTTTATTCGCACGAAGTAATGGCCGCTATCGACAGGGGATCTCAAGTTGATTCCGTATTTCTAGATTTACGGAAAGCTTTTGACACCGTTCCTCACAAGCGACTTCTAATCAAGCTGCGGGCCTACGGGGTATCGTCTCAGTTGTGCGACTGGATTCGTGATTTCCTGTCAGGAAGGTCGCACTTCATAGTAATAGACGGCATATCAGGTGTTCCCCAGGGAAGCGTCCTGGTACCTCTGCTGTTCCTGATCTATATAAATGACCTGGGTGACAATTTGAGCAATTCTCTTAGGTTGTTCGCAGATGATGCTGTAATTTACCGTCTAGTAAGATCATCCGAAGACCAGTATCAGTTGCAAAGCGATTTAGAAAAGATTGCTGTATGGTGTGGCAGGTGGCAGTTGACGCTAAATAACGAAAAGTGTGAGGTGATCCACGTGAGTTCCAAAAGAAATCCGTTGGAATTCGATTACTCGATAAATAATACAATTCTCAAGGCTGTCAATTCAACTAAGTACCTGGGTGTTAAAATTACGAACAACTTCAGTTGGGAAGACCACATAGATAATACTGTGGGGAAGGCGAGCCAAAGGTTGCGTTTCATTGGCAGGACACTTAGAAGATGCAACAAGTCCACTAAAGAGACAGCTTACACTACACTCGTTCGTCCTCTGTTAGAATATTGCTGCGCGGTGTGGGATCCTTACCAGGTGGGATTGACGGTGGACAACGAAAGGGTGTAAAAAAGGGCAGCTCATTTTGTATTATCACGTAATAGGGGAGAGTGTGTGGCAGATATGATACGCGAGTTGGGATGGAAGTCATTAAAGCAAAGACGTTTTTCGTCTTGGCGAGATCTATTTACGAAATTTCAGTCACCAACTTTCTCATCCGAATGCCAAAATATTTTGTTGAGCCCAACCTACATAGGTAGGAATGATCATCAAAATAAAATAAGAGAAATCAGACCTCGAAGAGAAAGGTTTAGGTGTTCGTTTTTCCCGCGCGCTGTTCGGGAGTGGAATGGTAGAGAGACGGTATGATTGTGGTTCGATGAACCCTCTGCCAAGCACTTAAATGTGAATTGCAGAGTAATCATGTAGATGTAGATGTAGATGAAACTGTGGAGACTATGGTTAATAACAAAAAATTATGCCATTCCCGCTTCTTTTACCTTTTATGCCCACGTCCCTATCCAAATCCATTGCATAGAGAAACATTCGTATACGTCTTTCTTCCACTCGCAGAGCCAGATTCGCACCTGTTGGCCAAAACTGGAATTAATTTCCCCAGTGTATTCATCTCTTGGCCTCTCACTCTGGGCCTCCCTCTACTGTTTTCATCCCCCCGCTCCCCGAGACCATCTTCTCTTTAATACTAAATTCGTAATCCTTGATGTCTCAGAAGGTGTCCCATTAACCGATTCATTCTTCTAGTCAAATTTTACCACAATTTATTTTCATTGCCTTCTCATTAGTAAAGCGATCTACCATCAAAAATTCAGCATTCTTTTGTAACGCAACATTCCAAAGGTCTCTATTCTCTTCTTCTTTAAACAGTTTATCATGTTTCAGTTCAATGCCTACACGCCATACAAACGCTTTTAGAAAAGACTTCCTAACACTTAGATCTATAGTCGATGTAAATGAATTTCTTTTCTTCAGAAATGCTTTTCTTGTCATAGCTAGTATAAATTTCATATCCTCTCTACTTCGACCATCGTCAGTCGTTTTGCTGCCCAAATAACAAAACTCATTTACAACTTTTTCTTAATCTAATTCCCTCAACATCACCTGATTTATTTCGATCACATTTCAGGAGCCGCGCGGGATTAGCCGAGCGGTCTCAGGCGCTGCAGTCATGGACTGTGTGGCTCGTCCCGGCGGAGGTTCGAGTCCTCCCTCGGGCATGGGTGTGTGTGTTTGTCCTTAGGATAATTTAGGTTAAGTAGTGTGTAAGCTTAGGGACTGATGACCTTAGCAGCTAAGTCCCATAATATGTCACACACACACATTTCATGATTTTCGTGTTGCTCCCATACACTCCTTTCAAGAAATTCAGTTCATCTGTCCTTCCAGGTCCTTTTCTGTCTCTGAACATAGATGTTTTTATTTCTTCTCCTGAACGTTAACTCTTCTTCAAATTTTTCATTGTTTTCCTTTACGGCTTTACTGGTGTCTCACTCCGTTTACAACCACTGCTTCCCTTTCATACCCCTTGACTCTCATAACTGTCGTCTGGTTTCTGAGCAAGTTGTAAACATCCATTCGTTCCCTGTATTTAACCCTGATACTTCCACGATTTCGAGGGGAGTACTCCAATCAGTATTGTTAAAAGCTTTCCCTAAGTTTACAAATGCAAGAAACGTAGGTTTTCCTTTCCTTAACCTTTCTTTTCAAGTCTCAGAGACACTGTTCATCATGTATTCCTCCATTTATCCGGAAACCAAACTGATCATCCCAAAGGTCGGCTTCTACCAGGTTTCCCATTCTTTCGCAAGGAATTCGTGTTGGTATTTTGCAGCCATGATTTATCGAAGTGATAGCTAGGTAATGTTCCCATCTGTCACCACCTGATTGCTTAGAATTTGAAGTATCACATTCATGAAATCTGAGGGTATTTCGCATGTTCATACATCTTACCCACCGAGCGAGGTGGCGCTGTAGTTAGTACATTGGAGTCGCATTGGGAATAACGACGGTTCAAACCTGCCTCCGGCCATCCTGATTTAGGTTTTCCGTGATTTCCCTAAATCGCTTCAGGCAAATTCCAGAATGGTTCCCTTGAAACGGCACCGTGATTTCCTTCCCTAATCCAGTGGGACCGATGACCTCTTTGTTTCGTCTCTCCACCCAAATCAACCTACCAACATATTGCCTACCACATTATCTTACGGCAATTATTTATTCTTCTGTTATTTCTGCTGTCAACACTGGTTCGCTAACTTTGGTTAGCTAGGTTATTGTAATATCTTTCGCAAATATTCCCACCTATTTTTTGTGAGAACACGTTAACTGTAGCTGGCTTTATAAATTGGTGTGTATATGTGTTAAACGTCGAGGCGGGGACGAATATCTTCCATGTATTTTTTGTACATAGGGATAAACTGGAAAACGTACGCACTAAGTGAAAAGAAATTGCTTTCAAAGGCGCTTCTCCTCCGCCCCTCCCCACCACGTACACACATAAATGGAAAACAAATAGGATTAATGGGATTTAGTCAAAAGATGAATAGCTAGAGATATGGTTGTCAGAGTGAGCATGCTGACGCTACAACCTATAATTAGATAGCGCTGGACCAATCACCGCGGCCAGGGTTATCAGGAACGCTGTGGCTGCCACAAGCTATAAACGGTAGCCGATGCAGGAATAAACGCACTGGGGCTTCCGGGCAAAGAGAGCGATGGTGCCGACGAGGACTCTGCTGCTGCTCGCCGCCGGGCTCGTGGTGGCCCAAGCGGCCGCCCTGGGCAACCGGTCGGCCATCCGCATCAAGCGGGCAGACGCGGTCAACAAGTTCCCCGACGGCTTCATGTTCGGCGCAGCTACGGCAGCTTACCAGATAGAGGGCGCCTGGAACGAGGACGGTGAGTGGCCACTAGTTAGCCCACGGCTTCACGCCGCATTTCACACCAATAATGATTCTCAGTGGTGTTGCAACTTACACCTCTGTATGAATAAGATATCCCCTTATAAGAGAACAGTGGGCTCCTTGGAGATAGAGTGTGGACCTTGTGCTGAGAGGTCACACGACTCTCCACCGCTGACGTCACAGTTATCGGTGGTATGTACACTGTATGATCAAAAGTACCAGGCGTTCCCCAGGGCTCGCTGTTAGGTCGTCTGCTCTTTTCGTTGTATGTAAATGATTAGTCTTCAATTTTGCCCTACTGCAATGTACGTTGATGGCATCCAATTGAATCTTTGAGCAAAACCAATAAATCTGGAGAAAGATATTGAGAATCTCAATACCGATCTGTGTGCACAATCACAATGGGCACAGGGTACAGCTCAAACTATACCTAAAGACACTCATTGGTCATTGAGTGTGTTATTAACTGTCGATGAGGACATGCTTCTCAAAGAAAACCATCGTACAGAGTTATTATTGTGAGAAATTGTTTACTTGCTAGGCTGGCCTTAAAAGAGCAAATTACTTTTGTTCAAATCATGGTGTAACTTTCCTGCCGGTGCCTGGATAGCTTTTATTTAAATATTTAACCTGATGTGATATAGGTCATCAGGCCCTCTCCTACATCCTAGGCTTGATAACGGCCATTGACCGAAACTAGTAGCTAATTGTGCAAAATAAATGACAGCTGAGGGTTTCACCATGAATTTTAACATTCTAGTCTCATTAGCCACATTTATCAGTGATTCCTACCATCTTTAATCGTAAATGGGACAAATACCAACTCCTCTCTTTCAGCAAAGAATCTAGCAGTACAATACGAGTGGACCATTGAATCGGACTGAGCACGTAACTACAGTTTGCAAGAAGGCATCACCATCCCTTCAAGCATTAAGGAAATATAAATAGCTATTTCTTTTAAACTGTAAAAGAAATTTGTACAAACACTTGTACTTCCAGTTATTGATCTCATCGATGTTACCCTGCAATTCCTAGGTCAGGAAAGCTCGCTGCGCCTGGAACTGGTTATGAATGCCTGTGTTCGCTATATCTTTAATGTTAGACTCTTTGCTTGTATTTCAGCATCCTATGTACAGCTAGTCTGTCTGTGTGCAGACAAGAACAGAGATATCCACGACCGCTGCCTTCTCCACCGTCTTCGGAACGTACACTGTTCCTCATATCTCTCTTCGGCCTTAACGACAAGGCAGAAATACCCGTCCCATTACAGCACTATCCATTCTGTCCCGTTCCATCGTTCAGCCACTTTCTCGAAGTTCTTGTCATTGGCAGGAACTTGTCTCTGGATTGTCCCCTCGCATCTTATCAGTGGACTGAATAATATCTCCACCTTCAAAAGACAATTAGTGACATATCTACTAAAGTAACAATACGGATTACCATTCTCCCTTACGCGCTCATAACCCTTGTACATCCTTTTCTCCAACCAGATCTTCCTCTTTCCCTAGTAATCTTAAGTGTCGCAGTCCCCTTAAATTTCCTTTCCGCAGTACTCGCCACAAAATTAAAACATGTATCTTGTACATCCTTAGGATCATTTTTTGCCACTATCATCATTGTTATTATTGACATTATTATTATTACACTATTATCACAATTAGTGGTACTAGCTTCAGTAGTACAGGTATTGCCTCAACTAACTTTATTAGTTCTTAATACTGTTTACTCACATTGCCACTTCAGACACTCGTATCATTTTAATATTGTTTGTTATATTACAACTGTATTTCTTAGGGAACTGTGACGTACAAAAGATATTGTAAGTGTGAAACCATTGTCCGATGTAGGAGAAGGTCTGATGGCCTTCACCGCATCAGGTTATATATGTAAATAAAAGGTATCCAGGCAACAATACCGGCCAGACTTTCAATGAGATGTCTGAATAACTTCGGAGTTAAGGCAAACAATTCTTCCGCAAGAGCCGGAACAAGAGAGGGTAGCGGTTCTCGACGCTAGCGTCTAGGTGTAGTCGACGTTGCAACTCATTACAAAGCTGCTCCGTTGGGTTGAGGTCACTAAATTTCAGGAACGTCATTACCTACAATTCATTGCCTCGCAGCTGCTGCTTTATGACGATGCACTGTCATGTTACACAAACATTGTCTCCTAACTGTTTGTTGGTTGTTTTTGGGGGAGGCGATCAGACAGCGAGGTCATCGGTCTCATCGAATTAGGGGAGGAAGGGGAAGGAAGTAGGCCGTGCCCTTTCAAAGAAACCATCCCGGCATTTGCCTTGAGCGATTTAGGGAAATCACGGAAAACCTAAATCAGGATGGCCGGACGCGGCATTGAACCGTCGTCCTCCCGAATGCGTTCTAAATGCTCCTTTACTGTGCGCGGTATACAATGCTATTCTTCGTATTCTTCTGCATTTGGCGTTTTCTTAAGCACCAGAAGCGGACCACACTCTACCCACGAATACATTCCCACGCCGTAACACCACCTCCTCCGTACTTCACTGCTGCCAGTGCAGATGATGGTAGGTAAAGTTCTCCAGGCAACCGCCATACCCCCACTCTTCCAACGGACCTACACAGGGTATAGCGGCTATTCAACACTCCAGATCAGTCGTTTCCAGTCATCCACAGTTTAATGGCGTCGATGTTTACACCACCTAAGCATCGCCCAGTACTGAGTGCAGAAATGTGGGGCTTTTGAGAGGCGCTGTTGTATTCCTTTAATCCTTATCCACAGTCGTTGTGCAATTTGGACTGCGGATGGTACATTAGAACACACGAATGATTACTTTCACTGATTTCATGTGATTTTCACAGCCACGCTTCGAAATGCTCGACTTTCAGTACATGAGGTCCGCTATGGGTTGAAATGTCTGTGATGGATTTGTTATTCAGTCCACGTTCACAATCACTGAGCTCTCCTGACAGAACCACTCTGCTGTTAACGCTTCCTTACATGCTGTGAGGTCTACCTCTCGTGACATCTCCTATTATGTTTCGCATTACATAAGGGTGTCCAAATACTACTGGTCAGATGGTGTTTGTCTCCAGACTGAATTTCCAGTGTACGGCGGGATATGCATGAATCTTAAAGTGCCAAACACATTAAAACTGCATGGCGGACTGGGACTGGTGGGAAACTGCTTGACGTGCTGACATATCCACCCATACTAAGTGTACATTCTGCTGCAAAATCAAAAGTCTGTCTGAAAACAATCCCCTTAAAATGTGTGAAAGCCATTTCCGCAGTATCTTCTGGGAGTGGTAGCACTGCAAGCCATGTAGGAAAAAACCTTAAACAAAAGATTTCAAAGTAAGAGAGAGGTACTGGGCGGCTCATGAGTCGTGCTTAAATAGTCGTAGAGCACTTGCCCGCGAAAGGGGGTAGGTTACGATCCAGTCTGCACCTGCTCTACATATGCCAATCGGATGCCGGATCGAGAGTAACAGATTCGAAGAAAAGATGTACCTGAGAACCTGTGACTGAAGTTCCCCGATCTTTTTTGTGTTTGAATGCAGACTGGCACCCGTGTCTACGAGAAGTGGTGAACCGTTTGCATGTAACGCTACGTAAGAACGGTGACTGTAAAAAGACCCCAACCGACAGGAAACAGAGTCCTGTGTCAGGAAATGCTGCTCTCAGATAATCAAGGTTCATATCAACCGGTTTCTGAGCGAACATTGCGAACGGAAATGCGTTTAATGGAAAGTTGGAGTCTGCTACGTCGCAAAATGCCACTTTCACCGCATCACATAAAGCTGCACGTGTGCAGTGGGACAGTCAACATAGAGACAGAATAGTAGCTGATTGGGAACGTGTAGTATGGTCGAATGAGTCTCGATTTCTCATCTTTTCACATGATGGAAGGCGTCAAGTACACAGACGACCCAAAGATGCGTTTAATCCGAAATGTGCGGAGGGTGTGGTTCAGGGTGAATGTGGTCCTTCGAAGGATATTCCTACCATGACCTGAGCCATTCACTCAGGTTACCGTAAAAACTATCCAGCATGTACTCTTTAACAATCTGGATGCCGTAACCTTTCCTGTACATCTCCATAATGAGCTGTATGCTGGGATACTCCCGTCTTCTGACATCAGCCATGCACTCAAAAGTTCTATGTTTGACCTCGACTGAGCGTGGCAGTTTCAAAGAAAGGATGCGTCAGTGAACCCACGACTGAAGTTGCCCAACGCTGCTGGTCTGAATCCCATAAAGACGTCTGGGGTTATCTGGTAGCTCGAAGGAATCTAATCATCAATGAGTAGCTTCAGCCTCGTATGGCATACCTGAAGAACTGAGCCCATTACCAAGTCTAGAGAAACTTGCGCACGGTGTAAGCGTGATGAACCACGGAGATGCCATTTTTTTGTTTCTTTTCATAAATCAGTCAGCCTTCGTGCGTGTTGTCATTGATAGTAAATTCTTCCGAGTCGTTAAGCCGCGTCACATTTTAGGCACCCAGGAACGCCAGTGGAACCCTGAAGGTAATCCCAGTAGAGGGAGTAAAATATCGAGAACTGAATAAGTTGGAAGAGGAATACAATGTGCTAATGTGGCTGGAGGGGTACATAGCTCGAGACTCTTGCAATCTTTACTGACAAAAGCATCATTTTTGTAGTTTCTCATCGCTATTCCTAATGTTTTCAGTCAGTAGTCTCTGATAACAGAAATGTTAGAAACGGATTTTTATGATTCAATAACAAGGCCTGCAACTTCTTTTCAGCGCTAAGATAACATTCGAAACCAAGGGGACAAGCTCTCCACCTTACAGCGAATAGCTGTTTTTCATAACTTAAAAACATAAAATCAGGTTGCAGGTCAGCCAACTCTAAGACTATTGCAGCGAGAAACTGTCATTCACGAATTTCGTCTTTGGAAGCTCTGTTATACATACGTGTAGAAGTAAATTTCATCGAACTCCAAATCTTTTGAAACTATGAACTACTTTACTTGGTGGCGGGTGTCAAATTTCATTATTAGCTGGATAATCCATTAGATGATATTTAATATTGCGCAGCAATCACATAGCCAAAGTATCCTGCCGGGGCAGGCTCAGCGTTCTGAAGAAATATATTCTCATTTTATTTTTCAGTTCAGTCTCACCACGTATTTTTTCCATTTGGACAGTTTCATCCTTTTCGAGGTAACTGACGTGAAGAATCCCTTCTGTATGCCAGAAATTCTGGTCCTATCTTTTACGGCAGATGAAATCGACTTCGCATTTTTTGATGCAAGGCCACGGCTTTGAGATTTTGTTTCCTTTCTGTTGTGAAATGGCCACATACTTCAAGTCGCCGCCCCGAATAAGCTACACTAAAAAAAATGGTCCATGCACTGCTGGATTTAAATAACTGCATTGTGGTCAATATTCACCAATACGGCGTCCACCTTCCACAAATATTCTCATTCGTGTTAGAATAAGTGTCAGCTCTTTTTTGAGACTGTAACTGCAGACTCTCTTACTACCACATTTCACATTGTGTTTTGCACATCTTGATATCCTTCAATGCAAGTGGTGCTGTCTGAATCCAGACTCTTGTATCCAACTGTTGAAAGTGAAGCGGCAGACTACTCACGCCCTTGCACCAAATTTTGTAGCAGTACTATTAGGAATAAACTACCCTCAACAAAGAATCTCCACACGGCACTGAATTCCAGGCGTGACGCGATTGAAGTCTTCGATAATACTGAAACATCCCATCGGGAAGCAGATAACCGTGCAGGATCTGGGAAAATGACCATCCATTACAAGCATCTTCCTGTTGCGGCGGGCCGCTTCCAACGCTATAATGGCCACCGTCCATTCTTGGTGGCGATTCAGGTGTTGTAGTTGGAACGTTACTTTTTTTATGCAATGTACTGACCCGATTGCGCTGTTATGCTTAATCAGAACCGCGTATTGACCGTCAGTTTCAGGAAGAAAATCAAGGAACACTTAGCGACGCGTCTGCACTGTCCAAGAGACGAAAGTAGCTCGCTCATATTTTATGGCACATCAGTAAAGGGTGAAACCAACCTGACCAAAAATTAAATCTCGTATCCCTTTGACGCCTACAGTATAGTAGCCCATAGTTGCTATGTTAGGACACTCGTTTATACTTATGTAATATTGTATAAGGTGCATTGAAAAATAGACGAGCTAGAGGCTGTAAAATGGAAACCGCTGAATGGCTCATAATGCTATTGTCTACGGGGGATGATGTGGTCCCCATAAGAGGGATGAAGCTCCAAACTCGCCGCTAGACGGACATGGGCGCACACCTACGCGACGATAGAGGGAGCTCGTGCACATGTCGACCGTCTGCTGGATCAGTAGCGCTAAAAACAGCGAAACTGAGGCTTCAAAAGTAGAGCAAAGGGGTGTAGTTCAGTTCCTTACAGCGAGAGGAGTGCGGGGAAGAGAAATCCAAGGGCTACACAAACGCAGGGAGAGAACTGTGTGTTAGTAGCGTTTCCGACACTGAATCCCATCTGTCGCGCTATGACTCACCGACAATCGGGGCTTCCACGCGCTGGACAATGGTATCGGTAATACGACGTGGTCTTCCAGATTGTGCTTCATCTGCCAACGACGTCCGTCTTTCCACGTATCGCTTGTGCCACGCCTTAACCCCTGCAACGGATATGGAGTGCTCTTCGTACACTTGTGCCCTCCATTGTTGAATTTCCTTTCGATGCACTCTTTCCGCTGTCAGGAAATGCACTACTCCCCTTTGCTTTCTTTCTCAGGCCTCCATTGTTTCCAGCAATACTGACCGCATTGGAGGTTGACGTGTGCACGTGCTCCTTCTGTCCTCACTGGGGAGTGTAACCATGTCTCTCTAGCGGCAAGTTTGGGGCCTAAGCGTTGTTATACGGACCACACCCTCTTTCGTAAGCAATAATATTGTTACATTTTACAACCCGCTATTCTTTTAATTTTGAATGTACCTTATAAATTGTCATAAATTGTGAAGAGGACGGCCAGTATCTCACGGAAATCATCTACGGAAAGAAAAGAAAGTCTTTTTCATGATAAAATGAAAACCGCTTCTCAACATGAGGCCCTGTCTATGTTCTCCAAATACTCATGGAGTGATACTGTAACCTCGATCACCCTGGGTATAATTCTATCGATAGCACTGTGTTCTGGTACACTGCAAATACGAACGATATGCATCATCATCATCATCATCATCATCATCGTCATCGATATCATGGATCGACATCCTGGAACGACATTACATATCGACCTGTTGTGCTTCAGAACTGTTAATACCAGCAACTCGTTTTACTCTGGGATCATACTGCAGCGCAACTCAGTGATTCTATTACCTTCCACAGTGTGGACGTAATCACTTCAGCTAATATATCTCCTGTAACTGACTCGACCTTTAATCGCTAATTTCAATGTTCATCTTGTGATCCATTTAAATAACGGAGAAACCTCATTTCAAACAATTTAGTTTCACAAATAAAAAATTTGTTCGCAGTAGAAAACTTTTAATGCTTAGACCGTAATTTTCAAATTAGAACTGAAGTAACATAATTAGTTTCGGTTCTCATGTAAAATCATCTTCGGAAAATGTAAAAAAGCGATAAATCGCATTGGAAAACATTCATAAATACGAAGACAATGACAGTACGTAGTGTAAAGATATCACAGGGAACAAGCCACTATCTAGTCCATAATCTTGCAGAATGGCGACTGTAGTGGACTGTTAAGGCAGCCAGTCCACAGTGAAGTAGCCGAAAGGGCACGCGTCAACTCACGCCGTCTGGCGTTAAGTCTGGAACAGGATTCGTAATGAATGTGATAAAGAAAAGAACGTAGCTACTAGAACACTTAACTTTTATATTGTCCTTTGGTATACAGCATTCTGGATGATACAAGTGAGACTCTATCTTGAGGTACATGCAATGGTACAAATGGCGCCTTGCTAGGTCGTAGCCATTAACTTAGCTGAAGGCTATTCTAACTGTCTCTCGGCAAATGAGAGAAAGGCTTCGTCAGTGTAGTCGCTAGCAACGTCGTCGTACATCTGGGGCGAGTGCTAGTACGTCTCTCTAGACCTGCCATGTGGTGGCGCTCGGTCTGCGATCACACAGTGGCGACACGCGGGTCCGACGTGTACTAATGGACCGCGGCCGATTTAAACTACCACCTAGCAAGTGTGCTGTCTGGCGGTGACACCACAGCGACGATAAAGGAAAATGACTAGTTGCATGAGGAAAAATAATTTCTAAACTTATTATTTAGAACAGTTTAGCAAATATTAGTATGAGAACAATATAGGCAACGGTTCCGGTTTTGGAACCGTTGCGTCTCCTGTTTTCACTCATAATTTGCAACAGTGCAGCAGGTATTAGAGTGAGAACAGTATACGCAAAGGTTCGTTTGGATAATGAGCTTTCGATACAATTTTTACTCACGCAACTGCCCGTTTTCTTTTACTGTCGTCATATTGCGCGATTACGGTCTACAATGTGGCTTGCTCACGGTGATGTTTTTTAAATACGTTCTGTCATTCCATTGGTATTTACGAATGCATGTCTTTGCTTGGTAACAGAGAATGGTGTTCCCCAGTGTATTTCACTGATTTTTCCATTTTGAACGATCTGAAGATGGTTGTTCATTACAATCAAAACTAGTTATCGTACTTTAATTATAATAGGAAATTTTGCGGTGTAGGCATTAAAAGTTCATTACTTTAAAATTCTTGTATTTAATAAACCACACTGAGATCGCCGTCTCCCCCTGACAATTTCAGGCTTCACGAATTCAGTTTGTCTTATTTGGTGAGAAGTGGTGGAAGAGTCATCAGTCTTAAGATCAGTTTTATGCAGGCCTCAATGACGTGTCTTCCTGTGGCAGCCTCCTCAGCACTACACAAAGTGATTTCAATTGTTTGTTTGATATATTCCAATATAATTCACCTTCTACAGTTTTATACTCTACAGTTTACTATTTAAAAACAGTCGGAGGTTGCACATTGTTCTTTATTAACTCCTAAGCTAATAAAGATCACTGTGCAACCTGCGACTGCTTTTTTAAATGGGAGCAAGAGAAGATTGGTGTACCACAACACCAAGATGGAATGAAACAATTTTTTACATGACAGCTCCCTCTAGTTCCGTAGAAGTCATTTCGTGATGTCTTAACACATATCGTGTCGTCCTGTTCCTTCTTCGTGTCAGAGTTTCCCACCGATTCTGTGGAGAACCTCCTCATTTCGTATCTCATCAGCACATTCAATTTTCAACAGGATTTAATAGCATCACATATCAAATCCTTCGATTCTCGCAGTCCATGATTCACATCCGTGGATGTCTACGCTCCGAACGTACATTGACACAATTTCTTCCACATTACGGCTAATACGAAGTGTCCACGAATTCCCGCTATTATTTGCCTGTGTTACTCTGCTCTTTATGCGCTCATGTAACTGTATATAATGTCAGTCTTGCATACTTTACTCTTTAACTTTCGTTGCACTTGTCATTGTGTTGTAACACCTCCATCTTCTTGCACTGGTAGAGTTGTTTTGTTTGCCTTTATTCGGACGTTCCATGTGTTTGCTTATAGGCAAAGGTGAGAACATATGGGACCATATGTTGCACGAGCACCCGGACTATGCCTCAAATTGGGATAACGGAGACGTGGCGTGTGATTCGTACCACAAGTATGCAGAGGACGTTGAGGCCCTCAAGAACTTGAAAGTAAGTATCAATTGATAAACGGCCGCTCAGTAGTACTACAATTATCGATATCAACAAATACCTCGTATTGGACTATGACTGTTACTCTGAAGAAGAAAATGGAATCTTGCTTCCCTCATAAGAATTTTGTTACAACCACTAAGAGTCTCGATGGTTAAAACATTACCCTTACGTTATAGGCATAACTCAGAAAAGTTTCGTAAGGTACGAGTACTGGCGATTTCTTGCAGCAGCAAGAGAACTGGCCATAAGGTTATGTTGTGACAGGTGGGAGGCATATACCATATTTCAGGCCCGCCGAACTAGACGCACATTGTTTTTTTTTTTTTTTTCATCCAGTATCACACTTTTCCTAATACTTGTTTCATCGACTTCGATACCAATGTACAAGATATCTGTCTAAAACCCCAGTTTTACCTCTCGATGGCGTATTACATGCCCTTCTGAAGAGTCAACACACACAGTTAACCTTTGTACCTTTTCCATTGAATAAGATAAATATTATGAGGCATGGTATGTAGCTTAAACTCCATTAACTTACTCTTATCTATGTGATATATGCTATGGAGTCACAATAATTGTTGCAGTCTCTCTTACCCCTATTTTCTGAACTTACCCAGTAGACATTCGTGGTAACAAGGCAGCTTTTATTCCAAAGATTATCAATGAAATTATCTGGGCAGCCCTGCCGCACTTTCTTAAGGAGTACACCGATGAACTGAGATCCTAGCATGGAGACTCTGGAATACTTAAACGAGAGAAAGTGGTTGTCGGGGAAGAAGTGGAAGAAATGGTTACAGAAGAGTATGGACTTGCTACAAGCAATGGGAGAGGGTCTAACTGAGTTCTGCAAAAATTTCAACTAGTTCGAACGAATATTCGGTTCAAGAATCACAAGAGAATGTGATATACTTGAAAAGGCCGTGAGATACGGGAAGATCTCAGTCAAATATCTTCGTCAGGCAGAGATTCCGAAATCAGATACTGCATTGTAAGGCGGACCCAGTATCGAGTACACATTCAGATCACAACTTACTTCTCATGACGAGAAGGTTGAAGTTTAAGAGAATAGTAAGGAAGAATAGATGGACAAAGACGTGGGGTACGGAAATACTAAGTAATAAACGCTGGAAGTTGTCTGAGGCTGTACTTACTTTAATAAGGATTTGTTCAGTGGCCATTTCAGTTGAAGAAGAATGGACATCTCTAAACAGGGCAATCACAGAATCACAGAAAGAAAAACAGGGGTACAAAGAAGATAACTGCGAGGAATCCATGAGTAACAGAACAAATTTTTCATTTAATCAATGAAAGAAGGAAGTACAATAATTTTCAGAGAGGTGCAGGCAACAGAAGTATAAGTCACTTGAGAATGAAATAAATAGGAAATGTAGGGAAGCTCAGGTTAAATGACTGCACGAAAAATGTGACGAAATCGAAAAAAAAAAATTGTTGTCGGAAAGATTGAGCCAGCATATACGAAAATCAAGACAACCATCAGTGAAATTAAAAGCAAGATCGGTAACAATAAGTGTGCAACTGAAATTCTCCGTGTTAAATGCAGAGGAGAGACCAGAGAATTACCGCATAATCAGCTTACCTGCCTATGCATCTAAGCTACTGACAACAGTCACATATACAAGAATGACAAGATGACAGTCAGTCTGGCTTTAGGAAAGGTAATGATGCCAGACAGGCGGTTCTGACGTTGTGGTTGATGGTGGAACCAAGACTAAAAAAAATCAAGACAAATTCATAGGATTTCTTGACTTGAAAAAAGTGTCCGATAATGTCAAATGGTGCAAGATATTCGAAATTCTGAGAAAAACAGGGATATGGTATAAGGAAAGAAGTATGATATCCAACATGCACAGGAACAATAAGAGTGGATGACCAAGAACAAAGTGCTCAGATTAAAAATGGTGTAAGACAGGGATGTAGTCTTTCACTTCTACTGTTCAAACTATACGTCGAAGAAGCGAGCCGGCTGCTGGTGGCCGAGCGGTTCTGGCGCTACAGTCTGAAACCGCGCGACCGCTACGGTCGCAGGTTCGAATCCTGCCTCGGGCATGGATGTGTGTGTTGTCCTTAGGTTAGTTAGGTTTAAGTAGTTCTAAGTTCTAGGGGACTTATGACGTCAGCAGTTGAGTCCCATAGTGCTCAGAGCCATTTTTTTGAAGAAGCGATAACGGAAATAAAAGACTATTTCAAGAGTGAAATTAAATGTCATGTGAAAGGATATCATCGATACGATTCGCAATAACGTTGCTAACCTCTGTGACAATGACAGGTAGGCTGAATAGAACGAACAGTCTAATGAGAACAGAATATGAATTTAGATTCAATCGAAGAAAGACGAAAGTATTGAGAAGTAGCAGAAATGAGAATAGCCAGAAACTTAATATTTGTATTGCTGATCAAGTTGTAGAAGAAGTTAAGGAATTCTGCTACCGAGGCAGCATGATAAGTCATGACGGACGGAGCAAAAAAGACTTAAGAAGCAGACTAGCACTGACAAAAAGGTCATTCCTAGCCAAGAGAAGTCTCCTAGCATGAAACAAAGGCCTTAATTTTAGAAAGAAATTTCAGTACGTTTGGAGAACAGTATTGTATGGTGGTGAAACATGGACTATGGGAAAACTGTGGAAAAATTTGAAAACAAGAGTATCTACGACTGGTCTGGTGTAGGGACTTTTATCGTCTTTCGAACTGTGTTGCCTAAATCGTGCAACGGATAAAGCTTTCACAAAACAACAGGACGAGCATTAATAACGTGAATTTGCCTACCCTCTTAAAAAGCTTGAACTGATTCGCACAACTTTGAAACATAGAATCGGCAAGGATAAAAAAGACAAAAAGCGTTTTTTGCACGTAAAATCGGAATGAAGCTAGATTTTTGACAGTGAGTTTTCTATTTTATCGTAGAAAGCATTTGTATTAATTTGATTTACTTTAAACCGTTTCAGCACATTCAGATCACTTAAGAATGAATTTTACGTGGTACATTTAGCTCAACTTTAAATCACCGTATTTTGACAATGAATTTGACGCTATATGTTTATCTACTTTCGTGAAAAGCCTGAATCGATTCGTACAGGTTTAAAGTATAGAAGTGGAGCGCATCATAAATCTCCCAGAAGAACGTGCTTTTGTGCATTTTTTGCACGCATAAATCCAAACTGAACATATAGAAATGGTGCCATTAGCTGAGCATTAATTTCAGCCCAATTAAAATATTTCGCAAAAGGGGTTAATCGATTCGCACCATTTTCCTGGCGCCAGCTCCATTTTTTCGTTCAAATCTCGCTTAATATACTACAACATAGCTACAGTAAGACAGATGTTCGGGGTAAGCCTCAAATAGGTAGGCAAAGGAGTCGTCAGAGAGTAATTTGAAACTGTTGCTGACCCAATATGATGCGTCGTTTAGCATATTGACAACATTGCAGGTCACACTGCGCGTTATCTGAAACACTCCGAGCAAATTATAAATTAAAAGGCCCCTTCTAGCTACTGTGAGGAAGATGTTAGACTACTTCTCACCTGTTTGGGTTTGACCACCTGCTGATCAATGTTTTTTATGTGTTGGACAGTTCACTGCTCTACATAGTAGTTCAGCACTTACAGGTGACTGATTAAGGCGCTGCACTACTGATTTTGTTCTGTAGGGTAAGACGGAGGTTTACTACAGTAAAAAGGTTCTTTTTCTTTAAAGAAATATAGTACAGGACAATATTATTTAAAACGATTAAAATGAGATGGTTATATCACTGGGCAATGTTGTTCACATAGGTTACAGTCATCACTATTGATTTATGTGTGAAATAAAGGAAAAGGTTTCCAAATAGTTATATGGATAGCGTTATCAAATTAAATGAAAATCATTCGCGTAAGCGTGGAAAATAGAGTCAAACTGTTAATCATTTATAAAGTGCTCTACTGGAACAAGCTGAGTCTGTGGGTCAGAATTTCTTCACAGATATCTATGGGATGTTGCGTACTCTGCTTACTTCGAATTATGAAAAATAAAACAGAAAAAAGTACCTATGGTAACGGATTGAGAGATCTTGTTGAAAACAAGGAAAGTTGTTTAACACTTGCCTCGTAATCAATAAAAGATGAAACACTACTCCAGACAGGCAACTTAAGTTCGAACTGATAAGAAGTCTAAAAGCAGCGAATTATATTTCAGTTTCGTATTGTGAAAGTGACCTCTGGCCATAGAGCGTTAATACGGTTTCTATAGGCACCACGGGAAGTAAATCCTACTGCCTTGCTGCTCTCTCTACTACAAGAGAATTGGCCAGCTTCGTAGCTGTTATGTATCCCGATATACTTAGTTTTTGTTTCTGAAATACTGTGCAAAAGTGTTACCTACACAGCGATCCATTGATTCTACGAGGTAGACAGTGGGTTGTCAAAAGCTTTGTGCCACTCTTTACTTCGGCTGTTCCATCAACTTAAATTCCCGGAATGGTCTTCAAACGTCGTCTCATTATCGACAGGTGTTCTCTCTCGGGGATTCGAATAGGGGACCAAGCTGGTCACTTCATGGTCTACAAATGTTTGCCGTTGAAAGAAATTCATTCAGAAATAAATTATCACACATGAATCACACTATAGGATCGTGACAGTGACGGTGATAGTATTACGTGTTCCATCAGGATGAGCTACTAGGCTGAATAGCGTACTGTGATCTTGTATAAAAGCGGATTAAATTTTTTAAAAGTAGAATGTGTATTCATCTAAACTCGTTTTGCATGTAATTTAAATCTCTGTCTTAACATAACCAATTAAGTTAGTGCAAAGAACGACTCCTGTACTGATGCCTTATTGTTTCCGAAAGTTGAAAACAGTTCGCTGACTACGAAAATAGAGAAAACAGGTTTCACAGAACTACACTTCAGGGCAGTTACATGGGGTCACCCTCTACTGTTACTACGCTTACTGTGAGACAAAATGATTTTTAAATACCCAAACGTTTAATAGCATATGACCTCACAAGCCTCCAAGTAAACATGGATAAGTGGCATGCAGTAAGATATGGTGTTCACAAGTTTTGAAATCAATGCGATGGAAGCAGCTCTCGGCCAGTAACAAATAAGGTAGAGATCATAGTAGGTTCACGCGTATGCCGAATTATAATGGACATCAGGTGCCGTCAAATTTGGAAGTAATTAATGTGCCCAAAATTGTAAGTTGATAATTATTGAAACTGTTATAAATAATTTTGAATATTTGTGGAATTTACTACAAAATTAAGGCCAAGAATGAAATGACTAATAGAGGAAGAATGTTAATGGAGCGACGCACTCTGTTAACGGCATAAATAGCAATACTAATAACTTTAGATTTATTATATAACAATTTAGCCTTTAGTTTCAAATAGAGAATGGTCAATACATACTTATAGCCTAATAGCTTTTCGTATCAGTTCGTCACATAGGTGTAAGCCTCCGCGTACTGTCGGGTTTTTACTTCGTGGCTGTAATCTGAGGTATTGCATCCACAATGGCTGATGGAGATGGTATACGACGATTTTGATTTGAAGTTTCTAATTCCAGTTTAATTGTTCGTCAATTTTAGGTGGTGTTGTCTTCTACAAGTTACTGTGGAAATCTTGATGTAGCGTTAGAGCATATGGTTATATGTGACTGCAACAGGTACCACATAATTCATAACTCAGGATAAATCGTGGTCCTTTTCCACACCTTTTGCCTATCATGGTAGAGTGTTGATACTACTATTAGTTCACACACTCCCCCCCACACACACAATTTATACGCAGCTCTTTTTTCATACTCCAAGAAATAGAGTGGACTATTTTAGAAACGACGCTTCCAGACTCGCTATTCTTTTCAGCTATTTATAAGGAGAGGTGGAAGCGGGCAGAGGGTTACCGGTTTCGGCATTCACCTGACGGTAACATCATATGTAATTGTGTACGCGTACTTGCGTTCTGCGTTTGCGTGTGCTTGTGTGTGTGTGTGTGTGTGTGTGTGTGTGTGTGTGTGTGTGTGTGCGTGTGTGTGTATGTGGGTGACTGCAGTTCATATTCGTACCACACACTCATTGTTTTAGTTGCAAATTAGCGCTTTTGTCTGTAACACTTACGAAAACATCACAGAGGATTGCCTTGACCGTCAAAGTTATTGAAGTGATGCTATTTTTGTCCATCGGCTGTACGTGTTGTTTCGGTTCACACTGGAGTGTTCACGAAATAAAACCATCTCGACTGCACAACCCCCTCCCCTTGTTACAAAAAGGCTTATTTACACATTAAACTATGTTTTAGATATACATCTGTAATGGCGCAACTAGAGTGATTCTATTGATTAGACATCTTAAAAATAAAATAAGGAAAAAAATTATAAATGCTCCTCATACGTGACTCATTACAATCTGTGCAGGCAAACACGTACCGCTTTTCCATCTCGTGGTCGAGGATCTTACCGAGTGGAGACGTCGATAACATCAACCAAGCAGGTATCAACTACTACAACAACCTCATCAACTTGTTACTGCAGAACGGGATCACACCTCTGGTAAGTGTTCGAAGAACTAACAATATTTCCTTATTTAATCCATGGTCAAAAATAGCATTATTTTCGATGAGGACAGAAGCTGAAGAATGAATTAAAGTTTTTGTGCCGACCAGGACATGAATCTGGATCTCCTTCTCACTAGGCAGATGTTCACTAAAATACCGCACCACTGCGACTGCCACAGATGTATGGGCTATGCTCCTCCAGTGCCCGCCCTAATAAATATTTCAGTCCACACTTTCAGACCATTTCACCTTCTTCAACAGTGAGTATTGCCGAGACTTTCAGCCATTGGAATAGCATTCCGCCTTTGTAGCTAATAGGGAATCTTACCTGTAACTCAGGCATAGGTGATCTGTTGATCTGATTGAATTACATTTCCCTGGAGGCAAGTGAGTCTCAACGTTATCTCCGATAAGGATAGAAGCTGAAGCAGTGAATTAAAATTTCTACCATAGGCGGGACATGAACTCAGCTCTGCTGTTTACTACATACAAAAGCTGGGGTGCTATTCCAAGGTATGAGAGCCTCAGAAATACTGAGGGTTTAAGAAGGGGGAAATGGGCTGAATGTGTGAATTAAAGTTCGTATTATGGAGGAGAGTGGAGTAGGGGAGTCAGAACATTTGTGATAGCCACAGTGCTATGGTGATGTAGTGGTTAGCACGTCTGTCTAGTAAGCTGGGGAGCTGCGTTAAAGTTCTTGCAGCGGTAACAAATATAATTCATCGGTTCAGCTTCTATCTTTATTGAAGATAAAGTTTAAGCTCAAATGTTTCCACAAAAGTGTAATTCCATCAGATCAATAGAAATCGTATAGAGTTCGCAGCTACATCACACTGGAAATACTGCAATTTACAGAAATATAAGCACTTAGTGCTACAAGCTTAGGCAGAGTTGACTAGAGCTACTGGCAGATTGGAGCCTTCACCCTCGCTGCTTCCTCACCCATTTTAACCATGCTACCAGTAATTCCATTCTTCGTTTCGAATTATTCTAATAACGTTCTTAATTTTATGTGTTTATTGAGACGTATTGTACATTATTCAATTTTAAGCCACTTGAAACGTACCAAATGGAATATGTTACACATTATTTTCCCCTTGTAATTTTAATTAGAAATTATCCCTCTCACCATCTATTAATCGATAGAATGAAACTGTGTAAACTTACTCTGATGTTTGCAATCAGTATGTCTGGAATGTAAATAACTAGTCACGCAATTTACCTTACTTCTGCAAGAAGGTATCTTGGGTATTAATAAACAGCTTCCGCTGTATTTATTCCTTTCTTATTGGATCACTAACGGTTTCGTGGCACTAAAAGCCACGCCTTCAGGTGAACATACAACTAAAATATTAGAGCGGAAAACCTCGGAACCTCTTTACCCGACACTCGTCAGTCAGAACAAACAATCGTTGAAAGGCGGTATGTCATAGAATAAAACAGTCGGATTCCAATACAGTGGATGGGTTCGTTTTCGGATTTATACGGAATCGCAAACAGGGGACGCAGTCGCGAGCTCTGTCATACTCATACCGACTTTTAGCGGTCTTTTGTTCTGACTGACAACTGATGTTGTGTAGAAAGGTTCTGAGCTTTCCGCTCGAATGTTTTAGTCGTATGTTCACCTTAAGATGTGGCTTTTAGTGCCATGAAACCGTTAGTTATTCAATTATAAAGAACTAAATACAGCTGAAGCGGTTTGTTAATCCCCGAGAAGACTACCCGTATTTGTGGTTACCCCACCTACAAGGTTGTCTACAAGAAGGGTTTGAGTCGAAGTCCAGTTCATAAGATACATTAACCTGCGGCGTTTTCTGTAAAAAATAGCACGAACCGGAATGGTACATCACTCGTAGTAGAGAATGATATTTCCATCTCCAAAGAGAAGTAATGCCCCATTAAAACAGCAATGAGGTCTGAATGCACACCTTGATGCACAGTACTCTTTTTCCTCCTGATCTTTCACATCTCAGAGAGTCCCTGTCTGCTGCTGTCTGGCTGAAGTCTTCTATTTTAGCACTCACTGTGCTATGGTATCACTTCTTCTACCAGCATAAACACATTTTGTTGTCATTATTATTTCAATTATTATTATTATTATTATTATTATTATTATTATTATTATTATCAGCTGTACCTGTTGTTACGGTTATTATTTCTTAACACTGTTAGTCTACAAATGACTTCGATGTATCCGAAATACAAATGACTTAGATACATCAGAAATAGTTAGGAATCATCTTATCAAGTATATTACTGACGTAGCTGTTACTGTTTATAATTATTTAAGTAACTATGACGTAAAAAGTGTTATATGAATAGAAATAGGGTCAGATGGATTAATGGCTATGAGCAATACTGAAGGTATAAGGTATCTCGCCCATGCAAATTATGGTATTGGAAAAAAAACATATCTTGTCAGATACATGAATAAAATCCATAGGTGGAGCAATAACAAGAAGGGCAATTAACACAGTAACACATCATACAGTTTTTCAGTTGTGACGTTGGCACTGCTCTTACAGAGTGGGTGATAAAACTCAAAGCGCGAATTTTTAACAGAGAAATTAGTACAAATATTTTTATTTGTGGCATGTTTACAGATTTTCTTGTTATATTACTCAATAAAGGGAAGTTATAATTACGCCCCTTCGAGCAGCTCAGACGTATGATATAGAAAATTGTGTACTTAAAACCAATGCAATGTCCTTCACATCATCTCCATCACCAACCTCAGTGAATATATGACAATCACTTCTAGTACTAGTTACGGTCCAAACACTTTTTAAGAAAAATATGGGTCTGATACTTGACAAGGACAGAAATCACTGAACCAGTCTGTTGCTCACTGGGCATTAGGGGAAGACAAATTGATCTGGGAGTCCTCACAACTTATAATTTTTCAGTAACACATTATTGTCAAGAAACGATCACCCCTTACTTAGTACTAAAATGCTGAAATATGTTACAGAACAGAAAAGAAAGCCACTGCGTACGTTGCTAGAATAATATTTCTCATCAGGGATGTACTTCATTAGTGCTAAATTGAGTCAGCTGCACGAAAGGGCCGCATTGCATTCGGTAATTCTGTAGTCAGGTGCCTGTTACTTTGGACATGAATGCAAATCCAAAGGAACTTTGCATCGTAATCAGAATAACACAGGAGGTTTGAGTGTCACCGTGAGTCGTGCACGGATAGCCGATTGGTAAGGCGACCGTTCGCTACAAGCGGGATATCCGTGTTAGAGTCCCAGCCCGGCACAGATTTTCACTGTCGTCATTCCATTCTACAGCAGATGGTTGTCCTTACTCGCAGTTGCGAATGCATTTGATGATTATCGTACAACACTTGTGTAATTGTTCCTTACACATTTTGCAAACCTGCAGCGTCTTCCACCAACAGCAAACGTTTTCTGATATGCACTGTGCAATAATATTCTACGCAGATAGCGTAGAATATGGGCGTCGTCACCCCAACTGCCCTTTCCCCACAGAGGAGCAAAATATTCAGTAGCAGAAGAGCGCAGAATATGTGCGTACTCACCCCAACTGCTTCCAGCAATCTGGCGAAGTAGATTCACTATTGATCCACGTTTCTTACTTATGGTGCTTGAATGTCATGAACCGACCTAGAGTGACTCCTAGACACATAGGGTTGTTTATTTATGCGGTTCTTCGATTCCGTTGAAAGTCACATGTTGCTTCCTTTAAGCTTCCATATTATTTAGATGAAACGCAGTAACAGTTTTATTTGGGTTTCAAAGATGTCATCATTTATTGAAGTAATCACTCAGTTTCGTCAGATCACTTATCAGGACATTCTCATACTGCATAAGGTCTTTACTCTGGAAGTAAGTGTTCTGCATACGGGATTTTCACTGTCTAACATTTCATGGATATACGGGGTACACAGAATGAAGGCCAGAAGAAGTCGGATTTTCGTTGATATATTGACTGCGACTGCGGCATGGTGTAGCAAACAATAGAACATATTGTTAAGGAATGCCCACTGGGAACATTTACCTGATACGAGGACCCTACACTAAGTGACTTGGAGTGCTCTGGACGGGTCGTCAGATTTTGACATTTCCATTTGATTGTAGATACTTTCGAGTATTTGTAAAATCGTACGATAAATAATAAAATACAGAATTTTTTCAGTAACAAAGGTATACATCTAAGTTCAGACTGTTCTTAAAACTTTAAACTGAGTTCCATTAAATACCTTTTATATTACATTCGTATGAAATGGAACTTAGAGAAAGCAAACGTATTTCCATTTGGCACGTTTTTACAGGTGACGATGTACCATTGGGACCTCCCCCAGATGTTGCAGTACATCGGAGGATGGCCAAATCCCGTTGTGGCTGACTACTTCGTGGAATACGCAAGAGTGCTGTTCGACAACTTTGGAGACAGGGTAACATTTTCGTACAATAATGAACGTAAAATCCATATAGAGGTCAACGACCAGTTTTAGCACTTACACACAGAATTATGGTCTAGATCATAGTTACATCATTTTACAGTTTTCCTTGCTGACTCGCTATCATCACGTCATGTCAAAAACGTAAAACATCAGAGGAGGAAATTTGGTATTGGAAAAAAATCGCAACACCAAGGAGAAGTTGAGAGAGCTAAACGAAATTTGGTAGGCGAGTTTTTACATCTTAAAAATGATATCTGTTCAAATTTCGCGCCAGTCGCATAAGAATGGCGCTCGCAGCGCCGCTTTGAGAATGCGAATCAGGTTTGCTTTAAATAAACGCTGTAACCGTCGCGAGCGTTAGTTGCTTTTGAGACTGGACGTAGTGAATTGATGTTACTCGAGAATGCCGTCAAGGTGACAAAAAAGCTGTTATCAGCACCCCACTGAGCTTGAACAAGGTCATGTACATGGTTACTACAAAGTTTTTCCTTCGGCGATATTCCAGAACGACTTGGCAGGAATGTAGCCACTGTACATGATTGCTGGCAGCGGTGGTCACGAGAATGTACGGTCGCAAGAAGACCGGGTTCCGGACGGCCACCTGGGACTACCGAGAGGGAAGACAATCGTCTTAAAAAAAAAAAAAAAGAATGGCTCTGAGCACTATGGGACTAAACTTCTGAGGTCATCAGTCCCCTAGGACTTAGAACTACTTAAACCTAACTAACCTAAGGACATCACAAACATCCATGCCCGAGGCAGGATTCGAACCTGCGACCGTAACGGTCCAGCAGTTCCAGACTGCAGCGCCTAGAACCGCTCGGCCACTTAGGCCGGACAATCGTCTTCGGCGTAAGGCTCTGGCGCATCATAATGCATCTGCAGCACAAATTTGAGCAGTAATTTTAGCAGTAATTGCCACAGCAGTGACCCAACGAACTGTTAAAAACACGTTACTTCAAGGGCAGCTGCGAGCTAGACACCCTGAAGCGTGCATTTCGCTGTCCCCAAACCACCGCAATGTGGACTTCAGCGGGGTCAAGCGAGATCTCATTGAACTACAGTGTGGAGGTCTTTTGCGTTTTTTTATGATTTCTGTACAAGTTATGGCTGAGTGTTGGTTAGAAGGACGCCACTTGAAGGCCCGCAGCCAACCTGTTCGTGTGCTAGACAGGCTGGACCTACAACAGAGTGCCATTTCGTATGATAGTAGGAGCACTTACGTGCTTCTCCCAAGCGCCATGACTGCACATTTGTACGTAAATATGGCGATTGGACCGGTTGTGCCATCCATGAACAGCATTCCAGGGGGAATTCCCAACGGGAAATTTCATCCACATATCGCTGTTGTAATCCAAAAAGCTTTACGGAGTGTCTACATATTACCTTGGTCTGCGCGATCACTAGTTCTGTCTCCAATCAAGCACATATGGAACGTCATTTAACGACAACTCCGGCTTCATTTACAAACAGCACTAACTGTCCCTGTATTGACAGACCAACTCCAACAGACTTGGAACTCCATCCCGCAAACTGACATTCAGCACCTGTAGAACACGAAGCACGCACGCTTGCATGCTTGCATTCAACATTCTGGAGGTTACACAGGTTATTAATGTACGAGATTTACACATTTGCAATGGCTTATCTCGCGCTTACATTAACCTGTAATCTGGCAATGTTAATCACTGAAATATGTTACTTTAACAAATTTATTGTCGAAATATGATTACTCTACATTAATTGCTTTTTGGGGTTGCGATTTTTCTCCGTCAATACGATTTTCAGAACTGGATAATAAACAGCATCCTTTATGGTCAATACCAGCGAAGAAATATGAAAAATATTAATGGATTTTTCCGTCACTTCTTGGTAAAGCAATTCCATATTTAAAACAAACAAACTATGTCTTTTTACTACTAATTTGTTAATTTTGAAAGGGTTTCCGTCTTATTGGTTCATCATAAGGAAACAACAGAGTAGCATCCACAAGAGGCTATATTGTGTGGAAACCCAAACTTTAAAAACAATGATTCTGTCAACTCAAACAGAATCTTTTGGCCATGATATTATGTGAGAAATTTCAAATCGAGTACTCATTACTAGTGCTAAACTCTGAAAATGTTAACTTTTGAAGACCTCAGTTCCAGTCTTTTCCATAACTTGGTACCACGGTTGAAATGCTGTTGTACATTACAGTGTCCGCATCTCGTGGTCGTGCGGTAGCGTTCTCGCTTCCCACGCCCGGGTTCCCGGGTTCGATTCCCGGCGGGGTCAGGGATTTTCTCCGCCTCGTGATGACTGGGTGTTGTGTGCTGTCCTTAGGTTAGTTAGGTTTAAGTAGTTCTAAGTTCTAGGGGACTGATGACCATAGATGTTAAGTCCCATAGTGCTCAGAGCCATTTGAACCATTTGAACATTACAGTGGTTCTTCCTTACAATCTTCAATACGACATTCATACATCTTGTATATTCTAGTATTGTGTGTCTTCGTTATTTAATGAAATTGTTGTTTAGTTAAAAGGGGATGATTTGATGGTCGCTGTTTTATATTCTGCAAGACTCAGTCTGTATTTCGTAAGCACCCACGGGCCCAAAATGTCAGTTTTCGACCAAACAGCGCTAACTGAACGCGTTTGGCTCATAGCAAGAGTGATGAGAGGTCGATTCGATATTTCGTACTTAATATTATGGCCAAATATTTATATCTGCTCAAATTTATCTATTTAATCGTATGGCTAGGGCCCCCCTTCGGGCAGACCGTTCTTTCAATTTGACGCCACTGCGGCGACCTGCAGTAGATGAGGATGATGACGAGGCCAGCACAACACCAAGTCCCTGGGCGGAGAAAATTACCCGACCCAGCCGGGAATCGAACCAGGGCCCAGAGGATTGATAATCCGTCACTCTGACCATTCAGCTACCGGAGGCGTACGTCTATTCAAAGTCTTTCTGTAACTAATGTTTGGTTTACTGAGCACAAGTCTCTCTTGTGGACGCTATTCAGTTATTTCCAGTAAGACGAAATACGGTTCCAAATAAACACATTAGTACAGCAAAAAAGCAGTTGGCTTGTTTATCAACATGGTATATGAAAGACGTAGACACAACGTATCTTGGCAAAGCATACAAATCAGAGAAGTGCCAAATTGAATATAGTGGGAAATAACTGAGGCAAAAACAGACAGCAACCTGGCGACACTAGAGTCACGTTACGGACAGCCATCCTCCAGAGTACTAAACCGATGGTGCATTTGTCCACTGCAGTAGACGTTAATGTCGCTTCCTTGGCGTTATTAATCAGTCCTGACGCTGAAAATGCACGCAGTTCACTCCAGTGAATATTCCCTACTGGTGCTGTGGTCTGCCAGTATTTGCAACCCTCGGGACGATTATAATTTAAATTGAAACAAATGAGCCATCGGTAACAATTTTTAGTCTTATTTACCAGGTTTCAACACTTCCAAGAGTGCCTTCATCAGAATTTAGATATTCCTTTTAAATATTTTGTGACTAAAGCCCTTCTGGTCTGTTATTTATTTTATACGTGGCATGTAAGTACCATCTCTGTCTTGTATTGTTAGTCAGTACTTAAAATTTTGTATATAAAAAATTTTTTCTTCCCATTAATTTGTAATTATGTTATAGACCCCTTTAAATGTTTAAATTCTGATGAAGGCACTCTTAGAAGTGCTGAAACCTCGTAAATAAGACTAAAAAATTGTGGCCGAGGGCTCATTTGTTTCAATTTTAATTTATAAACGCTCACTAAACCAAGCAGCCATGTTCAAAACTGATTAAAAACACCAAAGAAGCGACATTAACAGCTTTCCAGTGCTGTGGACAACGGCACCACAGGGTTAAACAAAGAAGCTCAGGGACAAGATAACATGACACGAATACTTCATAAATTAAAAAATACGTCAACAATATTAAGTCTTCATTATATAGAGTGCAGATAGTCTAATGTAATTTATTGTTAATTATCTAATGAAATGAATTTTTTCAATCAAGCTACCTCACCGATTCCATGGGGGAACTTCCTCATTTCGTATCAGTCCTCTTAATTTTCAACATCTTTCTGTAGCATCAAATCTACAAACGGTTCCATTCTCCTCATTTCCGTTATTCTCAGACTGAATTTAATTTCCATGCAATGCTGTGTAGTAAACATATTCAGAATTCTCTTCCTTAGATTAAGGCCTATGTTTCATAAACTAGTAGACATCTTTTATCCAAGAAATGCCTTCTTTGCCTGTGCTGTTGATCTTTTAATCTCCTCCTTGCCCTGTCCAACAAGAATTATTTTGCCTCTAAAGTAGCAGAATTCCTTCAATACGTGTACTTCAAGGCCCCCAATACTAATACTACGTTCAGCGCCACTGTCATCTCCGTTACTCCTCATTACTTTCGTCTTTCTTCGGTTTACCCTTAATTCATATTTTGTGCTCAGATGTCTGTTCATTCCAGGCTTCCTATAATTCTTCCTCACTTTCATTTAAGTTAGAAGTGTCATCAACAAATGTTGCATTGAGTTCATTTCACTCTGCATTTTAATCCCACTCGAAAAAATTTCTTTTATTTCCTTACTTTCTTGTTTGTTGTACAGACTGAATATTGCTTCTCTGCCTTGCACCTCTTTTAATGCAAGCCCTTCGTTGTTGGTCTTATAGTCCTTCTTATACATATTTCACATAACGTGCATTTGGTGGCTATTCTCCAATATTTCCAATAAATGCATGGATACTTCCATTAGTCTTTGTATTTGGGCCTCTCTGTTCGTGCGGTACTAGGGAAGGTGATTGATTAGCATTATGGATCTTATGTTTGTAAAGGTCATACCACTTCTTCTACTGCGTTGTTCCAAATCATTAATTCTGTTGCTTTCGCTGCTGCATTTTTGGCATTCAGGTAATTCACTGAACATCTGCTTGTGTAGTTCAGTCGCTTCCTGATACGAAACTCGTAACGCTAAGTGGGGTTGCGCTTTTGTGCACAGGTAAAGTGGTGGATCACGTTCAATGAACCGGCTGCATTTTGCTACGGCTACGCCAACATGTATTCGCACGCTCCCAGTATGCCGAACCCAGGAATCGGTGACTACCTCACGGCACACACCGTCCTCAAGTCGCACGCACGGGTCTACCATCTGTACCAGGACCAGTATAAGGCGACGCAGCAAGGTGAGTATAAGTCTCGCACAGCCTTCACTATCCGTTTTCACATGTAGACTAATTTTCTTTCTTTGGAGGTCAGGTTCTACCTGACACGGGTCAGGATAAAGGAAGGGTCCCACTGGCTCTTCTACACGGGATTTTGGCCAGAGCTGAGAATGCAACGATCTCTAACATGGCAGAACACTTGCCCGCGAAAGGCAAAGGTCCCGAGATCCATTCTCGGACCGTCACACAGTTTTAATCTGCCAGGCAGTTTCACACCAGCGCATATTCCATTGCATAGTGAAAATTCCATTCTGGAAAAATCCCCCAGGCTGTGGCTAAGCCATGTCTCCGCAACATCCTTTCTTCTGGGAGTGCTAGTTCTGCAAGGTCTGCAGGAGAGCTTCTGTGAAGTTTGGAAGGTAGGAGATGAGGTACTGGCGGAATTAAAGCTGCGAAGACAGGTCGTGAGTCGTGCTTGGGTAGCTCAGATAGTAGACCACTTTCCCGTGAAAGACAATGGTCCCGAGTTCGAGTCTCAGTCCAGCACGTAAATTTAGTCTGCCAGGAAGTTTCATAGCAGCGCAATCTTCGCTGCAGACTGAAAATTTCATTCTGGAAACCTTTGTATCAGTCGATATGGTTGCCTTAAGATTGACGTGATGATTCGTTAGCGCTATAAAGCACTGAATCTGAAGTTTTTCCATACTTATTACAGCACACTGATGTAAGTGATAGTGACTTGTAAATATATTCGTTTACCGTTCTTGGAATGGTTCGCCTCCATCGCTTTGTACCCTTCGTTGCCCCAGTGGTGAACAATAAATTGCTACTTTCGTTCAGTAGAGATGTACAATAAAGTGCTGTTTTCGGTTCAGTAGAGGTTCAATAACTCTTCTGCAACGGGACTACAGGACTGGTGACATCAACAACCGGAACTTGCGAACCGCGCCCGCATTGAAAACCCACGAGTCGTCACACCTCCGCCGCGCACAGCGCGACGGAGAAGATTAACGTCAGTCCGTGACGTGTGCTACGGACCACCATCCAAACCGCGACTTCCCTGAAGATGACGAGGACAAAATATTGGTTTATCTAACATATCCCAGCACCCACTGCATGAGAACCAGTCGTATTTCAGTAGTTCTAAAACTTCAATCCTTAACCCTTGATACCTCGTGTGATGTGTGACTAAATATTTATGTCTCCTTTGCGATCTTTGCACACAGGTACACTTCGTTTTTGTTTGTGCGGTTGACTGTATATTGCTGTGTTTCGTCAAGCACTGTAGTGATGGGAACAGTGATTTGTACGCAGAGTATAGAACCGATTTCTTTGGTTGTTTCGTTCGTCATCAAACCTGATTAATCCATTCTCTCTCTGCCAAACATTCTACAAACGAGTCAAATGTTACAGGTTATGTTGGCATCACACTGGACAGCAACTGGTTTGAGCCGTCAACCGACTCCGCAGAGGACCAAGAGGCCTCCGAACGCTCTCTGCAGTTCCAGGTACAGTTACGATTTCCTCGTTTTAGCTACAGGATACAAGGATATTGTCATTTATATTTGCCGACTGAGCACGCAGAGAGCTGCCATGTGAGATGTGAAACTACACGCTGCAGCGTTCAGACACCAATTCTCAAGTCCCGCGCTATTACAGTCCCGCACATTCATATGATGGATTCTGAAGCCGCACTGTGGCGTACCATTTAAGGAAACACGCAGTTCAGTACTTTAATAAAAATCCCCTTTGGCTACTATTTAGTGATGGGAGGTATCGAAGTGACATATGATCGAGAAATTTCTTGAGAACCAAAAAAGATTCGGACACACTCCCTAGGAACGCGAATTTTCATCGGTACATACCGATGCTTAGCAGAAGCTTAGGATGCTCGTGGCGTACAATTATCTGCTTTACTTTATCCGTGCAGCGAGGGATTTTCGTAGCAAACCTGACAGGTAGTTTAGAAGACAGTGGATCTGAAGGGATGTGATTCACCATACTTGTAAATAGGTAGGATAACATGCCGATTTACTCCCTTATCCTTCGCCTGTTTGGGCTTCTGCAATTAGCTAGTCACTGACGGAATTTTCTTGCGCGTTCTCTCAGCATTTATGACTGTCATTGGTCTACCTATCTACAGTTAAATGCCAATACCAAATACTAAACCCCATCTGGTATGTTCTTAGTATTAACATCACTGTGTACCTGATATGCCGCAGTCTGTCTTGCAATAGTATTGTAATATTATGGTATTTAAGTGGTTCCTGTGAGCGGTCTGGTGTTCGGAAGTTGTGAGCGCAAGCTGCTTGTCAGAGATGCGGCATCTGCACAAGATTAATTCTACGAGCTGTTCGACACCTTGTAGATGTACAACACCACAGAACGAGACTATCAATGATAACCACTCACGATGTTTATTGCAGATGCAGGTGATGTTTAATTACCAACAAATGAACCCCCAAAATTCATAAACGAAAGGAATGAAACACTTATCTTTCCTGCTTAATCAAAAAATGTTACGGATAATGGTACTTGTTTTACACCGCAACGCCGACGCAGCAACTGCACAGTTCAAGCGCATAGAGTCGTATGATGATATCTATTTAGCGCCTCATCAAATTGTTGTAGAACAGAAAAACGCTTATATTCGTTAAAGTTAGTCCTTCACTTATTGATTAAAAAATAATGCGATTCACAGATCAAGGGAAATTATACTGCTATATGGAAGACTGATACTCAACAAGCCAATAATCTTTCAAAGTCTGAGCAGTACACAAATGCAACAACACTGGAGAAGATACACTGGCAACCCCAATACAAGAAGTCCACTACAAAAAGGAGATACGCGTCGTAAAATAAATACGAAAATTGTCAGTTACCCAGAGCAAAAGCAGTGCAAATGCTGACCCCCCATGGTCACTAAAAATAATAGCGAAAGAAGCGCCTTGTTAGGAGGGACACCTCGTGGTATCTCCGCGACGAGGCGTCACCAGAACGGCGAACACTACGTCGCTGAACGCGACTCTGATTGACCTCTCCTATGTTCTTCTCTACTCCTACCCACTGCAGGTGGAGGGGAGGAATCCCGAGTTTTGACACCGTGACATTCGAGAATTTCTCTTCACATTTAAAATCACAAGGGAAGGCCACAGAATTTCCTCCAAAAGCCCTGTAGGTTTTGGTACTGGACGGGCTTTCACACCAATTGACTGTAAATTCGTCTGGGAGTAAAATGCAGCTTGTTCTTACACTGCATACAATAGTATGGCGGTGGCTGTTTCTCTGCGTGTATTTCTAGGAAACGCCAACGGCGTTTGTGACTACCACCACCGACCACTTCTATTTCACACCGCTCTGGAAAGGCGACTTACGTTACCCCGCCCTCTAAAACCCACTCCTCGGCCACCCAACGTCCTAAGCTTGCAATAGGCGTTTCTCACCATGTTCCAGTAACGGGAAATTTAACGAGCTCAGTACTCCAGACTTCAATCACCCAGTTCCTCCGTTCAGAAAATTTCAGAAGTAAAACAGCAATCCCTATATTTACCGTCGCTTAGCGACATCTGACTAACGAGTTACGTCACAGTATGACTTGCTTAACAATCTCTATAAACGTAGGTCCACGAAGTATCTCTCCAAGCTGCGAAGACATTTTAAGAACATCTTTGAGAGGAGCATACCAGTAAAATGGAAGCACCGTAGCCACTGGAAAGAATCAAAGAGGAAAACTGGAATTATCTAAAGGGGAGCAGGTGGTCGAGTCACGAATTCCCATAACAAGCCTGAGTGCGTCAGATCAAACTCCAGCAACAAAGCTACAAGAGAGGCGCTGTGCGATACCGAGAGGCTTACGATTAAAATCTGAAAGAGTACACGCCAAGAATAATTGCGCTACATATTAATTTTTTGCGTATAAAGAGTATGAAATGACCATGAGAGCAAAAGGAGACATTCATTCTGCCCATTGTGAATGGTGAACTGTAACTGTGATTTAAATTGACAATTTATGTGGGTGTAATATGGCACCACTAGCTTGTTGAATTTAATGAAATTTATTGCAACAGTAACTAGTTTTAGAGCCACTGCAGACTCACCTTCAGATGGAGATTTTTCAGGAACATTATTTTCTGGACGATTTGGAGCAAGACCCTTTCATCGCGGTGATTGCGCTGCCTCGCGGTATCCATGATAAATACGTTCCGATAATGTACGTTTTAGCCATGTTACACACACACACACAAACACACATACACACTCGCGCGAGTGCGCGCACACACACACATACACAGACACACACAATGTATTTAGTTGCACTGTTATGCCGAACCAGACCGGAACCTCACTGCAGTAATGTGGTCACTATAAACGTTGTTCATTTAATGATACCCTATGAATAGTTACATGCACCTCACTTATTGTACACTTTTTTTTTAAATACATTATGCGTTTCGAGTTTCATGACATACTCTTCACCTTTGAGGGTCCCTTCACTGTAGATCTGTGGAACCAAAGTACATCTAATCCCAGTATCTATGGATTATACATTTTTCATCGTTTCACAATGTGTAGCCCATTGTAAAACCGTTCGATTCATTCTGTTAAACAACTGGAACTGCGTATATGCTGGGGAAAACCTAAGGTTCACACAACTCACCTTGATGTTTATAGTCTCTTCATATAGCCAGACGAGGAGATGCCAGTTATGCTGTGACCTCAGAAGAATGGTCTGGGAATCCCTTACCCTTCACTTACAGTACAAAGACTGACGGAACAACGAATTTAATTGGATTCGCGGTGTTACATCACGGATATATACCAGTAAGAGTGCTTGAATTTGTGAGTGTATTTCAATTATCTTATTGCTTCCTTTTCTGTATTGTTTCATATGATAAAACCGTCTAGACTTGGGCATCAAGAAAGATCCCCCATTTCATTCCATGCTGAGGTGCTGTTCCTGTATAGTTGCAGAGTCTCACCAATGCTGTTTGAGTTTAGGGGAAATACGAAGTTGGCTGAAGCCTGAATGGAAATTTGACTTGAGGAGGGAGTCATGCCATTGTAAACTGCGTAGATGTGTAAAGCAACTATGCCAGGGTGGCGCAGTGTTTAGCTCATGTGCCAAGGGAGCAGGAGACGCAGTTTCGAATCCTGACCTCGGTATAGATTGTTTTGCTTCTGCTTCAGTCTTCGTATATACTCGTACATTAAAAGTTTCTAGTGCTTCTCCACCATGTGATCTCGTCTTATGGAAAACCAGGGAAAGGCATCATTAGAGCGTTCAACCTCATGTGACGCTTAATTTTTAATGCGCATTTTATTCCTTTTTGTTCAGCGCTTGATTTGTTATTACATACAACAGGATTATATAGTTATTTACTGGTGTTATCTCTGGTATCATCTCTTCAGTTTCTGATTGGACGACATGTTTTCACGCAGTTTCAGAGGTAACAAAAAAAAATGTTTTAACAACGAGTTTTTAATGACAAGCTGAACGTTGTCGTCTCATTGGCGTTGTATTAACAATAAAGCTGTGAGCAAGTATCGATTAGCTTCTGATATTCATAATGGTGTCTCCTCCTGACGCAGCTGGGAGAGTTCGCGCACCCCATCTTCAGCTCGGACGGCGACTACCCTCCGGTGATGCGGCAGCGGATAGACGCCAACAGCGCTGCAGAGGGAAGACCACGTTCCAGGCTGCCCTCTTTCACTGCCGATGAGGTCGCCTACATCAAAGGTGAGCTTGCTGCTTCGTAATTACGCGGTGCGTGCGTTCACAGCTAGAACTGTATATCACTGCTGATATTGATATACCCTATCTGATCAAAACCATCCGGATACCTATTACTGGACAATATACTGAGATGATGGAAGTCATAGGATAGTGATATGCACATATACAGATGGCGATAATGTCGCGTACCCAAGGCGTTCAAGGTGTACTCTGGTGGTCCATGTGAAACGCTTTTCGACGTGATTGTGGCCACACGACGGGAATTATGAGACTTTGAATGGTAGTTGGAGCTAGACGCGTGGAACATTCCTTTTCGGAAATCTTAGGAAATTCAGCAGCATTCCGAGATCCACAGAGCCACGGCTGTGCCGAGAATACCAAATTTCAGGCAGTACCCGTCACGACGGTAAACGCTGAGGCCGACGGCCTTCAGTTAACAATCGAGAGTAGCGGCGTTTGCTTACAGTTGCCAGTTCTAACAGACAAGCAACACTGAGTGAAATCAATGTAGGACGTACGACAAACGGATCTGTTAGGACAGTACGGCGGGATCTGGCGATAGTGGACTTTGGCAGCAGTGCCGTTAGTAACACCTCCACATGGCCTGCAGCGCCTCTCCTGGGATTGTCATCATATCGGTTGGACCCTAGACGAATGGAAAATCGTGGCCTCGTCATGTGAGTCCTGATTTCAGTTGATGGTGGGATTCGAGTGTGGCGCAGACCCCACGAAGCCATGGACCCCAGTTGTCAACAAGGTACTGTGCAAGCTGGTGGTGGCTCCATAGTGGTATGGCCGTATTTACTTGGAATGGACTGGGTCCAACTGAACCGATCACCGACTGGAAATGGTTATGTTCGGCTACTTCAATTGCAGCCGTTGAAGGATGGAATTTTTGTGGATGACAATGTGTCAGAATTTTTCACGTTTGTTTGATGAGCATTCCGGACAATTCGAGAGAATATTTTGACCATCCAGATCACCCGACGTGAATCACATCCAGTATTTATGGGACATAATCGAGAAGTCAGGTCGTGCACAACATCCTGTAGCAGGGACACTTACTCAATTATGAAAGGCTACAGAGGAGTCCAGCCCACGTCGAATCGTTGCACTACGCCGAGCAATAGGAGGTCCGACACGATATTAGGAAGTGTTTCACAACTTTCGTCACGTCAGTCTAATGTGAGATGTATCCACCCTTCGCCTCTATGAACACTTGAATTCAGTTGATAAAACTTTCAATGACCTGGAGGAATGGCAGCTCGTCCTTCATCATGAGACGAAATTGTAGAAGGCAGTCTGGCTGCACTTTGGGGTCTGGAGAAAAGTCGACGTGCTAACTCATCTCAAAGGTGTCACAGTGGGTTCATGTTGGGACTATGCGCAGGCCAACCCATTCCAGATGTGTTATTGTCCACAATCCATTGTCTTGCAGATGCACTTTCTGACAGCGTGCCTTATCATCCTGTAAATTCTTCATTTGTGTGGTCACAGTGTACATAGTTGCTTTATAATTCTTGAGGGTATTTTTGATCTGTCGTTGCAACTGCAAAAATATGTGATTTTTTCACCAGGCGAATTTCGCTTTATTGCGTTAAAGCATCATCAGTGGTCTGTAATTAAGTTATTTACATTTTGACTTGCTTTTTAGATCGTAAAACAGTTCGTTAGGAATAGGCTGACTTGTACTTACGGTGATTTTTCAGAAATCAGCCGAAAAATATTATAGGAGTAAACGAAAGGGGCGGGTGGACAATAATAAAGCAAGCAAATAATCCTAATAAACACAGATCCCAAAGTCAACTGTTTCCCCGATATGACGTACGCGCAAGTGCAGGTGTGCCATTATTAACCACTGTTAATGTCACGACACTATGTTCGAGAGAACAGCAAACGCCCTGTCCACTTGTAGCATTTGCAGTGGTTTGCGTGGTCCCATATACAGTTGAAAATGAAAAACGGGCTATATATTACCATATACTGCCGATCACGTCTTTCATGCAACGATCAGTGTCCACAGAAACTGTTTGTCTGTTTCCCGTTAGGAGCTAAGCGTTTTCTTAAAGCGGAATTTCACGTGTCCATTCTACTCATTGGTCCAAATTAGTCCAGTGCGATATTCGTTTTATCAACATGTATTAATAGAAGTAGTAAAACACGAGGAATAATCAGTACTCCAGCAGTGAGAACGCCACCCTGGTCCGCGCTGACTGTAACCGCAACTGAGTCGCTGCTGAATTGCTGTTTATTTTTCGTGTTTTCGTGTTTAAAACGTATTGCTAAAATGAGTGTTGTACTATCGTAATGTGAAACCGCTCATTCGAATCGACACTAAAATCCCACTTTAAAATTCATTTTGCTCGTAACTGTAAACAAACCCAGACTTTCTGTCAGCGCTGTGCGTCGTACGAAAGACTTAATGGGCAGCTGACTACAGCTAAACATCGCAAAAACTAAATTGCAAATATCTGGCGAAAAATCAGAAAAAAATAAGCCTGACGACTTTAGGAAAGACACACTGTACAGATTATGTACTCGTGTAGCGTATCTGGTTTCTATACAAGTGTATAAAATTACTACACGGTTATTGATGTACGTGTGTGACCTCCAGTGTGATGCAACATCCTGCTTGTGATCTACAGGAACGTCCGATTTCTTCGGTCTCAACCACTACGCCACATCGCACGCCAGGAATAAAGTGGTTGGTGCCGTTCCGTCCAAGGAGTATGACACTGGCGTTGAGCTGTACCTCAACCAGTCTCTCCCTCACGCCGCCACAGAGTGGCTAGTGGTATGCTGTTTTCTTACTTTTTTATTTTAAATCTATTAAACTGACATTACTCTATAGGTAATTAATGTTGTCGCACGGTTGTCTGTAAATTCTTCAACCACGTTTATGAGTGTCATGTGAATGATGGGTAAAATAGTTTGCGTCGTGCAACAAGCAGATAGATATTTTGTCACTCTTCGGGTGAAATAAGACACATGGAAGCTAAAACTGAAATAGTATGTCTCTGCCATATCAAAGGAAGCATGTGGTTTTCATCAGCCCAAGCGTGTGTTGTGGATGTTTGTAATATCGTCTCGAATGAAGCGTGCTTTGCAAACTAAACTACCTAGAGACCAGGTTTTAAAATCCAACGGTAACAGAACTTAATACTTTAGTAAAATGTTACCTACAAGCACTGAACCAGATGGCGCAGTACATCTACGAGCGGGATCCATTAAGCAGTGCATGACATTTGTTTCTGAAAGCAGGTTTGTTTTATTCAAAATTCCAAAACACCATATTATTCCCCACGCTTTCGGCCAAAAAACCATTCGTTCAGTCCGATGGCATTACGCCGCCTTTGCTACCTTACTCGGAGGACATACACGACTGCATGGTTCCACCCTACTGGTCGATGTCGGAGCCAACACCTTGCCGTAAGAATAGGCTCCGCATTATCCACGTACTTCTTCCCGCAGAGGCTAGCCTAAAAATGGCTCTGAGCACTTTACATCTGAGGTCATCAGTCCCCTAGAACTTAGAACTACTTAAACCTAACTAACCTAAGGACATCATACACATCCATGCCCGAGGCAGGATTCCAACCTGCGACCGCAGCGGTCGCACGGTTCCAGAATGAAGCGCCTAGAACCGCTCGGCCACATCGGCCGGCGAGTGCAGCCTACACTGGGCCAAACAGACGGTGCTTCGTTACTGTTTACGGTCTTCTGTTACGCAGTGAGGAACTCAGAGGGCACACAACTTTGGGTACCTCAGCTGGTGGACGTGTGTGTCACTTCTACCAATAGAGGCGTTAAGCTATGCAATGAGGTATTTTACTGTGATTCGTCGATCACCTAGAATGAGAATGTCCACACGTTCCAACAAAGCAGGAGTCACACCTGTGTGCGGCCTGTCGGCACGTGGGAGATCGAGTAGGCTTGTGCGACATTGTTGCGATAATAACAAACACTTCGCCCAACGACTCACCGTGCTTTCTTTCACGACCAGGTCTCTGAAGCAGGCTGCGATGCTCTGGTTTTCCGTCAAAAGAAATTCAGCGACATGGAAAGCATCTCCGTTACAGGCGACATTTCGAAATCTACGCGTAGTGCATCATCCTATCGGGAATTTATGAAACTATAGGTGGTAAAGCGGGATATTCCACAATGTCCCGCAGCAAATTGCGCATCTTTTCAATCTAAACTGACCAAGGAAAAAACTGTGTAGCATTACATATTTAACCCCGCTCGTGTGTCCACATACAACTTCACAAGCCACTATATGATGCAAGACGGGGGTGTCTTGTACCACGTCATTTCCTTTTGTGTCCCACTGGAAAACGGAACTTTAGTACGAACATGATATCTTTTATTTTGTCTTCGCGGTCCTTACGCGAGTGTATTTTGGTGATAGTAGAACAGTTTTACAATATGCAACAAATGCCAGTTGTCTAAATATCCTGAAAAGTCTTTTGCGAGGAGAACGTCTTCAAACTTGCAGAGATTCTCATTTGAGATCACCCAATATTTCCGTAATACCCGTATGTTGATCGAACTTACCGTTAAATAACCTAGCAGTACGGCCCGGCCAGAAAAGGGACTCGTATTCGAGAGGAGGAGCCATCAAATATCCGCCTGCCCATCCAGTTCTGTATGTTCCGTGATTTCCCTACACCTCTTAAGGCAAATGCAAGAAAGGCCTTGACGCTGCTCACTCTTTTTCCCCTCCTCCCCAATCCGTGAATGTGCTCCTTGTCTAACGACGCCATCACCCACGGGATGTTCAATATTCCTCTCTTATTCTCTTTATATGGCTGTTGTAGTCTCAAAGACACAGATAGTGGCATCTCCATGCCGCAGTCTAGAGAACAAAGCAGGTTATTAAATGTTATAGAAACACGAGATCGGTCGTATATTTATCACTTAGCGTACAACTGCCTACTTTGCCGTTTTACATTCAAGCAGACAGTTATTATGTCATAGGAGTAAGATGTAAGGACAGTTGATTCACGTGTGTACACGACTACGTTTAATATCCAACATTAGCAATACTTTATACTTTATAAAAATGTCTTCTTCGTAACAGTAACAAATATTCGCGGAATGCAGTGGATTGTCTCTCGAGAATACTACGACATGGACCTATGTCAGTAAATATAATAAAATGGAACACCTCACAATCTTATTTCTTGCATGGCTACCAGTTTCGGTGCTTCAATACACCATCTTCTTATCTCCAGTCGTATACAACTTGGTATTTCTTACAGGTAGTATGTAAAACCAGTTCATAGATGTTGCCCATAGATGAATCATGTATACGATTGGAGTTAACCCCCTCAGCATCAGTTAAGGCCTGGAGATGGTGTACTGAAGCACCGAAACTGGTGGCAATATAATAAATAACATCGTGAGAACGACTGTAAGTGTTCCATTTTATTATGTAAATGAACGGCCGAACTTGCACAAACCTCTAATAAGAACAACGGACATACAAAACAAGTCATCTGTAAAAGTCAGCTGAACATGCAGCTATTATTTATTTACATCTTGACAAATGAAGATCAGCAACAGCTGTTAAACAATTACTTATTTTAACAAACGTCTTCGCAGCTTGTAGCTACATTCTCGGGTATACATCATCAGTTAATATAAAATCCAGATCAGGGTTAAATGGACAACTGAACGCTCTGAGACAAATCGAGAGAATGTTGGGTCGTCCATCTTATATTGATCTGGATTTTATATGCATTGGTTACATATACCTGAGGATGCAGCTATAAGTTGGAAAACAGGTCGTCAATACAGGATCATTTAATAGCTGTTCCGGCTCTTTATTTTATTTACTTATTTCTTGAGTCATCAGTCTTCTGACTGTTTTGATGCGGCCCGCCACGAACTTCTCTCTTGTGCCAACCACTTCATCTCAGACTAGCAACCTACGTCCTCGATTATCTGCTGGATGTATTCCAGTCTCTATCTTCCTCTACAGTTTTTGCCTTCTACAGCTCCCTCAAATACCATGGAAGTCAGTCCCTGATGTCTTAACAGATGTCCTATCTGTTGTGACTTGGCAAGACAGCCAAGCCACTAGGAGGTGAAGCCGAAAGGCACGCTTTTAAGCTCACGGAGGCTGGCGTGAGGTCTGTAACAGGACAAGGTAATGAATATAGCCAATAACGTACGTAGCTGCTGGAATACTTTAATCCATAATTGGTGAACATCGGTCTGACGGTACATGCATCACAAGATAAATAGCAAATGATAATGGCGCCTTGCTAGGTCGTAACAAATGACGTAGCTGAAGGCTATGCTAACTATCGGCTCGGCAAATGAGAGCGTAATTTGTCAGTGAACCATCGCTAGCAAAGTCGGCTGTACAACTGGGACGAGTACTAGGAAGTCTCTCTAGACCTGCCGTGTGGCGGCGCTCGGTCTGCAATCACTGACAGTGGCGACACGCGGGTCCGACGTATACTAACGGACCGCGGCCGATTTAAAGGCTACCACCTAGCAAGTTTGGTGTCTGGCGGTGACACAACACTATCATCCTGTTCCTTCTCCTTGTCAGTGTTTTCCACATACTCCTTTCCTCTCCGATCCTGCGCAGAACCTCCTAGTTCCTTACCTTATCAATCCGCCTAATTTTCAACTTTCGTTTGTAGCATCACATCTCAAATCCTTCGGTTCTCTTCTGTTCCGATTTTTCCAGTCAATCTTTCACTAGAACACAATGCTGTGCGTATATTCTCAGAAATTTCTTCCTCAAATTAAGGCAAATGTTTGATACTATTACACTTCTCTTGGCCAGGAAAGCCCTTTTTGCCAGTACAGGTCTGTTTTTGATGTCCTTCTTCCTCCGTCCGTCATTCCTTATTTTGCTGCCGAGGTAGCAGAATTCCTTAATTTCATCTAATTCGTGCCCATCAATCATGATGTCTTCACGCTGTTCTCATTTCTACTACTTCTCATTACTTTCGTCTTTCTTCGATTTACTTTCAGTCCATATTCTGTACTCATTAGACTGTTCATTCCATTCAGCAAGTCATATAACTGTTCTTCACTTCCACTCAGGATAGCAATGTCATCAGCGAATCGTATCATCGACATGCTTTCTTCTTGGATTTTAATTCCACTCCTGAGCCTTTCCCTTATTTCCATCACTGATTCTTCGATGTACAGATTGAACAGTAGGGTCGTAAGACTACATCCCTGTCTTACACCCTTCTTAATCCGAGCATTTCGTTCTTGGTCGTCCACTCTCATTATTCCCTCTTGGTTCTTGTACATATCGTATATTACCCGTCTCTTCCAATAGCTTAGCACTACTTTTCTCAGAAATTCGAATATCTTGCACCATTTTACATTGTCGAACGCTTTTTCCAGCTCGACAAATCCTATGAACGTGTCTTGATTTTTTTTAGTCTTTCTTCTATTATCAGCCGCAACGTCAGAATTGCCTCTCTGGTGCCTTTACCTTTCCTAAGCCAAACGGATCATCTAACACATCCTTAATTTTCTTTTCCATTCTTCTGTGTATTATTCTTGTCAGCAGCTTCGATGCATGAGTTGTTAATCTGACTGTGCGTTAATTGTCGCACTTGTCTGCTCTTTCAGTCTTCGGAATTCTGTGGATGATATTTTTCCGAAAGTCAGACGTTATATTGCCACACCTATACATTCTACACACCAACGTGAATAGTCCTTTTGTAGTCACTTTCCCTAATGATTTTAGAAATTCTGATGGAATGTTATCGATCCCTTCTTCCTTATTTGATCTTAAATTCTGCAAAGCTCTCTTAAATTCTGATTCTAATACCGGATCCCCCATCTCTTTTGAATCGACTTCTGTTTCTTGTTCTATCACATCATCCAAATCTCCGCCCTCATAGAGGCCTTCAATAAACTCTTTCCACCTATCCGCTCTGTCCTTTGCATTTAGCAGAGGAATTCACATTGCACTGTTAATCATTCCACCTTTGGTTTTAATTTCACCGAACGTTGTTTTCACTTTCCTATAAGCTGAGTCAGTCCTTAAGACTATCATTTCTTTTTCGATTTCTTCACAGTTTTCTTGCAGCCATTTTGTCTTACCTTTCCTGTACTTCCTGTTTATTTCATTCCTGAGCAACGTCTATTTCAGTTTCCTAAATTTCCCTGAACGTTTTTGTACTTCCAACTTTTATCGATTACCTGGAGTATTTCTTCTGTTACCATTGGTTTCTTTGCAGTTACCTTCTTTGTACATATGTTTGTCTTTCCAGCTTCTGTAAATTGGAAATTTGTGGTAAGGACTATGGGAGCAAACTGCTGAGGTCATCGGTCCCTAGGCTTACACACTACTTAATCTAACTTAAACTAGCTTACACTAAGGAGAACACACACGTCCATGCCCGAGGGAGGACTCGAATCTCGGATGGGTGGAGTCGCGCGAACCGTGCAAGACGCCCCTGACCGCACGGCTACCCCGCGCGGCCCAGCTTCTAATTGCCATTTTTAGAGATGTCCATTCCTCTTCAGATGTTCTGCCTACTGGAGTACTTTTTATTGCTTGCCTACAGCTTTAGAGAACTTCAAGCGTATCGCGTTATTTTTTAATACTTTCGTATCCCACTTCTTTGAGTATTGATTGTTCCTGACTAATCTCCTAATCTTCGGGTTACTCTTCATCACTACTACATTGTGATCCATTCCTGGATACCCCTTAAAATCCAAAATCCAGAATATGATTTCGGACTCTCTGTCTGATCATAATGTAATGTAACTAAAATCTCCCCGTATCACACGGCCTTTTCCATGTATACCTCTTCTTCTTGTGATTCTTGAACAGAGTATTCGCTATTACAAGCTGCAATTTATTACAGAACTCAAATAGTCTTTCTCCTCTCTCATTATCTTGTAACCTTTTCTTCTACTCCTTCCCCTACAACTGCATTCCACTCCCCCATGACTGTTAGATTTTCATCTCCCTTTAGGTATGGTATTACCCTTTCAATATCCTCATATTACCATTGCAATATATATACTCTCTCAATCTCTTCATCTTCAGTTTACGACGTCAGCATGTGTGTCTGAACTATCGTTATCAGTATGTCGATTGTGATAAGAACAACCCTATCAATGAACTGTTCACACTACAACAGTCTCTGCCCGACCTTCCTATTCATAACGAATCCTACTCCCATTATACCATTTTCTTCTGCTGTTGCCGGCTGGGGTGGCCGAGCGGTTCTAGGCGCTACAGCCTGGAACCGCGTGACCGCTACGGTCGCAGGTCCGAATCCTGCATCGGGGATGGATGTGTGTGATGTCCTTAGGTTAGTTAGGTTTAAGTAGTTCTAAGTTCAAGGGGACTGATGACCTGAGAAGTTGAGGCCCATAGTGCTCAGAGCCATTTGAACCATTTTTTCTTCTGTTGTTGATATTATACTATACTCATCTGACCAAAAATTCTTGTATTTCACTTCACTGACCCCTGCTATACCTAAATCGAGTCTCTGCATTTCACTTTTCAGATTTCTAGCTACCCTACCGCATTCGAGCTTCTGACATTCCACGCCCCGACTCGTAGAACGTTATCCTTTCTTTGGTGATTTAAAGGCACAGATGAAGCAGTTCTGACATGCTTGATGATGGGAGTAAGGCTCAAGAAGAGTCTAGAGACTCTGATGTGATTTGTCTGCAAAATAAAAACAGTTTGAGAAAGTATAACGATTTTCAGAAAAATGGATATAAGCTAAAGGCGAAAGCGGATAATACATGCAGGAGTAGGGAACAATCAAAATGGACGACCAAAGGCAAGTATCCAGATTAAAAATTGGTAATGCACGCATGCATTCTTCCCTACAACCTGTGCATCGGGGAAGCAATGATGGAAATAAAAGGAAGATTAAAGAGTGGAATTACAGTTCAATGTGACACGATAGCAGTCATAAAATGCATAACGACATTATCCTTAGTGAAAGTGAGTGGTAGTTAAAGGACTTGTTGAACAGTATGAACAGGCACTTGAGTCCAGAAAATAAATTGAGAGTAAACGAAAGAAAGGAAAAAGTAATGGTGGGTAGGAAAATCAATTATGTGTAAACCTAACATCAAACCTGGGAAGCATGTAACTGATGTTAAAAAATTCTGCACAGATGAATTAAGAAGCAGATTGGCAAGGCAAACAAAACATTCTTCGTTGAAAGAAGACTAGTATTGAGCAGTGGCTTTCATCTGAGGAAGACATTTCTGAGGATCTATGTCTATTGCACAACATTGCATGAAAGTCAATCTTGCACTGAGGGAAAAACGAAAAAATTATTTAAGAACTACGGCATGCACACACTTTATTCATCATGTAAACGTCACTAGAGATTTTCGGATTTAGGTTATGACATGTTCGACGTGCCTGTCATGATTGGCGATGATGTGGCGCAGACGAATAGCGAAGTTCTGCATGGCCCGCTGGAGTGTCGGAACAGCTGTGCTGTCGATCACTTCCTGAATGGCTGTTTTCACTTCAGAAATGAATCAAACCATACAGCGCTTGCCAGTTGTCATCATGCCCCGCGGCCCATCATGCAGTTTGAACACCACAATACAAACCGTTATTGCTGTACACCTTGTCTTTAATATAGCCCCGCAAAAAGCAGTCGCATGTGTTCAAATCCGGAGAGTATAACGGCCAATCGAGGCCCACGCCAGTGGCCTCTGGGTCCCCCAGAGCCAGTATGCGGTCTCCAAAGTGCTCCTCCAGGACATCAAACACACTCCTACTGCGATCGGGTCGAGATCCGTCTTGCATGAACCACATCTTGTCGAGATATGGGTCACTTTGGACAATGGGGATTAAATCATCTTCCAAAACCTTTCTCTATCGCGAAATGTGGATTCTCAGTCCCCCAAATGCGCCAGTTTTGATTCTTGACGAACAAAACCAAATGAAGGTGGGATTCGTCGCTAACCCAAACCACACAGCGCATACTAATTGCCATCATGCCCCATGCAGTTTGTACGCCCTAATATAAACCGTTCAGAAGTTACGACGATTTTATTTCATGTAGTTCAATAATTGTCACCCTGTATCATTGGAGCTGGAGTAGTGACAATCGTACGCATCGTGGCTAACGAATATTATGATGACCGTTTTGTGAGTGTAGCAGTACTCAACACTGACTCGGGTTCATTCATAAAAATTTCCTTCGTAACAAACGGTGAAAAATGTCACATGGTGAATATCTCTCTCAGCAAATCGCTAGGAGCGTATGGATTGCATGGAATTGTAGATGAGCTTGAGACTTCGCGCGACACCACTGCATCGCGGAAAACTATGGAACGTTTCATTTTCCTCGTTATATGCGGGAAAAGCCAGGTTGAATGCCAACCGAAGTGGCCTGGGTTCGATTCCTATCAGGATTGGGGATATTCTCCAATCAGCGACCGGGTGTTGTATTGTGCTCATCATCGGCGACACACTAGTCGCCTCAGTTGCCTCACCTGAAAAAACTTGCAACCGATGGCGAGCCCCCACGTGACAGAGAGGGGGAGTGAGATGGAGCTCAACTTCGTTCTTTGAATTAATTATTAATTTGAACAGTTTCCCTTTCTATGTGGTCGCTGTAAGTTATTGAACTCTTAATATAACTGATTTTCAGGACTTTCTTTAAATTTGCTAATTAAGTTGTTTCACTTGCTGTTGAAATTTCTTCTGTACTTGAATCAAACAGTCTGATGTCATCAACGTATTTATTTTGTTTACATCTCTTATTCTCAAAACGTAACCGCAAGCCGGGCAGTTGTAGGACTTTATCTTTTCAACCCAACGGGCTTTAACTGGGGGCAGAGAGAATCCTAAATAAGAGTGTTTGGAAGCAGAAGTTCTGTTCCAGCATCTACTTCATGATCAAAGGAAACCTCACAAAAATCGTGGTCGAAATTGGAGATTAGAAATGTTTTCATTAAGTTCGAGAGACAATGTAAGTGTATGTATCTGGTAGATGATTCATCAAGAATCAGCAAGAGTCTGTTATTCAATTCCAGCGTATAGTTGGGTGCGAGAGTTAGTTTAAAGTGCATTGTTCGTGACCTATAACGAGGAACAGCACTTGTGCTATGACCATCGCTAACGGTAGTATGCAGTGTAAGTTCGGTACCATTTTACGACTATGGCACTTTGCTCTGGTTAAATACTCGAAAATGACTATTTCTGTGGAAGCTAGTCGTGTAACCAAGATAACTCATCCAGAAATATGAGCCTGCGTTTTAGATGCCTGCTGAGGTGCTTTCTTCAGCGTTCACTACAAAAATATTGCAGAAATAGAAATTTATGCTACGTGATACAGCGAGATTCAGACACGAGGCTGCAGTCATCAGATCATAACATTTTACACTGCAAGTGTTTACTAATTTACAGACCAGCGTGGTATTGGTGACAGGCATTCTCTCCAGCATAAACTATTTATAGCATGAGGGATAATTCGTCCTTTAGAGCATTATTGCTATTTGTAAAGAAATTGGGTACATCAATTTACGTCGTTGTAATGGACTGAAATAAAATCTATCAGAGCTTCCATTATTAGAATTATTGGCTTAAGGAAAACAGTTCTAAATGGTTCAAATGGCTCTGAGCACTATGGGACTCAACTGCTGTGGTCATCAGTCCCCTAGAACTTAGAACTACTTAAACCTAACTAACCTAAGGACATCACACACAGCCATGCCCGAGGCAGGATTCGAACCTGCGACCGCAGCAGTCGCACGGTTCCGGACTGCGCGCCTAGAACCGCGAGACCACCGCGGCCGGCGAAAACAGTTCTACACGTAAGTGAAGTGAGTACGTTAAAAAGTTTCCCTTATGCTCACGAAATGTTCAAAGCCGTGAACTGGCGGTAATTTCTTCTGATGAAAATTAATATCTATTAAACCTAGCATAGTGTACAGAAGGTCAACTGCACCAGTGGTACAATTCCCTTCAGCAGACGTCGTAATAACTAAAAGTTCGTAACTGAAATATGTGCCACCAAGGGGTTATATATTACCAAGCTTTGGAGGAAGTTAACAGACACACTCTGCGATGATTGCTTGTTAATGGAACGCTAAATTGGACTGCTTAGATTAATAGGATACTGCCGCTCGTTTCAGTCTGGAATCACCTATCCTTCACTACAATCCCTTACGCCCTGTTATAATGCCATATAAAGAATGTAAATGACATTAAAATCTAGACGCTCCATAGACTACGCGGATTTATTGTCACGAGGTGAGTTTTGAATAGTTTTAGTTTTTTACTCACCCCGTGAGTATTCAATAGTTTTAGCTATTTACAATACGTTTCTTGATACTTATTTAGTTGTGACCTAATGCAAGTAAAAAAGAACTTACTTTTTGTTTTTCCTGAGACGCCAGTAAAATTTGGTTCTCGTTACCTCCATCTGTTTGTGTTTCGCTTGGTGAACAATATATGAGAGCATACTTAGATGTCTTTGGGTTTCATTGTAAGATTATTGACTTTCTGTATCTTAAGTAATGTAATAAATTTACTTTAGCAAAAATTTCTCCTGTTTTTCCTCGAACAGGTGGCCCCCTGGGGATTCCGTAAGCTTCTCAACTGGATTGCTAATGAATACCCAGGACATCCCATATTTGTTACGGAGAATGGATATTCAGACAATGGCGAGTGGAACGATGTGAACCGTACCAACTATATCACCGTAAGTTATTGCTCGATTCAAAATATTTTCTTCTGTTCTGTAACTTTTCCTTACAGACCGTTTTTATTATAATACTTTCATCGTCATATAGGGATGTTATCTTCGACTACTAATCCACAGGTCCTGTGTGCCGGGTTCAATCACAGCTACTGCTTACATTATAAATAAAAATCTTCAGCTATGGTTTAGTAAAAGCAGCCATCGTCGTTCTGTGAACGGCATTGTCAAAGAGGGCGGAGGACCAGAAGGAGATTCTGGGGGTCGTGGATTATAAAACTGCCTACAAAAACGAAATAATCAGAATCAATTTCATAAGGAGGCACTCAGTTAAGGATACATAAGTTGTAACCACAGGAAATCATGTCTATAATTTAAAATGTAAAGCGTTGGTCTCTCCAGTGGCAATCGATTCCATCGTAAAGCCCCATTCACTATTCGTATCTCCCACAGGGAATTTTCAAGGAAGAAGTGCCTATTAAAAGAATAAAAAACAAAATAGGGTGTGATTCAACGAGAGTGAGAGCGGAATTTACAAAGTCTAAATGTAGTAAGGAAATACTAACATAGATTGCAGATCTATTTATAGCCAGTAAAGTGAAATGGTAAGACTGGAAAGACATACTATCACAGGTTAATAAACAAGTTCAAAAATTTTACAACGGGAGGAGAATTCGGTATACAGTAAATAACAAGTTGAACGAGGAGTGTACAAATTTCATCGACAGGATTTTCCTGATCAGTATCGAATCCAGACCAACACCAACAACAGTAGTACTGATATACATGCCTAGTCACAAACAGAAGACTGCTAGATATAGAGTGTGTATGAACGAACTGATACCGTATCTCATGACTTAAATGGATACTAAAACCTAATAATCGGAGGCTTGAACACTATAATAGGTGAAGTAGCGGATAACAGCGCTGTGGGATAATACGGTGTCGGTAACAAATGTGGGAGATGTGAAAGACTCAATGAGGTTTGGTCTAAATTTCTGCTAGTAGTAGTTAACACATTTCTCAGAATCGCTGGGGGAGGGGGCATACTTGTAAAAATACTGGAGATATGAAGAGTTATCTGCGGCAGTACACCAGAATAATATACTGGATTGAAAGGCGCAACCATGACGACACATAAACTCGGAGGAAGCGTAGGACGATCTTTAGGAAGAATCACCCGTCAAGAATGTTGCAGACTGAAGCTGCGAGGAACAGTAATGATGTACTCGAAATTCGCTGAGGCTATAGATACCGTATGATGCCCTTTTCTTTGACCTGTTTTCCCAATATATTTAATTTCTCGTTTTGTTCCATGTTTAAAGAAAGTATGAATCCTGTTGAAAATGTGAGAACACGCGCAACCAACACTAACATATCATATATTATTTTAACGAAGGACTCCATCTTCCAGAGTTTGCTTCAAGATTTCTTTCCGATGTAAGCTTAATTGTGATATCTTCTGAGGATGGCAAATTAATTTGCCGAAATTGGTCAAGAAGTTAATTTAATAAAAAAATTGTGCATCTGACAACAGAATATTTCTATTCATAAAACGTGCTTCACGGCTGCTGACTGACAGCCATGAATAAAATTTTTACTGTATGGAAGTCCATCATGCACTATGGGAACAAAGATAGTCAAATGGTTTCAGATGTACAGCTAGCATGCACACTTTCGCAATTTCAACAATAAACCTCATTGTGGTGCACCGGAAGGAGCATAAAGTCTTTCCCTGATTACAGAAATTTATATTTATGTAACTGTGCTAGATACAGCTACGCGGTTTGTTGGTTACTTAACTCACCAAGTTTTTATGGATTTACCCCTGCATGTGTTCTGAAAGCATCTAATTACTTTTCCTTACCTCTTCCAACAATGGGTAGTATTTCAACATGACCGTGCACACTAGATGTCACTTTTTCGCCATTTCTTGGATGAAACCTTTCGAGACAGAAGGATCGCTGGAGACGGTCGAACATCATGGCCACCAGGTTCAGCAGACATAACTCATCTTGACATCTTTTGTGTTTTTTCTTAAACATAAAGCGTTCGATTCACCAGTTTCTGTTCCATAAACTCTTAGGGTACGAATAAGCGATGTTCTAACGGCGGTGTCGGAAGAGGTGTAGGCAGAGACATGTAGAGAAACTGGGTACCCTATACGTTCTGCGGCCAATGAGCGGAGCACACGTGAAAGTGTATCCAAAAAGACAAAAAGAAACTGTTTGCTTTAAGCTAGCCGTTTCAACATTCTGCATACCTGCATCTAGCATACTTCCTCAGGACGAAAATTATTTGATTTTGGAAAAACTTTAAGCACATCCTCTACAGCGTTTCTCGTAGCGCCCGCCACTGGAATCAGATGAGCAAATACATAACTCTCTCTCTCTCCCTCTGTCCGTCTCTCTGTATCTCTCTCGCATCCTTTCTACACGAACCAGTGACAAATCGCGCTGCTCAGCTTTGGATAATCCGCATCACTCCTATGGGCTAAGGGACCTGCTGATAGGTGGAGAACTTTAATCATAGTTCCGTTGGATACTGTGAATGACTTACAGTTTGTAATACGCATTTTATACATTTAGATTGATGTGACTGTTACTATTCAAATACGTATGTGGAAAATATTACATTTCTTTATGTTAAAGGTCAACTGAGCACTATGGGACTTAGCTTCTCAGGTCATCAGTCCCCTAGAACTTAGAATTAATTAAACCTAACTAACCTAAGGACATCACACACATCCATGCCCGAGGCAGGATTCGAACCTGCGACCGTAGCGGTCGCGCGGTTCCAGACTGTAGCGCCTAGAACAGCTCGGCCACTTCGGCCGGCTTTACCTCAATCCTTCTCCTCTAAGGTAGCTCTGTCGAGGGAAAAAAATATATGGTCCATCTCTCACACAACATTTTATTTCAGTGAAAAATGGTAGTTCACACAGTTCAGTCTTCCATAACGAGGTATGTTTGATGTATGATGGCAGTCACATGGGCAGTCACGAGTTAATGTGTTCACAAAACGACGGCAAACAGGTCTGACATTACAACAGTGTTTAACAGGCTAGTCTGAGATTAAGAAAAATCTACTTTGTTTCTGAGTGGACAACACTCCCTGCGAATTCTTCCAATGAAACTCAGTCAACCATGTACATAACCTGCGATTAATTTTATGTTATCGTTCCACTAGAACTGGCTCCTTATGCATCTCTGGTGATTATTCTACCATGCTGTAACTACACGATATTATTAAAACGTTCTTTTAAACATTTTTCTTAAAATCTTCTAAAAAACTTCTAGAAACCATATTAGCTGTTTATAAGTTTGCGACCATGGGCTAGGGCAGAAGTCCCCAACATAATTTTCTCTAGGACCCCCCTCATCGTGAATGATGGGTACCTTGTCATATCACAGTATCAAGTACCTAAAAAAGGCAAATTAAGAGTCTTTTTATACGTTTTCTATTTTGGTACTTAGAAAAAACATTGACATATTCATTATCGAAAAAAATATTGAGCTTAAAACTTTTCTAATTTAGCCATCATTGTTTTTGTTAAATTTCTCATTGTAGCTCAAAATCATTGTCTTCAAATCTGGATGTTTAGTATAACAAACCCCTTAAAAAAATAAAAATTGAGTATGAACTGAAATGACAGGAAAAAATTAAAATTGAGTGTATTGGTCTTTCAAGTGTACTACACTTGAGATTGCATTGAGTAGACATGTGTGAAAAATAAGAAAACACTAATTTCATACAAGGTATTATTTATTTGAAAAAATACAGTTACAACAGAGTACTCCATCAGTATACAGTTAGTTTTTATTTTCAGTTCTTAATTAGATGCGTTCAATCTGACCTTTGAGTCCATTATTTCTGAAATATTAGGTTCCAAACTTGAAACTTTCACTCTGAAATCCGACCGCATGTCGAGCCGATTCCTATATTTGTTTTTCATGAAACACGTGGAAGAAACTGCTTGTTCACACCGATATGTGGTTGCAAATGGAAGGATACTTTTCATTGCCTTATCTCCAAGTTTCTTGTAGTCCTTGCTTTCCGATGCCCAGAAGTCTGTAATTTTATCACCGATGAAAATGTTTATCATCGCACCACATCTGGACAGATCCACAAGTTGATCTTGCTCATCTTCAGTGAGGCCTTGGATTTTGTCTATTTCTTCACAGCTGAAGGGATTTCGAATCCATCTGTCGTCAGGGTCAGGTTCAGGTAAATACTGTCTAAAAGTGGTGGCTAGGCTGCGTAGATGCTCGGCTGCATTGATCTTGATCTGGTCAGGCAAATTCTCCTCTGATGACTCCAAGGATTGTTTTAAAGTAGAAAAGTTAGTTAGTGACTCATTTTCTATCCTTGACGCCCAGATCTGACACTTTCTGACCATAGCACTAATCGTATCCTCAACTTTGAACATGTCTACACTTTTTCCTTGCAAACTCAAGTTTAACACATTCAAGTGTTCAGCTAAGAACGCAACTGAGCAAAGCCAAGAGCAGTTAGAGAGAAAATCTGTGTACTTTGTGTCAAGAAGGAAGACACGCACCTCGTCTGTAAGTCCAAAAAATCTTAACAAGACCCTACCTCGAGAAAGCCATCTTACTTCCGTATGAATAAGAAGTGGCTCGTGCTAACTGCCGGTCTCTTTACACTCTAAGAAGAAGCTAGACGCAGAAGTTAGCTTTCGCTAAAACTATGCTCATGCAGGAAGCGGCCAAAACGAAAAATCTGTTATCATACCCAATATATTTAATATATCTTTTTACTCTTAAAGCATCTTGCGGACCCCTCTGGCATAGCTCGCGTATCCCTGGGGGTCCGCGGACCACCTATTGGGAACCACTGGGCTAGGGGAAGCGTCTTTCTTTAGTAAACAAAATGTTCTCGGTCCCCGGTTCGCTACCGACCACAGCTTAAAGTTTGAATGCCGGCCGGAGTGGCCGAGCGGTTCTAGGCGCCACAGTCTGGATCCGGGCGACCGCTACGGTCGCAGGTTCGAATCCTGCCTCGGGCATGGATGTGTGTGATGTCCTTAGGTTGGTTAGGTTTAAGTAGTTCTAAGTTCTAGGGGACTGATGACCACGGCAGTTAAGTCCCATAGTGCTCAGAGCCATTTTTTTAAAGTTCGAATAGAAATCTTCTGCAGTGGCGACCGAAGACTTCCGGCATAAGAAGTCGTCCTTATTCATCTAACGGTGTTGTCAGGGAGGGTGGACGAGCAAACAGAGGTTCAGGCCACTCTCTTGCCCTATGGGTGGGAAATTTCCCCTAAAGGCCGAAGAATCAGTAATGATCAGCGACATGCAGAAGGCAATGGAAACCACTGCGTTAAGGGCCTATAACGTGTATCCACAGGACATTTGGCATGTAAGTGAAAAACTTTTGTGATGATCTATCTATTGGCAAAAAATTCCGGACGAGGCCCCCTTCGGATCTCCGGAAGGATACTCCCGAGGGGGAGGCGATCATCAGAAATACGCTGAACAACCAACGAAAGGATAACGTTCTACGACTCTGGGTGTGAAATGTCAGAAGTTTGAACGTGGTAGAAGAGTTATAAAACTGAACAGGAAATACTAATGCCCAGTCTAGATATAATGGGGGTTCACTGAAGTGAAATGTAATGAAGACAGGGACTTCTGGTCATATGAGTATAGCATAACATCAAGAGAAGCAGAAAACTATATAACGGAGCAGGAAGCTTTATGAATAGAAAGGCAGGACAGAGAAAGATTTCCTGTGAAGGCTTAAGTGATAGAGTTGTTCACATCAGAATCGACAGCAAAGAAACACCGACAATGGTAGTTCAGATATACAAGCCGACGTCGTAGGCTAAAGATGAACAGAAAAAATATATGAGGTTATTGAACGTTTAATTCAATACGTAAGGGAAGATGAAAACCTAACAGTCATAGGGGATCGTAATGTGGTTTTAGGGGAAGAAGTAGAAGAAAGGGTTAGAGGAGAATATGAGTTTTCTACTGGGAATGATAGAGGAGAAAGACTAATTCAGTTCTGCAATAAATTTCAGCTGCTAGCAACGAATACTATGTTCACTAATCACAAGAGGATGATGTATGCTCGGAAAAGAATAGAAGGTATTCGAAGATTTCACTACGTTACATCATGGTTCAAATGGCTCTGAGCACTATGGGACTTAACTTCTAAGGTCATCAGTCCCCTAGAACTTAGAACTACTTAAACCTAACTATCCTAAGGACATCACACACTTCCACGCCCGAGGCAGGATTCTAACCGGCGACCGTAGCGGTCGCGCGGTTCCAGACTGTAGCGCCTAGAACCGCTCGGCCACCCTGGCCGCCCATTACATCATGGTCAAGCAGAAATTCCGAAATCAGATACTGGATTGTGAGTCGTACCCATGCACGGATGTAGACTCTTATCACAATTTAGTATTGATGAAGCGTAGACTGAAGTTTAAGAGTCTAGTCAGAAGGAATCAATGCGCAAAGAAGTGGAATACGGGAGTACTAAGGAATGAAGAAGTACGCTTGAATTTCTCTATGGCTGTGGATACTCCTCAAAGCAAATTTCAGTACGCAGATCCGTTGAAGAGAAATGGACATCTCTAAAAATGGCAATCACAGAAGTTGGGAAGCAAATCGTAGGTGCAAAGAAGGAAAATGAATAACAGAAGAAATACTTCAGTTGATCAGTGAAAGAAGGAAGTACTAATATGCTCAGGGAAATTCAGGGATGCAGTGATATAAGCCACTTAAGAATAAAAGAAATTGAAAGTGTAGGGAAACTAAGGCAGAATGGGTGCATGCAAAATGTGAATAATCGAAAAAGGAATGATTGCCAGAAGGAATGATCCGACATACAAAAAAGTCAAAACGGCATTCGATGATATTAAAAGCAAGGCTGATAACATAAAGAGCGCAGTGAATGTCCACTTTTAAAAGCGGAGGAGAGAGCAGATAGGTGGAAAGAGTGCATTGAAGGTGTCTATAAGGGGACGCGATAGAAGAAGAAACAGGAATCGATATAGAAGAGGTAGGGGATCCACTATAATAATCAGAATTTCGAACAGCTTTGGAAGACTTAAGATCAAATAAGGCAGAAGGGATGTATAACATTCATCAAAATTTCTAATATCATTGGGAGAAGTGGACATAAAACGAGTATTCTCGTTGGTGTGTTCAATCCATTGGTCTGGCGATACATCATTTGATTTTCGGAAAAATATTTTTCACACAATTCCGAAGATTACAAGAGCTAACAAGTGCCAGAGCCGTTGTACAATCAGCTCAACAGTTATACACCCAGTTGCTGACTAGGATGATGTACAGAAGAATTGGAAAGAATATAGCGGATGTGTTAGAGGGCTATTAGATTGGCTTTAGGAAAGGTATGGGCACCAAAGGGCAGTTCTGACGTTACAGTTAATGATGGAAGCAAGACTAAAGAACAATGAAGACACTTTCAAGGGGTTTGCCGAGCTGCAAAAAGCGTTCGACAAAGTCAAATGATGCAAGATATTCGAAATTCTGAGAAAAATAGGGTTAAGCTATAGGAAAATGTGAGTAATATACTATATGTACAGGAACCAAAAGAGAGCAACAAGAGTGGAAGACCAAGAACGAAGTGCTTGAATTAAAAAGGGCTTAAGACAGGGATGTAGTTATTCGCCCTTTCTGTTCAATCTATCCGTCGAAGAAGCAATGAGGAAATAATGGAAAAATTCAACATTGGATTTAAAATTCAAGGTGAAAAGGTGTCAATGATAATATTCGCTGATGACATTGTTGTGCTCATTGAAATTGAAGAAGAAATACAGGCTTTGTTGAATGGAATGGTCTAATGAGTACAAAATATGGATTGAAACTAAGTCGAAAGAAGGGGAAAGTAATGAGAAGCAGAAGAAATGAGAGGAGCGAAGAACCTAATATCAGGATTGTTGGTCACGAAGTAGATGAAGTTAAAGATTTGCACAAAAAAAAAAGAAAACATGATGGACGGAGCAAGGAGGATGTAAAGAGCAAATTAGCACTGGCAGAAAGATTATTCATTGTCAACAGCAATCTGTTGGTTTGAAACCAGAATGTACGTCTGGAGCGCAGAATTGTATGGTAGTGAAACATGGACTGTCGATAAACCGGAACAGAAGAGAATCGAAGAATTTAAGATGTGGTGCTCTTGAAGAATGTTTAAAATTAGGTGGACTGGTAACGTATGCAATGAGGAGGTTGGCAGAATTGGCAAGGAAAGAAATATATGGAAAACACTGACAAGAAGAAGTGACAAGATGGTAGTTCACGTGTTAAGACATCACGGAATAACTTTTGTGGTTAGAACTGCAGCAGAAGTAGGTAAAAACTGCAGAGGAAGAAAGAGATTAGTGTACATTCAGCAAATAACTGAGGATATAGGTAGCAAGTGCTACTCTTGTATGAAGAGGTAACAGGAAAGAGATTTGTGGCAGTCAAATCAAACCAGTCACAAGACGGATGACTGAAAAAACAGCTTTATTCGAAGATAACAAGTTACCGGTTTCGCGCTATTGTAATCTTCCCCTCGATATCGCGGAACCGGTCGTATATAATCTCGGCATAAAGTATTTTGTACAACAATGAGTATTTCTGTCTAATTATTGTTATTATTGAGGGTCAATTGTTAATCCCTGCATCAAGCGTCGATCCTGTTCAAGTGTGAGTGCATTTCGCCACAGTTTTCTAGCTTTTCGTCTTGACTGTATTCATCTGCAAAATACCTCGTGGGAGTCCTGACGTTATCCTCTAGGTCATTTATGTACAGGGTACAGCAGGTATCACTGCACACTTTTGTATTTGTGACTAAGGATAGTGTACCGAATAATATTACATCAGCACTTACGTCATTTGCATATTACTAATTACATTCTTTACGGGTTATATGTTTTTTGGTTGTTTAGTACCTCCAAGTACATCTGGCAAGTGCAAGTCATTAACGTTTATTTTCCCCTGGGTAGCAGGTCAGGTGTTGAAGGGTAGATGCATGGACGCTAAAAGGTTAGTCTGTACTGACAGGTGTAGTCCACCTAGTGGTGCAATACGACTGTACCTATACACAATATATCGTGAATAGTAGTGGTCCTACAATACTCCCTTTGGGTACACCTGTTTGTGTTTCAGGATAACTCTCTGTTATGAATGACATAATGTGCGCCACTATCTAGGAACTCCTCCACTGTCTGTATAATTATGATCGTAAAATTTTATGGCAATCTTTTCTTAGTTCTTCGCAACTCTTTTTTCCTTTTTAACTTCATATTCATTAATTTAAAGTATGTCATATTACATTAAGAAGGAAAAATGCCATTTAAAACGACAAAAATATGTTGAATTTTCTCACTACTGCTTTCAGAGCTATATGGCGGAGATGTTGAAGGCAATCAACGAAGATGGCATCGATATTTTCGGTTACACAGCCTGGACTCTCATGGACAATTTCGAGTGGTCATGGGGATACACGTAAGTTCTGCCTGTCTGCATCGATACTTACACCGACATTTCCATCGATATTCTCTTAAATTGCAGTTTTATGACGTGGTGATGCAACACGATTTCCTTCCTCTTTCTTCTTAATACACAGGGCAAAACTTTTTGAGTCTTTAATTTACTCATCTTGAGTGGTAAGGAGCAATCTGTATTAATTACCTGAAAGAAGGAGAACTTCATAGCCAAGATCGCTTGTAAACAATCCCTGATTACCGTGTTCGGTAAGCATGATTACCAACTTCAGACGCCGATAAAAGTTTATTACAAGTCTCCTATACCAGATGTACAAATACTATTTCTAAAATCTTGTCAGGTATGTGAGGGATGAGAGGAGGGGTGCGCCGGAAAGTCAGGTTTAAAACTATTCTGTACATTGTTATTTTAATCCTGACTTGCCGATGCGTCGTTCATCTCGTCCCTCACATACCTGGCAATGTTTTAGAAAGAGTGTTTGTACAGCTGGTACAGGAGACAGTAACGATGCTTACCAAAACCGGTAATCGTGAATCTTGGCGATCTTAGCGAAGAAATTCACCCTCTCTCAGTTTCTGAGACTTCTTCACTGACTTGATTATTGTCTACTTTCTTGGGAACGGCGAGATTTGATTATCTTTGACAGTTATTTGTCTCTTATTTTTCTTTTTCAGGGCCAAATTTGGACTCTACTACGTGGACTTCAATGATGACGCGCGACCGAGGACAGCTAAGGACTCGGTTCAGACCCTAGCTCAAATATACTCTAGCAATGAGTTACCAATGGAATATTTTAACTAATTCGTATCGATGTCTTTAAGCTGTTAAGTTTATTGTATGTAATAATGCTCCAAAAATAAAAATGGAATTAACTGCCACTACACTGATAACTAATAATGTCACACAAAAGGAATGTTTGCTTTTCTTTGTCGTTGTATCGCATGTGTTATTCTATGCCTGTAAAAAAATGTAAAACTGTCACGTATGTCTGTTTGTCTGTTTGAACAAGCTAATCTGCAAAAATGCGAAACAAATTTTTATGGGATTTTTGCAGGTAAATTAAGTGTAGCTTGGGTCAAATGCAGGCTTTACTTAATCAAAACTGAATGATGAAATAAAAAGATATCATGGTTTAAAATTTTATCTAAAACAGTCGTATTTGTCTGTTTCTCTGAACACACCGATCTCCAAAATTGCATGACAAATTTTCATAGAGTTTACACAGGTGCCTCGAGCGTAACTAGGAGTAATCATCAAAACCAGATCACGGAAAGAAAAGCTATCTAAAATCGTATGTTTAGCTTACAAGTTCAGGATGTAATCATCACAGCGCAGTAAACCAGAAAACCAACAGATGACACTTTTAGTTTTTTTAAACTTAGTGACAAATATATTTTCAGAAATTTACATCAGAGGCAGAATTAAGCGCCAAAATCTTATCTTTACGAGCACAAACTAATAGTGAATTGTCTATAGCCGTAGTTACATCATATTTCTTTGACAAAGAAATATGATCAAATATTCGTCAAATTTCTTTGAGAAAGCTCTTCGACATGGCGCTAAAAAAGGGTATTACACTGCCGTCATATTTTTCGTCAGTTTTCAAGATGGGGATACGCGCTGCAGTTTCTAGCACCAAAATTGCACTGTGTGTGTATTTGCAACACGTGGTTTCTTAATACCTAAGAGAGGTGCTTTAGTTTACAACACAGCACTCAAATATCACATTGCACATTTATCAAAATGATTCCAGAAACATGTGAAGTGATTTATAAGGTACTGAAGGGGGTATATGTGAAGGTAAATAAAAATTTAGTACACTACATGGGCAATAAGAACTTGGTTGGCTGTAGCTGTGATTGTGGACATGAAGTCACCTGCTACATGTTTCACCTGCCCATCAACACACAATTAATAGCACGCACCGTGCCCCTTGCTAACCACCACCTCAGTCGAAGCAAGTTTATTAAAAAAAATAAAAAAGAGTCGAAGGAACCAACCAACTTTAAAGACTTGTTTGCAAACACACTACATAGACGAAAAATAGCTGTAGCGACGCCAGCGATCCAAGCGATTACATTTCACATTGCACTGAACAGAAGACGAACGACTTTTATGATGAAATCTACTGTAAAGCCCTAGATTTGATCATATTTATTTGACTACGGGCGAGATTTGATGAAGTCCATCAAATTTCTTTGACATAAATATTAGACACATCAGCTTTGACAAAGAAATATGACAGTGTAACACCGGCCTAAGGCATACAGATATACAGATTTCATTTTGGTTTTAAAAACTTAACATTGCTTCGCTCCCTTCCGTGGTTTTATTTATATTGTTGCATAGAAACAAAGAATTTATTATTTTTGATTTGGGTACCTTGGGAAGCAACCTCCGAGTTTCCTTTGCTGCCATGGGGCGATATGCAAACGAACTATTTACTGAACTCCCAATTCTATTATAAATCCCCCCCTCACCAAATTCTATTCTTGTGCGCGTAATAACATCTGACTATGCAGTAGAAGCCTCTGTTGAAGAATCAGATTGGGGGAGGTCGCTTGCCTCATAGGAAGTTGTGATGGATGTAAATTATTAACATCGAGTAAACCCCACCAAAATTTTTGGCTAGGTTGTAGGATAGGGTTGGTGTGACAATGTAGGTAGTCTGAAATATCGGGAAAGATAAACATACACTCCTGGAAATTGAAATAAGAACACCGTGAATTCATTGTCCCAGGAAACTTTATTGACACATTCCTGGGGTCAGATACATCACATGATCACACTGACAGAACCACAGGCACATAGACACAGGCAACAGAGCATGCACAATGTCGGCACTAGTACAGTGTATATCCACCTTTCGCAGCAATGCAGGCTGCTATTCTCCCATGGAGACGATCGTAGAGATGCTGGATGTAGTCCTGTGGAACGGCTTGCCATGCGATTTCCACCTGGCGCCTCAGTTGTACCAGCGTTCGTGCTGGACGTGCAGACCGCGTGAGACGACGCTTCATCCAGTCCCAAACATGCTCAATGGGGGACAGATCCGGAGATCTTGCTGGCCGGGGTAGCTGACTTACACCTTCTAGAGCACGTTGGGTGGCACGGGATACATGCGGACGTGCATTGTCCTGTTGGAACAGCAAGTTCCCTTGCCGGTCTAGGAATGGCAGAACGATGGGTTCGATGAGGGTTTGGATGTACCGTGCACTATTCAGTGTCCCCTCGACGATCACCAGTGGTGTACGGCCAGTGTAAGAGATCGCTCCCTACACTATGATGCCGGGTGTTGGCCCTGTGTGCCTCGGTCGTATGCAGTCCTGATTGTGGCGCTCACCTGCACGGCGCCAAACACGCATACAACCATCATTGGCACCAAGGCAGAAGCGACTCTCATCGCTGAAGACGACACGTCTCCATTCGTCCCTCCATTCACGCCTGTCGCGACACCACTGGAGGCGGGCTGCACGATGTTGGGGCGTGAGCGGAAGACGGCGTAACGGTGTGCGGGACCGTAGCCCAGCTTCATGGAGACGGTTGCGAATGGTCCTCGCCGAAACCCCAGGAGCAACAGTGTCCCTAATTTGCTGGGAAGTGGCGGTGCGGTCCCCTACGGCACTGCGTAGGATCCTACGGTCTGGGCGTGCATCCGTGCGTCGCTGCGGTCCGGTCCCAGGTCGACGGGCACGTGCACCTTCCGCCGACCACTGGCGACAACATCGATGTACTGTGGAGACCTCACGCCCCACGTGTTGAGCAATTCGGCGGTACGTTCACCCAGCCTCCCGCATGCCCACTATACGCCCTCGCTCAAAGTCCGTCAACTGCACATACGGTTCACGTCCACGCTGTCGCGGCATGCTACCAGTGTTAAAGACTGCGATGGAGCTCCGTATGCCACGGCAAACTGGCTGACACTGACGGCGGCGGTGCACAAATGCTGCGCAGCTAGCGCCATTCGACGGCCAACACTGCGGTTCCTGGTGTGTCCGCTGTGCCGTGCGTGTGATCATTGCTTGTACAGCCCTCTCGCAGTGTCCGGAGCAAGTATGGTGGGTCTGACACACCGGTGTCAATGTGTTCTTTTTTCCATTTCCAGGAGTGTATTTATTCCATTTGACAAATACATACACTAACAAATTGAATTAATGAGGTGATGCCTTTTGTGAGTGGACAAATTAATATCTTAATAAAGAGGAAGGAGTATAACACTAATCTATAAAACCTATCAATGCGGATTGGCACTTCTCCCTTACTGAATGAGAGCACAAGATTCTAGACCATGTACTTTCCATCAGTATCTAATCACAGAAATAATGTAAGAATGTGCTGCGGTGGTCAGTCGCTCAATGGCCACCAGTTTAGCATCTATGGGGCTGATCGTGTTACACGCCGGCCGGGGTGGCCGAGCGGTTGTAGGCGCTACAGTCTGGAACCGCGCGACTGCTACAGTCGCAGGTTCGAATCCTGCCTCGGGCATGGATGTGTGTGATGTCCTTAGGTTAGTTAGGTTTAAGTAGTTCTAAGTTCTAGGGGACCGATGACCTCAGAAGTTAAGTCCCATGGTGCTCAGAGCCATTTGAACCATTTGATCGTGTTACGGCTGGAGCTGCGTAAATGACCTATTCTGCTCATCTGCTCCACGACAGGTTCCCCTGCAGGCTGTTCTCATCGTTTGGTCATGCCAACCAGGTGTGATGCTTCTGCGACCACAGCGGCGTACATATACGACACAATTCAGCGAAATCATCCATAGTTACGGTTAAGTTACACAGCTACTCCACAATAATCGCCCGGTACAGAGTTTTGCGTCCTTATCCAACAGACCTGAAACACAAGTCACCTATTTCTACCAAAAATCTAGTGCGGCGTGCTGCTCCACTGCTGTGGCTGTCCAAAAGCAACTGTTTTTCACCAATGAGTTCGCGGGAAACATCGCTTACGTCACGTCGATCTGACCAATCGCGGTCACCTGTGGGAGTCGCCGCTCGTTGAAAAACTTTCCAGACGCTATCTTGGCGCCTGTGTGCAACCGGACACAGTCACTCCTCTGTATCACTCTCAAAAAATATGGAATGGGGGATTCGTGGAGGTACTTTCCTTGCTGGCATTGTCACCTGCGACTTTTTCGTGAGCCCAGGCCGACCCGCCGAGGGGGAAACAGCGTCTCCCTTCGTTGTTCACTTTGAGCAGACATTCCGCTTGCCTTGCAGTGTTTTGCCGGAAGTGACGTCTGCCTGTCGGGTGGCATCAAAGCCCTGCCGCTGGAGATTGCACTGGCGGTGCCAACAATCACCCCCTGGGGTCCTGGAGGTTGCAAAATTCACCCTGCTGGCTTCCCGCCACTAGCACCCTGAGTACAATCCCGCACGACACTCTATCCACAAAATTTGTTTGCACTTAACGCAGTGCAGTACATTCTCATTGTTGATCCCTTAGTCATCTCCGTTAGCAAAGCTCAATGGACCGCAGATTCGTTCACAACAACGCTGCTATTCGTCTTTACTGCCCTAATTAATACTCAAAAATGCAAAGTGGCGATTGATGTGGGTGTTACACCCCCATAAAGTTTGCCACCTTGCATTGATCCCTCCTTACCTCTAGAATTTAGCGTCGGTCTGTACACAGCTTAGAGTAAGATAGGTGTGGTACAGGCCCAATAAATTTCTGCATGAGTAGACTACATACGTCATAATTGGTACAAATGCAATCATAAATCAAAGAGAAAAGAGTGGGTACCAACCAGCATGCACCCCACAAGTGGCCCATAGGGACCATCCGACCGCCGTGTCATCCTCATATGAAGATGCGGATAGGAGGGGCGTATGGTCACACCACCGCACTCCCGGTTGTTGTGATGGTTTTATTTGACCGGAGCCGCTACTGTTCGGTCGAGTAGCTCCTCAGTTGGCATCACGAGGCTGAGTGCACCACGATAAATGGCAACAGCGCATGGCAGCCCGGAGGGTCACCCACTCAAATGCCAGCCACGCCCGACAGCGCTCAACTTCGGTGATCTGACGGGAAGCGTTGTATCCACTGCAGCAAGACTGTTGCCTACGAATGGGCATAGTGTAACATATATGCACAAATTGAATGAAACACAAACAAACAATGTACTAAAGTAATCATATTAATGGTCAATGACGACGCCTGTATACCTATAAAGGGTGGCCCTAGGGCTCATCTCTCCCGCCATTGAGGGCGATGTAAGGCGACACATTGTCTGGGAAGACGTATAAACATGTTAGTGGCAGTAATCATAAATAAGTTATAAAAATTAATTTATCATTAAATATTGTATTTGACATCAGATAAGTCTGGTAAGAACATTGTGGTCACACAATAAAGAGTCTAACATCATCCAAGACTGTAGTTTTGTGAGTAGGCTGTTTAGGTTTATATGTTGGTAACGCCACGTAGCGCTCTGTATGAAAACCACTGACTGTGCTGTGTGAAGTCTGTGGCTGGTGGACGAGGCAATTCTTCATGCAGTTGACGATAACCCTAATGTCAGCGTCAGAGAAGTTGCTGCTGTACAAGGTAAAGTTGACCACGTCACTGTATGGAGAGTGCTAGGGGAGAACCAGTAGTTTCCGTACCATGTACAGCGTGTGCAGGCACTATCAGCAGCTGATTGGCCTCCAAGGGTACACTTCTGCGAATGGTTCATCCAACAATGTGTCAATCCTCATTTCAGTGCAAATGTTCTCTTTACGGATGAGGTTCCATTCCAACGTGATCAAATTGTAAATTTTCACAATCAACATGTGTGGGCTGACTAGAATCCGCACGCAATTGTGCAATCACGTCATCAATACAGATTTTCTGTGAACGTTTGGGGGCATTGTTGGTGATTTCTTGATTGGGCCCCATGTTCTTCCACCTATGCTCAATGGAGCACGTTATCATGATTTCATACGGGATACTCTACCTGTGCTGCTAGAACATGTGACTTTACAAGTACGACACAACATGTGGTTCATGCACAATGGAGCTCCTGCACATTTCAGTCGCAGTGTTCGTACGCTTCTCAACAACAGATTCGGTGACCGATGGATTGGTAGAGGCGGACCAATTCCATGGCCTCCACGCTCTCCTGACCTCAACCCTCTTGACTTTCATTTGTGGGGGCATTTGAAAGTTCTTGTCTACGCAACCCCGGTACCTAATGTAGATACTCTTTGTGCTCGTATTGTGGACGGCTGTGATACAATACCCAAGCACGACTCACGGCCCGTCCTCACAGCTTTAATTCCGCCAGTACCTCGTCTCCTACCTTCCAAACTTCACGGAAGCTCTCCTGCGAAACTTGCAGAACTAGCACTCCTGGAAGAAAGGATATTTAGGAGACATGGCTTAGCCACAGCCTAGGGGATATTTCTAGAACGAAATTTCAAGGTTTCGAGTTCGAGTCTCGGTCCGGCACACAGTTTTAATCTGCCAGGAAGTTTCATATCAGCGCACGCTCCGCTGTAGAGTGAAAATTTCATCCTAGAAACATCCCCTAGGCTGTGGCTAAGGCATGTCTCCGCAACATCCTTTCTTCCAGGAGTGCTAGTTCTGCAAGTTTCGCAGGAGAGCTTCTGTGAAGTTTGGAAGGTAGGAGACGAGGTACTGGCGGAATTAAAGCTGTGAGGACGGGCCGTGAGTCGCGCTTGGGTACCTAAGTTGGTAGAGCACTTGCCCGCGAAAGGCAAAGGTCCCGAGTTCCAGTCTCGGTGCAGCACACAGTTTTTATCTATCAGGAAGTTTGACGTTAACACTGTTTCCCAGGACATAATCGGTGTCCACCTCTCTATTGCGAGCAGTGTCGTTTACGTCAAGTTAGTCAGTGAAGATCTGTGAAACAGGATCGTGTGTACACATGCGAAAAATCGCAAATTCAAACAATCCGATAGCTGTACTGGGGCAAGCACTATCGACCACGTGGAACTCATCTTCTGTACGCTACGAGTTTACGAACTCCCGTTCGAAGTACCAGCGGACATCATCACCTCGTTTTTCCAACGTTATGGCAACACATGGCTGAAAAGTAGACCAATTTTTCAACATACCCAATCATCAACGGTGTACGACAGGTTAAAATTTAGCTTTCAAAATACATGCCGTTCTACTTTGTCGTCGGCTGCAGTAGGGCGATTACTATGTTCGAAGGACAGCCGTGTACTTACCATGTAATTACTCCGGTTGTGGCCAAGAAGATCATAACAGGTCGGCATGCCTACAATAGCGGACTACTCAAATCCCGACTGGTGAAACTGTGACTTCTCCTACGGTCACGACCCTCCCCCTCAACCATGCAGCTGTTACACGGACGCCGCCCCATCCGAAGACGACCATACTCATCAGGCAGACGCTCCCGACAGGACGAACATGGTGGAGTCAGAAGTACTGTTCTCATCTACTATGACGGCGCTCCATTCAGAAGAAACTCAACGGCTGACTTTGCAGGGGGTTGCAGATGAGAAGATGGACACTGACACGTAGGTGGTGCCGATACATCCTCTCTTCCCGAGGACAGAACAGTTGCAGAGATCTACCCACATTCGATACCGAAACAAACGTCTACGAACAGCGTTCTCCGTGGAGACACAAGAAACGGCGGCGAGCTCCGTCAGACGACTGTCTGCTGCGAACGTCTGAAAAAGAGTGTGGACAGTTCGACGGTGGTGACGGGGATACAGAGGTCGCAGTCGCGCCACACCCTGTAGATCGCATTGTCGACGCCTTCAGTCCCTACAACTGCACTGTAAGAAAGGACCGAGTCTTCAGTTCCTACAACCTCTCTGTAAGACAGAGGCAGGATATCTTGGAGATATCCGCCACAAATTACCCCCCCCCCCCCCCCAGTCAGGCGGAGCTGTGCCAAGAGCCACAGCTGAGATATCCCATCCACCGCCAAGGCGATTGGGCGGACAATTGTGAAGAAGATTCATAACACGTCGCGTCGACACCACGCGAGTGATTTCACCCCATCAGTGTTGATCCCTTGTTACTGTCGATGATCGCAGTGAGACACGCTGACGTAACGAACCCACACTCCTTTCGGTTGTGCTGATGGCCAACACGTGTGTTATGAACAGACTACAAACGTATCATGTTGCGACTATTAACATCAGCACTATATGGACACGCAATAAGTTATCCTTGCTTCAGGACATATTGATCGCTGCTGGCATCGTATAGTCTTTCTCCAGGAAGTATACGTCGACGACTTCCCAGGAATGTACGGCTAGAGCACATGCGTGTCCCATGCCTCTCTCAAAGGTTACTGCGTTGCTATACTTCTACAGGAAGGTGCAGCGGCGGACGGCATTCACTGTACCACAGGGCCTGAAGAATGGCACTCACAGTTCTGAATATGAGGCTTAATAATAAAGACATACCTAATGGAACGGGCAGACGTCGAGAATGATCATGTTTCTTTACGGAAGAGGTCGCGCCACTCTACCATAGCCGCTACGACCATTAAATGTTCGGGGATGACTTGGATTGCGTCCTAGCGTCTAGAGACCACATGCCTCGACATAATCCGTGCCTGGAACTCGGACCCTAATCCGGGACCTGCAGATGGTGGACACTTCGGAAAATGTTCGCTGCCATTGACCTCAGTTTACACACTCCACGTGTCACTCTTCCAGTCGCATTAACCGCGTTTATGTTCCACGTGCTCTCGGCGCTGAGACGTACGATGCGGAAGTGTGGCCCGCCGCTTTCTGAACCACTTGGCCTAAATACGGGCCAGCACCTTTGTCGACAACAGGTGTGGACTAGCCGCAGTTAGTGGAGGTTAAACGCCGCTCGCCTGGCTTATCCAGATTTCCGCCAAGCCATTGAGGACATTTGACATTTGTATGTAATCCGTCTCCGTGCATATCCTACGACGATGCGCTGGTGGCTGGACTGCCCTAAACCGGCCATGCGACGAACGTTAATAAGGTATGGTCGAAATTACGCAGCTTGGCCCAGACGTACGGTTCACTTCTGTTGTAAGGTACGGCGGGACTGTGGTAACATGACAAAACAGAAAATGACTCCTTAATATACAAATCAAGCAAGGCAGCGTCTTCCCACACGCGACCCATGTCGACCGACAGCGTCTAGCTACAAATATCCGTGCGCACTCAAACTAAACATCCCCAGTAAAGCTTGCGGCGTGTTCGCTCCTGGTTGGCCAGCCATAAGAGGCTCATCAAACTGCTTCCTCCTACACTCAAACCTAGTATTGCAAACAAGATTCATGTTTTATGAGGTCGACTACTCGGTACATAATATATTTTTACAGTGTCTGAGATTTAGAATACACAGAATAAAATCACTTTTGATAGTTACTATAACTTTCAACAGGCTTTCCTTTAATTTTACGGAAGGTTGTTTTCACTTCACTGTATTCTGAAGTTGTCCTTCCTACGGCCATTTCGTTTTCGAATAGGAAACTGCAGTGCCTGTTTCCGAAGAAGTGCGATGCAATGTTCCTTTGACACCCCCTCATGTACTAAGGAACAAGCACTGTGGCGACTATAACTGCTATGAAAGGCGTGAAATGTATTCGCAGTTGCGAATATAAACCACCTCCAGCTGTATAATGAAATGACGACAGTAAAAATTTATGGCGAACTGGGACTCGAAACCGGATTACCCACTTTAATTTTTGTTTTGTTTCTTTTTTTAATTTTTTTCACAAAATGAAAAATTATGTTTTTTGCACCAAATGAAAAATATTCCTCCTCTTCTGCAATTAAGTCTTTTTTTGTTTTATCAGAAAAGATTGAAACTGAGTAGTGCAGTTGTTGCATCAAATTGGGAGCTAAATGCATGGAGGGGACTGACAGAACTTAGTACATAACTGATGACGCAGCAAATTAATGAGTAAAGTATGTTGGTAAGAAAGCCATGAAATAAAATCGAATGATAGAATCCGTACCACCAGTAACTTGTGCATTGTGCGCTGGACTGGAAATAAAAACAGCCAAGTATCGTTCCTCAGTTAACATGAAAAATTAAAAAGGAGCACATACCGCAGGACAGTGCAAAGGGTCATGGAGAAACTCTCCCATAACTTTATCAAATGGTTCAAATGGCTCTAAGGACTATGGGACTTAACATCTGAGGTCATCAGTCTCCTAGACTTAAAACTACTTAAACCAAACTAACCTAAGTACAGTACACACATCCATGCCCGAGACAGGATTCGAACCTGCGACCGTAGCAGCAGCGCGGTCGGAAGCGCCAGAACAGCTCGGCCACAGCGGCCGGCAAACTTTATCATCCAGATATGACTTCTCATTCGGTCTAGGGAATATCCTTCGGTGAATTGTTCACTGTTCTATCATCATCTTTTAATTCTACACTACTGGCCATTAAACCTGCTACACCAAGAAGAAATTCAGATGATAAACGGTTATTCATTGGACAAATATATTATGCTAGAACTGACATGTGATTACACTTTCACGCAATCTGGGTGCTTAGATCCTGAGTAATCAGTACCCAGAACAACCACCTCTGCCCGTAATAACGGCCTTGATACACCTGGGAATTGAGTCAAACAGAGCTTGGATGGCATGGAACAGGTACAGTTGCCCATGCGTGCAACTTCAACACGATATCACAGCTCATCAGGGGCAGTGACCAGCGTATTGTGACGATCCAGTTGCTCGGCCACCATTGACCAGACGTTTTCAATTGGTGAGAGATCTGGAGAAGGTGCTGGCCAGGGCAGCAATCGAACATTCTCTGTATCCAGAAAGGCCCGTACAGGACCTGCAACAAGCGGTCGTGCATTATCCTGCTGAAATGTAGGGTTTCGCAGGGATCGAATGAAGGGTAGAGCCACGGCTCGTAACACATCTGAAATGTAACGTCCACTGTTCAAAGTGCCGTCAATGCGAACAAGAGGTGACCGAGACGTGTAACCAATGGCATCCCATACCATCACGCCGGGTGATACGCCATTATGGTGATGACGAATACACGCTTCCAATGTGCGTTCACCGCGATGTCGCCAAACACGGATGCGACCATCATGATGCTGTAAACAAAACCTGGATTCATCCGGAAAAATGACGTTTTGCCATTCGTGCACCCAGGTTCGTCGTTGAGTACACCATCGCACGCGCTCCTGTCTGTGATGCAGCGTCAAGGGTAACCGCAACCATGGTCTCAGAGCTGATAGTCCATGCTGCTGCAAACGTCGTCGAACTGTTCGTGCAGATGTTTGTTGTCTTGCAAACGTTCCCATCTGTTGACTCATGGATCGAGACGTGGCTGCACGATCCGTTACAGCCACACGGATAAGATGCCTGTCATCTCGACTGCTGGTTATACGAGGCCGTTGGTATCCAGCACGGCATTCCGTATTACCCTCCTGAACCCACTGATTCCATATTCTGCAAACCGTCATTGGATCTCGACCAACGCGAGCAAAAATGTCGCGATACGATAAACCGCAGTTGCGATAGGCTACAATCCGACCTTTCTCAAAGTCGGAAACGTGATGGAACGCATTTCTCCTCCTTACACGAGGCATCACAACAACGTTTCACCAGGCAACGCCGGTCAGCTGCTGCTTGTGTGTGAGAAATCGGTTGGAAACTTTCCTCATGTCAGCACGTTGTACGTGTCGCCACCGGAGCCAGCCTCGTGTGAATGCTCTGAAGAGCTAATCATTTGCGTATCACAGCATCTTCATCCTGTCGGCTAAATTTCGCGTCTGTAGCACGTCATCTTCTTGGTGTAGCAATTTCAATGGCCAGTAGTGTAGCTTCTCCTGCCAGTGATGATCCAACTCCACAGAGGGTCCTGAAGTGCATTGCATGAATAACTGGAGACGGTATTTTCTGTTAATAAATAATTCAAGAACACTCTTAATCGCAGGAGTGACACCAGCAGCAGCCGACCAATGGTGTAAACACCCAGAAGATGACCCCTACGTCGGGTTGAAACCGGTTGGCGGTATTATAACAATAATAAATGCGATTAAGACTAATAAGTGATTAATCATACTAATTGCTGCTTCTCTCCACAAACATGTTGACCAAAAAGTATTGTCTGTTCTTGAGTTACGTATGATCTTATACTGTCGTTCATGCACATATTTACAGACGTCCAATGTGTTCTTAGGGCCGTCGTGAAAAAAACAATACTCCGCGTGTCTACAAAACCAGGATCAAAAATGGTTCAAATGGCTATGAGCACTATGGGACTTAACTTCTGAGGTCATCAGTCCCCTACAAAATAGAACTACTTAAACCTAAATAACCTAAGGACATCACACACATCCATGCCCGAAGCAGGATTCGAACCTGCGACCGTAGCGGTCGCGCGGTTCCAGACTGTAGCGCCTAGAACCGCACGGCCACTCAGGCCGGCGCAAAACCAGGCCACAGCATTAGTTTGGGTAGGCTGGTAATGTGTCTCGTTCGGGAAGAATAGAGTTTTAGGTGCAACATGATTTAGTGTCACTCGAAGAAAGTACACGAACATTATTTCGCTTCACCAAACGTCACACTGCCGCCGACGTGCCTCAGCTAAGACGGTGTTCATCACTGTCTTGTAGTCAACAGCCGGTGCAAAGTGTTGAACCCGCCATGTGGATCGCGTGTAGCCTCGATGTGTTCATCTGTTTGCCGTTAACAGTAATAAACCACATCGCATTGTGGGTGATGGCCAGTGTAACATGATGGATCGTCCACCTCAACACGTTCGAACACAAGTTCGGGTCAGAATGAGACTTTCACACTGCAGCGGAGTGTGCGCTGATATGAAACTTCCTGGCAGAGCACTTGCCCGCAAAAGGCAAAGGTCCCGAGTTCGAGTCTCGGTCCGGTACACAGTTTTAATCAGTCAGGAAGCTTCATATCAGCGCACACTCCACTGCAGAGTGAAAATCTCATTCTGGAAACATCCCCCAGGCTGCGGCTAAGCCATGTCTCCGCAATATCCTTTCTTCCAGGAGTGCTAGTTCTGCAAGGTTCGCAGGAGGGCTTCTGTAAAGTTTGGGAGGTAGGAGGCGAGGTACTGGCAGAAGTGAAGCTGTGAGGACGGGGCGTGAGTCGTGCTTGGGTAGCTCAGATGGTAGAGCACTTGCCCGCGAAAGGCAAAGGTCCCGAGTCCGAGTCTCGGTCCGGCAAACAGTTTTAATCTGCCAGGAAGTTTCACAAGTTAGGGTGCTTTCCGCCAACCACGTAATTTGGCCACTCGCACTGCATAATACTATAGTCTGCCGGTGCCGTCGCCATTCGTGTCGCTGACAGCGCGAGTCGGACATAACTGAGGTCTAAATAAAGGACACCGATGTTCGGACAGCGGCGCCGTGGTTTGACGAACGTGCTTACAAATAGAGCGGCCGCCCTCTCACGGACATGGACAGGCTCAAGTCCTGCCCTATTCAGACATAGTGTAAACAGACTGCTTAGGTTTTTATGTTGGTAACGCCATGTAGCGCTCTGTATGAAAATCACTGACTGTGCAGTCTGTGGCTGGTTTGCATTGTTGGGATATTCGCCATTGGAGCGTTGGGCAGTTGGCTGTTACCAGTGCGTAGCGTTGCGCAGTTGGAGGTGAGCCGCCAGCAGTGGTGGATGTGGGAAGAGAGATGGCGGAGTTGCGCACGCTGTATTGCAGTAGTTCGAGTAACGAAGATTTTGTGAGGTAAGTGATTTGTGAAAGGTATAGGTTATTGTTAGTCAGGGACATTCTTTTGTAGGGATTTTTGAAAGTCAGATTGCGTTGCGCTAAAAATATTGTGTGTCAGTTTAGTGTTGATCAGAATAAGTAAAGAGCGAAAAGTCTGAGTACGTTCAGTTCTGCTCAGCTGTTTGAAAATCAAATGACGTAAGGGGTTTACCAGCACAGTCATTCAATAATTTTGCTAAGGGGTCGTTTCAATAGGATGAGAGCTCGTATCTTATCCTGAAAAGATTACCGGAACTTACAGAGGACCAAAAAGCGAGCTAACTTCATAGGCAGCCCTTAGTAGAATTTCCAGTGCCCGTACTTGATTTGCAGGCAATTCCTGTCCGAACATTTTGTAAAAGTCGTCTGTAGTTTTGAGCAGCGGGTGCGTCGTATATTGTCAGTAAAATCAACGCTGAGGCATTTCTTGGTCACTGAGCAATAGGGGTGACACTACCAATAGGCAGCATGACCACGATATTCACAGCCATTGCTTTGGTGACGTTGATACGACTACCCGAGACGATGCCATATGTACCGACCCAGTCCAGTGAGTTACCCGCATCGTCGCCGTTGCGGATCACAATCACCATGTTGTCCGCGCACGCTTTAGATCGGAATGTGTGACATCGTAACATCGTACCCGTTAGTAGCTGCCGCAAGCAGCATAATAGTGGTTCGACGGCCACAACATAGAACAATGTAGAAAGAGAGCAGCCTTGCCGTACAGATCGACAAATCGTGAGGGTTGGCGAAGGCGTCCGTTGACGATTACCTTAGAGTTCGTGCCACGGACGAGTCGCATCACCACGCTGATAAAAGGCTATGGATATCGCATATGTAGCTTTCAAATAAGGCCCACGTGATAAAGGCTTGACTGAAATCAATTGTCGCGAATGCACCCTTCACACATGCCCTCTCTCCGCGATCAAGTCACGCTATTCATTGAGTGCTGTTTGAATGATATTCTCATCTCCAAGCGACGTTTGATCGGTTGAAAATGTGTAAAATTTGGCGTATACGGGCTTCCAGCAGTCTAAGAAAGATCTTGAGGTCACAAGTCAGGAGCGTCAGCGGGCGGTAATCTTGTATCCGTGACCCACCGGACGGATTGTTGAATTGGTGTAATCATCCACTCCACAAAGGTCGCAGGGAGCGACAGATGTCCGTTCATCGGGTGGCCAATAAACGTTTAAATTTCAGGTGAAATTCTAAGGGAAGGCTGTCATTCCCCGGAAACTTATTTGCTGCTCATTTACCAAAGGAATCTCTTGCAAAATTTCTTGCAGCAAATACGCCTCCATTGCCGGGGTAACAGTGTAGAAGAATCAACTACTAATCCCGATGGATGAGGAGTCTGAGCTGAATAAAGCTATGAATAACAGTCGTGGAACGCGTTGCTTACGTCGTGTTCTGAGGACAGATGACGATAGTCCTCCAGTCGGTTGACTGTATCAGTGGTCGTCAGCGGCGTTTAGTTCACGGTCGTTCACTTTCTATTCTATTCTAAGTCCTAGATCAGGCTACCGCCACCGCTATGTGTCTTCGCGTACGGGCGATGGTCTGAACCTTAGCGCTTTAAGTTGCCTGATTAGTCGAATATTTGGCAATATATATAATTTTGCTGGTATTGGGGACATCTGAGAACCACTAAGAGCTTCATTGTATTGTATTTATGTTGGCTATATGCATTGTGAAAGAATAAATTCAGTGGTTAACCTTAGTGTTCAGCCATGGCAAAATTTTTGGAGGTTAAACTGTGATCCTAAGTGTTTTTAAGTATTTTGCCTTTAATTTATATTTTATATTTCGTCTGCTGTAGCAGAAATTTCCTGTATTTAATATATGTGTTAAAACTGTGTTGTAGATTTCCATCTAAATACCACGGAAGGAAGTATTGCTTGTAAGATCTAGTTATTAAGTACCACGTGATAGAGGTAAGCTTGTCATTTTCGTTACATTGTTTGTTCGCACAAGGTTCCTTTCCATGTGATTTGGTTAAATTACTGTCACATGTTATTTTCTGGGCGTTTATTAAGTTTTCCAGAGAGGCTTTACCCTCTCCAATACTATGGATTCTTGATATTTTGTAAGTTTGGTTAACGACAAATTTTTGAAAATTGGCGAACTGTTAAGAGGTCTTATGGTGGCACTTGTCGAGAAGAAGGCCATTAATATTTTCTTAACTTGTTTGTTTGGCGTATGCTTGTTTGTTAACAGCCTGGTTAGTCTTCTGAGTTTCGGGACCTGTTTTTCAGCGACTGAGGGTAGATAGGGGTTGTTGCTGTTATGCATCGCCTTGGTGTTAAATGGCAGCGTCTGAGGCGCGTTCCTGATTGCCTTAGAGTGCTGGTTTGCGTGGCTACTAACAAATTTTAAATAGTGGCTGTATTACTTAATGTTCTGGTCTGTGGAATCTTATTTAAAGTTTCACTTAAAGGAGTATATCGCCTTTGGAATATGAATTTCGGGTAGTATGAATTAAAGTTAAGGTGCGTTTCTGTGAAAGACAGCGTCCTGAAACTGGCGGCCAGGTTGTGCGCAGCGTTGGATAAATCTATCCACACTGCCCCTGTCACCGTTGGAGGGATAGGTGCCGGTATTTCTACTGCTTCTGTAGCTCTGGAAGAAGTGTCTTGTAATTTGCAATCTTTGGAAGACAGTCAACATACTTAAAGGCCATTGTGTAGGGTCCAAGCCCATTTGGCTCATACGAGTAACTGCCTTTCTGATTTCAATTATCTTAAGCTTAGTGATCAGCAAAGGGAGGCTTAAGCAGCTGTCAGTCAAGTGAAAGATCTACAAGTTAGGACTGGTTCACTGAATTACGGTAGTGAAGGGGGTAGCTTAGAACACCGTAGTTTAGCCAACAGTCATTCACTAGATTTAAAACAGATCGATTCTCGAGGTCTTGGGTGTTTGGGCTCTAATGCATTTGCTAAATTACTTAACCCAATCATGTGTTTGTTTAGTGGTATTTCCGATTTATGTGTTGATTACTTAGATGAAGTTCGACAGGTGTCAGTACTTGTCCTATTTGAATTTCATGCTGATGTCTTGCACTCATCCCATTCTGTGATACTTTGCTTACTCTATCCTTTGTCGGAGAGGTTCTCTAAGTCAGCTCAGGACTCGTACAATAACGAACTTGAGCGGGTACACTATTCGTAGGTACAAGCATCTACCGAGACATTGAGTCAGTATCTTGAGCGTGTTCACATTGCTATTTCGGGTTTGAATAGGAAGGTTACCGCACATGACTCTATCTCGAACATTTTTAAAGGCATGCGACCTGAAGATCTGGTGCGCTTTGTGTTTGCGAACAAACCCACGAATTTTTCTGAGTTAAATGAGTTAATTGGTGCTGTTGAAGCAGGCGAACGACGATATTGGGGTAAGGTTTTCAGTCTGAACCTCGTATCCGAAATGGTAATCAACAGCAATTGCTTTCTGATTGATTAACCGATAAACGTTGTTTTCAGCGTGGTGCCAGTAGCCGTGTTATGCCCGAATGCCAGGTTAGACGTGGTGCTACACCTAACATCTGATGCCATAAGGCGCGGCGTAAGACTCTACCGAGTAAACTACCGGCTCATTTTGCGCATATTCTCTCTCTTAATAAATGTGCTCTTCCATTTGTTTGTATTGGGCTTAACCAGGAACTTGTTTACGCACTTCTAGATTCTGGAAGTTTCATTTCCTTCCTCTACTATGGTAGATATCCCAAGTTTCGTAATTTGTGTAGGATGCCTCCTAGATGCGCCTCTTCCTAGAGATGTTGCGTCGCCAATGGCAAGAGTTGACTCTGCTGGGTGAGGTACGCGCCAGTTTACCTAATTGTGATTTTTCTTGTCCTCTTAGGTTCATTTTCATTAAAAACTTGTCTGTTCCCTTGTTGTTTGGATGTGATTTCATTCAACAGACTTGCTTGGTTTTAGATTTTGCTAGCAATACCTTTTTCTTTAGATTTCGTCCGTCTGTGGAAATGGCCTTTTCTCATTTTATCAGTAATATCAGTTCTTTGAAAGCAGAGCCTTCGGAATGAGACGGCTCTTCTACAACTGATTGCCGATATATTGACTAATATATTGGGAGTAACAGATCTAATTCAATACTAAATCCGTCTGGCCGACGACATCCTGGTACTGTATAGTCCGTGTCGTCTCTCACCCCCTAAGATGAGAATATTAAGAAGAAAGGTCAGTGATATGCTGCGGGATGATTAGACCATCGACTTCCCCATATGATTCACCTATATGTCTCGTACCTAACGGAGAGGGCAATGGTTATAGGCCGGCAGTCGATTATCGAGCCCCTAAAGAGAAAGTTATTTTGGAGTCAGTTCCCTTTCGTGATCTCAATAATTATTTCACATTGTTTGCTGGTGCATGCTATTTTACCGTACATGATTTAAATCAGACTTACTATCAGATCGCATTAAGCAAGGAGTCTATGCCCGTTACTGCTTTTGTATGGATTGGATTCTGTATGAATTTTATATACTGCCATTTGGCATGGCTAAATGGGTTGCAGTTCTTTCACAACTTTTGGACTATGTGTTGGGTGATCTTAAAATACAATGGTAATTTTTCCCGAGGGCGTGCAGCTCTACTATATGGTCTATATGGTTGTGTGAAATATTCTGGAGGTAAAATAGTTCCCTTTTCCGATCTCCGGGCAGGAACTACTCAAGAGGATGTCGTCATCAAGAGAAAGAAAGCTGGAATTCTAAAGATCGGAACGTGGAATGCTAGCTCCCTTAATCGGGCGGGTAGTTCAGAAAATTTAAAAATGGAAATGCATAGGTTGAACTTAGATATAGTCGGCGATAATGAAATTCGGTGGCAGGAGGAACGGGTGTATACAGGGTTATAAACACAAAATCAAGCCCAAAATTACCATAGTATTACAAGTTTAAATGCCACCTACTTCGGCAAATGATGAAGATATTGAAGGAAAGTGTGATCAGATAAAAGAAAATATGCAGATAGTTAAAGGAGACGAAAACTTAATAGTGGTTGGGGACTGGAATTCGATAGTAGGAAAAACAAGGGAAGGTAAATAGTAGATGAATATGGACTGGGGGAAAGGAATGAAATACGATGCCGCTTTGTAGAGTTTTGCACAGAGCATAATTTCATCATGTCTGACACTTGGTGTGAGAATGACACAAGAAGACTGTAAACGTGGAACAGACTTGGAGGCACCGAAAGGTTTCGGATTAATTATATAATGTTAATAGAGATTAGGAACGATATTTTAAACTGTGAGACATTTCTAGAGGCAGATGTGGACTCTGAGCACAATTTATTCCTTGTGGCCGCGCGGGATTATCTGAGCGGTCTTGGGCGCAGCAGTTATGGACTGTGCCGCTGATCATGGCGGAGGTTCGAGTCCTCCCTCGGGCATGGGTGTGTGTGTATGTCCTTAGTATAATTTAGGTTAAGTAGTGTGTGACCTTAGGGACTGATGACCTTAGCAGTTAAGTTCCATAAGATTTCAGACAGATTTGAACTTCTTTTTTAATTCATTTTGAACTGTAGAATAAAACAGACGAAACTGGAAAAGGGTAGGAAATTAAGGAGATGGGACGACGATCAGTTGAAAGACCCAGAGGTTCCTGAGACTTTCAGAGAGAGCATTAGGCAACGGTTGAGTAGAACAGGGGAGAGGAATACAGTAGAAGACGAATGGGTAGCTTCGAGAGATGAAGTAATGAAGGCAGCATAAGATCAAATAGGTAAAAAGACAAGGCCTAGCAGAAATCCTTAAATTGAATTTAAATGATGAAATGAGAAAATGTAAAAATGCAGCAAGTGAAGCGGGCGAAAGGGAATAAAAAGGTTTAAGAAATCAGATTGACAGGAAGTGCAAAATGACTAACCAGGAACGGCTAGAACAAATGGAAGGATCTAGAGGCATATCTCATTAGGGAAAAATTAAAGACGCCTATGGAGAAAAGAGAAACAACTTTATGAATATCAAATGCTCAGATGCAAAACCAGTCCTAAACAAATAAGGGAAAGCTGGAAGGTGGAAGCAGTATATAGGAGGTATATACAAGGGAGATGTCCTTGAAGGCAATATTACAGACACGGAAGTTGAAGTAAATGAAAATGAGATGGGACGTAAGATGCTACGAGAATAATTTCACTGAGCTCTGTAAGGTCTAAGTCGAAACAAGGCCCCGGGAGTAGACGATAATCTGTCAGAACTACTGATAGCCTCCGGAGAACCAGCCATGACAAAACTGTTCAATCAGGTGTGCATTACGTATGAGACATGCGAAATACCTGCAGACTTTAAGACGTATGTAATAATTCCAATTAAAATGGAAGCAGTTGCTGAAGGGTTTGAAAATTACCGAATTACCATTTACAAATCCATAGTTGTAAATTACTAATCGACGTATGTAATAATTCCAATTACAATGGAAGCAGTTGCTGAAGGGTTTGAAAATTACCGAACTACCAGTTTAAAAAGCCATGGTTGTAAAATACTAATCCGAATTCTTTACAGAAGATTGGAAAAACTGTCAGAAGCTGGCCTTGAGGAAGGTGAGTTTCGATTCCGGAGAAATATAGGAACACGCGAGGCAATGTGACTTAGCTTGGAAGATAGGTTAAGGAAAGGCAGACCTACTTTTACGGCATTTGAGGACTAGAGTTTTGCTATTTGGGCAGAAAATTAAGTGATGATGGCCGAAGTAGACAGGACGTGGAATATACACTAGCAACTGCAAAATAAGCATTTCTGAAGATGAGAAATTTATTAACGTCGAATATAGGTTTAAGAGTTAGGAAGTCTTTTCTGAAAGTATGTGTCTGGAGTGTAGCCATGTATAGAAGCGGAACCTAGGCGATAAACAGTATAGACAAGAAGAAAATAGAAGATTCTGAAATGTGGTGCTACAGTAGAATGTTGGGAATTAGATGGGCAGATCACGTAGCTAATAGAGTACACTGAATAGAACTTGGGAAAAAAGAAATTTATGGCACAATTTGACCAAAAGGAGGTTTCGGTTGATAGGACACACTCTGAGACATCAAGGGATCACCAATGTAGTACTGGAGGGACGTATGTGGGGTAAAAATCGCAGAGGGAGATCAAGAGATGAATACAGTAAGCAGGTTCAGAAGGATGTACGTCGCAGCAGTTATTCAGAGATAAAGAGGCTCACATAGGATAGAGTAGCATGGAGAGCTGCCCAAACCGGTGCTTGGACTGAAGATCACGACAACAACATTAGGGCTGATCAAGAACGGACTTCCTATCTGAGAAAATTTCTTCCCTCAAAGAATAAAAAAGGGGTGGCCAGATTCATTGGTATGCCAAAGTATTTTCGGAAATTGGTCCCTTATTTGGGTCAATTTGCTGTTCCTCTTAATAATCTGATTGAAAAGGGAGGAAAATTTGTCTGTACAGAGAATCAACAATCCCCCTTTGAAGCCGCTAAGACTGATCTCAACAACCCTCATGTATTGGCTACTCCGGACTTTGGAGAGTTACAGTGCAGACTCATGCTTCCAGTGTCGCGCCATTTAGCTTTTGCCTCGAGGAGATTAGCAGGTCCGGAACTTAAGCACTCGGTTTATGAGTAAGAGGCATTGGATGTCTTATTTTCTCTATAGAAATTTAAATTCTATCTCGAGCATAGGGAATTTGACTTGGAGACCGACAACAAAGCCTTCGTTCTTAGCATGCCCTAGGACGACCGGCGGGGTGGCAAGGTGGACCGTTCGTTCATCTGCCTTCAGAGTTTGTCATATAAGGTGCTCCAATAATTAGACTGCTGATGTACGTAGCCACATGTTTGATGACGTCACTCAGAAACCTGAAGGCTGTGTATTGGTGACCGGTTCACCAGTCTATAATGTTTTAACTGAGATACCTCAACTCTTTTGGGATATCACTGTTGAGCAGGATCAGGATTTTAATTTTGGATTTGTTAGAAAGCATGTGTTCGTTTGGGATGGTGTTGCCGGTTAGTTTTTAAGAAATGGTATTTTATGTCGTGAGATGGATACGTTACCTGAGGCTGCGATTTGTTTACCCTCTTGCCTCATTGTTGGGTGGTCATTTGTGTCTTCATAAGACCCTTGCTAAGGTGCATTTTCATATTACCTGGCCTTCCTAATGCGAATTGTGTAAAAATGGTAAACGCAACAGAAATTCCCTTCCCTGGGCTGGGGGAGATATCATTACATACTAGTAAGAGTGGATGGTTTTTCTAGGTCTTTTCAGTTACTTCCTAGCAGAGGAGTCACTGCTTCACTCCCTATTCGTTATCTTGCTAATATATCTTCTTGGTTTAGAGTACCTAAGGCTCTTGTGAGTGATAATGCTCCCGCCTTTATTTCTAGTGAGTTTAAGCACTTTGGTTTTAGTATTGCCATTAAGAATATTACGGCAACCTCCTATCAGCCTCAGCCCTCCTGAGGGATTAACCGGAATCTTAAGGCATCAGACCAAGTGAGTTATTTGTCTCCCTTGGATCAATTCGGAGCAGGACGAGGCATCTAAGGTGGATCCAGCGTTTCTTCTATTCTCCTACCGTCTTAATTTCCCCTTGCCAATTTGTGGAATATAAACGGCTTTTGCCTGAGCGTATCTGCCTGATTAAACTAAACTGGGAAATGATTACGAGGAAAACTGACTTAGTCCATCGACATAAGGGTAGATGTTATAATCAAGGCAGACAACCCCTTCGAGGGAATATGGGGGTAAGGTTTTCGTTCGGAACTATAGCGTGGGAGGGGAACAGAATGATGGAAATACTGGGAAACTAGCTCCTCAGTTTGTGGGTCATTGCTCCGTTGTTAGAATTTTGTGTCCTGTCAACTTACTCACTCGCGTTCTAGCTACTGGTGGAAATTTTAATGTTCATGTTAATCAGGTGAAACACACTAATCAGCCTGCCCTTTTTCCCTCCAATCCTGAAAACGAGGCATTATTTCGCTTTGAGTGGGTGAGGTTTAGCCATGGCGGGATCGCAATCGATTTCGCGTGACTTCATTTAAGGCCCTATTCACTGGCACTACTATTGGCAGTGCAAATAGAATGCAGCTTGACGCTGACTGTCTATGGCAGAGCGAGTCCTAAAATAGGCCTTGAGCAGTGAAGGTGGGGCAGCGGGTAGCAGCGGACTTGAGGGTATTATGGATTGAGTTCCGGACATATGGGGTTAGTCGGCCATTAGCTCTGTTTGTATCAACACTTGGTGTAACTGGTGAATTCGCAGTTACAACACTGAGCTGAGTACGAAATTCTTCCTTTCGCACCCTCTGACGGCCAGCTTTGATATTCCATGGTGTGTGGGACTGCGTGCTGGGAGCCGCACTGGATGTTTCCAGGATTATCAAATATCATTGTGCCTTTACGGTCAGAATTTCTCACGCTACAATACACCTACCTTTATTGCCTGACTTGATGGCTTAGTGAAATATTTGTTTTAGTATAATTATCTGAGCTAAGGCTCTATTGCTTCAGATTTATTCTGATTAGTAAAATATTTGGCTGTATATATAAATGTGCCTGTTTTGGGGATTTCTGTGTACCAGTGACAGCTTAATTGCAGTATACTTCTATTTGCTATACACAGTGTGAAAGACAAAATTCAGCGGGCAATCTGATTCGGCCGTTGGCTTTCTTGTGACGTAGTATTTTGGGAAAGCGTTTCGGCAATAAGCCATGGTAAAAATTTTCCTGGTTAAATTGCGATATTGAGGGTTTTAAGGATTTTGCAGTCAATGTTTTATTGTATATTTTGTTTGTTTTAACAGAAATTTCCTGTATTTAATATATGTGCTAAAATTGTGTTGTACATTTCCACGTCCAAAGACCACGGAGGAAGCATTGTTTGTAAGACGCCATCTCATAAAGATAAACTAATCGTTCTCCTTACTTAACTTTTTGCTTCACAGAAGGTACCTTGCCGTATGCTTTGGCTGAATTACTATCGGCTGCTATTCTCTGGGCATTTGTTAAGTTTTTCTGTATCAAATTTTGTTCAGCTAAATGATTTAAGAGACATTGCTTTCGTCACTACTACGTATTCTTAATATTTTGTAAACTTGGCATAAGATAAACATTTGAATTTGGCGTCATATTAAGAGGCCTTATGCTTACCATGTCGAGAAGGTGGCCATTAATATTTCCTTAATACGTTTGTTTGGCCTATGTTTCACCTAAGTGGTGTTTGTTAACAGTCCTATTTAATCTTCTGAGCTTCGCGGCCTCGTTTCCAGCAGCCAATGGCCGTGGGGAGTTGTCCCAGTTCCGCACCGCCGTGGTGTTCATTGGCTGCCTTTGAGGTGCATTCGTGGCTGCCTACGCGCTCTGGTTTGCGCTGCCTGGTAATACATTTTGCCGTCCGCTGTGGCCGAGCGGTTCTAGGCGCTTCAGTCTGGAACCGCACGACCGCTACGCTCGCAGGTTCGAATCCTGCCTCGGCCATGGATGTGTGTGATGTCCTTAGGTTAGTAAGGTTTAAGTAGTTCTAAGTTCTAGGGGACTGATGACCTCAGATGTTAAGTCCCATAGTGCTCAGAGCCATTTGAACCATTTAATAAATTTTAATTTAAGTAGAGGCAATACTACTTAATGTTCTGATCTGTGGAACCTTATTTGAAGTTTTACTTCAAGTTATTTATCTCCTTTAGACTGTGTTTGTATTACCCTTGTTATGAATTTCAGGTAGCTAAGTTTTTTCTACTCATTTAAACACAGGGTACTGTCTCGATTATTACATTACAATAATACTCCCAAATCATTCAACCACAATTACTGGTTTGAGCCTAAACTGGGATTGTACTTGCCTTACGTGTCGACACCCTTTATCTATTTCGCTGGTTTGGTTCTCGAAAAAATTTTCAGTAGATTTTATGCTCATTTTGGCAGTGGTTTCCCCCTTGTGTTGAGGGCCTGTTTGATTAAAGAAAGGTGATTAGTTTTCCGAAAATCCTCTGAAGGTCTTAAGTGACGTTTTCTTAAATAGTACAATAAATGTCTCTGCTGTTGTCCTTTGAACATTTTCTCGTTTATAAGGAAAGGAAACTTTTGTTTGCTGCTTTCTATTTATTCAGGTACTATGTTTGCCTCTTGTTGAGGTAAAATCATTCGTTAAAGCAGATTATTGCTGTAATCAACTAATTAGCCTCCCCTCATCAGTCAGAAATATTTGTGATTATCCTATTTATTTATTCATGCTCTGATGTGGTGCTTAAAGTAATGTAACCATTCAAATGACAAATGAATCTGCTATTTTGGGTTTGCACTTCTATGTTTTCCTTGTCCTACCCCATTCTGTGTATAGCGATTTCAATAGTAGTCCCAAAGGAGTTACTATTTTCCATCTTTCTAATCATTTGGGGACTGTTAGTGTACCGAGCGAGGTGGCGCAGTTGTTAGACACTGGACTCGTATTCGGGAGGACGACGGTTCAATCCCGCGTCCGGCCATCCTGATTTAGGTTTTCCGTGATTTCCCTAAATCGCTCCAGGCAAATGACGGGATGGTTCCTTTCAAAGGGCACGGCCGACTTCCTTCCCTGTCCTTCCCTAATCCGATGAGATCGATGCTTGTCTGGTCTCCTTCCCCAGAACAACCACCAATCACTGTTAGTGACTTGTGTTTTGGGGAGAGAGCTTTTGAGAGTGCGAAGTGCAATGCTGATCCTCTCTGTGGGTAGTGTAGTTTAGAGAATAAGGGAAGCAGAATAGTGATGGACTTGGTTGAAATTACGGCAATGCATGGCAGATATTGCTAAAGCGTTTACATTATGTGTGTGAGGCCAAAAGTACTACACGTAGGAAATGACTTTTAAAAGAAAATGTAGGTATCATCACATAAAAATCAGTTTATGTAAAAACTGCAATCTTTTATTTGTAAACTGAAACAGTGACATTGAAATGAACCATGAATCACTAGTAATCTCATTTCGAAACAGGTATAATTAAATAATTCTCTTTGCATTACATACCATTCAAGATGCCCAGCATGAGTAAGTGATACATGTTTGATACATACAAATAAATTCAGTTTAGAAAGATAGATTTTTTTTATTTACAGTGTGTGATACCATTACTGAACTGAGAACAGAGGGGATATGGCGGGAAATATTATCCATATTATAAAGAATTATAGTATGGTAATGGGAACTACACGGTTTATATTTTTCCTTGAAAGCGGTTTAAACAAGCATAGGAGACGGCACGCCTCTTTTTAGTGGTGGCCACATAGTTGTAAATCTATGGCTGTGAGCTTTCGTCTTATCCTCCGCCCTTCTCAGTTGGAATGCAGTGGTGTGCTTAGTGCGTGAGGCGACTAGGTCACGCACAGTATTAGCAAGCCTGCCTTACTTCTTGCAGTGGAAATCACACGCATATTCTGCTGAAGTAGTCGCACTAATGGAATTGAAATTTTCGTGTCATAAAAAAGGAATCTATAGAAACAGAAAGAAATAAAAAGTTGGAAAAGTCATCTCATCCGTTAATTTCATGGGTAAGCGGCACACGACTCACATACCTTGAAAGAAAACCATTTCTATCAGAATGTTAGTGACTGGTACTTGAAAAGTGTAGTAAAGGTGGCCGCACCTACAAGACTGTAGACATTAATGTATAAAAAATATATTTCGTTAAATAGTAGTTATTTACAATATTTGAAATGAAGCGCAGGTGTAAGATTTCCTGAGGAGCCTACAGAGATACGGGACAGAATTCAAGAGGGTTTATTGAGGGCTCAAGACTTCCTATAAATGTTCTAAAAGTAGCGTTATCAGGGTTTCACAGGTGCTCGTGGTGATGGAGAGAGCAGAGCTGGCAACAGAGTGTGCCACCGCTGGGGTCGCCCCTACCGGCCCCAGGAGACCACCAGCGTGACGAGAATGGCCCCCACAGTCAGCAACGAGCTGCCGCCGGGAGAGAACGCGCTGTCCGTGTCCGGCGGTGTCGACACGTCTGGATCTTCTGTCGTTGTCTCCCCTGAATCAGACGTCGTTGATTCAGATGGATCACTTGTCTCTGCTTTGGGTTCTCCATTTAGCAACTGCTCGTACCACCCATCGTCATTCAGTTGTCCAACTGACATGTGTGTATCTACGTTGCCTGCAAATTTCATTAAAAATATTACCAAAACAGATCTCTAAATACATTTTGTTTTCACAGTTTGAAAAGAACACGTCCTTTATTTGGTACGCTTCCTGTAAATTCTTTAATGATTGTTAATGGAGCCATGTTACATGTATAATAAGACTGTAACTTAATCAAAATTTCATATTAACTATTAGTATCTTTCAGGCACACTAATTTCTAGGTACTGTACTGGTCCAGGGCAAAACTTTTTCTATAAATTTAAACATGTACCATAGCGATAGGAGTGTTAAATGATGAAAACGTGTCTGAAGTTAACAAATTAGTTTGAAAAATAAACGTAGAAAATGTAAGACTAAAACCTATATTTTTATTTCTATATATTCATACATCCATTTGTTTCTGTATACATACGAGGGTTGGGACTTAAATAGTGGCAACTATGTATTCACAACCAAAACAAAAGAGTTACATGTTTGCTCCCGTTACTGTCATTCAAAGTAGTCACCAGCGTTGTGTAGAACCCGTTGCCGGCGATGTGGAAGAGTAGTATAACGTTAGCAGAACCTCTTCTGTTCATGGTGCGAATGGAGCTGTCTACTGCCTGTCGAATCTCTGGAACAGTTTTGAAGCGAATGCCACGAAATGGTTCCTTCAACTTCGGAATGAAATCAAAGTCACAAGGACTTAAGTCCGGGGAGTATGGTGGATGGTACAGTACTTCGTAGTCCCGCCGACCGAACAGAGCAGCCCACAGCTTGCGCTGTATGCGCCCGCTCATTGTCGTGCCAAATGATGGATGGGTTGTGCAGAAAGTGTCGCCGCTTCTCTCGCAAAGCTGGTCCCAGGTGATGCTAAAAAAACAAACAGTAATACTGTGCAATGACGGTCTGCCATGAAGGAACGTAATGTGTTAGGATAACACCATCACCGTCGTACACGAGAATCATCATAACTTTCACCATACTGAGGCTCTGACGTACTTTCAACTTCGCAGCGACCCATAATGACGCCATTAGTTGGACTGGCCTTTCAGTTTTGGCTTTGTAGCATTCGCTTCAGAACTGTTCCAGAGATTCGAAGGCAGTACACCGCTCAATTCACACCATCAACAGATTAGCCTCTGTTAACGGTATACTAAGCCTTCCACATCGCTGGCAACGGCTTCTACACAACGCTGGTGACTACTTTTGAGGATAGTATCAGGTGCAAACATGCAACTCTTTTGTATTGGCTGTGAATAAATGGTTACCACTAAGTAAGTTCCAACCTTAGTACTAAATGTAGATAATGCACTTTCTTGCAACTGATGTGTCACACTTAAACACATCTTTGCACATAACCTGTACTGCGCATAATCTTGTTTACATGCTTTAGGGCTATTCTTCGGTGTAGTCAAGAGGAGTGGGGTACAGCTGAGTATTAGGATAGGGATGGAGGGAGGTTGGGAATGGGAAAGTGTTTCACCGTGTGTGTATGTGTCTAAGTGTATCCGTGTCGTGTGTGTATGTAGCTTTTTTATAGTAAACTGTGAGTTAGTTTGAATATTGTTCTTCTGTTAATGCTCTTTTGGGCATTGAGAACATGTTCAGACAACTCGGTATACCTCTCTCATTCACTTCGTTATTCCTGATTATTGGTCCCCACAAACGATAATCGTATATCATGTATCTGATAATCATTTTCTGTTGCCAGATATTATTTCGGCAAAAGTACTGTCATTCGCTCTATAGGATCTCGTCTATGGGTAGCGACTTTGAGTAGTAATGAAAACGTCGTGGTTATAGGGTTTGAATCCAGCTACTGCTTAAATTCTGAATAAAAATCGTCATCAATGGTGGCCGAAGACTTTTGGCATAAGAAGGCCCTCTCGCTCTGCCAACGGCCTTGTCAGAGACGGGGCAGGAGCAGACAATGCTTCAGGCCACTCTCTTGCTCTTGGTGTAGCAATTTCTCCCAAAAGGCAGAACAATCAGCGATGATCGGCGGCAAGGTCGCGATAAGACAATGAAAACCACTGAATGAAAGAAACATCATTTTCATCTGCGGGACATGTGCCCTGTAGTTGAAGAAGTGTCATGATGATCTCTTCATTCCCAGAAGATCCTGGACTGGCCCCCATCCATATGTCAGGGGTGGGACTGTCAAGTAAAAGCTCACTATGAGTAAATGATTCAATAGCCAAAAAAGAGAGAGCATTCTACGAGCCATAGCATGTATAGTCAGACGTTTAAACGTAGTGGGAAACCTAGAAAAGTTAAAATGGGAAATGCAAAGGTTCAGTCTAGATATACTGGGGTTATCGGAATGAGATGGAAAGAAAACAGTTTTCAGGATATATGAATATAAGGTAATATCAACAGCAGCAGAAAATGGCATAACGAGAGTAGGAATCGTTATGAATAGAAAGGTGACCTACTGTGTACAGTTTAAGTGATATGGTTGTTATCCTCAAAATCGGCAGCAAACCAACGTTGACAACAATAGTTCAGGTATACATGCTGATGTGGCTAGTAGAATTGGAAGAGACAGAACGTGTCTGTGAGGATATTGAACGAGCAATTCAATTTTTAAAGGGAGATGAAAATCTAACAGCCATGGACTGCAGTGCGGCTGTAGTGGAAGGATAGTAGAAAGTCTTATGGAAGAATACGGGAGAGGCAGCAGGAATGAGGGAGAACAAAGACTCACTGCGTTCTTCAATAAATTCATGTCCACAGGGAGTACTCTGGTCACGGTCCCAAGAGAAGGAGCTCTACTTGAAAAAGAGTTGGAGACACAGGAAGATTCCAGCTGGATTACGTCATGCTCAAATAGAGACTCAGAAATCAAATATTGGATTGTAAGGCGTGCCTAGAATTAGATACTCAGGTCGTCGTTTGGTAAAGATGAAGAGCGTACTGAATTTTAAGAGAATCATACAGAAGAACCGATGTGGAAGGAAGTGGGGCACTGATATCGTGAGGGTGATGAGACGCTTCTGAAATTCGTTAAGGCTCAGGATAGTGCGATAAGGAAGACCAGAATATGCAGTTCAATGGAAAGGACATCTCTAAAAAAGGCAATCACAGACATGGAGCAGACTAATATACATATAAGGAAGGTAACTCTGAAAAAATGTTGCGTAACATATGAAACACTTCATCTGAACGACGAACGGAGGAAGTACACAAATTACTGGGGAAACACAGCAACAACGCAATACAAATCTTCTAGGAATGAAATAAGTGAGATGTGAAGCGCACCCAAGGTCGCAGGAAAATTGAGAAGAGGTCTAAAAAGAAAAGCTCGTCGAAAGAACTGATTCAGTTTACAGAAAAGTCGGAAAATACTATGGCGAAATTAAAAGTGCAAGTGCAATGGAAATTCCACTGTGAAAGCAGAGGAAAGGGGGAACAGGTGGTGCGATTACACTGTAGGTCTATACAGGGTGTTACAAAAAGGTACGGCCAAACTTTCAGGAAACATTCCTCACACACAAAGAAAGAAAATATGTTATGTGGACATGTGTCCGGAAACGCTTACTTTCCATGTTAGAGCTCATTTTACTACTTCTCTTCAAATCACATTAATCATGGAATGGAAACACACAGCAACAGAACGTACCAGCGTGACTTCAAACACTTTGTTACAGGAAATGTTCAAAATGTCCTCCGTTAGCGAGGATACAAGCATCCACCGTCCGTCGCATGGAATCCCTGAAGCGCTGATGCAGCCCTGGAGAATGGCGTATTGTATCACAGCCGTCCACAATACGAGCACGAAGAGTCTCTACATTTGGTACCGGGGTTGCGTAGACAAGAGCTTTCAAATGCCCCCATAAATGAAAGTCAAGAGGGTTGAGGTCAGGAGAGCGTGGAGGCCATGGAATTGGTCCGCCACTACCAATCCATCGGTCACCGAATCTGTTGTTGAGAAGCGTACGAACACTTCCACTGAAATGTGCAGGAGCTCCATCGTGCATGAACCACACGTTGTGTCGTACTTGTGAAGGCACATGTTCTAGCAGCACAGGTGGAGTATCCGTATGACATCATGATAACGTGCTCCATTGATTGTACCGAGCGAGGTGGCGCAGTGGTAAGACACTGGACTCGCATTCGGAAGGACGACGGTTCAATCCCGCGTCCGGCCATCCTGATTTAGGTTTTCCGTGATTTCCCTAAATCACTCCAGGCAAATGCCGGGATGGTTCCTCTGAAAGGGCACGGCCGACTTCCTTCCCCATCCTTCCCTAATCCGATGAGACCGATGACCACGCTGTCTGGTCTCCTTCCCCAAAACCAACCAACCAACCATCCATTGATTGTAGGTGGAAGAACATGGGGCCAAAACTAAAATGAGCTCTAAGATGGAAATTAAGCGTTTCCGGACACATGTCCACATAACATCTTTTGTTTATTTGTGTGTGAGGAATATTTCCTGGCCGGTCGTGATGGCCGTGCGGTTCTAGGCGCTACAGTCTGGAACCGCGTGACCGCTACGGTCGCAGGTTCGAATCCTGCCTCAGGCATGGATGTGTGTGGTGTCCTTAGGTTAGTTAGGTTTAAGTAGTTCTATGTTCTAGGGGACTGATGACCTCAGAAGGTAAGTCCCATAGTGCTCAGAGCCATTTGAAACATTTTGAACCAATGTTTCCTGAAAGTTTGGCCGTACCTTTTTGTAACACCGTGTATAGGGGAGGACTTGTCTGATGACTTAATAGAAGAAGAAATTGGAGTTGAGAAGAAAGACGTAGGGGATCCAGTATTGGAGTAAGAATTTAAAAGAGCTCTGAAAGACTTAAGGTCAAATAAAGAAGGATAGATAACGTACCGTCGCAACTCTTGAAATCGTTGAGGGAAATGGGAGCAAAACAAGTATTCATGTTGGTGTATAGAATGTATGAGACTGACGCTTACCATCCAACTGTCAGAAAAATATTATCCACCCAATACCGAAGATAGCAAGAGCAAATAGGTTCAACAACTTACGCACGATCTGCTTAACACCTTATGCATCTAAGCTGCTAACAAGAATGATATACAGAAGTAAGGAAATATTGACGAATTGTCAGATTACAATCAAATTGGCTTTAGTAAAGGTAAGGGCACCGGAGAGGCAGTTATGGCGTTGGGGTGGGTAATGGAAGCAAGACTGAAGAAAAATCTAGACCTTTTCATAGGACATATCGACCTGGGAAAAGCACTCAAGGGTCGAAGACGTTCGAAATAGAAAAACACGGATAAGCTATACGTAACGAGAGGCAAAATACAACACTTACCAAACCCAAGAGGGAACAATAAGAGTGGAAGGACAAGAACGAAGTGCTCGAATTAAAATGGGTATAAGACGGATATATAGTCTTTTCCTTCTACTATTGAGTCCACACGCCTGGGAAACAACGACGGAAATGAGAAGTTCAAGAGTAGGATTGAAATTCAAGGTGAAACAGTTGTTGCTGTTGTGTTCTTCAGTTCAGAGACTGGTTTGATTCAGCTCTCCATGCTACTCTATCCTGTGCATGCTTCTTCATCTCCCAGTAACTACTGCAACCTAGATCCTTCTGAATCTGTTTAGTGTACTCATCCCTTGGTCTCCCTCTACGATTTTTACCCTCCACGCTGCCCTCCAATGCTAAATTTGTGATCCCGTGATGACTCAAAACATGTCCTACCAACCGAACCCTTCTTCTATCCAAGTTGTGCCACAATCTCCCCAATTCTCTTCAGTACCTCCTCATTAGTTATGTGATCTACCGATTTAATCTTCAGTATTCTTCTGTAGCACTACATTTCAAAAGCTTCTGTTCACTTCTTGTATAAACAATTTATCGTTCACGTTTCACTTCCATACATGGTTACAACACTCCATACAAATACTTTCAGAAAAGACTTTCTGACACTTAAATCTATACTCGAAGTTAACAAATTTCTCTTCTTCAGAAACGCTTTCCTTGCCATCGCCAGTCTACATTTTATATCCTCTCCACTTCGACCATCATCAGTTATTTTACTCCCCAAATATCAAAACTCCTTTACTACTTTAAGTCTCTCATTTCCTAATCTAATTCCGGCAGCATCACCCGATTTAATTCAACTACATTCCATTATCCACGTTTTGCCTGTGTTGATGTTCATGTTATATCCTCCTCTCAAGACATCGTCCATTACGTTCAACTGCTCTTCCAGGTCCTTTGCTCTCTCTGACAGAACTACAATGTCATCGGCGAACCTCAAAGTTTTTATGTCCTTTCCATGGATTTTAATACCTACTCCGAACTTTTCTTTTGTTTCCTTTACTGCTTGCTCAATATACGGACTGAATAACATCGGGGATAGGCTACAACACTGTCTCACTCCCTTCCCAACCACTGCTTCCCTTTCATGCCCCTCGACTCTTGTAACTGTAATTTGGTTTCTGTACAAATTGTAAATAGCCTTTCTCTCCCTTTCTCTCCCTGTATTTTACCCCTGCCACCTTCAGAATTTGAAAGAGAGTATTCCACTCAACATCGTCAAAAGCTTTCTCTAAGTCTACAAATGCTTGAAACGTAGGTTTGCCTTTCCTTAATCTATTTTCTAAGATAAGTCGTAGGGTCTGTATTGCCTCACGTATTCCAATTTTTCTACGGAATCCAAACTGATTTTTCCCGAGGTCGGCTTCTACCAGTTTTTCCATTCGTCTGTAAAGAATTCGTGTTAGTATTTGCAGCCGTGGCTTATTAAACTGATAGTTCGGTAATTTTCACATCTGTCAACGCCTGCTTTCTTTGGGATTGGAATTATTATATTCTTATTGAAGTCTGAGGGTATTTCTCCTGTCTCATACATCTTGCTCACTAGAAGGTAGAGTTTTGTTAGGCCTGGCTCTCCCAAGGCTGTCATTCGTTCTAATGGGATGTTGTCTACTCCCAGAGCCTTTTTTCGACTTAGATCTTTCAGTGCTCTGTCAAACTCTTCACGCACTATCATATCTCCCATTTCATCTTCATCCACAAATGGTTCAAATGGCTCTGAGCACTATGGGACTCAACTGCTGAGGTCATTAGTCCCCTAGAACTTAGAACTAGTTAAACCTAACTAACCTAAGGACATCACAAACATCCATGCCCGAGGCAGGATTCGAACCTGCGACCGTAGCGGTCTTGCGGTTCCAGACTGCAGCGCCTTTAACCGCACGGCCACTTCGGCCGGCATCTTCATCCACATTCTCTTCCATTTCTATAATATTTTCGTCAAGAACATCGCCCTTGTATAGACCCTCTATATACTCCTTCCACCTTTCTGCTTTCCCTTCTTTGCTTAGAACTGGGTCGCCATCTGAGCTCTTGATATTCATACAAGTGGTTCTCTTCTCTCCAAAGGTCTCTTTAATTTTCCTGTAGGCAGTATCTATCTTACCTCTAGTGAGACAAGCCTCTATATACTTACATTTGTCTTCTAGCCGTCCCTGCTTAGCCATTTTGCACTATCTGTCGATCTCATTTTTGAGACATTTGTATTCCTTTTTGCCTGCTTCATTTACTGCATTTTTGTATTTTCTCCTTTCATCAATTAAATTCAGTATCTCTTCTGTTACCCAAGGATTTCTTTTAGCCCTCGTCTTTTCACCTACTTGATCCTCTGCTACCTTCACTATTTCATCTCTCAAAACTACGCATTCTTCTACTGTATTTCTTTCCCCCATTCTTGTCAATTGTTCCCTAATGCTCTCCCTGAAGCTATCTACAACCTTTAGTTCTTTCAGTTTATCCAGGTCCCATCTCCTCAATTTCCTACCTTTTTGCAATTTCTGTAGTTTTAATCTACAGTTCACAACCAATAGATTTTGGTCAGAGTTCACATCTGCCCCTGGAAATGTCTTGCAATTTAAAACCTGGTTCCTGAATCTTTGTCTTACCATTATAGAATCTATCTGACACCTTCCAGTATCTCCAGGCCTCTTCCATGTATACAACCTTCTTTTATGATTCTTGAACCAAGTGTTAGCTATGATTAAGTTATGCTCTGTGCAAAATTCTACCAGGCGGCATCTTCTTTCATTCCTTACCCCCATTCCATATTCACCTACTACGTTTCCTTCTCTTCCTTTTCCTACTGTTGAGTTCCAATCACCCATGACTATTAAACTTTCGTCTCCCTTCACTATCTGAATAATTTCTTTTATCTCATCATACATTTCATCAATCTCTTCGTCATCTGCGGAGCTAGTTGGCATATAAACTTGTACTATTGTGGTAGGGGTGGGCTTCGTATCTATCTTCGCCAGAATAATGCGTTCACTGTGCTGTTTGTAGTACTATACCCGCATTCCTATTTGTTTATTCATTATTAAACCTACTCCGGCATTACCCATATTTGATTTTGTATTTATAAGCCTGTTTCATCTGACCAAAAGTCTTGTTCCTCCTGCCACCGAATTTCACTAATTCCCACCATATCTTTAACCTATCTATTTACCTTTTTAAATTTTCTAATCGACCCGCCCGATTAAGGGATCTGACAGTCCACACTCCGATCCATAGAAAGCAAGTTTTTTTTTTCCTGACAACAACGTCCTCCTGAGTAGTCCCTGCCCGGAGATCCGAATGGGGGACTACTTTGCCTCCGGAATATTTAACCCAAGAGGCCATCATCATTTATGTATACAGTAAAGCTACATGCTGTCGGGAAAAAATTACGGCTGTAGTTTCCCCTTGCTTTCAGCCGTTCGCAGTACCAGCACATCAAGGCCGTTTTGGTTAGTGTTACAAGGCCAGATCAGTCAATCATCCAGACTGTTGCCCCCGCAACTACTGAAAAGGCTGCTGCCCCTCTTCAGGGACCACACGTTTGTCTGGCCTCTCAACAGATACCCCTCCGCTACGGTTGCACATACGGTACGGCTATCTGTATCACTGAGGCGTGCAAGCCTCCCCACCTACGGCAAGGTCCATAGTTCAGGGGGGAGGTGAAAGAGTATCAGTGGCAACATTCCTTGATATATCCTTAGTAAAATGAAGTAGAATTACAGGATGTGTTCAGTAGAAAATTAACAGTCTAATGAGTGCAGAGTATGGACTGAGCGTAATCGAAGAAAGACAAAAGTAATGAGAAGTAGCAGAATTGGGACAAGCGAGAATTTTAATATCATAATTGGGGATCACGAAATAGACGAAGTTAAGGAATTTTGCTTCCTAGACAGCAAAAGAGTCCACGACGACTGGAGCAAGCAGGACATAAAAAACTGACTAGCGCTGGCAAAGATAGCATACCTGGAAAACCGGAAAGGAAAAGAATCTAAGAGTTTGAAATGTGGTACTACAGAAGAATGATCAAAATTAAGTGGACTGAAAAGTTGACGAATGAGAAGGTGCTCTGCAGAATTGGCGAGGAAAGGAATGTATGGACAACACTGACAGGAAGAAGGGACAGGATGATAGGACATCGTTTGCGACATCATCGAATAATCTCCACTGTAGTGGATGGAGCTGTAGAGGGTCAAAACTGTAGGCGAAGACTGAAACTGGAATACGTCCAGTTAGTAATTGTGGACGAAGGTTTCAAGTGCTACTCTGAGAGCAAGATATCTGATGGTAGCACCCCATGCAGTTTTAGTAAGAATCTGTCGCTTTATCATTCCCTCTCCTGCCAGACTGTGTCTAGTATATCCCCATCTTCCAATTGTAGCTACGGTTATTTCACTTACATGAGGTTTCATTTCAGTCAGCAGCAGCCTGCTCAACACAGTGATCATATGGATCGTCGCAGTGTTAATCGAGGGCTAGTCATGGTGCTATAGGACCTCCACAAAAGTCACATTTGTGTGAATACTTTTTATTACTGTTTAATCTAGGTCTTTCCTAATGCTATAATTCATTGATAATCTTTTTTTTTGATGGCAGCGACAATAGAGATTCACACAAACATTGACAGGAGATGGGTTGTTATTAATGTTTACACATACCCAATGCAATTTACTTTAAATGTCCCTGTTCACGCCACTTACTTTACAGGTTCAACTAAATTATTCAGTCCAAACCATAACCTGCTACATAATATATAGTGTCAGATTATATAATATATTTACAGAAGACCATGAACATAGTTTTGTTAAATCATAATCATATAGTAAAGTGCACTGGTGGAAAGATAATGGAATAACAATTACAGGAACATATTTTCTGAACAATTAAAGCATATGTAAAATATATTCTTATGAAACTAGTGTTACCATATGATCGTGTGGAAGTAGAAGCCTGTAAATCAAGCATAGAACAGGTTTAAATTCTATTAAAGAAAATTGATATTGGTATCTTGCAAACAATTTCTGTAACTGCTCATACTTGTGCAACTTTGTGTTTAGTGTGACATAGATATCAGTAAACGATTATCTATAAAAAAAAGACAAAAGCAGGGAACTAATGTAGACTGATACAAGTACATACAGATGAAGATTTTAAAAGTAGTTGTGGCATCACTAGTAGTGTGGAATAAAAATGTTAATTGAGTATTTAATTAGACATGAAAATAGAACATTTGCTGTTGTGAGTGCATTGACTGTTGCTATAATTGGGTAGAGAAGAGGGAAAGGTAGGTTGACTGAGCTACATGCAGAAGGAAACCATCACACAAAGGAAGATCCCTGTGGCTACTGGTGTCGAAGAGGTATCTGTTTTGGGTTGAATCCGGATCCAGGCAACCTTTCTGGAAAAATTCAAAATAACAGAAGAGTATCATGAGATGCTTAAGTATGCACAGAAAAGTAACTTTAGTTTATTTCATCAAAATATTAGAGGAGGAAGTAATGAGCTAGAAGAACTTCCTGTACTGAAAATTTACAGAGCTCTGAAAAGACAGACATCATGGGCCTATCTGAGCATTACATAACAAATGAGTTAGATAGGTTGCATATGAAAGATTACACTCTAGCAGTTTAGCCAACACCTGCAGAACTAATATGAGAGTCGGAGGAATTGTATTAAAACACAACATAAGTTCAAAGACGTAGGGACAAGTAGATTTTGTAGCAATCAGTACACAGAAATGTGTGGTTAGAAGCAGCTCAATTTTAACTGTAACTGTATATAGATCACCACTCAGAAATTTTGAATTGTTTGTTGGGACACTGGACTCCTTACTATTTTGTCTGTTAGGAAGCAGCAAACAGTTACTACTTTTAGGTGACCTCAATGTAGATTTTCTAAAGGGTTCTGGTAGGAAAAATGATCTGGAAACCTCATTTGAATCCTACAATTTGGTCTCAGCAACTAACTTTCCAACACATGGATAAAGAAAGTGGGGGCATAATTGATAATGTTGTCTTTACTGAAGCTCAGTTAAAGAAAATAAATGTTTTCTCAGTAACAATTGCTCTCTACGAACAGCATGCATAGTTACACAGGATAAATAACACTGTGCCTCACAGTATAGATACTCCTCAGTGGAAATCACCTAGAATAATAACGCCAGGACAAATGTTTTTAAGAATACTTCACAAGAGATGAAATGGCATGAAATTTATCATCACCAGATGCTAACACAAAATATAATCTATTTTATGATAACTTGATAACAGTTTCAAAAAATAACTTTCTCTGCAAGGTAATCAGAAACGTAAAAAGCCATTGATCACTAGAAGGATTGAAGTGTCTTGTGAAGGAAATGGGAAATGTATGAGTTGACGAGGAGAAGTAGAGACCCTGCACCACAAAGACCGTTCAGAACTACTAAGAAGGTTATTAAAACGTCAAGAAACATTCGTATAATGCCAGAAATCAGTAATTATGACAACAGACTTAAGTTTATATGGATTGTAGTGAAACGAGGGACGGAATAACAGGCCACAGAACATGGGAACTTCACTACTAAACAGAATGGTAGGGCAAATGATAGGTAGAAAATGTATTCAATAACTACTTATTGTAAATAGCCTTTCGCTCCCTGTATTTTACCCCTGCCACCTTCAGAATCTGAAAGAGATTATTCCAGTCAACATTGTCAAAAGCCTTCTCTAAGTCTACAAATGCCAGAAACGTACGTTTGCCTTTCCTTAATCCATCTTATAAGAAAAGTCGTAGGGTCAGTATTGCCTCACGTTTTCCAATATTTCTACAGAATCCAAAATGATCATCCCCGAGGTCGGCTTCTACCAGTTTTTCCATTCATCTGTAAAGAATTCGCGTTAGTATTTTGCAGCTGTAACTTATTAAGGGGATAGCTTGGTAATTTTCACATCTGTCAACACCTGCTTTATTTGGGATGTTTTTTGGATGTATTCTTCTTGAAGTATGAGGGTATATTTCCTGTCTCATACATCATAAGAGTAGAGGGGCATGAAAGGGAAGCTGTGGTTGGGAACGGGTTGTTGCCTCTCCCCAATGTTAGTGAATCTGTCTATTGAACAAGCAGTATAGGAAAAAAAGAAAGATTTGAAATATATATTAAAATCTGTGGAGAAGAAATAAAAACTTTGAGATTTGCCAATGACATTGTAATTCTGTCAGAGACAGCAAAGGACTTGCAAGAGCAGTTGAACGGAATGGACAGTGTCTTGAATGGAGGATATAAGATGAACATCAACAAAAGCAAAACGGGGATAATGGAATGTAGTCAAATTAAGTCGGGTGATGCTGCCGGAATTAGATTAGGAAATGAGACACTTAAAACAGTAAAGGAGTTTTGATATTTGGGGAGCAAAATAACTGATGATGGTCGAAGTAGAGAGGATATAAAATGTAGATGGGCAATGGTAAGGAAAGCGTTTCTGAAGAAGAGAAATTTGTCAACATCAAATATAGATTTAAGTGTAAGGAAGTTGTAACTGAAAGTAATTGTGTGGAGTGTAACCATGTATGGAAGTGAAACATGGAGAATAAATAGTTTGGACAAGAAGAGAATAGAAGCATTTGAAATGTGGTACTACAGAAGAATGCTGAAGATAAGATGGGTACATCACATAACTAATGAGGAGGTATTGAACAGAATTGGGGAGAAGAGTAATTTGTGGTACAACTTGACTAGAATTAGGGATCGGTTGGTAGGACATGTTCTGAGGCATCAAGGGATCACCAATTAGTATTGGAGGGCAGTGTGGAGGGTAAAAATCGTAGAGGGAGACCAAGAGATGAATACAGTAAGCAGATTCAGAAGGATGTAGGTTGCAGTAGCTACTGAGAGATGAAGAAGCTTGCACAAGATAGAGTAGCATGGAGAGCTGCATCAAAGCAGTATCAGGACTGAAGACCACAACAACAACAAACGATTTATTAAAAACAGATGAAAAGTTCAAGAGAAAACTGACATCAAATTAAGTTTTAAGAATATATCACCAGATTCTCCTTCTGAAATTAAGAAAATTATATATTATCTGAATAATAAATCTCATCTGGTTTTGATGATGCACTGACAATAGAAAACTAAAGATTTTTCCCCATATATTAAGCCCAGTCGTATCTATGATGCAGTCTGTATCACTAAAAAAGCCACTTTTCCCAAGAAACTGAAATATGCTGTTGTGAAACCACTGTACAAAAAAGGTGTTAGGAGAGCTGTCAATAACTACACTGACATCATTCTCCAAAGAGTTAGAGAATATAATATCACACCTGAACAAAAATAATATCCTCAGCAAATCAAAGTTTGGATTTCAGAAAAGCTGTCCTACTGCAAATGCCAGTTGTATGTTCATCCACCAAATTTCACAAGCATTAAATAATAAGATAGTGCTGCTTGGTACTTTCTATGATGTACCTGACATTCGACTATGTGAATTATAGTATTCTCCTCGATAAATTGATGTGTTATGGATATGATGGTGCAGTTAAAATATGGATAATATCATATGCACCCAAAAGAATGCAGAACATTGTACTTACTAGTTCAACCAACATGGTTAAGGGACACAATTCTGACTAGGGAGAAATCATATATGGGCTTTCCCAATGTTCAGTCTTCTGTTTAAAGTACAGTAAGCAGGATTAGTTCTTTTTGTAGACGACACCAGTATTGTGATCAATCCAAGCACACACACAGGAACAGAATAAATAAACAGTTTTCTTAAAAGTATCATTCAGGGAATGGTTTCACTCTCAATTTCAAAACGATACAACATATTCAGCTCTGTCCACCAACAAGTGCTACACAAATGATAAGTGTAACACATGGTGAAGAAATAATAAATATGGTGTAAATTTGAATAACCTTAGGTGTCCATATTGATGAGAATTAAAACTGAAAAAATTATATTTTCGAACGCCTAAAACAACTCAATTCAGCCACATTTGCAATTATAATTATTGCAAATAAACAAAAGTATGTTGAATATTTTTATTCAATAAATCATAAAGAATAATGTTCTGAGGAAACTCATCTAAAGCCCCTCCACTACCCGAATTTTTTGGCTCACTGAGTAGCACCAGGGATATATAGACCCCAAGTAATTTACACAGGGTATATTGGCAGTATTTTATTGAGCTAACATAAACCATGCTTTCTAGTTGTTAAATATGACAGTAATGTTTCATAAATAATACACACAAGAAATAAAACAAATTTAGAATGGGTTTATAGTGATAACAGTGGGGATTAGTACAAAAAGCATGAATAAATTTTAATGTGCTGTAAATATAAAACTGAACAAAATATTACTGGATACAATTGACTCAGAAGGTGAAAGTCATATATTTTGAAATCAATTGTTCCTCTAACAAGGTAGATATGTGTTTCCAGTCTGCTTATGAGGTCACATTGACCCCAGTCGTTCTAAGAGCGTTAATAAATAAAGTCCTGAATCTCCAAAAATGTGCTTTACAGTAATATGTGGTGATTACCCACGATCATCTTGTAGATATCTTTTAAGGAGTGGGACATTCTGACTACTTCTTCACAGTATATTTATTCCCTCATGAAGATGGTTGTAAATAATCCACTGCAGTTCAAAAGGAACAATTCTGTACATAATTACAATGCCATAAGGAAAAATGTAATTAATTACTGCACATTACAGTCACTTTTAGCACAAAAGTGGGTGCACAATACAGCAAATAAAAGTTTTGATTATCAACTCAGTGATATAAAATATCTGACAAATAGCAAAGTAAAATTTGAAAACCCTCTAAATAAGTTTCTGCTTCAAAAATCATTTTATTCTGTATAAGAATTTGTAATGTGTAGAAACTGTTGTGTAGGAATTACTAAAATTACTCGATCACATGTGTATATTTAAAATAAATAAGTAAAAAATAAAAAAAAATAAAAATTGACTTATATATGTCTTGGATGTAGCCATATTTACAAAATAATTTGTGATGCGTAAAATGATCATGAAACATAAACTAATTAACTAAATAACTAGCTAACCTTCTCTGTGATTATAGAAAGTAACCATTATTCTCTGAAACTGCCCAGTAACATATTTCAGAGGATGATATTCAAATTCCTTTCATTAAGTAATCGTTCAGTGACACCGCTCCGTAATTGCAGATCCAGATTAGTGTCGCCAGTGACTAATTTCTTTTCACTGCATGTTTTTCTGCTTTTTCCTGTATAATACGATGGAGGTTTAGAAGAGTCGAAAGCTTACAATAAGGTTGCGCGAGTTGAGAGCCCTTTAAAAAGTAATTTACTGTCATAAAAAGATAGAGCCCTGGGCAGAGGAGCAGTCGCAGCTAGCCAGGCTGGCTTTCCTATTCATTCTCGTTCCCCAGTGTGCTCTCGGCGAGGGACAAGGGACACAGTTTCTCCTGCCAGAAGAAGAATGGGAGGGTTTTAGCGAGATCAGAAATCTCCAGTCATTTGTCGATTCCCTAAGGCCGTACGAATTTTCGTTACGATGATCCGGAATAAAGTTCATTTAAAAAGTTCAGTTAAAACTTTCGGAGTCCAGCCTTCTGATTGGGTTGCAGTGTCGTCTTAGGGAGAGACTGCTCTTTCTAATGTGGCTACGTGTAGAGCATCGGACAGGCCCTTTTCAGAATTATGTCGTGAAGTAGGAGAGATTTTATGCCTTTCTCTACACTTAAGAGCACTGCTGGCTGAACACAGAAAAAATCTACGAGAGCTACGAGAGTAGAAGATTGTTAAACTTCTTCACTTGAGTATTGCCGGTCAGTTCTTGCAATCCTTGCCAAGATTAGCCAACGACTTCCTCCTCTGACGAACAATAGCAAAATTCCAGAGCAGACAGAAGGAAAACGCTTCACTATAGTATTTGAAATAGTATACTTGGCTTCAGAGCTTTGTAAAGACTTCACGATACACTTTTGGAAAGTCATGACTTCACTTTAGGCTTTCCTATGTCACTTAAGATATTTTTAAAAACATTTTATAAACTGTTAATAATTCTTTAGCAAATGTTCCTTTATACAAAACCACAGGAATTATTGAGAAAGTTTACATTAATTTTAAAAAATTTCTTATGTGTTATAGAAACGTTTTTGTGTAAGTTACGTTTCATGAATGTTGTGCATGATTTTACAGACAGTTTTGTTTCAAAATGTAGATAATTGACTTGGGTACACGTTACGATAATAATTTAGGCATTTGTAATTGTATGGAATGGTATAGCCATGACTTAATCTAATGGGAGGTGAAAATATAGAATTGTCTACCACTGCGCCATCTGATATACTTATGTATCACTGAGAAGGTTTAGGCTGAGATCTGTCACTTGGAAAATTGTAATGAATGCGGCAAGGGGAGCCGGAGGTGCCTATACTGCCCATGTTAAAATCACTAAGTTTGAGGAACATTTATGAATAAACTACCAAATAGAAAAAAATTGAATTTTTTTACATATAGAGTGGTTTAGTATTGCAGTTATGACAGAGGGATTTTGGAGTATCTTTTCTAGTTTCCTTCCAATTATTTTTTTTATTAATGACCCAAATTTTTTTACAAATAATTGCTTTATAATTAAACTGAAATGAAACTACTGAACATATTGCCAAATGGCTGTGTTACAATGTAAGTTTGACCACTAGGAGTGCTGTATAAAATTTCATCTCTCTAGCTTGAGTGGATTTTGAGAAAATGTTCCTTATATTCGAAAAATTCTAATTTACGGGAAATGGCTATCAAAGTTTCTCAATACATTCCTGCACTGTAGGATGGATTATCAGGGTCTTCTTCTTCATCCTCCAAAAGCTTCCACTTCTGTCTTCTTTTCTGGCCTGTTGTTCCATCATACTTCATATGCCTTTCCTTTCTTTCTGCTCCTCTTATCCTTTCTCTGTCAATATTTCTTAGTGCTCGTACAGTGTTCACCCCAGCTGTAAATCCTAATGCTTTCAGAACTTCATACTTCACACTGTTCCCTTGGTTGTAGGTTGCTATTGCATCATAAATGCCAAAGTGCAGTGTTTTTATGCTTACAAACACCCTTTTAGGAATCACTTTCCAAATCAAATTGTTTATGCTCTCATTAGGATTCTGCGTCTTTCTGTGTAGACATTTCTGTAACAATTCTGGCTGTGCTAAGTCATGAAAAATTGGTTTTATTGCATTTATCACAGCTGCTGGCAAATCATGTTTGTGATCATAGTCCTTTTTTGCATTATATTTGCACCATGAATCTTTTGCGCACAGGCTGTGTTGAGGGTATTCATTGGAAGAGGGAGTATGAAGGAACAATGCCCACACTGCTTTTCGCATGTCACTAACATTACTAGTATTTTGCCTTATAGCTTACCCATAGTATCTCTGTAGACGTTCAATCACCTCATCAGTAAGCCTGCCTCTCCCTCCTATTGTCTTTCCATCACTGAGCTTACTTGAACCCAAAGTTTGTTTGAACCTACGAAGCCGTGCACCAATACGATTTTGCACATGCGCAGTGCATTCCAGCTTTTCAACTACAAATTCATTTCCATATGGTTTCAGTTTCTCTACAGTCTTGAAACCTTTTGAGTCACCAACCCCAAGGTAGTATTTGTACCTAACGTTGTATCTGGGAACTGAACGTTAAAAAATTTGTTTCACTCCATCCACTTCCATTGCTCCACTTGATCCACTAAAATTTGCCTCACAGGTTCCACTGTGCTCTCCTTTGATTTTATTTTTGCACCTACAATGTTTTGATAATATTGCAAAATCTATCACTTTTGCACTATCACAACAAGTAGCAGTTACAACCCCATTCAGGGATTTATGACCCCTCTTTTGCCAGGAACCATCTAATGCCACTACCAAACCCTAGAACCACCATTCATTTCTACAGATTCCTCCACTGCTTCCTTCATGGTTTTCAAAGCCACATATTCAACAGAGGATCCTACCAGTTCACAGTAGTACCCATATTTGCTTGGAGGCGATGGCAAGTTCATAATACCACAAAACAGTTTACCAGCAGCAGACCCTTTTGCAATGGATGGAAGACCATACAGAAGTCGAACATTCACATCAAACACTCTAGATCGTCCATTTTCACCAAAGAGACTGGCATGTGAATTGTAGAAAGTCACTTGATACTTGCAACATGCACAGATTATCTTCATCTCACAAGCTAAGCCAAAGTGCTTTGTTATCTCTATTCCCACTCCTACACTTGAACACATTTTGCACAGAACACTTTCTTTCAGCACAGAAGATAATAATGCAATATTCAGTACTTCGTTAATATCATCACTGTCACTAACATATTCACGAAATCTGTCACTTCCACCAGTCAGCTTCTTGCTAGAAGATGTCACAGGGCTATGGCCGGCCATGTGTTGCTTAGCAGAAGAACGCACTGTTCAGTAATTGTAGTATCGCAACTTGGTATTAGTGTTAATTTTCTTTTCCCTACGTTCTTCCTCTTCTTATGTACACGGTTACTAAAACGTGGCATCGTAACCAGAACAACGCTTTACACAAGAAGTATAATACTACCAACAACAGGCGCAACACTAAACTAATTCGAAACGGTAAACAGCAAAGAGACGATGTTCCGCGCTCTTAGCACTTCATTTGTCACAGAAAACAATGTAGCCAACCCTTGCACACTCGCTGTATGCGTAACATAAGGCACTGTATGCGTAACAGGCCGAGAAAATCCCAAGCAGTTTGCCAGGAAGTCACGAGAGGGCGTTAGATGCATTCAGTGGCCGCCCATTTCCTCTGCAGGCGTGGGGGAAAATGGTAATAACTCCACTTCTAGGGCGAGTAGAACAATATTTCAAAGTTTACATTAAAGAGGAATGTTCCAATTAATTTTCGGTAGCAAAAAAAAAAAATCGTTATTTTTTGGATATGACCACCTCCGGCTCCCCTTATGTATCGCTGAGAAGGTTTAGGCTGAGATCTGTCACTTGGAAAATTGTAATGAATGTGAGCACTTGTGGTCGGCGTAGTAATATCTGTGTACGTAGCTGTTATTTTAAAATTGACCTTCCGACTTCTATCAGAGCTCACGATATCAACATGTACATACATTGTGTAGCATCACTTACTGAACTGAAGGAGAAGAATATGTAATGATGTACCATAGTTAAGTTGGTATACTACGTACTGTAAATTTTGGTTACAAGTATGTGTGTTGTTATGTTAGCTGCGGTATCCTAACGTTTTCGGTCCCATCGTTCGCAGATGGTGACAGAGAATCGCCAAAAATGGTCACTGTGTGAATAAATGATTTTAGCGATCTTGTCAGTTGAAAATTTATTCAATGTTCAAGATGTAACTGTGTTTCATCACTCCCATCGATCTGTCCCAAGTTTGTAATTTAGAGTGATAATCCCTTGTCCGTTTGTCAATTGTTCCTTATGAATATCAGGGCGTGATTCTCATGTTTAAAGATAATAAAACTAATTTCTATAGCAATTACTTGTTTGTAGTCTTAGCTAGAAGACCCTTTCTCCCTTTAATAGGCCTGTGTCAATGGTGTGAAACCCATTTGTTTCATTCTTAATAAGGCCATCCCCATTAATATAAATTTAAATAAGACGTTTTCCTTTACGTGATAGTATCCTTATTTTAAATTAATTTTATGATCTTTTGTGGTTTTTTGCTCACTCTGTTAGTCACCAGATTTCAGTATTGTGCCTCCTAAAGGTATTCACCAACCACAACCGAAATCTCACAATTAACAGTCGACATTCCTCACACTGCTCACACTGAGACACTGCAATGTGTGTAACAGCTTATTTGATGGGGACGTATTTAAAAAGAAAATTGCGATGTAGAAGGAGCAGATTCTGACAAAGACAATGCAGTCGCTGAAGTTCATTGGCGTTAAGGAATACGTGAGGTCTGAAAAGCTCATTGTGGCCTCGAAAGAGTTAGAAGGGTAGTTTGAACGTTTCGAGGACACTGGAAATCTTATATCTTTTTCAAGCTGTTTTGTAAACCGTTTGTCATTTCAGTAGAAAGTGCCCCAGTAAAATTGCAAATATAACTGATTGATGCCTCACGTGATCTCCTCCCAATTTACAATCAAATCCTCTTAAATTAAACTGTACAGGGCGTCAACTTTTTTTTTCTCAGCAACATCTTCCAAATCTACCTAATGAGTTTGTAAGTGTGATACAATATTTCGATCAACATATGTGTGTGAAAGAGCATTTTCCGTTATGAAACTAAATAAATTACAATCCGTGGCGTGTCTAACCTTAGAAAAGCTAATCCATCAAACGAGCATTTTAAATTACCTATTTGTCTCCGTTCAATCAATACTCGCGAGTAGATCTCCTGCCACAGCCACCGTTGAAAATTATTTTAACGTAATACAAAATTTTACTGCTGAAGAGCTGCCACTTAATATCTGTTTCGCCTCATATCATGCATTCTCAGATGATCACGATTACATATAATCACACTGTGAAGGAGAGCAATCAGATGTCTTAAGTGTGAGCTATAAACAGAAGAGGAAGCGATGACTCTCCCCATACATTAAGTTGCGTCCAACTGCATAGCCGCTTTGTGGTACAGAAAAGGAAGCTAAGGGACGCAGTGCTGATACACCGTGCGCGCAGTCAGGAGTGGGATGATAAAAAAAGTTATCCACCCATCCAGGTTAACATTTTCCGTGGTTTCTCTAAAGTACTTGAGGCAAATCCCGCTCTCGTTACTTTCCCCTTCCTTCGCCAATCCAAGATCTCGTCATTGATGGGGCGTTAAAACGTAATCTTCCTTTTCTAATAGGAGACAATGCCAACAAGTGGGTGACACGCTCATCGGTCTAGAAAACTGATATTTTTTAAGGAATTTTTGCAAAGAAAATGCGATTAAATTATTTCCATCGGTTCACGATCAGGTCCACTAAAAAAAATACGTTTTTAGTTATGTCGAGATTCTATCTAGAAATCATAATCACCAGATTTCTCTTCCGTATGACAAAGCATTTCCGTTGACTCCCATCTACAAAAACAGCAGTGACCATCGTGAAAAACACAAGCATCAGAAGTTCGCACGGATAGGTTTAGATGCTCATCTTTTCCACGTGGTATTAGATAATTAGAGAGATAAATAATGTTCTATGAACCAAGAGAGATAAATAATGTTCTGTGAACCAAGTGTCAAACACTTCAGTTTTAATTGCAGAGAAATAAAGGTGTACTTCAAGAAGACGTTGAAGATTAAAACTGTCTGACGTCGCGACACACGCAGGTCAAGTCAGTAGATATTACGATGTCTTACTTCCTATCGATTTTGAACATTATATATGTACTGACGCATAAACTCGCAACATCAAGAAGGAGTTGTGCGAAATAAATGAAAGTTGGTAGACTTTTTTTTTACATCTGAAAGACGTAGATTTCGCACCAGTCGCAAAAGACTGACGGCAAGTAGCCCCAGTATGTGAATTCAAATCAGCTTTTCTTTAAATACACGCAGTGACGGTCGCGAGCTATCATTATTTTTGAGATTGGACGTGGTGAGTTGATCTCTGTCAAGAATGCCTTTCAGGTGACAAAGACTCCATTATCAACAACTCACGTAGTTAACTATATCGAGTAACATGACCACGAGAAGCTGGAAGTTCCTTCTGTGATACTTCAGAAACACATACCAAGGATGTAGCCACTGCATATAACTACTGCCAGTGGTTGTAACGAGAATGTATGTTCGCAAGAAGACCAGGCTCCGAATGTCCACACCGTACTATCGAGCGGGAAGACCATAGTGTTCGGCGTACAGTTCTGGCGCATCGTTCTGCATCTGCAGCAGCAATTTTAACAGTAGCTGGCGCCGCAGTGACACAACAAACTTTTACAAATCGTTTACTACAAGGACAGCTCCGAGCGTGACGACCTGTAACGTGAATTCAACGGACCCCAAACCACTTCAGTCGTGTCAAGTGAAAGATCATTGGAGATCAGGGTGCACGTCTGCTGTGTTTCCTGACGATGATCGTGCCTCACTGTTATTGATGGCCCTGTGTTAATTAGAAGGAGGTCAGTTGAGGGCTTACAACCAACCTGTTAGCGTATTATAATAGACACATTGGACCTACACATGAAGTTATCGTATGATAGCAGGAGCACTCTTGTGGTTACCCCATGCACTTTGACTCTAAATTTGTACGTCCATCTTGTCATTCTAAATGCCATGCTGACATTCATCAACAGAATTCCAGTGGGGTGCTTCCTGTCAGGAAAACTCTCGTCCACAAAACGCTGTTGTAACCCAACATGCCCTGCAGCGTGTCGACATATTGTCTTTGCCTGTTTGACTACTGGATCTGTCAGCAATCGAGCACATATAAGACATCATCCACGAACAGCAATAACCGTCCCTGTATTGACCGAAGAAGTGCAACAGACATTTAACTCCAGCCCACAAACTGACATCCAGCACTTGTAGAACACAATACATGCACGTTTTCATGGTAGAACTCAATATTCTGGCAGTTACGTCGGTTGTTAATGTACCAGCATTTCACATCTACGATGACTTACCTCGTTCTTACATTAAGTCCCAATCTTGTAACGCTGTTCAGTTAAATGTCACCTAGACAAATGTATTCCCGAAATGTCATTACTTTAATTATTTTTGATGTTGCTATTTTTTACTGTCATGTACCAATAAGTTTGTTCCTCATGATGCCACACCATATGTAATCGGCAAAGGACGTTGATGGTCAACTTTTGGTAACCGGTGAGGATTGTCCAAACCCCATTAATGCATGTTTTGCCAGTTAATGATCTATGAATGTAGATTCGTCGGAAAACAATACCTCGTCAAAGAGCGTGGGGGTCGTTGGCAATTGTTGATGTGCCCATTCACAAAACACTACCCGGTATAGAAATCGGCAACACGAAGTTCTTGATGCAGTGACAAGTGACATGGATGATACTTAAAAACGATGTAATACTGTGACAGTACTACCTATGGACATACCGGAATGGTGGAGTAATTTCCAGGCGCTTATCAATGGGCTGTGGTGCACTGCTTTAGTGCAACTAATTCATTAGCTTCTCCTGTAACACATTTGTTTCGTTTCCTTTTGCCGGTCTGTACGCTGCCATCAGACATAAAGGCGTTCAGAACCTTCTAAGACATAAAGGCGTTTAGAACCTTCTAAGACATAAAGGCTTTCAGAACCTTGTAAAAGAACGAACGAGAGCGAGCTTTCTCTGGAAAACGGTCAGCATACAAGGCAACAGTATCTTAACATTTCTCCTACATTCTCCGTAAAGCAGAATCATTTCAGTTTCTTCTTCTGTGGTTGCGACATTCGCCGTCGACTTGCACGTCTGTTCTCCAGATGATACGTAGGTGAACAGGCAATAAACACTGCACAAGCACTGTAAGAGTTAAATGCCGCCATATGTTCTATGTCTGCACAATACGTGAGCTCGGGTCGCAGTGTACAGTCTATTATGATGCGTCGTAGTTCGGTACGCGGCCGCGGTGGTGAGTCGAGCAGTCCCCTGTTCTATACGTCGGAGGAATACAATGCTGCGAATGGTGCTTCCAATTATGAGTTACGAAAGACGTACCTGGCCTCTGCCCGCAGCCAGGATGTAGGATCCCACGTGCCATTGAGTAGTATGTAAATTACGGTCGTGTGGTCTTTTCTATTCTTCCGATTATTCCGATTACAGCGCCATCTCTGGCGAAAGGAAGAAAATGTTTCAGATGAAACGTCTGTAGACGTTGCCGTAGATTCCTAATTTGCAAAAAAAAAAAAAAAGAAAAAAAGAAAAAAAGAAAAAACGAGTATTCCAGTTGAAGAATTCAAAACTGTCCCCCACTACCTACCCACAGGTGGGGGTGATGGGTCGAGTGTGGTATCGTTGGACCTCCACCTCCGATGTAGCATTTCATCATCTTCAGTTAAAATGAACAACCTCTGCTGGGGCATACTGAAAAGTATTACCTCTGAACTGATCTCATCACAACCATAAAATCTTATTTTGCGACGCATTTTCGTTTAACATCAGTTGATGACTCCGGCATGGCGTTAACCCTGGAACATCTCTGCGCAAAACGGATAGAATATTTCCTGAATCGTGGGCTTCTTAAATATGAGAACCTGAGGCTACATTCGTCCACTATAAATCATGGAGACGTGCAAAATAATTTCGCCTGTGTACAACTATAATGTTGTGATCGCATATTCGATTCTGTGGGACAAGGGCCGATACTTTCCGAGTTCTTGTCGCATCAGTCCGCTGTACAAGGCCAAAAGTGTAACCAGTAACTTCAGGAAATTCTAAAATTCTTGATTTGTCTATTTCGGTGCAACAGAATCCTGCGGCTGCTCGGCTATGATAACACAGGCGAGATATACTGTGCTTCTCAGGAATATCTGCTAGCAATTCAGGGCCGTATTTTCCTATCAGAAGCATTAATTTATTTGTAATTACACCATTTTCCGTATCTTACCTTCAGCACCTCTCTGTAAGCTTCCTGGTAAATATGAGATGGCGCACAGCACCAGTAGAGTTGCGAAGACACCTTCAAATCTCATCCTCAAAGGCTGTGGAAAGCTGATCGCACGGTGTGGCCCCGTTAGTGTTCCAGCTCCTACTTATACAGTGCCAATACACTCCTTATCAGCTAGAGACGCTTGCCCTTTCGATGGGTTTACACGGTAGCGCGCTGCCAGATAACGCTGATGTTCAGCCTCTTGACAGCTTCCAGAATTTGGAAACGCCCATCTGCATTAAAGTCTTGCGTGCAGCGTTCTTGATGAGCTAAATTCGACAAAAATGCAGTCACAATGAAAAAGGTATGGAAGGGGGCGTATTCCAAGATGGTTGTGTTGAAATATTCTTTAGCACTGGCGACGGGCTTAAAAAAATCTCAGGCTTAATCGTCAGATGAAAAGGGGTGGGTGGGTGGTGGTGGAATGATTTAAAAAGAGCTCATTACTATTCGTCGACGGACTTTCACGTGCTACTGGGCTTGCGCTGGATCTCTATGTGTACAAAATATTCGAATCTATTCAACTCAGTCGTCTCAATAATGTCATTAATACTGGCTCTATGCACAACAGATAGCTACAACATTAACACACAAGCTCAATGGTATTTAGTATGACGGGTAATGATGGCTTAGTAGTGGAAAGGCACATCAGTACCATATGAGTTGCCTGTAAGATTTTATAAAGATTATGCGAAGGAATTTGCTCCCGTGTTAATAGCAGTTTATCGTTGCTCGCTGGAGCAACGGAAGTTACCTAGCTACTAGAAACAAGCGCTGGTCAATCCCGTTTACAAGAAGGGTCATAGATCAGATGCACATAATTATAGGCCTATATCGTTGACGTCAATCTGTTGTAGAATTATGCACCATGTTTTATACACAAGAACCTCTGTAAAAATCAACACGGATTCCGAAGACAGAGATCTTGCGAAACTCAGTTCGCTCTGTTCTTCCATGAGATCCATAGCGCTGTAGACAACGGCGCCCACGTTGATGCCGTGTTCCTTGGCTTCAGGAAGGCATTTGACACCGTTCCGCACCGCCGTTTACTGAAGAGAAATACGAGCTTAATAAGTATCGGACCGTATTTGCGACTGTGCTCAAGACTTCCTTGCAACCAGAACTCAGCACGTCGCTCTTAACAGAACAAAGTTGACAGATGTAAGAGTAATTTACGCAGTTCACAAGGAAGTGTGATAGGACCCTTAAGCCGTCGGCACACGTGACAAATTAGTTAACTTTGTCGGGGCCAAAGAGATATAAGGGTCTTACAAGGAACGTGTCACATCACACAACTAGGCTTGTCCGCCACAATTCGTGAAAGATGGGCTCCTTTGAGGGCCCACGGGAAATCAAAATGTAATGGAAAAACACGCAGACAAGAAATACTAAACTCGACTGGAAAAGTTTCTCACTCACCACCGGAGACAACTACTGGCACTCGTAAGACGTGCAGAGCACGTGCTGTGGCGTATGCGCCTCCGCCTGTCTTTTTCGTGGGCCTCGCGCTCTTCCTGCTTGGACGCCATTGTCAGTGTTCGGTAGAAGCACATATACGGTGCGTCTTCTGTTAAACGTTACACCCAATGAATATATGTTATTTCTAAGCGCCAGCGCGTTGGATGTCTTGAAAAAGAGTCGTTATTGTGTCACGGACAAGGTAGTTTTATAGGCCCTTTGCTGTACCTTATCTATATAAACGATTTGGGAGACGATCTGAGCAACCGTCTTAAGTTGTTTGCAGATGATGCTGTAGTTTATCGACTAATTAAGTCATCAGAAGATCAAAACAACTTGCAAAACGATTTAGAAAAGATATCTGAATGGTGCGAAAATTGGCAGTTGACCCTAAATTACGAAAAGTGTGAGGTCATCAACATGGGTGCTAAGAGGAATTCGTTAAACTTCGATTACACCATAAATCAGTCTAATCTAAAAGCCGTAAATTCAACTAAATACCTAGATATTACAATTGTGAACAACTTAAATTTGTAGGAACATATGGAAAATGTTGTGGGGATGGCTAACCAAAGACTGCGTTTTATTGGCAGGACATTTAGAAAATGTAACAGCTCTACTAAGGAGATTGCCTACAGTTAGCTTGTACGTCCTCTTTTAGAATACTGCTGCGCGTTGTGGGATCCTTAGCTGATAGGACTGACGGAGTACATCGAAAAAGTTCAAAGAAGGGCAGCACGTTTTGTATTATGGGAGAGAGTGTCACAGAAATGATACAGGATTTGGGCTGGACATCATTAAAAGAAATGTGTTTTTCGTCGCGACGGAAACTTCTCACGAAATTCCAATCACCAACTTTCTCCTCCGAATGCGAAAATATTTTGTTGACACTGGCCTACATAGGGAGAAACGATCACCACGATAAAATAAGGGAAATCAAAGCTCGTACGGAAAGGTATAGGTGTTCGTTGTTTTCGCGCGCTATACGAGATTGGAATAATAGAGAACTGTGAAGGTGGTTCGATGAAGTCTCTGCCAGGCACCTAAATGTGATTTGCAGGCTATCCATGTAGATGTAGATGTAGATGTAGACGGATGAAGGTTTTGACAGTAAACCATGTCTTCGTCTTGCACATACAATTCGAATAAATACAACCAAGAAATGTTGCAAGGAAACAAACTACTGAATCTCACTCTTGATTGAAACTCACTACATGTCAAAATTGAAACCAACCTTTATTTAATTCCAAGCTACATCATAGGCTCAGGAAGGTTATCGTTCTATACTCACGTTTGTCTACAGCTAAACTGCTGCGTTAGGACTGGCCAAGAAATCACATATCTGTTAAACATCACAGTGGTTGAGAAGTTGCAGTTTTCACATTGATAACTTCACATTGTGTCTGCGATTTCTGTCACAAATAGAAGTTACAAGCAGTAATTAAAAACAGCATTTAACATTCAGTGCCATCGGCCAACTGCTGAATGACGTTCGTACCTCGTTCTAAGAACCGGAATTTACATTTCATGTTTACCTGGCAGCAGCACTGATATATTTGTGTTGATACTGGACACCTTATTCCCCTTGTAATCGTGATAGTGTAGCGTAGCGCAAGATATAAAAGGATGGACATAAATTACGAAAAATGGAAGGAGCATGGGCGTCCATCATACAGCGTTTAATATTTAACAGTAGTGTACTGTAATTACCCAATTTGTCAATGTTGCAGGAGGCGATTTTTCAATATATTGTTGTAGGTTCCTTTAGGCAAACATTTTATTTTCCTGAATTGCAAATGATACATCCACTACTGATTTCGACTCGTTACATGATCATTTCAGATCACATTATTGAAAGAAATGTCACACGAACTACTGAAGCAAGGCGCTTTCTACAGTCGTGTTTCCAGTTCAAAACTATATTCGCAACAAGGTATTTCTGTTCAACACTCAAATGAACAGGTAAATATTTATGTACGTCTTCAAGTACTGCACATAAGCTATTCCCAATGTTAGCTTTTAACTGGAAGATCCGTACCTCCTCATTGTTTTTGGCTGCATATCATCAACCTTAAAGCAAATAGGAAAGTCTTTATGAAGAACAGTATAGCCAAAAATTTAGCAGTATGGGTTTTAATAAGGGAGAATGGTGTTTTCATTATCCTCTTACAGTGGATTTCACATTTAATTATCAAATCGCATAATGACTTCAATGATAGACTATTGGAATACTCGGTTTGCAAACTGCACAGGCGAGAACATATCACTTCCGTTGCATTGACGCAGGTCATCTGGCCATAAATACCAGTTACAAGATATACTTGGTACCTGTTAGTTAGTACTTGTGTCTCATCATAACGGTGATAAACCGCAGAAAACGGTTTTTAACGCTATGAAGATATACAAATTATGAATACTCAAACTGAGATTTTAAACTGTGACAATTCGCAACCAAAAGATAGCCGTTACCGAAATGTAGCTTTCAAATAAGTCAATGAAATCAGATATTTTGACCCATCCGTATGCTGACTGCTCGCAATTTCGCTAGTACGCGTTTCCTGGTAAGTGGTGAGAAGCAACATACGTTTAGTCGTTGCGAACTGCGGTTCAGTGACATTAAAGAAAATGATGCATCTTTGGTGCACCTTGCATTTGTTGATAACTCCCTGCTACCAGAATGCGTTTAGACTGGCACAGATCAGGCATACGGGTGTCATTCTGTGGCCCCTCAAGGAAATATGGAATTACACTGAATCATTTCTCCAATCAGTCGGGACAGATAATAAACAAGGGGGGCCGATGTCGTTAACGCAAGGTTATCCCGTGGGGCTCGACCTGGGGATAATCCGGGTCTCAGAAAAATTTTTCACTCTCAGTATTTGGCCTGCAAGTGGAGGAGAGGTGGTGGCATAAAGTTCCTAGTCGCTAGACTTTGCGCCAATGTCCTGGTTTAAATATAAAATCTCAGTGCAGTGTTTCACGAGTGATGGCATGTGACGCTGTTGATGGTGATCCCTCTGTCCGATGGGGACTTTAAGTTTGGTGAGCCCCTTGGAGCTACAAGCGAGGAGCAGGCTATGTACCAGCACTGGATTTCAGCCTCTTCCTTCTCACCTAGCCGGCCGGTGTGGCCGAGCGGTTCTAGGCGCTTCAGTTTGGAACCGCGTGACCTCTGCGGTCGCAGGTTCGAATCCTGCCTCGGGCATGGATGTGTGTGATGTCCTTAGGTTAGTTAGGTTTAAGTAGTTCTAAGTTCTAGGGGACTGATGACCACAGATGTTAAGTCCCATAGTGCTCAGAGCCATTTGAACCAACCTTCTCACCTCACCATCATCGTAGTCATCATCGCACGACACAAACATACACTACACTACGCACACACACACACACACACACACACACACACACGCACACACACACACACAGACACACAGTACACACATGTAGTAAAAAAATGTGGTGGAACACGTCGTACATAAATAACGAAAAAAGAAAATGAAATCAAAAAAGGTGCACACGAAGGAACTTGAATTGTCAGAGTACCAATACATAGGAAGTAAGCACGTTTTACCAACTCATTTTCACTCTAGAGACACGTCATAACAGCAGATGAGTGGGATGCAGTGTGACTCACATGTTAATAATGCTCTTGGAAATTCTAAGTGACAGCTCTTAAGGCACAGTGCTGACAGTATCGTTTCAGCGATACCGGATGAAAATCAAGTGGTCGTACTACGCACCAGCACTCAGTTATCGGGAAACAATTTACGTCAGGTCCCCCACTTCATTTCGTAGACGCACATCAGCATCCGAGAAAAATGTCGTCAGCTGGTCAGGAATTCTATTGTGCATACTTCAAGCACATTTGTTTTCTGGTATACGTGAACACTGTAAACGTCGGCATCTTTGGAAAATACTTACCGGTTTCCGTGCAATGTGTTCATTTGCACCCGCATCTACATTAAAATGTCCGGCTGAGGGCACTCCTGTAATTCTTTTCCCCTCTTCCCTGTTTCATTTCGCAACGGCACGTGAGAATAATGATTTTCGGTAAACTTGTTGTTGTTGTGGTCTTCAGTCCTGAGACTGGTTTGATGCAGCTCTCCATGCTACTCTATCCTGTGCAAGCTTCTTCATCTCCCAGTACCTACTGCAGACTACATCCTTCTGAATCTGCTTAGTGTGTTCTTCTCTTCGTCTCCCTCTACGATTTTTACCCTCCACGCTGCCCTCCAATACTAAATTGGTGATCCCTCGATGTCTCAGAACATGTCCTACCAATCGATCCCTTCTTCTAGTCAAGTTGTGCCACAAGCTCCACGTCTCCCCAATTCTATTCAATACCTCCTCATTAGTTATGTGATCTACCCATCTAATCTTCAGCATTCTTCTGTAGCACCACATTTCGAAAGCTTCTATTCTCTTTTTGTCTAAACTATTTATTGTCCACGTTTCACTTCCATACATGGCTACACGCCATACAAATACTTTCAGTAACGACTTCCTGACATTTAAATCTATACTCGATGTTAACAATTTTTTCTTCTTCAGAAACTTCTGTATGAGCTCTAATTTCTCTGACTGTCCTCATTGTGATCATTTTGCGAGAGGTACATGCGAGGAAGTAATATGCTCCCCGACTCTTCCTAGAAAGTAATCTCCCGGAATTTCAATAATAAATATCTGCTGTAGCGTCTTTCACTTAAGTTAGTTGAGCATCTCTGTAACATTTGAATGGTGCCTTGTGTGGATGTGCAAGTAGTCCCCTGATCAGAGTAAATCCTGTATCTCATTGTTCTGAAGATACACACCATCCCCAGGAACTGTCACTCCCTATTCCGCGCAAGGGTGTCTGAATGTTAAAGGGTATATTTGGCCCTGTCTTTAATGACAATTTAGTTGTTGACCCGTTTACATAACTTACAATATATTGAATAATATCCCCCCGAAATGTGATTATGGGTATTATAATGTGGTTCTGTAATTACTGAAGTGACAGCAGCACTTAGTATCACAGTGAGATTTATTTACTTCAAGCACAAATGCATCCAGTGTTCAGATATTATGACAACATGTGGCTACTCAAATACATAACAAGTACAACGAGTTTCTGTGAACAATTAGTTGCCAAAGCTGAAGTGGGAGCGTTTCAGATGAATGTAAGTTCCTTTCATCAGTTCGCTTTCATCTAGTTTGAGTGGGCTGATTATCCTAGCAGATTACTAGTTCGCTAACTTGTGGTAGAGTGACCGAATAACAGCTCTCATCTACAGAATCCCACGTGTAAATCACATTTTCTGTGGACACTATGCGGCGGGCGCTTTGTAGGAGGCGTCAAAATAACTGACGTAGTCCCTACTTTGCCGGTGCTATGAAACGTCGTGCTCTTTTCGTGTGGAGTCAGGTTCCAGCGGTGGACAGTACTGCAGGCTGCAAAGAGGACCGCTGACCACCCTTATGAGCTGCTGCCGTGGACTATATTCCGATGAGGTGCGACATCGAATGATAGTTATGTTGACTGGCTAGCTGGATCAGCGCGTACAAAACATCTGTCTAGGCTACTGAGACTGTGAACACTCTTAACTCGAACGATCTCCAATCTCTACTTCACACCTTCCCTCTCTGGCAGTCCAGAATAGAGTTTAACGAGATAATGCCGTTCTCTCACAACCTTCGAAGAAATTAATAAGCGCCAACCGCACAAAGCTGTATGGCTGCCAATAGTGGCCAGTACCAGATCTTAGCGCCAATGACAAGTGTTCAAATCGCCGCACACAAACCCTCAGAAACACCATGAAAAATCCTATCCCAGTTGAGTCTGCTACCAATACCAACGGCACCTTGTTACGTCAGCGAGCGTCAGCCATTCAGATTACTCTTTTACATTGAGCGCGGGATGTCCACTGTATGGGAAGAGTAATCAACATAGCAAAATACGGTGCCTACATGAGGCGCAGACTTGGCAGACACCCCCTGTCACCGAACCACTTTTCGAAGAATGAAACGATACAAAGCCCAACTGCCCTGCCCGAGGTGCCATGGCGCCGCACTGGCAGATTCCATTCAATCCTCGTTGCCTTCCCTCCAGCCGAGAAAAAGGCGAGGGCGCCTCCGAAAGACAACGCCAACGAACCCCGCTATTGTCACAGGGGCCCCAATTTTCTGGAACCCGGCATACGCGTCCGCACACAGTTCTCCTGTCCCGCACGCCTCTCCCATACAGACTGTCCACCAACAGACCTTGGAAAATATAGCGACAAGAATGAGACTCGTGAGTTGATTTAATATGAGCAAAAAGTAATTGATGCCTCGATACACAACCACTTTCCTATCGTCGTTCCCCCAGAGGACAATTAAAGAAAATGAATGAGAGAGGACAAGGCATAAGGATTTGGCACTCGCACACTAACTCGCCACCTAAACGATCTCGGGAAAAAATGCGGCACCCTTCTTCAGATCTTCTGGTAAGCATCCTGCATCGAGGGGTAATACTCAAGAAACTATCTAAAAGTGCTCTATAAGCCACATCTTTCCTTCCAATAAATTTCTTGCTGGCTCCTGCTTTCACTACAGTTTTTTGCACTTGACGATTCCATATTAGGTAGCCTGTATGATTACTCCAAGGTATTTCAAATTTACTGTTTCTAATGATTTGTAGCCAGCAATATAATTGAATACTAGTGAATTTGTTTACCTATTCATGTGCAGTCTGTTACATTTAATTATTACTTTACTCGTAGCTGTCATTTTTTCAGTGGCTATAGTATATATTTCAGTATGAAGTCCAGTATTTAGTTGTACAGACATTTTTATTTAACTCTACCGGTTTCTACAACTTAATTTCTCAGCTTCAGAAGTCTACAAAATTACACTTTGGCCATACCTTTGTGTAAACTACAAGAAGTGTATTACAAAAACTTACTTAGTACTGGTTTAGCAGATGTCATGAACACTAGCTTAACAAAGTGACTAGAATTCTTATAAAGCAACTTTTGAAGAACTTCTCAAAATCGAGATACACAGTCTTTCTCTTCCATCCTTGCTTGACGTTTTGCATATTGTTCACAAGAGCTACAACATGAACCCATAGAAGAATTTGAAATATATAAACGTTCTTATCTAAATTCAAGAGATACGTTGAATGATCACCTTCCATTGAGAAATGGATAACATTTTGATTGTATAGATGTCTCATAAAATATGAAAATTAGCCCACTTATTTTAGGTATTAGAACTGTTTGTCATGTTTTTCAACTGTACTGTATATATCTTCCTTATATACCTTAGTTATACCTATTATATGACGCTTGCTGCTGACACAACAGCATGACATGTACACAGATGTGATTTATTTACTGTAAACTTTAAATCTGTCAATCTGTATTTACAAGAATCGCATAAAGTGTGTGCAGCATTGTGCTTCTGCGATGAAGAGGCTGAAATCGGCTAAAACAATAATAAGTATGTTTTTATAATTCACTTTTTGCACATTACATACAGGTCTTATAATTTACAATATCCCTAATTTCGTAGATTTCTGAAGATAAATTAATTTTTTGAAACCAGCAAGGAGAAATAAAATTATCTGTGGGACTAACGACTGAACTTTATTATAGATAAAAAAAATGGTTCAAATGGCTCTGAGCACTATGGGACTCAACTGCTGAGGTCATTAGTCCCCTAGAACTTAGAACTATTTAAACCTAACTAACCTAAGGACATCACAAACATCCATGCCCGAGGCAGGATTCGAACCTGCGACCGTAGCGGTCTTGCGGTTCCAGACTGCAGCGCCTTTAACCGCACGGCCACTTCGGCCGGCTTTATTATAAGTCACTTATTTATATTCAGGGACACAGGCTCTGCAGCAATCATAGAACCTCTGGCAGTCTTCCTGCAGTTCTCTTACAGTCTCTTGCGTCGATGTAAACAACTGATCCGCCTGTGAACAGATCTGCTAGAGCTTCCGACATTGGCGGACCATTTTCCTAGACCTTGTACTAGGGTTGGTCTCAATATCTTTTAGAACACGGTCCTCCAATTCCGGTGTACGCTATGTCCACTACCTCCCTGCAGATTCGTCTGTCTGAAAGGACTCTTTATTACACAAATGCTCATAAAGGGCTTCAAATGTTACGGTTGACGTCTGTAAGGGTACTTGTTTTGGTATAGCCGTACTGCCTCTCGACCGTTTCCATCTCCCTGGCCGCACACATACCTTCTCGTCTTTTATCCGACGTAAACACCAGAATACTCTGCAGCTTACAGTACGCTGCGTCATTCACGCAGAATGCAACACACGTGGAATATACCGAGCGAGGTGGCGCAGTGGCTAGCACACTGGACTCGCATTCGGGAGGACGACGGTTCAATCCCGCGTCCGGCCATCCTGATTTAGGTTTTCCGTGATTTCCCTAAATCGCTCTAGGCAAATGCCGGGATGGTTCTTTTGAAAGGGCACGGCCGACTTCCTTCCCCGTCCTTCCCTAATCCGATAAGTCCGATGACCTCGCTGTTTGGTCTTCTCCCCGAAACAACCCCAACCTAGCACGTGGAATACGCGGCATGTGGTCACTTTCATTCATCAATGCCATCTACTGTGGCAACGATGGATTTCCAGACACGTGTTCATAGGATCTTTTTTCCTCCATTTCCAGTGAGTAATCCGTCCACGCAGTTCGTCGGTTTTACTAATTTTCGCCCAACACACACACACACACACACACACACACACACACTCACACACACACACACACACACACATATATATATATATATATATATATATATATATATATATATATATATATATATATATATATATATATACGTCGCAAGAAGAGACAACAGATGGACGAAGCTAGTACTGGAGTGGAGTCCGAGAGAGCACCGGAGGCCTAGAGGAAGACCACCAGACAGATGGGACAAAGAGATCAAGAAGATCGCTGGTAACACCTAGCAGACGACTGCCCAAGACCGTCCCACTTGGAGAAGACTACTGAAAGCCTACCTGAATTCACGACTCGAAGAGGCCACATCATTTAATGATTGAATTGGCGGCTCATTAGCCACCCATCACGCCGGTACATGCCAAACGACGCCTCGCTTGGTGTAAGGATCGTGGAAAAACGTTGTGTGGAGTGACGAATTACGGTACACAATGTGGTGGGTCCGATGGCAGGGTGTGGGTGCGTTGAATGCCCGGTGAACGTCATCTGCCAGCGTGTGTAGTGCCAACAGCATAATTCGGAGGCGGTGGTGTTATGGTGTGGTCGTGTTTTTCATGGAGGGGGCTTGCACTCCTTGTTGTATTGCGTGGCACTATCACAGCACCGGCCCACATTGATGTTTTAAGCACATTCTTGCTTCCCACTGTTGAAGAGCAATTCGGGGATGGCGATTGCATCTTTGACACAATCGAGCACCTGTTCATAATGCACGGCCAGTGGCGGAGTAGTTACATTACAATGACATTCCTGTAGTGGACTGGCCTGCACAGAGGCCTGATCTGCATGTTTCGGAATGCCGACTTCGTGCCAGGCCTCACCGACCGTCTTCGATACCTCTCCTCAGTGCAGCACTCCGTGAAGAATGGGCTGCCATTCCCCAAGAAAGCTTCCAGCACCTGGTTGAACGTATGCCTACGAGAGTGGAAGCTGTCATCAAGGCTAAGGGTGGGCCAACACCATACTGGATTCCAGCATTACCGATGGAGGGCACCACGAACTTGTAAGTCATTTTCAGCCAGGTGTCCGGATACTTTTGATCAGGGGGAGCGTTCAAGCTGCTGGAGGCCCTGTAATGGTGTGAGGCGTGTGTAGTTGGAGTGATTTGGGACCCCTGATATGTTTAAATACGACTCTGACAGGTGACACATACATAAGCATCCTGTCTGATCAGCCGCATCCATTCATGTCCATCGTGTGTTTCGACTGACTTGGGCAGTTCCAGCAGGACAACACGACACCCCACACGTCTAGAATTGCTACAGACTGACCAGGAATACCCTTCTGAGTTTAAACACTTTCGCTGGTCACCAAATTCCCCAGGCATGAACATTATTGAGAGTATCTGGGGTGCCTTGCAACGTGTTGCTTCAAAAATGGTTCAAATGGCTCTGAGCACTATGGGACTAAACATCTATGGACATCAGTCCCCTAGAACTTAGAACTGCTTAAACCTAACTAACCTAAGGACATCACACAACACCCAGTCATCACGAGGCAGAGAAAATCCCTGACCCTGTGCAACGTGTTGTTCAGAGATCTCCACCCCCGTGTACTCTTACGGATCTACGGGCAGCCCTGCAGGATTCATGATGTCGGTTCCCTCCAGCATTACACCAGACATTAGTCGAGTGCACGCCAAGTCCTGCTCGCGGGAGCCCTACACATATTAAACAGGACTACCAGTTTCTTTAGCTCTTCAGTGTACAGTTAATTAAGGGAAACTTTAAAACACACACACACAATTATAATTATATTGCAACAAATATAAATGTATATAATATATGCATGCGTGTTTAAAGTCTCTCAATTAGTTACATTTATATGTGCCTGTTAATATATATAATAGAGGAAACGCTTCTTGTGATCTATTGATGTTATTTTGATATTCAGAGCGTCAACTTAATGTCATAGACTGAAGTTAAGCTATTGTATTTTAGTTATTCGCTGTGCAATCTCATTAACCATAGTCCACAACTTGGACAAAGAAGAATGAGGCATTACACTGCTGTGTCTCTTGAGTGTCTTTATCACGACAAGAGCGTATTCGTGGATACATCAGTGCTAAACGCCAGGAATTAAATGGAGTACTGACTCTCTCCAGATACTGTAGCCACATATGTATACATGATGCAAAAGGCTTCTATACCAGTAATTTGCAGAAATACAGCGCTTCCTTCAGTAATACAAGAGCAAACTCATACGTAACTGTAACTGCAATAGTTGAGTTTCGTTAAAATACACAACCATACCAATTTTTTTAATGATATTAGTTTGTGACACTGGCTGTTACTAGAATTATTGCTTGACAATTCAAGGCTGCCAGAACAGACTCGACACTTAGGAAGCAAAAACAGCCCCACACATGTCCTTCAGACCATTCCAATTGGAACCACTCTTCCGTTATGATTTCCCCACTCTCACCTTCGCTGTCGCCTCTGGACGTAGGGAAACAAACACCATCCGTTGCTCCAGCGAGAACGACGTCTCTTGTCGACAGGAAGCAAGAGCCAGTCTTGACCATCCTCCACCCAACTGGCTCACTGCTCTGTCGCATTATTAAATCCAGCGCCAGGATATCTCACTTGAGTTTTCTTGCAGGCTGTTGCGCTGTCGCCAGCTGATACCCCAGACCCGACTGTGCTCCACCCAGCTGGCTCGTCTGGGCTGACTGCACGGAACCGGGCCCACACCGGGCCCCACCTGGGACAGCCAAGCCGATACAACGCAAGGATGGCAGGCGCGCCATGTCTGGTTCCACGGTGCGGCATCATACACTTGACTGCGATTCGCCCTGGCCGCCAGGCGCTGGCTCCCCAACGCTGCTCATGTGGCCGATTCTCTCCCCGTCTTCAGGCAGTCCACTCCTGTGCCGCACCGCTACATCTAACCCTGGTGTGGCACTGCCTCTGCTGGAAACGCCTGTGTGGTCGGCCCCATCAGCGACAGAGGTAGATGTCGCCTGACAAGGTGGGAATTTAAAGGCTTCATGAATAGCTTATCCACAGCACAGCGTGTGACTACTACTGCTTTTACACAGTCATTAAAAAAAAAAAATTTGGCCGTATACATTCGTCGTACGGTCTGAGGGTGCAGGTCTTCTGAAAAAATTTGTAAGGACAACCCTCTCTTACATTTACATTTTTGACTTTACAAAAGGAAAGGAGGATGTACCTCATTTGTACAGATGGATCAAAAATTAAGCCCATGCCTTTCGGCAACCGCTGATCTCAATAAATTGTTCCAAGTTTCCATAGGAACCTTTCATAACTAGGGACAATAGGAGTGCGTGTCCATTATAATTATCCGGGCTGTTATGCCGTGGTCGGTTGATGAATTCTGAGGTGATTCCCAACGTTTCGTCTCCGACTGCGGGAGACATCTTCAAGGGGGTCCGTAGCTTGATGGTCCAACACACACACTGGCTCGCTACTGACTGCCGCTAAATTCCGTGTCCGCGCGCCCCCGCACCGCGGCGTGACGTCACGTGTCTTGAAAGCGTCAGTGCAATTGGCCGCTGCCCGTCGCCGTCGATCGCCGTTGCCATCACCCAGTAGTGGACGAGTGGTACACATCTTCTTTAACACCGGCATCCATATACCGTTTAATTTGACGCCCTCCTCCTTTCGGTTGAAATTATTTGGGTGTTTAGCGATTTCGATTGCCTCCCTGTAGAGCCTTTCGTAGTATCCGCTCGTGGCCGCTAGTACTTGCGTCTCCTCGAAACGAATATTGTGGTTCCCTGGCTGGAAAGCATGCTCCGCAACAGCTGATCGTTCCGTTTCTCCTCTTCTACAATTTCCCTTGTGCTCTTCCAAACCTTTGGAAACAGTTCTTTTGGTGGTACCCACATAAACATCACCACAGCTGCATGGGATCCTATACACTCCAGATTTTTCCAATGGTTTGCGAGCGACCTTGGCAGGCCTAAGGTATTCCTGTATCTTCCTGGTGGGCTTGTAAATTACGGTGATATTCCGCTTCGTCAAGATCCTCCCTATTCTTTCCGTTACATTTTTAACAAACGGCAGGGAAACCTTAGATTTTGCAGTAGCCTGTACGTCAGTATGATTTCTGTGTGGCTGCCTCAACGCACGTTTTATTTCGGCGGACGAATATCCGTTCTTCGTTAGTGCATTGTGGAGATGTTCCATCTCTGCATCGAGCAACTCAGGTTCACAAATATTTCTAGCTCTGTCCGCTATCGTCTTGCTAACACCCCGCTTCTGTTGTGGGTGGTGGTTCGAATCCCGGTGCAAATAACGGTCCGTGTGCGTGGGTTTGCGGTACACTGAGTGGCCCAAACTACCATTTTCGTTTCTAAACACAGGCACATCGAGGAAATGTAGTTTGCCGTCTACCTCCTCCTCCATAGTAAACTGAATTCTTGAGTTTATACTGTTCAGATGTTCGTGGATCCGGCTTAGTTCCTCCCTACCATGTCTCCACAACACAAACGTGTCATCCACGTATCGGAACCATATATTTGGTTTCTTGCTGGTTTCTTGCAGGACCTAAGGCCTGTTCTTCGAATTTCTCCATAAAGAAGTTTGCAATTACGGGACTTAGGGGGCTTCCCATAGCTACGCCATCCGTTTGCTCATAAAACTGTTCATTCCACTTGAAGTATGTGGTCGTCAAACAACACTTAAACAGCTCTAAAATATCGGCAGGAAAAATTCGATCCAGCTATTCCAATACATCATTAAGTGGAACCATGGTAAACAGCGATACCACTTCGAAGCTGACCAATATGTCCTCCGGCTGGACCACTATGCCATTCAATCTGCTGATGAACTGTGTCGAATTCTTTATATACGAGTCCGAACGGCCCACATGTGGTTTTAACAGCGTAGTCAAAAACTTGGCTAACGAGTAGGTGGGCGAACCAATGGCACTTAGTATCGGTCTTAACGGAACATTTTCTTTATGAATTTTGGGCAATCCATAAAGCCTCGGTGGTAGCGCAACCGAACTGCAGAGACCTTTCTGTACACTCTCTTCAATGGAGGACTTTTTTATTAACCGCGACACAGTTCTGAGAACGTTGTTAGTGGGGTCCTTATTCAGCTTCCTATATGCTTGCGGATCCAGTAGATCCGTAATTTTTCTCTGATAGTCGGCCACATCCACAACCACCGTTGCGCTTCCTTTGTCAGCTGGGAAAACCAAAATATTGTCGTCGTCATTCAGGAGTTTTAAAGCTCTTCTGTCACCCACAGTTATATTACATTTCGGCGGTTTTGCATTCGCTAATATTCTCACTGTTTCTATACGGATTTCTTCAGCTGTTACAGAATCTACACTGCGAATTCCTGCTTCTACATTGGCTATAATTTCTTCCGTGGGCACAAAACGCGGACTAACAGCAAAATTTCCTCCCTTGGCAAGCACAGATGTCTCATCGTCAGATAACGAACGTTTGGACAAATTGATAACGGTCCGGGAAACGTCTGAATGCCGAACAGTCTGATTAGGTAGCAAATTATCAAACTTCTTCTTCTGTCTACTAGACGTCGTCAACATACGCTTCCCCATAGTATCATGCAGTAGTCTATCAATTTTATCCCAGTCACCGCTGCACAGTTTATTACTGATCGTAATATGGAGAGACATTAACTTGCAGTTTGTGCTTGCCAAGTCCCGTCGGGTCTGCTGAATGCGCTCTCGTAGTAAGGCCTCCTCAGTCCGTTTGAAAATGCGTTGTGCCTTTCCCGAATAGAGCAGTCGCTTTATCTTCAGAAACTTCGGTATAACGCCGACGGCTCTGCAACGAGACAGGAATGTGAGGGAACACAAAAGCTGCACTCTCTTCTTCTGGAGTCCTTCCAGGCGTCGCACTTCTCATGACATCTCCTCCCCGTAGAGGCGTCTGATACTAAAATGTAAACTTTCACGGCCGGAAATATGATGTCCATTATAATTATCCGGGCTGTTATGCCGTGGTCGGTTGATGAATTCTGAGGTGATTCCCAACGTTTCGTCTCCGATTGCGAGAGACATCTTCAAGGGGGTCCGTAGCTTGATGGTCCAACACACACACTGGCTCGCTACTGACTGCCACTAAATTACGTGTCCGCGCGCCCCCGCGCCGCGGCGTGACGTCACGTGTTTTGAAAACGTCAGTGTCATTGGCCGCTGTCCGTCGCCGTCGATCGCCGTTGCCATCACCCAGTAGTGGACGAGTGGTACACATCTTCTTTAACACCGGCATCCATATACCGTTTAATTTGACGCCCTCCTCCTTTCGGTTGAAATTATTTGAGTGTTTAGCGATTTCGATTGCCTCCCTGTAGAGCCTTTCGTAGTATCCGCTCGTGGCCGCTAGTACTTGCGTCTCCTCGAAACGAATATTGTGGTTCCCTGGCTGGAAAGCGTGCTCCGCAACAGCTGATCGTTCCGTTTCTCCTCTTCTACAATTTCCCTTGTGCTCTTCCAAACGTTTAGAAACAGTTCTTTTGGTGGTACCCACATAAACATCACCACAGCTGCATGGGATCCTATACACTCCAGATTTTTCCAATGGTTTGCGAGCGTCCTTGGCAGGCCTAAGGTATTCCTGTATCTTCCTGGTGGGCTTGTAAATTACGGTGATATTCCGCTTCGTCAAGATCCTCCCTATTCTTTCCGTTACATTTTTAACAAACGGCAGGGAAACCTTAGATTTTCAGTAGCCTGTACGTCAGTATGATTTCTGCGTGGCTGCCTCAACGCACGTTTTATTTCGGCGGACGAATATCCGTTCTTCGTTAGTGCATTGTGGAGATGTTCCATCTCAGCGTCGAGCAACTCAGGTTCACAAATATTTCTAGCTCTGTCCGCTAACGTGTTGATAACACCCCGCTTCGAAATCGCTAAACACCCAAATACATTCCTGGAAATGGAAAAAAGAACACATTGACACCGGTGTGTCAGACCCACCATACTTGCTCCGGACACTGCGAGGGGGCTGTACAAGCAATGATCACACGCACGGCACAGCGGACGCACCAGGGCCCGCGGTGTTGGCCGTCGAATGGCGCTAGCTGCGCAGCATTTGTGCACCGCCGCCGTCAGTGTCAACCAGCTTGCCGTGGCATACGGAGCTCCATCGCAGTCTTTAACACTGGTAGCATGCCGCGACAGCGTGGACGTGAACCGTATGTGCAGTTGACGGACTTTGATCGAGGGCGTATAGTGGGCATGCGGGAGGCCGGGTGGACGTACCGCCGAATTGCTCAACACGTGGGGCGTGAGGTCTCCACAGTACATCGATGTTGTCGCCAGTGGTCGGCGGAAGGTGCACGTGCCCGTCGACCTGGGACCGGACCGCAGCGACGCACGGATGCACGCCAAGACCGTAGGATCCTACGCAGTGCCGTAGGGGACCGCACCGCCACTTCCCAGCAAATTAGGGACACTGTTGCTCCTGGGGTATCGGCGAGGACCATTCGCAACCATCTCCATGAAGCTGGGCTACGGTCCCGCACACCGTTAGGCCGTCTTCCGCTCACGCCCCAACATCGTGCAGCACGCCTCCAGTGGTGTCGCGACAGGCGTGAATGGAGGGACGAATGGAGACGTGTCGTCTTCAGCGATGAGAGTCGCTTCTGCCTTGGTGCCAATGATGGTCGTATGCGTGTTTGGCGCCGTGCAGGTGAGCGCCACAATCAGCACTGCATACGACCGAGGCACACAGGGCCAACACCCGGCATCATGGTGTGGGGAGCGATCTCCTACACTGGCCGTACACCACTGGTGATCGTCGAGGGGACACTGAATAGTGCACGGTACATCCAAACCGTCATCGAACCCATCATTCTACCATTCCTAGACCGGCAAGGGAACTTGCTGTTCCAACAGGACAATGCACGTCCGCATGTATCCCGTGCCACCCAACGTGCTCTAGAAGGTGTAAGGCAACTACCCTGGCCAGCAAGATCTCCGGATCTGTCCCCCATTGAGCATGTTTGGGACTGGATGAAGCGTCGTCTCACGCGGTCTGCACGTCCAGCACGAACGCTGGTCCAACTGAGGCGCCAGGTGGAAATGGCATGGCAAGCCGTTCCACAGGACTACATCCAGCATCTCTACGATCGTCTCCATGGGAGAATAGCAGCCTGCATTGCTGCGAAAGGTGGATATACACTGTACTAGTGCCGACATTGTGCATGCTCTGTTGCCTGTGTCTATGTGCCTGTGGTTCTGTCAGTGTGATCATGTGATGTATCTGACCCCAGGAATGTGTCAATAAAGTTTTCCCTTCCTGGGACAATGAATTCACGGTGTTCTTATTTCAATTTCCAGGAGTGTAATTTCAACCGAAAGGAGGAGGGCGTCAAATTAAACGGTATATGGATGCCGGTGTTAAAGAAGATGTGTACCACTCGTCCACTACTGGGTGATGGCAACGGCGATCGACGGCGACGGACAGCGGCCAATTGCACTGACGTTTTCAAAACACGTGACGTCACGCCGCGGCGCGGGGGCGCGCGGACACGGAATTTAGCGGCAGTTAGTAGCGAGCCAGTGTGTGTGTTGGACCATCAAGCTACGGACCCCCTTGAAGATGTCTCCCGCAGTCGGAGACGAAACGTTGGGAATCACCTCAGAATTCATCACGGCATAACAGCCCGGATAATTATAATGGACATCATATTTCCGGCCGTGAAAGTTTACATTTTAGTATCAGACGCCTCTACGGGGAGGAGATGTCATGAGAAGTGCGACGCCTGGAAGGACTCCAGAAGAAGAGAGTGCAGCTTTTGTGTTCCCTCACATTCCTGTCTCGTTGCAGAGCCGTCGGCGTTATACCGAAGTTTCTGAAGATAAAGCGACTGCTCTATTCGGGAAAGGCACAACGCATTTTCAAACGGACTGAGGAGGCCTTACTACGAGAGCGCATTCAGCAGACCCAACGGGACTTGGCAAGCACAAACTGTAAGTTAATGTCTCTCCATATTACGATCAGTAATAAACTGTGCAGCGGTGACTGGGATAAAATTGATAGACTACTGCATGATACTATGGGGAAGCGTATGTTGACGACGTCTAGTAGACAGAAGAAGAAGTTTGATAATTTGCTACCTAATCAGACTGTTCGGCATTCAGACGTTTCCCGGACCGTTATCAATTTGTCCAAACGTTCGTTATCTGACGATGAGACATCTGTGCTTGCCAAGGGAGGAAATTTTGCTGTTAGTCCGCGTTTTGTGCCCACGGAAGAAATTATAGCCAATGTAGAAGCAGGAATTCGCAGTGTAGATTCTGTAACAGCTGAAGAAATCCGTATAGAAACAGTGAGAATATTAGCGAATGCAAAACCGCCGAAATGTAATATAACTGTGGGTGACAGAAGAGCTTTAAAACTCCTGAATGACGACGATAGTATTTTGGTTTTCCCAGCTCACAAAGGAAGCGCAACGGTGGTTGTGGATGTGGCCGACTATCAGAGAAAAATTACGGATCTACTGGATCCGCAAGCATATAGGAAGCTGAATAAGGACCCCACTAACAACGTTCTCAGAACTGTGTCGCGGTTAATAAAAAAGTCCTCCATTGAAGAGAGTGTACAGAAAGGTCTCTGCAGTTCGGTTGCGCTACCACCGAGGCTTTATGGATTGCCCAAAATTCATAAAGAAAATGTTCCGTTAAGACCGATACTAAGTGCCATTGGTTCGCCCACCTACTCGTTAGCCAAGTTTTTGACTACGCTGTTAAAACCACATGTGGGCCGTTCGGACTCGTATATAAAGAATTCGACACAGTTCATTAGCAGATTGAATGGCATAGTGGTCCAGCCGGAGGACATATTTGGTCAGCTTCGAAGTGGTATCGCTGTTTACCATGGTTCCACTTAATGATGTATTGGAACAACTGGATCGAATTTTTCCTGCCGATATTTTAGAGCTGTTTAAGTGTTGTTTGACGACCACATACTTCAAGTGGAATGAACAGTTTTATGAGCAAACGGATGGCGTAGCTATGGGAAGCCCCCTAAGTCCCGTAATTGCAAACTTCTTTATGGAGAAATTCGAAGAACAGGCCTTAGGTCCTGCAAGAAACCAGCAAGAAACCAAATATATGGTTCCGATACGTGGATGACACGTTTGTGTTGTGGAGACATGGTAGGGAGGAACTAAGCCGGTTCCACGAACATCTGAACAGTATAAACTCAAGAATTCAGTTTACTATGGAGGAGGAGGTAGACGGCAAACTACATTTCCTCGATGTGCTTGTGTTTATAAACGAAAATGGTAGTTTGGGCCACTCAGTGTACCGCAAACCCACGCACACGGACCGTTATTTGCACCGGGATTCGAACCACCACCCACAACAGAAGCGGGGTGTTATCAAGACGTTAGCGGACAGAGCTAGAAATATTTGTGAACCTGAGTTGCTCGACGCTGAGATGGAACATCTCCACAATGCACTAACGAAGAACGGATATTCGTCCGCCGAAATAAAACGTGCGTTGAGGCAGCCACGCAGAAATCATACTGACGTACAGGCTACTGCAAAATCTAAGGTTTCCCTGCCGTTTGTTAAAAATGTAACGGAAAGAATAGGGAGGATCTTGACGAAGCGGAATATCACCGTAATTTACAAGCCCACCAGGAAGATACAGGAATACCTTAGGCCTGCCAAGGACGCTCGCAAACCATTGGAAAAATCTGGAGTGTATAGGATCCCATGCAGCTGTGGTGATGTTTATGTGGGTACCATCAAAAGAACTGTTTCTAAACGTTTGGAAGAGCACATGGAAAATTGTAGAAGAGGAGAAACGGAACGATCAGCTGTTGCGGAGCATGCTTTCCAGCCAGGGAACCACAATATTCGTTTCGAGGAGACGCAAGTACTAGCGGCCACGAGCGGATACTACGAAAGGCTCTACAGGGAGGCAATCGAAATCGCTACACACCCAAATAATTTCAACCGAAAGGAGGAGGGCGTCAAATTAAACGGTATATGGATGTCGGTGTTAAAGAAGATGTGTACCACTCGTCCACTACTGGGTGATGGCAACGGCGATCGACAGCGACGGACAGCGGCCAATTGCACTGACGTTTTCAAAACACGTGACGTCACGCCGCGGCGCGGTGGCGCGCGGACACGAAATTTAGCGGCAGTCAGTAGCGAGCCAGTGTGTGTGTTGGACCATCAAGCTACGGACCCCCTTGAAGATGTCTCTCGCAATCGGAGACGAAACGTTGGGAATCACCTCAGAATTCATCAACCGACCACGGCATAACAGCCCGGATAATTATAATGGACATGATATTTCCGGCCGTGAAAATTTACATTTTAGTTATAGGAGTGCGGTAATAAATGGGCCAAGAGTAGAGTTTCACGTTTAGTCTATGACAGTATCATTAGAGATGGAGCACAAGTTCATACTAGGGAAGCATAGGCAAAATAATTTGAGATGTCATTTTCAATCGGACCATTTGTGTATTTTCGTCAAGCAATTAAAGGTAACTAAAGAAAACCTGAGTGTGGATTATGGAACGAGAATTGAGCAACCCTACATCTACATGGCTGCTCTATAAATCGTACTTAAGTGGCGTTCAGAGGGCTCATCGATCCACATTCAAAATAGTTCTCTGTTATTCCATTCTAGAAAGGCGCGCAGAAAAAACTAACACTTATGTCTTTACGTTCGAACTATGATTTCCCTTATTTTATTATAACGATAGTTTCTCCTAGTGTACGTCGGCATCATCTAAGTATTTTCGCATTCAAAGGAGAAAATTTGATTGAAATTTCGGGAGAAGATCCTGCCGCAACTACAAAAGTCTGTCTTTAAGTTTTCACCCCAAATCCTGTTCCGTGATACTCTCTCTCCTATATCTCGGTAATATAAAAAGTTCTGCCCTTCTTTGAATTTGTTCGATGTACTCCGTTAATTCTATCTGGTAAGCAGTACAGGACAACAGTAGTCTAGGCTGGCCGAGCGGTTCTAGGCGCTACAGTCTGGATCCGCGCGACCGCTACGGTTGCAGGTTTGAATCCTGTCTCTGGCATGGATGTGTGTGATGTCCTTAGGTTAGTTAGGTTTAAGTAGTTCTATGTTCTAGGGCACTGATGACCTCAGAAGTTGAGTCCCATAGTGCTCACAGCCATTTGAACCATTTTAAGTAGGGTAGGCAGTCTCTTTAATAGATCTGTTGCGTCTTGTAAGTGCTCTGCCAATAAAACGCAGTCTCTGGTTCACATTCCCCACAACATTTTCTATATGTCCTTTCCAATTTAAGTTGTTCGTAACCGTAATTTTGAGGTATTTAGTTGAATTTATGGCTTTTACACTTGACTGATGTATCGTATAACGTGAAATTTAATCTGTTCCTTTTAGCATCTATGTGGACGACATCACATATTTCATTAGGGTCAGTTGCCAATTTTCACACCATACGGATGGTTTTTCTAAATAATTTTACAATTTTTATCATCTTCTGATGGCTTTACTAGACGATAAACGACAGCATCGCCTGCTAAAACCTAAGACTGCTGCTCAGAGTGTCCCCTAAGTCGTATGTATAGATAAGGAACAGCAAAGAGCATACTATCTTGGGGAACGCTAGAAATCACATCTGCATTACTCGATGACCTTTTAATCACTTCGAGCTGTGCCCTCTCTGAGAGGAAATCTCGAATCCAGTCACGTAACTTTGACGATAGTCCTTAAGCATGCAATTTGAGAACAAGTCACTTGGGAGGTGTGGTGTCAAAAGTCTCCTGGAAACCCAGAAATACGGAATCAATTTGAAACCCTTTCTCGATAGCACTCAACACTTTGCCTGAGTAAAGAGCTAGCTGTGTTTCACAAGAACAATATTTTCTTAATCCACGTTGACTATGTCTCAATAGACCATTCTCTTCGAGGTATTTCATAATGTTCGAACACAATATGTATTTCAAGTGCTACTGCATATTGACACTGATGATATGGATTGTAATTGAGTGAATTACTCCTATTGAATTTCTTTTAATCGTTGTGAACCGTGAAACTTTTCCGTTTTGGGCACGGAGCTTACGTCGAGCGAGCGTTTTTTATATGCTTGTTAAGTATGGAGCTATTACGTCAGCGTACTTTATATTGGGTGATTTAAGTTTATTATTACTCCTAGGATATCTGCTTAAAACTTACTCATGTTGTAAACTGTGCTTATTCGAATTCTGGAATATTTACTTCGTCTTCTTTGGTGAAGGAATTTCGGAAATCTGTGTTTAGTATTTCTGATTTAGCAGCACTGTCGATAATATTTCCATTGCTAGCTCGTAGAGAAGGCTGTGCTTGTGTGTTGCCGCTAGCATGCTTTACTTAAGACCAAAATCTCCTTGGATTTTCTGCCAGATTTCGAACTAAAGTTTAGTTGTGGAAAGTATTATAAGCATCTCGGATTGAAATTCGCACTAAATTTCGAGCTTCTGTAAAATATCACCAGTCTTGGGGACTTTGCGTTAGTTTAAATCTGGCATGCTTTTTTCGTTGGGTGTGCAGCAGTGTTCTGGCCTGTTTTATGTACCAGGGGAGATTTATTTGTTATGTATCTCTCAACTGTTGTAGATTTTGCCACATCTGGTCTACATTTACATTATTAATTTGAAAGGTGTGGAGATTGTCTCTGAGGAACGCATCAAGCGACTTTTATCTGCCTTTTTAAATAGATATATTTTTGGTTTATTTTTGATGGAATTAGGAGTTACGGTATTCAGTTTCCCTACTACACCTTGTGTTCACTAATCCTCAGCTCAGGATTATTTGTTGCTAAGAGGACAAGTATGTTTTCACAAACGTTTACTATTTAAGTGGACTCATGAATTATTGCTCGAAATAACTTTCAGAGAATGCGCTTGTAAGGTGGCTGTAATTTCGCACCTTACAAGCCCTCTTCTATATACCTTTCCGTGATTTACAATCGAAATTAGGTATCAATTGATAGGTTGTACATCGTATATATGAATATTTAAAGGCTGACATTGTCACATACACCTTGTTAATATATGTTAACGCTTACTACATGAAAGGTGATGGCTTGCATTTATTATCAAAACGGTTTAATGAATGAGTGCCTATACTAGAAGAGGTTGGAACGCCAGTGGAATTGAAACGTCAGATGTAACTCAGGCCATGGGTGGATAACCCCGCACAGGTGTGTTGGTCTGCTTAACACAGGAAGTAGCCCAAGACGGACGGTCGGGGCACCTGAGCGCTGAAGCATAATACAGCGGCGGCCGGCGTAGAATTGTAGCGACGCCGGAAGGATAACGTGATAATAATTCTGAAACTCTGAAAATCTTGGATGTAGCAGAGAGGAACAAGGAAGCGTTACCTCGGAAATCACGCAGGTTGAGTTATTTCCGAGGATTTTTACTCTGAGAAGCGTACCATTGTATGAATTCCTTATTAACGGGGATAGGTATTTACTCGGAAACTTTCCGCACTGGACGACAAAAGACTAAATATGGTTGGTCGGCGTTCCGAAGAATCTGTAGAGAGGGAGAATATTTCGTGGTTTCGAGAATATGATTCGCCTTCTGCAGTTACAAGAGAGGAGAGCCGACCTCTGCTGGGAAGAGAGTGGTGGAGAGAAAAAAGTCTTTCATTTCGAGCACCCGTATTTGACGGTCGCTCAGTATTAGCTTTTGTTGGTACAGACGGGCTTGCTGTCTTTATAGTTAGATCAGTTAGGCACTGTACTATTGCGAACTTATACGATTCTGGACTTCGTTGAGTACGCAGCGTTCAGAGAGGACTTCTTCTGTCCATACGCACGTTGAGACCTTATCTGAATCCCATCCTTGTGGCTGCGAGTTCGCGTTTCTTGCTGTAGAACACAGAAAGGAGAAGACAGTATTAGATTATATTAGGCAGAGGACCGTCTTCTGCCGTCCTAGTGTTTGAATGAGTTTTTTATTTTGTGGCTGGAGTTCTTTCATCGTCGCAGAAGCGTGCGAGAACCATCGCTCCGACGCACCGGACGCAGTACGTACTGTGACATTGCTAATTACTTCGGCTTATTAGAGCTATAAAGCTAAACAGCTGTGGTCAAATGTTCAAATGTGTGTGCATTCTTAAGGGACCAAAATGCTGAGATCATTGGTCCCTAGACTTACACACCACTTAAACTAACTTATGCTAAGAACAACACACACACTCATGGCCGAGGGAGGACTCGAATCTCCGGCGGGAGGGGCAGCGCAATCTGTGACATGACCCCTGAAACCGCACGGCCTCTCCGCGAGGCAGCTGTGATCACGTAAGTTTTATTTCCACTGACGTTGCACACCACTATAGATTATCTTTGTAGTGTTTGGTACGTAGCGTTTTTCTAGTGTTTGGTACGTAGATAGTGTCAGTCATCTCGCGTTATTTATTTTAGATCGGGTAGCCATAAAAACGGGCAGATTTGGGCAATTGATCAGCATGATTAGTTAGGAAATTCATTTGTATCTCTTTATGTCCGTTGTACGTTGATGTATAAACATTTGTAATATACAAAGGGGTTTTTAATCTACAATAAATGTATAAGCAGAAACAACATTTATCATTTAATAGCTACTAGTTCCCTTTATCATTCATTTATGTTTATGTTGTAATTTATATGTTAAAGAGCAAGAAGGAGGAAATAATATCACCATTAAGAGATCCTAAGATCTGCTTCAGGGGGTAGTCAGACAGGGCCAAATCTTCATTTCGCGTTCAGTATTTTCCGTTGCGCAGATTCACTTTACACCCGCCTCGAGTAGCATCTTGGACGCCTAGAACAATTTCGGATGATATTTTATGTGTAAGTACGGATTTAAAGACATTTTAGCCAACATATCGAGGGTAAATTGAAGTCACCACCAACTGTTAATGTATGAGTCGTGTACGTGCTTCAAACTAGACTCAGGTTTTCTTTGAAACTTTCAGAAATTGCATCATCTGAGTTGGGAGGTCGGTAAAAAGGTCCAATTATTATTTTATTCCGGTTACCGAGAATGACCTCTACCCAAACTAGCTAACAGGAACTACTTCCGTTTCGTTACAAGATAAAACGCTACCTCCAACTGTACTTAGCCTACTCTTTCTGAACACCATTATGTCCTTCGCAAAAAAAATTCGGCTGAACATATTTCCAGCTTTAGGCAGCTTTCAGTGCCTATAACTATTTGACGATCAATACTTTCTGTTAGCGCGCTTGGAGCTCTGGTACTTCCCCAACACAACTATGACAGTTTACAATTGTCATACCGTTGATTCCTGGATCTACTTCTTCGTGTTTGACCTGCACCCTTTTAGGCTGAAGATCTCTTTATGCTTCCCCGAAACCCCCTGACTTAAAAAACCGTCCAGGTCACGACACATAGTCCGCGCTACCCTCTTCTCGCTTGCTATTCCAGGGTGTTTACGACTGCGCCACTGTCTCGGTGTGTCAGTACTGTTATAGAGAAACCTACCCAAAGTACTTTCACTAGATAACAAATGTCACCCTCTTTAAAGAGCACACTGCTCGCTTTGGAGGGCTACACATGGCGTAGGCGGTAACGTGATCTTCCGTTGCCGACGTAAGTGGCAGTGAAATACTGTGCAGGTGCTAGTTGTTTGTGTGGAATCACCGCAGCCAACTCGGAGACGTGATAGAATGAAATCAAGGAGTTGTCACGTTTCGAAATAGTCATATAGCTTAAGTACAATAGTAGAAATTACTGTACGAAGGTCCGTGTCAACAACGTTACAAGGGAACATTACGAGGGAACTTCATTTAACGGACATTTTGTGTTGGATACCTCGAGAAAGGCCTTTGTTCATGGCGACACGTATTATGAGCCAAACAACAAACCTCTTGACAGGCTGTGTATATTGTGGTCTGACGAGTCGCGAGTTTTTGTCTTTTCAAATGACACAAGGTGTCGAGTGCGCCGGCGGTCCAGTGAGATGTGTAACACACGGCGTGCGTAGGAGGTACTTCAGGTCAGCGGTAACTGTGGGTATTGTTCGTACCCAGATTTGGACTTCCTCAGTCAGTTTATCGTAAACACGTGCGGGATAAAGGTAATATGAGCTTACATCTGAATAAGCTGAGGACTCACTTCCTCCAAGACGCAACAACTACTTTGTCAGGGCTGTGCGTATATGTTTCTGGTTTGACGGACAAGCATATACCCTACCTCGCCTCAGCTTGCTCGTTAAATAACCCAGTCGTAATACAATAGCAAATATCTGGTGATATTTGAAATATCAGATGTGGCGTAGGAACCAACATCATTGCAATTTAGTAGCTCTAACAGATCATCAGCGACTGACTTCAGCTGGAGCCCGAAAGCCTCCTCTGTAGGAAGCAACATGTGATTCGAAAACAACGGTCGCGTCACACTCAGCTCGCTATGTACTCCACGAGACCCAGATTGTGGTAGTTACCGACGCAAAGGTTGATGTCGTGTTCGTTGACTTCCGTAGGGCATTCGATTCACTTCCGCACTGCAGCCTGTTGAGCAAAACACCAGCGTACGGAATCAGACCAACTATGTGGTTGAGTTGAATAGTTCCTAGCAAACAGAACACGCCATCAGTAATTAAAACTTCCGGGCTAAGAGGCCGTGGTCCAATAGTAGAAATACTTCTCCCTGACGTTTCGTTGCCAGCTGTGGGCAACATCATCTGAGGTGAGTCTACAACTGACTGCTAGGCCGTGGAGGTCCTGTTTATATAGATCGCGTAGAGGGCGCCACCACTCGTCACGTGTTGTCAACAGTAAAACAGTAAAACACTGTTGACAACACGTGACGAGTGGTGGCGCCCTCTACGCGATCTATATAAACAGGACCTCCACGGCCTAGCAGCCAGTCGTAGACTCACCTCAGATGATGTTGCCCGCAACTGGCAACGAAACGTCAGGGAGAAGTATTTCTACTATTGGACCACTGCCTCTTAGCCCGGAAGTTTTAATTACTGAAGACGCCGGCCGTGAAAGCCTACACGCTATGATGAGAACACGCCATGTAAATATCAACGGCGAGAAATCTCTGACGTAGGAGCAACTTCGGACGTACCGTAACGGAGTGTTATAGGTCAATTTTCTCTGAGTGTTCAGTCCTCCGATTGATTTCATACGGTCCGCTACAAATTCCTCTCCTGTGCCAACCTTTTCACATCAGACTACCACTTGCAACCCACTTCCTCAATTACTTGCTGGATGTATTCCAATCTCAGTCTTCCACTGCAGGTTTTCCCCTCTACAGCTCCTTCTAGTACCATGGAAGTTATACCCTGATGTCTTAACGTATATCCTATGTCTTAACGTATATCCTATAATCTTCTCCATATCAGTGTTCTCCATGTACTCATTTCCTCACTGATTCTGTGGAGAACCTCCTCATACCTACCTTGTCAATCCAAACAATATTCAAAATTCCTCTTTGGCACCACACTCCAGATTCTTCTAATCGATTCCAGTTCTCTTACAGCCCATGTCTCACTACCATACAATGCAGTGCTCCAAACGGACATTCTAAGAAATTTCTTCTTCAGATTCAAGCCTATGTTTGATATCAGTACACACCTCTCGGCCAGAAAATGCTCTTTTCACCAGTACTAGTCTGATTTTTATGTCCTAGCTTCGTCCATCATGGGTTATTTTCCTCACTAGGTAGTAGTTTCTCGCTGTTTTTGTTTCTGTTACTTCTCATTACGTTCGTATTTCTTCGATTAATCTCAGTCTGTATTCTATACTCGTCAAGCTGTTCATGCCATTCAGAAGATGTTGCACTTCCCCTTCATTTCCACTCACGACAGCAATGTCTCCAGGGAATATAATCATTGGTATGCTTTCACCTTCACTTCTGTTCCCACTCATGAAACTTTCTTTTATTTCCAACATTGCTCCTTGGATGTACAGATTGAACAGCAGGGGCGAGAGACAACATCAATGTCTTACACCCTTTCTGATCGATGCATTTCGTTCTCAGTCGTCCACTCTTATTTCTCCCTCTTAATTCTTGTAAATACTGTATTTTAACCGTCTTTCCCTATAGGCTGCCCCTATTCTCAGAATTTCGAACAGGTTTTACCATTTTACACTGTCGAACACTTTTTCCACGTTTACAAATGTTATGAACGAGTCTTGATTTTTCTTTAGTTTTGCTTTCATTATCAGCCACAACGTCAGAACTTAGAGCCAAACTCATAGTCACCTAACAATCCTCAATTTAGATTTCCGGTCTTCAGCATATTACCCCTGTTAGCAGCATGCATGCATGAGCTGTTAAATTAATTGTGCAATAATTCACGGGCTTGTCGGCTCTTGCAGCCTTGGAAATTGTGTGGATGATGTTCTTCAGAAAGTCTGTTGGCATATTGCCAGTCTCAAACATTCTACACACCAACGTGAACAGTCGTTTTGTTGCCATTTTTCCAAATAGTTTTAAAAATTTCGATGGAATGTCATCTATCCCTTCTCCTTTATTCGAGCTGAAGCCTTCCAATACTCTTCCAGATTCTGATTCTAATACTGCATCCCTTATCTCTTCCGTATCGGCTCCTCTCTCAATTTCTATTACGACATCAGACTAGTCACTCTCTCATATTGGCCCTCAGTGTACTTTTTCCATCTCTCCACTGTCTCCTCTCCACAGTCTCTTCTCCTCTCATTGCACCTTTCCTTTCAATTCCACCAAAGGTTGTTCTCACTTTTCTGTATGCTGAATCAGTTCTTCCGACAATCATATATTTTTCTGTTTCATCGTATTTCATTCCTAAGTGACTTGCGTTCCTGTATTTCACTGACCGTTTATTTATTGCCTTCTTTCCTCGATCTGCTGAAGTATTTCTTTTGTAACCCATAGTTTCTTCGCATTTATCTTGCTAATACCTCTCTAACTTCTGTGAGTACACTTTTTAGAGACGTCCATTCCTCGTCAACTGGATTGCCTATTGAGATATTCATTATCGGAGTATCTATAGCCTCGGAGAACTTCAAGCGTATCTCTGCATTCTTTTGCGTATCCCACTTCTTTGAGCATTGATTCTTCCTGACTAGTCTCTTGGACATCAGTCTACTCTTTATCATTAACAAAATGTGATCTGAGTCTGTATCTGTGCCTGGGGACGTCCTACAATCCAATATCTGATTTCGGAATCTCTGCTTGATCATGATATACTCTTCCTCTATCTCTCAGCCTTTTCGATGTATACTTCCTCGTCTTGTTATTCTTGAACAGAGCATTCGCTATTGTCATATGAAATTTATTGCAGAACCTAATTACTCTTTCTCCTGTGTCATTCCTACTACCAAGCCTACATTCAACAGTACCACTTTGTTCTACTCCTCCTACAACTGCATTCCAGTCCTCAATGAATATTAGATTTTCATCTCCACTTACGTACTAAATTACCCGTTCGATATCCTCATATACTTCCTCTATCTGTTCATCTACCGTTTGCGGCCTCTGCATGTATACCTGAACTATTGTTGTCGATCCTGGTTTGCTGCCGATTCTGATGAGAGTAGCCTTGTCACTGAACTGTTCACAGTAACTCAGTCTGTGCACCACCTTCTTATTCACGAAGAATTCTACTTCCGCTACACCATTTTCTGCTGCTGTTACCCTATTCTCGTCCGACCAGAAATCGTTGTCTTCTGTCCATTCAACTTCACTGACTCACACAAAATCCACATTGAGCTTTAGCATATCCCTTTTCAGATTTTCTAGCTTCCCTATCACGTTCAAACTTTGGACGCTCCACTCCTATAGTCGGAAAAGTTTCATTTTCGTTGTTTGTTTAATCATTTCCTCATGGTCACTTCCCACGTGGTAGCCCCTCCTGGAGATCGGAATAGGGAGATAGTCCGAATATTTTGCCAACGGAGAGATTATCATGGCCCGTTTAGAAATTCAGTCCGCATGTCCTGTGGATACACATTAAGCGTCTTTAGTTTATTGGTTTCCAGCGCTTTCGGCAGCCACATGCCATTGATCATTACCGATACTTTTACCTTCTAGGAGCAGTTTCCCACACTAAGGGCATGGAAGCGCTCTGAACCTTTGTCCGCTGCTGCGCCCTCTTTGACATGGCTGTTAGCACAACGAGGATGATTTCTTGCGGCGGATGTCCACGGCCGCCATTTCTGACCATTTTTATTCAAAGTTGAAGCAGTGACAAGGTCCTAACACGGAACCGAGTGCGGTCTTTATTACTAGTCAAAGACGCTACCCCTACACCACGGGTGCAATGAATGTTAGCATTTTGCTATCTTCAGTTAAATTGAATTAAACTATCTATCACGTCCATTTCTAGTAATACCACTTTGCCCTTCCCATGGCACCTCAGTTGTTGTCACTTGTTCTCTACTGCTCAAATTCAAGACTGTAGTTACTGGAAGACCTGGCCAGATAACCAACGTTGTATTTACATGCTCCACCGTGTAGATATGCACCTGTCACCAAATCGCTTCGAATACCTTTCACTCGCGAAAAACGGAAGTGAGGCTTCCTCCTCAACACCACAATCCAGCTTTACCTGTTTCCAACAGTTCGTTGTGAGTCTTCCCGGATTGAAGCTGCTGACGTAGTTGAATCGTTCTACAATCATCACATGTTGTAATCCTCCTCGGCACACTGTTACCCTGAGTAAATCTCGTCATTACTAATTTTGCTGTTGTAGCACCACTGTCAGCTGCATGTGTGATCTGTTTCACAGCAAACTGAATTCCCGGTTCGCGTATAATTTTGTTTTTTAAGTTCTTACTTGGTGCAGACGGCAGAGAATCAGATCTACCTCAAGCCTGGAACAGAAATCAGAACGCCACTCGTGATACATTTCCACATCGAGCCAAGCCATAACCAAGAAATGCAAACGGCGCAGTGTGACTGTCCCTAATGCGTCATTCTGGGTTCCTTGCACTAGGGAGCCATAACATATAACTTCCAAGCTCAGTCACTCCACGGCGCACTAGCACTGATGAAATTGCCAAGGTAACGAGAACTGACAATAACTGAGACACCACGGTGTCAAGTCCACTGACACATGCGGGTAATGACAAAGCCTCAATCTCAGTGCCTGATCATCCCATATGCATGTCTGATTACAACATAATGACAGCAGCACTAGTACAGGATAACTTGAGTGGAGAAACGTGATGTGTTGGCTGTTGCTGAGAGAACACTTCATCTCCGCAAACGGCTGGCCATAGTGAGACTCAGCCACTGCAAGTTGCCACTGCTGCTTGGCCACCGCCATGTTTGAAGAAGATGCCCCTGGTGAAGGGTAGCACTGCAAACTACCGCTTACAACCTGTCGCCTTAGGTATCTTAGTATTGCTTCCCTGGCTCTACGTAGTACCATTTTCCAGGCTGTACACCGTGTCACTGATTTGGGAACTGGGTTTCCACCTTCACGCCACCCACAACCCGTGACACTTTTCTGGGCTTTACTTAAGTGCACACCCCTCTTCGAGAGAACTTGGGCAAGCCGCTCTAGCTGGTGGTTAGCCAGGGTACGATTGCCCTTACAGACTCTTTTCCAGGCCAACTGGATGACATCTTCACTGGGTCCTGATCCTCACGCGGCTGCAGCTGTGTCCATATTCCTTGTTGCACGCAAGTGTGTGAATCAGCACACCCACTGCCGCCCCAGAGAAGACAGTGTGGATTCTCTAAATTACTCGTAGTAAGTAAGATTCCAGGCGGTATCGTGTAACTAACGCATTAGGGTATACGACAGACATCCACTAAACCAGATCGATGGCCGATCATCAGCGATCGGCTTGTTATCTTTAGCGCGTCCCCGGGCATGAGCATCTTTGCGTTTTCGGCTGGGGCGCGCGGGACGGCGAAAGGCAGTCGGTTTGGGGCGGCCGGTCAGGCTGGCGCAGTAGTGGCTCGGGCGTAAGCACATGTGTGATGTCTGTTACGAATGGTTCAAATGGCTCTGAGCACTATGGGACTCAACTGCTGAGGTCATTAGTCCCCTAGAACTTAGAACTAGTTAAACCTAACTAACCTAAGGACATCACAAACATCCATGCCCGAGGCAGGATTCGAACCTGCGACCGTAGCGGTCTTGCGGTTCCAGACTGCAGCGCCTTTAGATGTCTGTTACGCTGGGGCTGTTTGCTAATAGTGAAACTCCTGCGGCGGTTACTGGTTGCCTGGAAGGCATTTCATATAAACTGTGCCAAACCTCGCAGTGAGAGGGGAGTCCGGAGTTGGTGTTGGCCTAGATGTTTGTACAGATTGAGGTGCCTGTGTGAGAAGGACGGCGTGGGCCTGTTAGTTGCTTCGCCCTTCTGACAGCCACCGCAAGCGGATGTTCGGCCGGAATGTCTACAGTTTGTGGTGAGCATAATGTGAACAAGTTCTCGTAGGACGTGCTCCCAGCCTGACTCTTAGCCTATGTTATTTGTGGGTGCCGACCCCTTGTCAGTTACTGCTTCCGGATGTCCTAAAAGATTTCACAGCAGAACTGTGTTTTTGTGGCATTCTGTGCTTCTGGCTCAGAAGCGGGGGGGGGGGGGGGGGGGGGGGGGGTTCGATTGGACATCTTTTGGAATTCCTTAATGCTGTAATTTAAAATATATATATATATATATATATATATATATGAAGAAGATGCCCCTGGTGAAGGGGTAGCACTGCAAACTACCTCTTACAACCTGTCGCCCTAGGTGTTGGGACACTGCAGTTCAAACAGGAGTGGCGTAATGTTAATGAGTATTTGTTATTGGTCAAATGAAGTGTATTTAATGTCTTGCTGTTTTCTGGGGCACGCAGCTGTGTTATTCAACTCATTTTGAAGTGTTCTGTCGGGTGAATGACTGTTCCCCACTTCAGTGTATTCTTTTGAGTAGTATTGTAAGGTATTTTTGGATATTTGTCAGTGGGGTGTATTGATTCAATTTTGTTTTTCTCTTTCTTTTGAATTACGGTGAATTGTTTAGTTTATCTGGTTATTGGCTTAACTCGCGCTTCACGCACTAAATCAGCTGATATTGAATTTTTTTTTATTCCTGTTTAATGTCAGACAGATTCAAATGTAACTTCATTTATGTTATTTGAAATAAATGTGTTGGATTGACCTTAATGAATTATGCGCAATCGAAGTGAGGGACCCAGTCCGTCATTAGTGCTTAACAGTGGCGTGTGGTTCGGTTTGTGAGCCCCGTGCTCGGACCAATCCACATCAGCTCCCGAGCTTGGCGTCTACAATTCCTAGCCCTACAGATCTGTCAGAGATGCTCCAACGTCAGTCATGTCAATAATTCGTTTTTTCTCGAAGCCCAAAAGAAACTGATAAGCCACACGTACATGCCCGCTGGGTATGCTATGTTTTGATCTCCATCTATAGCAATGTAAGACAAACCTGAGCCGGTACGGCTCGCTATTTAATTTTTTGTTTTTTCGTTTCTGAAATCACCCGCCTTCTCAGTACTCGCCGCGATGTCAGTCGAGATCGCATTGGAGTCTCTAGTCGATGCATATCTTTGGCGAGTTGGCTTGCCGCGCGCCGCGAGGTGACAGAACGAGGGAGAAGGGGGTTGCTGGGAGTTAGCTCTGGACCGTGCGTGAGGAGCGGCGTCGGTTTCGGAGGGCAAGGCAGCCAGGTCGGTGGGCACCCCGGAAGCAGTCGGCTGGGGACGGAACGCCGTGGGCTCGAAGATCCTAGTGTGGAGGGCCCGTGTTGCCCCGATGGCGGTCATCGTGTGGTCATTCAACGGCTGAAAAGTGATTTCTTGGTTCTGTCCTTGGCTTCCGACGAAGAATCGCGGAAAATTTGGTGTAGGAGGTGAACATAAGAATTCTAAAAAGGTTCACGTTGGTGGCGCGTATATCATACTTGTGAATGGTGTAAGCTTTGCTTCGGTACTGCTTGGGGGAAGAGCGTTGATATCGGAATTGTCATCTATTTAGCTGCTTTGAAGTAAATGACTGTTTTGGATCGAAGTTGGATCCAAGTAAGGGACCGAATCATTGTTTGTCTTATTAAGAAACCTAAGTCGGCCCCCAGTGTGTTAAACTCTTTTATCTACAGTCATAACAAGTAATTTGACACTCTGGTAGTATCCACGAGTGAACTTTTGAGGTACTGTTAAGTGTCTGCAGTAATGGAAAGATTGACTGTGGAGCTTTTCCGTCCAGCGCTTATGAATAGTGTCAATTGCAATTCACTTCTTATGGTATTTTACGGTTCTACTTGTCGTGGCAAAATCGCCGACAGTATTTTTATAATTTAGCGTGGGACGTCATTCTGTGGTCTGGTGTGTCCCTCCCAAGAGTTGAAAGCCCCAAATATTTTCTTACAGCCTTTGCTGTGGTTGCCTTACAACACTTGTTGATTTGCCTCCTGTCTAACCCACCGTTCTGCTGTTCTCTATCCGTCATATACTCATGCCGATCTTCGCTTGTATGAATGGCTTTTCGTTTATTTAAAAGACTGAAAAGGTATGAAATTTCAGTCCGCATATATCACAGGACGGGGAAAACAGCAGTATCGGTTTGGCAGCACTCGGTCAAGCTCCTCATACTGGAACACTTTCCATCCGTGTCAGTGTATGTTTCATGATCCTTAATGGAACAGCGCCTCTCAGATATCTCGGTACGGCTCTCTGCCACGCATGTTGTTGTTGTTGTTGTTGTTGTGGCCTTCAGTCCGAAGACTTTGATGCAGCCCTCAATGATACTCTATTCTCTGCAAGCATCTTCATCTCCCAGTAACTACTGCAGCCCACATCCTTCAGACTCTGCTTACTGTATTCATCTCTTGGTCTCCCTCTACGATTTTAAATACCATCCCCCACCCTACCCCCACAGTTCCGTTCTTCTAGTCAGGTTGTGCCAGAAATTTCTTTGCTCACCTGTTCTATTCTGTATTTCCTTATTATTTGTGTGATCTACCCATCTAATCTTCCACATTCTTCTGTAGCACCATATTTCAAAAGCTACTGTTCTCTTCTTGTGTAAACTGTTTATCGTCCAATTTTCAATTCCATACATTGCTACATTCAATAAAAATACATTAAGAAGAGATATTCTGACATTTCAATCTATACTCGATGTCAACACACTTCTCTTCTTCCGAAATGCTTTTCTTGCCGTTGTCAGTCTGCATTTTATACCCTCTCTTCTTCGGCAAACATCTCTTATTCTGTGACCCAGATATCAAAACTTATCTACTACTTTGTCTCGTTTCCTAGTATAATTCCCTCAACATTATCTCTTTTAACTCGACTACATTCCACAATTTTCGTTTTGCTTTTGTTAAAGTTCATCTTGTAGCCTCATTTCAAGATATTATCCATTCCGTTCAGCTGCTCGGCCACGTCCTTTGCTGTCGCTGACAGAGTTACAAAGTCAGTGGCAAATCTCATAGTTTTTATTTTTTCTCCCTGGATTTTACTCACTACTCCACTCCTTTACTGCTTGATCAATGTACAGATTGAATAACATCGGGGATAGGCTACATCATTGTCCCACTCCCTTCTCGACTATGCTTCCCTTTCATACCCCTTGACTTTTATAACTGTTATCTGGTTTCTGTACAAATCGTAAATAGCCATTCACTCTTTCTATTTTATCCCTGCTATCTGCAGAATATCAAAGAGAGTATTTCAGCCAACAAAAAAGGCTATAAAAGTACGTTTGTCTTTCCTTAACTTATCTTCGCAAGGTCAGTATTGCCTCGCCTGGTCCTACATTTCTCCGGAATCCAAAGTGATCTTTCTCGAAGTCGGCGTCTACCGGTTTCTCCACTCTTCTATATGGAATTCGTGTTACTATGTTGCATCCATGACTTATTAAACAGATATTCACACCTGTCAGCATCTTTCTTTGAAATTAGAATTATTATATTGTTCTTAAAGTCTGAAGATATTTCGCCTCGTACGTCTTGCTCACCAGATGGAAGAGTTTTGTCATGGTTGGCTCTCCGAAGGCTACCAATAGTTCTAACGGAATGTTGTCTACTCTCAGGGCCTTTCAGTGCTCTGGCAGGTTTTTCTTGCAGTATCATATCTCCCTTCTCATCTTCATGTACGTCCTTCAAGGAAATCTCCTTTGTGTAGACCCGCCGGCAGAAGTGGCCGTGCGGTTAAAGGCGCTGCAGTCTGGAACCGCGAGACCGCTACGGTCGCAGGTTCGAATTCTGCCTCGGGCATGGATGTTTGTGATGTCCTTAGGTTAGTTCGGTTTAACTAGTTCTAAGTTCTAGGGGACTAATGACCTCAGCAATTGAGTCCCATAGTGCTCAGAGCCATTTGAACCATTTTGTGTAGACCCTCTATTTACTCTCACCTTTCAGCTTCCATTCTTTGCTTTGGACTGGTTTAACATCTGTGTCCTTGATATTCATACACGTAGTTCTATTTTCTCGAAAGGCCTCTTCAATTTTCCTGTAGGGGACTCAATCTTTCCCCTAGTGATATACGCTTCTAAATCCTCATATATGTCCTCTATTCAATCCTGTTCAGCCGTTTAGCATTGCATGTGCCGTCTCATTTTTTAAACATTTATATTCCCTTTCGCTTGCTTTATTTATTGCATTTTTATACTTACTCCGTCCATCAGTTAAATTTTGTATGTCTTGCGTTGCTTAAGGATTTTCACTTGGCCTCGTCTTTTTTACCTATTTGATCCTTTACTGCCTTCCCTATTTCGTCTCTCAAATACACCCATTCTTCTTCTAATGTATTCATTTCCCTGTTCCTGTTAATCGTTCCCCAACACTCCCTCTGACATTCTCAACAACCTCTGGTTCTTTCAGTTTATGCAGGTCTCATCTTAAATTCCTAGCCAGCGAGGTGGTGCAGTGGTTATCACACTGGACTGGCATTCGGGAAAACGACGGTTAAAGCCCGCGTCCCGCCATCCTGCTTTAGGTTTCCCGTGACTTCCCTAAATAGCTTCAGGCAAATGCCGGGATGTTTCCTTTGAAACGGCATGGCCGACTTTCTTCTCCGTTCTTTCCTAATCCGATGGGACCGATGACCTCACTGTTCGGTCCCCTCTCCCAAATCAACCAACAAACCGAACTTAAATTCCTACATTTTTGCTATTTCTTCATTTATAATCTAATTGTGGTCAGCGTCTACATCTGCCCCCGGAAATGTCTTACAATTTAAAATATGGTTCCGTGGTTCCGAAGTCTCTTTCTTACCGTTCTATAACTAATCTGAAAGCTTCCGGTGTCTTCAGCACTGTACCACGTATACAGCCTTCATTCTTGAGTCTTAAATCAAGTGTTAGCCATGATTCTGCTCTGTTCAAAATCCTAATAAGAGGCGTCCTCTTTCATCCCATTTCCCCTGTCCATAACCACCTACTAATTTCCCTTCTCTTCCTTTTCCTAATATGGAATTCCAGCCCCCATGACTATTAAATTTTTGTCTCCCTTAACTATCTGAACGCCGGCCGGAGTGGCCGTGTGGTTCTAGGCGCTACAGTCTGGAGCTGAGCGACCGCTACGGTCGCAGGTTCGAATCCTGCCTCGGGCGTGGATGTGTGTGATGTCCTTAGGTTAGTTAGGTTTAATTAGTTCTAAGTTCTAGGCGACTAATGACCTCAGAAGTTAAGTCGCATAGTGCTCAGAGCATTTGAACCATTTTGAACCATCTGAACAATTTCTTTTATTTCATCACACAGTTCTCCAGTCTCTGCATCTAGTTGGGCGAGTCGTTATATAAACTTGTGCTGTTGTGGTGATATCTATTTAGGCAACGATAATGTGTTCAGTATGCTGTTCGCAGTAGCTTGGCTACATTCCTATTTTCTCATTCATTATTAAACTTACTTATGGGTTACTCGTACTTCTATTTGATTTTGTATTTGTAACACTGTATTCACCTGATCAGAAGACCTGTTCCTCCTGCCACCGAAATTCGCTTATTCCCAATATATCTAATTTTAACCGATGTATTTCCGATTTAAAATTTTTTTACCTACCTGCCCGATTAAGGTTTCTTACATTCCACGCTACGGTCCGTAGAATGCTAGTTTTGTTTGTCTTTATAGCTACATCCCCCTGAGTAGTCCCCTCCCGGAGATCCGAATAGGGGACTATTTTACCTCCGGAATATTTTTCCCAAGATGATGCCATGAATACTTAACCATACAGTAGATATATATGCCCTCGGGAATAATTACCGCTCCAGTTTTGCTTTCAGCAGTTCGCAGTACCAGCACAGAAATGATGTTTTTGTTGATGTCACAAGGCCAGACCAGTCGATCATGCAGACTGATGCCCCTGCAACTACTGAAAAGGCTGACGCCCCACTTTAGGAACCACACGTTTGTCTGGTCTCGCAACAGATACCGCTCCGTTATGGAGGCACCTGCGGTACGGCTATCTGTATCCCTGAGGTAAGCAAAAGTCTCCACCAAGGACAGGGTCCAGTGCTCATGGACGGCTGCCACGCTTACCGCCTTTGAAATTACTTTCTCGATTGGAATTTGAACTGAAATTTTGTGACAGTCTTACTATTAATGAGTTGTCTTGTGACAAGGCGTGCGGCACTTCTTTGGATATTTTCTATATTTTTCTTCAGTTCAATTTCGGATGTGTTTCGGAACGACGGGATGAACTGATGGAACGATAGTTTTCTAAGTGTTTTCGTGCGTGAAGGGATAACATTTTGCGCACAGTGTTTCGACAAACTTGTCTGGTTTGATGTTCATAGATACTCGACAGCTTTATCTGATCCCAGTGACAGACATCTGATAGCGCTCTTAAACGATAGCGGAACGTTTCATCACCTGACGCACTTTTCCTTATCCACCTTTTAAAAACTGACGTGTGACAAGCTATTAATGTTTGTCAGGTGTTCACCTATGTGTTTCACGAGAGCAACTGGAAATTATTTTTGTCATCTTACAAAGAAATCATTTAATAGTCGCTGCACGCCGAAGCGATAAATGATCAGCGTCAGTGTGGTCATGCCTCCTACAGCTTCGCAACTCCCCGGCAATCGATGTTCTACTTGTGGCTGCCTAGAGGAGAACTCGACACCCTAGTTTCCAGTCAATGATCAAGGCGACAGCATCGTCTTGGATAGGTCACAAGTATCTGAGGCAGAACGTTAATGTGAACATTGTCAGTTATTCTTAAAGTGAAGAGTCCTCGAAATTTCTCTATATCAAGTGATACTTTAAATTCAGCGACAGCTGTACATACTCATAACATTCCTGTGAAAATGTATTGTTTAAAGCTAAGTAAATCTTCATATTTACATTGTAATAAAGTGATCTGTTATTCTATGTGTTATACGATCTGCTCCTGGAGCAAACTGAAGAACTCAGCGTTGTGCTGGCAAATATATTTTCATACGACACAAAAATTTTATACTTTCATTCTACAATTTTTAATACTTTTACATTTTAATCACATTCGTCATTTCAGACTTAAGTTAGGGCGCTAAAGACAGAGCTGTCGTGCGCCCTATTAATTCTTTCATTATCTTCACCATTATCATCAGTTACGACATATTTGTTAATGTATCAGGGGATAGTTTTCTTGCACACTGTTTCAGTCATCCAACGAAACTATCTTCCTGTGTAGTAAAGCATCATCTGCGAACAGGGTAAGAGAAATAAAAACGTGGTCTGCCAGCGTCAGCAGAGGACAATACATTCGTTCTGATAATCTTTCCATTATGAGTGAAGTTCTGGGTTTTGTTTTGTGTTAATTCAGAACAGTGCATGCTTTCTATGAGTTGAATCCAGATGAAAAAGTCAGATGGAAAAAAATGTAAGTAAAGTCTGTGAAGGTAGTATACAGTTTGATATTTACCGATAGCCAGCTACTAGTGACATGTTGGTACATGCTTCCTCTTTTCACCTAGCGTTGCTGCCTCTGGATCATGGGGTCCTGGGTTCGATTCCTGGCCGGGTTGGGGATTTTCTGTGCCCGAGGACTGGGTGTTTGTGTTGTGATGATCATCATCATCATTCGTGACAGTGGCTGGACTGGACTGTGTAAAAAATTGGACTGTGTAGGAAATTGGGACTTTGTACGGGCGCTGATAACTGCACAGTTGAGAGCCCCACACATCAATCATCATCACCATCATCATCATTCTCCTATCACCCATTCCGCTACAGATTTTCTTTCTTTAAGGCTATGATCCAGCGTATCTGTTAACTGTCGTTGCCTACGGCGCCTGTAGGGAAACAGCTGTCTAATCTGAGGTACACTGCCGTTCAGAACGGCTATAACCCGGTGATAGTTGTTAATTTTTACCGAAAAAAGGACTACGCCAGATGAGAACTAGGTCTCCAAATTCGTGAGAATCATCTTCGTAGGGAATCTTTCATACGACGTAGGCCAATTCTTTCACAAATACGATATTAATACTACATATTCATTAGCTAACATTGTAAAATCGTTACATTCATAATGAATAGCCATATAGAGACAAATTTGGTGGTTCTGGGGTATAGATGCTTAATTACAGTGAATACGACGACTCATACGTTGGAAAAATAGGTAGGATATTAAAGACGAGATTTCGTACAATTTATCGAAGAAAAAGTCAGATCTTACACCACTAGAGCATTTGCCAAACACTTGAAAGATATTCGTCACCATCATCCGACGTTAAATAATTTTAAAAAATTATTTTGAAAAAAGAGGAAAAAATGAATTTATTTGAGGACATGGAAATTTCTCTTAATTTAAGTGAAAATAATGGCGGGCTTCTGACTGATCAGTTGGCCAGTAACAATAACACTTTTTATGACGCCATGATACCTATTTTAAAATCTGTCGAATTAACTTGTTCCCAGTTTTTTTCCTTATTTTGCACAACTTACTTTAGTATTTAGTGCTCTGATTACTTTCACGCACATATTTATTTTGGTTATATCTTATGTACAGTCATTTGTAACCTTTTGGGATTCTTTGTTTGTATGGTAACATTTGATTTTACAGTATTTCTTATCATTTTTGTTCTTTTAAATCCTAATCATTTTTAATTTTTATAATTTTTATCCTGTGTGCTACCATACATTGTCACTTTAGAAGCTACCTAATCATTTTTAGTAACTGCCTGTAGCTCCTTTTTATAGTCTTCTGCCTCGATTGGCTACGTTTCACCGACACTAGCGCCTTCTGTTGTACCGCCCTGCTACTGCCGGAAACGTGGTTGTCTTCTGCGCTCTAGTTTGATTGTGGCCATCTATTAGACTGTTTTCTCATCTGCTCCGCAGGTGCATTCGAGGTAAGTTTGGCTCTACGTTGCGCAACACCTGGCGGCGATGTCTGTTTCAAGGTAAGTTCCGTTATTTTATTTGCCTATGCCACTCGCTCCACCTTTAGTTTCGCTTTCATAAATTTTTTACGGTTTTTATCTTAAGTATATGCACTTGGTTTAGTTCTTGTGTATCATGCTTTACATGATTGTTACTATCGTTCTGACTGATCACCCTGCCAGCCGTGATGTGCACTGCTTTAATAGACTTTCGGGATTGTTAATTATTTTTACTTTTTTAAAAGTATTTTTTCAGAATTTAGGGCAGCATAGAATCAAGCACCTTAAGTTGTGATTTTATATAATTATATTCTTGCTTTTCCTTTTCTTGTAGAAAAATCTGAGGAAGCCTTAACCTGCCGAAACGCGTTACTTGTAGTAAAAAGAATGCCGCGCGGGGTAGCCGTGCGGTCTTGGGCGACTTGCCACGGTTCACGCGGCTCCTTGCTGTCGGAGGTTCGAGTCCTCCCTCGGGCATGGGTGTGTGTGTTGTCCTTAGCGTAGCTTAGTTCAAGTTAGATTCAGCAGTGTTTAAACCTAGGGACCGATGAACTCAGCAGTTTGGTCCCATAGGAATTCACCACACATTTATGGTAAAAATAACATTGCAGCCGAGACTGTCGCATTATATAAGAAAAACCGTTTATTATTTTAAATGTAATCACCACATCGCTAAATATATTTATGCGTGAGACAAGAACAAGACTATCAGTAGCTTCATGGAAAAGTGTTTGCTGCTTCCTAAGGAACTCTGATTAGACGGCAGGCGTGCACCTCTCTTTCCGAGGCAAATCAGTGCCCACGTCTGCCTTTCTTCAGTGTTCCTGAAATACTGAAATCACACGGGAACAGATCGGGACTAGAAGAGAAATTTGTAATGATCGAGAGCACCTGGGATGCAATTGCTGTGCTGACTCACACGCTAGGTGATTCTGGAGTTCAAGTGTGACATGAGATTGTAATTCACAGCAAGCGTTATTGTCGTGTGGTTGTTGGTGACTGAAACGAAAAATCTCAGCATTTTTTTCTCAGCAGTTGTAGTATGTTTCCCATGTGAGTGGATTTAGTAAACTCAAGATAATTTTCAGAAAACACATTTAGCGGGAGATATCTACCGTTTATGCCAATGCGGATTAACAGAATCAAACTACGGTAGACTCCAATAAGTTAGTACTCGCCCACTCCCAGTACCTATTAGAAAGAGTCTTGAAGAATCGTTTCGTGGGGACAAAATGTAGATAGATGATGGAAGCGTCCGGGGTGAACCTACCGCTGACGACGGTCAAGGACCGTGCAGGGATGGATACACCCATTCCCGTCAGATCACCGAAGTTAAATTCCGTTAGCCGAAGCTAGAGCTTGAATGGCTCTGTTGACATTTCCCCCTTCGCTTTTACGGTAGAGGGCAAAGGAAGGATGGTGGCGTGGAGTCCTTGATTACGAGTCTTTGCTCCAAATGTCCCGGGTTCAGTTCGTAGCCTATTCGCAGCGTCTCATGAAGTAAGCTCATTCGACGTTGTTGACTGTGTTCCGTCCGTCGGTTGGGGACGTTAAGCTCGGATGACCACTTGCTGTTCTCCGAGAGGAGTAGGCTATAAGGCGGTGCCGGGTTTCACCCTCTCCGTTCTCTCATCTCCAATCACGTACATTATACTATACACCACACAAATCCATCAAACACCTACACTTCACAGGCACACTTACGTACAGTGCTCTCATACTGTGCAAAGGTATGGGCGTGCAGGAGCGAAGGATAGGATAATCCTTTCCAATTAGGTGGCTGACCCTGCTCTTTGGGGTCTTCCAGCCATTCATGTCATACGACTTTACTTTACCGCTAATGACATGAAGATTGGGTGGCTAACTTTTGACAATACTGACTAACGGCGCGAGTACGAAATCATTACAGGGACTGGTCGTGAGGATCCTAATAGCTGGAGTTTAGAAGGACTCGCGTTCAGTGGTCATTCTACAGCACTTGCAAGCCAGCATGGAGGTTATTGTCGCAGTCCGTATGGTCACGTGCGAGTTTCTGATATACTTACATGAGCCAAAAGCCAACATATGGTACATGGCGAAGGCTTTCTTTTGCTACTGCTACTGATTCTGTTTCCTGCTCCATTCGCAAGCAGAGAGACGGACACGACTCTTTGCTCGTATTTGCTTATAGCATCAGAATGTATAGATGTATTTTGCTTCCAGCAGCAAAAAGTGCTTTTAGAGAGGTTGCGTGCCATTTTTAATTCACTCAAAAACGGATATTAGTTTTGATCACTGTATTTGATTTTATACTCACTTATGCGCATCAGCCTTGCGTCTTAGTTTGCGCTCAGATGTCATAAAATTATGTATACCACATACGTTGTACCCAGGTTTGACAACTTCAGTTTCGTTTTACTTAAAAACGTGTTATAGGTATTTTATCCTTTGAGGATGGCGTAACGTCGAAATGCATTGGGCAACAAAAAATTAATTAATACAGTGATCAAGACCAATATAAGTTTTTGAATGCATTTGCTTCCATATTATCTAGGATTTCTCTCTTCAGCGCAGTCCTTACGCTATGCGCACGTTGGTGGCAGTTGAATCATTCTGCAGTTTGTCGCAAACGCCGGTTCTCTAAACAATCGTGCTCCTATTTTTCACGGAGCATTTCCCTAACACTCGCCTGTCGGTCGAAGCTACCGTGAACCAATCAAGATACACGCCTCTGAAATGCTTCGGTGTCGTCCTATAGCCCGGCCTAGTGGGAATCCCAAAAAATCGGACAGTACTGAAGAACGCGTTACACTAGTGGTATGTAAGTGGTCTCCTCTACAGGCGAGCTCGCACTGAGCCGAAATCCATTACTCGCCTTCCCTGCATCGCACATTCCGTGATCGTTTCGATTCCAACCTTTTCGTAACATCAAGTCTAGTTATTTAATTGAAATGTCTGTGTCAGGGGGAACGCCCCTAGTAAAGTATTTGAACGTTATGAAATTGTTTTCCTGTTCGTCTCCAGTGTTCTACATTTTTCCAGACTCAAAGGAAGCTGCCAAACAAAGCACTAAACAGAAATGCCATTCAAGTCATCCTCTAGCCTCTTACAGTCACTGTACCGAGACATTTCTTTGCACACTACAGCGTCACCAGGAAACAGATTAGTGCTCAACCTATCCGTCATATCGTTTGTCTATTAAGAACAATGGTCCTACCACACTTGCCGGGAACTTTCCTGACGATACGTTTGTCTGTGATCAACACCCATCAGTCAGTGTGCTACGGTGAAGGAGCTCTGGTAATGTCTTAAACCCATGGCGCACACACTTTTGGGTTTAATAAGCTGAGGGAGCCGTGGCAATGTCTTAAATCCATGGTGCGCGAACAGCTACGTCCGCGCCCACAACTTATTTTGCTAAACAGACAATAACATGGATCCTTCAAAACCAAGTTCAATGGTAACTTTGTAACCTCCTCCTCACTTATCGACCTTAATGACAGAGAAAAATTAAACCGCGTGTACCTAATGGAAATTTGGTAAAAGCAATCGTCACCGAAGTTAATCTGTCGGTAAAGAGGGAGGAAAGGGTGACATCTAAATGAAAGGAAAAATGCAAATGAAACTAGCGGACATTAATTTTGAAAAGGGGTAAAGTTAATAAAGAAAGTAAATGTGCGGCCGTTACGTTAACAATTAACTAGCGGTAATTAGATATTTGAGATTTGGGGGAAATTACGGTCGCCAGTCCTTTGGACAATTACTATAGTAACTGAAAAAGAAAGGTTATTACACATATAATTAGCACTAGAAGCGTGGCAACTGAAGGTTGACACGTGTAGTGTGAAAACTGAAAGTTTGTCAGAAGTAATAAATTTCGCTACACTCTGACTTAATTTAGCAAAATAATTAATCAAACCGGAAAATCGAAAGTTAATTTAGTGACTGAGGTTAATAGTGAGCTTTCTTTCTGAAGCACATCGAAATTCAGTAAAATACGGTTAGTCTTGGGCTACCTCAAAAATCATTTCAAAAGCTACTTGAATCCACGCAATTTAGAAATAAGAGATTTAACTTTGAACTTGAATTAAATGATTCTGAACAATTAACAATAGTAGAATTTAGTACGAACCAAGCTGAGCTGCAGTCACAGGTAAGCTAAAATATGGTAACAAAACTCTCACTCTTAATTTGTGCTTGAGTAATTTAAATATTGTAGCCAGCTATGAATACTTTAACTGAACTTTGAAATTAAAGCAGTGAAATCGAATGATATTACTTTAATGCTGGCGTTTGAATTTCAACAACACTCGGATTCATTCCGGAAAAGGAGGGGACCCTGCTTGGTAATGCAATTGGGACAATGAGCAACAAAGGTTCATGCTTCGTTGCTGTAATTTAGTGAGAAAAATTCAACAGTTTGAAAAGCTGAGGTCTGCCATACAGTTATAAAACTTTACGTGCTACCAGTCTTCCTTGTTGGTTGATTGAAGGTTTAAAGTCGTCGATCGAGGAGGTGGCGACAGCCACTCATTGTCGGCCGTCGCTGTTGCAGAAGCTGGATGTTGGCGCGCCTTCTTCTCGACATTGTCACCAGGCGAAACGGGCTCTTGATGTGCGCCAGCTAATGTTTCCCGTCCGCGACACCGTGTCAGAAATTATCATAGCAAGTCGAGCGCAATTACATGCTGCCAAACCCTGAAAGCGCGGCAACTCGCTGGAGCGTCACCCAACACACCTGCTCCACTGCACTACTCCAGCCAGACTCCCTCTGCTCTGCCCGCGCTCCACGCGGCCGAGTTCACACTACCAAAGATCCTAAACACTTTCGTTCTCCACACGATCTATCGATGTATTCGTTCGATAGCATAGTTTTCCCTAGGCAAGACCCAGCGTATAAATACAAATAATATTTACAAAACAAACCAATTATGCATCGACATAAATGCATAAATATATATATATATATATATATATATATATATATATACAAATAGTAAAACAATTACAATATATAAAGAGAGAAATGTCATATCTTGAGGTAACAAAACAAGGAAAAATCTATAGTACAGTAGATTGAAATAGGAGGATATGCATTTCCGGCGTTACAACTTCATATAACTTATGGTTGTTTACAACATCTTAGCTTGCAAGTCCGTCCTTTTTCTCTGTTGGAATCCATTCCACCGTGTTCTGCTACTTTTTATTTACCGCTAATGAATCTAGGAACTGTAGATATTTGAGTGGTGTCTGGAGTTAAAAAAGATGAAAAGAATACAGTATCGTTGATAGAAGTGCAGCAAATACATAAATTCCAAATTGAATTAAAATCAATACGCGTAATTTATTACGGAAAAAAGTAAAGACACGATATTTACTGGAATCTTTCGTCTAAAAAGAAAAATTAAATGTTCGTTACTTGAAGGAATCCGCGAGGGAATATTTTAAACAGAAAAGATATTTCGTGCACATGATTCAAGGGTGTGCACAAACGATTTCACAGTTCGATGAGTAGGTTTAATGCCTGATGAATTACAACAAATCCTTGTAAAAGATAATAATGGAAGACAAAAACTGAAGTATCATTTGTCAATGGGAAACTTTGAACACGCCGCCAGAAATGTGAGAGATCAAGGGTTAGTATTTGCCAACAATAGAAACATGTGTGTCACGGGCCTGACATTTTATCCCAAGCCGTCTTCATTTTCTTCTGTATGTTGTTGACGGTTGGTCTCTCATATCAGTGTTTGTTCCTTCAGACTGAATCTGTTTCTCTTACGATGAGGCCAGCAATATCATTCCTGTTTGCTTCTGAATTTGTAACTCGACAAGTATAATCCAAGCTACATCGATGAGTCATCACTGAACTGGTAATAAACAAAACCTAAGAAAATGACTTGTAATCCAAGGATTATGCCTTCGACTTCCACATTTTCTTCTTTTGTTCCACTCTTAGCTGACGTTACGCACGAGCTCAGTCAACTGCGATTTACAGAATATCCAACCAATAACAGGTTAGAGGGATAGTAATTGCATGTTATGCTTGTCGAGCATACACCTCAGTATGCATCATCATTTAGAAGCGTAAACCGTGAGTTATTTCTAAACCATTTGTTATATATACATACGTGGAAAGTGAAATGTCAGCTGCCATTCGACGTTCTTCATTCCATACGTGGAAAGTGAAATGTCAGCTGCCATTCGACGTTCTTCATTCCATTTTAATTTTTAAAGATTACAGGAATATGTAGCGTTTAAAGTAAATGTGATGTACGGGAGATGACAGCCAAGGGAGGTGGATATCGGAAAAACACTCAATAACCAACGGAAGGGTAACATTGTATGAGTCGGAGAGTGCAATGTCAGAAGTCTAAATGTGGTAGGGGCGCTAGAAAATCCGAAATGGGAAATTCAGAGGCTCAGTCTAGATGCAGTGGAAGTCGGTGAAGTGAAATGGATAGATCATTTCCGGTCGTACAGGGTCATATCAACAGCAGCAGTACGTGGTGTAACGGAAGCAGGATTCGTCACGAATAGGAACATAAGGCATAGAGTGAATTACAGTGATTCAATTATTGTACGACACAATGTGAACAGTCATGACTTGGTGGTAGATTAAGTCAAAACTCAACTTTCGTGTCCAGGATTGGGGAGCCAAGGACCTCGTAGCAATGGGAACAGCACCACACACTCAGATACCGCATAGAGGCCGCCAGCGAGCCTGGCCAAACCACGTGCCGTGGAGACTTCCTCGCTGCTCCACGCCAGCCGACCAAGCGCAGGCCCGGAAATGGTGAAAGGATCAGATATACGTCGGCTGATGAGACGACCAACCGAACGACCAATCAATAGTGGTCCCGCTCCAGTCTCCCGCCGTAGGACAGTTCATGTGTGTCGCCAGCGGTCGGCGAGAACTGGCTGTCGGCACCTTACAGGGTTCCGTCCCTGACTTCACTGCTGCTGCGTCCCGACTGCACTGCTGGTCCGTCTCCAACTGACTGCAAAACACACGCTGACCCGGAAATACTATCGGTCACTCCAGAGATGGTGCGACAGTGCACTTATCGATACGCGTTGCTGCTGCTGTTCACAGGCAAGTACGGCAGGAAGTTAGAGACGCCAGTAAATGGAATAAGAAAACGAGGCGGAAGTACCGTAATAGAAGATGACAAACAATAAATGGGATAAATGCAAACCGTGCACGGCTCAACCTCCCCACCCCCCTCAAACATCAACCCGAGGGTGACATAACAAAGGGAAATTTTGAACATAGCTGCTAAGGTTCAGTGACCGTGTCAGAATTATGTTAGAACAAATAAGCCCTTGGTCACAAATATTAAGTCAAAATTGACCAGGTTTCGACGCTACTATGAGCGTTGTCTTCAGAATTATATTAGGTATATATTAGGTATATAATACATTAATAAAATTAAAGTCTGTACTGACTGGGAAAAGATGCAGTACTTACAAGTCACATATTAAAAAAGATCTAAGCCTGAAAGGCGACGTCATGAATAGTTGTAAGATGGCGAGCCGCTTAGGGCTGCTTCTACTTTAGTGAACCAGTTGTGTTAGAAGCGGTTTATCATCGAGTCGAGTGCCTGGGCACAAACTTGCGTTACAGGCATAGATTACAGAGGCAGGTCTTACAGAAGAACGGAAAGTAAAATTGATGACGGTAAGTTTTGTCTTACGAAAGATTAAGATACCAGAGAGATTGATCTAGCATCATGCATGGTAATGGAACAAAGAATTCGAAAAATCGAAGTACCTTCACCACATTCGTCGACCATAAGTAATGTATAAAGTTGCAAAATGTTCGAAATTTTCAGAAATGTTGCTGTGTACGTTGTAGCGAGAGACGGATAATACGTATAATGAACAAAAACCAAGACGGGCGAAAAAAGCAAGAACGCTAGGATTAAAAAGATTGTGAAGCATGGATGCTATTCTTTTATTTTTTCCTCCTATAGTTCAAACAAAGAAGAAAAAACGTGGTTTAGGATTGGCATTAAATTTAGGGTGAAGGGATATGAGTTATAAGATCCGCTTATGACGCTTCTATGCTCTGTGAACGTGGAGTTACAAAACCTTTTGAATGAATGGAATGTTCAAATGAATACATAATATGGATTGAGGATAGACCGAAGAAAGGGGGAGTAGCAGAAATGAAATAAGGGATAAAGTTGATGGAAATTCATGACCACGAAGCAGACGAAGTATAAGTATATATGAGAGTAAGTGTGGCATGTTTAGGAGAATATTGACAGGTAGATGAATAGTTAATTGAAAAGACAATCAGGTTATCTTGAATTTGGTGGATCCGTTATGGCAGTAACTCTTTTAATCCTTTTTTCACTCGCGCCGCCCTGAAATAGTGTTATGACCGGTATCGACATCTTAACTTCTCACCCGGTATTTTCAAACGGTTGCAAAATAGCATGCCCAAAAATCGGATTTATTTCTAAGATGTGGAAATCGATCATGATATTTGTATGACCTGTACTTGAGAAATATAGTAAAACAACTTCGTTACCAGACTGTTCCAGCCTTCCCCTTAGACAATACACCGAGACTGTGTAATTTTATGGAAAGGTTAGAAAGGGAATCTGTAATGCAACAGCACTGCATCTTTGCTTATTAACTTACGTGGTTTTGTCATTGTGATTTAACATCGTTTTTGATGTCGATACCTTCAATATGAAACTAAAGGTTAACTTTCTTACTTACACAATGTATGTTTAGCTATTTGCTTTGTTTTACGTGAAATTATTTTCATTATTGACGTTTCTAAATTGTTAATCTCTCTGTGATGAAATGTTTTTCCTTACAAATTTATGGTTGTGCTCATCACTCACAAAGGGTTAGTATGTCATTTCATACGGCACTTTTTCTTGCTTTGGCACTCAACGTCTGCCTGTGACGAGAATCAGTCGTATCCAGATTGAGGTGCAGTGCATTGATTGGAGAATGTGTGCAACAAGTTGTTCCCCAAAAGGGGCTCGCCACTCTTTGGTTGGTTCGTGCTTGGCTACCATGGGACCCCAGATTTTGCAACATTTTTCCCTTCCATGCTGCGTATCTATCCTCTTGCTATTCTTTTTCTCCTCCCTTGCGGAATATGTCTGGGGAATTCTTGGGAATGTTCAGCATTATGTCGCTGACGTACGAACAGTCTCACCTTTGTTTTTGGCTCCATATCATTTCTTTGTTTCCCTCCTCCTCTCCTTCCACCACTTCGGCGTTTGAGGATCCTTTTTTCCTTCTTCCTCCATATGCGCTCCTGAAGACTGGCCCATGCGTCTTACTTGTAACAGGTAACTGGGTAACGCGTAATTTCCAGCCCCGGGCCGACAGGTAGGTTTCGCACATACCCACTGGTACAGGCCACGCCCAGGGAGGGGTGATTGCTTGAGCTGAAACCTTCTCAAGTTGTCGATTCGTCCCTCTATCAGATGTGACATGAGGTGTGAACAGTCACCTAAGGCGGGTGCGCCTCCCTGTGGAGGTAGCCCCCAGTTGGACGAAGCACACCATCAGAGATGCTGGCAATCATGGTGGATTTTCTCGCCATGAGTCAATCCTTTTAATTCAACCATTCTCTACCAAACGTAAACGTAATGAGGCTATTGATTCAAGGGCCCTTTCCACTGCACCACAGATCCTTGTGCTCTCACGTACTCAAGACAGTCAGTCCTTCACCACGGTCAATCCGTTTATTATTCAGAAAGGTGTTGATGCAATCGCTGGCCCTGTGAAATCGTGCTCTCGTTTATGGAATGGCACTTTGCTTTTGGAGACGGCTTCTGATTCCCAAACGCAACAACTGCTTGCTGCTTCGGTTCCCCACCTTCTACCAGGTTCGTGTAAAGGTCCATCACACTCTGAATTCTTCCCGTGGTGTAATTTATACGAGGCTGCTCGACGGTCTAACTGAGGCTGAAATAAAATCTTACCTCTCCGATCAAGGTGTCATTGCTGTCCATCGTGTAATGAAAAATGTAGATTCTTCCTTAGTGCCCACCCACACTCTTTTCCTCACTTTTGATAGTGTTGCTGCCATCACAGATCAAAGCAAACTATGAAAAACTCAGTCCGGCCATACATTCCGAACCTGATGCGCTGCTACCAGTGTCATCGAGCCAATGACACCACAACGTCTCGTCGACACCCAGCCAAATGTGTAACCTGTGGCGGGGATGCTCATGAGGACGATTGTGAACCACCTCCTCCCCACTATATCAACTACAACGGCATCCACGCCGCCTCCTCTTGGGACTGTCCCATATACCTAGATTAGCGCACTGTCCAAGAGGTTCAGGTAAAGGAAAATTTGCCTTACCCAGTAGCTCGCAAGTTACTTCCTGTGTTCTCCGGTCTGGCACCTATAGTTCTGTTCTTGCTATCCCTCGTTCCATGAAAACATGGCCACGCAGACATGTGACCTGAAATTCGGCTCTGAGGTTGTGAAGTCGCCCACTGTCATTGTACCACCGCCATCCCCCGTTACGCTGTGCAACAAACCGTCAAACTCTCGCCTCAAGGGGCAAAGCCACCGCTACACAACCAGTAGGCAGGAAAGAAGTACTCCCATGAAGACTTCATCCGTCCCTCCAGCCAAATACCACCTGAGCCTTCCTCTAAACAGAGTTTACTGAAGGTAAACCATCTTCTCCTTCGCCAACTCCAAAATCCTGTTCGATGGTGACGCCGTGTAGTACACTAGCCCGGCCGGCCTCTGTCTCGCCGGTGCGTACCACAAACCGTTTTTCAGCGTTGAACTCCACGGACTGACTGTACAAGCAAGCCGATGCTTCTGTGGATCACTTGGAGCGGGTTCCTCCTGCCTCTGTGCCCTGTAGTAGCGACTCCACACCGGCTGCCACTCGGAGGCCGCCGAGTTGGCATCCTTACGTGTCTTCCTCCTCCTGACTGTCCCACGATGAGGATATATGGCTGCACAGGATTCCCTTGCACTCTGCCTTCAGGAAACGAAATTGCGCCCTCATGACTTTGAGCTTTCACATTACTTACCGATTCGTTTGACCTTTTCACTGAGGTCGGCGTTCCATCTCATGGGGGCATCATGCTGCTCATGCGGAATGACCTTCATAGTGAACCCATTTCCCTGACTACCCGTCTTCAAGCTGTTGCAGTGCAGTTTGCCTTTTTCTTCCCCACCTGGCTTTTTCCCTCTGTACCATTTATGTACCTCTGTCATTCGATGTCACCAGGGCAGACTTCTTTTAGCATCTTGGGCAGCTACCTCTCCAGTTTTTGCTACTTGGTGACTTTAATGTGCAAAATCCCATTTGGGGTTCTCTCAGGACCTGTCAGATAGGTGCCCTCTTGGCTGACCTTCTTAACCAACTTAACCTCTTCTGCCTTAACGCTGGAGCACCGACATTCCTTTCGGACTCCTCAAACACCTGTTCCAATTTGGACATCGTTTTGCACTGCCCAGCTTGCCCATCGTGTTGAGTGGTCGGCTCTTTCTGACACGAATGACTATTTCCCGTGTGCTATCCGTTTATTGACGCCTATCCCATCTGCGTGCATGCCCAAATTGCAGCTTAGTACGGCTGACTGGCAGTTTTACTCCTCCCTAGCAACTTTCGAAGAACAAGATTTCCCTAGTTGTGATGACCAGGTGTACTATCTCACCAACGTTATCCTTACTGCTGCACTTCCTCTTTACCACATCGTGCCCCAGTCCCTTGGTGGACTGAGGCATGCTGCGACGCAATTCGCGCATGTCGACGAGCTCTCCGCAATTTTAACCTCTACCCTACGCTGTCGGACTGCATTCACTATAAACAGATGCGTGCGAAGTGTCGTCGCTTTCTTCGAGATATCAAAAGAACTAGTTGGCTTTCATTCCCTAGTTCTTTCGACAGTTCCACACCTTCCTTTGTAGTGTGGGCCAACCTCCGACGACTCTCTTGCACTAAGATCCATTCCCCAATTTCCGGTCTGACAGTCGCTGACGATGTCATCGTAGACCCTCTTTCTATCTTCAACACCTTGGGCTTCCATTTTGTCGAAGTTTCGAGCTCTGCCCAGTATCACCCTACATTCCTCCATCGGAAACGATCGGAGGAGGCTAGGGCGATACCCTTCTCTTCTCCGCATCGTGAGTCCTACAGCGCCGCCTATACTATAAGGGAGTTAGAACTTGCTTTCAGTACATCCCGATCCTCCGCCCCAGGGCCAGCCGCCATCCACGTTCAGATGTTGCAGCACCTCTCTCTTGCGAACAGGCACTTTCTGCTTAACACATACAACCACATCTGGGTGGAGGGCACATTTCCTGGACACTGGCATGAAGCCACCATCATACCCATACCTAAGCCCGGTAAGGGTAAAAACCTTCCTTCTAGCTACTGGGCCATCTATCTTACTAGCTGCGTTTGTAAGCTAATCGAACGTATGTTTTATGCCCGGCTGGTGTGTTGACTCGAGTCTCGCCATTTACCAACCAATGCACATCGTGGATTTCGTGCACGGCTTTCTGCAGTTGACTATCTCGATACTTTGTCCAACCACGTCATGAATGGTTTACTGCGGAAATCCCGGACCGTGGCCGTGTTTTTGGAGAAGGCCTACGACTCCTGCTGGAGAACTGTTATCCTCTGTACACTTTACACGTGGGGCTTTCGTGGGCGCCTGCCCTGTTTCCTTTTCGTCATTTTTACAAGACCGAGTTTTCATGGTGCATGTGGGTTCTACCTTGTCGGACTCCTTTATCCAGGAAAATGGTCTGCCTCACGGTTCCGTACTGAACGTTGTCCTCTTTGCTATCGCCATTAACCCTGTAATGGCCTGTCTACAGCCAGTAACTCTGGCTCTCTTTTCGTTGACGGTTTTGCCATCTATCGAAGTTCTCCATGGGTCTGTCTCACTGCGCGGAGTCTTCAGCGTTGTCTTGTTCATCTTTATTCCTGGAGCACCAACGATGACTTTCGCTTTTCCGCTAACAAAATCGTCTGTATGAATTTCTGGTGGTGCAAATGGTTTCTCCCACCATCTCTACATCTTGGGCCTGTTGCCATTCCGTTCGTTGAAAGTAAGACTTTTCTGGGGCTCATGCTCGATAGGAAACACTCGTTTTCGTCCCATGTGTCTTACCTGGCAGCCTACTGTACGCAGTCCTTCAATCGCCTACTTGTCCTCACTGGTACTTCCTGGGGTGCCGATCGAACCACCGGTCCCTTGTCCATTCTAAATTCCACTACGGGTGCTTTGTTTCTGCCTCTGCACGCCCATTCCTCTTAAGCAATCTCAACACTATCCACCATCATGGCATCCATTTGGCCACATGTGCCTTTTGCAGCAGCCCAGTTAAGGGTCTCTATGCTGAAGCTGCTTAACTACCACTGTTGTACCGTCATGACTTTCTCCTCAGCAGGTATGCATGCTGTTTGTGTACCATGCATTGCCACCCGTCCTATGCCTCCTCCTTTGATTCCATTCATCGTCAGTATGATGCTCTTCCGTCTTCTCTATTACCTCCTGGAGTCCTCTTTCGCCACTCACTACGGTGGCTTAACTTCACACTACCTGCAACGTTCCCAGTGGGTGTGAACCCTTCACCACCTTGGCTTCGTGAAGCGGTCCATGTTAACTTTGGCCTTCATTCGCTTCCTAAGGATATTATCTCCAGCCTCAGTCTATCGCCTCCAGTTTCACGACCTTCGCATGGAACTTCACGATAGTCGGGTGTGCCTTCGTCGTTGGCACCTCTGTCTTTTGATATCGACTTCTGGCACACTCCTCAGTATTCACAGCCGAGCTCTTCGCCTTGTATCAGGTCACGGAGTACGTCCAGCGACACAACCTTTCCAATTGTGTCCTCTGCTCAGACTCATTCAGTGCCCTTCAAAATCCATGTGCTCTGTACACAACCCATCCCTTAGTGCAGCGGGTCCAGGGAACCTGTCACTTGCTCACTGTTAATGGAGCCAATGTATGTTTCTGTGGGTCCCTGGTCATGTCGGCCATCCAGGAAAAGAGGCTTCTGACGCTGCTGGCAAGACTGCAGTCCTCGTACCTCAGCCCACGAGTACGTATGTTACCTCCGATGACCTCTGCGCTGCCGTCTGTCAGGAGGTGGTGTCCCTTTTGCATCGGCAATGGTCCTCCGTTCGCAGGAATAAGCTTCGGTTTATTAAGCCTCTCCCAGAGCCTTATACAACCTCATCTCGGTCCTCCGGGCGGGAGGAGATTATTTTAACTCGGATGCATATTGGGTACTGCCTTTTTAGCCATCGTCATTTTCTCAGTGGCGCTACTCCCAGTTTGTCCACATGGCACACAAATACTGTCCGTCGCTTCCTGCCGGAATGCTCTTTTTTTTAACCATTTACGTTCCGCCTGATTTATGAGCCGCTTTAGCGAGCGACGCGCGGGCTGTGGACCGCGTTTTCCTTTTTATCCGTCGCAGCAGTATGGTGAAGGTCATATAATTTTTAGTTTCGGACCTCCATTAGTGCATAGTGTTTTCTTTTAGCCCTTTTACCATATGCCTGTTTTTAGCTGTCTCCTATTCTGTCCATTGGAACTGACGCATAGTCGTTTGACTCCACTCTGTGTTCGTATTCTCTTGTTTTGACATGGGCGCGTATGACCCCATCTGTATTTTGCGACCTAAAGTAAAACAAAACAAGTTGGTAATCCTGCGCAATAAAGTATTGCACAATGTGGAATTGAAGCGTCGGTTTAGTGTATTACGGTAGTTTGTCGTCTCAGCTAATTGATTCCCTCGGATTTAAGATAAAAAAAATGGTTCTGAGCACTATGGGACTTAACTTCTGAGGTCATTAGTCCCCTAGAACTTACAACTACTTAAACCTAAGTAACCGAAGGACATCACACATCCATGCCCGAGGCAGGATTCGAAACTGCGATCGTAGCGGTCGCGCGGTTCCGGACTGTAGCGCCTATAACCGCTCGGCCACTCCGGCCGGCGGATGTAAGATATTTCGCGGTTAAATCCATATTGTAATCGTTCTCGTCACAAGTACAGCAACCATTGCGGCCAAGCAGTGCTGTATGGTAGGGATGAACTCCATGTTCAATATGTCACGTGAAGATAACGTAAAATAACTGCCGACTGCTCACAAGTCTGTAATTCAGTTGAAATCCAAAACGTTTTTACTTTGGCATTAGAACTTTAACAGTACAATCAGTTACGTTAGTGAAAATCTTTATTTCCTCTCAACAAAACAGTAGCGCGATTTATAATAAAGTGTGTTGGTTTGACTTAAATTTTCTTTTTTCCCACGTCACTTTTCAAAGTCATGCTGTTAAAGAATAATTACAGGCAACGTAATTATTGCTGCAGTAATGCAAATAGACGAGTAAATTATAGCCATCAGCTCACAGATAAGCGGTTATGTAATTTCATAAACAAGAATGTTGTTCAGTTATTGGAGTGGACGCTTTCAAGAAAAACTGTGTTAACAATTTTGATCTGAACTACAAAACAGCTTAAATTTTGTACGTTCAGGACTGGCAATCGATTTCTTTAACTAAGAGTATGTTCGTTTAGAAAGAAAAGAGCAAATGGTAAGATTTTACTGGTTGCTGCCACAGTCGTGACTGCTGTTACTGTTGTTTCGTGGATAATTCAAGGTTATCTAAAGAGTAACTCATATAAGAAGTGAAACATATTTTGACAACCATCTCAATAATATCGACTAGCAGCTTTGGAAAATCAAGATACCCTTGGAGTGCAACAGTTAATATTCCTTCAAAATTAATATTAGTAAAGTAACTCTTGAATCGGTTAATATTTCAACAGAAATTATCATCGACAGTAATAGTAACTACCAATAGGAACGACGGTGTACAACATGTGCTGAGTTTGAGGCGGCATTTCACTAGAAGCACTGATCAAGTGAGAGCGAAGAATTAAAAAAAAACTGTTTTCACTCAACAACTACAGTATAAGGGAAGGAATTATGGGAATTTTCTTGCAAAGATACTGCGAACGAAACAGAGAATACGAGTTGGTCATATTCTTAATCGAACACTTGCTGTGATAATTTGACGGTGTGAACCCTTGTTGACACTGAAAAATTAGTATGCCTTTCTTGATAAGCATAGCCCAGAAGACAGATGAGAAGAAAGGTATTGGGGAGAAGGTAAAAGTTCCAAAACAAATGGAAGGGAGAACAATGGCGGAGCGAAGGAAGTGGAAAAAGAGGCTTGCAGTACAAAACAATGAGGAAAATTTAAGTTTGTATCACTGAGGAAATTTGTTATAACGATAAATATGTACGAAGAATGTGGCATGTTTTTTAAGTAACTTTTATTAAATATTTTCGTAGAAACTGTAGGATTACCTACTGTGATAATTATTAATGGATTGTACCCTGTAGGTCAGTGACAGAATTATAGAACTTCGCTTCTCTGCCAATAAACATTTTCGGCGGTGTGTTTCCATTACCACATACATTGACAACTTTCTATTTATTATTATTATTATTATCGATTAGCCCATTAGGACTGCGCGGAGTACTTAGAGGTGCGCGTTTGCCTTCCTTTGTGCCTGTATTTCTTCCATTCTCCTCCTCTGGACTTCCTTTCTCTCTTCAGACCATGTTCTTACAATCTGCTTTGCTTTTTTCTCTTGGTCAGCTTAGTATTTGGGAGTCTGGGGATTTAAAACTTCCAAGGTTTGGAGATCTTCTGGTGTAATTTTTGCCAGTTTCAGATTAGTTTTGATCTCGCAACCCATTTCATCGTGTCCGTTTTTGTTTTCCTCATGTTGTCAAAAACTCGACTTTTTGTTTCGCTAATCTGTCTCGGTTTATTTTTTTATGTATCCATAGACTCTTGACCTGTGCTTACTAATGATACAATGAGTATTTGAGTATTGTTTGATTTCCTGATGGCTGCTACGCCGTTTTGTTCATCTTCAAGTTTCGGGCTCAGAATTTTCCTTGCGATATTGCGTTCCCTTTTCTCATGCTCTGCAGTGTCAGTTTTGATTTTGAAATGAGTGGTCTGCTCCCAAGAAGCATTTTGGTTCAGTTACTGGATTGTCATGTCGTACATAGTTTTGTGTGCCTGTAGATAAATTTCTTGTTGTAGATGTTTTCGGTAAGTCGGTGAGTCGTTTCCATCTTTTCGCATCTAACTCTTTGGTTTTGTTTCTGTTCCACTTTCCTAATGATTTCACCGAGATATCTAAATTGTGGAACGTGTTTATTTGGCCATATTTTGTTTCCATGAATTTTTAATGCTTCTTTCTTGCAGTCATATAATCACTCTCTTGGAAAGGTGTTTGTAGACTGACTTCTTGTCCAGTTTCTTTCAAAAAAATTCTTTAAAGGGAAATTCAGAGGAAAATAATTGGCCGATCCTGTTTCAGTTTTGTCAGAATCTCATAATTCGCCGCATTTTTAATAGTAAACGACTTGAATCGAAAGTAACCAAAACGCTTTCTTCCTGTACTACAATCTGAGTAATATGAAAATAGTTAACACCAAATAGTGTACCACCTTATTCCTATCTCCATCCAGAATGATGTGGTTAACTTCATCTTAAATAACTTTTGATATGTTAAAGATGGATTACAAAATTTTTAATCTATTTCCATCTTAATAAGTAGTCTCAACACGTTCATAATAACCATCATGTTATCGTAAACTTATTATCCACAGATAAACAGACATCAAATTTGTTACTTCTAATAGAACAATGCTACATTTTTGCTGAAAATTAGTCGCACTAAAACTCTTTCACAACTGTGAAGCTGTGGAGACATCATCGATTTTAAGAACAGTATTTTATCCATCCTCAGAAACTTTAGTCGTATATAATGCAATAATAAGCAACCAGTTGCACAAAAGATAATTTATTTCTTTACCGATTTCTGGCACTTAGTGCCCATTTTCAGACGGCTATACCTATCGCATTATTTCCGAGGGTCAACAGTGAAGTGTAAAACAACATGGTCAAGTGATTCAGAGTGCCAGACACAATGAACCTCTTGACCATGGCATTTTCCTGTATGCACTTTACTGTTTGCACACGAAAATAATGCGATGCGTATAACTTTCTGAAGAAATCCAATAAGTGCCCAAAACTGGTACAGAAATGAATTTCTTTTGTGCTACTGCTTGCTTAATACTTCGTTATACGAGTTTATGAACCTTGCCAACTACCCGTCAAAGTCAGAATCAGTGAGTTAAAGGATATTTGCACTCGGATATACTTCCTAACTCTGTACCGCGATAGGAACAGAAAGTGTACTATTTCCTGTATTTTTTCACGTTCCACAGGTAAGTGGAGAGTAGAGAGAAATTCGTTTGGCAAGTTTCAGTCCCATCTGTTTATTATTAAAAATACAGTAGGTTACAGGAAAGCGCTGAAATTGCAAAGAAAAGGAGAGATTTAATGGCATCAGAACTCGTACCATTATTCTTCTTTAGAGAAGCGTCATCAGTTTCAAATTTTGAATAAAAACCTACGTATTTTGTCACATCGTTAAAAGTTTCCTCTTTTTCCAAAACAGAGGAATTTAAACAATGTCACCTCGCTAACAGACTGGTGCAATTGCTGCTGTGGCAGAATCCTGGAACAGCGTTTTGTGAGGTACTGAGGACGAGTGTGGTGAATAGCTTATAACAAAGCACGTCCTCAGAATAAGAATAAACGTGTAATCTCTTCACTAATGTTGCTGCAAAGTCTCATCAATCCTCGTTTCACCATCTGTGGACGACCCTTGGAAAATTACACTATTCCATTGACAACTTCTCTCGTTACTCGAATATCGACCTAGATAAGGAAATCTGCATGTTCACCAGATATATGGCAAAATACTCTCCTATTTTAATGTAATCATTTACCGTAAACTCGATTAGATATCTCGAACCGTTTAGGAGATACAGTGGATGTTAAGCATATTTAATTTTCGCTGTATTACAAGCGCTCACGATCGCAATTGAACACACCACGTAAAATCCATTTACTCGAGAATGGAGCTACATATAGATCTCCTTCATTAAATAAAAATTCAATGTGTTAGCTACATTTCGTTCGCAGTCATATATTATTTAATATGTATCAAACACAGAATCATGGTGTTCCCATTTTCGATTGCAATCTTTTCTAATTTCGCGCTGTGTGCTACTTAAATGCAACTTGTCACAATATGTATGACTAAGCTAACCAGGAGAAATGTTAGTCACCCTTAGAGCAATCATTACAGGTATCATTCAATACCGCAAAATTCCATCCTGGAGTTGATGACGGCTTTGATTGAGCTAGGAAGTGTGTCCACAAGGTGGTGCAGGCAGGTAGCATCCAGGTTAAACCACTCACTAGTGATCTGAGCCTGCATTTCCACTACATTGCGGCAATTCAGATGTTCGTGCTTTACCCACTTTCCAACATGTCCGTTATATTTTTTGTTGCGTTTAAGTCACTTGATTTGGCAGGCCAATCGAAGTATTCTTTGAGCCCAAAGAACTTTTCTGTCGACGTCTTTCTGTCCCTGTGCGAGCAGTGATCTGTTGCGATGTGACCGACATCACATGTTCATTGCTGACAATTCCTATCGCAATGTTCTGTCGATAACAGGTGGTGATGAACCTTCATTCTTTGCATGTAGCAACTGCTGTCAGACGAGGTGGCGATTTTGATTCACAAGCTGTGAAACGCAACTCCGATCCCTCTCAGTGAGGATCGTCTTTCAGCAACAGCTCTAAGGTGTTCCGTGGCTATGTGTGTTACACCACTGCTTGTAGAAACGTCCAACGGTCCTCCGCAAAACGGAAACAAATCCAGCAACTTCACACACCGTACGGCCATGGGTACGGCCGGGCATTGATCACTGCTTTTCGCAGATCCTCAAGTCCGTCCACTTACACATGTTTCTGTAGAATGTCCGCTTGAAACACATGTGCTGGCGTAAGCTGTCGCCAGCACATCAAATCAGTAATTTTTACAACGATCACTTCACGCTATCAAAACATTTGACGACAATTTGCCACCGCTGCTCAAAAGTCTGCTATGTTCTCTGCAGTGTTACCGGCTGTTCCTAATGGCAGAGCCACATTCGTCCCTCCACCAAGGGACAGGTTGGCTTTAGCCCCACCTTGGTTTTAGGGGACGGTGGTAAGCCCGTTTTAACAAAAATGTTTTTTGTTCTGTTCTTCCGGCTGCTGAAACAGTCAGTTGCTCTTGCTAACGAAAGTTGAGGTACCATCATTATTCCGAATGTAGAAGAGCCTGGTGCTAGGCCTTCTGGGCAGATTTGGGACTACATTGACAACAGCATGTAGATGTGCCCTGCTGAGCTGTTAGTCTGGGTGCAAAAGCTGCTTCAGTGTTGAGGCAAACAACTGCACGGAAGTTTATTGCTGCCAGGCCTTAAATGTCTTCTTCGTGTCGCAATATGAAATGGGTTATGTGATATTAATCTCTTGGAATTATTACTCCCCTGAGGAGCAGAAAATCATCTCCTAACTTGATGGGCTTCGAAGCAATTGACACACATGGACGGGGCAGTGCATTAAATACCATATCGTGAACATGGGAGGCAGATATTCCACATGTACCTTGCATGCTAAAACTTGTGGTCATATGACCAAACCGTTGCCACTGAAAGCAGTGGATTGGATTGGATATTTAGCGCCTGACCTCGGGGTGCAGATGCCCTTTCGTAGCATATTCACGTGACTGTGGTATACTGTTCTTCAGGATAAATGATGCCGACTTCTGGAACTCACTATGAACCTTTTTTATGACATTCTGAACTTCAGTGGCCCTTGGACTTGCCGATAGCTGTTGGAGTTCTTTAGTATGCATATCCACGATCTCAAGGCATGTCGCAACAATTGCCTCTAATGTGGGGCTCCTGTTGGTACGATATTCTCCACGAAGTTCAGCTTGTAACAACTAATTTATTTGCGAAGCTTTATGTTTCACGATCAGGAATGTGCCATTCCGAAGCCACTCGATAGACTGAAGCTGCCCAGCAAGACCCTCAGGTACTTCTTCGATGCAGAAAGACGACAGTTTTGCAAAGGACGATTCCGCACGCATAACAAAGATAAAGACATTACTTACCAATGGAGGTGGTTCACTACTATTACTGAATGAGCTGATACTCACAGAAATCACAGGTCGACTATCCACGCGAGGGCTCTTTGGAGTTTTGGCGATAATACTGACCAACTGACCACTCAAACTGCTGGGAATAGATGAAAGTGAACTACGCTTCATGAATTCTTACAATTAGCTGTCAGACTAAGTCTCGCTTGCTTGGGTAATCCTTACACAACTGAAGTGTGGTAGGTTCCCCTGAGATTGTCAACAAATGACTGTTCCAGCTCAACTACCATGCATCCCATTAGCACGCAGCTCACCTTGAGATTGAAAAGTTCTTTATAGAGGCTCCTACAGTCCTCAAGATCCGGGTGATTAAGCGTTGATCCCTGTTCCCTGTGAGACGTGGTCACTGATGCGTGCCCAGACATCACGGTTGCAGAGGACTGGCGGCGCTTACCAGTCACCATGCCGGAAAACCGGGTTCGCCAGGCCTATACCCAGCCAGCGAATGCTAGCTCCCTGTTCACCATTTATGACACGGGGAGTTTGCATGGCTTTGTACAAAATACTACTGCAGCAGCAAGCATTAGTCCCCCTGCTTCCATACAGTGATTTGTGGGTAGCTGACGGTTGTGAGACTCATGTCGTTCTATGATGGTACTGAGCACATCGAAGGTAACCAGTGGAGTGTGTGTGTGTGTGTGTGTGTGTGTGTGTGTGTGTGTGTGTGTGTGTGTGTGCGCTTGAATACAATCCTTTCGTTTCAGTTTTCATACTGTACGTTGTGGTTGTGAGGTCGTGTGACTGTGCATTTTGTATTGTTTTATTTTTATGCTGATCAACTCGCATTTGGGAGAACAACAGTTCAAATCCGCGTCCAGCCACCCAGACGTAGGTTTTCTGTGATTTCCATAACACCTTTCCAGAAAAATTCAGAGACAATTCCTTTAAAAGAAATGACAATCCTAGTTTGTGCTCCTTCTCTAATGACCTTGATGTTGACGGGACGTTAAACACAATCTTCCAGCCTTTTCATTTTCATGTTGAGGGCATGTTCAGCAGTGTCGAGAGACATTTCCGTACTGCGTTTCGCTATCATGCTGAAGGTGTGATCAGCTCTTTTACGTACTTATAAGTTTACAAAAGACTTGGTAACCTAATGTAGTCCTTTTCTCGGTAGCAGTAGTGAGTAGCCGGTGACGACTGCTGGCAGTATAGGTGGCTCCTGTTGTCATTTTATTCATTTATCATACTATGTTACTTTAACTCTCCAGTTACAACGTAATGTAAGCTGAAATGGTGATCATCGTGACTTCATTTCTGTTGCTCTTGGTTGGAGATAGCTTTTCACAGGGACCGCATTTTATTTCAGTTGTACTTCTTATATTATGTTTGGTTAGGATGAAGTACTTATTCGTTAACTATTATTGTATGAAACACACACACACACACACACACACACACACACACACACACACACACACACACACACACACACAGGATGAGTCAGGAAGAAAGGTACATGCTTTGAGAAAAGAAAACTTGATATGGACATATGTCCTATTGCGAATGGTTTTCGAGATAGAACACGTTTAACATCACTTCTGTACGTTTTTCTTTAATAACTCGAAAACCGCACACTCCAACGAAAACATGTCTCAGTAAACAATTAATCTAGATTAAATTTGCTACAAGAAAAGGTCCTATTCACTTTTTTTCTAGGACTAACAGTTTACGTAGAGAGACCGCGGGAGTATTGAAAATCTCCCGCAACGCCCGTACGCTGTAGCTCAGGTACTTTTTGTAGGCCAATTTGAGGTAGTTTTCCGACTTGATTGACCACAAGCGTCCTGTATCAAAATGTTCGTCTCAACTTCCTCTATATTACTGTGGTACGTTGTAAACAATAATAAATAATACAGAAAATAAATAGAAATGTGCATTAAAAGCTACCGGAACCCATTCGGAATAGGGCATATGTCCACAGCAAGTTTTTTGTTCAGAATCATTAATGCTAACACCAGTCAAAACACGTACCTTTCCTCCTGACTCACCCTGTATGTCCCTCATTTGCTGCAACGACGTCGTTAATCTAAAATCAAGACTTTTATGACTTTCCATAGGGGTGTAAAACGAGGATTGCCTTGCCTTCAACTACCCAGTTTTATAATGTTTTATAATGTTTATAATGTTACCCAGTTTTAAATACTTTCAAATGTCACCGAACGCCAGTGAGAAGAGCGTAGTTGCGTGACCTAGAAAAATAGTTGAAAGTACTGAAAGCAGGCAACCCTCGTTCGGTACCTATATGAAAAGTCACATTTTTCGAGTTCTTACTTTGTTGCAGCAGATGATACTGACAGAAAAAAATTCGCTTCTCTAAAAAGGAGCTGTGCGGCTTAAACGAAAAATGCTTGTTCAAATATCGCGCCAGTCGCATAAGAATTGCGCTTGTAGCGCCAGTATGAGGACGTAAATCAGGTTTGCGTTAACTACTCGGTGTAAGAGTCGTGAGCATTAGTTGCCTTTGCGACTGGACCCGATGATTTGGTTAGTCAAAATGCCTTTAAGACGACAAAGACGTCATTGTTAATTACTCACTGATTTCGAACGAGGTCGTGTAAAGGGCTTGTAACGCCGGAACCCACTGCTGAGAAACCGGCAGCTGGCATCACAGACGCTACCACTCAGACACAGGGACAGAGGAAAATGCAATTCCTGGCACTGACAGATGTTACGGAATTCGGAAAAAAAGTCGGAACCGAATACTTTGACGGTGGATACCATTAAGAAAGAAACAAAGTTTGTGAGAGGCAGTAAAACCCGGAAATGTAAAAGATTTATTGAGCATGTTGATCAGTACAGTTAATAGTCCGAATCAATTGCTACTAAAATTAATGCTCAGTCCAAATCAATATAATCTCAATTGGAATAAATTAACGCTCAATCCAAAGCAATCTAGATTGAGAACAATAATACACGAAAGTAGATGAAATCAAGAAAGAAATAATTGTAATGAAATCGGTCATCGTAAGCAGGACATAAGTACAGTCAAAAATAGGAATCATAAATACACTACTGGACACTGAAATTGCTACAGCACGAAAATAACGTGCTACAGGCGCGAAATTTTACCGACAGGAAGAAGACGCTTCGATATGCAAATGATTAGCTTTTCAGAGCATTCACACAAGGTTGGCGCCGGTGGCGACATCTACAACGTGCTGACAGGAGGAAAGTTTCCAAACCATTTCTCATACATAAACAACAGTTGACCGGTGTTGCCTGGTGAAACGTTGTTGTGATGCCTCGTGTAAGGAGATGAAATGCGTACCATCACGTTTCCGACTTTGATAAAGGTCGGATTGTAACCCATCGTGATTGCAGTTTATCGTATCGCGACATTGCTGCTCGTGTTGGTCGAGATCCAATGACTGTTAGCAGAATATGGAATCGGTGGGTTCAGGAGGGTGATACAAAATGCCGTGCTGGATCCCAACGGCCTCTTATCAGCAGCAGTCAAGATGACAGGCATCTTATCCGCATGGATGTAACGGATCGTGCAACCACGTCTCGATACCTGAGTCAACAGATGGGGAAGTTTGCAAGACGACAACCATCTGAACGAACAGTTCGACGACGTTTGCAGCAGCATGGACAATCAACTCGGAGACCATGGCTGCGGTTACCCTTGACGCTGCATCACAGACAGCAGCGCCTGCGATGGTGTACTCAACGACGAACCGGGTTGCACGAATGGCAGAACGTCATTTTTTGGATGAATCCAGGTTCTGTTTACCGAATCACGATGGTCGCATCCGTGTTTGGCGTCATCGCGGTGAACGCACGTTGGAAGCGTATATTGGTCATCGCCATACTGGTGTATCACCCGGCTTGATGGTATGGGGTGCCATTGGTTACACGTCTCGGTCACCTCTTGTTCGCATTGACGGCACCTTGAGCAGTGGACGTCACATTTCAGATGTGCTACTACCCGTGGCTCTACCCTTCATTCGATCCCTGCGAAACCCTATATTTCAGCAGGATAATGCACGGCCGCATGTTACAGGTCCTGTACGGGCATTTCTGGATACAGAAAATGTTCGAATTTTACCCTGGCCATCACATTCTCCAGATCTCTCACCAATTGAAAACGTCTGATCAATGTTGGCAGAGTAACTCGCTCGTCACAATACGCCAGTCACTACTCTTGATGAATTGTGGTTTCGTGTTGAAGCTGCATGGGCAGCTGTACCTGAACAGGTCATCCAAGCTCTGTTTGACTCAATGCCCAGGCGTATTAAGGCCATTATTATGGCCAGAGGTGGTTGTTCTGGGTACTGATTTCTCAGGATCTATGCACCCAAATCACGTGACAATGTAATCACGTGTCAGTTCTAGTATAATATATTTGTCCAATGAATACCCGTTTATCATCTGCATTTCTTCTTGGTGTAGCAATTTAAGGGCCAGTAGTGTAGTTGCTTTGACACGTAAGTAGAGAGGATTGAACGGAAACTGGAGCAGACTGTTGATCCCGTTATTGAAAATAAAGTAATTGAAGTGGTAGAATTTGCGTGAAAAGACGACAGGGGAAAAATGGTTCAAATGGCTCTGAGCACTACGCGACTTAACTTCTGAGGTCATCAGTCACCTAGAACTTAGAACTAATTAAACCTAACTAACCTAAGGACATCACACACATCCATGCCCGAGGCAGGATTCGAACCTGCGACCGTAGCGGTCGCTCGGCTCCAGACTGTAGTGCCTAGAACCGCACGGCCACTCCGGCCGGCCGACGACAGGGGAAAGGTTACGAATTTACAAACTTCAGTATGAGACGTAGATACCACAGTGAAGAAACAGGTGACTACATGCAATGAGAGAAAGAGGGGAGTGGAAATGCTAGTGACGACCAATTGTCAAGTAGTTACAAAAGTAACCGAACTAAAAATAGATTAGCCGAAAAGCTGGACTGTGTGTCATTCCATGCACATAACACAAATCTTAGCGAATGAGGGGCGTTTCGATCCCCTCAAAAAAAAAAAAAAAAAGGTGGGCTACACGCTACCGACTTCATTTGAAATTGCGAAAGGGTGTTACCTGGATCATGGACAGGTAAGAGAAAAATTAACGCTGTAATCGACATGCTAGTGAGCGAGGCTAAGCAATGAGGCTTAAACCTTGGTCTTGTGAAGTTGAGCTTTCAAGAATTTAAGAATGCGTTCTTGAAATAATATCGATCAGATGAGAAGCAGGACAGTGAACGGCACGCTTTTGTTGCGTCAAAACCCTATGATGCAAACTCTCATGGCTCGATGAAAGAAACTGTGAAAACTGGATCCGCAAATTAGAATAATTGCGTGATTGACAGACAGAATCGGAGATTGTGTGGGAGTTATGGAAGAAGCTTCCAGATGATTCCAAGAGGTACATAGGCAGTCGATACAAAACTATTACTGCATTCTTGGAAAAGGTCGAAGATGAAGACAATTGGCGGAATAACCATGAAAATTTTAAGAGTCGTGGTAATAGCAACAATTACCGCAATTGCAACAACTATAATCACATTAGCCCTGACAATAATGGTAGCCACCACCATGGTAATAACTCACACTTCTATCACAATAACATAGTGGGAACGAAGATAGTAGAAATGACAGAGGCCAGTATCGTTTAGGGCCTGTCGTACTTAATCAGGGAAACCATTAACCACTCCGCTTTGGGGCCCCCGGGTGTGAGAAGACCTTAGCGGCACAGAAGAAAGCCTAGGCAACGTCGCTGTGATAGATCCGGATGGATAAATCGGCGATGGGAAAGTCTGCAAAAAGACGGAGCGAGTAACGCACCCGCTGTAACAATAACTGTAGATGAAAAGGCAGTCGACAAAGCGATCACTGTCCGGAATAACGATGAAAATAGAGTACCGGTCAACGAGGAAGAGGTGGGCGCTGTTAAGACAACAGAGGTACCGCAGGCTCCAGTAGAGTTTGATTTGCCAGCGGAATTAAAGAAGCCGATATCGGATAAAACTTGCGTTATCGCGCAGGGCAACGCGGAATGCGAGAAGTGGCTAGGTAAGTTCGGTTGGCTATACGACGAGCTGTAGTATGACAGAGGAATGTATGGGAAGTGTGCTGACGGGGTGAGTGGACAATATTTCTCGCTTCTCAACCCGCATAAAACTGGCGTTTATGAGGAAACGAGGAGCTCTGTACCGAAGAGGCAGGGTTGTCCAAATGTTGCAGTAATTGAAGTAACCAATCCCAATTACGATGGTCCTAAAGAAAACCGAGGCGAAATTTCTGAAGGGGCAAGATGAGTCTGCCGATGGCCGCGTACGACTAATTGGCGGCCACGTAGATTACGACATCTACGAGGCTAAGGCTGACTTCATACTGTCAGATGAGAGTGATATGGGTTGCGTGAGCTCCGGAGAAGAATTAGAAGCAGAAACTGAGCACATTTCTACAAGCAATTTGGAAGATGACAGCCATCTTTCCGAATAAAACTTACCTGACTTGACAATTAGCAAATTGCTGGCAATACATGGTTCGTTAATATAAGAAATTGATATAATGTTTCGGTGCTGGGGTCAAAACGGCTTCAACAACCGCAGGACAGACAGATAGAAATTATGGATGTCCAAGAACAGAAAATTAAAAAACCACAAAATAAATCGCTATCAGTGACAGAGCCGGAAGGGTTTTCCTGGAATAACTTTGATGTTGGTGAGGACTTGTTATGGGAAAACCAAGAATTAGACACAGAAAAATGTGGACAAACAATACTGCCCTTAGATAAGCCCTACAAATGCACGTTTTAATAGATACCAGGGCAGAGCTAAGTGCTACTCCCGGGAAAATTTTTGATTTGTTAAAGGAAAGACCAGGAGTGTAGTGATGCCCGTAACGGGAGTTATAATAATCGGTGCTACCTGGAAGAGTAGCAAACCTATATGTCATCAAATATTTGTCTGTTTCGAAATTCAAGGGGAACAATTTGAACATGAATTTATCGTCGTGCCATATTTGAACACAGAGATATTAGTTGGCTTAGACAGGGGTCATTGAAATACCATGCGGTTATTGACTGCAACAATAAAACGATGCGCAGTTCAAAAGATAAAACTGAAAGTATTGTGAGTTTTAATGAAAGAAGTGGTGATGTGAATACTCTGTTCCAACCAGTTCACATTGTTACTTCACGTGATGGCATTGGTTTAGCCATAAATGTTGAATACTACAGTATGCGGAATCTAAATGTTGACAGTACTTTGAAGATGAGTTAGAGAGTATTGTGGACGATGTGCCAAATGCTAGTTTTGAACAGAAACTTGTGTAACATAATTATGAAAAATAGAAACATGTTTTCGAGTAAACTGTGGTTCGTTGCTGGATATCAGTACAAATTAAATGTAATGCCTCACGAACTGTATGACCGTACGCGGTACGGTTGTCTAGAAAGGAGCCTGTACAACAAGAAAGAGATCGAATGATGCAATGGAATGTTACAGGGAGGACCACCAGTCCCTATAACAGTTCCTTGATCCTAGTAGGAAAAGGAGATGGTAGTCAGAATCGTGATAGAAGTACGTACGCTGAACAAAACCGTTCAACGTGAAATAGACCAGAAAGTATGGAAGAAAGAATGCAAAGATTTCATTATGTAGAATTTGTGACCAGCCTCGACCGCACGGCCGACTACTAGCAGATTGCTCATTAGGAAGAATCTAGGAAACTTTTGCTTCTTTGTATACGTGCAGATGTTACCAGTATAAGGTAGTGCCATTCAGACTGTACATATGAGTGTGTCTTTATCAGGGCGCTCGGTAAACTACTAGGCTCTGCCCCGAGATGCAGACTGACAGTGTACGTGGACGACTTTGTCGGTAAATGCGATCTGGCAAGAACATTGCGATCTCTTAGACGAGGTTTTAAGTGCGTACGCAAAGGAGGAATAATTCTGAAATTGAAAAAGTGTGAGTTAGTGAAGCAAGAATACAGTTTTCGTAGTCACGCAATTACTACAGCAGGCATCACTTAAGAGCCACAGAAGGAGAGGCAATAAAGAATTGTCCACTAGAAAACAGTTGAAAAGTTTTCTAGGACTGGGCGAATTTTAACCCAAGTTCGTGCAGGGGCAAGCGTTCAATGATAAAAACTTAAGCAACTAGTTGCGCGAATACGCCGTTAGTGTGGACTAACGAGTAGCAGTCCGAATTTGAGTTGTTGCAGAGTAATATACTGTACCATCCTGACTTTTCGTTAGCATTTCACATGGGAACGGATTCTTGAAATTACGTTTTTGCTGTGTGAAACTGTTTCAGGAGTTTTTAGTGAACAAGGAACGCCGGACTGTTACGTTCGCAAGTCGGACGCTGACGAAAAGTGAGCGAAACTATTAGATTTCCGAGAAGGAACGCCTCGCAATTGTATGGAGTTTTAAGAAATTTAAAGGTTATTTGTGGGATCGAAAAGTGATGATTCACAATGAGCATAACGCGCTCACTTATCTCAAAATTGTCGTTGGCTGCACCAAAAATTGACAAGATTGTCTCTTTATTTACAGCTGTTTAATTATATGTTATATAAAAGGTACTGACAACTGCATCACGGATGCGCTGTAGCATTTACCTGAAACCGGTCAGCGAATAGTCGAAGACGAATCCGAAGGTGTTCTGAAATTGTACTACTTCCAAGAAATAGAAGAACGAAAGAAGATAGATGGTATTTGTAAAGATACGCGTCGTCGTCAAAGCTAGGACGAATGCTTGAAAATTGTGAAGATCAAGTGTGACGAAAAGAATAAAGACGGAGAAAAGTTGAGAATGTATTGCAAGATGTACGACAATATTCTGTATATACGAAAAGATGAGAATAGCGACACTCGGCTGGTGTATTGGCCCACCAAATACATTATCGAAATAGCAGACTATTGACACTTATCCGATGGACATTGCGGACCAAAAAATGTACAGAGAAAGTGGCTTTTGTTGTGAATTTTAACATGTTAAAAGAATAACGGATAGGATAAAGACTTGCGATAAGTGCCAGAGGTTATAAGTGACCAACTAGACAAGTCGTGACACTATGCAGAGCATAAGACCAGACGATGTACTAGTTAGTGTGAACGGACCCATATGGCCCCCTGACAAAACCTCAGGTAACTTTGCTTACTTAATAGTAATACTGGAAGCCTTTTGGAAGTTAATTAAACTGTATCCGATAAGAAAGGCAATAGCGGTTTGTAACAAATTTGCAAAAATGGCTCTGAGCACTATGGGACTTAACATCTGTGGTCATCAGTCCCCTAGATCTTAGAACTACTTAAACCTAACTAACCTAAGGACATCACACACATCCATGCCCGAGGCAGGATTCGAACCTGCGACCGTAGCAGTTGCGCGGCTCCGGACTGAGCGCCTAGAGCCGCGAGACCACGGCGGCCGGCCAACAAATTTTCAAACTGTTACTTTGTTCGTAACGGCAAACCAAAAGCGACTTTGTTCTATACTGTTCGCCCAGTTTATTTCAAATTATGGACTGGAGGTATGGATAGTAATGGGGTTGAAGTGGTACACATCGCGACCTACTGCCCAGTCGGAAATTCAGCGGAACGATACGTGCGTGAGCTGGGGCAACTTTGCCGAACGTTTTGTCACCACAATCACAGAACGTGGGGCAAATATGTAAACGAAATAGCAAAGATCATGAATGCTATGACACACGAATCTACAGATTCACTCCGAAGGAAATCCTGTTAGACCATAAGTCTGAGTCTAGTGGAAGAGATAACTGATTTCCCTCCGCGAGTTAGTATTGACACTGAGACGAAGAAGGAACGTTCTTACGAAAGGTAATGAAAGAGAAAGCCGAGGCGCAAATACGACGTCATGACGCGAAAGCGTGGTTTGCTAAATTTATGACTGGCAACCTGGTTTTCGTTAAAGTGAACGAGAAATCCAGAGAGATTAATAATGAGATTTCAAAGTTTAAATTCATTTATAATAGACCATTTAAGATTGTTAGTATGCCTCACACTAAAGCGTACTGTTTAGCTTCTCCTAATTCTGGCAAGCTGTTAGATGCTCATAAAATTTTTGACTGGAAGTTGTATCAAACACGAACTGGTTAATCTGAGAAAGAATTTCCTTTACAGAATTATTAGTGTAATTTTCGAAAGTTATTCCCAATTTATTTCTTGGACCAGGCTGTCATCGACGAATTTGGAAAAATTATAACGAGAAATTTAGCTTACAGAATAGATGTTCTGAAAGGAAAGGAAAGCACAAGCCATGAGATGCGTATAAATGTCACTCTGGTATGAGTACCATTTGTAAGTTTGTAAAAAATATTTTTTAAAAATTCTTTTATGCCATGTACTATGTAATTGAACATCCATGCACTCATATAACGCTTAAGTTTCAGGTCTGTGTATATGTGTGAATACGCACAAAGTGTTGAGTTATCCGCTATGACAGAAATTAAGGACTCCTTGGGATTACTTGGGACTGAGCTTTCATAGAATGCAAGGCAGGCGGACGTTCTGGAATTCCACTGCACAAAGAGAGAGACCTGGCGTGCCGCTGTGGCACACGCCACAACGCGATGTCTGGACAGCGCCGGTGCCAGTTCTCAGAAAGCTGCGGCGTCTCTTGTAAATACCAGTGTTGAACGCGGCGTTTTTCTTTTGAGCGCAACCAGTGTAAAACTTTGTTGTAAGCATATAAGTTTCATCCCGAAGCTTGCCTGAAACACATTAACTCAAAAAAAAAAGGCTCTGAGCACTATGGGACTTAACATCTATGGTCATCAGTCCCCTAGATCTTAGAACTACTTAAACCTAACTAACCTAAGGACATCACACTACACCCAGTCATCACGAGGCAGAGAAAATCCCTGACCCCGCCGGGAATCGAACCCGGGAACCCGGGTGCGGAAAGCGAGAACGCTACCGCAAGACAAACACATGAGCTCTCATAATGATAAATGAGATGTATTAAATATCTTTGACTACATTGCTTTCATTTTCGTGCACAGGACTGAGCTGAACTTTTCATTTCCAATGAAATGGTTTTTTGAAGGGTGAAATTTTGTTATTTAAAATATGTTATGGATTTGAGTTGTATTGATGCAATGTTGCCGTGCTAATTACGTGCACACAGTTAATTATGATAATTAGCGAGAAGTGAGCATATTAACAAAGTTTATGTAGACGAAAGTGAATGCATTTACAAATATACATTACCTTTTGTATTTCTTCAGACAATCCTTGACTCTTGTTTCCCTTCAGGAAAAACCTCACGGAATGTGGGACACGTGTAACACCGAAAATGCAGATAAAACACCTGCACCATCCAAATTTTTCTCCGTTTTACATCCGTTCATAACTTGTACTGTACTTCGGATTCTGTAACTGTAAGCCTTATTACAGAAACTATATTTAACACGTAATCGATTTAATAATGTATTTACACTACTGGCCATTAAAATTGCTACACCAACGAGAAATGCAGATGACAAACGGGTATTCATTGGACAGATATATTATACTAGAACTGACATGTGATTACTTTATCACGCAATTTGGGTGCATAGATCCTGAGAAGTCAGTGCCCAGAACAACCACCTCTGGCCGTAATAACGGCCTTGATACGGCCAAGCATTGAGTCAAACAGAGCTTGGATGGCGTGTACAGGTACAGCTGCCCATGCATCTTCAACACTATACCACAGTACATCAAGAGTAGTGACAGGCGCATTGTGACGAGCGAGTTGCTCGGCCACCATTGATCAGACGTTTTCAATTGGTGAGAGATATGGAGAATGTGCTGTCCAGGGCAGCAGTCGAGCATTTTCTGTATCCAGAAAGGCCCGTACAGGACCTGTAACATGCGGCCGTGCATTATCCTGCTGAAATGTAGGGTTTCGCAGGGATGGAATGAAGGGCAGAGCCACGGGTCGTAACACATCTGAAATGTAACGTCCACTGTTCAAAGTGCCGTCAATGCGAACAAGAGGTGACCGAGACGTGTAACCAATGGCACCCCATACCATCACGCTGGGTGATACGCCAGTATGGCGATGACGAATACACGCTTCCAATGTGCGTTCACCGCGATGTCGCCAAACACGGGTGCGATCATCATGATGCTGTAATCAGAACCTGGATTGATCCGAAAAATGACGTTATGCCATTCGTGCACCCAGGTTCGTCTTTGAGTACACCATTGCAGGCGCTCCTGTCTGTGATGCACCCTCAAGGGTAACCGCAGCCGTGGTCTCCGAGCTGATAGTCCATGCTGATGCAAACGTCGTCGAACTGTTCGTGCAGATGGTTGTTGTCTTGCAAACGTCCCCATCTGTTGACTCAGGGATCGAGACGTGGCTGTACGATCTGTTGCAGCCATGCGGATAAGATGCCTGTCATCTCGACTGCTAGTGATACGAGGCTGTTGGGATCCAGCACAGCGTTCCGTATTACCCTCCTGAACCCACCGATTCCATATTCTGCTAACAGTCATTGGATCTCGACCAACGCGAGCAGCAGTGTCGCGATACCATAAACCACAATCGCGATAGCCTACAATCCGACCTTTATCAAAGTCGGAAACGTGATGCCTCCTTACACGAGGCATCACAACAACGTTTCATCAGGCAACGCCGGTCAGCTGCTGTTTGTGTATGAGAAATCGGTTGGAAAGTTTCCTCATGTCAGCACGTTGTAGGTGTCGCCACCGGTGCCACCCTGCGTGAATTCTCTGAAAAGCTTATAATTTGCATTTCACAGCATCTTCTTCTTGTTGGTTAAATTTAGCGTCTGTAGCACGTCATCTTCGTGGTGTAGCAATTTTAATGGCCAGTAGTGTATTTCTGACTATATATAATTGAATTAAAGAAAATATTGTAAATGGCTGGGTAATAGCCAAGGGAACTTTATGTAAATGTATCGACAGCAACGGCGATATGGCAGTAGCTGTGCCGTTGTTTGCGTATAGAGTGTCTCTGTCGCGTTGCGAGCAGAGAAGAAGCAGAGTAGCTTGAGTCATGAAAGAGTGCGGACGCAGTCGCAGTGTGCAGCTATGATCGCGCCAGTGTATATGCATCGAAGTCGTTAACCCACGAGTATCGAGAACACGGTAGGAGTGGACAGGCAGAGGCAGCTGCAACTTAAACTATTGCCTGCCCCAAAATTATCCGTGGGTCTGGAGACGGCTTGGAGTTTGCGACCAACATCAAGAAATGGTTCAAATGACTCTAAGCACTATGGGACTTAACATCTGAGGTAATCAGTCCCCTTATCTTCGAACTACTTGAACCTAACTAACCTTAGGACATCACACACAACCATGCCCGAGGCAGGATTCGAACCTGCGACCGCAGCAGCAGCGCGGTTCCGGACTGAAGCGCCTAGAACCGCTCGGCCACCGCGGCCGGCCCAGCAGCAACAGCGACAGCTCAGATTCGTCATCCGATACATTTTTCATTTCCCCTCCCTGTGTTGTTCGTGAGGGATTGCAGTATATTCCACCCACTTCAAAATTATCATCAGTATTTAGATTTGGTTAAGAATAGATTCTTCCTTATGAGGGGTCTGTTGTACACTTTCCTCCGGCTAACCGTTCCCTTTGGGAACGATTGCCTTACTCACTGTAAAATTTCACTAGGCGTATGCGATCACGGTCAGTTATACCACAATCCAGTTGGCCGATTTGGATGTGGGAGGTTACAGGCTACAAGAAACTCCTTTTGCGATGTTGGAGAAAGACTTGGTAGGAATGTAGCCACTGTATATGATTACTGGCAGTAGTGGTCGGAGGGTGTACGAACGCCAGAACAGAGGGCTCCGGGCGGCATTCGCAGACCATAATAATGGCATACGACTGACTCCCAGTGACTTGCTTATTACGAAAACTAAATGGGAGGGTTATGCTGTTCCTGAAAGAGTTGATGCTATCAGGTTCCTTGGCGTCCTAACCTCCTACCAAAAGCAGCTTCCAATTACATTTCGTCTAACACAGTCAGGTAGGAAATGCAGCAGCTCTGCACGTCCGTATCGCCAGGAATCATGGCTGCTCACTGCCCGTCCGTCTACGGCCTCCTCTGGACTACTCACTCCAAGGGGCAAGGGGGGCTGCCCCGTCCTCCTTAGCTCCGAGGGAAATGAAAAAATATAGTGTAGTCAGATGTTTTTCCTTCAAGAAAATAATTTAAAAGTCCGTATTAGGCCAGTTTTTAACTCGGAACTCAGACTTATTTTTGGCTACTTAAAAGTCGCCATTCGTCTACCAAATTATTAAGAATACTCAATACCGCCAGGTCTAGGTACCCCCCACCCACCCTAAAAACTATCAAATGGGTGCCCTTGACACGTTCTCCACAGTTCTTCTGCACAACTGCCCCGTCTGACTTCCCTCCAAAGTACAATTCTGCGTCCGTGTTTTCTTTAGAGCGTCATATCTGACCAAACCACTTTAATGCGCGACGCACTAACCCAAGTACAGCCTTCAAGAGCGGCGATCAGAAAACGCTCTTGTCACCTTTGAGAAATGTGGTACGGCAAGGACGTTGTACATCATTATAACATATCAACTGTACACTAGAATAATTAGTTTGGTCTGGGCAACAGAAAAACCAGACAATGGCACTTTCATGCAACTACCTTGTTCTGACAGGATATTTTATAAGAGCACAGCAAACATTTGTTTCAGGACATAGCTTTCTGCTGTAGGACAGTACTTTTGCCTTAATTGGAAAAAAAGAAAGGTAATGGTTTCCATGATTACCTATGAGTGCAAGTACGTAATAGTTAAAGCTTATTTACTAGGAGCTTCCATAGTGAATCTAGAAGCAGCCTAAAAAAATTGGGTCTCGCGAAAACTAACAAAAATTATTCCAAAACCCCCTCTGTTAACTACGAAAGACGACTGTCCGAGCGCACTGCCCAGTTTATAACATGCGTTTCATGTAAAGTGCTTAACATGTTTGGGGCAGAGGCTGCTGCTAACACATGGAACTGAAATGCGTTAAGTGTTCTACAATCCACTCCCTCTAGGCAGTGTTGTAAAACAGGTGTGAGAGAACTGCATGGCTCGCCAATGCCGTACACAGACAAGGTACGATCTCTTAGATTTATGACAGAGGTAACAAAATCGAGACTCGTCTTTCAGTGTACTGATGCTATGTGCCACTCTTGTAGACCATGCCAGTAAAATTCAGTTCAACTGGCCCATCTAAATTAAACTTCTAGTCACCACTGAAGATCACTGTCTCATTCTCAACACCAACCTGGTCTGTCTGGGTGTTAGAGCAGATTTCTGCAGTCGTTTCTTCAATATAAGCTGTTCATTTGACAAACTTTGTAGTACATGTATAGCAGTTATTGGAAACACACAATGCCAGTAATGGCGTGTGTTTCCTATTGGCAATAAGGGCGCGTACGCACGCGCAAACACCATGGTGGGCGTACTGCCTTTGTACAGAGTTCCACCCTTTACCATCTGAATCGATGACGTCTTATTATATACTGTACTACTGGCATGAAATGCGATAACATGTCATTGCGTTTGTCAGTATACTGGATCTCATGCTACTGCGTATACACTGTGTAGAATTCCAACCGACAAAGTCAATTTTCTTACAAATATCCATGTCCTTATGTTGATTTCCACTAATGCAGTGTATTCCAAGCATGGAACGATAAGGAAACTCATTTTAAAAATTTTGTGCACAACCTGTTCTTGTGTGTTAAAAACTGGAATATTTGTTTTTTGGAAGAATTTTATTTCCTCAACTACATCAGTGTTATTCCCTTCTTAAACATTCTCATTATTATGATCTTTTTCCTATCCCTGACTCAGTTCTGGAACTTTGAGATACCTTTCATTTCTCTTAGAGTTGTGTTTTTAATTCCATTTCTGGTAATACCACAACTGTTCAAGGTCTTCTCAGCTTTTAGGAGCAACAAATAGTCACACTCGGCCGTACCTGGAGAATAATGGCGTTGACCCTGTAAGCGACACTCCTTATTGATTGTTCGTCCTTGTGGAAAAAAAAAATGTCATGGTGCACCATGCCCTTAAAATGTAAGAGTGCGTGTAACCTTCACATTTGTCTGCTTTCCTGAGTCTTGTTTCTGGTGAGACGATAGTGCCTTACTTTCGGCATCATATGTTGCATTTCCAGTTGTATGCTGTTTACTTCTGCATCGTTGTTGACTTGATCTAGTGACTCTTGAGCAAATTACATTCGCCTCTGCTTTCGTTCAACTTTCAATAATTTTGGAACAAATTTTGCTTTCATACGTTGTATACCCATAACATCCGAGAAACGCATCGTTGCATGAGGTGTACGATATGCCAAAATCATCAGTGACTTAGTCGCCGAAGTGGCGTCAAATCGAAAGACTTGCACCCAGCGAACGGTCTACCCGATGGGAGGCCCTAGTCACACGGCATTTAGGTTTTATCAGTGACATATCTGATTGTGATTCTGCGATTGTTCACAACCAAGTCTTTCATTTTCTCCACAATTTCTTCGGCTGACGATGTGCTGGAGCGCTCGTCATTATCGACATCTTCGTGACGTTCTTCGAAACGCTTATATCATTTGTACAACCTACTTATACTTACAGCACGCTCACCAAAAGTAATGATTATCATTTCTAAAATTCCTGTAATACAATTTTATACAAAATAAATAATCGCCGATATTGCCAAAAGACATGTCACCATTTTTACTAGCCAGCCGGAGTGGCCGTGCGGTTCTAGGCGCTACAGTCTGGAGCCGAGCGACCGCTACGGTCGCAGGTTCGAATCCTGCCTCGGGCATGGATGTGTGTGATGTCCTTACGTTAGTTAAGTTTAAGTAGTTCTAAGTTCTAGGCAACTGATGACCTCAGAAGTTAAGTGGCATAGTGCTCAGAGCCATTTGAACCATTTTTGAACCATTTTGACTGTTGACAATACAATAAATATACAATATGGATAATACCGTCCATATGGTTTCCAGACATGTTTACTAACATAACAAGGAAAACATACGTTCGACCTGGACTAAAACAACAAGCAAAATTGTAGAATACCCATTCCTGTTAGAACACACCTCGTCTGTACTGGTTTCAAACTGACCACAGTTCGTGCTTCAGTAAGATTTCTCTGCACTCACTCTTGTTTTAGTTCAGCAGCTTTGAGTCGTTCCTCTACTTCTCCACGATGCGACGTTGAGCAAAACATTCCACGCTATCCTACCAGTATGCGCGAAAAATCGCATGACATATTACATCAGTGCTAAACAGTTTAACAGGCCAACCCTATCAATTTCAGATGATATTATGGTTTTAAAGGAATCTTAACAAGTGTCGTAGGCCACACTCTGACACGTCTTTGATAGGACTGAATCATATTTTGTAGCAGCTGCAACATTTATAGCTCTGTGAGCCATAAAAATACACTCCAAAGAATCACTTCTTAACTTATCAACCGTCCGTTTCCAAATGCTTGTCCGGCACGATCACCTCTCACTTTCCGTAATTTCTGGTTGTTGGGCTACCTTAAAGACATGGTTTACCAAGGGGACAATGACACAGGTGCTGATCTGGAGCGCAGCATATGAGGACAGGTAGTCAGTATAACCTCGGACATGCTTTGTTCTTCTGTGAAGAATGGATTTTTCCGTTTTCAGACACTTCTGTACCTTGATGGGTGCCAAATTGAGTCCCTTTTGTAGCAGTATTAGTACCATTATGTAATGGTATGAGTAGCGTAACAGCACATTGAGTGTTTCAGTTCAATAAATTCTGGACTATTTCGCTTCCCGATGTCCTTGACATTAACGCTATCAAGACTGGAACTCGTACGAAAATGCGTTTCCGAGTTGTAACGTGTTAAATAGGGAAAGTTTGATTATAACCAACCGGTATTTTATGAACAAGTATTCTAACTGTAAGCGTAGGATTCCCTGGCCATTGTCACAGTTAATGAAATTCTTCTGGGAACTTGGCCTCACTTTCAACTCGTAAAATTCGTTTCCGTCACTGTTGCAAATGACTTTCCTCAGGGTGTTTTTGCTAATAAACCCTGACGAAGGCCATTTGCAACAGTGGCAGAAACACACCGACAGGGCGGTCACACACCCACAAGAATTTGGAAGTATTATAATTGTTAGCTATTGGACTGTGTTACGTGTAGCACTGTAGTCCAACATTGATTACATCATTTGTTCAGTTTTTATCAGCTACCTAGCATTTTTATTAAAACCCACTGGAATTCCTGACTGAAATCTGACTCCTCATTTAGTAGCGCTGAGAGCCTTAGCACACTCACACTTTCCTTACAGCATCACACCAAGTGAGACGTAGCTACTACCAAAGTGCTGTTTTTGCGCAGGGACATACACAGAAGACACCAGGTAGGTGGACAGTTGGAGTATGGATGTTCTTGTCCTAAGGTGGTACAAATGACAACTAGGCCCCTTGTACGTACTGCGTTCACTGTAGAAATGAGGACTGGCCTCTGTTATCTGTATTAACGGAGACGATGAAACGCACAGGACCCAAGCTGGATTGAACATTAACTCCTATTTCCACTCGGTTGCAAAAGTTAATCATTTTCATAACAGCACTTAGTGCCGTATTATTCCATCGCTGTGCAATCCAGCTGCCTTCGAAACAATTCCCAGATCATACCACGCGACTGCTGAAAGAGCACCGCTAACAGCAACACACCACTCTCTACCGGTACCTCACAACGTTCGCAGAAATATCCCCAAAACAAAACAGGATAACGTTAACCAGTTTTTTCGTCGCCTCTTAGTGGAACAGCATAATACAGTAACAAACGAAAAGCACTGTACTGAGTATTTTCTATGGAACTAATTTATTGAGATTAACCGGTTTTCGGGTTACAATGCCATCAACAGGCTTTAACTATCATCGCCAAAGACGCTACAATACCTTTTAACAACAGTGGAAAAAAAATATTACTCATCCTGACTGAGGCACAAGGACACAATAAATGTCATCTTTGACATTGCGGTGACAATGGAATTTAAAAGGTAAAAAGCTGAACAATAAATAAATATAAGGAAAAATGTAGGAAAAATATTAAAAATAGATTCGAAAAAATGCTTATATAACTGTTTACATTAAGTAAACAAATTCAATGAATTAAAAGAAAATTTGTACTTCACAAGACTATTTCAAGCGGCACTACACATGGAATTTTTCAATGCTAAATTGCGCCAAAGTACATCACAATAGAGTGAAGAGGAACATCTGTCGCTGCAAGTAAAGCTACAGAGGTAGCTTAATGGAAGAAATGAGGAAGCATTACAGTATTCGTGACAGTGTGCATTTATCTAAATGTGACACATGTGACTGTCACATCTAAGTTGCACCCATGTGAAGTTGATGCTTCTGATAGTGAAATTCTTCAATGTGTGAGTGTTGTTATTCACAATTTATTGCGACAGAACAAGAAATTAACTATGATTATTAATTTGAGGGGAACTGTAACCCCAAATTGCGAATAAAAGTTTGTACAATGTGTGACTGAACTGTCTGATTTGGTGCTTTCGACATATGAACAAAAGGCGCTTGAGAACGGTTTCAAATACACCAGTGCCCATCCTCCATCAGCAAAACAGCTAGATGCAGAATGTTTTAACTAAAGATAATGCTGCAAAACTTAATATTGCTCATGCACTAAAGAAAGGACAACATTTGAGCCTACCGCCCTACGGATAAATAATTTTCACAGTCTCAAGACCTTTAAAAAGAAATTGCACCAGACAGATTGCATTTTCAGGAAATTTAAAGGCAATAGTATTGTAGTTTTAAACAAGCGTGATTATGTGGAAAAAGTTAATGATTTCTTGAGTCCTTCATACTTTTTCTTAAAATCCTCCTAAATTAGTCAAAGATGATATTGAGGCGTTTCACCTTGCGTTGCGTCTGTGTGTAAGAAAGACAAGGGAGCAAGCAGACAGATGCAATGAGACATGGTTATCGCATGACAGATGAGCTCTGATCCAGTAACTAGGTGCAAGTAGTTTCGGTCGTGTCCGAAAAGTGTCAGCAACCTATGGACTATGGAATTATTAAATAGTTTGCGACTTTCCTTAATTATTGTTAATTTCTTCAATTATAAGTGTGAATGCAGAGCATTAAATAAATGAATATTGTTATTTATATTAACTGGGTATTTGGTAGTTTGATATCTGGGTAATGAGAGACTCATACTCAGGGCAAATCCTAAAGTTCAACTAGCCAGTCTATGGGACTGAGAAAAGAAGAGGAAGTAATTCTGATATTTGTTGATTTTATAAATTTGTTATTTTGATAAATTATTCGTAAAAGCTATTAAGTTGTGATTGGTCGAAAGCTAAAGACGAGCGTTGAGTGGTTTAATACTAATATTGGATTGGTCATGATGTACATCAGCCAGTTGGCGCACAATACGTTCGCGCGTATTTTGTGGGCCAAGAATCGCTTTGTGAAGTGTAAATGGCGTCCGGATCTTAGCCGCGATCATGTTCGGACGTAGATACAAGGAGCTCCGAATCTATCTGAAAATTTTCACTGAATAATGGTTGAAACTTGGCCGTGAAGTGCCGCAAAGTGGACGCGAAGGTGTGAAAAAACGAACACATGAAATTCCAATTTCAATATTTAAACTACGATTTTTGAAAAACCAAAATCCGTGTGGTATGTTATATAAGCCATGACCGTAAACTCAACATTGGTAGTGGTCAAATTGTGTAATATTTGAGCAAGTATTCTGTTGTAGACAATCCGATTGTTATTTCTTTTTGTAGTTGGTTTGGTTAGTTAGCGTAATTTGGCTGTTACGAGTGAGTGTGGTTGGGTGTGAATGATGAAACTGTAAGCACGGGCTTGACAGTGTTTTGTATCCAAAAAGTCACCAAATCACGATATACTGAAGTTTTTACTCGAAAACTACCTTGCAACTAATCGCTCAGCTAACATGATACTGATAAACATTTTGAAACGACCGACAGAGACGTGCGGTGCAGCTACTTTCCGCCGTAGAACATTACGCATTTTTCTAACTTGAAAGGCGTGGAGACATGACTGCAGAACAAGATATCGCCGAAAGGTGAGACGACAAGTTTTCTGCTGGACGAAACACAAATATGACGCCGTTGCAAGTGGTGCACCGCGACCGGGAATTAAAAGGTGTAGTGAGTCGAAACAGAGGTCCCAAACGCTTTAGAAAGAGGATACAGTAACGCAGTGTGTGATAAGTAGCATGGGACAATGCACGTGAGAGTGAAAAAGAAGGTCGAGGACAAGAGGACTAGACGTAAAGCGGATGGCGAACGTCATCAAAACAACGAAAGGTGCAGCGTAGAATTGTACTAGATAGCAACAGATGCAGTTAGCAGAGGGTGCAGCAGTGCAACGCTGACAACACGCAGCGGATGAGGACCCTGAAACTGGTATAGTTGAAGCTGGAGATCGGTAGTAAGAGAGGCAACACGCCCCGATCATAGCAAACAACCGGAGGTAGAGGAAGTGTAATTTATTTGTGGTGTGCTTGTATTAAAATACTTGCAAGTTCTATAAATGTGAAAGGACATAAAGTTCAGTTCAAAGCGAGTTCCAGTTAAACAAGCACTCCTGTACATAGACAAGCAGGTGATTTAGTAAACAATGTTGTTCCAGTTATTTGTGTGGGTAGAACTAGAGTAAAATATTTCGACAAATGCCACTGTGGGCGATAGTTTAAACTGTGGTATTAATCGGTTGTGAGATTTTAGTAATAATAGAGTATTTGATGTCAGTCAGTTTAATGTAAATGACCAAGAAACAGTTCAAACAGATGCCCAACTGCGTTCGTTGCCTGTACAACAAATAGAACTGTGAACTGTACTGTGCGGTGGGTATAAACCAGATAAGTTTATCTTCATAAGAAAATCGAATAAGTCTAGTGAGATTAAACAACAGACTGATAATCCTGATAACAAAACTGAGAATAAGTCTACTATTATTAATACTGTGGCAGGTGAACGTAAAAAGGTTAAATCTGAAATGAGTGTAAAATTCGAAAACCAGGTTGCTAAGATAAAGAAAATGTGTAAAAACGTTTGCATTTGTTTAAATTTCTCAAGCAGACAAAGATTGTAAGAAATCCTCTCAATATGTTAAAAGTAACTTAACAAACGTTATAGGGAAGATAGTTATTGGAAGCAAGTAAAGAGTAGATCAAGTTAAGGAGCATTTACATAGAACTGAGCAAAACCTTGCTGCTGTAGAATTTCTTTTCGAAAATTAATACAAAGATTCAGAAATTAAAATTAATACTGAGAGTGAAAATTGTTTAAAGCCTGTGAAGGCTGTTGATCATGTAGAAGTGGCAGGACCTAATGTACACTACTGGCCATTAAAATTGCTACACCACGAAAATGACGTGCTACAGACGCGAAATTTACTCAACAGGAAGAAGATGCTGTGATACGCAAATGATTAGCTTTTCAGAGCATTCACACGAGGGTGGCGTAGATGGCGACACATACAACGTGCTGACATGAAGAAACTTTCCAACCGATTTCTCATACACTAGTCGACCGGCGTTGCGCGGTGAAACGTCGTTGTGATGCCTCGTGTAAGGAGGAGAAATGCGTACCATCACGTTTCCGACTTTGATAAAGGTCGGATTGTAGCCTATCGCGATTGCGGTTTATCGTATCGCGACACTGCTATTCCCTTTGGTCGAGATCCAATGACTGTTATCAGAATATGGAATCGGTGGGTTCAGTAGGGTAATACGGAACGCCGTGCTGGATCCCAACGGCCTCGTATCACTAGCAATCGAGATGACAGGCATCTTATCCGCCTGGCTGTAACGGATCGTGCAGCCACGTCTTGATCCCTGAGTCAACAGATGGGGACGTTTGCAAGACAACAACCATCTGCACAAACAGTTCGACGACGTTTGCAGCAGCATGGACATCAGCTAGGAGACCATGGCTGCGGTTACCCTTGACGCTGCACCACAGGCAGGAGCGCCTGCGATGATGTACTCAACGACGAACCTAGGAGCACGAATGGCAAAACGTCATTTTTTCGGATGAGTCTAGGATCTACTCGCTCTGTTACCACTCCTCAACTCGCCAAGCCACAACAAGTCACGTAATAAAATAATTGCTGCTCCCAGGGATAATACAAACAAGATTATTAATTACTTGGAAAGGGTCGAGAAATAACAGGAAGAGGAGCAAGCAAAAAGGAATTTTAGACCACGGGAAAACGTAGAAACAAGGAAAAACGTTAATATGAGCAGAATGGACGTGTCTCATAACAGTAATAAGAGGCGGCGAAAGGTGGCGACATACTACGGCAAATAGGCCACTTAACAGAGAACAAGGATCTGTGTATTGCTCGCGTTCTCCGAGAAGTGAGGATGATTTGCAAAACAGACAGCAGGTCGGGTCAGAGTAGGAAACAAGCCAGAATCGTAGAGTACGGGAAAGTAGATCCTATGTGTGAAGTGGCTAGTATTTGCAGAACAGCTAACAGTAATTTGAATCCGTTAGCCATGCTCCTTATATATGATGAAAACATGGTGTCTGTGTTATAGGTTTGTAGGTGGGCTGTTTAGGTTTTTATGTTGGTAACGTCACGTATCGCTCTGTATGAAAATCACTGACTGTGCTGTGTGCAGTCTGTGGCTGGTTTGCATTGTTGGAATTTGCTATTGCAGTGTTGGGCAGTTGGATGTGAACAGCACGTAGCATTGCGCAGTTGGAGGTGAGTCGCCAGCAGTGGTGGATGTGGGGAGAGATGGCGGAGTTTTGAGAGCGGATGATCTGGACGTGTGTCCATCAGAGACAGGAAAATTGTAAGACTGGATGTCATGAACTGATATAAACTCCTGAAAATTGAAATAAGAACACCGTGAATTCATTGTCCCAGGAAGGGGAAACTTTATTGACACATTCCTGGGGTCAGATACATCACATGATCACACTGACAGAACCACAGGCACATAGACACAGGCAACAGACTATGCACAATGTCGGCACTAGTACAGTGTATATCCACCTTTCGCAGCAATGCAGGCTGCTATTCTCCCATGGAGACGATCGTAGAGATGCTGGATGTAGTCCTGTGGAACGGCTTGCCATGCCATTTCCACCTGGCGCCTCAGTTGGACCAGCGTTCGTGCTGGACGTGCAGACCGCGTGAGACGACGCTTCATCCAGTCCCAAACATGCTCAATGGGGGACAGATCCGGAGATCTTGCTGGCCAGGGTAGTTGACTTACACCTTCTAGAGCACGTTGGGTGGCACGGGATACATGCGGACGTGCATTGTCCTGTTGGAACAGCAAGTTCCCTTGCCGGTCTAGGAATGGTAGAACGATGGGTTCGATGACGGTTTGGATGTACCGTGCACTATTCAGTGTCCCCTCGACGATCACCAGTGGTGTACGGCCAGTGTAGGAGATCGCTCCCCACACCATGATGCCGGGCGTTGGCCCTGTGTGCCTCGGTCGTATGCAGTCCTGATTGTGGCGCTCACCTGCACGGCGCCAAACACGCATACGACCATCATTGGCACCAAGGCAGAAGCGACTCTCATCGCTGAAGACGACACGTCTCCATTCGTCCCTCCATTCACGCCTGTCGCGACACCACTGGAGGCGGGCTGCACGATGTTGGGGCGTGAGCGGAAGACGGCCTAACGGTGTGCGGAACCGTAGCCCAGCTTCATGGAGACGGTTGCGAATGGTCCTCGCCGATACCCCAGGAGCAACAGTGTCCCTAATTTGCTGGGAAGTGGCGGTGCGGTCCCCTACGGCACTGCGTAGGATCCTACGGTCTTGGCGTGCATCCGTGCGTCGCTGCGGTCCGGTCCCAGGTCGACGGGCACGTGCACCTTCCGCCGACCACTGGCGACAACATCGATGTACTGTGGAGACCTCACGCCCCACGTGTTGAGCAATTCGGCGGTACGTCCACCCGGCCTCCCGCATGCCCACTATACGCCCTCGCTCAAAATCCGTCAACTGCACATACGGTTCACGTCCACGCTGTCGCGGCATGCTACCAGTGTTAAAGACTGCGATGGAGCTCCGTATTCCACGGCAAACTGGCTGACACTGACGGCGGCGGTGCACAAATGCTGCGCAGCTAGCGCCATTCGACGGCCAACACCGCGGTTCCTGGTGTGTCCGCTGTGCCGTGCGTGTGATCATTGCTTGTACAGCCCTCTCGCAGTGTCCGGAGCAAGTATGGTGGGTCTGACACACCGGTGTCAATGTGTTCTTTTTTACATTTCCAGGAGTGTATATATCTTATGACTTTTGAACACTATTAAGATCTATTAAGTAATAATTCTATGATCAACATTCTTAAAAAAGGAGCACTTGGAAAGGAAAGAAGCATAAGAAGGAACAGGGACTAGCAACAGGAATTGCATACATAATTTTCTTTTCAAGGAGTTGGTAATATTTTAGTAGTATAAGTTGTTGTGGTGCACCACTCTAGTGTTAAAAAGTGACATAGACATTAAGATGTGAATAGACCTTTCCCTTATCTGCATTTCTGTCTTTACTGTAATATTTTTTCTTCTTGTGCTTTGTCATGTTTGCGTATACGTTATTGCATTTGCTGATACTATTTGTCAGGCATTGTTCTATTGAATTTTTCTTTGTATTACTGTGTTAAACCACTTTTACCACTGATTAACTTTTCTTGTTTGCTACATATTGTTTTATATTAGTTGTAATGTTGCATTTTCTTTACTATTTTAGATGTACTGCTGCTTTCTTTGCCAATTTACATTTTTTGTTCCGTGCTGCTGCATTACCTTGTTCTCTAGTTTTGTGTCGGAGCTCAGTAGATTTAAGTTAGTTTAAGAGGGGGTATGCTATATAAGAAAATTAGTTATGATGAGTTAGGAAGAAACGCATTGTGAAGCTATAAGAAAAAAGTTTGTGCAAAGAGTATTGTATAATGAGGAACAATTATTTTGTCAGGCAGGACTTTCTTGGAAATAAATGATGAAGTAAGATAATGGAAAATAAATAATGAAGTAAGAAATATGTGAACATATAAATACAGAAAGCGTGCTTGGATAGGATTTTTCTTTTTGGCAGGAGCAAATGTTTAAATAAGAGGGAAGATCTGTGGAATGAAGTTTTGGGTTGAACTGCAGTACCAGATGTCTCACTGAAAACAAACTCTGTCCTTTCCTTTTGTGTTATTCCGCTATGTGTTTGTGTACCCTTGTGTATATGTGTTCTTCCTGTCTTTATATGTTTATCTGATAAGAGTTATGTTGTAGAATTTTTCTAATAATATGTTATTTTCTTTGTAAAGATGTCTAGACATTATTAATTCTCTCCGTTTTAATGCTCGTGTGTGAAATTAATGTTTCGGAAACTATTCTCATTATTTTATATATTAACTTATGTCATAATTTCTGTAACACTGATGTATATGTCTATTTCTATTCTTTTGTAAAGCCTGTATTACTACAAATGTTACTTGTATTATTATGTTTTAATGATGTTTTCTGTATCTTTGTTATTGTATTCTCATGTTATAAAATTGTAATGGACACCAGTTCATCATATTAAGTAAATTGTATGCATACATTTCACTGCTCACTTTTCTGTTGGTGATAGTATATGCACAATATGTGAGAAGTTGGGACTTTTGGTGTTTGCAGGTGTGTTAATAATTCAGCAAGGGACTGGTTAACAGCATTGCTGGTTCTAAGGACATTCCAAAAAAATTTTTTGTGAGTGCACAAGTGGTGGTTCATGGACTTGCTGTATTGTCCGCAAGACTCTTCGATGGTGATTGTGCACCTGCACAGTCGCAACAGATGGCTGCTGGCAGTCTCTACAAGGACTGCAGTGGGTCTGCACCTCTGGTGGCCCACCAATACCATACTCTCTACCAGGACTACAGTGGGTCTGCTCTGTGATGACCTACCTACCAATATTCCTCAAAATTTAGACAAACTCTGCTGTGGGTTTGCCCTGTTGTGACCCATTTCCCATCTGCATGTCAAGAGACAGCATTGTCTTTCCGTTGCAAGGGCAACACTAATTCAAGACTGCATGGAAATCCACTACTTCCGTGTGCATTTTCTTTTACTGCTCAGACTTTGAGAAGAAAAAAAAAAACACTGCAATTTTACTGTGATGAATGATCAGGACTGTCTTTATGGACAGTGAGAAAATTTTAGCTTTTGACCAACATTGTATCAGTAAGTGTGTGCATTTGATTTCTTTGTTATTGTAATTACGAAAAATTTTTTTCAAATCTGTATTGGCCACTGCCCAACACAATTTCTAAAATTTTTTTTTGGGGGAGCATGGGGGCTATGTACGTAGCCTGTTTAGGTTTTTATGTTGGTAACGTCACGTAGCGTTCTGTATGAAAGTCACTGACTGTGCTGTGGCTGGTTTGCATTGTTGGAATTTGCTATTGTAGTGTTGGGCAGTTGGATGTGAACAGCGCGTAGCGTTGCGCAGTTGGATGTGGGGAGTGAGATGGCGGAGTTTTGAGAGCGGATGATCTGGACGTGTCCATCAGAGACAGTTAATTTGTAAGAATGGATGTCATGAACTGATGATATATATTAGGACTTTTGAACACTATTAAGGTAAATACATTGTTTGATCTGTATCAAAATCTTTCATTTGCTAACTATGCCCATCAGTAGTTAGTGCCTTCCGTAGTTAGAATCTTTTATTTAGCTGGCAGTATTGGCGCTTGCTGTATTGCAGTAGTTCGAGTAACGAAGCTTTTTGTGAGGTAAGTTAGTCATGAAAGGCATAGGTTATTGTTAGTCAGGGCCATTCTTTTGTAGAGATTATTGAAAGTTAGATTGTGTTGCGCTAAAAATATTGTGTCAGTTTAAGCACAGTCATTTATAATTTTTCTAAGTGACGTTTCAAGTTATGATAGAGCCGATACAGCTGCAGCTAGTGAGATTAATGAAATCAGAATATGCATCTTTAAAGAAGGGTCGGAAGAATTTCTTAATAGGAAAGAATGAAGTAAACTTTGTAGTATATAGTAGATGATTTAACGGAAAATTACAATTCATCTCATACAGAAAAGTTTGTACAGCGAAATAGATGATAAATATTGTCGTGAATAAGGTGATAACATATACTGAGGAACTACAGGAGCTATACGAAAAAAGGGTGGCGGAAATATTCTAGGCAATTAACGAAGATTTATGTGCAGCAGTGGGAGGAGTGCAGGAAAGCGATGACCATAACGGGGGTCAGTCAGATGATGAGAATTTATGGGATGATGGAGATGACAGTGAATATGAAGTCAGTGAAAAACTTAAGACAAAAGTAGAAGAGGTAGATGTAGATAAATGTTTTCATCTGCCATACGTGGATAGAGGGACAAATGTCGAAAGGGTGGATAGTTAGAGCAATCCTGCAAATAACTGTGTAATCTCCAGACACAGAAAGTTTTAACAGAAAGTTGTACACGAGGTACTGCAGAAAGTTGAAGTCAATAATATTGAGAACAGGGCAATCTATAATCAGTTCGAGGGTACAAGGTGAAGAAGTTCAGTGTTTAGCTGACCGTGACAGTGATCGTTGCGCAGTTAGAAATTGCTTGATGCTTTACCTAATAAGGAGGAATTGGAATAATGTCTGTCATGAGTATCCAAATAATTGTAGCCACTGGAAAAATAAAGAAGCCTCATAAAATGAAGTAATGTTCCCTGTTAACGTAAATTGTAATTTCTGATAATTTCCTGTTTGAGCACTGAAATATGATTCATGTAGATTTCTTTAACGAATACAAAGGGAAGCTGGATTTCAATTACGGTTCTATAGTTTTGGAAGTAGAGGGGACAAAAGATAGTATACCATTCTTCAGGGAAAAGAAAGTGACCAATGAGGAAGATGACAATATACCCATAAGATATTATAGAAAGGAGGAATAATTAGAAGGGTATAGTGAATATGGTGAAAAAGTGTGGCTGGAGACAGAGGAATTAGAAATGGTCCATATGAAAGTAAAGATGAAGGTGGAGGATTTACAGTAATTAGATACGAGCTGGAGCTAAAGACCTCAAAGGGCATTGAACTCTTAGCAATGTCAGCTGACTGACGATCACCAGGTGCTCGAGATACTGACAATATTATTTCCTTTTCCTTTCGTATTTTCAATCCTCTTCTGTCCTTCTGAACTTCGTCTATCGTCTTTAATCTTCTACATTGTCTGGAGAAAAGTAACGGTGCTAGAGGGCGTTGTTGTGATAAAGCAAGTTATTGGAAGTTTAAAGAAATTCAGAGAAAAGCAATATATTAAATAATTTGGAAGTGTGTCAATGAGGTCTGTATTTAGTGAAGAAAGTAATAACAAGGAAACAAAGTAATTTGTTGCTGAGAAGCGTATGTTATGTTAATAAACTGGCAGTCGTTCCCGAAGTAGTGGTGTAAAGATTACTAGAGGTGACATATGAATACATGTGGAATAATGTGACTTGAGGTAGAAGGGGTTATCATTGTGTTGAAAAATACATAAGATACTGCGGAACAGTGTAGTAGATGATACCTGATGTGGTTTATTAGGGAACTAACTGGTATATGAAAACTAACTAGTTATAGAAGAAACTGCTGGTTGAGAATGGAGTATTGCTTTTATGAAAAATAATTAATAGGGTTTGGAATGGTGATGCAAAACTAACCACATGAGACTTTGTAAAACAAAGCAGATAGTGTTTGAAAAGCAATGAGGACAAAGATAATTAATTACAAAAGGGTGCATTGTGGTGATGAAAAATGGATAAAGATTTCGTAGTAAAAGTGTGAAGAATGCTGGATATGGTTACTGAAGTGAGATGTGTGGTACAGTGATGTAGAACATTTACTGGGAACTTGAGTTGGATCATCTAATACTGACATGATTAAACGAAAGTGTGAAAGAAGAGTGGGCGACAGTGATATGAAAGGATGTGATCTATTCTGTATTAGGTCAAAATAACAGATTTTGCGCAACCAGTATAAAGTAAATACGCTGGGTTAATTAAGTTAATTTAGACAATTATTTCGCTAGAAATCTGTTTTTCTAAAGTTATGGTTGTTTCTCACTTTAGGAAGTAATGTTTTTCAAGTAGTATCATAACTGTGCCATTTAAAATCACCAATTAAAGAAAATTTATCTCTTAATTTACTATCAATGAGGATAATCAATTAAATGATTTAAAATTATAATTAAAAATATAAAAGAAAACTTTTAAGGAAAGATAGTATAAAATTGTGGTGTGAAATGGAACTGTGCTTTCAAGAAAATGGCCATCTAACGGCAGCCTTAACTGTATTGGGAGTGAACGTGAAGTGTTAACGGCCACCACACAAGTAAAGTACCGTCAGAAAGTAAGATACATGGTTTACATTGTTGCAGGACACTAGTGAAGTTCCAGTTATAATGTATATTGAATCTACAAACATACATCGACAAACTGAAAAGAGAAAAGTGCAGGAAAAATTTAAAGAATGAAATTCATTATTTAATTAAAATGCTATAAGGGATTTAAACTGTTTTGAAGTTGAAACAGAAGTTAATTTGTAGTTTTGAGAAAGGATTTGAGCGATATGATGTACTCCCGGCATATTTCTAATTCACAAGATCCTCGGATGTCCGTCGCAATTCACGCACGATATTTCTGCAGACACATTGCCATCTTCAGGTGGTCCCTGATGAACGCTGCACTGTTGGCAGTCCGCTCAAAATGAGAAGCCTGTCCCTTGCTTGACTGTTGCGCAGACCAGACGTTTGGTACGCTATTCCTGTGACGCTTCTTGTTGTAGGTGTTGCTTTGCCTCTCTTTTTAGATTTTTCTCTTGTCTCAGGTTGATGCAGGAGGTGACTACTCCCGCAGCAGATCAGACCAACGCGTGACCGGCCTTGGTATATTTGTTGTCCTGAATGAGCCTGTTCCAGGAAGTATCCGCCTTGTAGTAAAACTGGCGTGCTGTCTTCTTAAAACTCTCTCGCAGCAGCGGGATGACAGTGACTTGGTGCAGCAGTGGCCTTCTACATCTTCTCGGAAGGCGCTGACCGAGCTTGAGCTCTCAGTTCTGCACCCTCTGCAGCATTCCGATGTTGGTGTCGGACGCATTTCCCCACACTACTGCTGCGTATTCTAACACAGGTATGATCAGTCAGATACAGTGCTGTGCCATTGAATGGAGCTAGCGACGATGATGGGTTGAGTAGAGGGTATCCGGCGCGAAGTCGCCCTATTGCTCTGCTCTTTACGTCTCCGATATGCGGCAACCATGTCAACCGCTGGTCAAGGGTAACCCGATGTAGCGGCCGGTCTTGGTCCATGGTAAGGGGCCTCCCAAGATGGTGACTGGCGGCATATGAACTGCCTGTCTCTTTGCAGCACTGAATTCAACTGCCATTTGGATGACTAGGCGCCAAGGGCATCTCAGCCAAGTTGCAAGTTGCGCCGGTATCGCAGCTAAGCTCAAGTAGCGCCATGTCGTTGGCATATAGCCCGCACACGTCACCCGCAAAGCGTCTGCAGTGTAAAGGGAGTACAGCAAGGGGCCTGGCACTGACCAGCCCTTGTGGCAATCCCGCTCCTATTGGTCGTTGCATCGACTTTCCGTCGGCTGTGCGGACGTGGAACATCCGTCCGGCGAGGTAGGAGTGGATCAGGACTCTGCACGACGCCAGTATCCCCTGCGCAAAGAGTTTGCACACGAGGCCGTTGTGCCATACGGAGGCGAATGCCCTGGAGACATCGTTTAGCACAGCTCCAAGGTACTCTCGCTTCTCCAGGACGCCTACGGCTTCTTCTACCAGCCAGTGCAGCTGGTGGATGGTAGAACGTCCGCTCCTGAACTCGAACAGCTCGTCCGGGATTGATCGACTCTTGTTCAATGTGGCACGACAGACGTAAGCCGCTCGAACACCTTCGAGAGGGACGGAAGCATATTTATGGGTCTGTAACTGGTGACCAAACTAGCATCCTTGTTTGTCTTCGGTATCGCCCAGATTTCTGCGTACTTTCATACGAAATGGAAGATTCCAGACCGAAGGATGCTGTTGAATATGCTCGTCAGGGGGCGGTGGTCTCCCGCTGGCAGGTTACGTAGGAGATTGTCGATGCCATCAGCTCCTGCCGCACTCCTGATGTTCAGCGACCGCTGCTATTCTGTCACCTCTTCCTCAACGATCAGAGTGACTTCATGATTGCCTTTCCTTGCTGCCAGGTATGTCTGTAGCTCTTCCTCCACACGGCGGATATGATCCAGCCGTAAAATCATCAGCAAAGGTGTCTGCCAGTATACTGGCCTCCTCGTCTGGGCTGTACACGAGATTCCGGCCGACGTGTAGCCGCGGGATGCGTTGCCGCCGTCGAAGAAAGCTCTTCAAGACACACCACGCGCTACCCTTTGGATTAAGAGTGGTTACCAGGGCAGCCCAATCCCGATTTCTGTGTTCCTCTACCGCCGCCTTGACGTCTAGCCTCATACGGTTCAGGCGACGACCGGCTGGCGTGTGGGCTGCCATTCGCGGAAGGTCCTATTCTTCTGCCTGATCGACTCCACAATGTTAGACGGGAGTTTCTTGGAGTGGTCCTGCTGATGACGTAGACGTCCCATTATGTCTACTGCGGCTGCTCCTAGTAACTGTAGACAACCGAGGCGTTAGGGTCTGACACGTCCTGCAGCAGATCGAGAAGCTCTGGAAGCGCTCTTTACCCATTTCCTTGTAGCAGCGGTGGCGGGTAGGTAGCGCTGTACCTACGGTGTCGATGTCACAGATGACCGGCACATGGACTGACGACAAGGTGCAGGGTGTTGTGGCGGACCTGTGTTGCTCGACGCCTTTGAGGATGGCGACGTCTAGTGCGTCGAACTGTCCTCCGGCAGGGTAGATCGTCGAATCGAATGGCCCTATTATGGTGGAGCCGTTTTGCTTGGTGGCGCGCAAGAAGCGACAACCGCTGACATTTGTGAGGCCGAGTTGCACTGCGTGTGCTTAGCGTTAAAATCACCCGCAATGAAAAGCTGTCAGCAATACGGCGATGTCAGCTAATACCAGGTACCCCCGGGTATGCAGTAACGAATGTGATCTGCCCGACAGTGGTGTTGACGGTCACTCCAGTGGCCTCCATGATGTATAGCTCGACGTGAGTTTCGCACATGAGACATATGTCTTCTTCCCTAAGGAATTGGCGAAACTCATCCTGCCGAGTATAAAAACTGTTTGCGTTAAAGCCGCAAACTGTGTGTCCGTGGATGAGTCGATTATCCATGATGGTTCTTCGTGGCTACGGTGCTGGCCTGGACGGTCACTGTTACTGCTGTCACCAGGGGAGACAGTTGCTGCAGAAGCGATCGAAGTTCTGCTGCGTCTTCTCTCTGTGGGAGTCCTCTGCGGCTGGGGCACCGATCTGCGGCTGGGTGGCGGTTGATAGCGGCTGTGCGGCACGTTTTTCGGGCCGCGGCGCAGTGGTGGGGGGTGGAGAACACTGTGAGCGCCGTCCGCGCCCTCTGGGTGCTGCTTGTGAAGCGGTTGGTGCTCTGGTTTCATCGGAATACTGCTTCTTGCCCTGCTGGTTTCGTCTAATGCTGATGGGGTCTGCGGGTGGCTCTCCCCCTGAAAGCATCCGCGAAACTAGTGTCGGCTGCCCCTTCTTTGACAGCGCTGCCATTCCTCGCTGGTTGTTGCTGCGATTCCTTGCAGTCCCTGTACCTCGCCACGTGTGGTTTAGTTGCAGCACTGTGGCATGTCTTCTCTCTTAAGAGTGCACTTCTTTCTCTCGTGCGGTCGCAGCACGGGGTAGCCGCGCGGTCTAAGCTGTCTCATCACGGTCCCCCACCCTCCGCCCACCTCTCCTCCCCCGAGAGTCCTCAGCGAAAGTTAGTTTAGTAGAATAAGTAGTGTGTAAGCTCAGGGACCGATGACCTCAGCAGTTTGGTCCCATAAGACCACAGATTTCCAATTTCAGGTGCGGTCCCGCGCATTTGACGCAGTGGAACGGCGTGAAAATGCGTGACGTGATCGGGCCCTGGCGCGAGTAATACTGAGCCCGCCTCCCCTTTGCTCGTTGTGGCACCACTGTTACCCGAATTCGGGCGAAACGCCCTAACTGGAAAATCTTGCGTTTTTCAATGTTATCGACCAGGACGACACAGGACAGATACATGTCCCTGTGCGTGCTGGCATCAAGCACGCCGATAGGACACAGCGCCTCCAGTTCTTGTTTGAGGTGACTCGGTTCCACCATTGGGAGGCGGTGGATGATCATCTTGCGTGTAGCTGTGAAGCCACTTCTTCTTAATCAAGTCCATGAGTTTTTAATGGTCTGATGCTCAGTTTGACCTTAAAGATGTCATTTCCGGCAACTGCAACTGCTGCTGACCCGAATTCTGTAGTCTGGTGCGAGAAATCCTTGAATGCACCGCCCCATCGGATGACGACTGGCGGATGGGGAGTGGTACCCTCTCCTGTGACGGCTCAGCGCCACTCACGCACAAAATGCCACTGAATCGGTTTTCCAGCTGCAGCGGTTTCACCGACTGGAGCCTTTTGGCCCTGGCAGGGTGCTTCCTGCTTGGTGCAATAAATCCATCTTCTTCCTTCTCCAGGTTTTGAGTGGCTGAAGCGGCTTACTTCTGCACGTTTTTCTTTACCCGCAACTTGGTGCTAGCAGCCTGCAGTGTAGTGTCGTCCTCGTCGGACACAGGTCAGCTTTTCCGTGAAGGCTGTGTCTTTTCCGTACGATCTTCTCCTGGCGCACTCTTAGGGAGTTATCCCTTTAGGTACATCAGTGCAGCTGCAGCGTCCTGGTTCGCTGATTCTGGCTTCGCGGCATCTCGTGAGGCAGAGATGTTCTGCACGGATGCGGGTGGCCCCGGAGTTCCCGCCTGCGCGGCGGCCGTTGCTGCTTCTCGGGTCGATACGCCTGGCTCCGCCGCAAGACGCGACGCAGGCGTCCTCTGCAAGGTTGCGTGCAGCGCAGGCGTTTCCGTCCACGCGACGGCCGCTGGCTGCTCCTTCCAGGCGGCTACGATGACTTCTGCATCTCTTTCTTGGTGGCCGCCGGTTGCCAAGATGTGCCTGGCAGAGTGACACATCGACCGAGTGTATAAGATTTCGCTAGCAGCTCGCTTGCACAGTGTGTCCGCTTTTCGCGCCAATGAGATTGGAGGCAGAATGGGGCCGCAGACAGATGCTCTCCCGCACGACCATCCACCTAACGACTCGCTCTTACAGCCAGAGCTATGACCGCTTAACGACATTCCGGTCCTATTGTAGTATCCTTCTCGTGGTCCGCAAACGAAGAGCAAGGTCTATCGGGCGGCTGTCCACCATGCTATTCACTTCATTAGCAGCGTACGTCGTCGCTCGCCATATAACTAACAGCAGGAAAGCATCGTTACTATCGTAGAGTGATTATCCTGTGGAAGCGACCCAGATGTGACCCGCAGCGCGCTGCTCCTATCAGCGTACTGTAAGTGATGGCCGTTACCTCTACCACAACCTCGCACCGCCCGATGGTGGTAGTGGAGGAAACGGCGACTCGGTCTCCGCTCCCTTCGCCAGTGTATGCACTACTGCCGTCGCGCGCAGACGCCACCGCCAGGGAATGTTTTTATTCTCCAGGTTCAGCACAAGGTTCCACGCCTGACTGAGTCGTACGCCACTATCCCTATTAATTAGAGCATCTTGCAGTCTGATTTCGATGGCGTCTTTAATTATGCAATCCCAAAAGGAAGAGGATTGTCAAAGTATTTTGGTGTTTCTGACATCCGCAACACGGCCAGTCTTTATGGCATGGCCAGCCACGGCTCATTTTGTGGTCAGGTGTGGTTCAGTACGTCGTTTATGTCCACGGCACCTCTCTTCTAACGTCCGAACGGCTTCCCCAGTCTATCATTAGATGCACTGGCAGTGGACTTGGTAAACGCGTCTTTTGCGAAGGCATAGATCGTCCTTTACTGACCCTAGTAGTGTCAAGGTTTTCGCAGAAAGTCGAAATACACACGTTGTATTGTGTCGCTCTAGGGTTCTGCCTATTTTTCTGGAAGTTTTCCCGCCGAAGGGTACGTGCGCCAGTGATTTGTGGTAGTCTTCTTCCGACCTGTTCCTCGCGATGCTGAATAATTATTAAAAAATTTAGTTGCAAAAGTTTTCCATAATCATAATATTTGTGTAATTAATTAATGCAATGGTTGTTACTCAGATTTTAGATCAATGCTGTCAATTAGTATGAACCCAGTGCCTGTAGACTGTGTGAAGATCCTAAATTTCATTATCAAGGAGCACCCATCTGGCTAGTAAATGGGAGATATTGATGAAAATCAATATCAAATTCAAAACATAGTATTATGAACTCAGTGGACCATATAAATAAGATAAAAGATCTGTCTGTCTCACGATGTGCTAAATTAATATCCTTACATGTCTGATTTAAGTTTTCCAATGCATCAGTTGGGGAATATGCAGATATTCTGATGGAGTTGATGTGATTTGATGTCAGCGTGAATCACGTGGAATTGAAGGACTGGACACTGGTCATTCAAAACCGCCTAGCACAAAACTATTTCTATTTCTGAGGGACTCTGAGGAAACAGTTGAATGGTTTAGCTATTGAGTCCCCTCACAGCCTGCTTTTAGCTGAAATATTCATCGGCCACTTTGAACATTTTTTTAGTGAGTTTTTGAGTGCATGCATGAATACTGGGATGGATATGTAGATAAGGTGTTGCATTACATAATAGCTCAACACATATTTATAGAACTTAAGCACCCAATACGAAAATATTCAGTTCACAATGGAGACTGTAAACAAATTCGTAAACTTCCGAGATCTCACCACTGACATCTGTACAATGACACATTGTCTCAAAATTCATAGATAAAAATACAACTAAAGAAACAGTAATACCATCTCGCTCACAATGCCTAATAACACACAAACATGCAGCTTTCCACCTAGGGGTGCACCATCTCAGGTGGTTCCCATGCCAAGTGAAGATTTCAGAACATTGTTAGACACAATAAAACTTATTGCTTCAACCAATGACTACAATCCTATCCTGATTTAACACAACTTGCATAAGAAACAAAAGATGAAAATTGTTTGGCTCCTCTATAATCTTTCTGCTACCCCTTCCACACTCTGCTGGCAAAATTATACAGTACCACACCTAGGATGGGTACCATAGAATGTAGCAAATCCTGCAACTGCAGGATTTCTTTACTTTGTGAAGGATACCAGAGCCCAGCGTATTTTAAATAGAAAGATAAGGTCCAATTTCTAGTCAGTACTGAAGTAAACAAAATTACTTGTCCTGATCGTAATAAGTTTTATGTTAGTCAATTAGGCAGAAACACAGCAAATAGGTTGACTGAAGATGAACGAAGTTGCCGGTTGCGGAATTACGATTCCATTTTTGTTGACAATATACCGAGTGAGAGCCACAACTACTAACTCCAGTCCCATGTCTTTCACTTAGCAAACAAAATCCAAAAAATTACACCGCTTCGAAGCACTACAAATCAACCACCATCTAGCCCATAGACCCGATTTAATCGTAAGTGACTTCACTAAACTTCACATACACCGCCCCTTTTTTAGTGAGACTGCCTGTGTACTGCAAATATATTTTGTTGTTACAGTTGTTAATTTTTCGTTTACTTGCTTTCTGCATCATTTTCCACGTGTAACGCCTCCTGAAGTATTTCAAGTAATAATTCAGTTTTTTAAGTCTGTTTATTTAATGTAAACTGTAATAGAGACTATTTTTTCAATTTGATCTTAAAATTTTTCCTCGTTGTTCTCTTTGTATTTATTTATTCCTCATCTTTTTAACTTTTAGGTTGCATTATGTTGCACTATGTAAGGTGACATTTATTGTGTTGTTAAGCCTTAGTCAAGATGTAACTTCTTTGGCGACGCCAGTTAAAGTCTGACTGGCCTTGTAAGCCGAAAAGCGGTTAACTAAATAAATTAGTCCTGTACGACGTGTGATATATATATATATATATATATATATATATATATATATATATATATATATATCTTTCTTTTAAAACAGGGTGACTTATTCTCCCTTCTGGTGACTGATATATAAGTACGTAGCCTATTTCACAATTTTGGGCTGGCACCAAAGTGCTGGTAATCACAACGAGCCGAAGGGTCACATTGTAAGTAACATACGAAAAAATATATACTGAAATTAATTTAATGTGTAAACAAGAACTCCTCTGCCTAGATCAAACAGTAAATGCGTGTGTCGCACAATTATGCTTAAACCCAACACCACACCACACCACACTAATTCCATAATGCAGACAGAAAGCACAAGTGTTATTACTGAGAGCAAGAGAGAGAGAGAGAGAGAGAGAGAGAGAGAGAGAGAGAGAGAGAGAGAGAGAGAAGCACATTATTCTACCGGTCAATAATATAAATAAATAACCACCAAAAATATTGTTAAGACTCAGAATTCCAAGAACTCATAGTACTTCCTGTTGCACGTTGATCATAATCAGGAGAGGCGAGAAGAGCAAAAAAGTGCATCCATATACTCACAATTTGTGGCTGGAACACGGACTGTCTCCAAAACAATAGAGGACACTATTCACGAGAGGAATTTAGGCTAGCGAATGTCAACTTCAGAAGAGAGCCCCGTCTTGGTGGTTGTGGCTCACCATGCTCACTGCCGCACATCACCTAGTTTCAGAAACGAGTCTCTCATTTACGAGCGTGTGGACGCCACAAGTAACAACCGGAAATGGGTGACGTCACATCACCTGAGGATATGCGCAAAACACACGCCAGTGGTGCTTGGAACGCCACTGTAGACATCGCAGTCAGTCGCTATCCAAACTGAGGGAACTGTCTTAAGATGGGAAACAATTCGATAGGGAAAGGACCAGCATATAAGAAGGTTGAGGTATATTCGTAGATTAGTATTAACCTACAGAAACGGACACTGCGCAACGCAATTAAAGTGTTATTTTTAGGAAAGATGCTTCCAAGAAGAAGGTATCGACACGTGGCAAAAAGGCCACAGCTCAGTAGTTCCTGTGAGTTGTAAGGTGGGTTAACGATGTCACCAAATCTTACCAAAATTGCTGCGCGGGGTAGCCGCACGGTCTAGGGCGCCTTTTCACGGTCCATGCGGCTCTCCCCGTCGGAGGTTTCAGTCCTCCCTCGGGCATGGGTGTGTGGGTTGTCCATAGCGTAAGTTAGATTAAGTAGTGTGTAGGCTTAGGGACGGATGACCTAAGTAGTTTCGTCCCATGACACCTTCCCACAATTGGTTTTTTTTTCCTACCATAATTCTTTCCAACGCCTCTGTGGACGTGTCACACGATGCGAAGGTCGTCTCACCCCTTTTGATCCTCTGCGGTGGAAGTTGTAAGCGCGACTCCCAGCATTTATATCACTTGGTTTTCTTATGAGTGGCCGAGGAAAATATTTCAGACATAACGCCGTTAAGTATCGACACGAGAAGGCAGCAAGCCGTAGTGTAAATGGTGTCAATGAAACCGCACATACTGAGCTCTAAAACGACAGTTCGCAGTGCAGTCACCAACAGAACAACTTCTCTCAGCACATCGGAAGTGCAACCGCAGTGAATGCGATCGCACTCATTTGGAGCGTAATACAACCTTACTTTTGCGCTATTATATTGGGTAGAACTACAATGGTCGTTCAAAACCATTCGCCGAAAATTGAACCTGATCCGGCAAGTTTTTTTTTTTTTTTCCTTTATTGTGATTTTGATCACCTTACACAAGGCGGGCTGTCAGCAGCAGAGTGTTACAATAAGTAATACATATAGGTGGCACAGAGAATACAATCAAAACGGCGGGCAAAAAATGTAGACACTAAAAAACAAAAATGGAGCCGTTCACGCTGGACGAGAAACATCACTAACACTAGTTGACACGGCGCACGTCACATGGATGTTGGCGACGGTACACGTGAACGGTGGTGGCGTGACGGCGAGCAAACACTAAACACAAACGAAGGCACACACACGAGACACTGATGGTGATGATCTCCGGCGCGCGAAAGTTCACTGAGCGTGTGCGAGTCCCGGCAAGTGGTCCCTTTTGTATCCCTCCTGGAAGGCGGATCGTGGGTAGGAGCAGGAAAATTACGTCGGTACAGCAGTGAGTAAAGGTGGTTTACTGGTGCAAGAAAGAATACATAATTTTTAACTATATATGACGGTAGTATCTGTTCCCGAAAGAACATTTACCGTCGATGACCATGCAGCTTTGCTCGAAATGAAATTAATCTGCCACGAGTAATGAGTATGATGAGCAAACATCTATTAGGCGCACTACGAATGTAGTGTTGTGGACATGTTGGGAATGTGGATCTCACGGGGAGCGTGCAACGGATAAGTCCCTGCAGACGCACTATCCTCTGTGCCCGCGGTGGCTCAGATGGATAGAGCGTCTGCCATGTAAGCAGGAGGTCCCGGGTTCGAGTCCCGGTCGGGGCACACATTTTCAACATGTCCCCAATGAAGTGTATCAACGCTGCTTGCAGCTAGGGTGTCTATTTAATTATCATTTCAAGAATACATAACTTTTTACAGATGCGAAGTCTTAGACCTTTCGTATGTAGAGCAAAGCTGAAGCGAAGTGTCCTGGTTGTCTGCACTTGATGAAATGGGGTGAATCTGTAGCGGAGCTCGTAGAGCTGCACAGCACCAGCTAGAGGGCGCTGTCGTCGGTGTCTCGTGGTAGTGCCAACCTTTGAAACTATGCCGTGGCATCGTTGCTATCGATACCACAGTCCCTCTAAGACCTACATGGTTTAGCAACACCATCAATGTCACCTGTGCACCTTTGTTAAGCACCTGAAAAAGTGATCTGTACAAAGACAGACAGACACTGACTGCTAACCGTCTATGTGACAGGCAACCTTTTAGACACCCCTAAGCTCCGTGGTTCTATGTCGCTGAACTAGTGTCTGCGAAATCATAAGTGTTTTGAAAGATAAGACTGTCATACCGGCACCAAGTAATTAGTGACTGGTTATCTCCATACAGGTGTACTTTAAGTGCTCAACAAAGGTAGTCGAGTGGCACTGAGAGTATTGTCGAAATGGTGGTCTTAGGGAACTCTTCTCCGTTTTATTCATGCATCTGTCAGTGTCACAGGATGGCGCGAAACAGTAGGGTTGAAAATGCAAATACACCCTCTGCTGTTCTGGTTCAAGTCAAAACTTCGTCTAATGATTTTGAACGTGCCCTAGCGGTTCCATCCTGTATATTAGAGCAAAAACTGCGGTCGCAGTACATTCCATAGCGTGCAGTTCGGTTCAGTAGGGTTTTACATGTGAAGAACATCGTCCTGTTGTTCATTGCAGCGACAAGGGAAATCCCTATCGCACTCTCCTCAGATTTAGTGATGAGGTGGATCAGTAGATAGCCGTCAACCACTGAACACAGATGAAACATGGAAACGGAAAGAAGGTGTGCTGATGTGTGAAAAAAGAGGCAAAGTAGCTACAGTGAACTTTCTACTGTAAAAATATGCAACATCGAGCGAGTTTAAATTGGCTCGGCGTCGTCGTTGTGCGGTCACGGTGTTGGACAACGAAGGGGTAGGTCTGTGATCAAATCTCCCTCGTGCCCGATAATTTTTTTTTCGCGAAATCATGAGCACTACGTCCTGTCATTGATGTGTCTCTTCGCTGTATTTAAATTTGTGTCTGTGTCGCGGTGTAACGTCCTTTTGTAACAAAGTTGTAAGAAGGGGACATCCAGACGTACGTACCTTCTATTTGTTCTACACAAATACCACGTGTTATGACTCTGGTGTCCCGTTTTGGAAGTTCTGTCTCTTGAATTCCTTTGTTTAACGTAGTTCACACCTGTTGTTTTCATATCTGTGAGAGGTCTATGTTGCATGTCGCCTGCTGTCACTATTAATGACATTTACTTACGACGGTAATATATTCTTAACACACGACTCATATTGTGTAACCAGTGTATAATATGACAATTGCCAAGTCTACAGAAGGAGAACAGACAAGTCAATGACCGGACGGAAAAACCTTAATTTTGTGAAAAAAAAGGCACACGAGGGAGATTTGGACAATGATTGCCCGCTTTGCACCCCAACCCTGTGACCACACTACCTCGATACCGCGATTCTTGCAATGTTCTCAATGTTGCACATGTTTGGTTTGAATCTTCCACCGTTTCTGTTTAACTATGTTTTTCACGGTTTGGTGCACCTTCTTCCCGTTTTCATGCTTGCTTTGTGTCCAGTTTTTGACGGGCTAACCGATGGGCCGTTTTACGTCCGAGTGGAGTGCAATGGTGAGTTTCCCTTTTGAGAACTGTCGTTCTCGTCCGCAAAATGTGTGGGATGTCAAGGTCCTAATGCAAAGCGTGGTTTTATTGGCCCCATTTATGGCGCCCAATGAGGCTTTTTTTCTGTCGTTACTGAACTGTGGTGTGTCTGAAACGTTTTCCTCGGCCCGCTAAAGTAAACTGAGCGCCTTGGTTCTGAGATCCATCGCAGAGGATCGAAAGAAGGGGTGTGACGTTGCGAAGAAATTTAGTGCCAACGTGACATCATTAAGCCACCTTACATCTCACATGAGCTTCTAATCTGACATATACAATATTGTGTTCTGCAGAAATACTTAACATGTGAACCACGTTATCCCGCAGGTTCATGTTCAACATCGATATCGCGGCGCAACAACACCTATTAGTAAAATGTACCTGCGTCTCTCATTGTCGCTATAAACTGAAGGTAATGGATCAGTGTGACTTGAGCAGACGTGAAGGACTCCTCGCAGGCCACACCGTCAAATCAGTGAATTTGAAAGAGGGTGCAATATTTGCACGAGAGAAAGTGAGGCATTCATCCGGGAAATTGCTGCTCGTGTGGGAGAAGCGTTTCGGCAGTGCAACGGGTATGTGCAGAATAGTTGACGGAAGGCCGCAGATCACGACGAGATGGGTCACGTCGTACCTCCCAGATGACTCCCCGAGATGATCGAAGCCTCATCCGAATGACATTGCATTACATATCTGCGACGTCCTCGGCTCTGACAGAGCAGTGGAACAGAGTAACACATTGTGCACTATCAGTGGTGACAGTTCGTCGCCGTTTATTACGGCATGGGTTGCTTGTGCCTCTTCCACTTCTGTGAGTAACTTTGACGAATCTCCAGAAACATGCTAGACGGGAATGGTGTATGGGGACAGGAATGCATCAGATAGTGTTTTCAGACGAATTCAGGTTCTGTTTGTTTAAAAATGATTGCCCCATTCTGAATCGCGGCAGACAGGGGAGCACCTCACACTGACTGCATTCGCACAAGACTTAACAGCTCAAGGCCTCATGGTGTGGGGTGCTTTAGGTTATAACTAGAAATCACTGCTGATGCTTATCCATGGCACTGTGACCAGTATGACCTATGTGGATGACGTCCTGCGACCTGTAGCCATACACTTCAATATAACATCAAGATAATACATGACTACATATTTCTGCACGAACACATGCCTTTTGATGTCACGTCAGCCTTTTGCCCTGGTCCGCCAGATCACTAGACTTTATAACAATATGTTTACGTAATGCGTATACATAAACATAGTTATAAATGACCCCGTTCGTAGTCGCTAATTACAACAATGTTTACTTTTGTGCTGTAACATATAGCTAGAATCAGCAGTGGAAATATATTTGCGAACGCCGACCATGTGCGGCTGTTTCTTGTTGGATCGTCTGATCAGTCGGAAGTTGCATTGCAGAGGAGAGTAAATGCCTATTCAAAATATAATTATTTTTGGATGGCTCAACATGAATTTCCTAAGGGACCGTAGTTTATCAAACTTTACCACTAGAATACGGCGCGGAGAAAATATTTCGCCGCATGCAACTTCCGTCCGATTTCGACGAAAGAATTCGTGACTGTAAACACTCTATTTGGCAGAAACATAAAGAAAATTAAATAACTTCATGAAGGAGTGAGACATTGATTCTACACTAAATAAATAGTCCATACACCAGTTCCATTTAACTCTGAATTTATGGCAATTAATAGATGAACTTACACTGCAGTGAAGAATTTAACATTGATGCTGTTTTGATTGGCACTTCTCTTCTCGTAATGAAAATAATTCCTATGACGTTTTCACATAGACGTCGAACAATAAATCTACTGCTATGCAGTATTGCACTGTCAGTATTTCACTTTTACTTTACACTAAAATAATATTAATTTTAACAATAATAATACGGCGGCAAGACATGCGCGTCCGACACAAGTGACATGAGACAAGATAAAATGAGTAACTGAATAACTGTTCATCGAGAATATCTCGTACATTAAAAGAATGTGTAAAAGTGTTCTTCTTCTGTCCGTTTTTTGCGTCGTGGTTTTGTAAGTCAGTAACTCACTGCATCTCTGACGGTGCTTCGACAATAAACAAGTTACGTGACAGGTCGTTCACCATTTACATTCTCGCAACATTATTTGCTAACTGTAGCTGTTGCCGAGCGACTGCTCGATTAGTGAATGATTTAAAATGATAAGGCAGTCACATAATGTTACAACTTGTCGCCAATAGAAAGTGTGAGGGATATGGTGAAACGGCGAGGGTAGCACTGTGACCCAATGCCAACCACCACAGATGAACTTTGGAACTCGGTGAATGAAGCGTGGATGGCTATACCACAGGACGCCATTCGTGCCTTATAAACTTCGATGCCATCACGAATGGAACATTAGGGCCCATGGCGCACCCTGTGGCTATTAGGTAACAGGATACATGATGAACCGAGGTAACTGAAACGCTAATCATTTCTGCAAACCATACTACTGTACATGTCCTATGAATATGAACATCTGTCTTTAGTCGTTCAAGATTTTTCTGTTTTCTTTTTTTTCTTTTTTTTTCTTTTTTTCTTTTTTTTTTTTTTTTTTTTTCCTCTTCTGAACATGAGTGTAAGTCCCAAACTGGGATAGTCCTCTGACCCGCGTGTACCAGCCGGAAATTTATTTTCCTTTTAAACATACTACCCATTTAAACTTTAACACTTATGCCATCGCTCGAGAAAGCGCTAAGTTTCCAGCGTAAGATTCTAGTGGCAGCGTTCGCATCTAACGTGTGAGCTGCAACCCACAAGACCGATGTGTTCTGGGAGCAGTAAAATAGCCCTAGACGGGGAAACAATGTGCCGTCATTGGACAACCAGGGCGCCCAGGAAGCCATTTGATTGTGACATTTCTCTTGGTCCTATGTTAAATTTCTGTATTCAACTGAACATATTTTCTGATAAATACCCTTCTATCTACACACGCGATCAATTTCGCTATGGCCGTGCTCTGCTGACAGTCCTTCCAGTAATAAAATTCGCGTTGTTCTACTTCAACAACTAAGTAATTATTCCGCTATTCACAATAAAGTGCCTGGAAGAGGGTTCAATGAACCACCTTCATGCTGTCTCTCTATCGTTCCACTCTCGAATGGCGCGCGGGAAAAACGAGCATTTAATTTTTCTGTGTGAGACCTGATTTCTTTTATTTTATCGTGATGATCATTTCTCCCTATATAGGTGGTTGCCAACAGAATGTTTTCGCAATCGGGGGAGAAAAACTGGTGATTGAAATTCCACGAGAAGATCCCGTCGCAACGAAAACCGCCTTTTTTTAATTATTGCAACTCGAAATTCACGTATCATTTCTGTGGTAATATTTTTCCTATTTCGCGATAATACAAAACGAGTTGCCCTTCTTTGATCATTTTCGATGTCATTCGTCAGTCCCACACCGCACAGCAGTACTCCAGAATAGGGCTGACAAACGTTGTGTAAGCAGTCTCTTTAGTAGACCTGTGTTCTCCCAATGAATCGCAGTCTTTGATTTGCTCTAACCACAACATTCTCTGTGATCGTTACAATTTAGGTTATTTGTAATTGTGAAACTTAAGTATTTAGTTGAATTTACAGCCTTCAGATTTGTGTGACTTAACGCGTAATCGAAATTTAGCGAATTTATTTTAGTACTCACGTGAATAACTTCGCACTTTTCTTTATTCAGGATGAATTGCCACTTTTCGCACTATGCTGATATCTTATCTAATTTTTTTAATTAGTTTTGGTCATCTGATGACATTACAAGATGGCAAATGAGAGCATCATCTGTAAAAAATCTAAGAGGGCTACTCAGATTGTCTCCTATGTCTTTAATGTACAATAGGAACTATAGAGGGCCTGTAACACTTCCTTGGAGAACGCCGGATATTACTTCTGTTTTACTCGATGACTTTCCGTCTATTGCTACGAACTTTGACCTTTCTGACAGTGTATCAAGAATCCACTCGCACAACTGAGGCAACATTCTAAAGGCACGCAGTTTGGTTAGAAGACGCTTGTAACGAACTGTCTCGAAATCCTACTGGAAATCTAAAAATATGGAATCAATTTGACATATCCTGTCGATAGCACTTATTACTTCATGATTATAAAGAGCTGGTTGTGTTTGACAAGAACGATATTTTCTGAATCATTTCTGACTATGTGGAAATAAATCATTTCCTTCGAGGTAATTCATAATCTTCGAGCACAGTATACAGGGTGGTCCATTGATCGTGACCGGGTCAAATATCTCACGAAATAAGCATCAGACGAAAAAACTACACATAGCGAAGTTTGTCTACCTTGAAGGGGGAAACCAGATGGCGCTATGGTTGGTCCGCTAGATGACGCTGCCATTGGTGAAACGGATATCATCTGCGTTTTTTTTTATAAATAAGATCCCCATTTTTTATTACATATTCGTATAGTACATGAAGAGATATGAATGTTTTAGTTGGACCACTTTTTCGCTTTGTGTTAGATGGTGCTGTAACAGTCACAAACATATGGCTCACAATTTTAGATGAACACTTGGTAACGGGTAGGTTCTTTAAATTAAAATACAGATCGTAGGTACGTTTGGTTGTTCCAATGTGATACATATGCCTTTGTGAAGTTATCATTTCTGAGAACGCATGTTGTTGCAGCGTGATTACCTGTAAATACCACATTAATGCAATTAATGCTCAATATGATGTCCGTCAACCTCAATGCATTTGGCAACGACATTCCTCTCAACAGCGAGTAGTTCGCCTTCCATAATGTTCGCACATGCACTGACAATGCGCTGACGCATATTATCAGGCGTTGTCGTTGGATCACGATAGCAAATATCCTTCAACTTTTCCCACAGAAAGAAATCCGGGGACGTCAGATCCGGTGAACGTGCGGGCCATGGAATGGTGCTTCGACGACCAATCCACCTGACATGAAATACGCTATTCAATACCTCTTCAACCGCACGCGAGCTATGTGCCGGACCGCCATCATGTTGGAAGTACATCGCCATTCTGTCATGCAGTGAAACATCTTGTAGTAACATCGGTAGAACAGTAGGTAGGAAATCAGCATACTTGCACCATTTAGATTGCCATCGATAAAATGGGGGCCAATTATCCTTCCTCCCATAATGCCGCACCATACATTAACCCGACAAGGTCGCTGATGTTCCACTTGTCGCAGCCATCGTGAATTTTCCGTTGCCCAATAGTGCATATTATGCCGGTGTACGTTACCGCTGTTGGTGAACGACGCTTCGTCGCTAAATAGAACGCGTGCAAAAATCTATTATCGTCCTGTTATTTCTCTTGTGCCCAGTGCCAGAGCTGTACACGACGTTCGAAGTCGTCGCCATGCAATTCCTGGTGCATAGAAATATGGTACGGGTGCAATCGATGTTTATGTAGAATTCTCAACACCAGCGTTTTTGATATTCCCGATTCTCGCGCAATTTGTCTGCTACTGGTGTGCGGATTAGCCGCGACAGCAACTAAAACACCTACTTGGGCATCATCATTTGTTGCAGGTTATGGTTGACGTTCCACATGTGGCTGAACACTTGCTGTTTCCATAGATAACCTAACTATCCGGCGAACGGTCCGGACACTTGGATGATGTCGTCCAGGATACCTAGCAGCATACATAGCACACGCCCGTTGGTCATTTTGTACACAATAGCCATACATCAATACCATATCGACCTTTTCCCCAATTGGCAAACGCTCCATTTTAACACGGGTAATGTATCACGAAGCAAATACGTTCGCACTGGCGGAATGTTACGTGATACCACGTACTTATACGTTTGTGATTATTACAGCGCCATCTATCACTAAAACATTCATATTTCTCCACGTACTATACGAATATGTAATACAAAATGGCCGTTCCTATTTAAAAAAAAAGCAGATGATATTCGTTTGACCTATGGCAGCGCCATCTCGCGTGCCAACCATACCACCATCTGATTTCCCCCTTCAAGCTAGACGACTTTCGTTCATTGTAGTTTTTTCGTTTGATACATATTTCGTGAGATATTTGGCCCTGTCACTATCAATGAACCACCCTGTATGTTCCAAAACCCTACTGTATATCGATGTTAGTGATATTTGTCTGTAACTAAGTGAAATACTCTTATTCCCCTTTTTGGGCATTAGTGTGACTTGAGCAATTTTCCTGTTTTTAGGTACGGATCTTTCTATGAGCGAGCGGTTGTATATAATTGCTAAATATGAAGCTATTTTATCAGCATACTCTGGAAAGAACGTGACTGTATACACTCTGGACCGGAGGCCTTCCTTTTATTGAGTGATTTAAGCTGCTTTGCTCACAGAGGATATCTACTTTTATGTTTATCATGTTGGCAGTTGTTCTTGATTGGAATTCAGGACTATTTAATTCGTCGTCTTTGGTGAAGGAATTTCGGAAAACGGTGTTTAATAACTCTGCTTAAGTGGCATTGTCATCAGTGACTTCACCGTTGTTATCGCGCAGTGAAGGTATTGATTGAGTCTTGCCACTGGTGTGCTTTATGTGTGACCAGAATCCCTTTGAGTTTTCTGACAGATTCCGAGACAGAGTTTCGTTGTGGAAATTATTAAAGGCATCTCACATTAAATCACGCACTATATTTCGAACTTCTGCAGAACTTTGCCAATCTTGGGATTTTGCGTTCTTTTAAATCTGGGACGCTAGTCGGGTACACACTCACAGCACATCTGCTATCTTGGTCTCATTGTCGATCGTTAACCGTGAGCCGTGGAATACTGCAAATCGGCTACCTCCCACGTGACATGTGTTGCTATCTCCTAGATACGTTTAGGTGCGAATATTAAAACGGTATTCTGGCGTTTGCGCCTTGCTTATTGACTTATAGTCGTACAATGAGCACTACACTATAACTGTGCAAACTTAACTGCGGAACTCATCGCAGATGTAATGTGAACCTTGCGAACTAGGTTTAGGCAACAAAAGAGGGGAATGGGGAGGCTTACATGAATCTTATAGCATTAATGGCACTGCCGCTCTCCCATTGTATCGCGAATTTCTCGCAATCGGCAAAGGACCGAAATGACAATCGTATACGAACGCATTTGCAAAGCTCCGTTCAAAATAATGAAGAGTTAAACTTTACTGTACTATGGCCTATAGCAAGGATGCGGTTGCGGGCATGATGGCTGCTGCTTGTCCTTCCAAGATCATCTTGCAGAATGGGTCTGTGCGGCGGCAGTCAGGGGTTTTGTTTGCTAGCTCGCGCTACACATTAATCTACCTATGTCTTCAAAAATAGGTCTGGTGCCGATATGCTGGACACGCCAATAGCTATTTTTGACCAGCTGGACCGTAGAACTGGGCCCTCAACGTTCTCCTCAGAGTTTCCCTATCACGTCGCTGCTACAACCATCGCAATGGTGGGCTTTCCTGTGTTCGTGCACATATGACGAATAAGAACACACTCCACACAAAATCGAATGTTCTTAATGTTCGCCAGCACGCTGTCATCTTGAAGTTGTTCCTAAAACTTGGGAAGGTACTTTACATCTGTCTCTGTTCCTTCGAAAAGGAATAGCCTTATAAATTATCATACAGACATACTACACCACACTGGTACCCCAGGCAGATTATTAGGCCGTTGACTGCACCATGGAGATTCCGTCTTGTCCAGTTCACACACTTGTCACATTAGTCGACTGCTCATCATCGCAAATCCATTCACAAAATTCGAGGCGCCTACTCTGATATCACATTTTTCAGTGTGCAGCTTAACCAAAATCAAATTCATGTAAGGACTGGACCAGGGGTTGAAGCACACATCATTCACCACTTGACAGACTTTATTACCATTTAAAAAACACGACATATACTAAGAGAAACAATTTGTAGGATCAGTAACAAATACATCAAACAAAAAATTTAAAAAATGATGAGCAGCTAAATCACAAACTATTTACAAAAAAAAAAAAAATTGGATACCACCCACAGTTCTAAATGTCAAATTATAACTGTTTATAGACAAGCTCATAAAACTAAAAGTCTCTGCTGTCAAATTTTGACCAAACATTATCATCTATCCCACAGACTGTATACTTTTAGCAAAGGACACAGCTTAGGAAACAGTAACGGACGGAAATAAATCAAATACAATTTTCCATACTTTTTGACAAGAGCGTTACAAACTTGACCCTCTCGGCTGACTCAACATTTAAACGACCATAAAACTACTGCACAACGGCCTGAATTTTAGAATTAAGAAAAAATAACAAATATGAAATGTCAGGACTTGGCGCTGCCTCTATATCTCCAGCGAGGAACGAATTACGGTACCGTAGCTAACCTTAGAAATCAATGAGTGAAAAAACAAATTTAATATCTGAGCCTGTGGCCATTTTTCTAACATCCTTAAAAAAAAAAAAAAAAAAAAAAAAAAGAGTTCAGTATCAAGGAAATTCACCCAGCGGTCACAGTTAACAAAGCGCGCCAAGAATGTTAGACAGAGATAAACCGTCCGCAGCTCGTGGTCGTGCGGTAGCGTTCTCGCTTCCCGCGCCCGGGTTCGATTCCCGGTGGGGTCAGGGATTTTCTCTGCCTCGTGATGACTGGGTGTTGTGTGCTGTCCTTAGGTTGGTTAGGTTTAAGTAGTTGTAAGTTCTAGGAGACTGATGACCATAGCTGTTAAGTCCCATAGTGCTCAGAGCCATTTTTTAGAGATAAACCACATAAGCACAAGGTTCAAGCCGCGCAGTGTATATTATACGCTTTTCCTCTTACAATATTTGATAACACCAAACACAATAAATAGAATCGATCAGGGCGATGACGTTACAAAATAAAGCATAAGTATGAACAGTCTGTTCGCATTTAGTCACCGCACCTGCGAAATACAATCAACTGTGGTCAAGCCAAGCGCGAGGCGCCCAAAGCCAGTGCCGTTACAGCCCCCGACGTTGAAAGAAAGGGGGAAGGGGGGGGGGGGGAGGATTGACATACAAAATACTAAACCAAAAGAATGAGCAGTTTACAACATGAGTACCTTCCCCTACTAATTAGTTACTAGATCACAATTACGTAAGTTGTAGAGCGGCGACCTCCACTGACCGCTTAGGACTTCAGAATGAGGAAAAGAGCAGTTACATGAAACAGAACATTGATTATAATGACATAGCGAGTGCGAACTCCTCAGTGAAGTTGGTTCAGGCCGGCGTGACGGGTAGAAACACTGCTGCAAAGGCACTACGGTCCCAGAGTGACATAAGGCTCCATACCACAATGTCTGTGACGCTGGAAGAGACTAAAGGCGCGTGCAAGTCCGGGCCTCTACTGCACGCTCAACATTGCCGCAGTTACACCATTCAACGAGATGGCTAAAGCTGAGAAAACGCCTTATAGTACACACAATCAGTCTGGGTATCACTAAACAAGACGGCAGAATACAAAATAATTCCAGAAGTAATGCCGAGCATGGACTAAAAGACCTAAACACCCAGAACTTTGTAACTCAACTACTCTTTGAACTACAATTATGCCCGGAATTAGACGGTCTGAACAGTGTTACCCTTATACGGCCGTAACAATCACGCTTACTTACAAGAGTTTGTCTATGCTTTCGGATAAGAACTGGGTTTCCCGGAGCCAAAATTCACGCTAGGCGAACAAGCAAAAGGGGGCTTAATTCTGCAGCTACGAGTCAACTACCATGCGTAACTACGTTACCACTCGGCAAATTAATGAACTAGGACGACTTGAGTGAGCTCTACAATTAGGAAGTGCCTGACCCCAGAAAGACAATGTACACACACAGTGCCCAAAGCCAGTATGCCTTGCCACTCATTCGAGCCACGTGGTCCTCCTGACACCATGAAACGTGTACGTTGGCACCCGAGCACCACCGGTCCCAGCTCACTGTTCCCCATGGCGACGCCGCGCTTCCCCGATCGCCACATCACCACCACACCCCATAGATGAACAACACATACTATAAGCGACTCGGAACTCATGCGGATGAAGCGGGAAGGGAGGAGTTCACGTAACCCCCCCCAGGGTTTTTTATGGAATTAACTTAGTCTCCTTGCTCCCCCCCCCCCCATCGTTTTTTATGGAATTAACTTAGTCTCCTTGGCTTGGCTTACGTGAGATCGTAACAGTTTACCTGAGCGGAGATTCCACATAGGAAGATTAACTGGACTTAAATTCCGCATGGTGTCACATGGACTGAGGAACTGCAGAGCCAGTTTACTAGCGGTACCCGCCTCCTATTTTGAGGCGACGTTGCTGTTCTGCACAAAATTTGGTTCCCCACTTTACCTTTGAACTCCTTACAGCCACGATTGTAGCGCCTCCTTAACTTCTAATGGGCGTGTCTCCTTGAATTCCGCTGTATAGAAGGTTCTAATGTCAAATTACAACCAAACAGATTGATTATACTTTAACGAAGGGCCCAGCTTGGGTGAACAGTAACGCGCGCAGAACAATTTTCCATAACCTTTGAGAAGAACGTTACAGACTTGCGCCAGTAGGCTGACCCAACATTTAAACAAACATGAAACTAAGGTATTTTAGAATTAAAACAGAAAATAAGAAATATGAGTGAAATGACGCACACTTGCTTCCCTCTCTAATTTGTCCCGTAATTTATTTATTATTACACAGGACGGCGGTTCAATATCAAACTTCGCCTGCCATCGTGCCTGCACTTCTTCCACATTTTCGCTCTCTAAAACACATTTTCTTTCCCCAAGGGACAAGTTTCCAGCCATCTTGTTATTTAACTGTTTTAGTGGCAACTACAAAACAAAAGAGAAATGGTTAAACACATTAGTCATAAGAGCACCACATAATTACATTTGGAGCAGGTTAGCGTCAATACCTCATTAGTTATCAAACTACACAAACTTCATCGTGGGACACTCTGTATTTTAGGGTCGTCAAAGTGACTTTTGCCTGTGTGCGGATACCGAGTTTACATTGATAATCGTGTGATCCAGTGAATGTTGGTTGAAAATGAACTTTCTTTTAGTCATTTTCAGAGTTCTGGGTTCTGAATGTGTCGATGTTCCAACCACGAATGACGTTATCGCGCCTAACATTTCATCTCACAGTATGTCCACAAGTACTCAAATCTCCATCTTGCCTACAGTTTTTACCTTCTGTAGTTCCCTCTAGTCCCATGGAAGTTATTCCCTGATTTCTTAACGCATGTCCTATCATCCTGAACCCCTGCGGGTCCGGGGGTAAGAATAGGCCCGAGTTATTCCTGCCTGTCGTAAGAGGCGACTAAAAGGAGTTTCACATGTTTCGGCCTTTCTGTGAAGGTCCTGTGTAGGGTTTACCCTCCATTCTTCAAAATTTTCTGAAAGAGCGAGACAATTGTGGAAGGGCGCCTTCGTGCATTGAGATCTTTAGTCCACTTTCTCGTTGTCGCATTTCAGTCCCACTCATTCTCCATCTTTTGTGAGCTTCTGTGAAGTTTGGAAGGTAGGAGACGATGTACTGGCAGACGTAACGCTATGAGGACGGGGCGTGAGTCGTGCTTGTTAGAGCGCTTGCACGTGAATGGCGAAGGTCCCTAGTTTGAGTCTCGGTCCGGTACACAGTTTTAATCTGCCAGGAATTTTCATGTCAGCGCACAAGCAATCTCATTCTATTTAAGGACTGTTTAGAAAAAAAATTGTTGAGTCTTTATTATAAAAGATGTAAAGGGAAGTTAAGATTCAGTATCGCTGAAGTGGTCAAACGACTCTTAATCAAAACTGAATGTTTTCGTTGTAGCTGCACGTTATGTAGTGCTTGTATAAATAATTCGTGATAAAATTTGTTTATTTTACTGAAATACATCCCAAAGAAGTTGAAAGTTAGCTGAGAATTATTTGAAACCGTGATTCAAATATTAACCAGCAATGAAAGAGGAGAAAGCGCAACTAAAATTCTGCCAGGAATTTTCATGTCAGCGCACAAGCAATCTCATTCTATTTAAGGACTGTTTAGAAAAAAAATTGTTGAGTCTTTATTATAAAAGATGTAAAGGGAAGTTAAGATTCAGTATCGCTGAAGTGGTCAAACGACTCTTAATCAAAACTGAATGTTTTCGTTGTAGCTGCACGTTATGTAGTGCTTGTATAAATAATTCGTGATAAAATTTGTTTATTTTACTGAAATACATCCCAAAGAAGTTGAAAGTTAGCTGAGAATTATTTGAAACCGTGATTCAAATATTAACCAGCAATGAAAGAGGAGAAAGCGCAACTAAAATGTCCAATCGCCTTCCATTGGGATTTTACACGGCACGAACCCATTCTTCGGAGAACGGTACAAAATTACAACCTCCTGGGAAAAGAAAATCTTCATTAGATGCCTGTTATAATGTCGGCTACGCAGCGTGTGAAAATACAGCAGGGAGTGTCAAATCCAACTATAAAGGCCCTAATAAAATATTGTGTCCTTATAATATTAATTTAATTAAAAATATCAGTCTTCACTTCAGGAAACCCCTTTCTTTCTTTCTACATGTAATATTAAAAACACTTCGTTGGCTACATCACAGCGACTGTACCTCTAACGAATAATTTTATATGTATAAATAATCGTAAAATATTTGATTCTTCAAGCAATAATGATTATAATTTTCTCTGCTGCTTACATGACACATGAGAAATCGTCGTATTATACGGAGAAAGAGAAAGGTCACATAAATAAGGGAGTTACAGAATACGTAAGGACTTTTATAAAACGTAACCAGAATGAATATATGCAAATGGACACAAGTATGAAAAGACAATGTACATTAATTCTTCGCATTTAGGTATGCGAATACATCGTAGTTAGATTCAACAGCAGTTGATGGTTTCCTTTGCGTGTAGTTGATTTAGTGAAATTTTCCATTACATTTTAACGTTCTTTAATGGTTCACTTCGCTCCGAAATTTTACTAGAAACCATTACGATGTTGCGATCTGGTTTACATAAAAGAAGCAGCCAACTTATCGTACATGTATTACGTACCAGATATTTCTTACAGGCCCAAGATAAGCGCAATTTACAGCAACATAAACACTCGTTAACGTAGGCCATATGAGCAATAAAATGGAACAGTTAGAAAATAAAAAAGTTAACGGAAGTATTACAGGTAGTCAGAATCAGGAAACAAATAACATACGTATGCAAACAGAAATATACTGCAAACAGTGACATAGGACGTAAGAAAGGCAAAATCGTACCTTGCAAACATAAAATCTAACTTGGAACCTACGTCATTGTTTTGTGCCTTTGTGATTCTAAACACATAAATTTATTTCGTGCTTGCAATGAGGTATCTAATTGTACTCCAAGTACTGAGGTTTTCAGTTCCAACAGAGATGGCCGGCCGAAGTGGCCGTGCGGTTAAAGGCGCTGCAGTCTGGAACCGCAAGACCGCTACGGTCGCAGGTTCGAATCCTGCCTCGGGCATGGATGTTTGTGCTGTCCTTAGGTTGGTTAGGTTTAACTAGTTCTAAGTTCTTGGGGGACTAATGACCTCAGCAGTTGAGTCCCATAGTGCTCAGAGCCATTTTAGCCAACAGAGATGTGATTAATATATATATACGGGAAAATGAGATTAAGATTTTTTAATGAAAAATGGTACAATTTTTTATTGACAATCTCTAATTACGTTGTATAAAGATGCAGAGGAAGATCAAGAAATAATATCACTGAAGAGTTAAAAAATCCCTTAACTAAAACGGAACATTTTCGATTTGTACATTTTAGTAAAACATACCTCAAGGATGCTGAAACATAATCTGAGAGTTTCTTGAAAGCAGTATGCAAATATTAAGAACCAAAAATTCCGATGCCTTACATTAGGATTGCCACGGCATATGATCATTATTCGGAGAACGTTAAAAACTACAACATGCAGGGAAAAGGAAAGCTTCGAAAAGATAATCTTTATTGGACGTTAGTTGTAATACGAGCTAAGCAACACGTGAAAATATAGCGAGGAATGTTAAATCCAACTACAAAAGCATTTGTCAAATATATACACTCCTGGAAATTGAAATAAGAACACCGTGAATTCATTGTCCCAGGAAGGGGAAACTTTTTGACACATTCCTGGGGTCAGATACATCACATGATCACACTGACAGAACCACAGGCACATAGACACAGGCAACAGAGCATGCACAATGTCGGCACTAGTACAGTGTATATCCACCTTTCGCAGCAATGCAGGCTGCTATTCTCCCATGGAGACGATCGTAGAGATGCTGGATGTAGTCCTGTGGAACGGCTTGCCATGCCATTTCCACCTGGCGCCTCAGTTGGACCAGCGTTCGTGCTGGACGTGCAGACCGCGTGAGACGACGCTTCATCCAGTCCCAAACATGCTCAATGGGGGACAGATCCGGAGATCTTGCTGGCCAGGGTAGTTGACTTGCACCTTCTAGAGCACGTTGGGTGGCACGGGATACATGCGGACGTGCATTGTCCTGTTGGAACAGCAAGTTCCCTTGCCGGTCTAGGAATGGTAGAACGATGGGTTCGATGACGGTTTGGATGTACCGTGCACTATTCAGTGTCCCCTCGACGATCACCAGTGGTGTACGGCCAGTGTAGGAGATCGCTCCCCACACCATGATGCCGGGTGTTGGCCCTGTGTGCCTCGGTCGTATGCAGTCCTGATTGTGGCGCTCACCTGCACGGTGCCAAACACGCATACGACCATCATTGGCACCAAGGCAGAAGCGACTCTCATCGCTGAAGACGACACGTCTCCATTCGTCCCTCCATTCACGCCTGTCGCGACACCACTGGAGGCGGACTGCACGATGTTGGGGCGTGAGCGGAAGACGGCCTAACGGTGTGCGGGACCGTAGCCCAGCTTCATGGAGACGGTTGCGAATGGTCCTCGCCGATACCCCAGGAGCAACAGTGTCCCTAATTTGCTGGGAAGTGGCGGTGCGGTCCCCTAAGGCACTGCGTAGGATCCTACGGTCTTGGCGTGCATCCGTGCGTCGCTGCGGTCCGGTCCCAGGTCGACGGGCACGTGCACCTTCCGCCGACCACTGGCGACAACATCGATGTACTGTGGAGACCTCACGCCCCACGTGTTGAGCAATTCGGGGGTACGTCCACCCTGCCTCCCGCATGCCCACTAAACGCCCTCGCTCAAAGTCCGTCAACTGCACATACGGTTCACGTCCACGCTGTCGCGGCATGCTACCAGTGTTAAAGACTGCGATGGAGCTCCGTATGCCACGGCAAACTGGCTGACACTGACGGCGGCGGTGCACAAATGCCTCGCAGCTAGCGCCATTCGACGGCCAACACCGCGGTTCCTGGTGTGTCCGCTGTGCCGTGCGTGTGATCATTGCTTGTACAGCCCTCTCGCAGTGTCCGGAGCAAGTATGGTGGGTCTGACACACCGGTGTCAATGTGTTCTTTTTTCCATTTCCAGGAGTGTATATTTCATTTCCATATTAATCTTTCATGTGAGGAAAGCCGGTTTGTTCTTTCTACACATAATATTTGAAATACTAGACACTCTGTCTTCCCAGATGCTTCCCAGTTTTTTGTACAGCATCCCAGGGACGTATCTGTCTGTGCAGACTCCAACAGATCCTCTGATTCGTCATAGTAACACAAACATAACCTGTAACGCAACTGCACTATATTGTCTCATTATTTTGTGTTGTTGTGAATGACGTGTCAGTACTGCTTTTATCGACGGAACTGTACTGTAATATCGGTGAAAATATCTGAGTATGCAGGGGGTCCCAGAAGGAATAGTAAATAATCAGTGAAATGACAGTAACGCTAATATAAAGCAAAATACTTGATACGCGCATAATTATGCTTTATGTAAAATGGTTTCAGAGACGTAAAATGTTTATACAGAATGCAACTGGAACCAAAATGTACTCTGTCATTTGCTTTGTGATTTCTCTCCAGTGCAAATAGCGTATCACCTAAATCGACACAACTTATTCCACCAGATTTGTGTTTATGTGGTTGGACTAAGTATGAAATGTACAAACAAAAGGTGAATACACGAGATGAACTGCTTGGTCGTTCTCAGACAAGCGACACAACACGTTCTCCCAAGAGGGCGCATACACACTCATGTTGACGGTTGGGTATTCGAATATTTATCGTGAACTGTATAACAGTGAACTGTATAGCAAGTGTAATTTGACGTGTGTGGCAATACTTAGAAGAGTACATGTTAAAAATATGTATTTTTACAGTTATTCTTTATAAAACGCGTGTGTAATATTTACAAACACTTTTACATTTGTAAACATGACAAAGTATTGAATAATACAAAACTAAATAACAATATACATTAAATATGTCCCATCTGAGTGTAACAATAATAATAGTAGTATTTTTTTTTTACAATCGTATTGACCAACTAGGATCACGTTAACAACTTCAGTTCCTCTTCTTCCTTTGTTGTTGTTTACTGTTTTTCCAGTATTCCCTCGTTTTCTCTCCATGAAGTCTCTTCCTTTCTTCTGTCCATGTTGTTCCAGATTTTTTATTTCTTCTGCTTTGAAAGTCATCCAAATTTAGTATTTTGTTTTTAAAACGCTTTCTTTCTGCTATTGCTGATTCTTTGATGTTGTTTCTTTCAAGATCTTTTCTTACTTCTGTAATCCATGCTATTGTCGATTTCTTCTTCCAGAAATATAGGAGTATTTGTTTTGTTAGTCTATTTCCATCCATTCGGTACAGATGTCCAAAAAAGTTTCGTTTGGCCATTTACAGTAATAATAATAATAATAATAATAATTATTATTATTATTATTATTATTATTATTATTATTATTATTATTACCACTGCTACTATATTAATATTGTTATTATTGCTTTTATTATTACTGGCAGTTGCTGTACTTTTATAAAAACGTTGATAAGCTTAACTGTTGTACAGCAGATGCAATTAATTTCACATTCCCATATTTATCCAAACGTACTACTTTGTGAACACCCATAATGTATACTCAAGAGCCGCTACTGATGATACCACAATAAGTTATTAAGATTGTAATATACAAGAGTGTTCCATGAGGAATCATCAGTAATCAGGGATTTGACGGAACGATCGCCTGAAACAGAAAAAACGTTTTGCATCACCTCGGTTCTGAGAGTTCCGGAACCCGTACAGAAAATTGGAATAGAGATCAACACAAATATTATTTCTGCTCTTTTTATTGCTCATGAGAAACATACATTGCATGTTGTACAACCACATAGCGAACCTTTCAGAGGTGGTGGTCCAGACTGCTGTACACACCGGTACATGTAATACCCAGGAGCACGTCCTCTTGCACTCATGGATGTCTGCATTCGTCGTGGCGTACTATTTACAAGTTCATCAAGGTACTGTTGGTCCAGACTACCCCACACCTCATCGGCGATTCGGCGTAGATCACTCAGAGTGGTTGGTAGTGTCATGTCGTCATAAACAGCCCTTTTCAATCTATCCCAGGTATGTTAGATTGGGTTCATGTCTGGAGAACATGCTGGCCGCTTTAGCCGAGCAATGTTTTTATCCTGAAGGAAGGCTCAAATGGTTCAAATGGCTCTGAGCACTATGGGACTTAACTTCTAAGGTCATCAGTCCCCTAGAACTTAGAACTACTTAAACCTAACTAACCTAAGGACATCACACACATCCATGCCCGAGGCAGGATTCGAACCTGCGACCGCCTGAAGGAAGTCATTCACAAGATGTGCACGATGGGGATGCTAATTATCGTCCATGAAGACGAATGCCTCGCTAATATGCTGCCGATATGGTTGCACTATCGGTCGGAGGATGGCATTCACGTATGGTACAGCCGTTACGGCACCTTCAATGATACCAGTGGCGTTCGTCGTCGCCACGTAATGCCACCCCAAAACAGCAGGGAACCTCAACATTGCAGCACTCACTGTATAGTGTGTCTATGGCGCTCAGTCTGACCGGGTTGCCTCCAAACACGTCTCCGACGATTGTCTAGTTGAAGGCATATGCGACACTCATTGGTGAAGAGGACGTGATGTCAGTCCTGAGTGGTCCATTCGGCATGTTGTTGGGCCCATCTGTACCGCGCTGCATGGTGTCATGTGTAACATCACCGTTTTTTATCCTGACCTGATCTGATCGAATAGCAGCCCAGTATTTATTATTAACATGACCGTGAAACTAATGGGGCTGGAAATCGTAATTGACTGCTACGGAAGTTGTTACTTTCCAGTTCGTCCTGTTCAATACTATAATACTGAATGTATGGTAATAAGGAACACCAAGACAGTGTTACTAATTACGAACTTACATTCTTCACAAGACACAAAAAGGAGACAACCACTGCCTTCGTCATACATGCAGGGGTATCTGCAGCTAATTGACGCATGGTCCAGGGAATGGCAATTGAATCTCAATGTAGACACGTGTAATGAGCTGCGAATACATAGAAAGATAGATCCCTTATCATTTAGCTACAAAATAGCAGGTCAGCGACTGGAAGCAGTTAATTCCATAAATTATCTGGGAGTACGCATTAGGAGTGATTTAAAATGGAATGATCATATAAAGTTGATCGTCGGTAAATAGATGCCAGACTGAGATTCATTGGAAGAATCTTAAGGAAATGCAATCCGAAAACAAAGGAAGTAGGTTACAGTACGCTTGTTGGCCCACTGCTTGAGTACTGCTCAGCAGTGTGGGATCCGTACCAGATAGGGTTGATAGAAGGGATAGAGAAGATCCAACGGAGAGCAGCGCGCTTCGTTACAGGATCATTTAGTAATCGCAAAAGCGTTACGGAGATAATAGATAAACTACAGTGGAAGACTCTGCAGGAGAGACGCTCAGTAGCTCGGTAAGGGCTTTTGTTCAAGTTTCGAGAACATACCTTCACCGAAGAGTCAAGCAGTATATTGCTCCCTCCTACATATATCTCGCGGAGAGACCTTGAGGATAAAATCAGAGAGATTAGAGCCCACACAGAAGCATACCGACAATCCTTCTTTCCACGAACAATACGAGACTGGAATAGAAGGGAGAACCGATAGAGGTACTCAGGGTACCCTCCGCCACACACCGTCAGGTGGCTTGCGGAGTATGGATGTAGATGTAGATCTAATTATAGCTAATCTCAACACACGCTTTCTTCATTTTCCATTATCGTCACACGCTAATCCGTCACTGCATCCAACACTGCAATCCAAGGTTAGGTTGGCGCGGTAGACGCGAAACTAAATATTGGCACTAGTAACGTCACTGATCACTTTTACAAATATATTTCATCACTTTCCCAGTAATCATTTATTATTTAGAGGTCTAACCACGGCGATGGTGACACCCTTCTCGGTTTTGAAACCCTGTATTCCAATAATGGCCTCCACACACACACCATTCCCGCCAAGCACTCTGGCGCATCTCGACACTCGCTATCGCAACACGTCACAATCGATTGTTCGCCCTATCGGCCTGTGCTGAGTGCAAAGTTATAGTAAGGGCCTACGGACCACTTACATCCCCGCCCTAGAAGACTTCTTTGGAGCCTCTGGCGTAAAAGAATCGGCAAAGAAATTAGATATTACTACATCTGAACAAAACACACAGTGTAAATAATCAATGAAACTACAATTTACCAAATAATCCCTCTACTCCAGTAGTGGGCTGCCTCCATAATAATATTCTACAAAAGGTTATTACATCTCACAAACATGGCATTGTCCAAATCACAATTTTCCATCAAGCAGCAATAATCCTCTACAGTCCATATTGAATGTAACACATGAGATACAATCAAAATTATTATGTGAACACATGACATATGAGTTACTATATTATAATTTAGTTGTTACAGGTTTTACAGCCATTCTCGAGTAATTGTCAATATGAAATATGAAGGTCTATTTATAATACATCAGAAAATGCAATGCAAATAAACATTTCCCTTTTTCAAATGTCCGATTAACAACTAAATTTTCCCAACATGTCTTACTCAACTACATCATGGAGCTTGGACGGCCCATTTCAGACATTCGCTCTAATCGAATTCCACTTCCTCATCTGGGTTATCCCTGTTCTCGTCTTAGTAGTACCTTTTTATGTTTTCCACATGCCCCTTACTATGCACTCTCTTTGTCCGTGCATCTATAACTATCCTCACCTTTCCATCCTTCTTATCAACAACAAACAGGGGGTTGTTATATTGACTGTTGGCCCTTTCTATAACACCAAGGTCCATCATTCACTAGTATATCCTCGTCTAATGCTCTTCTTTTCGCCTGGGGAATGGAATACTGTTTTATATTGAACGGTTTGTGGTTCTTTATCTTTAGTTTACACTCCACCTCTTTCATGATACCTGGTCGTTGAGAAAATACCTTACAACGCCTGTATAATACTGTGGCTAATTTCCTCTTAACCTCCTCATCTAGGTGTGTCACTTCCTGATCTTATCCTCTTCATATCGACCCTCTTGTGCTAATCCCTCAAAGTACACCAACACTTCTTCTTCTATTTCCTCTTCCCCGTATACTACTGTGGGTTCCTCTTCATAACACAAACTTATCCTTTTAAATTCTTCCTCTTCTTTTAATGCACTACCCTCAGCAAACTTTAACCTCTTCTCTTCTCCTTTTCTTCCTTTGACCTTGATACTACCTTCATCAAAATTCACTATCGCTTCAACTTTATTCAACCAATCTATTCCTAAAATAATTTATGTGATCAGTCCAGCCACCACCAAAAATGTTGCTTCGTATTCTTCTCCATCTTGAAGGTAATTAACGCTTGTTCTTTAATAGGTTTACTCCTTGCACCCAACGCATTCACAATTCTCACTCCACTCACTGGGAAACTAGGCAAGCTAATGTTTGCTATCAGTACCTGTTCATATAGCCTCTTGGATATTGCACATGCTTCACTTCCTGTGTCAACTAATGCCTCAATATTCAGTGCACATAGCTTGATCCCTATCATGGGTAGTATGGGTTCTTTGGGAATCCTACTTCTTTCCTCCATTAGATCTCCTCTTAGATCTCCACCATTGTCGTGTCTTAGTAGGTTTATTCTGGTCCTTGTAGCTTTCACTCCTGACCGGACCTCATCTGGAGTGTCATTCAGTTTTCCAGTCTCTCCGCCTCTCCTATATGCACTGTGTCATTCATTCGCCTATCTCTTCCTCTCTGATGATCTCTTGGTTCTTCACTCCTTCTCCAATCATTTCTCCATTGCTGTTCACCACCATGGTTCCTATACCTATGGCCACCACCTCTTCCTCTATAATTAGACGAATTATTAAAATGATTCTTAATGCATCTCAGGGTAACCAGTTGAATGTGCTAATGGGCTTTCTAATGACAATCCATAATCACTGATTCCTGAATCATCTCTGTCTTCCTGTCCTATCCCTTTCCTTTCAGCTACTGCCTCACAAACCTCCTGCTTATCTTCAGTAGACATGTTTGGTTTATTTTTAATGCACAAGCAAGTAATATAAAATAACCTCTTGTAACACAAAACACTCTTAATTATCGATAAACTAATCAAATAGTAACTGCAGTATCTTCAGTTAATCCCAAAATCATGAGTTCTGAACATAACGACTCTCAAAGTGTAATAAATTCAAATATCAATTTTCACATACACAGTTTATGTTAAATGTTTTAAATAAGACAAATCACACCATTCATTAAATCTATATATGTAAAATCTCCAAAAACAATTAGCATATCTGCATAATCACTGCTTAGGCAGCACAGTATGCATAAATAAGCATGCTATATTTCAGAGTATGTTTCGTAAAATGTTCTGAAATTACTGTAATTGGGCACTTGCCCTAAGGCAAAACACAGTTTAAACTGTTTATTTATTGTGAAGATAGTATATTGCAATTTAATGTTATGCTAACCAGTTGTCATCACTCACCAACTGACGTTACCACGAGTCGCGATGTTTTGACGTTTGAAGTGGGCGTGGCACTTTTGTGATGTGCCGCTGAATGTACAGCCACCAGGGCCGCGTGAAGTCGCGCTGGAGATCTGTGATGAGCCGCTGTAGTTCTCAGTCGGCCGCTCCGTGGCGCTGTAGGTGGGCGTAGTTTGTAGTTAGGCCGCTAGATGCCGGGTTGGCGCTAGGTGTCACGAAGTCGCGCTGGTCGCTGTCCAGTGTAGTGCGTCTGCGTCTGACCTATTCCTTGGACAGGTAGTTGGGATTATGTATGAAATCACCTCACGGATCGAAGCTCTTTGGCGCGGCTGCTACACGGGTCTGCGTGACGTCATTGAACAATTGAGTCGCCGCATAAGTTGTCACCTGCATAACAGTTTATGGGTCCACAAGAAGTTGCTCGATTTTCATCATTCAAAAAGCAATTTCGGTCATAACATTACTATTAAACACTTCTTTAAAAGCTTTCGTGACGAATTCATGGCTCGTTTTGTTGTGGTAATGTTCACACGTGTCTTTCTTTGGTGTTCACTTTTCACAGTTTTTCGCGCGGATATACGCGTTTGCACATTATAACACAGTTTAACGACACTACTACTCTTATCTAATATGGCGAAAAAATAGTTTATTCACAATCGTAAGATGCTATTACTTCGTATTGTTCAAGATGCACTGTTTCTTGATGCGATTATTAATTTTGCAAAACGTGGTGTAGACATTGTCCACCGTCCAACATTCGTTATGGTTACGCAGTTTTAACTACGGTAATCATTTAACTGAATGAATTTATTGCCACAAGTTTAAAGTGTACATACTGTCTTCATCCGAAATCGGAAAATATTTTCTCGTGTTAAGCAAGATAAAATTACCTATTGTTGTTACTATTCGTCCAAAGTTTGTACTTGTCCTTTCACGGTAGGCCAAGGTGTAACACCTTTGTTTTTTATCCTGACCTGATCTGATCAAATAGCAGCCCAATATTTATTATTAACATGACCGTGAACCTAATGGGGCTGGTAATCGGAATTGACTGCTACAGAAGTTGTTACTTTCCACTTCGTCCTGTTCAATACTATAATACTGAATGTATGGTAATAAGGAACATGAAGACAGTTTTACTAATTACGAACTTACATTCTTCTCAAAACACAAAAAGGAGACAGCCACTGCCTTCGTCATACATATCTAATTATGGCTAATCTCAGCACAGGCTTTCTTCATTTTCCATTATCGCTACACGCTAATCCATCACTGTATCCTACACTGCAATCCAAGGTTAGGCCGGCGCGGTAGACGTGAAACTAAATATCGGCACTAGTAACGTCACTGATCACTCTTAAAAAGATACTTCATCACTTTCCCGGTATTCATTTATTATTTAGGGGTCTAACCACGGCGATGGTGACACCCTTCTCGGTTTTGAAACCCTGTATTCCAATAATGGCCTCCACACACACACACACACCATTCCCGCCAAGCACTCTGGCGCATCTAGACACTCGCTCTCGCAACACGTCACAATCGATTGTTCGCCCTATCGACCTGTGCCGAGTGCAAAGTTATAGTAAGGGCCTACGGACCGCTTACACGTGGTTGCAAAGATGGACCTCGCCATGGACGTCGGGAGTGAAGTTGAGCGTCATGCAACCTACTGCATACAGTTTGAGTCGTAACACGACGTCCTGTAGCTGCACGAAAGGATTATTCAACATGGTGGCGTTGCTTTGAGGGTTACTCCGAGGCATAATCCGAAGGTAGCGGTCAACCACTGCAGTAGTAGCCCTTGGGCGGCCTGAGCGAGGCATGTCACCGACAGTTCCTGCCTCTGTATCTCCTCCATGTACAAACAACATCGCTTTGGTTCACTCCGAGACGCCTGGAAACTCCCCTTGTCTAGAGTCCTTCCTGACACAAAGTAACAATGCAGGGACGCGATCGAACCGCGGCATTGTCCGTCTAGGCATGGTTGAACTACTGATAAGACCAGCCGTGTACCTCCTTCCTGGTGGAATGACTGGAACTGGATCGGCTGTCGGACCTCCTCTGTCTAAATGGCGCTGCTCATGCATGGTTGTTTACATCTTGGGGCAGGTTTAGTGACACCGCTGAACAGTGAAAGGGACTGTGTCTGCGTTACAGTACCCACAGTCAGCGTCAATCTTCAGGACCTCTGGGAACCGGGGTGATGCCAAACTTTTTTTTGATGTGTATAGTAACTACATGCAAAACTTATCTGAAAACGAAGTATTGTTTGTTTTCGGAATTTTCTTGTCTTTGACACAGTTAAGTACACTTTAGAGCAAGAACGAAATAATATTTAAGCTTTCGCTCACTCCTTTTGCATTTTTATGTAAGTGGGAGTTTTCATGCGTTTTATTTTTTCGAAAAAATTACAAGATCCCTAAGTGTTCGCTTGTAGTAGAGCTTCTTTGATTTCATGGCTTTCTGAGTCATCAGGTCCGGTCTGGGAGGCCCTAGTTCCTTTGTGGCTAACTTATCCTGGTAATTTCCTTTTCTGTTATAACTTAAGAGATTCAACAGAATTCATGTTGAAACCGCACACGAAATCTGGTTGCTTCATAATAAACAACCAACACCAAGTACAAACTATCGTTTGTGGAGCTGATTAAATTCAAGGAGTAATGTCTGCTAACATGGCCACTTCATTAGAATACAAATGACGCGGTGAGAACAATAAGGGTCAAAAGCAGATCGTCGTAGACCCACATATAAGTGAATATCAGAGAAACCAGAGAAAAGCCTTTCGTGAAAGTTCACATATACATTGTGGGCCTGCAGCAGACGTAAACCTGACCCACCATAAAATCAACGGATTTCAAAAGCATGAATCAAGGCTGCAGTTTCACAATCTACGATGAAGTGCCTTACGGTTCTCATTGTCTCATTACTGCATGATAAAACCCAAAATTTAGTGCGTTACATCTCATTCAGATTCCGACAAAATAGGTTTTTCTATTAGTATAACTATAACATATACTGATGTTCGATGTAATATCATTATATAGAGAGTGAACTGGCGTATCTGAGGAATGCGCTCCCTTCTAGCGGGATTTATGCTAGGCGAACGGGCATAAGAGTGTGCTGAAAATGTGCTGCCACCTGCCGGCACTGACGAAAACCTATAGTACATTGCAGTTGGTGGTAGGGGCTACCTATTCACGCCTTGAACCACACACTTTGCTTGTGAAATCTGTATGTATTTGGCCCGTAAGGCTACTGCGCCATGCAAAAAAGCTCATTCAAACATGCACAATAGAAGGTGTGTACGTGACCCTGATGCCAAGTTTCACGGAGTCTAGAGGAGAAGCAACGTAGCATGGCGCGATAGATTTAGAGCCGTGCATTCCAAATTACCTCATCTACTTCACATTTAACAGCATTCCAAGCAAAATAAGCAATAAATCCGCGAGTAGTCAAAACTTATATTGTTCACGTGGTCTTGTGCTCTTATACAACAACCGCCCCTGGCTACCATTTTGATTTTTATTTTAACTATTTGTATGTAAATGTCAGTGCTCCTCCTGATGGAAGAATCTTATTGCAAAATTAGGAGTGTGGTCTTCCACCACAAAAGTATGGAATCACAACGCTTTTTACACTTTCGCCGTTTCTCTGGTTGTTGTGCGACACTCACGGGCAAGTGGGCAAGCAGCAGTCCTAACTCTCTCAGAGAGTATTAGAGGGAAGTTGACGCTTAGAATACTCAGTATAAACTTAATATTTGTACTGGAAAATGGTGCAGCATAGCATAGAGCAAAACGTCGATTACCACTTATTAAAGTATTCGAAATAAGCTACGTCATTTAAATCGTTGCCTTGGATTCAAGATAATTCCAGGAAAAATCTGTGTGGTGATGGCTTGCACCACATTTACGATAAACGATTTGGCCGACAGGAAAATGACGACTAACTATTTATAAACAACGAGGACTTAAGATAAGATAAAATATTATCTGAACAAGATACACGACTGCAATGCAGCTGAAAAACAAGAATTATTATCTTTAATGGCCATACAGGAGAGATGAGTTTCCAGTGTCAAAGTGTTGCCTTCCTTTCCGAAATAATATTGTGATTTTTTATAGTAATGTATGATACCATACTTTGAAAGTATCTTATGCCATCTATCCAATATCATTTAACAGAGACTAAATTTATGTCTGTTAGTTCATATCCTGTGCAATAAGAAACAAGTGGGTAGCTATGCAGTTTGTCGAAGGTCACTTAGAAATATTCATTCTTAATTATTCTAATTCCAGATACTTTCTAGTTCAGTGAAAATTAACAAGTTTAAAGGAGTAATGTCTTTTCTATTTGAATAAATTTACAAATTTGGTTGTAAAAGTACAGACACATCCCTCACTCACATCTGCCCTGTCCTGAAGAAAACAGTAATTATTTGCAGGAAAGTTTGAAGAATGATTTCAAATTTCAGTTCTAAAACTGTTATCAGTATTTTTGTCTTCAGGGCTGACGACCGATTTTGTAGACCGTATTATCGATTTTGAGAAAGAAAATGTATACTGGTTTCTGACGCAGGTGAAACATTGCACTGTTTGGTGTAAAAATATTGAGTGATGAGAAAAGTAACTAAAGACTGAAGTACTTGATTTGTCATTAGTAACAGTATCCTGAAAAGTGACCTTTGTAACAAATAGGCATTTACTAGTAGAATGGAAACTACTGCATATCACAAAATTGAAGAGTGATCTTACCTGTAAGACGGGAACAAATATTGTTTGAAGACTTATTTCATTATTTTAAAAATCAAATTAAGTGATAGGTGAAAGTTATTGTTACTAACATGTTTCTACAATCGGAGTGCGTAAGCAAAGCAAAATGACAGAGATCTGTGAATCGGCGAGTTCCACTGAGAAAGAACTAACTGAAGTTCAAAGTTAGGTCACACATGTAAACAATAAAATCAGTATGAAAAATAAAGAATCGAAGAAAATGTTGAAATTGTTCTAAAGGTGAAAACACAGTAATAATTTTCCGTAATGAAAAGAGAGACTAGCGAACAAATCGGTGAAAAAGCAACCAAATTTTGAAATATTGTTTCTTGAGTGCGGAGTAGCATAGACAAACATTTATGTTTTTAGGAGAAAGAGCAAGACAAACTGGAACAAACACTAAAATACAACTTCAGAATTTTGTGGTATAGTAGACTCTTTGGAACAGCAGTTAAAGTATATTTCTAAATGTTACCACAAGCGGTATGATAAATAATGCCGAAATTTTAAATAAAGAGGAAACGTTCGATACACAATGAAGTAGAAAAGTGGTCATCCCGTGGAATTTATTAAAAATTGTGAAGTAAATTTACTTGTGAGCAGAGAATAAATCAACACACTTACTTTCTCCTGGCCTGTAATGCAAAAAGATTGGGGTTACATTTAGACATTTCTGATAAGATTGGTTCAGCATTTAAAGACAAATTCTTAGCAGAACTCTTGTTAATACAAAAACAAGACAGATCGTAGCATGAATCTGTTGTCACATGTGTGCCACATTTCAACAAATGAGTTTCATGAAACAATATTACCAAAACATGTTTCTTAAGTTAGAATATGAAAAGCCTCAGTCTGATTATAGGAAATGATATAACTGGAGTAGGATTCGTTATGGACAGGAATAAGGCAAACAATGAGTTGCTGTTAACACTTCAGTGACATGGTTGTTCTCCTCAGAATCGATAGCAAACTAACACCAACAACAATAGTTAATGTAAACATACCAACTTTGCCAGACGAACATGAAGTGGAAGAGAAAGCATATGATGATATTGAACAGGTAATTCAGTACATAGAGGGACATGGAAATCTACTAGTCATGGGGGATTTGAATGCAGTTGTGGAGGAAGAAAGGTTTATGGGAGAATATGGGATTAGTAGTAGGAAGGAGAGAGGAGGAAGATTAATTGAATTCTGCAATAATAGCGAATACTTTGTTCAAGAATCGCAAGAGGAGAGGGTATACTTGGTAAACGCCAAGGGATAACAGCAGTTTCCAGTTAGATCACCTCATGTTCAGGCAGAGATTCCGAAATCGGGAACAAGATAGTAAGGCGATACAGGAGCAGATGTTGACTCTGATCACAATTTAGTAATGGGCTGAAGCCTACAACACCTGTCAGGAGGGATCAAAGCGCAAAGAACTGGGGTACAGAAGAACTTCAGAATGAAGTGATATGCTTTAAGTTCTCTAAGGCTATAGATACTGCGACAATTAATGTTTTAGTGGACGGTTCTATTGAAAAAAACTGGATTTATCTGAAAAAAGCAATCACAGAGTTTGGAAAGAAAAACACAGCTACAAGGATGTTAATTGCGAAGAAGGAATCAGTAACAGAAGTAGTACTTCAATTGATCAATGAAAGAAGAAAGTACGAAAATGCTCCGGCAAATTCAGATACAGAGAAATACAAGACAGGAATGGAATAAATGGAAAACGCAGGGAAGCCAAGACGAAATTTTTGCATGAAAAATGGGAAGAAATTCGAAAGGAAATGATTCTTAGAAGGACTGACACCGTATATAGAAGAGCCAAACCAACCAAACTAAAAGCAAGGGCCCTAAAATTATGAGTACAATGGGATTTCCACTGTTAACTAGAGAGTAGATACGTGAAATGAGTACATTGAAAGCTGCTGTGAGGAGGAGGATTTATTTGGTGACGTGATGGAAGAAGAAACAGGAGTCAGTAGGGAGAAGATGGGGGATCCCCTGTTACAATCAGAGCTTAATGGAGCATTGGAAGATTTACATTCGAATAATGCAGAAGTGAGAGACAACATTCCATCAGAATTTGGGGACATGGTAACAAATCCACTATTCAGATTGGTGTGTGCAATGTATGAGTCTGACCATATACCATCTGGATTTCGGAAAAAAACATCAGCCACACAATTAAGATTTGAAGAGCCGACAACGCCGAGAATCACAGTACCATCAACTTAACAATTCATGCACCCAATTTTCTGACAATAACAAGGGGAAAAATTGAGGATGTGTCTGATAACGATCAGTTTGGCTGTAGGAAAGGTAAAGTTAACAAATAGGCGATTATGACGTTGCTGTTAATAAAGTAACCAACATTGGAGAAAATTCAAGAAACTTTCTAGGATTTTTCGACCTAGTAAAAATTTTTCGATGACGTAAAATAGTGCAAGATGTTCGAAATGATTAGAAAGATTGGGATAACTATAGAGAAGGACGGGTAATACACCAATATTCACAACAACCAAGTGGGAACAATAAAAATGGAAGATCAAGAACGAAGTCTTCAGATTAAAAAGTGTGTAAAGAGGGGATGTAATCTTTTGCCCCCATTGTTCAGTGTATACATGGAAGATGCAGTGACGAAAATAAAATGAAGTTTCAAGAGTGGTATTAAAAATCTGGGTGAAAGGATATCAATCATAAGATTCAATTAAGACATCTATTTTCGGTGAAAATGTGCACGACTTACAGAATCTGCTGAATGTAATGGACAGTCCAATGAATATAGCGTATAGATTGAGAGTAAGTCGAATAGGTACGAAAGTAATGAGAAGTAGAAGAAATGAGAACAGCGAAAAACATAACATCAGAATTGGAAAAAAATCGTTCAAATGGCTCTGAGCATTATGGGACTTAACGTCTGAGGTCATCAGTCCCCTAGAACTTAGAACTACTTAAACCTAACTAACCTAAGGACATCACACACATCCATGCCCCATGCAGGATTCGAACCAGCGACCGTAGCGGTCGCGCGGTTCCAGACTGTAGCGCCTAGAACCGCTCGGCCACTCCGGCCGGCTCAGAATTGGAGATTACGGACTAAATTAAGAAATTCTGATAGGTAGGCAGCAAAACAATTCATGGAGGAAGGAGCAAAGAGGACACAAAAAGCAGACTAGCACTGTCAAAAAGGGCATTCCTGGTCAAAGCAAGTCTAGCTGTGTCAAACATTGGATTTAATTTGTGGAAGAAATTTCTAAGAATGTACGTTTGGAGAACAGAATTGTATGTTAGTGAAACACGAACTGTGTGAGAACCGGAACAGAAGTGAATATAAGCATTTGAGATGTGGTGCTACAGAGTAATATTGAAAATCAGATGGACTGACAAGGTAAGGAATTAGAAGGTTCCCCGGAGAATCGGCATAGAAGTGAATATGTGGAAAACACTAATAAGAAAAAGGGAAAGGGCGACAGGGCTCTGTTAAGATACCAGAAAATAATTTCCATGATACCAGAGTGAGCTGTATAGAGTAAAAACACCAGAGGAAGACAGAGATTGGAAAACATCTAGCAAGTAATTGAGGACGTAGGTCGAAGGTCCTACTGTGAGGTGCAAAGGTTGGTACAGGAGAGGAATACATAATGGGCCACATCAGACAACTTAGAAAGTTAGAGTGCTTAAAAGGTAAATGTTGGGAACTGAAATTGTCTGCGATTTGTGAAAGGAACTCCCTGATGATTCCAAGAGATGGCTGTAACCACAAAACTTTCGATCTTTCCTACAGAAAATTCAGTGAGAGTAGATGACAATGAACTTGCAACCAAGGAAATTTTAGAAATGTTAATATGCCCTAAGGAGATAATAGAAATGGACACAATATTATTGGTAACAGAAAGTGTGTTGCCACCAATTATACTATGTGATCAAAAGTATCCGGACACCTGGCTTAAAATGACTTATAAGTTCGAGGAGCCCTCCATCGGTAATTCTGAAATTCAATTTGGTGTCGGCCCACCCTTAGCCTTGAAGACAGCTTCCAAGCTCGCAGGCATACGTTCAGTCAACTGGTGAAAGGTTTATTGGAGGAGGTGCTGCACGGATGGGGGGGGGGGGGGGGAGGTATCGATGTCATTCGGTGAGGACTGGCACGAAGTCGGCCTTCCAAAGCACCCCGAAGGTCTTCTGTAGGATTCAGGTCAGGACTCTGTGTAGGCCAGTCCATTGCAGGGATGTTAGTGTCGTGTAACTGCTCTGCCACATGCCGTACATTATGAACAGGTGCTCGATCGTGCTAAAAGATCCAAACGCCATCCCCGAATTGCTCTTCAACAGTGGGAAACGAGAATGTGCTTAAAACATCAATGTAGGCCTATACTGTGATAGTGACACGCAAAACAACAGGGGGTGCAAGCCCCCTCCATGAAAAACACGACCACACCATAACACCAAAGCCTCCAAATTTTACTATTGGCGGTACACACACTGGCAGATGACGTTCACCAGGTATTCGCCATACCTACACCCTGCCATCGGATAGCCACATTGTGTACCGTGATTCGTCATTCCACACAACGATTTTCCACTGTTCATTCGTTCAATGTTCACGCTCCTTACTCAAAGAGAGGCGTCGTTTGGCATTTACTGGCATGATGTGTGCCTTATGAGTAGCCGTTCGACCATGAAATCAAAGTTTTCTCACCTCCCGCCTAACTGTCATAGTACTTGCAGTGGAACCTGATGCAGTTGGGAAATCCTGTGTGATGGTCTGGATAGATGTCTGCCTACTTCACATTACGACCCTCTTCAACTGTCGGCGGTCCCTGTCAGTTAACAGACGAGATCGGCCTGTACGCATTTGTGCTGTATGTGTCCCTAGTGGACATATGACACAAATGACATACAATCACCTGACCACGTACAAAGTCTTAGAGTTCCGCGGAGCGCCCCATTCTGCTCTCTCACGATGTCTAATGACTACTGAGGTCACTGATATGGCATACCTGTCATTAGGTGGCAGCACAATGCACCTAATATGAAAAACGTATGTTTTTGGATGTGTCCGGATACTTTTGACCACGTAGTGTATTCAGACTATGGGCATGGTCTCTTCATTAAACACGCGGAAAAAGACATGATACGGAAACCTAAGTGCTGTGCTGTTTGAGGACCAGTCGAGTGCAGAAGAGAAAAAAATGGTTCAAATGGCTCTGAGCACTATGGGACTTAACTTCTGAGGTCATCATTCCCCTAGAACTTAGAACCACTTAAACCTAACTAACCTAAGGACATCACACACATCCATGCCAGAGGCAGGATTCGAATCTGCGACCATAGCGGGCGCGCGGCTCCAGACTGAAGCGCCTAGAACCGCTCGGTCACACCGGCCGGCTGTAGAAGAGACAGATACCCGAAGAAATACTTATGTACGGTATATTATAGACACAGGAAGAGTGCTGAGAAGAAAAAAATGCTGTGACAGTTGTTTTACGCGTAATAATAAAAGATGCGAAGAAATGAAAAATTCAATAGAAACATTAAAGTAAAGTATGAAAATATAATTGGTCGGAACATGATGTGACTGCCGGTAGACACATTGTTATGACGACGTTATGGAGCAGTAGCTCGCCCATGGTGCCCTCAGTGTCATTTTTAGTAGCAGTATTAGGCAAGAAAAGAATGAATCCAGAAAAATATATGCTTATTGTAGGGAACTTGGTTCACCGTGTGACAATTTCTAAGAAAGCAGTTAGTGATTTGTATCAAATCCCATAGATATATATAATGTTAGGAAGAAATAAAAAAGGTCACAGTTGTGCACAATGATTTTATGTAATTTCAGACTCAAGATATAAGCAGTGGCTTGATCTAAATAAGGATTCAAATTTTGAAAGTACTTATTACGACCTGTATATGATTTTAGTTGACAGTCGTGATGAATTCGATATTTATAAGATTTATATAATATCTCTAAAAAATTGGATATTAATGAGAAAATATTTTAATGATTGTTGTTTATACTTTTGGCTATTATTTAGCTTTTTAGGTTTTACATAGTGAATGTTCATTAATAGAAACTTTATCTGATGTATGAAGGTTGGAACTTCAATAGAGGCAACTATTTATTTACAGTTCGTACAAAATAGATACATGTTTCAGAGTTTTACTGACCTTCAAAGTAGTCACCATCATCGTGTATAACCCGTTGCTAGGGATGTGGAATTCGTAGGATACTCTTAACAGTGCCAGTTACGTGGACAGTTGGAGCGGCGCGGTCTATTGCCCGACGAATTTATAGCAGTTCTGAAGCGAATGCCATGAAGTGTTTCCTTCAGTTTAGAAATAGAGTTGAATTCACGAGGGCTTAAGTCAGGGGAGTGCAATAGGTGGTATAGCACTTAGCAGCGCCATCAGTCAAACAAATCAGTAAAAGCTTGCAATGTATATGCTTGAGCACTGTCCTGCAAAGTGATGGTCAGGTCCTGCAGAAAGTATCATCACTTCTGAATCTAAGATGGTCGTAGGTGGTGTTCCAAAAATGAACAGAGTGACTTTACAATAATTGGCATAGCTTTTACGTTCATGTGTTTTGTTATTGAATTTTAAAATTTCAATATAAATCTCTCCATTAGGAGAACAGTGTATGTTCCTTACATTACATGAAGCACATGCGTCCCAATACTAAAGTATAATTATCAATCCAGAATGGGAAAATACGTTCTAATGGTATTGTTTGTGCTGACAAGCACATACCTTTCCAATTCGAATTCATCTATGTGCAATACACAAAAGATATCTGTTTCCAACTACCTCTTTTCTTTGTTTAGTGATTGTTATGCCAACTGACATGGCTATTATTTCTCAACACATATCATGACAAATACATCAACATAGTACGTAAATATACACTAGAACTTCAACCCAAAAATGTCAAGTACTGCTTTAGACAGGTTAACTTCTATGAGTTTAACTTTTGTTCATAACTTCCTTTTTTCTTGACTGCAACGCGTATTCCGTCTTCATGGCATGAAGTTCATGAAGCACTGCTGAAGGCAATTCTCATTTTCACATACATCTCGTGGTTGATGGCTGATAAGGTTTTCTTACAGATTAATGGAAAACAATTAGATAATAAAGATGATTAATCCAATATTTACTATATGAAACTTACATTTACTATTTTCAAGTTTAACACATTGTGTAGATAGTTCTTAATATCCTTATATGCATAAAGTCCCTTAACTTCGGCAGTTGTAATGTCAGCTAATTCTTAGCTACATCTATGTGGTATGTTGATAATTCTGTATGGACTTGCATACAACAATTTCCATTTCTTATTCTTTCTCTGTTATATGAAAGATTTCGGATGACATCTTAGTAATACCATATAATAAACTTCAAATAATTGTGCCCTGTTCACATGAGAATCATATGTCGTTCTTCTAACCTGACATCGAGACAAACCAATCAAGACTTCAGCATAAATCTGGTCTTGCTGCTTTGCCTGCTTAGGTAAATGCCGAGATGGATTAAGCCATTCTTTCCTATCTGCTTTACCTGTCAATACCTCAGCTGGTGCATATCCCACTGCAGCAAGATTAGCATATAATCTACCCACTTTATATGATGGTTAGGTATGTACTTCTTCACAAGTAGATTAAGTTCCGTAAGTATTTTCAACTGGGCTTGCCTCTGGATGAAAGCATAGGATCATTACTTGTTTGAGCCCCTGTTCTTTGAGGAATTGTTTCCATTTAAAACCGAAAACGTATGGAGCACTGTCAGTCATAATCGCCTGAAGCTAGCTGATCTTAGGTATGTAATCCTTCAAAATGTGCCTGATCACAGCAGTAGATGTAGATGTTCTCAGTGCTCATAATTATAGATATTTTTCTAAGGCAAGTATGCAAAATGTTTTTGTTTGATCGCTTCATGTGTTTTGCCCTTTGGCAGATACTGAATGTTCGTACAATACTTGTCTCTTTAGATTCTTTGTGTTGCAATACCGTTTCATTATAGTCACGCACTTGTTTATGCCAACATGCCCCATATGTGCATATACCATATGAAGTCCTTCAGACAAGTTTGAGGGAGGGACACACACACACAGAGACACAGACACACTCACACAGTCGTTATTCGCATCCTTCCAGTGGAATAGGATTGAATTTTAAACTTTATAGTTTTAGGTATAAAGGACAGGCATGATCCGGTGAATTTTGTCGTTATTTCTTTCCATATAGATTGAGCATTCTGCAAACTGGACATATTCTGACATCTGCAAAAACTTACCTGTATGTCTGATCCTGCATGGACAGTATTTTGTATTCTGATGCTTGCTCTGTTAATTCTGCGAGTTCATCCATGCTTTCTGGTATTCGAGACAAGGCGTCTGCTATTACATTGTCATTTCCTTTATGTTGTCCTTAGGTGGTACTCTTGGAGAGGAAGAGCCCATCATGCTAATCGATTATGTAATAGCTTACATGTCAACAGAAAAGCTAGTGCTTGCCTGCTTAACGGTTGCAGTACATATATACCGGTTTACCATAGATGTACACGTGGAATTCCTTCCCTGCGCACACCACCGCTAAGGCCTCTAATTCCATCACGTAATGTGAGCGCTCACAGCTCGTGAGCGAAACGAATTACTTGTACCCTTTTTCCACTATCGGCTTCTTCTTTTCGAAACAAGGAACATCCAAGTCCGTAGGGGGAAGCATCAGTTGTTACGCAACACTTGTTTTGCATCTTCGGGTGGTACAACAAGTTTGCGTCCAAGACTACTCTTAATAGTGACAAAATCTTGTTGGAATTCTATTGTCCATACTTACTGAGCTGCGGCAGCGCATTTCTCCTTCCCACTATCGGTAGCTTATATCTGGCATCTCACCAGGTGACGCGTATTATTCCCTTGTGCAGTTATCGCTGTCCCGGCTAGGCTTCAAAGGCGACTGCTAGAGGGGCGTCGGCCGGCCGCAGTGCCCGAGCGGTTCTAGGCGCTTCAGTCTGGAGCCGCGCGACCGCTACGGTCACAGGTTCGAATCCTGTCTAGGACGTGGATATGTGTGATGTCCTTAGGTGAGTTAGGTTCAAGTAGTTCTAAGTTCTAGGGGACTGATCACCTCAGATGTTAAGTCCCATAGGGCTCAGAGCCATTGGAACCATTTTTAGTGGGGCGTTTTAACAGTGGAGTGCAGGCAGTTTACATGTAGTTGTCGCGCACTGTGGAGCCGGGGTCAGCGTGGTTGGAGAAAGGAAAGGAAATGAAATTTTGCGGTCAGCCAGAAGAACTTCATTTGATTAACTGGCTTCACACAGGGAATTTTCACTTCAATTTTATTGTTTTATTTAATACACATTGTAACTTTGTTTTAAATTTATTTTAAACTATTTGGTTTAACCTCTTTAGGTAAATCGTAAAGGCGAACTTTATCTCTTGTTAACTTTAATGTTAAACTTTTGGGTCCATGCTTGATGTCTTGGTTTTGAGCTCAATTGCAAAAATGCATTCAGAACTCATTTTTAATTATATTTATTTCCTACGTTATTTAATTTTTTAAAATTTAAATATGTTGAAGGCCAATATTGTTAAAGTCTTAACCTCTTCCATCTTGTTTAAGAAGTCCATCATAATTGTAACCAAGTGACAAAAAAAAGTCAAATGGCTCTGAGCAGTATGGGACTTAACATCTGAGGTCATCAGTCCCCTAGATCTTAGAACTACTTAAATCTAACTAACCTAAGGATATCACACACATCCATGCCCGAGGCAGGATTCGAACCTGCGACCGTAGCAGCCAAGCGGTTCCAGACTGAAGGTCCTAGAATCGCTCGGCCACACCAGCTGGATTAACTCAGTGACTTATTCACCATTTTAATGCTTTCATGTGTGTAAATTTAAGATGGCAAATTAACTAGAAATTTTCTTGCCTTTTTCTTAAAGGGGACCCGTTGTTACATTGAAAAAAATAAATGTTTGCTGTCAGAAAGATTTATGATGTTAATTAAACTGGCCTACTCCTTCCATGATGTTTCCCTGATCCTGTTAATTCCCAATTTAAATGGTAAGGGGGGGGGGGGTGGCCACATTGCTATTGAGAACTGTCTATCCCTGTTAACATCATTTGTCCTATCAAGTGTAACATTTGTAACCGATTTCGGTTTGTTACAGACAACTATCGCTAGTGTTATTGCAAGGAGCTGTGGAGGCATAGGTTATCTCAAATGTGGACATCTGCAGTATGTATTGCACATTCATTGTGTACCTATAGAGGATGCTGTTTCAGAGCTGGCCGCAGGGTTTCGTGCGGCATTGTGGCGAAATGATCCATGGGGTAGAGGCCTCTATTTCCAATATTTCCTCAGCTTTGGATGAATGATCTGAAAAAAGATTCTAAGAGGGTAACCAACCCACACGTAAGCAATTGTTCACGGTTGAGGCCCAGCTGTGCCACTATCTTGCCGATCTAGCCTACCTTGAACTCAGTGACTAGCAAAGGACGTTATAAAACAGCGAGGTGATTTAAAAGTACAGATTACAGCAGGCGTGATAGATTTAGAGAATGAAGGCCCGAGTGGGCAACGTGGTGTTTCTGTTCATCAGATTCAAGTTAGTAACGCCGAAAACCAAGCTCTTGGGGAACCCTATTCGGATTCTTCTGCTAAACTGCCGAATCCTATTTTGTGTTTATTAAATGAAATCACTGAACTATAGATTGACCAATGGAACCGATTTCTTAGAGTGTTATGGTTGATCACCAGGTTTGAATTACATGCTAACTCCTTGCAGATCTAGCATTTACTTCTTTATCGTACGTCTAACGGTTTGTTTAGCGAGTTGTTGTCAGGTGTGCTCCGAGAGCGGGTAAATCTGTGGCAACTTAGGGCCCGGATTATTCTAACGAATTTACCAGCATGTATTAAGAACGAACTTGAACACTTGTATTATTGATAGCTATAGGCTTCTGACGAAACGTTGTTTCAATACATTGAGCCAGTACGTATTTGTATCTCAGCTTTGAGCATGAATGTCCCCAAAAGGACTACATTTCTCTCATGTATGAGCGCATGAGAGCCGAGGATTGGTCATGGCTTGCCTTCCGTCGAAAAACGGCCATCTGTGCTCAACTCAGTGATTTGGTAACCTCTCTGGAAGCTTTCACATTAGCTGATGAACAGCGTAAAAGCAGTGAGAGTGAGCCACGTTATTATTATTATAGTGATCACCACTTAGGGTCAGCAGTTAAACTACCATCAAGTAAATCCTGCTTTCGGTCTGGTGCGAGAGCGTTTAATACAATTACTATAATATGGCTATACGACGCATGTCGTCTGTGATTCAATGTATTAAAAAGTTTTACACAAATAATTATTTTTGATAACAGGTTTGTCCATATGTGCACAGGATGGGTTCTGCTAATTTCATACAGTCTCATATATATTTCATCGAAGTGCATTTTATGACAACATATAGGGACACCATAAGTAACAGTATATGGCGATGTGTTTGATTAGAAATAGCCGAAAGCAACAAATAGCCAAAAGCAATAACGAACCAATATTCACTGCCTATGACACAGCTAATTCCTGAATTGCAGACAAATGAACTAAAGAGTATACTTTTACGGAGAGTGAAATCCACAAAGTAGGGATCAATGAATGTCTGCTTATTCATCACAAATAGAAAACTTTTACAGTGGAAAAAATTAATAAAAGGAAAGAAACCACCAGACACAAACGATATGTTTAGAATTCAGTCAGATATCGTGTAGTGACCTTGGTGCAGAAAGGATTTTGTTATGGGAAAATATGAAAAATTATCAAACATTTATCTGAACACAAACAGTCTACCTGTAAAAAGTGATGGAAGTAATTTGCATCTGCTTCTCGACACAGGAATGCCGATTAGTGCTGAGTCGAGTTTGTTATTTGACATAATAAAGAACTACTCTGGAATAGTGATATTACCAGCGACAGGCATTAAGGCCATAGGGAATATTGTAAGATTGAGGAAAACATTCAACAAACTAATTTTGATAGATTCTGAAGTACAAGGGTAGTTCAATCATGAATTTTTAGAGGGACTGGAGTTAAATTCTGAAGTAACCTTAAGAATACACTAGTTGTGTAGCAACAACTTATAATTGTCCATAATAAAAAATATGATGGCAAGGGCAGTCAATGATCAGAACGGAATAGAAAAGAGTGAGTATGTATGTGAAAAGGAACTGAGTCATAGTGATTCCTTACATCGAAATAAGTGTCCAAGGAATAGAAAAGCAACTGGAATCACTCAACAGAGGAAATTCCACTGGACCTGACGGGATACCAACTCGATTCTACACAGAAAACGCGAAAGAACTTGCTCCCCTTCTAACAACCGTGTACCGCAAGTCTCTAGAGGAACGGAGGGTTCCAAATGATTGGAAAAGATCACAGGTAGTTCCAGTCTTCAAGAAGGGTCGTCGAGCAGATGCGCGAAACTATAGACCTATATCTCTGACGTCGATCTGTTGTAGAATTTTAGAACATGTTTTTTGCTCGAGTATCATGTCGTTTTTGGAAACCCAGAATCTACTATGTAGGAATCAACATGGATTCCGGAAACAGCGATCGTGTGAGACCCAACTCGCGTTATTTGTTCATGAGACCCAGAAAATATTAGATACAGGCTCCCAGGTAGATGCTATTTTTCTTGACTTTCGGAAGGCGTTCGATACAGTTCCGCACTGTCGCTTGATAAACAAAGTAAGAGCCTACGGAATATCAGACCAGCTGTGTGGCTGGATTGAAGATTTTTTAGCAAACAGAACACAGCATGTTGTTATCAATGGAGAGACGTCTACAGACGTTAAGGTAACCTCTGGCGTGCCACAGGGGAGTGTTATGGGACCATTGCTTTTCACAATATATATAAATGACCTAGTAGATAGTGTCGGAAGTTCCATGAGGCTTTTCGCGGATGATGCTGTAGTATACAGAGAAGTTGCAGCATTAGAAAATTGTAGCGAAATGCAGGAAGATCTGCAGCGGATAGGCACTTGGTGCAGGGAGTGGCAACTGTCCCTTAACATAGACAAATGTAATGTATTGCGAATACATAGAAAGAAGGATCCTTTATTGTATGATTATATGATAGCGGAACAAACACTGGTAGCAGTTACTTCTGTAAAATATCTGGGAGTATGCGTGCGGAACGATTTGAAGTGGAATGATCATATAAAATTAATTGTTGGTAAGGCGGGTACCAGGTTGAGATTCATTGGGAGAGTGCTTAGAAAATGTAGTCCATCAACAAAGGAGGTGGCTTACAAAACACTCGTTCGACCTATACCTGAGTATTGCTCATCAGTGTGGGATCCGTACCAGATCGGGTTGACGGAGGAGATAGAGAAGATCGAAAGAAGAGCGGCGCGTTTCGTCACAGGGTTATTTGGTAACCGTGATAGCGTTACGGAGATGTTTAATAAACTCAAGTGGCAGACTCTGCAAGAGAGGCGCTCTGCATCGCGGTGTAGCTTGCTCGCCAGGTTTCGAGAGGGTGCGTTTCTGGATGAGGTATCGAGTATATTGCTTCCCCCTACTTATACCTCCCGAGGAGATCACGAATGTAAAATTAGAGAGATTAGAGCGCGCACGGAGGCTTTCAGACAGTCGTTCTTCCCGCGAACCATACGCGACTGGAACAGGAAAGGGAGGTAATGACAGTGGCACGTAAAGTGCCCTCCGCCACACACCGTAGTTATGATCCTGCAGTTAAATAGTCTACATATTGGCCAGAATTGACAGTTAGTAAAATACACAGAACTAGAAAATGAAGCTGAATAATTTAATTAAAAGGGTTCTATCATGGCGTCTGTAACTGCAGTAGACAACAGAAAATTATGTTGAGTACCGTTTATTCAAGAAAGAACATCTCAAACGGGAAGTGGTCGTCGATCTTCAGTTGAAACACTGACAGAATATACTCTTATCAGATGCAGTAAAGTTACCTTGAGAGCGTTACCAGAATGGCAGATAAATCGCCAATCTACGTAGTCATCAGAGATACACGAAAAATATGTCAATTTTGTGATCATAACACATTAAGTATTCATCAGCTCAAAACAATTCAGAGATCAACATGATGATTCATAACTTAATATACGCAATACAAAGATTAGTAACCTATGTTTCATTTTTTATTCTCAGTTACGTAATATAAACACAGCACGTTAGAATCTTGTTCTGGAGCACATTCGGACCTCTAAAAATATTAGGTTCCTTGAGAAATTAAAGTACATTAGTGGTCATTCACCATCCATAATCTATCACCCACTCCATCAAAAACCATACGACACCCCAGGCAGATTTACCTTCCTCCAGAGAGACTATCCGAGTGTCCCCTTCAAGATCTAACCGAAAAGGGTCCTCATGAGTTGAAGTCTCACTTTCTCCGCCCAGAATGTATCATTTATACATCCGAATCACCGATTTTACCACAGGCAGATCTGTCTTCCGGCAAAACGCAAAAGTGACAAGCACTGCTACCTTGAGCTATTCATTCAAAAAGTCCCAGTCTCCTCTTGACTACTGTAGTGTTCCGCTATGTTTTCTTTTCGATTGACTGAAGACCGTACCGACATCGTTCTTAAGTTTTACAGGCATGGTCTGATATTTCTTGACCTGTTTCCCACACTAATCTAATACATTAGAACAATATATAAATAAAAGAAATGTTATAAGCATTCGTTCACAAATAAAGGCCTGTTCATTAATAAGTAAGCTAATATTGTTGTGCAAGTTTGCTCACATTAAATGAAACCGAACTGTAGTTATATTTTGTTTAAACAATTACTAATGCCTTCTTGATGAAAGCATCTTTTGGTTCTTGTGCAAATTGCGGTGTCTGCTAACATATGCGACTGACCACATTTAAATTATCACAGTTTTTTAATGTTACTGGCAATCAACAGTTGAATAAAATTACTGGCAAAATAGTACACTGATCATTAAGTAAATACACAAGTATGACAAAATATGATGTGTTCAAGCAAGACATAATAAATCAAGAAATGAAACAGATCCGTAGCTTTCAGGGATGATAGCTGTAGTGCAATGCTAGCATATAAGATACTTTACGTTTAACTAGAAAGTAGCGTTTAAAGTTGTTAATTCAGAGGTTCGTAGTAAAAATGTTTATGCACTGTGAAGTATTAACTGCTATAGTTTTAATGATACTGTAATTATTGTGTCTGGGGATGCACCCTATTTTTCTAGAGCCAGTGATATACTCATAGAGCTGTGAAACACCATCTTTCAGCTTGTCTCAAAATCCGCTGTTGCTGGTCATTCCGCATTGTGCTACGCGAACGCCCATTGTCCAGCTCCCCTCTATTGGGATCAACCCACATCCGCCTACATTGACGCCTTCATCCCACGCTGGCCTGGGCTGGTCGCTGTGTCCCATTCTGAGCTCCCAGCCTGCTGGCGTTCAATCGTACATCAGATGCACCTTACCTCGCAGCAGATCTGAACAGCTGATTAGCTGGCCTAAATATGTTTAACATTACAATACACATCTCCGGTGTATCTGACACATTAGCTCGGTAAATTGGCACATTAGCTCGGTAAATTGGCACATTATGGCACAGAAAATTTGACGTACTTACATAACATAATTTCATAGATAAGATAGTAAATAGAATACCCTAATTGCATGTCAGAACAGTAGTGCAATAATTTTTGTGTTGGTGTATAAACAACCTGTACTTCCTATGGTATGTCACAACAGCTTACTGTATCAGTACACATGTACTAAACGTAACAAAATATAAAAATTACAGCGTATTAATGAATCAGTGGAAACATTTAATTAGTGGAAAAACTAATTTAATATTTGTCACTTTGGCCATTTCCTTTCCCCTTCTTTTTTTTAAAAAGAAGGAAATGCCAGTGGCTTTGCCACACTGGTAACAACGGTTCCCGTCAGATCTACATCTACATCTACATCTACATTCATACTCCGCAAGCCACCCAACGGTGTGTGGCGGAGGGCACTTTACGTCCCACTGTCATTACCTCCCTTTCCTGTTCCAGTCGCGTATGGTTCGCGGGAAGAACGACTGTCTGAAAGCCTCCGTGCGCGCTCTAATCTCTCTAATTTTACATTCGTGATCTCCTCGGGAGGTATAAGTAGGGGGAAGCAATATACTCGATACCTCATCCAGAAACGCACCCTCTCGAAACCTGGCGAGCAAGCTACACCGCGATGCAGAGCGCCTCTCTTCCAGAGTCTGCCACTTGAGTTTGCTAAACATGTCCGTAACGCTATCACGGTTACCAAATAACCCTGTGACGAAACGCGCCGCTCTTCTTTCGATCTTCTCTATCTCTTCCGTCAACCCGATCTGGTACGGATCCCACACTGATGAGCAATACTCAAGTATAGGTCGAACGAGTGTTTTGTAAGCCACCTCCTTTGTTGATGGACTACATTTTCTAAGCACTCTCCCAATGAATCTCAACCTGGCACCCGCCTTACCAACAATTAATTTTATATGATCATTCCACTTCAAATCGTTCCGCACGCATACTCCCAGATATTTTACAGAAGTAACTGCTACCAGTGTTTGTTCCGCTATCATATAATCATACAATAAAGGATCCTTCTTTCTATGTATTCGCAATACATTACATTTGTCTATGTTAAGGGACAGTTGCCACTCCCTGCACCAAGTGCCTATCCGCTGCAGATCTTCCTGCATTTCGCTACAATTTTCTAATGCTGCAACTTCTCTGTATACTACAGCATCATCCGCGAAAAGCCTCATGGAACTTCCGACACTATCTACTAGGTCATTTATATATATTGTGAAAAGCAATGGTCCCATAACACTCCCCTGTGGCACGCCAGAGGTTACTTTAACGTCTGTAGATGTCTCTCCATTGAGAACAACATGCTGTGTTCTGTTTGCTAAAAACTCTTCAATCCAGCCACACAGCTGGTCTGATATTCCGTAGGCTCTTACTTTGTTTATCAGGCGACAGTGCGGAACTGTATCGAACGCCTTCCGGAAGTCAAGAAAAATAGCATCTACCTGGGAGCCTGTATCTAATATTTTCTGGGTCTCATGAACAAATAACGCGAGTTGGGTCTCACACGATCGCTGTTTCCGGAATCCATGTTGATTCCTACATAGTAGATTCTGGGTTTCCAAAAACGACATGATACTCGAGCAAAAAACATGTTCTAAAATTCTACAACAGATCGACGTCAGAGATATAGGTCTATAGTTTTGCGCATCTGCTCGACGACCCTTCTTGAAGACTGGGACTACCTGTGCTCTTTTCCAATCATTTGGAAGTTAAGCGCTGTCGGGCTTGGCTATAGCTGTGAGGAGTCACCGCCTGGCTCTGCCGAGTGCTGTCGGCAAGAGCAGCGCACTCAGGCCCTGTGAGGCCAACTGAGGAGTTACTTGACTGAGAACTAGTGGCACACGTCACGAAAACTGACAGTGGGAAAGCGACGGTTGACCACATGCCCTCCCATATCCACATCCGGTGGGCCCTAAGAGGTGAGGATGACACGGCGGCCGATCGGTACCTTTGCGCCGGATTATGCTTTTTTGTCCTACAGGATTTGACTGATAACACCAGACACAAAACACAAAACCCAAACCCAACAGCGAGATGGCGTGACAAAATAAAGAATGACTAAAAACAAAATTTTTACATCTAGGCATCGCGCCCTTCTAATACAGTCAACTGTGGCCAAACTAAGCGCGAGGTGCCCAAAGCCAGTGCCATTACAACCTCCGACATTAATATAAAGGCGAGGGCCGGGAATAGGGGGAGAGTGGAAGCTACTGCGACATTCAATAAACTTCTAAACGAAAACAAAATGGTTGAAATGGCTCTGAGCACTATGGGACTCAACTGCTGAGGTCATAAGTCCCCTAGAACTTAGAACTACTTAAACCTAACGAACCTAAGGACAACACACACATCTATGCCCGAGGCAGGATTCGAACCTGCGACCGTAGCGGTCGCGCTGTTCCAGACTGTAGCGCCAGAACCGCTCGGCCACCAGCGGCCGGCCTAAACGAAAACAACGGGCAGTTTACAACACGAGTTGCTCCCCTAGTAAACAAAAAATTATTGTCCAAGTTCAAAAACATATTGCGCTGTTAAAACAAGGGGTACCAAACTGGCATAAAATAAGTGGCCACTTAGGCCCTTACACTGAGAAAAAAGCAGTTACGTGAAGGACATATTTGGTTCCAGTTACGTAAGTTGGCGAGCGATGACCTCCACTGACCCCTTACTACTTTAGAATGAGGAAAATAGTAGTTACATAAAACAGATAATACACACATAAAAAAAAGTTCTGCATCACCTCAGTTCCAAAAGTTTCGGACCCTGTACAGAAAATTGGAATAAAGATCAACATAAACATCATTTCCACCATTTTTATTGCTCATGAAAACCACACTTTGCATGTTTTATCACCATACAGCGAGACCTTCAGAGGTGGGTGTCCAGATTTTTGTACACATCGGTATCTCTAATACCCAGTATCACGTCCTCTTGCATGCCTGTATTCGTCGTGGCACACTATCTACAAGTTCATCAAGGCAATGTTGGTTCAGATTGTCCCACTCCTTAACGGCGATTCGGCGTAGATCCGTCAGAGTGATTGGTGGGTCGCCCCTTTCAATCCATCCCAGGCCTGTTCCATAGGGTTCTTGTCTAGAGAGCATGCTGGCCACTCTAGTAGAGCGATGTCGTTCTCCTGAAGAAAGTCATGCACAGGATGTGTATGCACGATGAGGGGAGGGGGGGGGGAGGAGGGTAGCGTAGTTGTCTGTCTCGTCCATGCAGACGAATGCCTCACCAATATGGTGCCGATAGGGTTGCACTATCGGTCGGAGGATTACATTCATGTATCGTACAGCCGTTACGGTGCCTTCCACGACCACCAGCGGCGTACGTCGGCGCCACGTAATGCCACTCCAGAACAGCAGGGAACCTCCGTTTTGTTGCACTCGCTGGACAGTGTGTCCAAGGCGTTCAGCCTAACCGGGTTGCCTCCAAACACGTCATCGACCATTGTCTGGTTTAAGGCATATGCGACACTGATCGGTGAAGAGAACGTGATGTCAACCTTGAGCGGTCTATTCGGCATGTTGTTGGGCCCATCTGTACCGTGCTGCATTGTGTCGTGGTTGCAAAGATGAACCTCGCAATGGACGTCGCGAGTGAAGTTGTGCATCATGCAGCCTATTGCGCACAGTTTAAATCGTAACTCTACGTCCTGTGGCTGCATGAATAGCAGTATTCAACATGGTGGCGTTGCTGTCAGGGTTCCTCCGACCCATAATTCGTAGGCAGCGATCATCCACTGTAGCAGTAGCCCTTGGGTGGCCTGAGCGAGGCATGTCATCGACAGTTCCTGTCTCTCTGTATCTCCTCCATGTCCGAACAACATCGCTTTGGTTCAGTCCGAGGAGCCTGGACACTTCCCTTGTTGAGAGCCCTTTCTGGCTCAAAGTAACAATGCGGACGCGACCCAACCGCGGTATTGACCGATTAGGCACGGTTGAACTACACCTCCTCCCTGGTGGAATGACTGGAGCTGATCGGCTGTCGTACTCCCACTGTCTAATAGTCACTGCTCATTCTTTGTTGTTTACAGCTTTGGGCGGGTTTAGTGATATCTCTGAACAGTCAAGGGGGCTGTGTCTGTGAAACAGTATCTACAGTCAACGTCTATCTTCAGCAGTTCTGGGAACCGGAGTGGTGCAAACTTTTTTTTATATGTGTACATGACAATTACCTAACTTAAAGAGCGGCGACTTCCTCGGCGAAGATGTCGCGGGCCAATGTGGCGTGTAGAAGTACAGTGGGAAAGACACTACATTCCAAGCGTCGCATAAGGCGCCATACGGCGAAGTCCTGACGCTGGAACATTTTAAATTCGCATCTAAGTCCGGGACACCGCTACAAGCTCAACACTTCCGCAGTTACACCAGTCAGCGAGATGGCTAATGCTGAGAAAATTATGGCACATCCACACTGTGACTGTCACAATACAAGAGGGTAATATAGAAAAATAATTCCAAAAGTACTGTCGAGCACGGAACTAGAAACCTAAACTGCCAGAAACTTGCAACTCAACCCGGCAGGTGGGGCAGTGAGAGTCTTATGCGGCCACAACAGTCACGCTGACTTGCAAACGTTAGATCTACGGTTTCACACAAGAGGTGGGTTTCTTGGAGCTAAAATTCACACTAGGCGAGCAGCAACACAGGGACTTAATTGAGCAGCCATGATTCAGCTACCGCACGACAAATTAATCAATTCAGGAAGACTTGAGTGAGCTCTACATTAAGAAAGTTCATGACCCCCAGAAAACCGTTGTATACACACAAACTGCCGTGCCAAACGTGAGTACGTCACGCCGCTAATTCGAGTCACGTGACCCTCTTCACATCGATAGAGGAGGACCTCACCACCCTAGCACCACAGGTCCCAGGCTCACTGCTCCCGGTGGCAACGCCCAGCTTCCCAGATCGCGACACCACCACCACGCCTGTATGATCAAAGCACTCCGTACGCGTCTGTGAACTCATGCGGACGAGGCCGGCAATTTGTAAAAGGAAAGGGGTCCAACATGGCTCAACCTCCCCCACCAAGTTCACGTGAGCCCACAACATTCTACCGGTGCGGAGATTCCGCAAAGGAAGATTCACAGAACTTAATTTCCGCATGATCTCACATCACATGGACCAAGTAACCGCAGAGCGAATTTACTTGCGTAATCCGCCTCTTTTTTTACGCGAAGTTAGGGTTATGTACAAAAACTTGGTGCAGGGAGGGGGCACTGCCCCTAAAGGCAAAATAATTAGCAGTGATCATCATGACGATGCATAATGCTATGGAAACCACTCCATTAAAAACATGTTACGTGTATCCTCAAGAGATGTGGCCTGCAACTGAAAAACTGTCATGAATCGGTTTCTGAATAGCCCGCATTCGGATCTCCAGGAGGGTGCTGCCAAGCGGAAGGTGATCATGAGAAAAAGATTGAATGACCGACGAAAGGATAACGTTCCACGAAACGGGGTGTGGAATGTCAGTAGCTTGAACGTGGTATGGAAGCTAGAAAATCTGAAAAGGGAAATGCAAAAGCTAAACCTAAATATAGTAGGGATCAGTGAAGTGAAATGGAAAGATAAGAATTTCTGGTCAGATGAGTATAGGGTGATACGAACGGCAGCAGAAAATGGTATAACGGAAGTAGGATCCGTTACTTATAGGAAGGCAGAGTAAGTTACTTTGAACATTTCAGTGGTAGCGTTGTTCTTATCAGAGCTGACAACAAAGTGTCACCAACAAAGATACTTTAGGTATACATGCTTACATCGGAAGCTGAAGAAGATATAGGGAATGTATATGAGGATATTGAAAGAGTAACATAGAACATACAGGAAGATAAAAATAATAGTAATGGGAGACTGGGATGCAGTTTTAGGGGTAGAAGTAGAAGTACAAGAAAAAGCTACGGGAGAATATGGACATGGGACAAGGAATGAGAGGATGATCACTAATTGAGTTCTGTAATAAATTTCAGCTAGTAATAGCGAATAGTCTGTTCAACCATCACAAAAGGAGGAGTTATGCTTGGAAAAAGCTGGGTGGTACGGGAATATTTCGGTTAGATTACATCATGGTCAGACAGAGATTGCGAAGCCAAAAACTGGATTGTTAAGGCGCACCCAGGAGCACATATAGATCACAAGGTAGTAGTGATGCAGAGTATCAATACGCAAAGAAGTGAGACAGGGAAGCACTAGGGAATGACGTGTTCTTTAATTACACAGATACTGCAATAAGGAAGTGCTCAGTATGCAGTACAGTTTAAGAGGAATTGACATCTCTTGATAGGGTAATCAGAGAAGTGGAAGAAAGAAATAGGTACAAAGAAGATAATCACAAGGGAAATGAAATGAGCGTGTGGCATTGTTGGCTGGGAGGCTGCATCCGGGGAAGTTCGGCCGCCGAGTGCAGCGCTTATATCAGTCGACGCCGCACTGGGTGAGTTGCATGTTGGTGATGAGGATGAAATGATGAGGAGGACAACACAACACAACCCGGCCGGGAATCGAACCGGTGCCAGCCGCACAGGAGGCAAGCACGTTACCTCTCAGCTAAGCAGGCCGAGAACTGCAAGGTAAGATTGGATAAGAGATGATATACTTCAGTTGACCGATGTATGAAGGAAGTACAAAAATGTTCAGGGAAATTCAGGAACACAGAAATACAAGTCGCTGAGGAATAAAATAAATAGGAAGCTTAGGGAAGTTAAGACGCAATGGCTCCCTGAAAAATGTGAAGAAATCGAAGTAGAAATGATTGTCTGAAGGATTTACGCAGCAAATATGAAAATCAGAATAACCTTCGGTGAAATTAAAAGCAAGTGGGGTAACATGAAGAGTGCAACGGGAATTCCACTGTTAAGTGTAGAGGAGAGAGCAGATGGGTAGAAACAGTACATTGAAGGCCTCTATGAGGGGGAAGACCTGTCTGATGTGATAAAAGAAGAAACAGCAGTCGATTTAGAAGAGACGGGGGATCCAGCATTAGAATCAGGTTTTAAGAGAGCTTTGGAGCACTTAAGGTCAAATAAGGCCGAAGGAATAGATATTCCATCAGAATTTCTGAAATCATTGGTTTGTAGGATGTATGAGTCTGGCGACATACCATCTGACGTACGGAAAAATGGCATTCACACCATAACAAAGACTGCAAGAACCGACAAACGGGAGAGTTATCGCCCAATCGCCTTAACAGGTCATGTATCAAAGGTACTGACAGAATAATATGTAGAAGACTGGAAAAGCAAATTGAGGATTTGTTAGATCATTTTGGCATTAGGAGAGGTAAAGACGACCGAGATGCAATACTAAGTTGAGGTTGATAATAGAAGGAAGACTAAAGTAAAATCAAGACAAGTTCATAGGATTTGTCGACTTGAAAAAAGCGTCCAACAATGTAAAATGTGCAAGTCGTTCGATATTCTGAGAAAAATAGGGGTAAGCTGTGAGGAGAGACGCTTAATGTACAATACATACAAGAGCCAAGAGGCAATAATAAAAGTGGACGACCAAGAACTTAGTGCTATGATTAAAAAATGATGTATTATAGGGCTGTAGTCTTTCGCCAAGATCGTTGAATCTATACATCGAAGAAGCTACGATGGAAATAAAACAAAGATTCACGAGGGGGGTTAAAATTCAGAGTGAAAGGAAACCAACAATACGATTCGTTGATTATATTGCTGTCCTGAGGGAAAGTGAAGAAGAATTACAAGATCTACTGTATGTAATGAACAGTCTAATTGGTACAGAATATGGATTGACAGTAATTCGAGAAAAGATTAATGTAATGAGGAGAAGCGGAAATGAGCAGAGCGAGAAAATTAGCATCAGGATTGATGATCACGATGTAGATGAAGTTAATCCTGCTTCCTATGCATCAAAATAAGCAATGAAGGACGGGGCAATGACGGAAAAAAAGCATAATAACACTGGCAAAAAAGGGCTTTCCTGGCCAAAAGAAGTTTAATAGTATCAAACATAAGCCTTAATCTGAGGAAGAAGTTTCTGGGAAAGTACGTTTGGAGCACAGCATTGTTTATTAGTGAAACATGGACTGTGGGAAAACTAGAAGAGAAGAGAATCGAAGCATTTGGCAAGTTGTGCTACAGAGGAATGTTGAAAATTAAGTGGACTGGTAAACTAAGGGGTGAGGAGGTTCTGCTCAGAATCGGAGAGGAGACGGATATGTGGAAAATGGTGACAAGGAGAAGACTTACGATGATAGGACATTTGTTAAGATATGAGGGAATGACTTCCATGGTACTGGACGGGGTTGTAGAGGGCAAAGCAATAGAGGAAGACAGATTGGAATAGATCCAACAAATAATTGAGGACGTAAGTTGCAAGTGCTACTCTGATATGAAGAGGTTGGCACAGGAGAGGAATTCGTGGCAGGCCAAATAAAAAATGGAGAGAAGGATAGCCATTACCCTTATTATTAGACCCAGCTGTTAAATATTGAAAGAGCAATAATTTATTTCAAATTAAAATCGAAATTATTCACCAAACCAGCCACAGTCATAACCAATTAATTTGAAGAAGCAAGCACCAGGACATACCTATTACCAGCACGAGTACGAATGAGGGGTTCTATGTAATCGATATAAGGATTTTCCAGAGGACAATTGTCCCTAGTCGACTGCAAAAGCCTCTTTATGCGCATTGGAACTGGGCTTAGCGCTCTTGCAACTTCCGCACTACATCCTCGAGATATACACATTTAAACTTAACCCAAGATACAATCTAAAACAAGTGACAAAACAGGCGCAGCAGTGGACAAGCAGAAAGGAATCGTGTTGAAACCATGTAAGTTCCAATCCGTACAGAGGGCGGTAATATGTTTAGAATCCTCGGGTAAAGAGATCTGATAATATGCCACTGAAGATCAAGAAACGTAACTATTACGTAAATGAGACATGGGTACAAATTCTAAAACAACCTTTTGGTGAACTAATCTTTAGTCAGCACATACGGAACTCCTCACTAGTGGCTTTAGGTACGAGCAATATATGCGATACATACGGCGATATAGGGGATCTCATCAGTTCATCGCCTTACAAACCATGAATCAAAGAATGTCGATTCTTCATTTTCGGAGAGAACAGCCTATATGGAGCTTGGCGAACTGGCATCTGCCGGCCTGTGTGGCCGAGCGGTTCTAGGCGCTACAGTCTGGAGCCGCGCGACCGCTACGGTCGTAGGTTCGAATCCTGCCTCGGGCATGAATGTGTGAGATGCCCTTAGCTTAGTTAGGTTTAAGTAGTTCTAAGTTCTAGGGGACTGGTGACCTCAGCAGTTAAGTCCCATAGTGCTCAGAGCCATTTGAACCATTTTTTTTTTTTGAACTGGCATCTCATCAGTAAGAAAGATCTAATGTTATTCGTTATGCCCGGTTTGTAAGTTAAGGCCTGTGAGAGGCGACGAAGAAGCTGCAACAACTAATTGGTCTCTTGTGGACTCAAATGACTGACCTCAAATTTTCCTGAAGGGCGCAACACACTACAAACGTCGAAAGAATTATGACAGGAATACAAAGCAAACCTCTCAACAGAACTAAACTTGAAGCAAACAACCCTGTCCCGAAAATCCAACATGTACCCAGTATTCTGAATAAAACCGCTTCCCAAAATTAAATTGACAGACAAGTCTTGACCAGCAATAAATGTATCGGCCATTAAAAGTTACCAGTGCTTAACTTGGCTCGCAGTTCCTCAAAAAGAAGCAACACCTGCCTATAAACAGGCCGTCATCTCTGGCAGGAAGGGCGCAAGCCAGGTAATTTGCGGATAACAATATATTCCAAATACCACTTGTAGTCACAAAGGGAGAGTATATTACTGGAACCCATAAGTGGGCAAGTCGGCTATTGATTAAGCTGAGCGCAAATATAAAGTAAGGGTTCCACTACCATACCTCTAATGTGGCGATAGCATTTCGGGAACGAGTATTTTCTACTCCCTTCTGTTTCCGATGGCGTCAGCTGTTCAGTCCCTCCGTCCATTGAACAGGACACTCACGTACCAAATGCTGCACTTCAAGGCGCCGAAAACATGCCCTAGGCCTCTCCATTTTTAAGGAATCACATTGGTATCCTTTAGACTCTACACTAAAATCCTGTCAAAGACGGTCTGTATCAGCACGCTGTTCTGAGAAACGTAACCCTTCAATCGCGTGATACCAAGGCATTTAATTCAAGGAAGGTTGTAGGTCTTTTAGTGACAGTAGTATGAGAGCGGTCGGCCGACCTTATACCTCCAGTAACTTAACAGCTATATGGGTTTCCGTAACCTGCAGCTCCAAAGCGGAGACTGTGGTTCGAATATGCGCAGTATACCTAGCCCAAGTCTCAATGGTGCCTGAACCCGCCAAAGGAACTTGCGCTGATGTTCTTTTTTAATAGGGAGCAAAAGCGTAAACTCAATAATATGCTTTCGCAGATCCTTTAGCCGTCTTTCTCTTGCAAAATTTCGGTGTCAAACAACAGGCTGTCCAAGTGTGTTCACAAACAAGCCACTAACTCAGTGACACGTCCGTCAGCAGGGTGTTGTCGTATCCTGGCCGAATAATCTACCGTAAGAGGGGAAATGCCGGGACAACGGTGCAACGCCTAGCTTGACAAAATTTCTGCAAGAAGGACAGAATTAATTACAACATTGCAGTAATCAAATACAATAACCAGCTGCAATGACAAGAAATAACAATAAGTGGTGAATAATACAATAGAGAAAATTCTGTATAATAACCCAGGAATCCACCCTCTGAACGACCATTACAATCTCACCTATCAGAGTGCCGCTTAACCAGAGTCAAAAACGTGAAAGCACTTGGCCAGGTACACGTCATTCATCATTTGACAAATTTTAGTACAATTCAAAAAACACATTTTATACTAAGAAACATTTCTAAGATCAGCAGTAAAAATTAAATAGCAAGTAAAAAACAAAAAACAAAATTTTATGACCAATTTTAAATCACCCACAATTAAAAAAAAAAACATATCTTAACTAGCGGCGACTCCCTCGCACCGGCCCGCGTGGCGTGTTGTAGCACAGCTGCAAAGGCACTGCGGTCCCAGCGTCCTATAACGCGCCATACCACAATTTCTGTGACGCTGGAACTGAAGGTGCGTCCAAGTCCGGAACACTATTCCACGCTCAACACTGCCGCAGTTACACAGCTCAGTGAGATGGATAAAGCTGAGTAAATGTATTATGGTTCACCCACACTGTGGATGTCACAGAACAAGACGGTAGAATAGTAAAACAATTCCAGAAGAAAAGCAGCGTCGAGCACGGACTAAGAAACCTAAAAAGCGAGAAATTTGCAACTCAGCTCTGTTCCTCTCCGATTTACAAAGTTAACGAGAACGAGACAGGTGGGGCAGTGAGACTCTTATGCAACCGGAATAATAGCGCTCACATGCATAACCTACGCTTTCATACAAGAAGGCAAGCAGCAACTAGGGGACTTAACTGGGCAACAATGAATCAGCAACCACACGACAAAATAATCAATTCAGGGAGACGTGAGTGAACTCAACACAAAAGAAGTGCCTGACACCAGAAAGCCATTGTAAACACGCAAACTTCCCCATGCCCAAAGTTAGTATGCTTCGCCACTAATTCAAGCCACGTGAGCCTCCTGACATCGAGAGAGAAGGACTTCACCACCCTAGTGCCACAGGTCCCAGCTCGCTGTTCCCGATGGCAACGACTCTCTTCCCTGATCGCGACACCATCACCACCACGTCCTCTACATGAACAACGCACTCTGTACGCGGCCGTGAACTCTCGCGGACGAGGCGGGCTATTTGTTAAAGGAAAGAAAACCGACACGGCTTATATTCGAATCTTCCCCATTCATGTCGTGAAGCCACTTAGGAATGTAAGGTTGCTTGCTTTAAAATGCTGTGAACATTCGATTTGCTTACACCTCATACACGCGCAGCCTGCGGTATGGACGTCTTTGTGGGTCTTGCGAAAGCTTGAACGACTCCACCCAACCCCCTTACGTCCGCTGTTGATTTCTTTCTGCCACAGCATTCGATCTTCACATAACATAAACTTCCCTCCATCTCGGATTAGGAGCCTAGTTTATTTTATTGTTACACGTGATGGTGGTGCAATATCAGAACTCTGCCTGCCATCATCTCTTCACTTCTTTCGTATTTTCGCACTTAAAAACCCATTTTCATTGCCTCGAGGACAAGTTTCCAGCCATCTTGTTACTTATGTCTTATTAGAGGCAGCTGAAAAACAAAAGAAAATGGTTACACACATTAGTTATGAGAGCACCAGGTAATTACACTTGGAGCAGGTTATCGTTAATATCTCCTGACTTATAAAACCGTGCAAATCTCTTTAGTCTTCAGATTTCTGACTGATAGGATGTTAGCCACCACGAATTGCTGTCTGGTGCCTACCATTTCATCTCAGAGTAGCACTTGCAACATATGTCTTCAAGCACTCCAATCTCCTTCTTCCCCTACAGTTTCTACCTTCTACAGCTCCCTCTACCCCCTTGAAAGTTGTTCCCTGATTTCTTTGCGCGTGTCCTATCATGCTGCCCCTTCTTCTTCTCATTGTTTTCCACATATTCCTTTCCTACTCTGTGCAGAACCTCCTCATTCCTTACCTAGTCAGTCCACCTAATTTTCAACACTCATTCGTCTGTAGGATCACATCTCAAATGCTTCAGTTCTCTTCTTTTCCATTTTTCCCACACTCCATAATTCACTATCATAAAACGCTGTGTTTCAGATGTACACTCTGAGAAATTTCTTCTTCAGGTGGGGGCCGATGTTTGATACTAGCAGATTTCTCTTTCACAGGAATACCCGCTTTGCCTGTGTTGTTATGCTTTTTTTTATTTCCTCCTTACTTCGTCCGTCATTTTTTCCATATACCCTGAAAATTAGATGAAAATTGTTAATGCCAAATTACACAACGACCGATGATAAAAACCAATTGTTATTGATAATCTGTAATTGCTTTATACAAAGATGTACAGGAAACTCAAGATTTAATATCACTGAAGAGATCAAAAGGCTCTTAATTAAAATTGAACGTTTCCGATTTGCGTTTTTCTTCTGCCATCTGTTTTGTGTTCCCGTATGAGATGCACGTAAAGTAGTGTTTGTCTGAATAATTCATCAAGAAATTTATACTTTTTATTGAAATGTACCTCATAGATATTAAAACACAGTCTGACAGTTTTTTGAAAGTAGTATGCAAATATTAAGAACCAAAAATCTGATACTTGTTTTGTAAATAAAACTGCCTTTTCCTGCTAGAAGCAAAACAAGTATTTATATGCTTGCTGCGGAGGATGGCCACACAAACAAACTTTTCAAAAATCCGATGCCTTCCATTAGGATTGCAGACAGTATAAAATCATTATTCGGAGAGCCTTAAAAACCACAACCTACAGGGAAAAGGAAAACTTAGAAAAGGTAGTCTTTGTTGGATGCTAGTTATAATACTGGCTAAACAACGTGTGAAAATACAGCAAGGAAAGTTAAATTCACTATAAAAGCATTTGTAAAATACACATATTTCATTTCCTTATAACATTAATTTTCCCTGTGAGGAAAGCCGTTTTGTTGTTTCTACACTTAATATAAAAAATACTACACACTCCATCTTCCCAGATGCTTCCCAGTTTTGTGTACAGCTTACCAGGGACGTATCTATCTGTGTAGCCTCCAACAGAACGTCTGTTGCCAAACTGTATTAGTCATAGTAACACAGGCCGAACAACCCGTAACGCAACTGCATTATATTGTCTCATTACTTTGTATTGTGAATGACTGCTTTTATCGAGGGTCCTGTACTGCGATATCGGCGAAAATATCTGTGTATGCAGGGGGTCACAGCAGGAACGATAAATATACAGGGATATGACAGAGGCGCAAATCTAAAGGGCAAAACTTCATTTGGGCATAATTATGCCTCATCCAGAACGGCCGGCCGCGGTGGTCTAGCGGTTCTAGGCGCTCAGTCCGGAGCCGCGCGACTGCTACGGTCGCAGGTTCGAATCCTGCCTCGGGCATGGATGTGTGTGATGTCCTTAGGTTAGTTAGGTTTAAGTAGTTCTAAGTTCTAGGGGACTGATGACCATAGATGTTAAGTCCCATAGTGCTCAGAGCCATTTGAACCATTTGAGCCATCCAGAACGGTTTCTAAGATAGAAAATGTTTACGCAGATTGTGACTGGGCCAAAACTGAAGTCTGTGACACTTCCTATGCTATTTATCTCCAGTAAAACTAACTCGTCACCAAAATCGACAGAACTTACACCATCGGATTTGTGTTTGTACGGTTGGACGAAGTATGGGGTGTACAAACGAAAGGTGAATACACGACGAGATGATGTGCTTGGTGGAGTCGTGGACGCTACTGCACGCAGCAGGAAATGTGCCAAGGCATTCTGACAAACGACACAGCACGGTCTTCCAAGAGCCCAGTAATAAACTGAAGTTGACGGTGGAATGTTCGAATATTTATTGTGATGTGTACAGCAGCTGTAATGTGACGTGTGTGTCAGTGCTTAGAAGTTAACGTGTTAAAATTATGTATTTTTTTAAGTTATACTTTGTAAAACGCGTGTTATAATATTTAAAATCTGTTTTACATGTGTAAACCTCACAGTGCATTAAATAATACAGAAATAAATGACAGTGTGTATTAAATTCGTTCCGTCTCGCATGCCTCATGTCCATATCAAGTTTCCTGCTGCAGGTGATAGTTCCTGTCATGTCCCTAAATACTGCTACTCCTCCTGATACACTCTATGTATTATGTTATTAATAACTTATTGTTGTATCATTTTGTTACGTGTGTAAGTACAATTTGCAAATGTCATTGCACTTCCCAATGGAAGAATCTTATTGTAAAATTAGGAGTATGGTCGCCAACCGGAACAATATGGGAAGCACATCGCCCTTTACCTTTTCGCCGTTTCTGTGGCCGTAGTGCGCAATGCGCAGGCAAGCAGCAGTCCTGACTCTCTCAAACAGCGTTAGAGGCCAGCTGACTTATAGAACACTCAGGATAAACTTGATGTTTGTGCGGGAATCGGTGCAACATAACATCGAAGAAAGCAACGATTTACCACCTGTTAAAGTACTCGAAATAAGCCATCTCACTGAAATTGTTACCTTAGATGTAAAATAATTCCAGGAGATATCTGTGTTGCAATGACTTGCGCCACATTTACAGTAAACGATATGGTTAACAGGAAAAAATATGATACGCTTTAGCTACAAACAGAAAACGAGTACCGAAGATAAAGCCAAATCTTATCTGAACAACACACACACACACGATCGCACTGCATCTGAAAAGTAAGATCTTATAGAGCTCTTACGGGAGAGATGGGTTTCCAGAGTCAAAATGTTGCCGTCCTTTTCGAAATAAAATAGTGATTTTTTATAGCAACGTATGTTACCTAACTTTGAAAGTATTTTACGCCCTTTATCCAGTTCCATATGACAGCCTAGGAAACTAAAGCTATGTTTATTAGTTCATGTCTTGTGTAGTAAATTAAAGAAGAAAGTAGTTATGCAATTTGTCAAACACGAAAGTTACATTCCAATTTTGAAAGGCATTTAGAAATATTCATAGTTAGTTATCCGAATTTCAGATACTTTCAAGCATAGTGTAAATTACCAAGTTCTAGGCAGCCGCAAAAGGCACGGTAATTCTGCGCTGCCTCGCTGTTTCCACAGTCCTAACGAATGCATACACTCGTTGCAAAGGAAGGGCGGTTGAAAATGTAAGTACATCGTAAAAGTGGGCTGTATTTGGACACTACATTATGAGACACGGCTACAGATGCGTGCGCGCTGCTTGTTGGTCACGGCCCGTCTTTTTTGTGCCGGTCGGTTCTGGCCGTGCATTGCGTTGACGGCCGGGCAGAAAAAAATATTACCTGCAGCGAGTGTCCGGTGACTGCTGCGCCCATGTGGCACGTTGCATCAATACAGAACGTTCCGCGCACATAATGTATATAAATTACACAAATACAAATAATCACATGCAGCACAAGTTACACCAAACGAACAAGGAAATAAATTGATGGAAGTAATCGTGTCCACTGTAAACAAAAGAAACACTTCAATTTGTAATTTAATAGTTGTGTGCACTAGAGTCTATGATTCCTGTGGAACAACACAGATCTTCGACAGTGGTCGTTTTAAGTTCCCGTTGCTGCGTGCACTGAAACAATTCGTACCATACCATCGGGACTGGGGTGTGTACCAGCAATGAGCCCAGACCACCATACGAGAGGTGGAAAATTGTATTCCTTTAGGAGAAACAATGTAACTGGCTGTAGATTGTCCTTTTTTGATGACAATTCAGTTCTCTGTTGTAGTTGTGGTAGGTAGTCATTTGACCACCATTTCCAGATGTGCTGCTTGCACTGCTGGATGGGCTGCTGAGCTGCTATCTTGACAACCTGGATGATGGCTCTGAAAGCAAGCCTTGCTCTGGGATAGTTGCTAAGGGTTCACCAATAAGAAAATGGCCTGGAGTAAGGTATGAGAATTCATCTGGGTTGTCATGTACTTGTGTAATGGGTCGGGATTTCAACCATGCTTCAATCTGTGTGTAATGCATATAAGTGTAATGCTTTTAATTCATCCAATGTCAGCACGTGGTTTTCCATGACTCCCTCCAAACGTGTCTTGATAGATTTTATGCCAGCTTCCCACAGACCACCAAAATGCAGAGCATGAGGCGTGATAAAATGCCATTCTCGCATAGCTCTGGATTAGGATTGTGTGAAACTGGTAGCTGAACAGTTTATGCGGTTCACTCAGCTCATTCCTTGCACCCCCAAACGTCTTCCCATTGTCATTGTACATGTTTGTGCAAACGTCTCGTCGTGAAATGAATCTTCGAAGAGCAGCAATTAAAGCTTGGGAGGACAAATCAGTGACAAGCTCGATGTGTTGCCATGCAAACAAACAAGGCAGTGTAGACCTTTGCCCTAGTTTTGCTCCACTTTCATCCATTCCTTACGTGTAGTGACCCTCCATAGTCAACCCCACAACTAAGGAAGGGTGTCCTTTGCTATTCACACACTGAAGGAAGTTGTCCCATGAGTTGTGTTGCAGTGGTTGCCTTCGAGTGGTAGCAAGGAAGGCACTTGTGAATTATTTGTCTGATTACAGATTTTCCATTGGGTATCCAGTACCTTTGCTTGAGGCTTGCCATTTGAACCAAGCCATACGAATGACTACCTTCAATGCTTTGTGAAGTTCTCCTGCTTTTAGGTTTCCACTATGCCTCTCAGTGGGTTGCCACCTAAGATTGTTTATATATCTCAGCACATATGCCATAACTTTTTGTAGGTTTTGCCGTGAAAAATAATGTTGGGCTATCTCATTCACAATGCAAGTAGCTGTGAGTAAGCAAACATGCAGAATACGTTTCTCTGGTTCGTCAGCTGATTCGTCTGCACACTTCATGGCGTTAACAGGCCATGCTGGTAGTGGCTGATGGAGAAGGCAAGGACCTGTCCACCATAACTTCCTGCCACCTGCTGTTGTGGTGCAGTTCCTCGCGAAGTGATGTCAGCAGTATTCTACTGAAGAGAGTTGCTGTATTTCAGAGACACGATTTCCAGCAAACGTCTTCCTTGACGTTGGTTCTTTCGTAAACCAATCTGACAACAGTAGAATCTCTCCAAAAGCAAGTTTTGCCATTGAATATGTGTAGCCCAGATTTAACCTTCTCCATTAATCTAGACAGTAGTAGGGCTGCACACAATTCAAGTCTTGGCTGTGATATTTGCTTTTATCGGTGCTACTCTGGATTTAGAAATTAAAAGCTTGATTGAGAAATTATTTTCTTCGCAGACACTTGTAAGATAAATACAGGCTCCATACGCTTGTTCGGAGACATCTGAGAACCCATATAGCTCCAGCCACTTTACTCCATTGCTGATCACTGTTCGATCGATATGAGTGCTATTCAGTAATGGTAGATGATTATTCACTTGTTCCCACTGTGTCTTCAGGTCATCTGGTAACGGCGTGTCCCATTCTATTTGCCTTTGCTAGGTGTCGCAGAAACATCTTGAAAGTCAATACCACTGGTCCCAAAAGTCCCAATGGATGGAATATGGAGGCAACCCGAGAAAGTATACGTCGTTTAGTCCAGATAGTGTTACTATTTTCTGCATCAATGGAAGGTATTGCTATGAGTATGCCACAACAGACCCAAATTCTTCGCTGTTTCTTGCTGTTCGTTGCCCAGACTCCAAGGTACTTGCGTTTCACGATGTTCAGGTGGGAAGTTTTCCATCAATCTTGAATCGTTTTCACACGATTTACGAAGAGGAAATCCTCCACTGTGATGTAATCTACAAAAAAGTGGTTGAAATGGCTCTAAGGACTATGGGACTTAACATCTGAGGTCATCAGTCCCCTATACTTAGAACTACTTAAACCTAACTTACTTAAGGATATCACACACATCCATGCCCGAGGCAGGATTCGAGCCTGCGACCGTAGCAGCAGCGCAGTTCCGGACTGAAGCGCCTAGAATGGCTCAGCCACAATGGCCAGCAAGAATCTACACTCTTGCTCATAAATTAAGGATAACTACAGAATGTGATGCCTCACAACGTGGCAACACACAAAACTGGCACTAATAGCATAGGCACATAGGGAACATACACGACACAGACCTGTAAGTCTACGGTATTTGTGATAAGTTGAGTAAACCGTCCTGAAACTCATGTTCGACAAAACGCCATTGTTTCCTGCGCATGTACCCCAACATCAATGTGGGATATGATCACCATGCACTCGTACACAGGCTGCACAATGGATTGGCATACTCTGGATCAGGTGGTCGAACAGCTGCTGGGGTACAGTCTCCCATTACTGCACCAGTGCCTGTCGGAGCCCCTGAAGTGTCCTAGGGGTTTGAAGACGTGCAGCGATACGTCGACCGAGAGCATGCCAGACCTGCTCGACACGGTTTAGGTCTGGAGAACAGGCAGGCCACTCCATTCTCCTGATATATTCTGTTTCAAGGAACTCCTCCGCGATGGCAGCTCGGTGGGGCCGTTCATTATTATCCATCAGGAGGAAGGTGGGACCCACTGCACCACTGAAAAGGCGGACATACTGGTGCAAAATGACGTCCCGATATACCTGACATGTTACAGTTCCTCTGTCAAAGACATGCATGTGTGTATGTTCACCAATCACAATCCCACTCCACACCATCAAACCACGACCTCCATACAGGTCCCTTTCAAGGACATTTAGGGGTTGGTATCTGGTTCCTGGTTCACACCAGATGAAAACTCTGCGAGAATCACTGTTCAGACTGTACCTGGACTCGTCCATGAACATAACCTGGGAGCACTGTTCCAATGACCATGTACTCTGTTCTTCACACCAGGCTTTACGCGCCTGCCTGTGACCAGGAGTCAGTGGAATGCACCTTGCAGGTCTCTGGGCGAATAAACCATGTCTGTTCAGTCGTCTGTAGACTGTGTGTCTGGAGACAACTGTTCCGGTGCCTGCAGTAAGGACCCGATCAGGGCTACCTGCAGTACTTCGTGGCCGTCTGCGAGCACTGATGGTGCATATCGGTCTTCTTGTGGTGTTGTATACTGTGGACGTCCCGTACTGTAGTGCCTGGACACGTTTCCTATCTGCTGGAATCGTTGCCATAATCTTGAGATCATACTTTGTTGCACATGGACAGCCCGTGCTACGACCTGCTGTGTTTGACCAGCCTCCAGCAGCCCTAGTATTCTACCAGTCATAACGTCATAAATATGTGTTCTTTGAGCCATTTTCAAGATACAGCACGTCTGAAAACGTCTGCACACTTACTCGCTGCACACTTACTCGCTCTGCATATGTGGACTGCTGCCAGCGCCACCGTGTGACGACCACAGGTCAAATGCACTTCATGGTCATATCCCGAGGTGATCTAAACCCGCAAACCACCCACCAGAGCATTGTTTCACCATGTATCTGTATTATCCTTAATTTATGAGCATGAGCATAATAAGCTCTTCCTGCAGACTGAGTGCCTCCTCTATGGTCTCAGCTTCGTTCAAAACATCGTCTACTTAAAAATTCCTTTTTACACTGTTTTCAGCCCATTGATATGTTGTTCTCTCATCTTCTGCTAGTTATAATAGACGTATTGTTGCTAAAGAGGGAGCTGCTGCTGTACCATAAGTGACTGCTGTTAAACGATGAACCTTGATTGGTTCATTGGGAGACTCACGCCATAGAATTTTTTGTAGGTCTTGATCTACCTTTCTGACTTCAATCTGTCTATACATGTTTGTAATGTCAGCAGTGAAAGCATGCCTGTGTGTTCAGAACTGCAGGACAATTGAATATAAGTCATCTTGTACTATTGGTCCAATTGTCAAGATGTCATTGAGGAAAGTGTTCGATGATGTCTTTGCCGAGGTATTAAACACTACTCAAAGTTTAGTAGTACTTCTTGGTTCTTTAAGCACTGTATGTGTGGCATGTAATACAGTTTTCAAAGGAATCTGTCTGTACTAGCTACGTAGAGCTAAAGACATTTTGAATCTGCAAAGCTCTTTCCAGGCAGTTCTGCACTGCCCTGAAGCTTCGTGACCTAACGGACAATAACTGCAGTCAGAGAGTAGAAATATCTCTAGAGTAACCAGTCAGTTGCCGAGAGACGCATCTATGTCCTCAACAAGCATTGCATCTAAGGTCATGTGACTTCAGTACGGCATAACAGTAGATACTAGAGATCCATGATTACAGCACACGCGTCATCTTGTTTCCATATCCTTCATAACAAGGACGTTATAATAAAACACACTTTAGTACAAATTTACTGGAGACAGTTTTTGATGATTGTGATCTTCTCTGTCAACATACTCCGACATTTTGCGAGCCGACCGTTGGACAGCTAGTTTCACCACGAATCTACCATTTGCATTGCTCTGAATGATTTTCTCAAAATGCTTCTTTTGCGTACACAGAAAAAAACATCATTTCTTCTTGCTGCCAGAACCTTTCGACCGGAATGTTAAGGTTGCTATTGCGTGCAAGTCATTACAGCACTCTTAGAATATTGGACTTAACTGAATGAGGAGGTATCTTTCCTGATACAATCCAACCAAATGATGTTTCCTGTACGGTTGTGTGGTTATCTCTTTTCAGCTGACCAAGATGCAACATATCAAACAAGATTGATGCTCCAAGCAGAAGATCAATCTCATCAGGATTGTTAAATGATGTTTCTGCTAATCTTACATGCTTAGGATGCTGCCAGGTGGAGCTTTCTAGGGACGCTGTTGGGAGTGGCCCTGTTATACATGGTAGTAATGTGCAGACAGAATGTGTGCCGTAGTCACCAACTCTTGTGCAAATGTACACACTGCAAACGTGCGACGATTGTACCATTTGGACATCGCAGATGCCACTTATTGGTATCGGATGATGACTGAGCTGTACTCCCAACCGATCTGCTAAGCTCCTAGACATAATGTTCATTTGTGAGGCACTGTCAGGAAGAGCCATGTAGTTGTACACCTTCCCATTTTTGTCGGCGATGTTTACAAGTGTAGTAGATAACAATACTTCTGCACGTTTGTGGTCTCCTTTTTGTTCCTTGTGCAATAATGTGTTGTGGCGCTTGTTACATATGTCGCAGTTGCCAGCACGGCATCCCTTTTGCCTGTGATTCGAGCCCATACAGCTGAAACAAAGTGTTTGTCCTTTCACGAAGTCTATTCTGCTAGCAGTGTAGCTCCCTTTGAACTTAGGACACCTGCTTAGCTTATGTGTTGAGTTGCAGAACGCACAGTCGGGAGCAGTCGCGAGAAATGTACGTCGAGAACTTTACCGTTCTGCCTTGGTACGCTTCGCGGCCGGCTGCTGGGACTTGGACAGTGTTTTGTGTGGATGAATGATCTCTAACGTCTGCCAGATGGTTTCTAGAAATGCCACCAGATCTTTCAGACGAGGAAATGTGGTGTCAGCTGTTTTACATTCCCACTGTTTCCTCAGAGTCAGACTAATGTGATCTAACAAAATGTGCGAGAGCAATATTTAATCCAATGGACTGCCGACCTGCATTACCTCAATCATTCAGGAGTTCTTTTACATGCAAATCAACAGTTAACTTGGGACTTTTATACCATTGAACAATCAAATCCCATGCAATCTTAAAGTTACTTTCTGTAACCCGTAAGTTTTCAACCACCTTACGAGTTTCTCCAGACACACATGACAATAAATAATAATATTGCTGTACATTAGCTAAGGCTTCACTGCTGATTACTAGTGCCTTAAAGGTATCGAAGAAGTGCATGAATTCTGCAATGTTATCATTGAATTTGGTAATGAAATTGCTGCGATCTTTATTTCACGTGCACTGGATGAACTTGCAGGCTTAGGTGGGAATACAACATTTGACTGGAGCAGTGTCTTCTAAATCCAAGCACAAGTCCTCAGATGACTCCCTGTCTGCACCTTGAGATTCTTCTACATCGTTAAACTCTAACTGAGTCAGGATGCGGTTGTATTCGTCTTTGCTTGTATTTAGCAGTGACTGCCTTGCTCAGATGTCGTTGAGGTTGGACCCTTCATGGAAGCTATTAACAAATGTGGAGAGTCTAGTCACTCGTGACTTGATTACTGCTCTTTTCATAGTTATATTTCGTTTCTCGACAAGATCCATGTTTCAGGAGATTTTCACAAAGGCTAATAGATTAAGGAAATAGAGCCAGGCTGCACACAGAGCAGGACGACGGTACCTGTAGAGCGCTGACTGGGCTGCAGCTGCTGGCGGAGACGGCGAGGACGGCGCTCAATGACTCACTGGGGTCGCGCTGTCGGAACTGATTGACTGTGTCTTCTGGTTTGAGGTGCACTTCGTAACACAATTATCACGGCATTTGTACCTTGGAGAGCTCTAGTGCGGACGCCTGTCACTGCTGATGCTTGAGAGAAATGTGGAGAATCCTACAGAAAGCCACGATAACCGGATTCTCGTAAATAGCGGCACGTGCAAATCAACGTACATAACTTTAGTGCTGAAACACGTTCGAATAGTTGTCTCCAGCCCGAAGGACCAAAATGTAGGCAGCCGCAAAACGCGCGGATATAATGCGCTGCTTCGCTCTTTCCACAGTCCCAACTAATGCATACGCTCGTTGCAAAGGAAAGACGGTTGAAAATGAATGTACATTATTGGTAAAAGTGGACTGTATATAAGCACTACGTTGCGAGACACAGTTACAGATCCATGCGCGCTTCTTGGCGGTCACGGCCCGTCTCCTTTGTGCGAGGTCTGGCCGTACATTGTGTTGACGGCCGGGCACAAAAAATTCTTACTCCCAGCGAGGGTCCGGTGGCTGCTGCGCCCTTGTGGCACGTTGCACCAATACAGAACACAAGTTTTAAGGAGTAATGTCATTTATATTTGAATAACGTCACAAATTTGGTTGTAAAAGTTTGTAGAGACATATGTCTTGCTCATATCTGTCCTGTTCTGAAGCAAACTGCAGCTATTTCAAGGAAAGTTTGAACAGTGATTTATAATTTCAGTTACAAAACTATTACCATTATTTCATCCTTGAGGACCGGTGACCTATTTCTTAGACCATACTATCGATTTTCAGAACGGAAGTGTATACTGGCTCCTATGCCAGGTGTAAACATTGCACTGTTGTTTTGTGTAAAATATTGAGACATGGGAATGGTAACTGAGGGGTGAAGCACTTGATTTGCCATTAGGAATAGTATCTTGAAAAGTGATCTTGGTACCAAATGGGCATCAGTTAGTAGAATGGAAACAAATGCATATGATGAAATTGAAGAGTGATTATACTTTCAGGATGGGAGTAAATACAACTATTTTCAAAAGTTACTTTACTAATATCAAATGCAAAATGGTTGGCAGGGTAACGATACTATTAATAACATGATTCTACAGGCAGAGTGCATAAGCAGAACAAAAGACAACAGAGCTCAGTGTGTCTGTGAGTTCTGCTAAGAAAGTATTGACTGAAGTTCAAAATCAGATCTCATACATCAACGCAATTCAATTCACAAAAAACAACTAATCGAAGAAAATGTTGAACACATTCTACAGATGAAAACGCAAAAATCAGTTTCAGCAATGAAAGCTGAAATTCGTGAAGAAATCGGTGAAGAAACATCAAAACTGTGAAATGCTCTTTGTTGAGTGCAGAATAACGTAGACTGACACGTATGATTGTGGGGGAAAGAGCAAGGTAAAGTGAAACAGATTCTTCAATTTACGACTTCAGATTCTTTTAGCATAGTAGAATCCTTGTAAAAGTAGTTGAAGTAAAGGGTGCAAGGGTGAAAAGTAAATGAAAAATGCAGTAGAAACAGTACTAAATGCACATAAAAATAGCCAGAACATGAGAGGACTGGCGATAGAGACATTTTTATGAGTGCAGTATGGGAAACTAGCTCGCCCATGGTGCGCTCAGTGTCATGTCTAGTGGCAGTATTAGACAGAAAACAGATGAATCCAGAAATATTTATGCTTATTGCAGGAAACTTGGTTCAACATGTGATGATTTGTAAGAATGGGGAAAAATAGAGAAGCATAGAACTAACACAGGTGTTAGTGGTCTGTTCAGATCCAGTTAATATACAATGTTAGGTAAAAATATAAGAAGTACAATTGTGCATCCTGATTTTGATATAAATAGAAATAAGCATTCGCTTGATCTAAATAAGGTTTCACATTTTCAAAGTACTAATTACGATTTCGAATGATTTTAGCTGACATTCATGACGATTTCGATATTTACAAGGTTTAATCAGAAGTTTATGGCCATATGTTCGATTTAGAAATAGCCAGAACCAACAAATAGCCAAAAGCAATAACGAACCAACATCCATTGCCAATGAAACAACTAACTGCTGAAGTGCAGGCCAGTGGATTAAAGAATATAAAAAATATATACTTTTGGGAACAGGAAATCAAGAAAGCGAGGATCAATTAATGTAGGCTTATTCATCACAAACGGAAAAGTATTAGAGAGATAGGAATTAAGAGAGAGAAAGAAACCACCAAACACAGACAGCGTTTTCAGAATTCAGTCAGATATCATGCAGTGATCTCGCTGCAGAAAAGATTTTGTTGAAGGAAAGTAATGAAAATTATGAAACACTTATCTGATCACAGATAATTCTACCTGTAAACATTGACAGAAGTAATTTGCATTTTCTTCTCGACATATGCATGTATATTAGTGCTGAGACATATATGTTTTTCGAAACAATAAAGAACTAGTCTTGAATAGTGATAATACCAGTGACTAGCATTAACATGATGGGGACTACAAGAATAGTGAGCAAAGCAATCAAGAAACAAGTTTTGATAGATTTTGAAGCACAAGGGCAGTTGGTCAGTCATAAACTTTTAGTGGGACCACAGTTAAGTTCTGAAGTTACTTTAGGAATACACTGATTAATGTAGCAGCAAATCATAACTGCTTGTAAGAAAAAACGTAAAGTCAAGTGCAATGAATGAACAGAAAAGAATAGAATTTTAATGTGTATGTGATAAAGAATTGAATCAAAGTGATTCCTTAATGATTATTCAGATTTCGGAAAATGACAGCTAGGTAATGGTTCTGAACAATACCATATAAGACCAATTAAAGAGCCTGATTCCTAGGGGAACAATATCAGTGAAATCATGAAGGAAATTAAGCACATCCCTATAGCAGAAAAGAAGGAACTGTAGCCCACACTAAAGGAAAGGAGATTGTGTTCACCTATAAGCTAGGGTTGGTAAAAGATGTGAATGCAGATTAGATGTGGCTGAACACAAACCACTGTTCATTCCACCATATCCAATTTCAAATAAAGCTGAAGCACGAACAGAAATTCTCAAGATGGCCAATGAGGCATAATAAAACAAAGTAATAGCTCACATAATAACCCCAAGATAATAGTAAGTGAAGTAGATTTCTACTGAAGAGAGAACTAACATGAGGTGAAAAGAAAGAAATGTTTGAAGTCAGGATGCAAAGCAAACAGACTCTCATGTTTGCAGGCACTACAAAAATATGAAGAGTGCTAAATTTAAATTCCCTGACTTAGCGCTGGTTAACATGCAAAAGAGTCCTGTAAAATTAATCATATAATTAGTACGTTTGAATATGCATATAATGGACAACTAAAATTTGTAGACATGCCACGGAGTAATGTTTTCTATTTAAAAGTTCCATAGTGAGCTTCAGTGGAATGTGTTGGGCACATACATATTTTGAAAAAATTCACATGCATGGTAACCAGTACGAGACTATTTCATGTCTTGAATTCTATTATGTCAGCATTAATGACTATCAGATTTTAACTTAATCATCTCATTATTAAAGCAGAGTAAATATACCTGCAAATGAGTATTGTGACAAACTAATACTGGTTGCGCAAGTTTCAGAGGAAGTTTTCCCCTAAAAGAGAAAGAAATGAGCACTGGAGACATGTAAAAGCCTAGTGTTGGTCATCTGTTTTGTGTCATAAGTTAGATCATTCACAGAAATAGAATCTTATGTTAAGAGAACAGGTGGAATAAATTCATGGAGTATGGAAACAGGTATTATTGAATGGAATATGTTTTATTACGTTTTTGGCTGATTATTAGAGAAGAATTAAGGGTATTTTTATTATGAATAGTATCTGTTTAAAGTGAGGTAAGGCTCCAGATTTAATTAAAGTCTTAAATTTGACACAATGAAGTATAGAAAACAGGGACAGCATGCAGGGTTTTGCCCTAGTGAGAAGCATGTACTTTATGTTGAAGTAAATCAAAATTCGTTTTTAATAATGAAATACTGAATAATAATTTTATGTAGATTAAGAAGAAAAGGATTTGTGTACACATGTATAACTAGTTGATGTACAAAAAGTACAGATTCCCAGTGGGCGGAAATGATATACAGGGTGGTCCAAGTTTTTGAGATTCCCGATTCTCGCGCGATTTGTCTGCTACTGATGTGCGGATTAGCCGCGACAGCAGCTAAAACACCTGCTTGGGCATCATCATTTGTTGCAGGTCGTGGTTGACGTTTCACATGTGGCTGAACACTTCCTGTTTCTTTAAATAACGTAACTATCCGGTGAACGGTCCGGACACTTGGATGATGTCCAGGATACCGAGCAGCATACATAGCACACGCCAGTTGGGCATTTTGATCACAGTAACCATACATCAACACGATATCGACCTTTTCCGCAACTGGTAAACGGTCCATTTTAACACGGGTAATGTATCACGAAGCAAATACCGTCCGTGCTGGAGGAATGTCACGTGATACCACATACGTATACGTTTGTGACTATTACAGCGGCAACTATCACAAAGCGAAAATAGTGGTCCGACTAAAACATTCATATTTCTTTACGTACTACACGAATATGTAATAATAAATAGGGTTTCCTATTTTAAAAAACGCAGTCAATATCCGTTTGATCTATGGCAGCGCCATCTAGCGGGCCAACCATAGCGCCATCTGGTTTCCCCCTTCAAGCTGGACGAGTTTCGTTCTTCGTAGTTTTTTCGTTTGATGCTTACTTCGTGAGATATTTGGCCCGGTCACTATCAATGGACCACCCTGTGTATGTTGGTTTAATTACTTAAAAAAAAGACATCCGTTAAAACAATGTTATGGTAAAGCACATCTGATTTCGTGCCGTGCAGCTAACTCACTACAAGTGTTAACCTGTAATTGTGATCCTTCAGTCAAATAATTAAACACATAGAAATACAAAATCAAGTTAAACAAATAATTCAGTTAGAACGGTTGTATCCGTAATTGATGGAGACAACAGGGAAGTATGTTGAATAATGTTTATCCAAGAAAGGACATCTCAAATAAATGGGAAGTGGTTCTGCAGTATTCATTTAAAATACAGACAGAAGATACCTATGTCGGATGAAGTGAATTTATGCTGGCAGCAAAATCCCCAAACTAAGTAATTATCAAAGATTGCTAAAACTATGTCCATTTCGTGATCATAATGCATGAAATATTCATCAGCTCAAAACAGTTCAGAGTTCAACATGATTTTCACAAGATAACACAGTCGATTGCAAATAATAGTAACTCACACTTTGTCTATTCTCAGTTCAATAACAAAAATGTAAAAACTTAGAGTCCTGTTCTGGAGTACATTAAGACCTCTGAAAATATTCAGCAGCAACCGTTCACTCTCAGTAATCTACACAATATACCACAGGCAGGTCTGCCTTCTTCCAGAGCAAACATCCAAGTGTCCCCTCAGGATCTAACCGAAAAGAGTCTTCTAAAGTTCAAGACTCGTAACGGATGTTCAACGCCCAGAATCTATCATCAATACGTCCGAACCACCGACGTTACCACAGGCAGGTCTGTCTTCTTCCAGCACAAACGTAAAAGTGTTCAGAATTGCTCTCATGAGCTCTTCAATCGAAAAGTCACAGTCTCCACTTGACCACTGTACTAATCTGCTGCTGTTGCTTTTCCATTGGCGCCGGCCGCTGTGACCGAGCGGTTCTAGGCGCTTCAGTTCGGAAACGCACTGATGCTACCGTCATAGGTTCGAATCCTGCCTCGGGCATGGATTTGTGTGGTATCCTTAGGTTACTTAGTTTTAAGTAGTTCTAAGTCCAGGGGACTGATGACCACAAATGTTAAGTCCTATAGTGCTTAGAGCCATTTGAACCAATTTCCATTGGCTGAAGGCCATCCAGACCAAAAATACTTCTGCCAGTACCTCGTCTCCTACCTACCAAACACTTCGTTGCAGAGTGAAAATCTCATTCTGGAAACATCCCCTAGGCTGTGACTAAGCCATGTCTCCGCAATATCCTTTCTTTCAGGAGTGCTAGTTCTGCATGGTTCGCAGGAGAGCTTCTGTAAGGTTCGGAATGTAGGAGACGAGGTACTGGCAGAGGCAAAGCTGTGAGAACGGAGCGTGAGTCATGCTTGGGTAGCTCAGTTGGTAGAGCACTTGCCCGCGAAAGGCAACGGTACCGAGTTCGAGTCTCGGTCCGGCACGCAGTTTTAATCTGCGAGGAAGTTTCAAAATAAATGTTATAAGTATTCGGTTATGCTCAGACATTTGCAATGATTATGAATAAAGGTTTCTTCATAAATAAAGGAGCTAATATTCTTGTGCAAGTGTGCTCAAGTTAAATGACAACGAGCTGTGGTTGAATTTTGTTTAAACAATTATTTATGCCTTCCTAACAGAAGAGTCATTTGGTTCTTTTTCCAAATGTGGTATCTGCTAACACATGCGATTGACCATTTTTAAATGAGCACAGTTTTCCTAATATCACTCAAAATCAGAATAAAGTTACTAGCAAAATAGCAAAATTATTCATTAAACAAATACACAAGCACGACAAAGTATGTCGTATCACTTGCTGTGTAATTGTGGCAGATATGATGTTCTGACAAAAATACATTCACAAACAGCATAGCAACTAAAAACTGATTTATAGCTTTGGCCAACAGTCAATTTAGCAAAAATTTGCAAGCACTGTCTCCAAATCCCCACTAAAAAACACGCCTTTCATGCTATGAAATTTCTTATACACCATATATCAACTAACATTTTATAATGTTTCTAGAATTTTACCAAATCTAATTGAAAACTTTAGTACTAATACTACCTTCTGTAGGAATTACTCATTTAACTTTCCTTTCAACTCAACACATAACCGTGTTCTATATTTATCAACGTCCTATTTTCATATTAAAACCCTTATCCATATAATTATTCTCTTATACATATTATGAAGTTGTCCAGAAGATTTTGCATACAAATATATATAAAACCCATCCAAAATAATATACTTCATAGAATTAATCCACGTAATCTGACCCCAGAAACCGAAGTTATACTTTTCACACAATTGTGAAATTTTAAAGAGGTCTGATGACTTCCAGGCACCAAATTTTGTACAGACAATACGAACAAGCAAATTACACATGTTTACGAGAATCCTACCCAAAATACTATATAGGTAATATTTTTTAGTCATCATGGTATAAGGCAGTCCGCCACTAAGTCCTCTCCTGTGCCAACCTCTTCATCTCAGACTAGTCCTTGGGTCCTACATCCGTAATTATTTTCTGGTTGTATTCCAATCTTGGTTTTCCTCTACAGCTCCCTCTAGTACCATGGAATTAATTGCGTAATGTCTTAATGGATGTTCTACTGTATCGTTCCTTCTTCTTTTTAGTGTTTTCTACCCATTCCCTTCATCAGCGATTCTTCGGAGAATCACCTGATTGCTTACCTTATCGGTCCACCCAATTTTCAACGTTCTACTGTAAAACCACATCTCAAATTCTTCGATTCTCTTCTTTTCTGGTTTTCCCACAGTCCATCTTTCACTACCATACACTGCTGTGTTCCCGACTTACAGTACAGTCTCAGAAATTTCTTCTTCACAATAGGCCTATGTTTGATACTAATAGACTTCTCTTTGCCAGGAATGCCCTTTTTGCCAGCGCTAGTCTGCTTTTGATGTCCTCTTTGCCCCTTCCATCATTAGTAATTTTACCACCTAGGTAGTAGAATTCCTTAACTTCATCTACTTTGTATCACCAATCCTGATATTAAGTTTCTTACTGTTCTTATTTCTGCCACTTCTGATTACTTTCTTCTTTCTTCGATTTATTCTCAGTCGATAATCTGTATTCATTGGACTGTTGATAGCATACAGAAGATCATGTAATTCTTCTTCACTTTGACTCGGGACAGCAGTATCATCAGCTAATCGTATCATTGATATCCTTTCACCTTGAGTTTTTGTCCCACTCTTGAGTCTTCCTTTTATTTCCATCATTGCTTGTTCGATGTACAGATTGAAAAGTAGGGGGAAAAGACTACATCCCTATCTTACAGCCTTTTTAAACCACTTCGTTCTTGGTCGTCCAATGTTACTATTCCCTCTTCGTTTTTGTAAATCTTGTATATCACCCGTCTCTCCCTATAGCTTTCCCCTATTTTTCTCAGAATTTCGAAACTCTTGCAGCATTTCACATTGTCGAACGCTTTTTCCACGTCGTCCAATGCTATGACAATGTCTTGACTTTATTTAATCTTCTTTCTGTTATCAACCGCAACACCAGAATTGCCTCTCTGGTGCCTCTACCATTCCTAAAGTCAAACTGATCGTCATCTAACACATCCTCAATTTTCTTTTCCATTTTTATATATATTATTCCTGTCAGCAACTTCGACGCATGAACTGTCAAGCTGATTTGCGCTAATTCTCGCGCTTATCAGCTCTTGCAGTCTTAGGAATTGTGTGGATGATATTTTTACGAAAGTCAGATGGCATGTCGCCAGGCTCATACGTTTTACACACCAACGTAAATAGCCGTTCTGTTGCCACTTCCCCCAATGATTTTAGAAATTCTGATTGAATGTTATCTACCCCTTCTGTCTTATTTGACCTTAAGTCCTCCAAGGCTCTCTTAAATACTGATTCTAATAATGGATCCCCCATCTCTTTGAAATCAACTCCTGTTTCTTCTTCTATCACATCAGGTAAATCGTCCCCCTCAAAGAGGCCTTCAATGTACTCTTTACACCTATCCGCTCTCTCCTCTGCATTTAACAGTGGAATTCAAGTAGCACTCTTAATGTTACCACTCTTGCTTTTAATTTCACCGAAAGTTGTTTTGGCTTTCCTATATGCTGAGTCAGTCCTTACTACAATCATTTCTTTTTTGCTTTCTTCACATTTTTCAAAAAGCCATTTCGTCTTAGCTTTCCTGTACTTCCTAGTTATTTCATTACTCAGCAACTACTATTTCTATAATCCTGAATTTCCCTAAACATTTTTGAACTTCCTTCTTCCATCGATCATCTGAAATGTTTCTTCTGTTATCCACGGTTTTTTGCCAGTTACCTTCTCTGTACCTCTATTTTTTTCCAACTTCTGTGAATGTACTTTTTAGAGACGTCCATTCCTCTTTAACTGTACTGCCTACTGAGCTATTCCCTATTGCTGTATCTGTAGTCTTAGAGAACTTCAACCGAATCTCGTCATTCCTTAGTACTTCCGTTCCACTTCTTTGCGTATTGATTATTCCTGATTAATGTCTTAAACTTCAGCCTACTCTTCATCACTACTATATTGTGATCTGAGTCTATATCTGCTAGCAGGTAGGCCTTAAAATTAGTATCTGATATCGGAATCTCTGCCTAACCATGAGGTAAAATAATTGAAATCTTCCCGTATCTCCTGGCGTTTTCAAAGTATACGTCCGCCTCTTGTGATTCCTGAACGGAGTATTCGCTATTACTAGCTGAAGCTTATTACAGCATCCAATCTTAATCCTCTCTCACTCCTTGTCCCGAGCCCACATACTCCTGTAACCTTTTCTTCTACTCCTTTCCCTACAACTGAATTTCATTCTCCCATGACTATTACATTTTCATCCCACTTTACATATTGTATAACCCTTTCAATATCCTCATACTCTTTTTCTGTCTCTTCATCTTCGTCTTGCGACGTCAGCATGTATACCTAAACTATCGTTATCAGTATCGGTTTGCTGTCGATTCTGATAAGAACAACCCTATTACTGAACTGTTCACAGTAACACACTCTCTTCTCTACCTTCCAGTTCATAACGGATCCTACTCCCGTTATACCATTTTCTGCTGCTGTTGATATTACCCTATACTCATCTGACCACAAATTCTTGCCTTTTTTTTTTTCATTTCACGTCACTGACCCCCACTGTATCTAGATTGAGCCTTAGCATTTCCCTTTCTAGATTTTTTAGTGAACCTACCACGTTTAGTCTTCTGACATTCCACGCTCCGATTCGTAGCACGTTATCCTTTCGCTGGTCATTCAGTATTTCTCTCGTGGTCACCTCCACCATGACAGACACCTCCCCACGATCGAAATGGGGGACTATTCCTAATCTTTTACCAATGGAGAGATCATCATGAGACTTTTTTAATTACCGGCCAAATGTCCTGTCGATACACACAGCATGTGTGTTCAACGCAGTGGTTTCCACTGCCTTCTGCATCTTCATGCCGTTGATCATTGCTGAATCTCCCGTTTTTAGGGACAGCAAGAGAATGCCCTGAACCTCTGTCCGCCCCTCTGCTCTCTTGGATAAGGCCGTTGGCAGAATGAGGGTGACTACTTAGAGTGTAAGTCTCAGGCCGCCATTGCTGATGATCTTTATTCAAAACTGAAGTGGTGGTGGGGTTCGAATTAGGAACCGAGGACATTTTGATTAGTAATCAGACACGCTATCTCTATATCACGAGTACAAAAATATAAATAACTCTGAAATTTCACCCCCAAATTTTATGTACAACAGAACTGATTCTTCTCTTTCCGAAATAACGAAACTGATTATATTCAGCCGACCTCCGCTCACCAAGAGTCGTGCGGTTAGTATCGACACTCCCCATGAACTAAGTGGTGCCTCCATCTTTCTTAGATGCATCTTGAATTCTCCAGATTCACCCTTGAAACCAAACAGAAATAGCCCCCCGTAATTCTTACAAACTCCACATGAAAATTACACATTTATAGAGATTCATGTTTACACACACCGCGTTCTTCATTCACGACATGCAACTCGGCCACCGTGTCCTCCTATAGCATGTTTCTGGTCAGTAAGAGTATCTCCTGAATCTCACATTTTTACGCTTTTTTGAATTGCTCAAATTCGAGGCCGCTTTCCTCGTTCGTCAACTGACTGTTATGTTTAGAGGCAAAACGTGTGACAACCACTGGAACACCATTTTCAGTTTCGAAATATACTCACTTTATTTCATCATTAACACTGATCACTTCACCTATAGGCTGCACTTGTTTAATTTCAGCCCTCTCTAAACACTGCTGCCTCGGAAGATAATTTTCAGCTCCCCTTTCTTCTGCTTCCATAATTATTGTGCACACCGTATCGTGATACCAATCCTCAATCTCGTCTTCAGAGTTAAATAATTCATTAAACTGTTCCATCATCCTGGATTCGTCTTTCCTCCCATCAAGATTTCTTGCTACTTTAAGTTTCTCCCATGCCCAAAAGGCAGTAATGACTTTCATATTTTTACATACCATTTCAATCATTAACAAAACACTTACTTTCTTCCTTGCCCTACCCTTCAGTATCAATATCGTCTTCTAACAAATACTCTTCTCATTATCCATTTGTATATCCTCCCAGTCTACTTCTAAGTCATCTGCAGGCTTTAAATCGCCTTCAAAATTCTTCGTTTCATCATCCTCGTAAGCATCAAATATACTGTTCACTTCCATTGAAATAACGTTAGGTGCAACATTCTCACAACGACCACACGACGTAAAACTTTGTCCCTCTTACACAAATCCTCAGTTTCCGTACCAACCGAGATGGCGTAGTGGTTAGCACACTGTACTCGCCTTCGGGACGACGACGGTTCAAACCGCGTCCGGCCATCCTGATTTTGGTTTTCGTGCTTTTCTTAAATGACTTCAAGCAAATGCCGGAATGGTTCCTATGAAAGGGAACAGCCAACTTCCTTCCACATCCTTACCTAATCGGATAGGACCGACGACCTCATTGTTTAGTCCCCCTCCCCCCGCCCTCCCCCCCCCCCCCCCTCAAATTGAGAAACCAACCATCACTTATTTCCGCCAAACCACTACAAAATTGATCACAATTAACTCTGTTAACATCCACCTATAACTCATAAGATCCATTACTCACAATATCCATAGCATCCTTTGATATATTATAGATATCGCCACAATGACTTCGTCAACGTCCGCCGATACAACATACAAATTTCCGCTGTTGTATCGCTCCATGTTAGAACCGACAGCACACTTGAATTCCGGCAAACTCGGCTCTAACTGTTTCTTCTATACATTTTCCCTCCTGTCAGACGCCCCCGATATACCGTCAGATTTTGACATTCATCTTTCAACATCGAATCAAAATTCATGCTTTCATTGAGCCATTGGTTGATTTAGATCATGAGAAATAAACGAACGAACTCCTTCCTCTGAGATACCTAAATCAGTAGCTTCAACCTTCGCAACTCTAGCTCCTAAAACATAACATTTATGTCCCTTTAACAACAAATCACCCACTTCCAGCGATACATAAAAATTTCATTACCAGCTGACGAGACTATTGGTACGCACCCTTCACATATACCTTCACATACTTGCGTCAATGAGCCACAAAATTCATCTCCAGCTGAAGATACCAGATGTGCGCCAGCTTCACTAATATCCTGACATATCTTCGTCGGTATAAAATTATCTGTATAACTTTCACCTACATTCCTGTAATTGTTGCTACTTGCAAGAACCCTCCACTCGTACAAAACCTCCAGAAATGTCTCCGTTTAGCCGGCGAGTCCGTAGATACTGGTATCAGGGACATACAGTAGGACGGGGCTACGCATTCCCACCCAAGTTTTGCAATAATTAAGACAGTCCGTCCTTGTACTAACTTTTGAGCCGCCACTGCTCACGCAGTTTTAAGTCCCCTTGCAGAGCCGTAACAGCGAAAGTGTAATACTGTTGTCTACGTCTTACGTAACGAAGCACGAAGAAGTTTTTGTACAAATAATTTTTACGCAGGACGCCATTCCGGTGCTTTTATGTAAGAAACACCTTAAAATGAACATGTTCCACTGATTAAAGTTTAACTGTTAACAGTACGAGAGCATGGTCTACCGCATGACTAGATCGAAAGACCCTATCGACGGCTGCCGACTATGGCACACAGTCCATAACTTGAGCGTACAACCGGTAGAGCTCGTATAAGGTCGTTCATATTCGCTTATGCGGAAGTGATTCATTTATTTATTAAAATCAACGTTTCCTGGCGTTGTGAAATTACTGAAAGATAGTATTTATGACTCATAGACTCCTCCTAATGCCTGAGTGGTAAAAGGCAGCTTTTGTTAGCAAAAATCTATTAATAACAGGTACTTGATTTGCGCCAGAATAAATGTATCTCTTTCCTGAGGTCATGAACGATTTCTACATCGACACCTCATTCCACTCGTTCTGAAAGCACCAGATGGCCAACCACCTCTGCTCGCCATCGTGGGAACCTGGGAACCTACTGCTCGGTCCTTACTCCATGCGCACTGCAGCACTAATACGTGTACCTCACGTATGTGAATTAGCAAAACTGGAAATAAAGGAAAGTGTCCTCTTATCTGCAAATAAGGGGTGCCTCAAATGCTGACAAGTGCCTCGTTATAACACGTCATACATTTGACCTCCACCAAATTCTGATCCATATCTGTCTCTTTTCTAATCACAGAATTTTGCATCAAATATACATTCATTCTATCATTCACTTCCCTTTCACAAAATAAATTCTCTACCATCATATCATCATTAAAGAATTTCTCAATACTATTTACTATACTTATGGCTCTCTTTTTACAGTTGTGCTGCTTACAGTTATTCCTCATTTTATTTTGAATACTTATAACGTCCATCTTCAGCATGTCTCCTCATTGCCGATTTTTTTAGACTTTCTTTTTTTGATACAGCCAGCCACAAATTTCTCTCCTACCCAACGTCATATAATTTTTTAAATATTATGTCAATATAAATGCCGTTTAATTTCTCCATCACTGGACCTGAATGCGGCGATCTCTAATTTCAAGACTCTCCTACCCCTCAAACCTTCTTTGAAAGCTAATGTTACTATTATCGGGATAATTATTTTGGTGATACCCATTTACCTGTCCACTGTTCCAATTCTGTGGCTTGGATTTCAACTCCTGTGCAAGTTTCTCAATAAAATCTAAAATTCATCAATGGAATTTGTCGGGCGGTGGATACGTTCCCATTGTAAAAATTCCGGCAGTCGTCTCATCCCGGCGGATGATTTATGTGTGTCAACTTAGCCATTTCTCATATTAAAAAATCGCGCATTGTCCCACTTGCGGTTGGGAACTTGGTCCGTTCATGAACTCATTCTGATGTTGCGTTTATTTCTCTTTACTCCAAAATGTGTTCAGGTAAAAACTCTCAAACACTTGATACGCAGTAAATGAAGCACTCCCAAAACTACCCAGGATTATGCACTGCCCTCGAGATGTCTTTTAGCGAACTTAATTTTGCCTCTTGCAATGTATCTCTCGCAAAGATATCTTTACATGCAACAAGAGAATCAAATGGATGGTATTTTTCCATCATTTGCAGAACACTTTCTCGTTGCTTAATTAACTCATGGAACACCTGTAACAGTAGTAGGTTGATGTGCTGCTAAATAGTTAAATTCTGTCCTTATGTCTTTAACGTGCTGTTCATACTCTGAAGCTTCATTCATTAATACAGATTCAAAATGTTCTCTATTCTTAAGTACCCTTTTACCACACTTTACCGCTCTACCTGACAAAACATTAACAGACTTAGCGTTCATTCCTTATGCGCATTTTGCCTGAGAACACAATCCTTATTATCGCCACCCAGCTCGTCCTGCGTGTTTTCCAGCCTGTCCCCGAAATCCTGTTCATCTGCATCGACTCTGGAATTAACCAGGCCTACCTCCTCAGATATCTTACCCACATCTGACCTTATACCTTCTAATTTTGAACCAGTCATCCCTTCTACACTAGGTCTTTTCCACTTCACCTTTTACATTTTGTGCTACATTTGTCTCTAAATTTTCAGTTTTCGAGCCTAGCACCTTTTTCACAGCTTAGCTCTGTACCCAAAGCACCAATAATATACGGCATTGCTCTTACATTAGATTGCATTTATAGCAAAATTTCCATTAGTTGTGATGATGTATCATCTGAATGGTCGCTTGCCCACCTTATTTTGAATGTCTACCGCAGCAGTAAGTTTCATTTCGGCATTCACACGCTAAGAGTAGTATTAACTGACCCACCATCCAGACTAGCTGGTCGCTCATTCATTAAAGTCTCCATCACTGACCATGACTCTGAGGTTTCACACATGTTAACGTTATCCGAGCAAGTACTTATGCACATAGACACAAAATACAATTAAAATGAATAAATAAAACAAGGATTCTGTCATAAATGACAGAAAATATGATAGAAAATTATTTAAATGATAGAAAATTATTTTGAATAACGTTAATCCAAGAAAGGACACCTCTAATAAATGGGGAGTGTTCCAGTTGTATTCAGTTAAAATACAGACACAACATACTCTTATAAAATGCAGTAGTTACGTTGAAATCGTTTCGAGGATGACAGCAAAATCTCCAAATCAGATTGTCATCAAAGATGATCGGGAATTAGCAGGAACGGGAAAATGAAATGGAAAGACTAGGCCCCTTATCCTTTTGCCAAGAAACATTTATTTTTCAAAATAATAACACGTCCCCTTAAAGGAAAAAAGACAGGGAAACGTCAAGTTAATTTGCCATGTTAAATTTACACACCAGAAAAGGGTTCGAAATGGTGAATAACGCAGTTACTGAAGTACAATAATACCCTTTAAATGGCCTTAAACATGACGCGAGAAGATAAGACTTTAACAATAATGCCCTTCAAACAACTTAAATTTAGAAAAAATTCAATAAACGAACAAAATAATTAAAACTGAACCCAAAATAAATTTCTGCAAGCCACCTCAAAACCGAGAGATTTGACAGACATTCAAGTCATTAACATTAACTAGTTAACAATAATAACAGATCGACTTCACGACTTATCCCAAGTGTCTACACCAAATAATTTTAAATAAAATTTATAACCCATTTACACCATGTAGTAAACAGAACAGTAACGTCAAAGGGAAAAGTCACTGTCTGAAGCCAATTAATCAGGTAAAGGCCTCTTGACCGACAGCAAAAGTTCATTTACAGTGCAAGTCACGTAACATAATATACACTACTGGCCATTAAAATTGCTACACCAAGAAGAAATGCAGATGATAAACGGGTATTCATTGGACAAATGTATTATTCTAGAACTGACATGTGATTACATTTTCACGCGATAACTAATTATCGCTAGCATTCAAGCTTTGTCTCTGTTTGTCTTCCATTCTTTTGTCGTAATGGTGCCTTGGCAACCATTATGTGGAATGTAATTAATCAATGACTTTCGCGCTTCACCCAAAAGATAACAGGAAAAGCTACTATAAATATTTTTGCTATCGCGAATAGAAAATATTTTTTGCAGGGAACTTTCGGTTAGATATACACCACGAACGCAAAGATAATAAATACAACAACGTGGCACAAGCTTGCCTACGAATAAATCCCTGAGAGGTAAAAATCTTGTTTTCACGATCGTAAATGTTATTCGAACCAAAATTAACAGTATAAACGGACAGTGTTTAATAAATAATTTACGTAACATAAGAATAATAGTGCAGCTACGTAGCTGATTACATTGCGTCTCCCTCTGCAACACAATAATTATTTATTACGTATTAGCTTGGATCAGATGGCTCTTGAGCACTATGGGACATAACATCTGAGGTCATCAGTCCCCTAAAACTTAGAACTACTTAAACGTGATTAACCTAAGGACATCACACACATCCATGCCCGAGGCAGGATTCGAAGCTGAGACCGTAGCAGTCGCGTGGTTCCGGAGAACCGCTCAGGCAGCGCAGCCAGCAGGTATTAACTACTACTGTTTTAAACAAACCACGCGCTTCTTTTAGCTAGCCGTGTGTGTAGACAACACAGGTACACTACTGGCCATTAAAATTGCTACACCGCGAAGACGACGTGCTACAGACATGAAATTTAACCGATAGGAAGAAGATGCTGTGATATGCAAATGATACTTTTCAGAGCATTCACACAAGATTGGCGCCGGTGGTGACACCTATAACGTGCTGACATGAGGAAAATTTCCAACCGATTTCTCATACACAAACAGCAGCGCTACGGTCGCAGGTTCGAATCCTGCCTCGGGCATGGATGTGTGTAATGTCCTTAGGTTAGTTAGGTTTAAGTAGTTCTAAGTCCTAGGGGACTGATGACCTCAGCAGTTAAGTCCCATAGTGCTCAGATCCATTTGAACCATTTTGAACTGTATAACGCATGTCGCAGGTACACTATGTGATCTAAAGTATCCGGACACCTGGATGAAAATGACTTACAAGTTCTTGGCGCCCTCCATTGGCAATGCTGGAATTCTATATGGTGTTGACCCACCCGTAGCCTTGATGACAGCTCCCACTCTCGCAGGTATACGTTCAGGTGGGTGCGCATTAACAGCCCATTCTTCACGGAGTGCTGCACTGAGGAGAGGTATCGATGTCGGTCGATGAGGCCTGGCAAGAAGTCGGCGTTTCAAACCATCCCAAAGGTGTACTATAGGATTCAGGTAAGGACTCTGTGCAGGCCAATCCATTACAGGGATGTTATTGTGGTGTAACTACTTCGCCACAGGCCGTGCATTATGAACAGGTACTCGATCGTGCAGAAACATGCAAACGCCATCCTCGAATTGCTCTTCAACAGTGGGAAGCAAGAATGTGCTTAAAACGTCAATGTAGGCCTATGCTGTGATAGTGCCACGAGGGTTGGAAGCCCCCTCCATGAAAAACACGACCACACCAAAATACCACCGCCTCCGAATTTTACTGTTGACACTACGCACGCTGGGATATGACGTTCACCGGGCATTCGCCATACCCTCACCCTACCATCGGATCGACACATTGTCTACCGTGATTCGACACTACGTCACAACGTTTTCCCACTGTTCAATCGTCCAGTGTTTACGCTCCTTACACCAAGCGTGCCGTCGTTTGGCATTTACCGGCGTGATGTGTGGCTTATGAGCAGCCGTTCGACCACGAAATCCAAGTTTTCTCACCTCCTGCCTAACTGTCATTGTAATTGCAGTGGACCCTGATGCAGCTTGGAATTCCTGTGTGATGATCTGGATAGATGTCTGCCTATTACACATTACGACCGTCTTCAATTTTCGGCGGTCTCTGACAGTCAACGGACAAGGTCGGCCTGTACGGTTTTGAGCTACACGTATCCCTCCACGTTTCCACTTGATTATCACATCAGAAACAATGGACATTGGGATGTTTAGGAGTGTGGAAATCTCGCGTTCAGACGTATGACACAAGTGACACTCAATCACCTGACCATGTCAGTTCCGCGGAGGGTCCTATTCTGCTCTCTCACGATGTCTAACGGCTACTGAGATCGCTGATATGGAATACCTGGCAACAGGTGGTATCGCACAGCACCTTATATGAAAAACGTATGTTTTTGGAGGAATCCGGACACTTTTGATCACATAGTGTATGTCCTTGCAGCCAGCAGCTGAACGGAATGGTCACTTGAGCCCCATCCGTTTTTATCGAGGCGCTGGAATGTGATAAGGTGCTCAGTAAAGCGCCGCTGTGCGTCTTAACGCGGACTTATCAGTCCTACTCTCGTGTGATAAGACAAGTGTCTTTATTTTCACGAAAATCTGTGTAACTATTGTGAGTCCTGTAGAGCTGTAAAAGAAAAGTTTCGCGCTTTAGAAAGAGCAAATTTAAATACCCTCAGCCCATGTTGAATACGCATTGTGTGACAGTATATGAGGTCTGTTCAAAAAATTTCTCAACTTTGTTCACAAAATTTTGCTACGCTTACCTTTTACTTATTGTTGATAATCTCCTCTGAGATACTCTCCTCCACTATTGACACAGCGCTCCCAACGCCTTTCCAATTCCGGAAGCAGTCTCGGTACACATCTCGCTGCATCGCGCGAGGCGCCGTCTGCGAATTTTCTTTTATTTCGTCTGTCGTTGCAAATGTTTGTCCTTTCAAGGGGATTTTCAACTCTGGAAATAAAAAAGTCTGCAGTAGTGAGGTCTGGAGAGAACAAAGGATGAGGCAGTACAGTGACTTCGTTTTTTTGTGCAGTAGTCACGCACCAGCAGTCATCAATGTACGGGTGCATTAGGTTGATGCAAGAGTGATGAATTGTCTCGCCAAATTTCAGGCTGTTTCCTTCTCACAGGCACAACACAGTCCCGATAGTACCACAGATTAACAATTTGTCCCTGTGGCACGAAATCGTGATGAATTAATCCTTCAAAGCCAAAACTATCAGCGTGTGTTTGACATTTAACTTGCCCTGACGAGCTTTTTTTGGTCTTTGAGAACTTTTCTGGACCCATTGTGAAAACTGAATCTTGTTCTCAACATCATAACAGTAGACCCACTTCTCATCACCAGTTATAATTCTCTTAAGGAACATTTCGTTCTCATTTGCACGACTCAAAAGCTATTCACAGATTGATAGGCGAAGCTCTTTGTGGTCTTGACTCATATACCGTGGGAGGAACTTGGAGTCCAGACGATGCATTTCAACATCCTGTTTCAGGATTTCACGACATTATCCAACTGAAATGTTACTTTTTTCTGCAGTCCCTCGGACAGCCAGTCTTCGATTGGCACCCACATTTCGTTCACGTTACTGACATGAGCGTCGTCGGTAGACGTCGAAGGGCGTCCTCAACGAGGGTTATCTTTAAATTACGTCCGACTAGTTTCAAACCGTGTGAACCATTCGTAACAACGAGTACGGCTTAAGCAATAATCATCGTAGGTTTCCTGCATCATTTGGTGTTCTCTGTAAAGGTTTTCTTGAGTTTCAATCAAAATTTAGTGGAGATGCCTTCCTCCTCTAACTTCCCCATCTCGAAGCTTGCCAATTGTGACACAACGTTCTACTTAGCACAGCACTGAACAATAAGTAAAAGACAGAAAACAACGATACTTTAGGCAGTTACACAATAAACACAGGCGTGTGCAGGGATGCCAATCCCATTTCGTTCCAACATATACCATTGGCTCGAAATTAGATTGTTCCGGAATGTATAATGTACAAATATGTAAGCTGTTTGTTACACGGCTGCCTCAGGCAAGTGTGTTATAAAAGCTCACGAAAAATCAAGTTCAATGTGCATGTTCGAAGGAACAGACACTGCTGACTATCGATACCCGTATTAAATCAAGGAATGTACAAAACTACACAAATTATTGGAAACAAATGAAAATTTATGCTGGACCGAGTCTCGACACACGATTTCCCATTTTGCATGAAACGCATCAGAGCCTGTCTGTATTTGACATTGAATGTATAATTCGATGCAGTATTCCTTTGGACTTGCGAGCATGCATGAAAAACCAGGGCGACAAGACGAGAAAAATAAAAGAAGTCTCCCCCTGTGTATGAATCACGTCATTGTGCGAGCACTACGGCAAACAGATACTGGGATTCATAGGGTTTTGGGTCGGTCCAGAAGGCGTGTTTGAATAGCCGAATTTACGGTAGATGTCACCTGTACAACAGCGCTGAACTATACACACTTCTACAAACGCTCTCCAAGGGCGTCTGGGGCCACATACTTTGAGCTTTAGATATCCGTCAGAGGGTTGCCTTCATTTGCACCCACATGGCGTACAAGATATCCCATTTGAGGCTGATCCTACCGATGACTCCAGTGATGGAACATCGGATCCGGGCGACATTTGGATACTTCGCCTGTAATGGACTTCTCTTCAAGATACGATATGATGTCATAAGCCTCAACCCTCTCCGCCAAGTACTAGGACTTATCAATGTTCGAACGCGTGTGGCACCCCTCTACTTCGACACCACGCTCAAGATGTCAACACTGTTTCACCGGTCTTCTCATTGATGGACTGGCGCCTCCGTCCTGCCTGCCCATGTTGCACGCGCTCACATCGCTCCTGAGTTTTCCCACGCTAAAATATTCTTCCTCGATTACAGCTATGTGCACAAAAATTTTCCCCATACCAGTGCACCTACGGCGCATGATGTCCAAACCTTTTGAAAACGAATCAACCTCAGAATGCGGTTGAGAGACCCCCCTTCCCCTCCCACGTAGTGGCCTGCGGTGGGACGAGCGATACGCCAAAAATATTAAGCGACCGAGATCCGCACCACCTCGTACCTAGTGGTCAATAGAAGTTTCCAGTAAGACGTGGACTGCACTATATTAATCTAGTCGACTTCCCAACGTGCATGCAGTGTCGTGCGACGGACGCGGATGAACATCGCCTGAAATGTGGACCTTCCGCGGATATGTGACATTTAACTAAGGAGATGCTTGCCTTCTATAGCCGAGTGCTACCCGAGACGATCAAGTTCGGGATGCTCCTTCGTCCAGTTGAGACCTATTGTCCCAGTCAAACACAGGTGATGAACTGGACCAAAGGACTTTCCTTGTACGAGTACTATCCTTTTTTTGGGACGGTCTCCAAGATGTGCTTGGCTGTTTGACACACTTTCAGGAACTACAAGATGAACTGCAGTACTTTGCTAGTACTTCAAGCAGTGTGTTCATGGATCCCCCTGCACCTGGTCTGTGCCGAATAAGAGAAGTTGATTCTAGTAGACACTGGTTTGCATCTAGCACTGGACCATTGAACAGTTAAGTACTCGGAGAATTTGCATAGGGGTCACCGCTGTGAAGGATTGGAAGCAGACAGAATTTTCTTCAGGTATTTCGAGTGGTAGTCGTCCTTATGCTGTATTGCCGGAAGGGTATTCTCAGCTTGTTTGTATTCTGTTTTACATTCCTTTGTAATAAGATACAACACTACCACATAGGTTTCTTTTTTATTGTAATTAAATTATGTTCAATATCGCTGAGTCCATGTGAGCCCACTGCCTTTAAAAACAAAACAGAAAAGGACAGTGTAAGAGAAGAAAAAAATTACTGAGAAAGCTTTTTGTTAAAATTGTGCAGTGCCCTACATTTCCGCCTTTTCATTACTATGAACTGCTCATAAATAAAAATAGTGTGTGTAGACCACTTGGTTATGGAAATAAGTCGTTAAGGCGACCGCTCGCGTTAAGAAGGAAATACAGGCTAGAATCGCGATACGGCACAAATTTTCATTTGTTTTCAGTAAATTGGGTGGCTGTTGTGGTACCATATTCGAATTTGCGAATACAATTCCTGTTTACAAAGTTATTGGAGAAGTAGAATACATGTGTATGTGTATGTGTATGTGTGTGAGTGATGTGCAATGGGTTAAGAGTGTAAATGTAGTACATTACATTTAGAAATGTTATTTGTGCAGACACAGAGTGTATTGAAAACGGGGAGGAAGGCAGCACGTAGCTTTCATCCTGTGCTGGCTTCCTCAGCTAGGCTTTCGACAAAAATGCGTATCAGCATGTAAACAGGCCACGCATGGGAGAATCCGATCGCATGGCAAGCACACTTGATACGTGTTCTCCTCCACTGCCATCGTGGTGCACAGACCTCGAGGGCTGCCGACGAGAAGCACACTTTGCGACCCTCCAGTTATCTCATGGACAATACGCTCTACCATGGAGTAAACACAAACTGTCTGGAAGAAAATGAGGATGCGGCTAGTTAGGAGAAATAGGTAGCGATGATTTCTTTCTAAGTTTTTTTAGAGTGAATGGCAGATATTGCACCCAGTACATGGGTCAGTTGGAAGAACGGCAAAAACAGGCATACGAAGAGACATTGGCGCCTCAGGTAATCCGCAATTTCCGTTAATAACTTAAAATGTCGCTATCGCAAGCCCATGAAAACGATTTGGCCCATGTGAAACCTGCTGATGTAAACTAAAGTATCAAGTGCTGAGTTGATATGGCACGTAAAAATATTCCCTTTTTTAACCACAATGCGGGCCGTGGTGTATAAAAAAGTACTCGTGCTTCTTTTATGACACTAGAAACCGACGAGTTCACACTTACATACCCTTCATGAAACTAGGTAGAATGGCTGAAACTCTCATCGCTCCTCCGTATGGGGTGAAATCAATAATGAATGACGGAGCATTATAAAGATAAGCAACACTGTGTGGGCCAGTTAACTGGCGTCCTAAAACTCAATGACAAATTCGATTACAAGGAGAGAGAAAACAGCTGTTACTGAGGGACTGCATTATCCCGTCATCTAATTGATGTCAAAACAAGGTTTCTTCTGACAAGACGTACAGCATACATCAACTTAATGCTGGCAAGGACTAGATCTCCACAAACGAGAACCACGTCATAAGTTGTATGAAGAAATAAGTTTGATGAGTTGTACAGGATGGGTCGCCAGTTTATGAATATTTTAAGATTCCGATACAAAATTTTATTACGAACTCTTTTGCTGGGTTTTTTCAAAGTCTCTCCCAGGGTAACTAGTATTTCTATACCATAAAGTCTGTTCCCAGACACTGTGGTGGATTCTGCAAGGAATTCAATTGAGGCACGCACTTCACTTCAGGGAACAGAAACACAGGGACGTTCTCATCATCTTAAAACCACGTCTAGCAACAAAGACCAAAAACGTCATACTGATAGATGCAGTACAAATATGGTGAATAATTTGACCAATCTGGCAAGTGATCTCTTCAGAGCTCTGCTTGCATAAAATAATGTAATAAGATCTCGGTCCCTTTTTCCAGCAGAGTATGCAGAGTGACAAACAGGTGGCAAACAGACTATGACACATCTCATACGGAAGCAGAATCAGTGAGACACAAACGAGCTCATGGGGGCCTCTCTTCGCACCACCCCCACAACATCAACAAGGGTTTGGTTCTTCATAGTGTGTTGAAAGTTTTTTCTGTTTTACCCTTTTTCCTCGTCGAGTTAAGCAATAAAGTCCAGTTGCTCGGGTGGTAAGGTGGTAACAACGATTCTTTATTACTTCTCTGTGCCAGTTTGGCTGTGGGTTTGAGGCCACTCTGCTGCACCTTTTGCCTGATCATTTTAGTCTTCAAGCCAAACGATTTATCTCAGTTGAGGCGACACATGGTGGCAATGTAGCTCACTCAAATGGGGAAGTCATTCCTTTCCACATTTCATATCATAGGCGTTTTGTGCCATTGATACATTAATGAGGATATTGTACACGGACAAGATGTATGGCAAATATTTTTTCCGATTGTTGTGACTCTTGATAATGAAATTTTAGTCTCTGCAACGGAGTGCATGAGACGTACTGACGGAATTGAAGCTGAGAGGGTGCGTCGTCAGTAGTGCTAGGGTAGCTCAGTTGGTAGAGCAGTTGTCTGTGAAAGGCAAATGTCCCAAATTCAAGTTTCAACCCAGCCCACACTAATGAGTCACTCAGGAAGTTTCTTTTGGAGTATTGTTCATATAGTAAGATAACATTTTTACTATGTCTTAGAAAGTCGTTCTACTCTGACTGTGGTTTTTGAAGGAAACGGCGTAATTTTACATTACTTGATACTTAAAAGTTTGGTTACATGGATAGATAAAGCATACAAGAAAATTCTTCCGTAGTCTGTAAGAATGGCATCAAGGCAATCAAAAGGAATACCAAATGTGTGACCAATACTTCTGTCACTGTCTCATCCGTCTTGTCAGCAGCTGGTACCAGAACGAGATAAAACAAAAAACGAGGAATAATTGCCTAAATATATATATTCAGCCATTGTATTATCAGTCAGTTCCCTTTGAGGGGGTTGAGGCACAAAATATCATTTTTGGACACAAAACCCAAAATAGTAGCATACTACTGGTACTCTGCATCCAGTTCTTGTTCCCCCACAACTCAGCGATAAGCACATCTGCCTGTAATAGGATTAACTTTCTGTTCAGTGCATCCATGTCTTCATGCATTTTTCCTGGTTTATGATGAACGTTACTTTTTCAAAGCACATCATATGAGGCAGCTACTCATATCTTTTAAATTCTGTAGCCATAGCAAAGCTGCGTTATAGGTAACTACTGCGAACCATCTATAGTGCAGGCCGGAAGGCAGTATTTCAACTAGTTCACTCCAGATACCAATGCCAACAATTCTTTATTTGTCACGCTGCAGTTAATTTCTGCCTTATCGAACTGGTGGGAGGAAGAAACAGTCGGTTTCTCTTGTCATCTGTGCGTGGCTCACAACAAAACCTACAGCAAAATCTGCTAGCATCACAAGATGAAATAAATGTCTTTTCAAAATCTGAGTAGCTAAACAAGTGAGATTTCCTCAAAATACCTGTTCCATTACTGCTCTGCATTCTGCCGTCCAGTCAGTAGTTGTGCCTTTTTCAACTGCTTGGTGAAGAGTTTGGTTATATTAGTGTAATCTTCGATAAATGTATCATAGTAACTGCCGAACCCGAGGAATGACTGCAATTTCTACACACTGGTGGGTGCAGGGAAATAGGCAGCAGCTTCTGTAAGATGTGGGTTTGTTTCACTGAAGCAGAACTGATAATAGGATCCAGGTACTGATACGGAGACTCTGCAAAAGAACATTTTTCGAACATCAAACTTACGTGAGCTCCTTCCAGTTGTAATATCACACTTTTCAGCCATTCGACCTGTTCCTCTACTGCCTCGAAAAAATAAAGTTATTTTCGATAGACGCACGTTTGGTTTCAGTCCCATTAATAAAAGACCCGCAAACCTCTGAATTGTGGAGGGTGTGTTTCTCAAACCACAAAGTTTCTTATGAAATTCATAAAGCCCTCTAAGCAAAACAAATGCTATTTTCGGTCTGTCTTGCGGCGCCATAGGAATCGATTCATATCGAAAGTAGTAAAATACTTGCTTTTTCCTAATACGCCAAGAGTTTCTTTATTCAAATAGACAAACAAATCCCTCTACTACTAGATATAAAAAGCTTCTAAAAGCTTCTTTTTGACTCCGAAACATGAGACAGTTTCTGCCGCAATCGATTTCTAGGGGCTGAAATGATTGTGTAAACATCCCTCATTGACTCCTGCTTCCTGTTCTTCTGATATTACACACCTCTCAACAAAGGTTGCTTTGCATCAGTTGTCTTCCGTGTACTTGCCAGTTTAACCCGAAATTCTCTAAGCAAAATGGCACACATGCTTTCCCATTCATGTTCTCAGCTTTGCAAAGGCATATTTTGCACGAGCTTGGAGATGATATAGAATTTGATTCCTGCTGAGCAGGTTAACTAGAACGATAGTTAACCAGAAAGATTGTTCCTCCAGGATGTCGTATATTGGTTTCCACCAGCGATTCTTTCTGTACTGCCACGTATGGTTTCACGGCACTAGATTTTAACACTAAGATGTGGAGTTCATTGGAAATTCGAGATACGTGCCTTTTCTCCCTCGTTTCTCATATCTGTGCAATGTTGCCACAACCATAACGAGGCATTGCAATCACTTAATTGGACAATCTGCGGCCTATAGTCAACAACACTGAAAAATGCTGCGCAGAATGACTTCGAAGTCCTGTCTTCTTCTTAATGCCTTCATTTCATCTCACATTTCGTACCACCAAATACCACCTCAACAAGACGAGTTCCCATTGGTTATAAACTCTACTTCTCCAAACCATTGATCCACTACTGCGACAGTGAGACAGCTTCAATGACTGCTTATAAAGAAGGTACCACGTTATCCTATGCATCGCAGCGTCATGCTGATGCGGAAGGAAAGGCCATGTGGTCAGCACACTGCTCTTCCGGCCGTTCTAAGACCCTGGAGCCACTATTATTCGTTCAAGAAGCTTCTCTTTTTGCCTCTGAATTGCTGCCTCCTTCGGCCCATAATATTTAACTAACTAATCCTCTTGGGAGCTGGGGGCGTTTCACTGATCAGACCTTCAATTGCCTGTAAAACCTTAGGAGCCACTTCACCAGAGGGTCAGTTAAAGCACAAGAGATTAATTCCCTTACCATTGTAGGCAAGGAGCCCGAAATCTGTCTCTGGAATGACCCAGCCGCTTGCATCAGATACAGTTAGTTTCATTTGTAAACAAGCAGCAGAGGCCATTGCTGAGTGAAGGCATGCATACAAATCAGCCAGCCTCCTCGTATAGTAATAAAAGACAAAAACTGCCTCATGCAAAGACAAAGACGACATCACTTCGACTTCGCGTCTGATTTATCGATTGATATCCCTGATACATACATCGACAGATTTCGCAGTAGCTTCTTCCAACAGGAAATCACTGCGTGTCTCGTTTACCCCAGAGTTCCTCCCTGTCTCTGTCTAACTGTAGACAGTTGTTCGGTACTAGCTAACACATATCTTGTCTGAATATTTCTGTCAACCCTTCAACCAGCACACTAAAAATTTCTGCTTTTCTTAACGTGTCAACTGACTCCACACTGGTGTGTACATCATTCACACACGCTACATTCAACTGAAACTCACTGGCCATGAACAAATATGACCCACATCCTGTACGTTCAACTAAAAGTTTGATACATTCTTCGAGGGTTTTACCGAAAATGAGGAGATGAAATGACTGCTTAGCAACCATTCCCTGTATTGGAAGGGGGGGGGGGGGGGTGGGGCAGCAACGCAAGCCTCAAGTTCCCTGGGCACATCAGGATCACCCTGAACTTTCAAATCTTGTTTTAACACGAACTGTTGTGAATCCACACGCTCTAATGTCTCCTCCAACACATAATTCTAGAGAGCAAACGCATTTTTGTCTTCCCGCCAAGCCTCAACGGGGTCCTTCCTACCACCCTCTGCTCCACCCATTAAATGAGAACATATGGTAGGCAGGTTTACAATGGATAACACTCAACCTTATAACTAACAAAATATGGCTAACCACACCAGAGAACTGTACCTGTGGGAACGTAACACTGCTGAAACTCATCAGTTCTCTTATTCCCCTCAGCTCCAGTGTTCATGACATTCTTCGCTGGGAGGTAGGCGGCTAGATGAATTTGAGGCATGAGATACTTACAGCAAGTGTGGTGCATTGAGATGGCAGTGATACGTGTAACGCATGACTTCAAGGACGCTGTGGCGCGACTATTGTGCTGGAAAAACGAACCTTCCGTTTGGAACTGAAGCTACAGTCCGCAGCAAGGGCGGGACGGATTTCTCAGAAGAAGCAGATATGTCTCGGAGTGGATGGCATACCGATTAGCGCCCATAAGGACGCCACTCTGCTTGCTATCAGTAGGCGGCATCTGCGGAATTTTTCGGAAGAAGCAAGCTGGCTAGCACCTTATAATGACAAGAGACAAAAAATAGACACAACTAATCCATACCCCAGCCTGTCGCATAACTGACAGCAACATGAAATATGCGACATTCAAATGGTTCAGATGGCTCTGAGCACTATGGGACTTAACTTCTGAGGTCATCAGTCCCCTAGAACTTAGAACTACTTAAACCTAACTAACCTAAGGACATCACACACATCCATGACCGGGGCAGGATGCGAACCTACGACCGTAGCGCCGGCCGAAGTGGCCGTGCGGTTAAAGGCGCTGCAGTCTGGAACCGCAAGACCGCTACGGTCGCAGGTTCGAATCCTGCCTCGGGCATGGATGTTTGTGATGTCCTTAGGTTAGTTAGGTTTAACTAGTTCTAAGTTCTAGGGGACTAATGACCTCAGCAGTTGAGTCCCATAGTGCTCAGAGCCATTTTACGACCGTAGCCGTCGCGCGGTTCCAGACTGAAGCGCCTAGAACCGGTCGGCCACAATGGCCGGCATGCGGCATTCAGATTTTAACGACAAGGTCCCGCCGCGTGGGATTAGCCGAGCGGTCTAAGGCGCTGCAGTCATGCACTGTGCGGCTAATCCCGGCGGAGGTTCGGATCCTCCCTCGGGCATGGGTGTGTGTGTTTGTCCTTAGGATAATTTAGGTTAAGCAGTGGGTAAGCTTAGGCATTGATGACCTTAGCAGTTAAGTCCCATAAGATTTCGCACACATTTGAACATTTTTGGTGGAAGGTCCCATTTCACTGTCGCCAGAATTGTGCTGCAAATCTGAGAGGTGTGTATTGAAGGACATTAGGAAAGCTCTTCATTCATACGATTATCGAGTAAAGATCAATGTATAGTAAGCAAAATTGGCATTATTCCAGTATTATACGGGGCACATGGAGCATGTGTGGGGCGGCCTACATGCCAAAGAACCCTCTGGAAGATCCACCATGGTAGGACTGAAGTCGACCGAAGTCCAAAAAATACGATAAGAGCATGGAGGAAAGGTGTGTGCTCTCGGTTCAGCGGCTGACAGTGGAGAGCGAGTAACCTCTTCAACCCACTCCGCTCACATCCCCCAGCGCCACACGTGACACCTTCCTCACATCTCCGACTGGACACTGCATCTGCTGCTAGCAAGGCATGCCCTGCCAGCAGTTCTTTCCTGGTGTGATCCTTTTCAGCTCTAAGACAAAGGTTGGCACGTAAGCCATGAGATGATAATAGGAAAGAGATGATCTGAACTGCTACGAATATTTTCAGTGTTGAGTAAATTAGAAATAAATCGCTGTTAGTAAAACCTTAGGAGGCATAGCGGTCCGTACACCAAAACCACATGTTGCCTTTACATTTCTGACCTTCCTTGCTGCACACAAGATTCTGTTGTTGACTTGACCAGTTCTCCAGATTCTTTACACATAGAAGCCATCTGGGGGCTGTCACACCTCCTCGTGAAGAACTATGACTGATAAGAGGGCAGTTCAATTAGTAATGCAACACATTTTTTTTCTCGGCCAATTTTGGTTGAAAAAACCGGAAATTTCTTGTGGAATATTTTCAAACATTCCCGCTTCGTCTCGTATAGTTTCATTGACTTCCGACAGGTGGCAGCGCAGTACGGAGCTGTTAAAATGGCGTCTGTAACGGATTTGCGTTGCAAACAACGGGCAGTGATCGAGTCCCTTTTGGCGGAAAACCAGGGCATCTCAGATATTCATAGGTGCTTGCAGAATGTCTACGGTGATCTGGCAGTGGACAAAAGCACGGTGAGTCGTTGGGCAAAGCGTGTGTCATCATCGCCGCAAGGTCAAGCAAGACTGTCTGATCTCCCGCGTGCGGGCCGGCCGTGCACAGCTGACTCCTGCAATGGCGGAGCGTGCGAACACACTCGTTCGAGATGATCGACGGATCACCATCAAACAACTCAGTGCTCAACTTGACATCTCTGTTGGTAGTGCTGTCACAATTGTTCACCAGTTGGGATATTCAAAGGTTTGTTCCCGCTGGGTCCCTCGTTGTCTAACCGAACACCATAAAGAGCAAAGGAGAACCATCTGTGCGGAATTGCTTGCTCGTCATGTGGCTGAGGGTGACAATTTCTTGTCAAAGATTGTTACAGGCGATGAAACATGGGTTCATCACTTCGAACCTGAAACAAAACGGCAATCAATGGAGTGGCGCCACACCCACTCCGCTACCAAGAAAAAGTTTAAATCCATACCCTCAGCCGGTAAAGTCATGGTTACAGTCTTCTGGGACGCTGAAGCGGTTATTCTGTTCGATGTCCTTCCCCATGGTCAAACGATCAACTCTGAAGTGTATTGTGCTACTCTTCAGAAATTGAAGAAACGACTTCAGCGTATTCGTAGGCAAAAAAATCAGAACGAACTTCTCCTTCTTCATGACAACGCAAGACCTCACACAAGTCTTCGCACCCGAGAGGAGCTCACAAAACTTCAGTGGACTGTTCTTCCTCATGCACCCTACAGCCCCGATCTCGCACCGTCGGATTTCCATATGTTTGGCCCAATGAAGGACGCAATCCGTGGGACGCACTACGCGGATGATGAAGAAGTTATTGATGCAGTACGACGTTGGCTCCGACATCGACCAGTGGAATGGTACCGTGCAGGCATACAGGCCCTCATTTCAAGGTGGCGTAAGGCCGTAGCATTGAATGGAGATTACGTTGAAAAATAGTGTTGTGTAGCTAAAAGATTGGGGAATAAGACAACCCCTGTTTCAGAAAAAAAATGTGTTGCATTACTTATTGAGCTGCCCTCGTATTTTCTGGCGCAAAATAGAAGCAGTAGGAAATGATGTACCCATATCATTGACCAAATATTAGATCAAATCAGTGTGTCCTTCCCACTATAATGCACGTGCACTTTAATAGAATGTTCTTTATTTGTTCTTCTTCCTAGTAGTGCTGTTCTAATGGTTTTCCGTGGTTTTTATTATGGCGAATAAAAACTATTTGTTCTGTTCACCTTCTTACTTCGACAGCAGTGCAACATACGGGAGACTCATCGGTTCTGAGCCGTGTGGTGAGATTTAATGCTTGATGCGTAGCAGATCACACGACTAACATGCTGACAATGACGTGATTTTACTGGGTCACATGTTACTCGAGTGGAATTTTCTCGTTGCGTTGGCAGCCTATGTCTTTGGGCCTGGTCTTCGGTGTACCAGCTACTTCGCAGAGTGCCTGTGAGATTATGGAAACTTAGCTGGTTTTCAAATGTTACGTGATGGGGGTATGTGTCTTGTTTTCGGAGAAATCTAAGATTCATAGGCACCATTTCTTCTTCTGTCTGTAGATTTGTGCTCACAGAGCTATTCTAGAAACTGTAGTTATGCTTGTCTCCAAATAACCTTCAGCAAAGTAAAAGAAGAATGCAGAATTGGCACTGAAAAGCTTGGCCTTGGAAGAGCACTGGTCAGCCACATTATGACCACTGCCCATTGCGAAGTATGGTATCACCTAGTGGCGCTGCAGGCATGTGACGTACTATCAAAAGTATGTAAGCTGAGCAGACAGTGACGCGGAATCACCATAGCGAAGGTACGGGCTGCAAATGTGGAAATAAGTTGAGATAATCAGAGTCCGTGAATCAGTATCTCGAAAACGGCGAAGCTGATAGGACAGCGAAACCACCACTATACGCTAAGTGCCTGGGCGTCCACAAATCTTCACAGAACGTGGGGTTCGGAGGCTTGTCTGCTTTGTAATGCAGGATAGATGGTGATCTGCGGCATCTCTGCCGAGAGAGCATAATGTTGGTGCACGAACAGCGTTTCGGAGAACATCGTTCATCGTAAATTATTGTATATGGAGTTCCACAGCAGACCACCCCCTATGTGTTCACATGTTGACCCAATAACATCGTCAGTTTGGGCTACAAGGGGCACTTAGCCATCGGGATTCGACTGTCGACAAATGGAAACGTGTCGGCACTTCGACGGCAGCACATTTTTTGTTACACTAGGTCGATGGCCGACTCCGCAAACTCCGTCATCGAGGTCAACAGCGACTCGAAACGTGCAGCGCGCCACAAACGCAGGCTTGTGAAAGCAGTGTTATGCTATAGAAAACATTCTCCGGTACTTCATGGGACCTGTGGTAGCAATCTAAGACACGCTGACAGTTGCGAACCTCTTGCATACCCTCATGCCTTGCCTGTAGGCCTGTTGGTCGTTCCAGGTGACTGTCCATCGTTGATTGTTCCAGATGCTGCTGTGTTGGTTGATCCAGGTGCAGGGGCTCCACTTGTTCCAGGTACTGGCGCCTGACTTGTTCCGGGTACTGGCGCTTTACTTGTTCCAGGTGCTGGCGCTGCACTTGATCCAAGTGCTGGCGCTTCACTTGATCCAGGTGCTGGCGCTTTACTTGTTCCATGGCCTGGCGTAACACTTGTTCCAGGGACTGTCACTTCGCTTGTTCCAGGTGCTGGTGTGTTGGATGATCCAGGCTCTGGCACATCACTTGTCCCAGGTACTGGCACATCACTTGTGGAAGACACTGGTTCTTTGCTTGTTCCAGATGCAGATGTGTCGCTTGTTCCAGGTGCAGATGTGTGACTTGTTTCACGTGCTGATATCTCGCTCGTTCCAGGTGCTGATGTCTCACTTGCTCCAAGTGATGGTGCTGCACTTGTTCCAGGTGCTGGCGCTTCGCTTGTTCCAGGTGCAGATGCATCACTAGTTCCAGGCGGTGGTGCTTCACTTGTTACAGGTGCTGATGTGTCACTTGTTCCTGGTCCTGTCGATTCATTTGTTCCTGGTGCTGGCTCTTCAGTTGTTCCAGGTGCTGGCACATCACTTGTGGAAGACACTGGTTCTTTGTTTGTTCCAGGTGCAGATGTGTCGCTTGTTCCAGGTGCAGATGTGTCACTTGTTCCAGGTGCTGATATCTCGCTTTTTCCAGGTGCTGATATCTCACTTGCTCCAGGTGATGGTGCTCCACTTGTTCCAGGTGCTGGTGCATTGGTTGTTCCAGGACCTTGTGCATCACTTGTCGCAGCCACTGGTGATTTGCTTGTTCCAAGTACTGGTGTATTGGTTGTTCCAGGTGCTGTGGCACTGCTTGTTCTACTTGGTGGCACTCCAGTTGTTTCAGGCAGTGGCGCCTCATTTGTCCCAGGTGGTGGTGCATCGCTTGTTCCAGGGGCTGGTGCCACAGTTGTTCCAGGCACTGGCAATTCGCTTGTTCCAGGTGCTGATGCATCACTAGTTCCAGGTTCTACTGCTTCGCTTGTTCCAGGTGCTGATGTATCATTTGTTCCAGGTCCTGGCGATTCATTTGTTCATGGTGCTGGCGCTTCAGTTGTTCCAGGTGCTGGTGTATTGGTTGTTCCAGGACCTGGTGCATCACTTGTTCCAGGCACTGCCACTTCACTTGTACCTGGCACCGGCACATTACTTGTGGAAGACACTGGTTCTTTGCTTGTTCCAGATGCTGATGTGTCACTTGTTCCAGGTGCTGGTGCTTTGCTTGTTTCAGGGACTGACACTTCACTTGTTTCAGGTGGTGGCGCTACAGTTGTTCCATGTGGTGGTGCATTGCTTGTTCCAGGGCCTGGTGTTACGCTTTTTGCAGGTGCTGGTGCTTCACTTGATCCAGGTGCTAGCGGTTGGCTTGTTCCTGGTGCTGGTGCACCGCTTTGCCAGGTGGTGGCACAACACTTGTTCCAGGGGCCAGTGCTTTACTTGTTGCAGGCACTGGCACTTCACTTGTTCCAGGCATTGGTGCATCTCTTGTTCCAGGCATTGGTGCATCACTTGTTCCAGGCACTGGTGCATCACTCGTTCGAGGCACTAGTGCTTCACTTGTGACATGTCACTTGTTTCGGGTGTGGGTGCTTCACTTGTTCCAGGGCCTGGTGCCACGGTTGTTCCAGGCGCTGGTGCTTCACTTGGTGCTGATGTCTCACTTGCTCCTGGTGATGGCGCTTCAGTTGTTCCAGGTTCTGGTGCATGGCTTGTTCCACTGGCTGGTGCTTCACTTGTTGCAAGCACTGGCACTTCACTTCTTCCAGGCCCTGGTGTGTCACTTGTTCCAGGTGCTGGCATTTCACTTGTTCCAGGTACTGGTGTGTTACTTGTTTAAGGTGGTGGCGCTTCACTTGTTCCAAGTGTTGATGCATCACTTGTCCCAGGTGCTTGTGCATCGTTTGTGTCAGGTGCTGATGGGCCACTTGTTCCAGGTGCTTGTGCATCATTTGTGTCAGGTGCTATCTGGTCACTTTTTCAAGGTGCTGTCATGTTGGTAGCTGTCAGTGCATTGGTTCTTCCAGTTGCTGAAATCACCTCCAACAGCAATTCATGCCACCGTGCCTCATCCTTCTGTTCATATCTCAGTGGTGTACCTGCAATGCCTAAAATTTCATAAAAAGTAATTATTAAGTAAACAGTCCAGTAAAGACAATTTTGTTTTACATTTAACATTAAATTACTTATTTTTATGAACATTGCTTTGTGTAATTTCATCACTGTTTGCTTGTCATGGAAATGTATCTTATGTTTACAGTGTAGTAACAGGTTGAAATTTTATGTTTACAATGGAGGAACAGGTTGAAATTTCTTAACTAGAAACCGGAATATGTGATGCTATGTACAGACATCAGTTTACTTTCTTAAATCATCATCTCTCCCACCTCTCTCTCTCTCTTTCTATATATATCTCTCTCTCTTTCTTTCTATCTCTCTCTCTCAATCTTTCTATCGCTCTCTTCTTTAAACCTCTTTACGAGGGACCACAAATGACAATCGTCCACGTTATACTTGACAGTTACTTTGCTGTCAAATATTTCCCAGTCTCAGTAATGTTATTTACACTAAAATCCACAAGACATTGTCCATGAATATATTTATCTCCATTGAGTGAACCTTTTCTGTGCATTTATTTATTAGTTTTTGTGTTTAGTTTTTCCGGCATAGTGGCTTCATTTCTGCTGGTGAATACAGGAGATCGTTTTACTTCAGGTTTAGAAAGGCAAAGACTAGTCCTTTTTCAATTTCTATAACTGGCTTCGAGGGGATGTATATGCAACGTCCAATTATTAGAAAAAAATTTTAATTAGCAACCTATGCCAGAAAATGAGTCTTGAAAACAAAATGATTTTCAGTCAGATCATTTTAAGTCACTGACTTCAGGGTACACATACAATCTGAGACAAGGGCGCCAGTGAGTGTTATTTGTATTGTTATCACAAACCATTTTCGTTCAACTAAAGCATTTTAAAATATTTTAATCGCAATAATATATTAATACATTATTTTACAAATTTGTAGCCTAGTAGTTTCGGTTAATAGACAACTATCTTCAGTTCTGTAAAAGAATAAAGAGGAAATTGCCATTAAAGTAAAATGCATTTAAAGGTATTTACGAAAAAACATAATTTCAAAATAATAAAACGTGAACAAGTGAAATCGAAACAACCTTACTGTATGGACTGTATTTACGTGTAAGCTGCACTACCATTGTCTGTAAGAGTATCTCGGACTATGTACATAAATGTAAATAGCCTATCAGTTAAAGTAAACAGATAAGTCTTCATGACAGACTTTGTTTAAAAGATGTGGAAACGTACAAATAGTAAAATCGTACTGTATCTCACTGCGGTTCCAGACTTTAAACGATCTGTTGGCGACATCAGTGAGATCACTAAGTGCCATTCCGACTCTATGGAAACATACGGAAAATTACCTTTCAGTAAAAGTGAAAATTTAACCGTTTTCGAAATATATTTTTGAAAATATTAATACATGAGGAAAATGAAATACATTACAAAACGTACCATGCTTACTAAGCACTGTAGATTTGAGTTCATGAGGGCCACATTCTCGCAACTTAGTGTAACTCATGAATTCTAAAATATACAGGGTGTTACAAAAAGGTACGGCCAAACTTTCAGGAAACATTCCTCACACACAAAGAAAGAAAATATGTTATGTGGACATATGTCCGGAAACGCTTACTTTCCATGTTAAAGCTCATTTTATTACTTCTCTTCAAACCACATTAATCATGGAATGGAAACACACAGCAACAGAACGTACCAGCGTGACTTCAAACACTTTGTTACAGGAAATGTTCAAAATGTCCTCCGTTAGCGAGGATACATGCATCTACCCTCCGTCGTATGGAATCCCTGATGCGCTGATGCAGCCCTGGAGAATGGCGTATTGTATCACAGCCGTCCACAATACGAGCACGAAGAGTCTCTACATTTGGTACCGGGGTTGCGTAGACAAGAGCTTTCAAATGCCCCCATAAATGAAAGTCAAGAGGTTTGAGGTCAGGAGAGCGTGGAGGCCATGGAATTGGTCCGCCTCTACCAATCCATCGGTCGCCAAATCTGTTGTTGAGAAGCGTACGAACACTTCGACTGAAATGTGAAGGAGCTCCATCGTGCATGAACCACATGTTGTGTCGTACTTGTAAAGGCACATGTTCTAGCAGAACAGGTACAGTATCCGTATGAAATCATGATAACGTGCTCCATTGAGCGTAGGTGGAAGAACATGGAGCCCAATCAAGACATCACCAACAATGCCTGCCCAAACGTTCACAGAAAATCTGTGTTGATGACGTGATTGCACAATTGCGTGCGGATTCTCGTCAGCCCACACATGTTGATTGCGAAAATTTACAATTTGATCACGTTGGAATGAAGCCTCATCCGTAAAGAGAACATTTGTACTGAAATGCGGATTGACACACTGTTGCATGAACCATTCGCAGAAGTGTACCCGTGGAGGCCAATCAGCTGCTGATAGTGCCTGCACACGCTGTACATGGTACGGAAACAACTGGTTCTCCCGTAGCACTCTCCATACAGTGACGTGGTCAACGTTACCTTGTACAGCAGCAACTTCTCTGACGCTGACATTAGGGTTATCGTCAAATGCACGAAGAATTGCCTCGTCCATTGCAGGTGTCCTCGTCGTTCTAGGTCTTCCCCAGTCGCGAGTCATAGGCTGGAATGTTCCGTGCTCCCTAAGACGCCGATCAATTGCTTCGAACGTCTTCGTGTCGGGACACCTTCGTTCTGGAAATCTGTCTCGATACAAACGTACCGCGCCACGGCTATTGCCCCGTGCTAATCCATACATCAAATGGGCTTCTGCCAACTCCGCATTTGTAAACATTGCACTGACTGCAAAACCACGTTCGTGATGAACACTAACCTGTTGATGCTATGTTCTGATGTGCTTGATGCTAGTACTGTAGAGCAATGAGTCGCATGTCAACACAAGCACCGAAGTCAACATTACCTTCCATCAATTGGGCCAACTGGCGGTGAATCGAGGAAGTACAGTACATACTGACGAAACTAAAATGAGCTCTAACATGGAAAGTAAGCGTTTCCGAACACATGTCCACATAACATCTTTTCTTTATTTGTGTGTGAGGAATATTTCCTGAAAGTTTGGCCGTACCTTTTTGTAACACCCTGTATAAAAATAAAAGATTGGTCAAAGCATGCTTGCCACGTTGTAAAAACTCTTCGCGTGCTTGATTCACATCACCTCAGTTATGCCAGTAATAACTGACTGATGACGTACAAGTGTCAACAGTCACAATTTTAAGAACGGAATAGTATTTATTATTGAGCTAAGTATGAAAACGAAAGAAAAATTGAGCTGTAGTGAACATCAGAATGTAACTATTAGCTTTCAGTTCAATGTTCCCATGCTGAACAAGAAATTAAAAAACGAGAATATTAAAACAAGTATTAAAAATAAGAACCGAATCACCCTGTACTATTTTAATCAAATGAGTACTGATGAGACAGCCCTGAAGTCTAGTCACAAAATTGCTATTAAAAGCCAACAGTCTACCTGTGTGATTGAGTTTCCATCTTCTAGCACGTAAATGTAGCAGAGCTGATGTCATTGCTTGCACACAGTGGGCTATGTGGAAGGCAGCGTTTCCATTTTGGCACTCGTCCGTGGAGAACACAATCACAAATCCGTCCATCGGCACCAGGAATTTCGCAGCAAGGGCTGAAGTCACTTAGTTCTCAGTAACCGAACTGCTAGAAACTACTCTTACACATCGTAGATCTCATTGTATCGAACTGTCATCGCCGTCCTACATTCTTTACCAATCGTCTTCAGAACATCGATGCCAAGAGATCAGCTTTTCTTGCCACGGACGAACGCTGCCTCCATCGCCGGATCGGATTACGACGACCAAGGCATAAGAGTGAGGACACGACCTAGATTCACTGTTGAAACAACATCAAAAGCTGTAATCTATGCACACTGTCTGCTTTTTGGTCATCAACATGGGTGAAAATGTAAGATGTTCACAGAACCTGCCCGTAATAATACAGCACCAATAGTGACGCCAGCCTTCCGGGCAACAGCAACATCACCGTCACAAATCGTAACACCAGGCTCTCCATCACCAGCAGCATTATCAGTCGCAGCAGCTTATGTCATTATTAACAGCCACTATGGTGCAAACTACAACGCCAGCTACGAATCTTACACCATTACCTGCCAGTAAACAATTCTTACCGCTCTCGTTCCACAAACTCAGTTCCAAACTCAATCTAAACCTATCACAGAAACTAATAATTGGCCCAGTACCACTGAGCATCAGGGTGAAACCAAAGGAAATCAGTTAAATCTATCGTACACTGATGACGTACGGATCGAAATAATTCCAGAACCACAAAACTCAGCACCTTCCCCTTCCTTTAGGTAAGCTGACTTGTCCCTGGATTTATAAACCTAAAGAAATTCCTCAATCGCATTCTGAGATATACACTGATGAATGAAAATACTGACCACCGGCTTAAAAACTTGTTTGTCCGTCATAAGAGCGAAACACATCATTGACTCTGCATATGAGGGGTCCGACAGTTTGTTGGCAGGTTTCTGGACGTATGTGGCATTATTTGTCTATACACAGGTCATGTAATTCGCGTAAATAACGGGCCGCTGGTTTGCGTGCGTGGTGACCTAGATGCGTTCCATAGGGCATACATCAGGTGAATAATTTGATCGCCGAGACATCAACATGAGTTTGCTATAATGCTCCTTAAACGATGGTAGCACCGTTCTGTCTCTGAGACGCCAACAGTCATATTGCTGAAAGATCACATCGCCATCGCAGAAGAGATCAAGCATAAAGGGAAGCAGGTGGCTCGTAGCTGTCAGTGTGTCGTCGGTTAATACCACAGTTCATATGAAAGTGCAGAATAATGTCTCCCATAGCATAATACTGCTCCCACCAACCTACCCCTGTGGCGCGCTGCCCGTTCAGAGCTGCTGTTAATGTCGATGACGGCATTTGTGGAGACGACCATCTACCTAGTGTAGCAAAAATGTGATGCAGTAGGCGAGCCGAGACGTTTCATTGATTGGCGGTGGAGCTCCGATGGCCCCAGTGCCCACTGCAATCGTACTTGACGATGTCGTTGGATTAACATGTGAATACGTTGGAGCAGTCTGCTACAGAGCTCCACGTTAAACAGTGTATGATGAACGGTGTGCTATTTCGGTAGAGATGCTACGGTGCTCCGTCTCTCCTACTTGACAGACCGGACAAGCCTCCAAACTTTACGTTCTGTGTAGAGACGTGGACGTCCAACCATTTAGAGGATAGTGGTAATTTCACTGTTTTTCTGCCTCTGTCTATAGAGGCTCACGACAGTAGCTTTGGAACATTGGACCATCTCCGCCGTTTTATACTCGATCACGGGCTCTGCTTAATAATAATGGCCTGTGTCAAAGTCGGTTATCTCAATAGAGTCTCCATTTGCAGCCCTTATCTTCGCTAAGGTGATTCACCGTCCGTGTCAATTCCGCCTAAATACTTTTATTATCGCGTCACGTGGCAGCAATGCCACCAGGCGGCATCCAGCGTTGCAGTGCGCAGTGGTCATAATTCTGGGCTTATCAGTGTATACTGCCATTACAAATTCAACAGCTCCTGCACAGAAGACAATTCTTGATTATTAAAGCCAATGATTCACATTCTCCTTCATCTCCAAATCTACTTTATCAAGATCCTGAATCTCAACAACTTACACATCCCTGCTCACAGCCAGTCCCACACAAATACCTTACCGAGTGACATATTGCCTCCCCTAACTTCTTGAGGTGTACCACAGTGAGTCCTAGATCCAACTGGGAATTATCACCCAACCATCCTTCTCCAGATCTCATACCATGTACCAAACTCACCCTGAGCCCCTCTTAATCGTCCACCCCACCAAATCCTTGATAATTCCTATGGGACTGGAATGCATGCCATGCTCGAATCCATACCCCAATCTAAAGCCACGACTTCAGTGTCAGAAGCATGTGGCTGATTTTCTACAATATACCATCTAAGATGCTATTTCCATATGTATTCCACTGCGAACTATTTACTATGACTGTCCCACTGTCCCTCCTTTTGATTTTGCCGTTCTGCAATAGTCCTCTCGTGTTTGCAGAAAATCCATACATCTTCAAGACTCTCTCACATGTCGCCCATGGCTCTAGCGAAATGTCCGCAGTTGTTTAGACGCTAAACATAGACGAGACTAGGATATGTTGTACACTAAATTATAAGAAAAATCTATAAATTCTAAAAAGTACTAGAAAGCATTCCATAGGCTCTCTGGCAACAAACCCACTCTCATAGACTGCATCATACATGGCAAGAGTCCACTTCCAGACAACCCCACCAAAGCCAGCCACTTTACATACTGCCATCCCAGATGATCCCAACGTGATCACTAGACAAATCCTTAAGAGTATGAATGTACCGAGATAGTTACCCCACCTCTCACAAGACACTTGTGTAGTTAATCAGCACACCACGAATAGGATTAATTACGTCAATAACAGCTGAGGACATTACAGAAATATTCGCAAAAAAGCGCAACTCGGCACCTGCTCACGATACAGTTTCCAGGATTGTGATGCAAGCAGACTTGAGGCTGATATGTCAGTACCCTGTGCAGAAGATGTTGTTCTGAAAACTGACTTATCACAAAAATCTTGCCAGTTTTCAGAACAACATCTTCTGCACAGGTTACTGACATATCAGCCTCAAGTCTGCTTGCATCACAATCCTGGAAACTATCATTACCCAATGTAACCATCAACTACTTGCAAGTCACCTACCCATCCTTAAAACACAGCTTGGTTTTCGTTTCAATTATCCTATCGATGACTAACGTTTTTGTCGTACCCAATTCGTCCTCCATCCAATAAATAAACCAAAATCCGTAATCGCCGTCCGTAGTGGCCGAGCGGTTCTAGACGCTACAGTCTGGAACCGCGCGACCGCTGCGGTCGCAGGTTCGAATCCTGCCTCGGACATGGATGTGTATGATGTCCTTAGGTTAGTTAGGTTTAAGTAGTTCTAAGTTCTAGGGGACACATGACCACAGCAGTTAGGTCCCATAGTGTTCAGAGCCATTTGAACCATTTTTTTGAAAATCCGTAATCCACTAAGTAAACCAAAATCGGTCACATCTTCCTCCCTTGTGATCCAAAAACCTTTTGAGTGGGAATGGCTTTCCAAAATCCTACAAGCCAGACCATAGTGTCTCCTTAGTTGTATAAGCCCCTTGAAATCCTAGAAAGACATGCACTCCACTATACCTTCTATATCTGCCTGGAACTTGCACTCCATCGGGCCTTCTGTATCTGGGTAACTTATCAAGACGTATATAGTATCAAGTAAGCACTTTCTAATTCGAAAGTTTAATCCTCAGACAGAATTCTTGCATCTCACCGGCTAATTTCCGATGCAGATACCCTGCTGGGTCACTACATCCATATCCCACATTCCCCAGCCTTTCGTGCTTCACCCTATGTCTCCTGCCAGAATTTCAACCAATTCCCACGCCCCAAAAATGAAATTGATCCAGAGATATACCATTTTTCCAACCCTAGTCACAAGGTGGTGTAGAGGTAGCACCTTTGATTAATAATCAAAATATCATTGGTCCTGAGTTTGAAACCCGCCACAGCTGAAATTCTGATTAATAATCAGCATTGGCAGCCGAAGACTTCCGACGTAAGAAGTCACCCCCATTTTGCCAACGGCCTTGCCAAAGAAGGTGGAGGAGCGGACAGAGGTTTAGGGCACTGTCTTGTCCTTGGGGTGGGAAACTGCCCCTAAAGGCGGAAGAATCAGCAATGACCACCGGCATAAGGATGCAGAAGGCAATGGAAACCACTGTATTAAAGACACATAACGTTTATCCACAGGACATGTGGCCTGTATTGAAAAAGCGTCATGATCATCTTTGCATTGACGAAAGATCCCAGATTATTCCCTCATTCGGATATCCGTGAGGGGACTACAAAAGGACAGATGTCCGTGAGGAAAAGATTGAATAATCAACGAAAGGACACTGTCCTAAAAGACGCGGCGTGGAATGTCAGAAGCATGAAGCTGGCAGGGATGCTAGAACACCTCAAAAGGAAAATGCAAAAGCTCAATCTAGATGTAGTAGTGGTCAGTGAAGTGAAATGGAAAGAAGACAAAGATCCCTGGTCAGATAGGTATAGGACAATATCAACAGCAGCAGAATATATTATAACGTGAGTAGAATTTGTTATGAATAGGAAGGTAGGGTGGAGAGCGCGTTGCTGTGAACAGTTCAGTGATACGGTTGTTGTTATCAGAACTGACAACAAACCAACGCCGACAACGATAGTTCGGCTATACATGCCGACGTCGGAAGGTGAAGATGAAGAGACAGAGATAGTAAACGATGATTTTGAATGGATAGTATAATATTTAAAGGGAGATGAAAATCTAATAGCCATGGAAGACTGGAACGCAGTTTTAGTGGAAGGAGTAGAAGAACAAGTCACAGTAGAATTTGGACTGTGGACGAGATATGAGAAAGGAGAAATCGTAATTGAGTTCTGTAATAAATTTCAACTCACAGTAGAGAGTACTCTCTCCAAAAATCACAAGAGGAGGAGGTATAATTGGAAAAGGCCAGGTGATACGGGAAGATTTCAGTTAAATTACATCACGGTCAGACAGAGATTCCGAAATCAGATACTGATCTGTAAGACGTACCCAGGGGCAGATATAGACTCAGATCACAGTGTAGTAGTGACGAAGAGTACGCAGAAGCCTAAGAAATTAGTCAGGAAGAATCAATACGCAAAGAACTGGGATACAGAAGTACTAAGGATTGACGAGGTACGCTTGAAGTTTTCTAGGACTATAGATACAGAAATAAGAAATAGCTCAAAAGCCAGTAAAGTTGAAGAGGATGGACATGTCTACAAATTGCAGTCACAGAAGTTGGAAAGAAAAATATAGGTAGAAGAGTATAACCGCGAAGAAATCATGGGTAACAGGAGACATACTTCAGTTGATCGATGTAAGAAGAAAGTACAAAAACGTTCAGGGAAATTCAAGAATACAGAAATACAAGCCGCTTAGGAATGAAATAAATAGGAAGTGCAGGGAAGCTAAGACGAAATGGCTGCAGGAAGAATGTGAAGAGATCGAAAAAGAAACGATTGCCGGCAGAACTACTCAGCATAGAGGAAATTCTATACAACCATCAATGAAATTAAAAGCAAGGGTTGCAACATTAAGAGTGCAACCGGTATCTCACTGTTAAATGCAGAGAAGAGAGCGGATAGGTGGAAGAAAGAGTGCGTTAAAGGCCTCTATAATAGGGAAGATTTGTCTGATGTGATAGAAGAAGAAACATGAGTAGATTTAGAAGAAATATGGGATCCAGTATTAGAATTTGAGAGAGCTTTGGAGGACTTAAGAACAAATAAGGGAGAAGGGATGGACAACATTCCATCATAATTTCCAAAATCATTGAGGGAAATGGCAACGGAACTAGTATTGACGTTGAGGTTTAGAATGAACGAGTCTGGCGACATACCGTCTGACTTTCGCAAAAATATAACCAACACAATTCCGAAGACTCGAAGAGCCCGCAGGTGTAAGAATCATTGCACAGTTAGGTTACCAGCTCATGTATTCCACTTACTTACAAGAATAATATACAGAAGAATGGGAAAGAAAATTGAGGATGCGTTATATGACGATCAGTTTCGCTTCAGGAAATGTAACGGCTCCAGGGAGGCAATTTCGACGTGGGGGTTGACAATGGAAGCAGGACAAAAGAGAAATCAAGACAAGTTCATAGGATTTGTCGACCTGGAAAAAGCGTTAGACAGTATAAACTGGTGCAAGATGTTCGAAATCTTGAGAACAAATAGGGTTAAGAACCAAGAGGGAATAATAAGAGTTGTAAGTAGGCTGTTTAGGTTTTTATGTTGGCAACGCCATGTAGCGCTCTATATGAAAATCACTGACTGTGCTGTGTGAAGGCTGTGGTTGGTTTGCATTGTTGGAGTATATGCTATTGTAGTGTTGGGCAGCTGGATGTGAACAGCGCGAAGCGTTGCGCAGTTGGAGGTGAGCCGCCAGCAGTGGTGGATGTGGGGAGAGAGATGGCGGAGTTTTGAGAGCGGATTATCTGGACGTGAGTCCATCAGAGACAGTAAATTTGTAAGACTGGATGTCATGAACTGATATATATATTATGACTTTTGAACACTATTAAGGTAAATACATTGTTTGTTATTTATCAAAATCTTTCATTTGCTAACTATGCCTATCAGTAGTTAGTACCTTCAGTACGAGGTGCATTCAAGTTCTAAGGCCTCCGATTTTTTTTCTAATTAACTACTCACCCGACATCGATGAAACTGGCGTTACTTCTCGACGTAATCGCCCCGCAGGCGTACACATTTTTCACAACGCTGACGCCATGATTCCATGGCAGTGGCGAAGGCTTCTTTAGAAGTCTGTTTTGACCACTGGAAAATCGCTGAGGCAATAGCAGCACGGCTGGTGAATGTGCGGCCACAAAGAGTGTCTTTCATTGTTGGAAAAAGCCAAAAGTCACTAGGAGCCAGGTCAGGTGAGTAGGGAGCATGAGGAATCACTTCAAAGTTGTTATCACGAAGAAACTGTTGCGTAACATTAGCTCGATGTGCGGGTGTGTTGTCTTGGTGAAACAGCGCACGCGCAGCCCTTCCGGGACGTTTCTGTTGCAGTGCAGAAAGGAATTTGTTCTTCAAAACATTTTCTTAGGATGCACCTGTTACCGTAGTGCCCTTTGGAACGCAATGGGTAAGGACTACGCCCTCGCTGTCCCAGAACATGGACACCATCATTTTTTCAGCACTGGCAGTTACCCGAAATTTTTTTGGTGGTGGTGAATCTGTGTGCTTCCATTGAGCTGACTGGCGCTTTGTTTCTGGATTGAAAAATGGCATCCACGTCTCATCCATTGTCACAACCGACGGAAAGAAAGTCCCATTCATGCTGTCGTTGTGCGTCAACATTGCTTGGCAACATGCCACACGGGCAGCCATGTGGTCGTCCGTCAGCATTCGTGGCACCCACCTGGATGACACTTTTCGCATTTTCAGGTTGTCATGCAGGATTGTGTGCACAGAACCCACAGAAATGCTAACTCTGGAGGCGATCTGTTCAACAGTCATTCGGCGATCCCCCAAAACAATTCTCTCCACTTTCTCAATCATGTCGTCAGACCGGCTTATGCGAGCCCGAGGTTGTTTCGGTTTGTTGTCACATGATGTTCTGCCTTCATTAAACTGTCACACCCACGAACGCACTTTCGGCACATCCATAACTCCATCACCACATGTCTCCTTCAACTGTTGATGAATTTCAATTGGTTTCACACCACGCAAATTTAGAAAACGAATGATTGCACGCTGTTCAAGTAAGGAAAACGTCGCCATTTTAAGTATTTAAAACAGTTCTCATTCTCTCCGCTGGCGGTAAAATTCCACCTGCCACACGGTGCTGCCATCTCTGGGACGTATTGACAATGAACGCGGCCTCATTTTAAAACAATGCGCATGTTTCTATCTCTTTCCAGTCCGGAGAAAAAAATCGGAGGCCTTAGAACTTGAATGCACCTTGTAGTTAGAATCTTTTATTTAGCTGGCAGTAGTGGCGCTCGCTGTATTGCAGTAGTTCGAGTAACGAAGATTTTTGTGAGGTAAGTGATTCATGAAAGGTATAGGTTATTGTTAGTCAGGGACATTCTTTTGTAGGGATTTTTGAAAGTCAGATTGCGTTGCGCTAAAAATATTGTGTGTCAGTTTAAGCAAAGTCATTTATAATTTATCTAAAGGGGCGTTTCAGAGTGGACGACCAAGAACAAAGTGCTGGGATTAAAAAGTGTGTATGACAGGAATGTAACTTCCCGGCCCTACTGTTAAATCGAAGAAACAATGTTGGGAATAAAAGAAAGGTTCGAGAGTGGAATTATAATTCTAGGTGAAAGGATATCAGCAATACGATTCGCTGATGACATTTCTATCCTGAGTTAAAGTGAAGACAACTACATGCTCTTCTGAGTGGAATGAACAGTCTAATGAGTATAGAATATGGACTGAGAGTAAATCGAAGAAAGACAAAAGTAATGGGAAGTAACAGAAACGAAAACAATGAAAAACTTAACGTCCGGACTGAGGGTCACGAACTAGATGAAATTAAGCAGTTCTACAACCTAGGCAGCCAAATATTTGATGACGGACGGAACAAGGAGGACTTCAAAAGCAGACTAGCACAGGCGAAAAGGGCATTCCTAGCAAAGAGAAGTATACTAGTATCAAACATAGGCCTTTATTAGAGGAAGAAATTTCTGAGAATGTGATTTTGGAACGGAGCATTGTATGGTAGTGTAACATGGACTGCGCGAGGACCGAGAGAGAAGACAATCGAAGCACCTGAGATGTGGTGCTACAGACGAATGTTGAATATTATGTGGACTGATGAGGTAAGGAATGCGCAGGTTCTGCACGGAATCGGGGAGGAAAGGTGTTTGTGGAAAACACTGATAAGGAGAAGAGGCAGGATGATAGGACATCTATTAAGGCATCAGGGAATGAGTTCCATGGTACTAAAGGGAGCTGTAGAGCACAAAAACGGCGAGAAAGACAGAGACTGAATTCCATCCAGCAAATTATTGAGGACGTACGATGCAAGTCTTACTCTGAGATGAATAGGTTGGTACAGGAGAAGACTTTTTGGCGGGCCGCATCAAACTAGTTAAAAGGCTGATGCATAAAAAAGACGTCACAATGTTCCACTTCAACTGGTTCTATTATTTTCCTCCCATCAACTTCCTCTACAGTGCTAAATTTATCGCTACCTGTGCTTCCTCAGGGCCCCATGGTCGTACTCCTTACGTCACGTCCATTACAATTACGATCATCTCCGCGCAGCACCAGAATCACCGAAGCATCATTCATACTATCATCAGTGACTACACGTTAATTGTAATGTTGAAACATCCATAAAGTTTTTCGAAATAATCGATATTGTCAATCACTGTGTTCTTTAAAAATCTTCGTAAATATTGTGCAGCAATGTTTTTTTTTTAAATTATCATTTATTATCATCTATTTGTACATATTTAAAACCATCTTTTCTGTTGTTGTATAGCCTTTGGTTGAAAAGCGGGTATCCTCCGCCAGCCTTTCCCTTTGCAGGGAATTGAAGTAACAATAAATAAAAGGAAAAAGAAAGCCATATGTGCTTCAAATACTCCAGGCCTGAACTACATCTTCAAAGTAGGGTACCAAAAATATTACAATAATAGTTCTCATTAAATCTTCACTGATTAGTGAGTTTAGTGCAGGAATTTTTTCTCTTAGCTTTGGACAAACGGCCCTCCTGACCAGTATATTAAAGGCATCCATTCTCAATTTTGTTGCGTTTGAGACCAATTTCGTGTCGGATATGTGATTTTAAAAGCGTCTGCTGCTTGGAAATAAGTGTTGAGATTAATTTTCTGAATGCACTGCTGAACCCTCTGTTACACTTGATCGTTATATTCCATGGCAACATATTTGGTTTTTAGCTTTCCTTTGTTGTACTTAGTCAAGGAACTATTAGCACTTTAAGAGAAGTGCTGTTTTTTTGTTTGTTTGTTACAAATATTGGTGACGTCGGTTGCTGTGTACCCATTAGCTAATTTAATCTGTTCTTAAATTTACTTGTATATCTCTTTGTTTATTCCCAAGTCTATCTTCTCATTTTTGTCAGTGTTGAACCAGGGAAAAATAATTAATGAAACAATTCTGTTCTAGTTCAGGGTAAAATTGATTTTGGGTTGCATTATTCTTTGCCACATTCGTTACCTTTGATAACAATCAAAATGGCATCCATACATCGTTTGTAATACACGAGTTTTTCCCGCAATGAACAGCTTTTGGGTGAACTGGTTCTCCACATCATTGATGAATATTTTGGCTAATGTATAAGCTGAAATGTTGCCCATGGCAAGGTCAAATTTTCAATGATGCAACATCTCATTAAACTTGAAATATTTGATATTTTATATTATTAATAGCTTTAGCACCTCTATCAACTATGGAACTTCAGCTGTACTAACCTTCTCATGTGATAACAATTTTCCTTTATAGTCTGTGTGTATGCTTTGACCGCGATATTTGAATGTAAGTTGGTGACATGTGGAGGTGCTAACTTTCCACTGATTGGGATTTTAATTTCTGCTAATGTCTTAGTACGTTCGTAGCTATTCTTCACAATGAAGGACTGTTGAAAAGTTTAAGCTTTTTTAATACTCCTTTCAGCATTTTACTCGGTTGATAGTTAGAGGAAGTAATACTGTTAACAATCGGCCAGATCGATTTGTCTTCTTTATATATTTTAATTTTAATCTTAACTGGAGGATGCGGAGCTTCGTCACTTTAACAGACTTTTCACTTTTTCTAAAGAGGACGGTGGTACTATCTACATTTGTTTTGAAGAGTTGATGAAAGACTTGAGTAGGATACCTCTTATTTCCGATTATGCCTTTTGAATTAAAGAAAGGTTCTGTTTTCTCAGTATAGACGATGTCGTGTATCACGACAGCACTATGGCCTTATCTGACTTAATAATGATAGATTTCTCCAATTTTAGTTTTTTATTTGGGGTATTTGGGTCACTTAATGTTTGAACGTCTCTATAAATTGATTTCTTACTGTTACGTTGTTTCGCTGGCAATTTTTTAAATTTTTAAAGCGGTTTAGTTGCATTTAATTTATTCATTTTAGCTAACTCAGTGGCTGTTTTTGTTTCAATAATAATTTATTTATTTTTATTTTCCTTAAGCTTGGGAAAAACACTGAATTGTAGGTCCTTAGCTAATATTTGTTAGTTAACGCTATACAGGTCAAATTAATATTCTGTCCTAGAACGTACATACTTTATGAGCTTTCTCCTTTTCAGCCCTTTTCCTATATTACTATAAAAGTAGTATATGTTTTCTAAAGTCACTTTTAAATGAGTTCAACAAGTCTCATGAAACGCCATTGAGTACATTGCATAATGCGGTCAAGTGGAACCTGAGTCGAAACATTCCTTAGTTACATCTGTATTTGTGAAGCTTCTCTATTGAGCAAGTCTTTAATTTTACGTGACTCCCGTATCTGCATATTCAACCATAACAATTCATTTTTAGCTGTAACGACCTATAGTAACCGGGACCTATCAGCAATCTTTAGCAAATGAATAATGTCCAATTCTATAAATCTTTAGTTGAAAATAAATCTTTTGCATTTCCTGTCTAAATTGAAGTTTTGTAAATAACTTCATTTGCTGACAAGACACATCGTTCGTAATTTCTGACATCATCATGTGATGGAAATAAGCGATCTGCTATATTTCTTAATAAAATTTAAGTTTGCAAAAAACTAAAAAAACAGAAGTTCTCGCAAAAAACTAGTAGCACCTTCACTAAGAACAACAAAAGGAAGCCATGCTATGTCATATAATGGTCAGGTGTTACAAACACTTTAGAATCACGTCTTCGGCACACAAATGGTGTCAAACGTGACAGGTTTCTTACTTCACGAGAATAAAAAGTTAAATGCAATGACTGTCATCAGAGTCATATTGGCCGGATTTGTCGTTCGTTTGGAATACCTGTTAGGGAGCACATATATTCTGGAATAAGATAATTTTCCATGTGCATCTTGGTGCAGAGGGGTGAACGGAACAGGGCATTAGACTAAAATGGAAGCGCTGCACACTGAACACCATGGCAGGCTCTTCGCTTTCCTGAAGGAAATTGAAATTTAAATTAAGAAGAAAAAAATCTGCGGAACTGGTACTCAGTGAAAAATCTCGAATTTAACCAGAACTGTTATTTTCCTTCCCTTGATGATCTACTTGAAACATTTGGTCCGAAACTGGAGTAATGGAAGCAGTAGTTCCGATGAACAACTTACTGAATGTGGTCTGCACAGAGGAGCTCCAACATGGAGCCGTAGTTTTCCGCATGGTCCACAGTGAATGCACATAGACATCGGGTATGCTGCATACACACATTGGGAGGAGGCATCCCAATCAGTGGTAGACCACTGGTTTTGAGTAATTGTTCTTAATACTAGTTTACAGCACTTTCTTATCAGTCATGTGATTCAAAATATGGATATTGCAGTCCTCGATTTTCATCGCCGTTTTAATAGTTGTCTTCTGATAAATGATATTTGATCTTAAGTATTATCCACACAATGGCTTTGAATTTGATGTTTATATAATCCCAATCTCTCAGAATATGAGTTTCTTATCTTTAGAGTCCTGAAGAAAGACGTTTGTGGCCTCCGATTTCTTTCGGGTGAAGATTTGCACTTTAGAGTCCAGTCATGGATCCGTGGGCAACCACTAACAGTTTTCTACGTAGGCATTGACCGTGTTGTCTCCCAGTGGGGTAAATGTATTGGCTGTTATGACGATTACTTTTGAAGTAATAAGCAGTTTACCTAATTTTTTCCATCTGTCTCGTTTACATTTGACTGCTCCTTGTAAAATGATCTAACCCAGTCCTGTCACTGACCCACCCACGCAAAGTAGTGACGGAGGATTATTAAATTATGTACCACACAGAAGTTTCGCTGAGCCGTAGGAACAAACAAGGATTATACATACATGAGTAAACAAAGAAAATACGAAGTTATTCTATGTCTTTTTTTTAAAGTTAGGTATAATAATTAACTAGTAATTATTTCCATTCGCAGAGACGACTAATCCCTTTATCTGTGGATAATTTAATCACAAACAAAATAACCTGAACTATCTGTTTGTTGAAATAACTAGCTGAGTACTCGGCGTTGTCCGGATACAAGTTTATTCAACTCTTCTATTAGTCCCTCACCTCCTTTCCTCTCTCTCTCTGTCTACCTACTCGGCACCCCCTCTCTATCCATCTCCTACCACTCCTTCCGACCATCTGGTTCTGCCCCTCTGTCCTTCTGCTTCTGTCTCCTCTATCTATCTTCTCTTCCCGCATCTAAATCCATCTGATCCTTGGCCTCTACCTTCTCCTCAACCCATCTAAGCCCATCTGCCCCTTCCTCCTCTCTGTCCATCCTAACCACTCTCTCTGGCGATATACTACTCCCTCACACTTCATCACCTCCACCCCCTTCTCTCTCCACGTTATCACACCTACAGCAATAAAAGGTGCTGGTTCTTATCCCCGAAGCATTTCTTTCGTGACAGAAAATAGTATATGTACAAAATTTGGCTGAAATGGATTCAGAGGTTTAGAAGGAGCCTTCCAGCCATTGCTTTTCCAGCGTACGCACATGTCACACGTATCTCACATATTTTTATAGTATCTCTCACATTGTCGACTAGTATATCTAGTTTCGTTTTCACACAGATAAATGTTTATTACGTCACACCTTCTGAACTATTCATTACACAGTGATGTACAACGAGGTGACGAAAGTCATGGGAGAGCGATATGCACATATACAGATGGCAGTAGTGTCGTGCACAGATGATACAAAAAGGCAGTGCATTGGCGGAGCTGTCCTTTGCACTCAGGTGATAAATGCGAAAAGGTATCCGACGCGATAACGGCAGCACGAGGGGAATTAACAGACTTTGAACGCGGAATGGTAGTTGGAACTAGATGCATGGGACATTCTATTCCGTAAATCGTTAGGGAATTCAATATTCCGAGATCCACGTCGTCAGGAGTGTCAAGAGTGTGCCGATAATACCATACTTCAGGCATTACTTCTCACCACGGACAACTCAATAGTCCACAGCCTTCACTTAACGACAGAGGGGAGAGGCGTTTGCGTAGAGATGTCAGAGCTGACCGACAGCCAACACTGCGTGAGGTAACCGAAGAAATCAATGCAGGACGTACGACGAACGTACCCGTTGGGACTGTGCTGCAAAACGTGGCGTTAATGGGCTGTGGCAGTAGACCACCAACGCGAGTGACTTTGCTAACAGCACAACATCGCCTGCAGCGCCTTTTCCTGGGCTCGCGACAGTATTGTTTGGACCCTAGACAACTGGAAAATTGTTGTCTATCAGACGAGTACCGATCTGAGCTAGTAAGAACTGATGATGGGTTTCGAGTGTGGCGCAGGCCACACGAAGCTACTGGCTCATGTTGTGAACAAGGCACTGTGCAAGCTGGTGGTGGCTCCATAATGTTGTAGGATGTGTTTACACTGAATGGACTGAATACTCTGCTCAAAGTGGACCTATCGTTGACTGGAAATGGTTATGTTCGGCTACTTGGAGATCATTTGCAGCCAAACAACACTGAAATTCTTACGGATGACAATGCATCATGCCACCGGAAAACAGCTGTTCGCGACTAGTTTGAAGAATATTCTGGACAATTCGAGCGAATTGTTTGGCCTCCCAGATCGCCCGACATGACTCCTATTGAACATTTGTGGAACGTAATCAAGAAGTCAGTTTAGGCACAAAATTCTACATCGGCAGCATTTTCGCAACATGGACGGCTACGTAGGTGACATGGCTAAATATTTCTGCAGTGGACATCCTACGACTTGTTGATACAGTGCCATGCAGAGTTGCTGCACTAGAGGGGAAAAGGAGGTCCTACACTGTCCCATGACTCTTGTCAACTCACTATAATTTGGAGGAACATTCATGGGCATTTGTCAACACCGTGCGTGAAATGTGCTGCCAACAGAGGTAATAGTAAAGAAATGATAAATTATATCTCATGCATGACGCTGCAGTTTTCTCACGCATCTCAGTCTTTATGATGTCATATCTTCTGAACTATGTGTCGTACAATGACATAATTTTGCACGTTCCTTTAGAGGTGTATCTGAATACTGTCTGTAAATGTGCCACTAACACAGTTAGTAGTAAAGAAGTAACAAGTTAAAACGTCATGCCTGATCCGTTAGTTTTACTGAACAGCAAAAATGTACTAAGCGACAATTTTTTTTTAATCATTTCGTGGGGCGTTGTCAGGGAGAAAATGTTTCGTGGCAGTTCGAAATTAAGTGTAAAGTCTGTTTACAGTCCCTAAGGGCTCTCATTTGCAAATAATGGATAGATAAATTGTGAGTATTCACATGATGTGTGTGCTAAACTTCTTATTCACCCCAGACCCTTTGACAGGTAGTTGGTTTTTACCCCCATAACGATTTCTTCCAGACAGTAAGTGTTATGTGTACCAGTTTTGGCTGAAATAGGTCAAGTGGGTTAGGAGATGTGAAGCACATCTACATACATACATACATAACTCGTACATACCTTATTGTATGTATGGATTATCTTGACAATTTTTTTTTCGAATATCGTCCACCTTTCCTCACCAGCCACTTTATTGACAGCGTATTACAGAAAGATCAGAGCTGATTACGGATTAGTCCCACTGTTAAATCCTGTGTTCCAAGGAAAACGTTCCACCTACCTTACTCAGTGAGTAGATAAACTTCAGATTGCGACTCTCGTTACAAATGTCAAGTGCACTCAGTTATTGTATTCTTGAAGGACACACGCTTTCTCATACCCAATAATGATCACTATTATATAGGTCAGAAGATATTTTTATCCAATGCACTGAACTGCTTTAGTACTGTGTTTAAAAAACAAAACACCATACGAAATCTGAAGCACAACTATCGTTAAACTTTTTGCTAAACGTTTTACTCTTTGGACTGAGCACCTTCTCTTCGGATTTCTTGTCTTCGCGACGAAGTGCGTTTTTAAGAACGAAAAAAAATAGTTTTTTGTTCTTTTACAAAAAAAAGTTTTCAGCTGTTACGCCATCGTCAGTTACAATGGTAAATATTTATGGTTGCGTAAGTTTTGTTCTCAAATATTTTAAAACACTGAAACTATAGAGTACCTCAGTTGGTTTCCAAAGATGATTGTGCTAATGTTTGATTTAGGACTACAACGAGAGGGACTATCTCACTAAAACGAGATGAAAAATATTTAGATTAGACAATTATGTGACAAATTAAAAAGAAAGTACGTGACAAAATTACCAAAATTTGGTTTGAGAGGAAAGGTAAGTTATACACTGTCAAGTACAATTTCGTGAAATATTCCAAATGGGTGACTGTATAAGATAAACTTACCTTTAAAGGGTTGAATATTACGAGCAGTTACTGTATGACATGTGAGGCTAAACGCATAAATAAAACAACTTCAATAACAAAAAATGAAATTTTAGCAGAGGAAATGGAACTGCAGTTACCGAAAAAAAGGACGAAACAGAATGTGGACATACGAAGAATAACTTAGAAAGCAATCTTGGTGTGATTATTTGCACTGTTTGCAGTTACAGCTAGTGATTAAGGGAACCGTGTCTGATCAATCAATATTAAGCTTGGGTATCCATTATCTCAAGATGCATCATCGTTTCCTTGTAGATTTTGTGTAAGATTTCATGTAGCACCCTGTAATTAGTCGCCTTCTGTAAGCGGGTTGTCTGCAAAAGAGGAGTATCCTAACTCTCCAACTTACATGGTTTCCTTCAAGCGAGCGGGTATTGGCCTGCCAGACTGGCCTGTATAGAATTTGCCACAAGTGGTTTTGTATACTACACTCTTTTATGCTAGCAGTGGACTGGGGCAGAGGGGGGGGGGGCGAATGTCATTGCCAGACTGTCTGACTGTTTGTATACCTCTCCACTGAAATGGAGATAATTTTGTTTTAGGCAAGTGCGTCTTACTAATCTTATGTCATCTGTTACAACTGGATTACCTCAATATACATCAAGTACACTAAGTCTGTAAGATCTTTTAAGCACTCGTTAATTGGTGTATTAGTCAATAAGACGCAGGAATTGTAAGAAAGTAGCATGGTACTAGAGGGGATTTATCTAATTTTTAGCTTGTTCATTACGACGACAGAGTTAATAGGTTTGTTTGTGAAATAACTTTTCTACTGTCAGTCATGATTATTTTGTTTCTATTTTCCATTCTGAATTCAGGAAAAGACTTGCATTTTGATGTGTATCTGCTGTTTGGAATGACCTTTATTCGTGATATTTTCGAAGTGCGAGGTGCTGCAGTTTTCTGTTATATTTACCGTAACGTTTGAAAACGCGCGATATTTTAATTAATGGGCGACATTTACATAGACCTATTGGCGGAATTTGGTAACAACTTCTACATATAGCTTTCTTGTGGTTCACTTAGGCAGAAACTCACATGTATTAAACATAACACACCATTTTATATTCACAGTCAATGATGAAATTATCACATGTATGTAAAAAGTTACAAAGATGTTTCTACATGTAGTCTTCATCCACGTCTGCTTTCGTACAGAGGGTATTTATTTCAATAACTGTGATCACTATTGATTACATATGTTTACAATGGTAGCTACTTATTTCTGTCACCATTCCTATTTATGTATACTGCCACAGTATTTAAACGAATTCCAGCAAACACTTCCCAGTTTTCCATATATATATATATATATATATATATATATATATATATATATATATATATATATATATATATCTGCAATTTTTCCAACAGATCCGCATTGTGACCTTTATTTTGTCTGTAGTTCATGTTGACATTTGGCTCTACTTTTCGAAATGGTTGTCCTGTGCTATGTTTGTATGTAGGCTATCGCTACAGTGTGTCTGTGGCATATGTATGCGTTAATGTGCTTTGTATACAGGGTGGTCAGAAAATGTCTGAAACGCTTGTCGTGATTCTACAGGGCAGATTGTACTGAGACACAAATGTTAAGAATAAAATGCGACACGTTGCGCCGTTTCCGAGTTATGTAGCATTGAAATTAGCCAATAAGGTCGTTGGGAGCGTGAATTCAAGTTTCTGCTAACCAAACAAAGCAATCGTTAGGTAACACCACCCCTGGCAGGCCGCTTGAATGTGAGCGCGCGACGCCCAGGTTGGCTAACTTCAATGCTAAATGACTTGGAAACGACGCAACGTATCGCATTTTTTTCTTAACATTTATGTCTCAGTACAATCTGCCCTACAACATCACGGCAAGCGTTTCAGACATTTTCTGACCACCCTGTATATCTACTGATTATATCTCAGCCTGTTTGTCATATGTAAAACATGAGGCGTTTGTACCATGTTATTTTGTACATTCCGTTGTCTGAATATGGGTCACATGTAGACTTCACCCTGAGTATTAGTTTTTGTTGTAGTTATTAGATGCAAAGATCCCACCCAAACTGAAGATATTTCCAATCTTTTGTGATACATTGCCAATGTATAGGCTTCTAGATATTCATTTTTTTTTAAATCATTATCTTCTGTGGGGTAGTTCTTGTCTCTGTGTTTCTTTAGTTCGTCTAGCGCTGTGTCAATCGTGGAAGCAGTACAGTCATTAATAACCTCATCTGTTTCACTGTGTTTATTTCTTTATGCACGTTTTTTTTATACAAAGGCATTTTAATTGCCCTGTGAACAGCAATCTATATTCTGCTTGTTTATGGGTGTTTGGATGTCATGAACTAGCAGAGATTGTGGTGTTTGTCACTGTATTTTGCCCATAAATTTAGAATGAGAGTGTGACTAGGTCGAGACAAATGACACTGTGGTCTTGCGTAAGTTGTTACACAAATGGCTAACAAGAAAACTATAAGTAGAAGTTGCTTCCAGATGTCGGTATTAATTCTACAGAATGGTCGATCATCAGTTAAAAATTGTGTTTCTTTACATGAAAATAAAGGCAACAAGAGACTGCAGCACTTCACACATCGGAAACATAGGGAGTAAATAGCATAGCACACAAAAACGCACTTTAACATGGGAATCATTTCCCGAAATGAGTCGAGAAAAGTGAAAGTAGAATGAAAATTATGACTGGTAGCAGAATAATAGTTTTTATTAAGAAGTCCATTGATTTTTCAGTCACAGGATTTCACCAATCGTTCGACATGGATGAAATCAAATTATCGATGTCAACTTAAGCAATGAAAGCTATGTGCAAGTATAAAAGTTTGAAACTGAATATACTAAAAGCAGCTGCTTACATAATCTTCAACAAATATTGTTAATCTTTTGTTGTATTTCTGAATTATACACAAGTAAAAATAGATTCAAGCAACATCATAACAAAACTTAAGCGCAAAACAGCAAACTACACCTCAGGTATTTAGCATGCATATAGAAGCAACAAACACATTGAACCCGCCAAACAATATGGTATATGCAACCACATGTAAGATATAGTGGGTAAGAAGTACTTGAACATTTGTGAATCACATGTCAAGAAGCTGCAGAGTTTGAGATTCGATGAAAATGACATGTAATTTTTAACATATAACCAAACTAAAATAAACACATACACAGACTTAAATTCGATCAAAAGGCAAATAGTAAACTCCAAGGAGGACTAAAATACAAAACAAAGCTCAGTCTTAACAACCAAACACTAAAACAGATCATAGTTGTGACACTGCAAAATTCAGTTCAAGTACCAAAGCATCAGTACGTTACAAACTAACTGAGCTTCTTGAAATAGAAATTAAGAATTAAGGCTATATGCTATATATAAATATGTACATTAAATTATTAACAAAAAGCATAAAATCCATAAACAATAAATTGAAAAACAATGAAATAAAAGTAGCACACAGACAAAAGAGAGAAATTCTTTAATATTAATAGAATTCAGCATAAAAAGAGACCTAACTGAATAAATTAAAGAGCAATGAAAGAATATACATATCTTCTAAACACAAACTGAAATTTCTCATTTGTAAGGACCCAGAGGCATCACTTTCAAGAGGACACACAAAAATACACAAAGAAAGAAATCCAGTAAACCATTATTAAACTATACAAATAGCAAAGGATATGAATTGTTGAGCAAAGTGATAACAAAATAAGGAAAAATTATACACATGAGAAAACACATCCCATACAAAACAATATAGCACTATCTGAACAACTAAAAGCTGAAAAACTCATTCAAGGTTGTCAGTTCTTATAACTCAACATTCCCTTTACTAAACCAGATTTATACAATAAGGATGGTAATGATTACAAACAACTTTATGAAACGTAAGAAACTTGTACTCAGAGAGATTGCTGAATTTATGGAACTCCTCCAGTTTCAACCATTTTACATTTGATGGCAACATCAATAAGCAGCCAGATGAAATAAAAATTGGGTCAAGTATAAATGGTCCTTGAGCTGATAAGTATATAAATAATTTAGAACAAAAATTCTTTGACAGCTATGGACCCTGCTTATAGAAAACTGAATTTTATAGCGACCTGCTGACGACAAAGTGCGGCTAATAAAAGGAATGACAAGGATATAGTGGTCATTCAAGAAAGCTTTAACAGTATGCACCAGAAAATTTCACTAACAGTGGTACATGAACAAGACCACAGCATTAGTTCTCTAAACCTTAATATCACAAGACACAATCGTATAACCATTTTAAAAATGATAAGGAAAATACGAGACAATGGCCAGCACCACAAATCCTGTGACTCATATCATAGACATCTATAAAGAAACGGCATATAGATCAATGCTGCACAGGGCATTTCAGATACCATTGATCCAAGAAACCATGCAACAGGAAATAAACATAGTGAAAAAGACTGCAATTGTCAGTTCTTTCACAACTTCAGCGGGAGACTCAGTACTAGATGAAGCAAATAAACACCCACACACAAAGCACACCGCCGAAAAAAAAATACAAATGTATATCCCATACATTGGCAGTATACCACAAAAGGGCGAAAATATCATCAAAAACCACAAAGTAAAAATCGGGTTCTCAGAATCTGATAAACTACAACAAAAACTAATACATTACATAAAGTATGACTCTGACCCATATTCATACTGTGGCATATACAAAACAAAATTTCCAAACATGCTTCATGGGTCACCTAAAAGAAACAAGCTGAGATTTAAGGACCAGTTATATACAGCACATTAAAGCAGACACCTACAATAGACATACTATGTCATTAATAGCCACCTCCAACCACAGCCCCCCCCCCCATACACACAGCACTGGCAAATCATTCGGTAAAGTAGAGAAGAATGTGAAAATGTTCCACAGGCTAAATAAAAGTCACAAAATTGATGTGCTAGAAGAACTGGAGGTCTATTCACTTTACAAAAGAAAGGAGATGAAATATTAATTGACAAACTGGAAAGTGAATTAGTGAATTCTTTAGATGCTTCTACAGTATATTTGAATAAAATTTGTGATACATAGAAATGAATATGTACCATTTTGAGTATTTGTAACCAATAGTGATCCAGATTATTAAGATAATACCCTCTGTAGAGAAGTAGATACACTGTGCGGATAACCTATACCACTATCTCTGTTGACTACACATAAAAATATGTTAGTAACTGTTTATGTACGTTTGAGAATTTCATTATGAGCTGTACACGGAATATTGTGTGTGACATTTAATGCATGTGAACTTCTGCAAAAATGGACCACAAATAAACAATAAGTATGAGTTGCTTCAAGGTCGATTATTAATTAAACATAGCGTATTCGTTTATAAATTACAGTAATCACAACAGAACAATGCAGCAACAGTCACTGGGAAAACATCACGAATCAACGTCCGAGCACGCACGAAAACTCTTTTGAAAATAGTAATCATTTCCCGAAGTGGGTCGTGCAAAATATGAACAAAAAAAAAAAACAGACTGGTAGTAAAAACGTTGTTTCATAAAGCAACCCATTGTTTTTACAGTCGCAGGTTTTCTCCAACCATTTCTAATGGCTCAGAGCTATTGAATTAAGAATACAAGTTCGCGGAAACCATTTGTCGTTGAGAAACAGTCAGTCAGTTAACACAATTACAGATGCCAACACAGTACAGTTAACCGTTACTAATGAAAGGTTAACGAAACAAAATCGTCAGATCACACCCAGAGAGTTAGTGATACATTTATTCGGCTGTTCCCTGCACACTTAAACGAACTGCTACCGAAAACTAAATTGTATTTTATTTTGTTAAATTATGCACCAGATTACACATTAAAATGTGAGTTGGCTATGATTAGAACTACCTATACTACGTTATCCAAAGCAATGTCTTTTTCCCAGTCCGGTATCAGGCCTCTGCTTCCAGCAGATGTATTTTTGACAAAATTTGCATATTCGTGTAAATGGAAAAGACTGGATGGAAAAGAATAGCTTTTCCGTAATTTCCGGCAAAATTCTGTTCTTTCTCACGATTTCATTATTTCATAAAAGACGTTTGTTGATGACTGCGGCAGTTTTAAACTGTCACCTTTCCCACAAACAAATGTCGCATCTTCTGGAGAAATGAGCGTTATCCGAAGTAACAGCACAGTCATCACTATCAGTACGAAAGTCAGAGTTTTATTGAGATGCTACATTGGTGTCCAAAAATAAAGCAACAAACGCAAATTTTGCAAATTGCCTTAATTGAGCTACAAAACAGTATAAACAGGTGATAGTATAGTACAAACAAATTAAAGAATACAGAATGTATATAACTGCAACATGCATAATGGCAGATAAAAATTTTCTCCGTTGTTTCCAACTTAAAAGGATGTATACATACATTCCGACAACTGGTTAAAGCGCTCAGTTTAGCGTGTCACCACCTCTGGCAGCAGTACAGGCCTGACAACGTCGAGGCAAGCTGTGAATGTCGTAATTCTCACGTCGAGGCAGTAACACCCATTCTTCCTGCAGAGCTGCTCTCAAGTGTTGCAGAGCTGTTGGTGGATGCTGAGGTGATGCAGTCTGTCTCCCTAGCGCATCCCACACATGATCTAAGCTCAGGAGGGCGAGCAGGCCACACCACGCGTGCAATATCTTCCGTTTCAAAGAAAACATCAACCACCTGCGCTCTATGAGGCCAGCATTATCGTCCATCAATATGATGTCTCGGCTCACAGCGTCTCACAACAACCGCATATGAGGTCCCAAGATCTCATCACGATACCTGACACCAGCTAAACTTTGCCGAGTTACCCGTATAATTTCACAAAGGGCTGTTCGAGTGGTCAACGTAATCTTTGCCCACACCATTGGGGATACTCCCACAATGTTTGGGTCCAGAAATCGTGTTCCACATTCTCTCCAGAGAGAATCACTCTGCAGACCAAATCGGGTCTCATCTGTGAAAAGAACGTCGGCCCTCTGTTAGACCGTCCATATGGCATGTTAACAACTCCACTCTAGACCTTCCCTCCTGTGAAGACGCGCCGAGGTACACGTACAGCAGGTCTCTGACAATAACAGCCACTCTGCTGAAGCCTTCTGCACACCGTTTGCCTCGGTACAACACGTCCAGTGAATGCATTGACGTCAGATGACAGCAGCCGTGCAGTACTAAGGCGATTCCATGGTGCCTCTACAGCCAAATAACGGTCCTCACCCTCTCATGTCACACATGGTAGGCCTTACCGTGGTATTCGAGCTACAGTTTCTATCTGTATAAACTGTTACCATATCCGAAAAAGAACAGAACGACCGACATTGAGCCAACTGGCCACATCAGCTTGCCACTGTCCTGCTTCCATTCTTCCTATGGTCTTGCACCGCAAAGAGCCTGGAAGGCATCTTCCTGTGCCATACTACACCGTCTGAGACTGCTTATACAGCGATTGAGGATGCGAGACTTTCCTGGAAACAATATCACGTTTGGCAGGTGCCCTGATGTCATCGTTGACTTGGTTGTCCGTTGACCTTAATGTCGTCTTCCGTGCAGAACACGAGCATAATGACATTCGTTGACAGTTTGTATGATTATATCGTGAACTGGACACAGGACGGGGAAACAGCAGTTTGTTGCTTTAATTTTGGACACCAGCGTACATTACAAGCAGCCTGCTTGTGAATTTGATAAAATTTACCAGAGCATGCTGCTTACAGTAATTGGTATTATATGTGAAGTTATGCACTTACCCATATAATTACTCTGTTTGTTTCGACTTGTTCTGTGCGAGAACAAGTAATACATTTTAACGGATCTTGTTTGTGCACATTTGTTCTTATCTGATTAACGAAGTGCTTACTGCCACGCCTCACTTTAGCAAAAGAGATCATTCAATCGCGAATTTTAAATCATATGCATTTCACTAAGTTGAAATTAGATTTTTTACCAGAAACTTGGAAACAGTATTTTAACGTATTATTCAATATTAATGGTGAACAATTGCAGCTTAATTTATGTTTTACCTCACATTATTTATTCTCAGGCGTCAGTGATTAATTTTTCTATCACATTGCAGCAGAACAGCCTAATTTTTTTCAAAATGAAAAATAAACAGAGGAGGAAGAAGGAACTGCCCAACACTGCAAGTTGTTTCCAATGTGTAGCATCTTACTATAACACAAAAAGAGACAAGGTCAGAGGTCCAGACCCTCTCAACGCTATCCAAAAATTTTCTGTTGTTTCCCTTCCAAATCTCAGGTTGATCACTTCGAAAAGGATAAGTCCTTTTCTAATCGCATTAGAGGTTTTAATAAACTCGTCGTTCATGGGACTTTAAACTGTAATACTCGTTTTATAACGGAAGACATTGCCAGTAAGCGGGAGATACAGTGACCGGCCTAGAAAACTGATATTATATAAGGAATTTTGGGAATGAAAATACTACTTGTAAGAGGTCCGAACAGATGTAATTTTATGTAAGACGTCCGAGCAGATGTAATGCAGATGTAATTTTATGTAAGAGGTCCGAGCAGATGTAATTTCGATGTATTGCTCATACGCTGCCTGCGATATGCAAGGTATAAGAGAATCGCTGACCAGAGAGCAGTGTTGACTGAGTAGGAACTGTGTAGCTGTAGCAGTAAGTTGTTGCTAGTCTGCGCTTGTCTGGAGTCTGCTCTGGTCTGGTATGGTGTATCGTGTTGGCTGGACCGGTCACGGTTCAGCGATGCCGGAGCCTGAGTATTATTGTATAAGGTAAAAAGCAGCCTCGCGCATATCTAGTAATGTTATCTGAACTCCCGTGTGAATGTTTTAAAAATGTCCTAATAATAATCTTTGTCATATAAAGTAATTTGTGATAAGCATTCATTTCAATTTAAGGAATTTACTAATTTCTCCAATCCATGATCATTCCGATTGTTGCAAAAGAAAAGTCACTTGCTTCCTTTCATAAATGACCAATCTATCGGCCAGCATTGCACAGAGCAGTGCCGGAAAAATTTATTGTAAGAGCAGATATATTCGACAATTTTATTGAGGTAAGAATTTTTCCTTTTTTATTCAGAATGATCTTACAGGGCCATGACGCCGCACTGCTGTCGTCCAAAATTTACCAGGTCACTGAATTTATTTTTTATTACGAGGTTTAGGAATTTTTCTGTTTCGAGCTTACATTAAATGAGAAAAGAATTTTGTGGGTACATTAAATGGGAAACAAATTTTGTGTGGATGTTAAATGTGAATGAATTTCTGTAGGGAGGTTACAAATGAGAAGGGAACCCAGTTTTGTTCTGAGGTTACACTAAAATTAGAATCATATTCATTATTATTATTTATACTATATTTTGTGGGGAGGTTACATACTAGATAAAATGATTTGAGTTCCACCTGATTATGGTCATGTTAGCTTATAACCAATGACATTGGTATGTGCAGTGAGAGCTTTTCACGAAAGTACAATCAACAACTTACTCCTCCGACAGCCAAAATATTTAGCTAACGCTGATCTACGTACGGATAAATAAACATTGGCGTCGAAGTAAGAGAAATCAGAATTTGCAATAAAGAGTGGGCTGTTAATTTTTCTCATGTACTTCTCGAGACTGAAAACGTTGAGAAATAACCTGAAAACTCTTAACTATGAACTGCAGTGTAATCAAGTGGATGTAAATGAAAACGTGGATAATTAAAATTTTCTACTGTTAAATTGAAATGTGAAGTAGCGACAGATGCAGTTATAGTCAAATACGTATCGATGTCGCATTTTGAGCTGACTATAACAGTATTTTAGTATTTGGATGTAATACCTTCAGCTTACAGCTACGAGAAATTTTAAACACGGGTAGTCATGTGCTCATGTAAGAACAATTAGATACCGTAGAATATGTAATCACGCAGAATATAACATACAAATAGTGGCACTACGGAACCTCTTTATCATTCGTCTGTTGTCACAGTCAGATGTTTGTGTTTGATTATCATTTGTATTAGCCACCATATTTCTATTCTAAGTAGGTTAAACAATAATCGCCGTCGCCGGCCGCTGTGGTCGAGAGGTTCTACGCGCTGGAACCACGCTGCTGCTACGGTCGTAGGCTCGAATCCTGCCTCGGGCATGAATGTGTGTCATGTCGTTAGGTTTAAGTAGTTCTAAGTCTAGGCGACTGGTGACCTCATATGTTAAATCTCATAGGGCTTAGAACCATTTGAATAATCACCGTCACTGCTGCTGGAATATATGTCTCAATATACATTTAGTCAAGATGATACGCTGCGATCCTAACATAGTGCGAATTTGCTTCAATGTAACAAATTTGCTTTTATATAACTTCGTTTTGGTTCTCATACCAAGTACAAAATCGTATGTTACCTCCCGTTTTCCTTAAAATCGGTTGCCGGCCGAAGTTGCCGTGCGGTTAAAGGCGCTGCAGTCTGGAACCGCAAGACCGCTACGGTCGCAGGTTCGAATCCTGCCTCGGGCATGGATGTTTGTGGTGTCCTTAGGTTAGTTAGGTTTAACTAGTTCTAAGTTCTACGGGACTAATGACGTCAGCAGTTGAGTCTCATAGTGCTCAGAGCCATTTTTTTTAAATCGGTTAATAATCTCACATGCCTCTAAATGACCTAGACGCCAAACAGAATAAACCACTTGCTCATTAGTGGTCCGCAATGATGCGAGATACTGAGGCAACATTGATGCACGATCGATCATCGACACGTACAGTAATTTCCCATTGATGACCTGAGCGTACTTCCAGCACCGTGATCACCTGATCACCTCTACGGGGTAAAGGAGGTTTAATTTGTCCCGTAAGTCCATTTTACAAGACCTGAAACCTATCCGGGGGGCTAGGGGAGATGTACAAACTGTTGATTCGATTCTTTTGGTGAAACAGCGTATTCTATTCGCTTACCCTCAAAGAGTCACACAGACAAGATTTAATGTTTTTCTTGGGCTTGTTTGCAAATAACTAACAGCCGTATAGACTATCAGAAACGGTATTCCAAAGTACACCGTTTTTCTTATACACTGACTACTTACCTTTGACACTTCTCTGTAAACTACCCGGGAAATAAGAAATGGTGCCGGCCACGGTGGTCTTGCGGTTCTAGGCGCTGCAGTCCGGAACGGCGGGACTGCTACGGACAGGTTAGAATCCTGCTTCGGGCATGGATGTGTGTGATGTCTTTAGGTTAGTTAGGTTTAAGTAGTTCTAAGTTCTAGGGGACTGATGACCTAAGATGTTAAGTCCCATAGTGCTCAGAGCCATTTGAACCATTTTGAATTTGAGGAAATGGTACACAGCACCAGAAGAATTCCGAACGCACCTTCGAATCTCATCCTGAATGAATCCGGAGACCTGAACACACGATCGGGCATATTGATGTTTCCGTCCTTTCTTATACACTCCCACTAGACTCATTATCGACTAGAGATTCTTGTCCTTTTGAGCGGTCGCGCGATAACGCGCTGCAAACTAACGCTGTGGTCGAACCTCCTGTTTTCCTCCACAGTTCGCAAACGCACGCCGCCCGTATCACGGTTCACTGCATAGCGCCCTCTTTCTGGATTCGAGACGACGCTGATACAGTTGTAATGTGTTTTTCACGAGTCGCGTCTCCAGTGTGTAACTTTACTGGTAACCGGAATTCTACAACAACGTAGTCACGAGGCCGGGAAAATGTGCGTTAGTCAAAACACATAGTAGGTCTGAGTTACCGAGAATAAAGAACTTGGCGTCAGGTCCCAACTTCATTTCGTAGAGGTTTATCAGGACTCGAGGAAAATATCATTGGCTGAAAATCCTAACCGCGCGACCGCTACGGTCGCACGTTCGAATCCTGCCTCGGGCATGGATGTGTGTGATGTCCTTAGGTTAGTTAGGTTCAAGTAGTTCTACGTTCACACCGATGACCTCAGACGTTAAGTCCCATAGTGCTCAGAGCTATTTGAACCATTTTTTTTAAAGTCCTATCACTCATATCTCATGCACGTTTCTCTTCGTCTATAGGTAATATCTGTAAACGTTGTGAATTATTTCTTTTTTTTTTTTTCTTACTACTGTTCATTTCTCATACAGTATGTTCATTTACATCGACATCACAACTCGACTAGCTACTTACGTTGTGTGGCTGGATCTGTAATAGTAGCACCTTTTGCCCTCTTTGTGGTGTCACCGCCAGACACCACACTTGCTAGGTGGTAGCTTAAATCGGCCGCGGTCCATTAGTACATGTCGGACCCGAGTGTCGCCACTGTGTGATCGCAGACCGAGCGCCACCACACGGCAGGTCTAGAGAGACGTACGAGCACTCGCCCCAGTTGTACGGACGACATTGCTAGCGACTACACGTACGAAGCCTTTCTCTCAGTTGCCGAGAGACAGTTAGAATAGCCTTCAGCTAAGTTAATGGCTACGACCTAGCAAGGCGCCATTTGTACCATTGCATGTATCTCAAGATAGTCTCACTTGTATCATCAAGAATGCTGTATACCAAAGGACGATATAAAAGTTAAGTGTTCTAGTAGCTACGTTCTTTTCTTTCCCACATTCATTACGAATCCTGTTCCAGACTTCGCGCCAGTCGGCGTGTGTGTACGTGTGCCCTTTCGGCTACCCGTCACTGTGGACTGGCTGCCTTGTCAGTCCACTACACTCTTTTCTGACGCATTTACGAACGTAGCGTAGCAAGAATGATGTTCGGTAAACTGCTGTCTTCTTCTTCTACACTTCAAGGTTTAGGCACTTGTGACAGTCCCGTCTTAACTTTTCATTGCCACTTCATTTTTCGTCTTCCCACTACCCAGCTTCGTCTTGGCTGGTACGCCATGGCCAGACGTATGTTTCTCTCTGCGCTCTTTCTTTGTTTCCATAACGTTATATTTTTTTCAGTTTTTTCATTAATGTCGTAAATACCTTCTTTATTCCTACTATCTTCATTTGTACTACAGTCTTTCCTGATAACACCTGTCACCTACCTAAGAAGTGTCATTTCTGCTGTTGTAGCTTGCTTTTATCTCACATCCATATAGCAAAATAGATGTTGCCATGATTTTATGAAATTTTAATTTCATTTCCTTTCGTATTTTGATCTGCAAGCTTTTGTTTATCATTCCGCATACTGACTGATATTTCCTAAACTTGTTTTCTATGTCTTCGTCCACGTCATAGCATGTATTGCATCCTAAAAATTAAAGTTAGAGACCTTCTCAAGTGGTGCATTATCTATTGATATTTTTGAGCATATGGTATATTTCCCATGATGAAGCATGATCTTAGTTTCCGTTGTTGGCATTTGAAGGTTGTATTCTCTTTTCTCTAATTGCTGTAATTTACAGACTGCGTTCTGTACCTAATCTTCACTTTATTCCAAAACTTTCTGTGTACATAAGGATACTAATATCTTTATTTCTATCAATCTGTTTATCCGGATTTGCTCCCTGTCTCCTGAGCGGTGCTTATATCTCGCCCAGGGTACTTCATACGTACTGACTGTCTTCACAATTCACAGCGTCACCAAACCTCCTCATGAGCTCTAATATCTCCTATTTTCTCATTGTGAACATTTAGCTAGACGTATTTGTGAGGAAGTAATACGTTGCCCGACTCTTCTCACAAAGTACTCTTTCACAGTTTCAATAGTAAACCGCTGTAGCCTCTTCCACTGTAGTTTTTTGAGAATCTGCGAAACGTTACAGCGCCAAGTAAACTATCTCGTGACGAAAGGCGCCGATCTTCGTTGGATCTGCCAAAGGTCCCAAATTGAGGAGTAATCCTCAGGATTTATCAGCTGCTTCTTCCCTTAAGTTTCTTCCAGTCAGCTTGTTCCTGACATCTGCTTTCCCTAGAAATTTTTTACGTAGTCGTTCCACATTAGTTCGTCCGGATGCCTACTCATAGGTATTTTCGGTAGTTCCGGATGCAGTGACTTGTAGTCAACAGTGTAATTTCGTAATAGTGAATCTGTTCGTCTCTTTATGCGCAACAATTTACATTTATTAAAGATCTCGTTCAATAGTTAATCCCTGTAACAATTACAGAACCTCTGGAGGTATCCCTGCTGTTCTTTATAGTCTCCTGGCATACCTGTAAACGACTAATTCGTCTGTAAACGGCCTGACGGAGCTTCCGGTGTTATGAACCAATCATTTATGTACGAAGGACGTCCAATAAGTAATGCAACACATTTTTACCTCGCCCAGTTTCAATTAAATAATGCTTAATTTGGTGTGGGACATTTTGGCATATTCACGCATGAGCCCCTATATTTCAAAACCTTCCGATACGTGGCGGGGCTACACACAGCCCTCAAAATGGCGTCCGTAACGGAGGGTTGTTCCAAGCAGAGTGCTGTCCTTGATTTTCCTTTGGCGGAAAACCAGAACATTGCAGATATGTATAGGAGCCTGCACCATGTCTACGGAGACTTGGCAGTGAACAAAAGCATTGTGAGTTGTTGGGCGAGTTGTCTGTCATCATCACAACTAGGTTGTAGTAACCTGTGCAATCTCCCGCGTGCCGGCCGGTCGCACACAGCTGTGATTCGTGCAATGTGGCCGTCGCCACAAAGATGCAAACGAAATTTTTCTTCTCCATGACAACGCAACGCATCACACAAGTTTGTGCACCCGCTATGAGCTCACAAAATTGACTGGACTGTTCTTCCTCATCCGCCCTACAGGCCGGATGTCGCACCTCCCAACTTCCATCTGGTGGGCCCAAAGAAGGACGCACTCTGCGGAATGCAGTACGTGGATGATGGAGAGGTTACCGTTGCAGCAAGATGCTGGCTCTGAAGTCGACCAGTGGAGTGGCACCGTGTGGGCACACAGTCCCTGCCAATAAGGCGGCGTAATGCTGTCGCATTGAACAGAGATTATGTTGAAAAATAGGGTTAAAAAAATGGCTCTGAGCACTATGCGACTTAACTTCGGAGGTCATCAGTCGCCTAGAACTTAGAAATAATTAAACCTAACTAACCTAAGGACATCACATGCATCCATGCCCGAGGCAGGATTCGAACCTGCGACCGCAGCGGTCGCTCGGCTCCAGACTGTAGCGCCCAGAACCGCACGGCCACTCCGGCCGGCGAAAAATAGGGTCTTGTAGCCGAAATAGTGAGGAATAATGTGGTGTATTGGAATCCTGAATTAAACTAACGCTTTTTTAGAAAAAAATGTATTGCGATACCTATCGAATACTGTAAACAGTAACTGCTTTATGGTAATTGGAGTATTTTTGAATTTAGGTTTCATCAGGCGATTTTTTTCCTCTTAAGAGCGACGTTAGGAAATGAGACTCTAAAAGTAGCGAATAAGTTTGCCATTTTGGCAGTAAAATAGATTATTATGACTGAAGTAGAGAGAGTATAAATGTAGATTGGCAATGGCGATAAAACCGTTTCTGAGGAAGAAAAGTTTGTTAACATAGAGTAGAAATTTAAGCTTTTTCCGAAGATATTTATTGGGATTGTAGTCTTGTACGTAAGAGAAACTTGGGTGATAAACAGTTTAGACAAGAAGAGAATAGAAGCTTTTGAAATGTGACGGTACAAGAGAATGTTGAAATTGGATGGGTAGGTCTCGTAACTGATGATTAAGTACTGAACAGAACTGGGGAAGGAAGAAATTTGTGGCATAATTTTACTAAAAGAAGGGATCAGATGAAAGCACTCGCTCTGAAGCATCAAGAAATCATCAGTTCACTATCATCAGTTCACTACTGGCAGGAAGTATGTTGGGTAAATGTTGTACACAGAGGCCAAGAGACGTGTACAGTAAGCAACTTCAAAAGGATGAAGGTTGCAGTACTTAATCGTAGACTCAGAGCTTGCACAGGATAAAGTAGCGTTCAGAGCTGCAACAAGCCAGTTTTGGGACTGATGACCGCAACAACAACAACAGCAGCAGCAGTAACAACAACAACAACAACAACAAGAGCGACGTTTTTCAAAACGTGCCCATACGGCCACCTTATTACTGGAAACGTTGTATTATAGGTACCAGTTTGTTTTGCAGTTCAAAGTAGACATCAGTAAATTGTATCCTGGTACGAAGTTACATTGGCTGAATAAAGGACTGATACCTAAATAAAACAAATTTTACAAACGCAGTATACTGGAAAGAGTAAAGAACACGAAAATGTACACAGAATACAAAAAGGTGGTATGCTATAAAAATCCTACTGGTAATACAACAAGAAATAATAAATCACCACTGGTTCACCCTTGGGATATTACCAATCCAATCCATATTAACAACTATATATTTAAATTAACAATAAACTGCTCATTCGTATGTCGTGCAAGAGTGGTTTCAAAAGCTGCTGACAGAGATTTGAATATATATGCAGCGCTATAAGTACTACCTAGATAGACCATGAGAACAATTTACAAGAACCAGATTTGGGTACTACAGCCATACGTATGATTACACTAGTAATAAGACACATACATATGGGAGGCTCACAATGACATACAGTTAGAGGCTGAGCGTTCCATTTTCTGCTGTGTATCACGTGGGAGTGTGTTATGTTAATTGGGTTTTGGTTTTCCCCTGGCATTATGATCACGAAGAGCATTAGATTACCAGCGTAGGGAACTATAACTTGATGTTGGCACTGATAATGAACTCGTACAATAGTTCATAAGTCGCTGTATCATTGGATCCAAACAAACTTTGGAAGCTGCTTGGGAACTGATGAGCAAGAGCCCATAGATTTATATGGTACGCCTTCCGAGGACTTTGTACAACTACATGATTTCGATCTTGTTTCTCTCCACAAACACATAAGAGGGGAGGCGCTAGGATTGGGTCGATAGAGGTAGTCGTTGAACTTCGAATGATTAAATTTCAGCTGTGCTATAACTATCATGAAGTGATTGCCTTTGATTTTGTAACGGTTTCCCAGAAAGTAATGCACCACATATTTTTCTTCAACAATTCTTTATTGACCGTAATGAGAATTACACACACGAAACAATGGTGTTTTCTCTGCACACACTATTTTTCCACATAACCTCCATTCTCTTCTATGGCCTTCCTCCAGCGCGAAATGAGGGCGTGTATTCCTTGTCTGTACCAACCCTTGCTCTGGTGGCGGAGCCAGTGCTTCTTTGTGTAAACTTCCTTTGTTGACTGACAGATGCAGCGGCAACTGCCGAGTCGTAATGCGTCTGTCCTCGTGAATGACACAACAACTTGATGTAACATGTCAGGTGTAACAGCCGACCGCTACAAATCGTGGAGCTCCGCCGCCGAACCGCCTTCTCATGACCTCACCGTCCATGTCCAGCGACTAACAGTCGACAGCAGTTGCTCTAAACACTTTGCACAAGCGTTTGTGAATATTCCGAACAGTTTCTTTCTAGGCGATGAGAAATTCAATGACGGCACGTTGCTTGTAACGCACATCTCCTGTAACGCCATTTTGAAACCGTTCTGCAGCTACTCTATCTGTCGGAAGTGACGGAAACTTGGCGCGCTCACTCAGAAGACTTCAAATAATACAGAAGTAACGTTTCGCATTCGTAGCATTACTCTCGGCCGAGAAAAAAAAATGCGGTGCGTTACTTTCTGGGCAACCCTCGTAGATGGCCGCGACCATTCCTCTTGGCAGTCCGAGGACACCGCTTTCTGAGTATGGGTATCATATCTGTGAAAATCGGTTTATCATTTTAAATATCTCGATGCAGAGATACTTGCTTTGCTAGGGTATCTACCTGTCCATTTCCATGGTTCCCAGACTAGCCTTTTATCAATACTATCACGATATGTGACAGTTCCTCTGTATCCGAAACACAAAGTCGACAATTGCTGTAACTATGGGCTTGGTACAACTATTGTAGGGCTGACATACTACCGTAAGTGATGACTACTGTGTCTGCTGTGATCGTCTGTGTGAGTTGCAGGGCTTAAAAATTACAGTCAGCTCGGATGCCATAATAATGTAGTATTGATCCACATTGTACAGGCCTTATTTACTTCAGAGTACCCAATAAGCACTACCTTACCATTCACTAGACTTGGTTCTATCTGTCTACATCACATAGGCGTCATGATATCGAAACGGAAATTCCATTGCTGTTGCGTTGATTGGGTCCTGGTTTCGAAACATTAAACCCGTTCTGGCATCAATCTGCAGAGTCAACGTTGTAGTACGGTACGCGCCTGCTGCCGTAATGCCTGAATCTCCACATATCCACACGCAACAGGTGGAAGTCTGTGCAATATCTCACGCAAACACTATAGGATGTAAATTCCCGGCTTTTTTCGTCAAAGTGCTCATATTCGTCGAACTAGAGTAAGTGAGAGACTGAATAGTAAAGGAGCCAAGACCTATCCTCCGGGAGTCATCTGCTTGTTTCTCTGGGTCCCAATGTGGTTCCTTGTTGCAAAGCGCTTGTCTTCCTGTTGCTCATAAAGCTGACAACTTTAAGCACAGCTGGTTTTGGAATCTGGAGTTTCATCAAATTTTTCCCCCTAAAACTGATAAGACGATGTTTTCACATCCATTAGCTTCTTCTTCTTCTTCTTCTTCTTCTTGCGTTACGGCCTCTGTAGGACCACGGGTAGCCCCTTCGTGGACTGCATTTTCCTCTTCTTCTCCCAGAATCTCTTCATTCTTTCTGTTCTTCTCTCCCGCTCTTCTTCCGAGATCTTCAGTTTCCCTTTCTCCTGTTGGCTCCGCTGGTGACACACTAATCTTTTCCTGTATTTTTCTCTGTCATTGATCTCTAGCATATTGGTCGGTGTATATTTGTTCCTCCTATTTTCCTTTCCTTCGACCTTGATCCCCAATTCCAACCAGTCCTTCCGAAGTTCAACAATCCTCTTGGTTCCTGTCTTTCCCCTTGTCCTTCCTGTTGTTTCTCACACTCTCTTCGTCATTCTGTCCATACTCATCCTAACTACATGTCCAGCAAACCTTATCCTTTTGAGTCTGATTTCCCTATATATTGTTCTCATGTACCGGTACAATTCTTCCCTAGGTCTTCGCATCCACCCCTCTCCACCTCTTTTGGGACCTAGTATTTTTCTCAGTATTTTTCTCTCTTCTCTCTCTAATTGTTCGGCCCCATTTCTTCCTAGCGTCATCGTCTCAGCAGCATATAATTCTGCATTGCTCACCGTTGCCTTCTAGTGGCTTATCTTTGCCTCTGTGGATATATTCTTTTTATTGTATATCTCTCTCGCTCGTCATGCAGAAGGCTGACCTCATCTTCTTTATCCTCTCTGTTATTCCCTCCTTGCTCCTGTTCCTACCTGTTGTAAGTTCTCCCAGGTATTTAAATGTCCACCATTTGCACAGTGCCTTCCGGTGTTTCCCGGTCTCCAGTGGTATTTAATGTCTTTGTCTTGTTATAGGCGATCCTCAGTCCCACCTTTCTGGCCAGCTTAGTTAAGTTGTCGAGTTGTGTCTTTGAGGCTTCTTCCGTCTCACTTACTATTGCTATGTCGTCTGCAAAAGCTAGACAGTGCACTTGAGCCCTGTTGTCCTTTTTGTCCCCCACATGGGTCTTTGGTATTCCCATTTCCTCGTTTATTTCTCTCCACTGCCTGATCACTTCGTCCAGTGCTATATTGAACAACAATGGTGACAATCCATCTCCCTGTTTAACACCAGTCTTGAACTCAATTTCTTCTGACAGTGCTCCTCTGAATCATCCTTGCTTTTGTGTCTGTCAAAATTTCTTTTATGAGTTCTTGTGTAGTTCCATCAAGTCCTCTTTTCTTCAGGATCCTAACAAGAGTCTGTCGATGAAGTCATATGCCTTTGTGAAGTCCACGAAGGTTATTACTGCCTTTTTGTTTTTTAAGGCCCTATGTTGTATCAGTTGCTTCACGATAAATATCTGTTCTATACAACCTCTTCCCTTCCTGAATCCCGCTTGGTATTCGCCAACTGTACTTTCTACCTTTTCTTCTGCTCTCTTGAGCAATAGTTTTGACAGCACCTTGTATCCGACCTCTTGTAGCGATACTCCTCTGTAGTTGTTTACATCTCTCTTGTCCCCCTTCTTATGTATTGGTACTACAATTGCATCCTTCCATCTTTCTGGCAACGTCTTTGTTCTCCAGATCTGGTGACTTATATTGGACACGTTGTCTCTTGCTTTGTTGCCTCCCCACTTGATCATCTCGGTTGCTATACCATCTTCTCCAGTTGCCTTATTATTCTTTAGATCGCTTATGGCATGTGAGACTTTATCCCTGGTTGGAGGGCGTGGCTCTGTCTCCTCTGAGCCAGTCCCCAGTTCCAGCTCTTCTTCAGGTGGTTCACAGTTCAGCAGGTCGTGAAAATGCTCTGCAAAAATCCGACATTTCTCCTTCGCACTGACCGTCAGCTCCCCTTTCTCATCTCTGATAAACAGTTATCTACCCTTGTATCCTATCAGACTTTTTCAATTTCCCGAAAAAGTGTCTGCTGTTATTTTTCCTGAAGTTGGTCTCAATCTCGGCCAGTTTCTGCTTCATCTTCTGTCTTCTGGCCCATCTTATTGTTCGGGCCGATTCTTTTCTTGCTCCTAAGAGAACTTCCCATTTTTCCGTGTCCTTCTTGCTGCTCCAGTCTCTCCAGGGTTTCCTGCGAGTCTCTACCGCTTCCTCACACTCCTTGTTCCACCACCAGTGCTTCCGTTTCTTTTCTTTCTTTCCCCATAGTTCAGCCTGTTTCGCCATATTTCGCTTCATGTCGTCCCATTAACTGAATGACTCAATCACTTCCTCATATCTGGATCGATTGTGTCTTAATTTGTCTCTGTCTAGCTTTATGTTTTCTGTTCTTCTATTCGTCTGTGGCAGTCTGTCCCTGTTTGGAATCCAAAGGCACTTAACTTCTGTAAGATAGTGATCCGATTCTATTCTTGTGTTCTTCCTGACCTTTGTGTTTATGATCTCTTCAGCATTTTTCCAGCTGATTGCTAAATGGTCAATTTGGAATTCCCCAAGGTGGATGCATGGGTTTGCCCATGTCCTTTTCTTACACGGTTTGGCCCTGAAGTGTGTTGTCATCAGTCTCATTTTGTGTTCTCGACACAGTTCAATTAGTATTTCTCCATTTTTGTCCGTCCACTGGTGTGCAGAGTACTCGCCCACTACTCCTTTATGTTTCTTCTCTCTTGCAATCGGTGCATCATAATCTCCTACGAGTATCTTTACATGTCTATATTGTATGTTTTTCAGTGTATCATCTAGTTCTTCCCAGAAACTATCTGCAACTTTCTTGTCTGTGCTGTTCTTGTCATTTGTAGGTGCATGTCCATTTATTATTGTATACTTTTTGTTCCCTGCTTGAAATGTCAGTGTTGATATCCTTTCTGACCTGCTCTTCATTTCAGTTATGCCATCCTCGTATCTCTTGTCTACTATGAACCCTGTACCAAAGCATTTAGGTGCATGTCTTTCCTTTCCCACTTTAACTCCTGGTTTCCCCTTCAGTATTATGAAACCTTCTGACAGAACTGTATCTTCGTCAGTGTATCTTGTTTCTGGCATCGCTAATATTCCAATGCTTCTCTCTTTCATCTCATCTATTACCTGTTTAAGTCTACCGGTCTTAATCATTGTCCGTACATTTATGGTTCCAATTCTGAAAGTCTTTTTAGTTTTAATCTTTTTTCAGGTTCTTGGGAGCTCCGACTCTTCCCTTGTGCACTTTTTGGCAGGTCCCCCAGAATCAGAATGCCTGCTTGCGTCGACCTTGGTCAACGGAGGAATGTCCCCCTGGGGTAATCTCAATTCCATAGTGCGATCCATTCCATGAGCTAAAAAATTTTTTTATGGGACGGTTCTTGTCCGTCCAGTTATACGACTGAAGTTGTTAGCCCCAGAAGATGTGTTCAGGCCGCCCCTGACATGGGGACACAGACGCATTTGGTAGCCGCCCCTAACATGGAGTACAGCAGCTACCTGATATGTTTCAGTGGCTATTCCGCTCTCTCTGCTGTTGGAAAGCGACGTTCCTCTTCCGCCTTAGAGACCGTTGGCTGGGCTTCGCCTGTAACTCTAGGTAGGGGCCCTAACTGGGTGCTACCATCCGGAGCCAGATGGACCCAGGCTTTTTTACGACGTTGTTACTCCTCCCCCTCCTCCTTCCCCATGACTTGCGAGATGGGGCCCCGGGCTTGGGACTGGCAATATTTTCTTGTACGTATCTTGTGTTTTCTTAAGGGATATTTTTGTATTTTTTCAATGCCTCCCTTCATTCCTTGAGGCCTGTGCCACGTTCTGAACCAAACCAACAGGCTGATAACTGATGATTAGTGCGTTTACGCCCTTTTGCAGCACAAAGACTTCTGGTTCTTCAATGATAAGCGATACCAACACCCTGTATTCTTTGTCAGGATCCTGGTCGATTCCAGTTTTTCTTCAAGTAGCGTTTTGTGTAGATTCCAATTGGCTTTGTTTGTGTTACATTTCCGGCTGACTGAGTGTTTGGCAGTCTCCCTAGGTTGCGTTTATTATGATTTGAATTGGCAAGTAATCGGAACCTAAAATTTCCGGTGTTGTTCCGCCAGACAGTGCAGGACGTGCTATGCTCAAGTCCACTGCAGTCGGGACCTCATTTAGTCGGACTATTGGTGTGGGTGGAGCATTATTTAGTGGTGTATGGTTTTCTGAATCTAATAAATCCACTACAATGATCCGCATTGCTTTGGCATTTCTGCGTCCCCACAGTATATGATGGGCGCTGAAGTTACCTAATAGGCGTAGGGGTTTCTCAATGGAGGCGATTATTGTTGTTTAGAATGTCTGTTGTTAGGTGCTTTGCATGCTGAGACCAAATTCAGATGGAGGTCCTCGATCCGCAGGCGGATACTCAATATTTGTTATGTATCATGCCGGATGCCAGTATTGACGACGAAAATGTGAAAATGGGTACCTTGTTTTATCAAAAATGCTGCACTACTGTAGTCATCAGCTCTGTCTTAACTAATGAGAGAGTGCCCCAGAAGTACGAATGGTTCGATAGAATTTAACCATGTTTGGGTAATGGCACAAATGTCTGTATTAGTTTCGAGCAGAAAATTTCAAGGCAATTTGCCTTGAGCGGTCTTGTGTTCCATTGGATGATTATATAGACCATTTCATTGGGTGATTTTTATGGGCCATTTTGGGTTGCGAGGAGTGGGGTCACCATATTTTAGATCGATATCCGGATCATATCTTTCTGTAGTACTGGAGTGGTGTCATTAGTAGCCCGATGATAGGATATATCTATTCAAAGCCATAATCTGAAATGTTGTTACTAATTCCGAGTATCACTCTACTGGTTGAATCTGTGAAATTGTTGTGAGTAATTGTTGAGACTCATTGGAGCTAGAGGGAGGCAGAGTTCAGGTTGGTACAATTGGTCCTAGGGAACCAAGCATTGATACGGCCCTCTGTGTTACATGGAGTCCCACAGAGTTGACACATTGTTTATGTTGTAGTTGGGCATGCTGTATGAGAGGAGTGGACGCCGGTATCGGCGGTGGATCCACTCGAGACGCCGTTCCTGGCGTCTGGGGTACTGTCGTAAAGGGATGGGTTGACAGCTGTGTATCATATTGGGCCACTGTTGAGTCGGAAGAGGAGGGAATTCTGTACTGTTTGTCGTAATGTTTTGGGGAGGAGTCTCTGCATTCGCGCAAGGCCTGTTTTCAAACACTTCTGCTGCTTCTCGTAACGTAATAGTATTCAGCAACATAATTTCGTTAACTTCCCTCTGTTTGAGTTACATTGGTCGGGTACAATGAATACTAGATGGTTGACAGGTGCGACCACAAGCATCTCTTTTGCCTGCACGGTACCGACACATTTTGCTACTTCTCCACTGGTTGCTGCCATCTCCAAATCGCAAACAGCTATAACAATGTGAGACGAAGGGTACGGAAAAGTCCACTGAATAGCGATCTCCACGAATACAAACAAACAGCGGGAGCCTCTGCGATCTAAACGTCACACCACACACTGGAGCCGGCCTTGTTACCTTTTGTTGTTTCAGGATTGTAATTTTGCAAGATCTCCCGATGGCAACAACTTTGCAGCAGCAAGTCAGTGCCATCAGTCCTCCGTAAGGGAAATGTCAGCATTACTGACGATACTGATGATGCTTTGTCTAGTAGTGGAAAGCTTTAGAAAAGAGACCTCAAAATTCGCTTTATCTAAGAAAGGGTGTTGAACCAAGGCATTGACAGTTAATCCTAACATGGTCTCAATTTTTGGAAGGGTTTTCTCTACCTTTGTAATATTGATTATGTGCTTGAATAACAACTCACATTCGCATCTAATCATTTTAGTCATTTTGCATAATGCCATTGGTTGGAGTATGTCTACACTTCTGTCTTTGCTTTCAACAAATAAGATGAAAGTGCCTTAGTCGATAGTTGCGTATAAGGTATCAATGCGGCTCACGTGTTGGCGAGTGATTGTTTCTTCTTTGGTAGCGGAGACACGTATCTCTTTCTCTGTTTTGTCTCGTTGCTCATCGCCTCCTTTCTCCTCTGTGCAGTTCAGATGACGTTCCTGCGAGGGCTGCAGGTCTCCTGCTGCAGTCGTATCGCTCTGCGTTGCCGGACGAGATGACTGCGTCGATAGTCACAGCTCTGGTGAGTGCACGAAGTGTGTCAGTATCCATTGCAACACTGTGTGGCTGGTTTTGTTAAGTCCGTGAAGCAGGGGTCTGCAGTGAGCACAGTCCGTTGTAGTGGGCGCAGGGTAGCCAAACTTTTAACGCTTTAACAGAGACTATGGAAGGCGTCAGATCTTTTGTATGTGCCAAGGTAATGAAGACAACGTTTATTCGTTTCATTTTAAATGAGATTCGTTTCCTTTATAATGTTATTTCCTGTAAGGAATAAGCTGTTTGCGTTATCGGTCGGTTGTTAATTATTGCTTTATTGTGATAATCACGAGGCATTTTCACAGTGTTATCTCCGTATTAAGTGCTTCAGGGTTGTACATTTAGTTGGCAAAGCGAGCGTGTCTCGCGAGTCAATCAGTGCTTTTTAGGGTTCTCCTCCAATTTTTTCACGAGCGACAAATGAGCCTCGTTGCACTATAAAATAGTGGTAACACCGTAATTACAGTTACGAATCTCTTAATTAGATCGCAGTATTGATTACCACTGCAAGAATTTCTCTATACGCGCCATCAGGTCACTACTAACATATTGGAGGCAAAACGTATGAATAATATACAAACGTTCAAAACGTACACAGACACAGCTTTTTTAACATAAATGGGACGTAAATTTGTATATTACTCTTTATAACTTTGATTAAAATTCAGTAATGAATAAATTTCTTTTTGTACTTACAGTGCATCTGAAGAAAGTTCCGTATTTCTTATTTGCGTTCAAGCCTATCATTAAGTATTTTCATTGGACGCGAATATAATGCTCTAACAAACTTATTCCGTAACGTCTGTGAAGTATGCCTTTTATAGAAGCGTGCAACGCTATGCGACTGTTTACCTGCAAAAGGAACTGTATTTTTGTTTGCTTTACAAGTACATTCTTTCCAAATATTAACAACATTTCCGGATACTTGTAGACAATTATCCATTGTAAATATTAATAGATATTCTATGAATCTACTTTTCTTTTCAAATAGCTCTGAAATTACATGATAAAAGTACTCCGTTCCCTTAAAATTGTGTTCCGTCTATACAAGGTACATGAATCTGCTAACACTTCTGCGTCCTACACCTAAAATCGTTCATAGTATCGGACTTGTTGAGTAATACATAAAGCCAAGTTCCACCGTCAAGTTTTACTACAGAAACCCCAATGGTTTTGGAGAATTTCTCCTGGTCTGTTAGTAAGCTCGCTAGGTGTTTAATAGATCAAATTGACGTCAATCGATATTATGTGACACGTGCCAACAGAAAAAAACACAGAAAATATATATATATATATATATATATATATATATATATATATATATATATATATATATATACACTCCTGGAAATGGAAAAAAGAACACATTGACACCGGTGTGTCAGACACACCATACTTGCTCCGGACACTGCGAGAGGGCTGTACAAGCAATGATCACACGCACGGCACAGCGGACACACCAGGAACCGCGGTGTTGGCCGTCGAATGGCGCTAGCTGCGCAGCATTTGTGCACCGCCGCCGTCAGTGTCAGCCAGTTTGCCGTGGCATACGGAGCTCCATCGCAGTCTTTAACACTGGTAGCATGCCGCGACAGCGTGGACGTGAACCGTATGTGCAGTTGACGGACTTTGAGCGAGGGCGTATAGTTGGCATGCGGGAGGCTGGGTGGACGTACCGCCGAATTGCTCAACACGTGGGGCGTGAGGTCTCCACAGTACATCGATGTTGTCGCCAGTGGTCGGCGGAAGGTGCACGTGCCCGTCGACCTGGGACCGGACCGCAGCGACGCACGGATGCACGCCAAGACCGTAGGATCCTACGCAGTGCCGTAGGGGACCGCACCGCCACTTCCCAGCAAATTAGGGACACTGTTGCTCCTGGGGTTTCGGCGAGGACCATTCGCAACCGTCTCCATGAAGCTGGGCTACGGTTCCGCACACCGTTAGGCCGTCTTCCGCTCACGCCCCAACATCGTGCAGCCCGCCTCCAGTGGTGTCGCGACAGGCGTGAATGGAGGGACGAATGGAGACGTGTCGTCTTCAGCGATGAGAGTCGCTTCTGCCTTGGTGCCAATGATGGTCGTATGCGTGTTTGGCGCCGTACAGCTGAGCGCCACAATCAGGACTGCATACGACCGAGGCACACAGGGCCAACACCCGGCATCATGGTGTGGGGAGCGATCTCCTACACTGACCGTACACCACTGGTGATCGTCGAGGGGACACTAAATAGTGCACGGTACATCCAAACCGTCATCGAACCCATCGTTCTACCATTCCTAGACCGGCAAGGGAACTTGCTGTTCCAACAGGTCAATGCACGTCCGCATGTATCCCGTGCCACCCAACGTGCTCTAGAAGGTGTAAGTCAACTACCCTGGCCAGCAAGATCTCCGGATCTGTCCCCCATTGAGCATGTTTGGGACTGGATGAAGCGTCGTCTCACGCGGTCTGCACGTCCAGCACGAACGCTGGTCCACCTGAGGCGCCAGGTGGAAATGGCATGGCAAGCCGTTCCACAGGACTACATCCAGCATCTCTGCGATCGTCTCCATGGGAGAATAGCAGCCTGCATTGCTGCGAAAGGTGGATATACACTGTACTAGTGCCGACATTGTGCATGCTCTGTTATCTGTGTCTATGTGCCTGTGGTTCTGTCAGTGTGATCATATGATGTATCTGACCCCAGGAATGTGTCAATGAAGTTTCCCCTTCCTGGGACAATGAATTCACGGTGTTCTTATTTCAATTTCCAGGAGTATATATATATATATATATATATATATATATATATATATATATATATATATATATATATAGAGAGAGAGAGAGAGAGAGAGAGAGAGAGAGAGAGAGACGGGGAAAATGCAACAGCAGTAATAATGAATGTGGAGCAATGATATTTCGGGCATAAATCTGTCTCGGTAACATATTTAAGTGATTAACATTGCAAGATGACAGATTAATATAACCGCGAAATGAGCCATTGCAAATGTGAAATACTGGTACATTAACTACCGGCGTAGCCACAAGAATGCTGAATGCAAGCACACAAACGTTAATGCGATGGATTTCGACGCCTGTGGGACTTTGTCAGTCAATAGAGGGACGATTAATGCTTTTGGTGGATGACGTAGGAGTTGTTGCCCGATGACATCACACATGTGCTCGATGAGAGGCAGATGTAGTGATCGAGCAGGCCAACGCGACATATCGACACTCCATAGAGCATATTGGGTCACAACAACGGTATATGGGCAAGATTATCTTCTTTGAAAACAATCCGTTCAGTGCTGTTCATGAATGGCAGCACAACAGGTTGAATCACCATACTGATGTACAATTTGGCAGTCAGGGCGCATGGGATAACCAAGGGGGTGTCCTGCTGTCATACAAAATCGCACTCAGTCCATGACTCTAGGCGTAGTCTAGTGTGTAGCACGCAGACACGTTATGTGCAAGTCCTCAAATGGCCTCCTCCTAACCAACACACGGCCGTCACCGCCACCTACATGCAGCGAATTTTCACTAGAAAACACAGCAGACTTTCACCCTGCCCTCCAATAAGCTCTCGCTTGACACCACTGAAGTCACAAGTGGCGTTGGTTTGGAGTCTGTGGAATGCGGGCTAAGGGCCGTCTGGCTTGATGTCATTGAAGCAACCGACTTGTAACTCTTCGTTGAGTCATTGCGGTGATCGCTAGTGCTCAAATTACTGCTGAAGACGCAGAACGATGTGACAGAGCCACACGCCGAACACGATGGTTTTCCCTCTAGGTAATGTTACGCGGCGTGGCGACCGTAAATTATCGTGACAACCGCTGCCAGCTGTCATGTACAGTGGCTACAGTCCTGTCAAAATTTCCTGCCGTATCTCAATAGAATCATCCAGCACTATTAACCGACCTCATTGAATCCCACTGAAGTGTTGACTATGGCGTCTTTGTCGCTTTAAAGACGTTCTAGGCTAACATCTCGTCACTACGTACAATCGCAAAGGTAACAAACACTCACGACCGTTACTGCGTGAATTTAAAGCAAACCTGAAGTGCATTCTCGTATTTGCGCTGCTAGCGCCACACTTATGCGACTGGCGCGAAATTTGTATCGACGTCATCTTTCAGATACGGAAACACGCCTATAAAGTATCTGAATGGCTACATTCCGACCATTTAAAGACTTTTTCTGTAATTAAGGAATAACATCCTAAATATGCATTTGGAAACATCCCTTAATCGCCAAAACTATATTTATTAAACGGTAATGTAGATCATTCTTTCATCTATAGCTATATTTGGGAATATGGATTCTCGACAAAAAACATCAGAACTGCATAAATGTAGTGTGAGTCTGTGTTTAACATTCCGATCTGAGTAAAGAAGTGCCTTAAAAGAGGTAAATTTGTGATACCCTCATCTATTTATAATTACTGTCTTTCTGAAAAGAATTCATGTTACCTGAGGAATTACCTAAGCATAATGTGCAATTAAATAAGTCATTGAAAGTAATATAAATACATAACCTACTAGCTTATACATGCCAAAATTTGGTAATTATTCTCATATTTAATTACAATCTTGTAAAACCCACACAAGTAAAGTATGAAATCCATGCCCTTGAATAGCCCGCTCTTTACTTTCAGAAAGGGAACTTAAAAAGGTTAAAAGACACAAAATTACTGCTAATTAGACCTTTATTATGACCGAGACGTATTCGGACGATATTTCATCAAATTTCCACCACGTGTCCTCCCTGGAAGCCCGGGATGATACTACTCAACAGTTATTCCCATTTTACATTCCTTTGTTGTTTCTTTTCCTGAATTATTGTCCAATTATAGTGAGCTCTATTTTTATCGTTTTTGGAGGTATGTTGAAATGCACCCAGCTTCTACATTAATATTGTTGAGAACAGTTAGTAAATGAAGATATTTAAAATAAGATGGGTTCTATTTTCCAGTCTGAAGTAACTAGGAAAGCAGTACATTCAATTGATGATTGCATATTTCTAAGTTCGGCAATGTTGGTTCTAAGAGGATTTCTTCTGCTGATCAGCTGCTTAAATAAAACGCAAGTATCCTTTTTGGCTGTTTATTCAACCCGAGAAGAATCTCTTTGTGTACTTTTTTACACAGTTGATACATTCCACTTTCATCACAATAAAGGTGAAATCAAACTTTTTTCTGTATAATCCTAATAACCTTTAACTGACACGATCTACAAGCACGTTAACAAAGTTCCCTCCTCTCACTTCGTTAGATGTAAACCGACTAGCCCATCCTCCAAAAACGAAAGAGGCACATGTGCCAAACATATCCAAGACGTCATGTTGGTACTGTTGCACCGGACGACATGAAACTCGTCGGCACAGTGGTAGGTTGTTAGCTTTTACTCCTGAAGGGGCCCATATGATATTACAGCACATAAAACGTCAGATGACTTTATTAGAACTTTAACATAATGAAATACTTGCCCTTGTTACAATCCATGTCTACAGGAATGTCGTGAGTATTTATTACTGTCACTGAACTTTAATGTATGATTTGATACAGGACAGGATACTAGTCTCTTCTCGTAGAATACAACTCATTACATACTTTTACACACAGTTCTGTCTCACAAGACTGTCGCACTGCTGGCTCGCTAGAGAGACGACGCTGCCGTCTTCGTCGATAATTATTGACAGGGCTGAGCGGCACTGTGATACGACGTTAAGTGAGCGAGCCGATGCCGCGGCGTCTGGGAACTTATCTGGGCGTGTCTGCACTACAGTCACTCGTCGTTTCTTCTGGCAGCGACTGCGTCCACTTGTGGTTCCCTCACGCGGTACCAACCTTGCCTTGGCACCTCGCTCCTTTGACGACATCACAAGTATGAAAATATAAACTACTTCTTAATTTTTTTACATCAAAAACTAGAAATTAATGGGTAATTCAAAATATGATTTTATTCTCTGTATCTAAATACGTTTTAAATCAAATGTAAAGTACCTGGATGACTACTCTTCTCGGACCTACAGCATTTAAGCCTTCTGAACACACACACAGACACAAAACTCACGTAAACTTAACTACGGAACGAGCCTGCAAATAATCGAGAGCCAATCAAAAGTAGTGAGATCCCTAGCCAAAACTAAAAACTCTAAGTTCACAATGGAATGGTGGCGGAATCTTCGCTTTATAAATCAGGCACCTGTAGGTTCAAAACTGATCACAGAGGCACAGTCTAGTATCGTTACCGTGTGCATTAATCTGGGCATAGGTTTCGATTCGCACTTCCATTATTAGGTGCGAGAGGCTCTATTTCACCCGTTTAGGTTCAGTAATGTAATGAATGCAGAATATGGATTAAGAGAAATGCGATGAAAGACGAAAGTAATGACAGAAATAGAAATGAGAACAGCAAGAAACTTAATATCGGGATTGGAATCGGGATGGGTGATCACTAAGTAGAAGAACTAATTTCGCTACCTAGGCAGCCATCGTTAGATCGAACCAAGAAGGACATCAAAAACAGACTAGCAGTGGCGAAAAGGGCATAACTGGCAAAGAAAAATCTGCTTATGTCCAACATAGGTCTTAATTTGAGGAAAATTATTTTTGAGAGTGTACATCTGAAGCACGGCACTGTCTGGGACTGAAACATGGATTGTGGAAAAACTGGAACAGAAGAGAACCAAAGTATTTGCGGTGCGATAACGCAGAAGAATACTGAAAATGATATTGATTGGTAAGATAAAAAATGAAGAGGTTCTCCGCAGAATCTGCGAGTAAGGAAATGTATAGAAAACACTGACGAGAAGAAAGGCCACGTAGGTGGGAATTTCTGTGGGTATATCAGAGAATAACTTCCGTGAAACTAGAGGGAAATGTAGAGTGTAAAGACTATAGAGGAAGACAGAGATTGAAATACATCCATCAAGTAATTGGGTTGTACATTTCAAGTACTGTTCTGAGATGACGATTTCGCACAGGAGAGGATTTTGTGGAGCTCATAACACTAATGACTAAAACGGAAAATAAAGATAATTTAGTGTGGTAGTGTCTGGCTGATAGAAAACTGCTGTTTAAATCCTAGACCCTGTCCTTCATTCTGAATCTGTCGTGATCTCATCGCTAAATCTAGTTTCCAGGAATGCCATTTCTTGTTCCATAACAATCTCTCATTGTTTTTTGTCACCAAAATGTGAATCATGCTCATCTTTAAGATCATTTTTCGTGTCTTCTTTATTCCGTGGCTTGCATAAGGAAATTCAGTGCTGTTACAGATAAGACTGACAGTGGAAATGGATAAGATCCAAAGATGAGCAGTACCCCTCATCACAGGTTCAAAAACAAAGGGCGAAAGCATCACGGAGATGCTACGGAAACTACAGTGGTAGATACACTCCTGGAAATTGAAATAAGAACACCGTGAATTCATTGTCCCAGGAAGGGGAAACTTTATTGACACATTCCTGGGGTCAGATACATCACATGATCACACTGACAGAACCACAGGCACATAGACACAGGCAACAGAGCATGCACAATGTCGGCACTAGTACAGTGTATATCCACCTTTCGCAGCAATGCAGGCTGCTATTCTCCCATGGAGACGATCGTAGAGATGCTGGATGTAGTCCTGTGGAACGGCTTGCCATGCCATTTCCACCTGGCGCCTCAGGTGGACCAGCGTTCGTGCTGGACGTGCAGACCACGTGAGACGACGCTTCATCCAGTCCCAAAGATGCTCAATGGGGGACAGATCCGGAGATCTTGCTGGCCAGGGTAGTTGACTTACACCTTCTAGAGCACGTTGGGTGGCACGGGATACATGCGGACGTGCATTGTCCTGTTGGAACAGCAAGTTCCCTTGCCGGTCTAGGAATGGTAGAACGATGGGTTCGATGACGGTTTGGATGTACCGTGCACTATTCAGTGTCCCCTCGACGATCACCAGTGGTGTACGGCCAGTGTGGGAGATAGCTCCCGACACCATGATGCCGGGTGTTGGCCCTGTGTGCCTCGGTCGTATGCAGTCCTGATTGTGGCGCTCACCTGCACGGCGCCAAACACGCATACGACCATCATTGGCACCAAGGCAGAAGCGACTCTCATCGCTGAAGACGACACGTCTCCATTCGTCCCTCCATTCACGCCTGTCGCGACACCACTGGAGGCGGGCTGCACGATGTTGGGGCGTGAGTGGAAGACGGCCTAACGGTGTGCGGGACCGTAGCCCAGCTTCATGGAGACGGTTGCGAATGGTCCTCGCCGATACCCCAGGAGCAACAGTGTCCCTAATTTGCTGGGAAGTGGCGGTGCGGTCCCCTACGGCACTGCGTAGGATCCTACGGTCTCGGCGTGCATCCGCGCGTCGCTGCGGTCCGGTCCCAGGTCGACGGCCACGTGCACCTTCCGCCGACCACTGGCGACAACATCGATGTACTGTGGAGACCTCACGCCCCACGTGTTGAGCAATTCGGCGGTACGTCCAACCGGCCTCCCGCATGCCCACTATACGCCCTCGCTCGAAGTCCGTCAACTGCACAGACGGTTCACGTCCACGCTGTCGCGGCATGCTACCAGTGTTAAAGACTGCGATGGAGCTCCGTATGCCACGGCAAACTGGCTGACACTGACGGCGGCGGTGCACAAATGCTGCGCAGCTAGCGCCATTCGACGGCCAACACCGCGGTTCCTGGTGTGTCCGCTGTGCCGTGCGTGTGATCATTGCTTGTACAGCCCTCTCGCAGTGTCCGGAGCAAGTATGGTGGGTCTGACACACCGGTGTCAATGTGTTCTTTTTTCCATTTCCAGGAGTGTATATTACAAGGCAGAAGTTCTGCATCATGGTGTGATCTCCTGTTAAAATTCCGAAAGCGTACGTTCCTAGATGTCAATCAGTATATTGATCCCTCCTACTTATAACTGATAGAATGACCATGGAATTACTTTCGCGCACACGTACAGGCTTACCAGCAATCATTCTCCCCACTCATGACTTGTGCGTGAACAGTAAATGGCGCCAGCCATAGTGGTACACAACTTATCCACTGCCACACAAAATAAGTTGTGCTTGTGGAGTATACACGTAGATGTGTCTTTGGATAAGACACTCATCTTTACTTTTCACGTAGACATCAGAGCCTGTTTACGACGACGAATGTAGACAAGAAATTGTTCAAATGGTTCAAATGGCTCAGAGCACTATGGGACTTAACTTCTGAGGTCATCAATCCCATAGAACTTAGAACTACTTAAACCTAACTAACCTAAGAATATCACACATCCATGCCCGAGGCAGGATTCGAACCTGCGACCGTAGCGGTCGCGTGGTTCCAGACTGTAGCGCCTAGAACCGCTCGGCCACTACGGCCTGCTATAAATCGTTCTTACCTCCCTCCGTCACTGCGGCTTAACTGATTATCGCCTGCTGAGTCAAGCGCTGAGATTCCGTAGTTGCGACACTTAGGTTAAAAGTGGATTACAGGATACGTATGAAAGTAACCTTCAAAATTTTTATATATACAATGAAAAAAAAAAAAAAGATTTTCGGTACAAATCGTTATCTTATTCTCGAAAACTCACCTTTTAAAATTTAAACATATTTGCACGCATTGGAACAATAGTTCTAACATTTTTTTCACTCTGATGTTGCTACCTCAAAAACATGGTTTCCGAAGGACCAAGCAGCTTCTTGCGGTGATGAAAATCCTTGCCTTTTGTTTGACACCTGGATGATGAATCAGGTGGAAGACAGGTTCTCAGACACTGATTCGATGTTTTCTCTACGTCAGGTAAAGAACAGTTTCAGTTGCTGTGTGAATCCTGAAATTGCCATCTTAGGGATGAGACTATTTCGTCGTAGTCCCCATGTAGCCAGGAGCTCTATTCCGAAAGATTTAAGGTGGAGCGATTACAGGAATCTAGTCGCAGGGAGGGTGGCTATCAGATTCAGATTCATTGGAAGAATCTTCCTGCAGCGTAATTAACGCACAAAAGAAGCGGTTAACAGAAACATATCTCGATCAAGAGTATTGGTCGGCGGTCTGAAGCCCCTTAACAACGTTGCTTAATAGGAAAGACGCAAAAAATCAGAATACGGCTGCACGAGTCGACATGAGTTTGTGCAATCAGCGTCTGAGTATTACAAAAATATCCAAAAAACTCAATTGGGAGACATTAATAAGAGAAACATTGTGCGTTGCCGAAAGACTTAAGTAGTAGCGACCTCACTCATTCCAAAACGAGTGAAGTGACATACTATGTTATTTAACGAGCTCTCGCATAATGTTCGCGACACTGAAAGCTGAAAAATTCTGTTTCATGTGAAGAGTTACAGAGAGTCTTCCTCCAGGCGTACGCACTATACCAGTCGTTTTCAATCTTATTGAGTTGGTGATTGCCCTGTATGATACTTTGTAGTAATTAAAAGAATTAATAAAAATGTTACGTATAATATACTAATGACTCAGTGCGAAACTTCAGTTTTCTTCTCGTTATACATCTTATCATGCCACCAAATGTCATACAGCTTCCCTCAGTTTCTTCTCTACATAAGGTCTCGATCTTTACTTTTTTTTTTTAATGACAGCCACTGCCAAAAACCCACTCCCGGGAAGATAATGGATTGCAAAATTTCTTGCTCATGCTTGGAATGCTCTTTCTTATAGAATACAATCATATCGGTAATGCCACAGATGAAAACTTCAGGTTTACTGAATAATCTAATAAAAGGCCGTTTAAATCTTCCTCTTCTGCAGTACTGCGCTCAGAGGGAGAAGCATTAGTGAAGGGATTTTAAATCTGCAGAAACCTTTCACATTTTTCAATAAAATATTTTTCAAAATAAAGTTGAAATTCAGATAAATCGACTCAAATTATAGAAAACAATACACTGAAAAGCCAAAACTTCGTAACAACCTACTTAAAGGCGTGTTTGTCAACCTTTGGAGCGCAAGTCAGCAGTGATTCTGTGTGTCATGGATTCGACAAGTGCTTGATAGGTTTCGGAGGTCTGTGGCACCAAATGCCTACATGCAGATCACACACTTCCCGCAATTTACACGTGGTTGATTAGTGGGCGCGGATCTGGCGCCCGACAGCGTCTCATATGGGTTTCATCGGATTCAAGTAAGCCGTATTTGATGGCCAAGACATCAACGTGAGTTCACCATCATGCTCCAGAAACCATTGCAGCACGATCTTGGCCTTGTGACACGGACAGTTATCCTGCTGGAAGATGCCGTCGCTTTTGGGGAAGACATCAAGCAAGTGATTACAAGTGATCCCTAATAATGTTCACTTAGTCCAAATCTGTCACGGTACCTTAGATTACTACCGCAGGTCCACTGACCCTCAGGTGAATGTCTCCCATAACATAATGCTGATCCCACTGGCCTGCATCTCGGGATTCATCCTACCAGGGGACACGATTCCGCCGATCCGCGACCCAATCTCGATCATCCCGTGTCCACTCTAATCATAATCGGCGATGTTGTTGGTCAACATGAGAACACATAAGAGTCCTCTGCTGGGGCATACTACGGCCAACACTGCGCGCTGAACAGAGTGCTCAAAAACACATGTGCAATCAAGTCTACGAATGATACACTTGGAATACGGTTTAAATTCACGACATCCAGGAATAAATGGCACTGTATGACAATATCGTTTATTTTTGAGAACTGCGTATGTGGCCTGAAGATGGCATACTGGAATGCCGAAACTGGTAGACAAAATAAAACAAAATACCATCTCAATTACACGGCTGGTGGCGAACTTCATTGATTACTACTTGACCAGCTGAAGTCCCCTGTCCATGATGGATCAATAGAGCACTGTCCTCTGTCGTCAGATCTGCCACAGATCGCCTCTTATCCTGCTTTAGAGAGCGGGCAAGCCTCCGATCTCTAAGTTTTGAGATGAGGTATGGACATCCAACCTCTGGACACCTAGTCGTGGTTTCAGCATTCTTCAACCACTTTCCATAGAAGCTCACGACAGTAACATGCGAAGAGCCGGTCAGGTTTGCCTTTTCCGATATGCTCGCTCCAAGGCACTGAGCCCCAACACTCTAGCTTTTGGCAAAGTCGCTTAAGTCGACGGATTTGTGACGCTCACCATCGATAGAATGATTCCCCATTCGTCTCTCCTCTGCTCATAAACTTCTCTTACGGCGTCACGTGCCCTCAGCGCATCCCCAACGGGTGACTGTGTCGTGTGCAATGTCCAGTCACGGAATAATCGGTGAAACATTCCTTGATGGCACGGTGATTACCGACCGGTACGTGAAGGTAATACAAGGTGATTTCATCCCCGTTATCGAAATTGACACTTATTTCGACAAGATGTGGTTCTTGCAAGATGGAGCTCCACCCCATCGAAACAGGAGAGTGTGTGACGTCCTGGAGGAGCACTTCGGGTACCGCACTATGACTCTGAGGGGCCCAGTGGTCTCTGGTATAGGCCTCGATTGGCCACCATATTCTCCGGATCTGAACTCGTGCGACTCTTTTTGTTGGGCTATATTAAAGACATTGTGTGCTGTAATAACCGTAAAACCATTGCTGAGCTGAAGACAGCCATTCTACATCTACATCTACATTTATACTCCGCAAGCCACCCAACGGTGTGTGGTGGAGGGCACTTTACGGGCCACTGTCATTGTCTCCCTTTCCTGTTCCAGTCGCGTATGGTTCGTGGGAAGAACGACTGCCGGAAAGCCTCCGTGCACGCTCGAATCTCTGTAATTTTACATTCGTGATCTCCTCGTGAGGTATAAGTAGGGGGAAGCTATGTATTCGATACCTCATCCAGAAACGCACCCTCTCTAAACCTGTACTGCAAGCTACACCGCGATGCAGAGCGCCGCTCTTGCAGAGTCTGCCACTTTAGTTTGCTAAACATCTCCGTAACACTATCACGCTTACCAAATAACCCTGTGACGAAACGCGCCGCTCTTATTTGGATCTTCCCTATCTCCTCCGTCAACCCGACCTGGCACGGATCCCACACTGATAAGCAATACTCAATTATAGGCCGAATGAGTGTTCTGTAGGCCACCTCCTTTATTGATGGACTACATTTTCTAAGGACTCTACTAATGAATCTCAACCTGGTACCCGACTTACCAACAATTAATTTTATATGATCATTCCACCTCAAATCGTTCCGTACGCATACGCCCAGATACTTTACAGAAGTAACCGCTACCAGTGTTTGTTCCACTATCATACAATCATACAAAAAGGATCCTTCTTTCTATGTATTTCCAATACATTACATTTGTCTATGTTAAGGATCAGTTGCCAGTCCCTGCACCAAGTGCCTGTCCGCTGCAGATCTTACTGCATTTCGCTGCAATTTTCTAATGCTGCAAGTTCTTTGTATACTACAGCATCATCCGCAAAAAGCAGCATAGAACATCCGACACTATCTATTAGGTCATTTATATATACTACTGGCCATTAAAATTTCTACACCACGAAGATGACGTGCTACAGACGCGAAATTTAACCGACAGGAAGAAGATGCTGTGATATGCAAATGATCAGCTTTTCAGAGCATTCACACAAGTTTGGCGCCGGTGGTGATACCTACAACGTGCTGACATGAGCAAAGATTCCAGCCGATTTCTCATACACAAACAGCAGTTGACCGGCTTTGCCTGCTGAAAGGTTGTTGTGATGCCTCGTGCAAGAAGAAGAAATGTGTACCATCATGTTTCCGACTTTGATAAACGTCGGATTGTAGCCTATCGCGATTGCGGTTTATCGTATCGCGACATCTCTGCTCGCGTTGGTCGAGATCCAATGACTGTTAGCAGAACATGGAATCGGTGGTTTCACGAGGGTAATAAGGAACGCCGTGCTGGATCCCAAAGGCCTCGTATCACTAGCAGTCGAGATGACAGGCATGTTAACCCCATGGCTGTAACGGATCGTGCAGCCACGTCTCGATCCATGAGTCAACAGATGGAGACGTTTGCAAGACAACAACCATCTGCACGAACAGTTCGACGACGTTTGCAGCAGCATGGACTATCAGCTCTGAGACCATGGCTGCGGTTACCCTTGACGCTGCATCACAGACAGGAGCGCCTGCGATGGTGTACTCAGCGACGAACCTGGGAGCACAAATGGCAAAATGTCATTTTTTCGGATCAATCCAGGTTCTGTTTACAGCATCATAGTGGTGGCATCCGTGTTTGGCGACATAGCGGTGAACGCACATTGGAAGCGTGTAATCGTCATCGCCATACTGGCGTATCACACGACGTGGTGGTATGGGGTGCCATTGGTTACACGGCTCGGTCACCCCTTGTTAGCATTGACGGCACTTTGAACAGTGGACGTTACAATTCAGATGTGTTACGACCCGTGGCTCTACCCTTCATTCGATCCCTGCGAACCCCTACATTTCTGGATACAGAATGTTCGACTGCTGCCCTGGCCAGCACATTCTCCAGATCTCTCACCAATTGAAAACGTCTTTTCAATGGTGGCCGAGCAACTGGCTCGTCACAATACGCCAGTCACTACTCTTGATGACCTGTGGTACGATGTTGAAGCTGCATGGGCAGCTGTACCTGTACACGCCATCCAAACTCTGTTTGAATCAATGGCGGTATGCTTCTGTGTGGGCTCTAATCTCTCTGATTTTATCCTCATGGTCTCTTCGCGAGATATACGTAGGAGGGAGCAATATACTGCTTGACTCTTCGGTGAAGGTATGTTCTCGAAACTTTGACAAAAGCCCGTACCGAGCTACTGAGCGTCTCTCCTGGAGAGTCTTCCACTGGAGTTTATCTATCATCTCCGTAACGCTTTCGCGATTATTAAATGATCCTGTAACGAAGCGCGCTGCTCTCTGTTGGATCTTCTCTATATCTTCTATCAACCCTATCTGGTACGGACCCCACTCTGCTGAGCAGTATTCAAGCAGTGGGCGTGCAAGCGTACTGTAACCTACTTCCTTTTTTTGGGATTGCATTTCCTTAGGATTCTTCCAATGAATCTGTCTGGCATCTGCTTTACCGACGATCAACTTTATATGATCATTCCATTTTAAATCACTCCTGATGCGTACTCCCAGATAATTTATGGAATTAACTGCTTCCAGTTGCTGACCTGCTATTTTGTAGCTAAATGATAAGGGATCTATCTTTCTATTGTAACGTCCCCTCAGAAAAATTAATGAATTACTGTGCTGATAAACCTCTTACACCATTTGATTTTCAAACAGCTGAGCAGAACTGAACGTACTCAGACATTTCGCTCTTTACCTATTCTGATCAACACTAAACTGACAGCCAATATTATTATTGTAACGGAATCTGACTTTCAATAATCCCTACAAAAGAATCGCCCTGACTAACATTAAACTATACCTTTCACAAACCACTTACCTCACAAAAATCTTCGGTACTCGAACTACTGCAATACAGCGAGCGCCACTACTGCCAGCTAAATAAAAGATTCAAACTACTGAAGGCACTAACTACTGATAGGCATAGTTAGCAAATGAAAGATTTTGATAGAGAATAAACAATGTATTTACCTTAATAGTGTTCAAAAGTCATAATATATATATAAGTCCATGATATCCAATATTACAAATGTACTGTTTCTGATGGACACACGTCCAGATCATCCGCTCTCAAAAATCCGCCATCTCACTTCCCCTCATCCACCACTGCGCAACGCTACGCGCTATTAACATCCAGCTGCCCAACACTACAATGGCCAACAACAATGCAAACCAGCCACAGACTGCACACAGCACAGCCAGTGATTTTCATACAGAGCGCTACGTGGCGTTACCAATATAAAAACCTAAACAGCTTACTTACACTATGTATTCGCAACACATTACACTTGTCTACATTGAGATTCAACTGCCATTCCCTGCACCATGCGTCAATTCGCTGCAGATCCTCCTGCATTTCAGTACCATTTTCCATTGTTACAACCTCTCGATACACCACAGCATCATCCGCAAAAAGCCTCAGTGAACTTCCGATGTCATCCACAAGGTCATTTATGTATATTGTGAATAGCAACGGTCCTATAACACTCCCCTGTGGCACACCTGAAATCACTCTTACTTCGGAAGACTTCTCTCCACTGAGAATGACATGCTGCGTTCTGTTATCTAGGAACTCTTCAATCCAATCACACAATTGGTCTGATAGTCCATATGCTCTTACTTTGTTCATTAAACGACTGTGGGGAACTGTATCGAACGCCTTGCGGAAGTCAAGAAACACGGCATCTACCTGTGAACCCGTGTCTATGGCCCTCTGAGTCTCGTGGACGAATAGCGCGAGCCGGGTTTCACACGACCGTCTTTTTCGAAACCCATGCTGATTCCTACAGAGTAGATTTCTAGTCTCAAGTCATTATACTCGAACATAATACGTGTTCCAAAATTCTACAACTGATTGACGTTAGAGATATAGGTCTATAGTTCTGCACATCTGTTCGACGTCCCTTCTTGAAAACGGGGATGACCTGTGCGCATTTTGAATCTTTTGGAACGCCACGCTCTTATAGAGACCTACTGTACACCGCTGCAAGAAGGGGGGCAAGTTCCTTGGCGTATTTTGTGTAAAATCGAACTGGTATCCCATCAGGTCCAGCGGCCTTTCCTCTTTTGAGCGATTTTAATTGCTTCTCCGTCCCTCTGTCGTCTATTTCGATATCTACCATTTTGTCATATGTGCCACACTCTAGAGAAGGAACTACAGTGTAGTCTTCCTCTGTGAAACAGCTTTCGAAACAGACATTTAGTATTTCGGCCTTTAGTCTGTCATCCTCTGTTTCAGTACCATTTTGGTCACAGAGTGTCTGGACATTTTGTTTTGATCCACCTACCGCTTTGACATAAGACCAAAATTTCTTAGGATTTTCTGCCAAGTCAGTACATAGAACTTTATTTTCGAATTCATTGAACGCCTCTCGCATAGCCCTCCTCACACTACATTTCACTTCGCGTAATTTTTGCTTGTCTGCAAGGCTCTCGCTATGTTTATGTTTGCTGTGAAGTTCCCTTTGCTTCCGCAGAAGTTTTCTAACTCGGTTGTTGTACCACGGTGGCTCTTTTCTATCTCTTACGATCTTGCTTGACACATACTCATCCAACGCATATTGTACGATGGTTTTGAACTTTGTCCACTAATCCTCAACACTATCTGTACTTGAGACAAAACTTTTGTGTTGAGCCGTCAGGTACTCTGTAATCTGCTTTTTGTCACTTTTGCTAAACAGAAAAATCTTCCTACTTTTTTTAATATTTCTATTTACGGTTGAAATCATCGATGCAGTAACCGCTTTATGATCGCTGATTCCCTGTTCTGCGTTAACTGTTTCAAATAGTTCGGGTCTGTTTGTCACCAGAAGATCTAATATGTTATCGCCACGAGTCGGTTCTCTGTTTAACTGCTCACGGTAGTTTCCAGATAAAGCACTTAAAATTTCACTGGTTTCTTTGTTCCTGCCATCCGTTATGAACGTTTGAGTCTCCCAGTCTATATCCAGCAAATTAAAATCCCCACCCAGAACTATAACATGGTGGGGAAATCGACTCGAAATATTTTCCAACAGCTGCTGAGCCAGGGGGACTATAGAGACATCCAATTACCATGTCTGTGCCTGCTTTAGCCGTGACCTTCACCCAAATTATTTCACGTTTCGGATCTCCGTCAATTTCCTTCGATACTATTGCACTTCTTATCGCTATAAACACGCGTCCCCCTTCACTATCCAGCCTGTCTCTGCGGTATACATTCCAATCTGAGTTTAGGATTTCATTACTGTTTACGTCTGGTTTCAGCCAACTTTCTGTCCCTAGTACTATATGGGCGTTGTGACCGTTTATTAATGAGAGCAGTTTTGGGACTTTCTATAGACGCTCCTGCAGTTTACTATTAGCAAATTAATATTGTTATTCCCTGTTGCATTTTGCCTACTCCTACCTTGCCGCATCTCAGGAGGCGTCTTGTCGGGCCTAGGGAGGGAATTGTCTAACCCAAAAAACCCACATGTGTACTCCACACGTACTCCGCTACCCTTGTAGCTACTTCCGGCGTGTAGTGCACGCCTGACCTATTCAGGGGGACCCTACATTTCTCCACCCGATAGCGGAGGTCGAGAAATTTGCACCCCAGGTCTTCGCAGAATCGTCTGAGCCTCTGGTTTAAGCCTTCCACTCCGCTCCAAACCAGAGGACCGCGATCGGTTCTGGGAACGATACTACAAATAGTTAGCTCTGAAGGCTTTCCGCCTTCACCAATTCCGCCAACCGCCTGTACGAACTGAGGATGACCTCTGAACCCAGACGGCAGGAGTCATTGGTGCCGACATGAGCAACAATTTGCATTCGGGTGCACCCAGTGCTCTCTATCGCCGCCGGCAGGGCCTCCTCCACATCTCGGATGAGACCCCCCGGCAAGCAGACAGAGTGAACACTGGCCTTCTTGCCCAACCTTTCCGCTATTTCCCTAAGGGGAATCGTACGAGATCTGATCTCTACATCAGTTATCACATTCCAGTGAGAGCCTCGCTGTAGGTCCCCTTAACATCTTGTGAATCCTGATTTCTTAGGTAATTTGTTTTATTGCAAACCAAGTGGTGTATCCAGAGCAGTGAAATGAAAGGAAAGGTTGGCATAATTAACAATACAGTGGTAATTCCACTGTTAAGCGCAGACGGCAGACCAGATAGGAGGAAACCTCTACGAGGTGGGGGGCTTATCTAATGACGCAATAAAACAAGGAAGAATCAATATGAGACATATAAAGGATCCAATGCTCATGTCAGATTTTAATATAGCTTTCGAGGACTTGCACTCAAATAAGTCAGGTTGGATGAATAACATTCGTTCGGAATTTCAGGATCACTGAGGCAAATGACCACAAAAGAACTATTGAAGTTGGTGAACTGACACACCAGCAGATTTTTGGGAAAATGTCATCCACCCAAAAGTAAAAGTTGATAAATATGAGAACTATCGCACAATCGCCAAATAGGACGAAGTACACATTCCAGAATTTGAAACAAGAACAGCTGCCAACATAGGTAACAAAGAGGCAGATATCCTCGGATTAGTGAAGCAACTTAAATCACTTAACAATAGCAAGCCTTCTAATCCAGACTGTATACCAGATAGGTTCCTTTCAGAGAATGCTGATGCAATAGTTTCATACTTAACAGTCATATACAACCGTTCATTCGACGAAAGATCCGTACCCACAGACTGGAAAGTTGCAGGGGTAAACTAATATTCAGGAAAGGTAGCAGGAGTAATCTACTCAATTACAGGGCCATATCATTAACGTCGATATGCAGCAGGATTTTGGAACGTATATTGTGTTAGAACATTGTGAATTACTTCGAAGTAAACGGTCTATTGATACACAGTCAACACGGATTAGAAAACATCGTTCTTGTGAAACACAACAAGCTCTTTACTCGAACGAAGTGCTGAGTACTATTGACAAGAGATTTCAAATGGATTCTGTATTTCTGGATTTCCGGAAGGCTTTTGACACTGTTCCACACAAGCGGCTTGTAGTGAAATTTCGTGCTTATGGAATATCGTCTCAGTTATGTGACTGGATTCGTGATTTCCTGTCAGAGATGTCACAGTTCGTAGTAATTGACGGAAAGTTATCGAGTTAAACAGAAGTAATGTAGTGTTTTAGGCTCTTTGCCATTCCTTATCTATATAAACGATTTGGGAGACATTCTGAGCAGCCGTCTTGGGTTGTTTGCAGGTGACGTTGTCGTTTATCGACTAGCGAAGTCATCAGAACATCAAAACAAATTGCAAAACGATTTAGAAAACGTATCTGTGTGGTGCGAAAGTTAGCAACTGACCCAAAATTACGAAAAGTGTGAGGTCATCCACATGAGTGCGAAAAGGAATCCGTTAAACTTCCGTTGCACGATAAATCAGTCAAATCTAAAGGCCGTAAATTCATCTGAATACCTAGGAAATACAATTACGAACTACTTTAAGTTGAAGGAACACAGAGAAAATATTGAGTGGAATGCTAACCAAAGACTGCGTTTTATTGGCAGGACGCTTAGAAAATGTAACAGATCTACTAAAGAAACTGCCTACATTATGCTTGTCCGTACTCTTTCAGAATACTGTTGCGCGGTGTGGGATCGTTACCAGACACAGTTGATAGATTACATTGAGAAAGTTCAATGAAAGGCAGCGCGTTTTGTATTTTTGCGAAATAGGGAAGAGCGGGTCACTGAAATGATACACGATTTAGCGTAGACATCATTAAAGCAAAGACGTTTTTCGTTGCAGGGAATCTTCTCATGAAATGCAGTCACAAACTTTGTGCTCCAAATGCGAAAATATTTGCTGACGCCGACATACACAGGGTGAAACTATCTCCATAATAAAATATGGGAAATCAGAGCTCGCACGGAAAGATATAGGTGTTCGTTCTTTCCGAGCGCTGTACGATGTTGGAATAATAGAGAACCGTAAAGCCGCTTCGATGAAACTTCTGCCAGGCACTTAAATTTGATTGGCGGAGTATCCTTGTAGATGGGGTGTATATGTAGATTAGCTTAATGGCTCAAGCTAGCAATAATAATAGCATACAGAAGAATGGAAAACAAAATTGAGGAAGTGATAACGATCAGCGTGGCCTTAGGAAAGGTAAGGGCAATAGAAAAGTAGTTCTGACGTTGCGATAGGTAATGGAACCAAGACTGAAAAAAAATCAAGTCACGTTAATATGATTCGTTGACCTAGAAAAATGGGTTTGACAATGTAAGTTGGTGCAGAATCTTCGAAATTCTGAGAAAAACTGGAGTAAGCTATAGGAGACGACGATTAATATACAAGATGTACAACAACCAAGAGGGAAATACAGGTGTGGAGGACCAAGAACGAAGTGCTCTGATTAAAAATTGTATAAGGTGGGGATGCATATCTTCTGCCTAATGTTCGATCATATGCACCGAAGAAGCAATGACGGAAGTAATAGCAAGATTCAAGATTTTCAATAAAATTCAAGGTGAACGGATATGAATGATAAGATTCCCTCATGACATTTCTCTCGTCGCTGAAAGTGAAGAACAATTACAGGAAAGTTCAATGCATTGAACAGTCTAATTAGCACACGGTACAGACTGATCGTAAACCGAGGAAAGAAGAAAGTTTTGAAGAACAGCAGAAATGAGAATAATGATACTCTCTTCTATCAAAACTGGGGATGACATAGTGGACGAAGTGAAGATATTCCGTTACCTTGGGAGCAAAATACAGTATCACATCGCGGATCAAGCAATAGGGATATGTTGTGGAGGTTAAAGCAGAGTAAGAGGTCTCTGCTAGCTGAAGAAGTCTGCTGACATCAAACTTCGGCCTTAATTTGAGGAAGGAATTTCCACGAATGTTCGTTCGGAGTACAGCGTAGTGTAGTGGTGAATCACGGAAACGAAATAACCAGAGCCGGTCGCGGTGGTCTAGCGGTTCTAGGTGCTCAGTCCGGAACCGCGCGACTGCTACGGTCGCAGGTTCGAATCCTGCCTCGGGCATGGATGTATGTGCTGTCCTTAGGTTAGTTAGGTTTAATTAGTTCTAAGTTCTAGGGGACTGATGATCACAGATGTTTAGTCCCATAGTGCTTAGAGCCATTTGAACCATTTGAAATAACCAGAACATAGATAACGTTGTTGACAAGTAAATGAGGTGGTTCTCTGCAGAATATGTGGTAAACATTGGCAAGAGAAAGGGAAAAGATGATGTGACGTGTGTTAAGGTGTTACGAAATAGCCTCTGTGGTACTAGACAGAGCTGTAGATGGTAAAAGCTATGCCAAGACAGAGACAGGAACATATCTAACATACAAACTGAGGAGATGGAGTAGAATGACTGCTATGAAATGAAGAGAATGGCGGAAGAGAGGAAAAAGATAACCACTTGTCATCTACGTTGTTACGTCTTTCCTTTTGTCTTTAGTTTATGTTAACATGATTTTCATACATGACGGTCTCTTGCTCGTAACGTTCTCACTAGATACGCTTACGTCTAGAGGGATTACCTATGTTTTCTCGAAGAATTTTATTTCATGGCGATTTCGGTCGTCTGTCATGTGAAACGGAGATAAGATTTCAGTGATTTTGGATAAAAAGTAATTCGCTTCTTGTGGCACGTAAAGGTTTCATGTTCCCGTATCAAAAATAAAAACGTAAGTCTGACCCATAAGTGCCGTTGATCTCGTTATTTACTTAACTTTAAAGTGAAGTTTAAAATATGAGAGAATTTTCAGCTCCGGTTTCTAGAGGCAAGGTCACAAAACCTGCTAATCGAATACGTCAGGTTGTTATTTGGACTTTAATATCAAGAGGCTACTTGGGAGGTGACAACGTCCAGAACATGGCTACAAGAAGTTTACAAAAAATATCTCCGACGATGTACACGTTACCTTAGGATACATTCTACGTACCATTCAAGCCACACACAGGTCTGAGATTGGTTATATGAGTTCGATACTCTCTTAATACTGCAATTTCCTTTAAAAGTTACAAATTTAAGTATTTGGTAGGACCCCTGAAACCATGGTAAGAGCTTCCCAAACAGCTTCTCACCAGCCTTACTAACCTGGGCAAAATTCCTCAGGTACCCTTGAGTCTATTTGAGTTCCTTCCTTAGTAATTGTTTTTGCTTCCTTCCTGTAGGCTGCTTGAATGTTTTCTGGGTCGATGGAACTTCTACTAGAATCTCTTCAGAAGACATTTTATCAGGTAATAATTCGTCAACAGACAGTCAATTAGGTAAGTGTGAACTGGACGGAAAATCGAACCAGAACCCATTTGGGTCTGCTTATGCCCTCCTGTTTCGTACTGTTTGAAGGCATACTTCAATCTCACCAGAATCTCATCTCAACGGGTCTTGTTAGTTGTATCTTATTACTACAGGACGAAAATTCCGACTCTCCCTCTAAACGAACAAGGTACTGAGTAAGTTAAATAACTGGTAGAACGCCTCACCTCTAACCTAAAACAAAACCACCGAGAAACTTTAGAAGTGAACGCAGGAGAGTTACGACAACAGAATCTTACGTGGGTCAAAGGTGTGAAACAAGCGATCAGTCGCGTTATCACTGCCTGCGTCGTGTTTGCACGGTTGAGAAATAGACAAGGAAACCTCCTAAAGGAATCCACGAAAACAAATTTGTACTTGAAACTTCCTGGCAGATTAAAACCGTGAAAGAAATGATATTGCGGAGACATGGCTTAGCCACAGCCTGGGGGATGTTTCCAGAATGTGTGGTAGAGCACTTGCCCACGAAAGGCAAATGTCCAGAGTTCGAGTCTCGGTCCAGCACACAGTTTTAATCTGCCAGGAAGTTTCATATCAGCGCACACTCCGCTGCAGAGTGAAAATCTCATTCTGGAAATTTGTACTTGTTTCCCTAAGAAATCGACAAAATGGCCCCACAAAATCTACATATTCCTTTTTATTTGGTTCTTTGATGGCTGCAAATCCCACACACCCCTGTTCGGTGTCCAGAGATGTATAACATATCACTTACGCTGTGCTGCTACTAACTACCTATAGTTATTTTAGTTCAAGGGACTCTGGTCAGGTAGAAATCTTGAGATTTTCAGTTCTTGTCTGTTTCATTGGTGATCACAACAAATGGCTCTGAGCACTATGGGACTTAACTTCTAAGGTCATCAGTCCCCTAGAACTTAGAACTACTTAAACCTAACTAACCTAAGGACATCACACACATCCATGCCCGAGGCAGGATTCGAACCTGCGACCGTAGCGGTCGCGCGGTTCCAGACTGTAGCGCCTTTAACCGCTTGGCCACCACGGCCGGCGATCACAACAAATAAGTAATAATAAATAAATAAGGTACATGGTATTTGATGACTACTTAGGGGTCTAGCTATCATTCCTGAAAGCCACTCATTGGTGTATTTCTATCTTTATTGAGTTATTATCGTTCTATACCTTTTTTATCCTCAAGTATCAGGCCATCATATTCTCCACAGTTAAGTAACAAATAAATGCAGTATGCACTACTCATATCTCGCTATTCATTACCATATTACATTTGTTCAGATTGTCAGTTGTTTCTGATTTATACAACTAAAAATTAGTTTGGCTAGTATTAAAATAACGTTAACATAAAAACGGTAGATTAACCGTACTCTTTGATACCGTCACTAGATTGAGCGTGAAGAGGTGCATCAGTTGTCCAGGTCAAGTTTATTAAGTTACACATTTCCAGTTATTTGATTGGTAACTGAAGATAATAACGCCATGCGTTCAGTTAATTGTCTCTAATGTTGTATAGATATATGCAAAATGTCAATTTTTTCATGAGTTATGCTCTAATACCTCCCTTATGGATTCCTTTAAAAATAATTGCCCTATATTTAATATTTTTTAGATATAATTTTTTATGTGGGAAAGGGAAAACTAGTGATTGTTAGGTGTAGTGAAGGTAATAACGCCACCTTGGATTTGTCACACATTTATGACGTCCACTGTACCATACATTAGTCAAAAATGAAAAAAATGCATAATTGTAACCACTAATCGAAGTGATACTTACAACCATTATGGAAACAACGCGAAGTTGAAGCGCACATTGAACTTCTAATTCAGTGACTTTTAAGTTCAGCACAGTCACCTTTGCACAGTATATCCAGCCCTGATTTTTTTTTTTTTCACAGAACCATTGCCATATGTTTCGTGATACCATGCTTTACACTGTGTGGACTGAATGCGACCTTTCTTTCTCGTTTTCTTGTAGGAGTATCCACCACATCACTAAAGTCACTGGATTAGGGTACAGATCCTTATTACTGTGTATGGAGGCTGCTTTGATTGGGGTTTTGTTGCCAGCATTTCCAAGATCCGATGTTGCTGCTGCTGATGAATCAGTGTTAGACAACTCTCTATAGAGAACTGTTGCTTTGCATTAAGTGACCTTATGGTAGCTTTCCTCTCTATCTTTGGAGTTGCTGTTAGTTGTTGAACTGGTGATTTCTCAGGAGTCATCTCCCCGAGAACTGGCAAACTGATTTCAGCAATTGGCCTCTTAGACACAGAACTCGGTGCAAGTAACGTTTTTGAGGAAACATTCGAGCTGTGTGGAAGAACTACAGTTGCTCTAAACACAGAAGTAGCAGTAGTAGGATTTACGGCTCGGTACCATACTTCTGAAATTAGTTTCGGAACTTACAGCATCCCAAGAGATCGTCCTGGATTCTGACGACGGAAACTGTCAACAGCCTCAGTCCAGTAGACTTTAACATGTTTCAAAAGACTGTTGTCCAGGGGCTGGAGCTCATAACTGCAATGGGCGGGAAGGCAGATACTTATTTCTTCTGCCAAATGCTGTTCGTTGGCATCCAGCTGACTACTACGGCCGTCAAAGATGGCCAATCAGTTTCTAGAAGACCGGGACTGGTTGAAACGTCTTTGGTGTCATGGAAAATGTGCAGCCAGTTGGCAAATCATCTTCGAAATCCTTCTTTGCATGGCACCTTTGTAAAGGATCAAGGGCGGAATCTATATATCAGCAGCGTTACGACATACAACAACTGCAATTGTTTGTGCTTGTTCTCCATGTTCTGCCTTATTCAGTCTTTCACTGCCCTCTCAAGCGACAACTTCGTCGGCCCCACTGAATTTTACGTAAAGACCAGTTTCGTCCACATTATAAATTTGATGTGACAACCGTGCAGTTTGACGTACACCGAAGACAAAAGATCAAAAAATGCTTCGCTGTCTGCATACCGAATGACATAATTCTGCCATAACGTACATTTTCACCCTTCCTAAGAACAAAGTCCCAATTACACTTTAGAATTCATTTAAATCAAAATCTTCCTGCTTGATCGTAAGAGAAAGGCGTTTTTATGCCCAATTCTATGCTGATTTCAGTTACCTTCTTGTGTAGAAGCTTCTTTGGTCGCACCAAAACTCACTTGCTGCAGTCTAACAACTCTATCTTTAAGTTCTTTTCCATTGTTGGGATTCAGTTCGGGATTACAGCAAAGTTTCGTAGTTGGCGTCTTCCCTTCATCCTTGTTGAGCCAGTCTCGAAGAGTTCTTCGTGGGATTTTAAATGTCCTTGCAACCTCCAAAACAGTAAATTCAGATTTCACTGCTTCAATGGCCTTTGCACAAAGATTTTAGCTGGTTTACCCTTAACGTCACCTAGATGAAAAAAAAAATTACAGAAATGGTATTATTACCTGCAGGTGTCTTACTAGAGTTTCTATCAATTGTGCTAAATACATTTTAAAGATTTTAAAATCTATTTATGTGCTTTAATACACCGAAGAATGTAATTTAATCACGTAGTTATCGAAACTCTAAATGACAATGAAGTTGGAAAGCTAGACATAGCTCTATTAACTCACGGGAAATATTCAGCGTCAATAAAAAGCGAACTGTTAGCATGCGACCTCACTCTGACGAATGTCCAACTCACATTGAGGTTGTGATTACTACTAGGACGCTACAAGCATATAGTGGAAGCTCCCCCTCGCCTTCGTTATTCTTTACTTACACGGTGCGGCCACAGTCGGAATATTTCCAAACTAGCGATTAAACAGCACATGGCGTTAAAACCTGCACTGCCTTATTACCTTCAGATACCCTAAGCGCGTTAGCACTAAATCCATTAATTGTCTATGTCTACACTTTTATACAGCGTCCAGCAGAAATACTTTTCTTGTTTCAAACAGTAGGAAAACATGCAATGATACAGAGAAATCCTTTAATTGTGAACAGCAAATAGCATACAATTTTGCATTAGCTGGTTTTCCAAATTATGTCAGGTAGAAGGCATCCTCCATTTGTGACACACAGCCGAAGCGTTTCCCAGAAGTAGTCTATAGTTCTTCGTGCCATTTCCGGTGGAGTGGCAACCACATCCTTAGCGATTATCTCATTTGCTCTTGACCCTTCATGTGTCCCAATAAAAAATAAGGTGATAAAACAGGAGACTCTGGAGCCTAAGTATTGTCTCCTCACGAAGAGAGAATACATGTTGGGAAGGTGATTGTCAGCTGCCGGTAAGTAATGTATAACATTCATGTTTGAACCGTCAGCTGTTTTTATTTTAAACCAAAATATCTACCGGTTTCGGTACTGGACCATCTTCATGCATGAGGATTAAAACGGTTTAAGCCACCATATTGCATTATTCATTACTTAAAATGAGTACTGCAAGTCATGAATGTAAATACACTATGTGATCAAAACTATCGGGGCACCTGGCTGAAAATGACATACAACTTCGTGGCGCCCCCATCGGTAATGCTGAAATTCATTATGATGCTGGCCCACCTTTAGCCTTGATGACAGCTTCCAATCTCGCCAGCATACGTTCAGTCATGTGCTGGAAGGTTTCTTGGGGAATGGCAGCCCATTCATCAAGAAGTTCCGCGCTGAGGAGAGGTATCGATATTGGTTGGTGAGGCCTGGCACGAAGTCGGCGTTCCAAAACATCCCAAAGTTGTTCCTTAGGATTCAGGTCAGGTCTTTATTTAGGCCAGTTCCATTACAGGAATGTTATTGTCGTGTAACCACTTCGCCACAAGCGGTGCATTATGAACAGGTGCTCGATCGTGCTGAAAGATCCAAACGCCATCCCCGAATTTCTCTTCAACTGTGGGAAGCAAGAATGTGCTTAAAACATCAATGTAGGCCTATGATGTGATAGTGCCACGCAAAACAACAAGGGGTGCAAGCCCCCTCCATGAAAAACACGACCACACCATAACACCACATCCTCCGAATTTTACTATTGGCACTACGCACGCTGGCAGATGACGTTCACCGGGCATTCGCGTTACCCACACCCTGCCATCGGATCGCCACATTGTGTACGGTGATTCGTCACTCCACACAACGTTTTTCCACTGTTCAATCGTTCAATGTTCACGCTCCTTACACCAAGAGAGGCGTCGTTTGGCATTTACTGGCATGATGTGTGGCTTATGAGTAACCGCTCGACCAGGAAATCCAAGGTTTCTCACCTCCTGCCTAACTGTCATAGTACTTGCAGTGGATCCTGATGCAATTTGAAATTTCAAAGCCTTTGACTTCCGCGGAGCGCCCCCTTCTGCTGTGTCACGATGTCTAATGACTACTGAGGTCGCTGATACGGAGTACCCGTCAGTAGGTGGCAGCACAATGCACCTAATATGAAAAACGTACGTTTTTGGGGGTGTCCGGATACTTCTGATCACATAGTGTACATGGTACAGGACTTTAAAAACAAACACACGAATACTAAATTATGCAGAGCAGTACTGGTGGCTTAAATCATTTTAACCCTCATCCGTCAAGATGGTCAAAACCGATACCAGTAGATATTAGTGTTTAAAATAAAAACACTCGATGGTTCCAATATGCAGGTTATACAACAGAGAAGATGTCTAGGAAGCAACTCTCTAAAAATTTCTAGAGGATGCGGTAAGTGTGAGCTGAGGCCCCATCTTGTTGGAACCACAGTTCTCCCTCTACATGCTCCCTGATGAACTGGTTAACTCAGGCTGGCGGAAGGTCTCCATCATGTGACAGCTGTGATTTGTATTAACCATCATCGTTACGCCATATTTCCTGAAAAAATACGGACCCCAACACCAAATTCAGCAATGGGCACAAAAGTGTGTCACGCTGGTTGAGAAGTTGTCTCTGCTGGAGTTACTGATGGTATTTCTGCTAGCTAGTAGCAGAAAGTTTGTTTATTTACAGTGACTGATAAGTGGAGGTGGGCCTTATCAGAAGAAATCAAAACCTCACCATGAGGAATGCCCTGAACTATTTCCTAACACACAGCTCTACAAGTTTCAAAATCTCTCTTCTTGGGTAGCCATTATTTAGTATGGATGCATGTGAAGATCTCTGTGAAGGATTCTTTTTACTCTTCTGTCAGAAAATAGCAGGGCAGCTGCATGTTCAAGGGGAGTGGGAACGTCCTATCCCGACGATGTTTAAAGTTACTTGGCTTCCCAGTATTTCAGGAACCACTGTAGCCATTGACATGAAACTTTTACATTACATTAAACTGTATATACTGAGTCCACCGAACTACAATAATTGCATTTCAGCCACTGCTTTCAGAAATAAAATTTTTTAATCACACAGTTATAATATTGTGTACTTTTTTGTACGTTATCGTAAATAATTTTAATTATGCATAACATTATTTTCTTCTTTTAGTTTAGTTGACTGAGGATATATATATTATTACTCCCTGAAAAGTTGATTACTGTACTCGAAGTGGGCTCTGATATTTAGAGAAAAATGCAACAGAAAATGAAAATTTTCAGGAACGGCTTCTAAAGGTTAAAAAGACTGTAACTCACTTAATATATGCTTAATTTTTTTTTATTTTTAGTCACTCAGAAGCATCCTGCACCATACTATATATCATCCGCTTTATCTTTTTCCGAGATTTTCTTATTTCTGGACTCTTCAGTGGCCAACTGTGCTGCATACTCTGCTTTATCAATGCAAACCTTCTCCATCCGTTCAAGTTCTCTGATGCAGTTTGCTCCTGGGTTAATTCCCATATGCTGTAGCACTTTCAGCCTAACAATGTTGCCATCATCAAAAGCAATAACAGCATCCCTCACGCCCACTTTAGTGTCTTCATTCCAACAAAAACATTTTTTGGTAAGCGAGTCCATATAAGATTATTGAACGACCCGTTGGGATTTTGAGTCTGACCATGCAGACACTTCTTCAGTAAATCCGGATTTGCCAGGTCTCTATAAATAGGTTTTACGATATTCATGACTACTGCTGGGATGGAATGTCTACAGCTGTATGAACTGTTTGAGTACTGGTCATTGTGGTAATTGTATCATGAATCAGGTCCATGAGGTGGTGTACTGGTTTCTCATCGGTTGACAGTCTGTGGAAGAAGGTAGCCCATACTGTCTGCTTCATTTTCAACAAATCCTCAGTATAATATCTAATGGCCATCCAATAATACTCATGTAGTTCATCAATCATATTGTCTGTTAGCCTGCCTCTTATGGTTTTACCGTCAGGGAGTTTCTAGTCTCTCAAATTTTGTTTCAACTTCCTCAACCTCGTGCCCATCCTCTTCTGGACATGACCAACACATTCCAGTTTTGTGATAATCCTATCACTATAAGGCTGAGCTGCTACTACTCTGTTATATGCTTTTGAGGCTCCATCACCTAAGAACTTAATGTAACAAACTCCCCTTTCCTTCACAGATCGACTGAAAATTTCAATAGCTACAGAGGCCTCCATAGCACCACTTGTTCCATCATGATTTATGTCACAGATAAGCCCTTCTTCATTCCCGATTTACACTTATTACAGTGTTTGGCTAAAATCTGGAAATCTATTACCTTTACACAATCCACGCTGATCACCATAGCGACAGAATTCTTAGAACTGTAACTGCACTTCTGCCAAGTGCCATCAAAAGCTACTGGTATGTCAGTCATACTCTCATTTGTTTCAACAGCTTCGTTTGCAGCCAACTTCATTGACTCAAATGCAACAGATTCCACAGGAGCTCCAATAAATCCTGCATATTTGTCAATTTTACAAGGTGGGCGTGGCATATTCATCACGGCACACATTGTTTCTGGTGCAGTGTTTCCTTTGTCAATAGCTTTTAATCCATAAAACCATCTAACATTTACTTCAAAATAATAATTTTTACACTTACCAGAAATCCAAAATGAATGAGGCACAATTTAAGATACGTTTCCTGGCTAGTCCATTCGATACCTCACTGTCTTCATGTAGGGGACAGTCTGATAAAACAGGATAGTCTGATGAATCAGGGTATAGTACTTTTCTCGTCTGATATGTGCTGCCATCTCCCGGTAAACATAGTAACCTATTCCACTCTCAATGACCTTCATTCTTAGAGTAGCTCCAGTCTGTTGAAAGCAACAGTGAGTTCTCTCGGTGAAGAAACATATTTTTACAGTGTTGTGTTGTAATATTTGACTGTGAATTGTGCATTTACATTTGAAGACTGTAAAGTAAGTATGATAGAAGTTAAACGTTGTCTGTACTACCGATCGTTGAGTGTTTCAAAATGTTTGTCCCGCTGTTGAAATCAACTTGTTCTTAATATGACGTTGTCGGATAAAACAGGGTGCCACTAAATTTGATAGAACAGGGTAGTACCCCGTTTTATCGAATTGATTTAAATATCACGTCTGCGGTTTTCAAATTGTTTATTTAGTTCGTTCAATTAGAAAATTTATTATCATTATTATTCACAGGATGTAACCTAAATTTTGCCATAGTTTTGACGCCTTATAAAAGGAAAATTGATAGATAGTCATGGAGTCAAAAGAGAATAAAAGAAACTGTAGCTGCAGTTTTGGCCCAAACAATGGGCTATTTGAAAGCATCAAAGTCCTTCAGGGTTCCACAGAGTACTCTGCAAGCACGTGTAATAAAGGCTCGGAGTGGAAAGTGTTTAGAGCAGGGGCCGGTAGGAACCCTTCACGTGTGCGGTGCACTTGCTCGTGTGCAGTTAACAGGTGTTCTGCGTGCACACAGGGGCAAGCTGGCCACCCGCTTCTCCTCCCTCCCCACCATACCGTTTCACCGCTTATTCCTCTTTTATGCGTTTTGTTTCCTGGCTTGCTTTATTGAATGAAGGAATAAGGTTAGTAGGAGCACTTGAAAGAAATCATGGTTTGAAAGAGTGCCTATTACCTACGATACGTTTTATTTAATGATCACAGGTGGAGTTTACAATACGTTTAATGTCTGGAAGACATTTCACAAATTAGCTGATTTTCTCCTTGCAAACTTGTGTTCAATGCATTCATGTGGCCAGTTAATGTCCACTAAAAATGCAAGGTCGGCAACCCACTCTGGATCTTCTAACTTGGGATCGGACCTTCCTTTGTCTTTTAAAAACTGATTTATTGGTATTCTCAGCTCAATAAATCTTTTGAGTACATTACCGCGGCTAAGCCAGCGGCCTTCACTGTGGTATGGTATGTCACTGTACTCTTCCCCAATTTCAGCTAAATATGTGTGAAACTGTCTATGTGTAAGCCCGTGGGATCTCAAATAATTAACTGCCCGAATAACCACTTGCATGACGTCCACCAATTTTGTTCCTTTTGCACAGAGCACTTCTTGGTGCAAAACGCAGTGGATGCTGTACAATGATTCCACTGTACGCTGTAGCTTTTTTTCTTAGTAATCCAAAAAATCCCATTTGTTCTCCATTCACTGCAGGTGCTCCGTCTGTTGCCACTGACACCAGACGTTCCCAGTTTAAACCAGCTGAATCGACAGCTTCTTCAACGGCTTTTAGGATATCCGCGCCGGTGGTCGTGCTTTTTAAAGATGTCATATCTACAAAATCCTCTGTTATGTGCAGAGCAGTGTCCACGCCCGACATAAATCACTAATTGCGCGGTGTCTGAAATATCTGTGGACTCATCAAGTGCGATGGAAAATGCAATTAAACTCCTGCACTGCACTCCTTAATTGACGGTAAACGTCACCTGCCATGGCACTTATACGACGACTTACAGTCCGCCGAGAAAGAATGATAGCTGGAAACTGATTTGTATTCATTGGGCAAAGTAAATCAAAATGGTTCAAATGGCTCTGAGCACTATGGGACTTAACATCTGAGATCATCAGTTCCCTAGAACTTAGAACTACTTACACCTAACTAATCTAAGGACATCACACACATCCATGCCCGAGGCAGGATTCGAACACGCGACTGTAGCGGTCGCACGGTTCCAGACCGAAGCGCCTAGAACCGCACGGCCTCATCTGCCGGCAAAGTAAATCAACAGCGTCATTGATGCACTCCTTTATAAACTCACCTTCCGCAAATGGTTTTCCAGCTCGCTATGTTAAACGCAGTCAGTGTGCTCCCTGCCGCCGTTGGATAAGCAGCTGCAGCAGCAAGTCGTATACTCCTAGCTCACTCATTTGTTACATAGTTTAATTCTTAATTTCTTTGCGTGTTTTTGGTACTTGCATTGTTTAATTCATAAATTTCGGGCGTATTATAGTATTTGAGAGTTGTAGCATCGCGATTTAGTACCTGAATAGTGTAAAATCGCGTAGTCTCCTTCCGCCGCCGAGCAGTGTGTCAGCAGTGCGCAAGTAGCAGCATTACTGCATTTACTAGGCAATCTTGTATTTTAATAACCGTTTAAATTTTGTCGATTTGTTTGCGCTCTCTGTAGATAGTTCAGACGTTCTTTGCACAACAGTTTTTAGCACGGATAGGGACTGCAACTGCTGTGTTCGGATGCAGGCTGAGTTGGCATCCCTTCGCTCCCAGCTTCAGGCAGTGTTGGCTTCGGTCACACAGCTTGAGGCTGTTGCCAATGGGCATCACTGTGGGGGTCCGGATGGGGGTTTGTCGGGGACGGCCAGCTCGTCCCACGTATCCCCCGATCGGACTACGACTGTGGTTGCCCGGGATACTGCCCGCATTGAGGCTGATCCCTCACCTGTGGTGGAGTGGGAGGTCGTCTCAAGGTGTGGCAGGGGGTGAAAGACATTCCGGAGGGCTGAACGGAAGGCCTCTCCAGTTTGTCTGACGAACCGGTTTCAGGCTCTGTCTCAGGCTGATACTGATCTTCGGCCTGACATGGCTGCTTGTCCTGTTCCAGAGGTTGCCCCTCAGTCTGCAAGATCCGGGCGGTCGCAGAGGGTGGGCTTACTGGTAGTTGGGAGCTCCAACGTCATGCGCGTAATGGGGCCCCTTAGGGAAATGGCAGCAAGAGAGGGGAAGAAAACCAATGTGCACTCCGTGTGCATACCGGGGGGAGTCATTCCAGATGTGGAAAGGGTCCTTCCTGATGCCATGAAGGGTACAGGGTGCACCCATCTGCAGGTGGTCGCTCATGTCGGCACCAATGATGTGTGTCGCTATGGATCGGAGGAAATCCTCTCTGGCTTCCTGCGGCTATCTGATTTGGTGAAGACTGCCAGTCTCGCTAGCGGGATGAAAGCAGAGCTCACCATCTGCAGCATCGTCGACAGGACTGACTGCGGACCTTTGGTGCAGAGCCGAGTGGAGGGTCTGAATCACAGGCTGAGACGGTTCTGCAACCATGTGGGCTGCAGATTCCTCGACTTGCGCCATAGGGTGGTGGGGTTTCGGGATCCGCTGGATAGGTCAGGAGTCCACTACACGCAACAAGCGGCTACACGGGTAGCAGGGGTTGTGTGGCGTGGGCTGGGCGGTTTTTTAGGTTAGATGGCCTTGTGCAAGTACAGAAAGGGCAACAGCCTCAACGGGTGCGGGGCAAAGTCAGGACATGCGGGGATCAAGCAGCAATCGGTATTGTAATTGTCAACTGTCGAAGCTGCGTTGGTAAAGTACCGCAACTTCAAGCGCTGATAGAAAGCACCGAAGCTGAAATCGTTATAGGTACAGAAAGTTGGCTGAAGGCAGAGATAAATTCTGCCGAAATTTTTACAAAGGTACAGACTGTGTTTAGAAAGGATAGATTGCATGCAACCGGTGGTGGAGTGTTCGTCGCTGTTAGTAGTTGTTTATCCTGTAGTGAAGTAGAAGTGGATAGTTCCTGTGAATTATTATGGGTGAGGTTACACTCAGCAACCGAGCTAGGTTAATAATTGGCTACTTTTACCGACCTCCCGACTCAGCAGCATTAGTGGCAGAACAAGTGAAAGAAAATGTGGAATACATTTCACATAAATTTTCTCAGCATGTTATAGTCTTAGGTGGAGATTTCAATTTACCAGATATAGACTGGGACACTCAGATGTTTAGGACGGGTGGTAGGGACAGAGCATTGAGTGATATTATACTGAGTGCACTATCCGAAAATTACCTCGAGCAATTAAACAGAGAACCGACTCGTGGAGATAACATCTTGGACCTACTGATAACAAACAGACCCGAACTTTTCGACTCTAAATGTGCAGAACAGGGAATCAGTGATCATAAGGCCGTTGCAGCATCCCTGAATATGGAAGTTAATAGGAATATAAAAAAAGGGAGGAAGGGTTATCTGTTTAGCAAGAGTAATATAAGGCAGATTTCAGACTACCTAACAGATCAAAACGAAAATTTCTGTTCCGACACTGACAATGTTAGTGTTTATAGAAAAAGTTCAAGGCAATCGTAAAATGCGTTTTAGACAGGTACGTGCCGAGTAAAACTGTGAGGGACGGGAAAAACCCACCGTGGTACAACAACAAAGTTAGGAAACTACTGCGAAAGCAAAGAGAGCTTCACTCCAAGTTTAAACGCAGCCAAAACCTCTCAGACAAACAGAAGCTAAACGATGTCAAAATTAGCGTAAGGAGGGCTATGCGTGAAGCGTTCAGTGAATTCGAAAGTAAAATTCTATGTACCGACTTGACAGAAAATCCTAGGAAGTTCTGGTCTTACGTTAAATCAGTAAGTGGCTCGAAACAGCATATCCAGAAACTCCGGGATGATGATAGCATTGAAACAGAGGATGACACGCGTAAAGCTGAAATACTAAACACCTTTTTCCAAAGCTGTTTCACAGAGGAAGACCGCACTGCAGTTCCTTCTCTAAATCCTCGCACAAACGAAAAAATGGCTGACATCGAAATTAGTGTCCAAGGAATAGAAAAGCGACTGGAATCACTCAACAGAGGAAAGTCCACTGGACCTGACGGGATACCAATTCGACTCTACACAGTGTACGCGAAAGAACTTGCCCCCCTTCTAACAGCCGTGTACCGCAAGTCTCTAGAGGAACGGAGGGTTCCAAATGATTGGAAAAGAGCACAGGTAGTCCCAGTCTTCAAGAAGGGTCGTCGAGCAGATGCGCAAAACTATAGACCTATATCTCTGACGTCGATCTGTTGTAGAATTTTAGAACATGTTTTTTGCTCGAGTATCATATCGTTTTTGGAAACCCAGAATCTACTATGTAGGAATCAACATGCATTCCGGAAACAGCGATCGTGTGAGACCCAACTCGCTTTATTTGTTCATGAGAACCAGAAAATATTAGTTACAGGCTCCCAGGTAGATGCTATTTTTCTTGACTTTCGGAAGGCGTTCGTACAGTTCCGCACTGTCGCCTGATAAACAAAGTAAGAGCCTACGGAATATCAGACCAGCTGTGTGGCTGGATTGAAGAGTTTTTAGCAAACAGAACACAGCATGTTGTTATCAATGGAGAGACGTCTACAGACGTTAAAGTAACCTCTGGCGTGCCACAGGGGAGTGTTATGGGACCATTGCTTTTCACAATATATATAAATGACGTAGCAGATAGTGTCGGAAGTTCCATGCGGCTTTTCGCGGATGATGCTGTAGTATACAGAGAAGTTGCAGCGTTAGAAAATTGTAGAGAAATGCAGGAAGATCTGCAGCGGATAGGCACTTCGTGCAGGGAGTGGCAACTGTCCCTTAACATAGACAAATGTAATGTATTGCGTGTATATAGAAAGAAGGATCCTTTATTGTATGATTATATGATAGCGGAACAAACACTGGTAGCAGTTACTTCTGTAAAATATCTGGGAGTATGCGTGCGGAACGATTTGAAGTGGAATGATCATATAAAATTAATTGTTGGTAAGGCGGGTACCAGGTTGAGATTCATTGGGAGAGTGCTTAGAAAATGTAGTCCATCAACAAAGGAGGTGGCTTACAAAACACTCGTTCGACCTATACTTGAGTATTACTCATCAGTGTGTGATCCGTACCAGATCGGGTTGACGGAGGAGAAAGAGAAGATCCAAAGAAGAGCGGCGCGTTTCGTCACAGGGTTATTTGGTAACCGTGATAGCGTTACGGAGATGTTTAATAAACTCAAGTGGCAGACTTTGCAAGAGAGGCGCTCTGCATCGCGGTGTAGCTTGCTCGCCAGGTTTCGAGAGGGTGCGTTTCTGGATGAGGTATCGAATATATTGCTTCCCCCTACTTATAGCTCCCGAGGAGATCACGAATGTAAAATTAGAGAGATTAGAGCGCGCACGGAGGCTTTCAGACAGTCGTTCTTCCCGCGAGCCATACGCGACTGGAACAGGAAAGGGAGGTAATGACAGTGGCACGTAAAGTGCCCTCCGCTACACACCGTTGGGTGGCTTGCGGAGTATAAAGGTAAATGTAGTCTTATAACTTGCACGTACCGCTGGGCTATCATTGTTGTCGTTCTGAAAAACTGAAAACTGTGCTCCATAAAATGTTAAATTAGTTAGATAAGAGACATGACGAAAGAAAGTCGCAGATATCTTGTGACAACAGTAACTTACGTCAGAGTCATCTAGTATCGTCAGATCGCTCTTCTTAAGCTCAGTCAATTTCCCCATCCGCTCAGAATCCGATAATAAATTGCACTCGTCCTTGTGAAATTTATTATAATGGTGTTCAATACTAAACTTCCGCTTACGAGTGAGAATTCTGCCACATATTAAACATTTCGAATTTTCACGTTTTTGCACAAATCATTCTCCCATTCCTTTTCAAAAGATAGCAAATCTCCACTTCTCCGTTTCCTTGAATCACTCTGCATTTTCCGGTTTTGAAGTACAACGTTCACTACGTAGTGGTCGCTTCGCATTAACGTCCGCAGCTTAGCCTGGTACTACACTACCGCAAACTGCCGGCTGTCGCCACTGCCCCGGTCGACGATTGCACGCGAGCAGCACACGTGCAGCGCTCTGCGCTCATGAGCCGCGTGCAACTTTTGGCCGCTCCTGGTTTAGAGGATGCTACAAAGAAAGTTAGGCCTATTTACTATTTTAGAAGCAATTAATTAAACTGTTTCCGTTATTGTTATTATTATTATTATTATTGTTGTTGTTGTTGTTGTTTTAGTTCTAGGCTGCTACAAACCTGGATTTAATCAGGAACAGGAAAATGAAATGGCTAAATATATCCTGTTAATGGAAAGCAGATTGTTTGGATTGACCATCGATGAGGTGCGGAGTCTTGTTTTCGAACTGTCAGAGAAAAATAATTTTCCGCATTACTTCAGCAAGACTAAGAAGCTGGCAGGTAAATGCTGGTTCTATTCGTTTTTGAAGAGGAATCCGGAAATAAGCCTGCGTTCTGCCGAGCCAACATCTCTTGCCAAATCAATGGGCTTTAACGATGCTGTGGTGAAGCAGTTACAACTTTATGATACAGGGTGTTTCAAAAATGACCGGTATATTTGAAACGGCAATAAAAACTAAACGAGCAGCGATAGAAATACACCGTTTGTTGCCATATGCTTGGGACAACAGTACATTTTCAGGCGGACAAACTTTCGAAATTACAGTAGTTACAATTTTCAACAACAGATGGCGCTGCAAGTGATGTGAAAGATATAGAACACAACGCAGTCTGTGGGTGCGCCATTCTGTACGTCGTCTTTCTGCTGTAAGCGTGTGCTGTTCACAACGTGCAAGTGTGCTGTAGTCAACATGGTTTATTCCTTAGAACAGAGGATTTTTCTGGTGTTGGAATTCCACCGCCTAGAACACAGTGTTGTTGCAACAAGACGAAGTTTTCAACGGAGGTTTAATGTAACCAAAGGACCGAAAAGCGATACAATAAAGGATCTGTTTGAAAAATTTCAACGGGCTGGGAACGTGACGGATGAACGTGCTGGAAAGGTAGGGCGACCGCGTACGGCAACCACAGAGGGCAACGCGCAGCTAGTGCAGCAGGTGATCCAACAGCGGCCTCGGGTTTCCGTTCGCCGTGTTGCAGCTGCGGTCCAAATGACGCCAACGTCCACGTATCGTCTCATGCGCCAGAGTTTACACCTCTATCCATACAAAATTCAAACGCGGCAACCCCTCAGCGCCGCTACCATTGCTGCACGAGAGACATTCGCTAACGATATAGTGCACAGGATTGATGACGGCGATATGAATGTGGGCAGCATTTGGTTTACCGACGAAGCTTATTTTTACCTGGACGGCTTCGTCAATAAACAGAACTGGCGCATATGGGGAACCGAAAAGACCCATGTTGCAGTCCCATCGTCCCTGCATCCTCAAAAAGTACTGGTCTGGGCCGCCATGTCTTCCAAAGGAATCATTGGCCCATTTTTCAGATCCGAAACGATTACTGCATCACGCTATCTGGACATTCTTCGTGAATTTGTGGCGGTACAAACCGCCTTAGACGACAATGCGAACACCTCGTGGTTTATGCAAGATGGTGCCCGGCCACATCGCACGGCCGACGTCTTTAATTTCCTGAATGAATATTTCGATGATCGTGTGATTGCTTTGGGCTATCCGAAACATACAGGAGGCGGCGTGGATTGGCGTCCATATTCGCCAGACATGAACCCCTGTGACTTCTTTCTGTGGGGACACTTGAAAGACCAGGTGTACCGCCAGAATCCAGAAACAATTGAACAGCTGAAGCAGTACATCTCATCTGCATGTGAAGCCATTCCGCCAGACACGTTGTCAAAGGTTTCGGGTAATTTCAGTCAGAGACTACGCCATATTATTGCTACGCATGGTGGATATGTGGAAAATATCGTACTATAGAGTTTCCCAGACCGCAGCGACATCTGTTGTTGAAAATTGTAACTACTGTAATTTCGAAAGTTTGTCTGCCTGAAAATGTACTGTTGTCCCAAGCATATTGCAACAAACGGTGTATTTCTATCGCTGCTCGTTTAGTTTTTATTGCCGTTTCAAATATACCGGTCATTTTTGAAACACCCTGTAGGTACAACTTCACAGCCTATACAGTCTATAATGTGGATGAGACAGGAATAACGACAGTCCCTAATAAGCAATGAAAGGTGCTAGCCTTGAGGGGAAAACATCAAGTTTGCGGTTTGGTTTCCGCGGAGAGAGGCATCTTAGTGACTGCTATAGCCTCTATGAGCACGTCTGGAATTTATATGCCCACAGTGTTTGTGTTCCCTAGACACAGAGTCAAGCCTGAGCTGCTGGACAATACTCCGCCAGTATCACCATAGCGGTTGGATGCAGAAAGAAATTTTCCTGAAGTGGTTTCAACGATTTGTTGAATTTTCTAAACCAACTGCAGAGGAACCCGTCCTTATGTTCTTAGATGGTCACTCAACACACACAAAGAGTATTGAACTTATTGATATGACTAAGAACCACCATGTTCATCTCTTATGCTTCCCCCCACACTGCATCCATCGAATGCAGCCCCTTGATGTTGCATTCATGGTCCCACAGAGTAATTATTACTCTCAAGAGGTCCGAAAGTGGCTTCAGTGTCATAGTGGACGAATGATAACCATCAGTCAAGTTGCAGGGATGTATGAGACAGCATTCATGAAAGCTGCTTCTATTGAGACTGCTGTAAATGCATTTCATAAAACTGAAATCTTCCCACTGGATGCAGGTATTTTTCCTGGTTGGATGTATCAGCCTGCTGAAACAACAGACCCTGACCCACCTGCGGAGAAAGTGCTGCCCCGCCTTCAGAACCTACTCAGCGTCGTTAAACAGAGAAACATCTTTTCCAACCACACCAGGGTCTCCCAGTCGGATAGGACTAAGCCTTCAACTTCAGCTTTCCACACCTCTCCTAAAGACATAAAAACAGTGCCTATAGCAGAAAGAAAGGAACAAAAAGCTGATGGAAGAAGAGGAAAGATAGTTTTCTTACAAGTTTACCTTATAAGGAAGAATTAAAGTCTTCTATAAAAAAGGGGAAGGCTCACAAAAGCAAACTTCAAATGGGGTCATATTCTAACAGTTCTAGGCCTACTGGAGTCATAAATGTTGGGCAGAAGAAAGCAAAGAAAATTGGAAAAGTACAGGAGTGTAGCACATCGTCAGAAAAGGACGGAGAAGATAGTAATACGGGCTCATGAACAGTGAGCCGGCATTAATGATGATGATGAACCATATAAATGTGATTTTTGAACATGAAGTGATTGTCATGGTTTGTAAATGGAGTTGTATTTTTTAAATTTTCATTATCCAGCTAATGTGATAAAACGTGGTCGTAGACACCAGTGTAAAAAATTATTTTCTGTCATAAGGCATTTTTTAAAATGTATGTTTTTCATGCCCAGTTGTAAGTAGACAGATTGGACAATTACTCATTAAAAACTTAACTGATTGGTACACATAGTTCATTACATATGCCACTTTGTTTATTAAGTACCCTGTTTTAACCGACTCGCCCCTAAACTAACTGGCCCTCCACATACTTTACAACAAACATATTCACCAAGCGCTCTTGTTAATATGTGTAAATCTATCAGAATATAACCTAACCTACCATTTATATTACTTTCGTTTTGAGAAAACTGTGTATCACAACATTTTATTTTATCTCTGAAGCACTAATGGGTGTTTCTCTAGATACTGACGAGTTTGCCTGTATTTCATTGCAACTTCACACACCACATGTTGAACACAATGTTTCCCTTTATTCAAAAATCTATTACCATGAAACCCACATTCCTTAAAAACAATTCGTTTTGGCGTCATACTTTACTTTTCGAGAGATTTGCCAATCTATTCGTCACTTTTCCTCGGAAAAACGTTAGCACTTCGACATACAATATGTGTTTATACGATGAAACGATGTAATACTGTTTTTGACAGTTGTACCAATACAAAGACGTAATTTAACCTTTATAACACAGCAATCCACAGCCTTCTATATAAAAAATTACCGATTTGACTACATCTTGAAGTAATGCACGTAAAAATCAAACGGTGTAGATTATATTAAAAAAAAAATACTTCCCATGTGAGTTTTCAAGTGATATATATAATAATTTTATTTGGAAAATTGCAGATTTTATAATAGGATAAAAATCCCAAAACGTGAAAAAAATTTTTTTTGCATTCTGACTCCCTTTAAGTGATGAACGCATTGGAAAGTGCTGGAAAGACGCTCTGACATGCATCAGATTTTACAGTGTTGTTACAGTCTGAGCTTGGCTAGTTGATTTTCTTTCCGGTGCGGAACCTGCTGCTCTAAATTTTGATACCCACATTCGAATAGTTTCTCAATCGGAAATAGAATCATGCTGCGTTAAATTTTGTACTGTGGGCACCCACAGCTACAAAATTGAACTATAATGAATAAGAGCTATTGAGCTGTATGATAAATCTTTATTTCGGATCGAAATAGTTTCGCTGAAGACCTGGCTCTAACGCTGCGAAACTACTTTGATCCGAAATAAAGATTTATCATACAGCTGAAGCTGCTTTACTCTTCACTGGTCTAGAATGATGTCGGTCAAGTTCGAACCAAAAGCGAAATGTTCACTGAGTTGGTTTCACGGAACAACCATTACGAATATACTCCTCCACAACAAACCACAATGCTCACCTACCCAAGCCATTGCGCCTAGTGAAAATGGCAGGTACACCTCAATCAATCGACACTCCCTCCACACAGCAGTCTCTCCAAATATGGGAGTTCTTTTTACTGGACCTTATACAATACTGTGTTTGGTCTCTATAGAACTGGAAGAAAAAGATCTACTACATCAGAAACCTAATTTATTTTAAAAATGGTGGCCCATTTTCTATATTTAAATAATTTGTGCTTAAGTTTGTGTGCGAAAGACAATTCTCATTGGTGCATGCGTGTGAGGTACTCGGGCATTCTGGGTTGCTGAGTGGGTCTTGGGAGTAAGGAAAGATTCTTTCTTTCGCATAAGAGTGATGATTAGTTAGCATTTGGAGACTCTGGCACCATTCTAATTACGCCTCTACACAAGCTTAACTGCATCTGAAATTTATTAGTATTTTGTTTCATGTTTAAATGATTTGTTGTAGGACCACATTTTTGACTGTATAAATCTTCTAACTCGATTTATACCTTCTGGTGTCATTCACATTAACTATTCTGTAGCCTAAAACCCCTTTTTCAGTTGTTACTATTATTCAATGTTAATCAGCTTTTTTGACTGAATAATTCGTATTACTGCAGTGAGTTTAGATGCTAGGCATGAAAACGATTTGTACAGCTCGACCCTTCGACTATATGGAGTCACACTTCAAAACACAGTCATGCGTTGTCCAAGTACCATCCATTTAGGTATGTGGCAGGGAGTTTACTAATAAAACACGTTCTACAAGGCCATACAATTGTACTTATGTCGTAATCCATATATAGTCCTCACGGAACTTAGCTAGAGTTTTGTGCACTCTAGAGTGTCAGCCTAACTGTAACTGATGACAAACAGGCAAAAAGCATCGGAATACGGCTGAATCTACTACTTTAAGGCGTACAGTACAACATTCCATCCTTCAACATTGTGGCTTCGTCCCTTCACCTTTGGTCAACCTGTCTCTTATCTGTTCCTGGCTGTCGCGCTGCTCCAAATATCTTATCATACACTTAAACAGTGCAAATACTACCTTATATCGGATTAACTACTTCATAATTAGGGAGCTGCTCCTTCTCTCAACTTCATCCCCCTTAGAATCATCTTGAAACATGCTACTAGCCCATTTGAAATTACATTGTCCTTGCCCGCTACATGTTTGATTCCAGAATGGAATTCTGAAATCCGTGTAGTCCGTCATGCTATCCACCAGATCATCGAGGGTGGGCCAAAACCCAAGTCATGGCCCAATTATCAGTTTCGAGCTGGAATGTAGAAACGGAACTTGTTGAAGGCAGTTATCACAGCTAATACCTCCAACTCATACAGAGAATAGTTTGTTCACATGCCTTTAGAGGCGTGGAATACATGGCACCTACCATCCTGATCTTCGTGCTGTAGGGCAGCTGCAGTTCCATACAATGAAAATTCAGTCTGGAATACAAACTGCTTTTGAAAATTAAATATTGCCAACACTGGAACACACTCCAAGGCTCTCTTAAACGTTTCAAAAGCAGCTTGCTGAGACTTCAACACCCAAACTTGCATCTATTTCTTGGCAATTCGTTCAGGAAGATGACCTGCTGAGCGCTAAGAGTATATATAAAACACAGGAACGTCTTTTTTTACTGATATTATGAAGCTTGTAACCTTCCCCTCTCTTATCGACCTTAATTACAGTGAAAAATTAAACCACGTGTACCTAATGGAAATTTGAGAAAAAGCAATCGTCACTGAAGTTAAACTGTCGGTAAAGAGCGAGGAAAGGGTTACATCTAAATGAAAGGAAAAATTCGAATGAAACTGGTGCAAATTAATTTTGAAAAGGGGTAAAGTTAATAAAGAAAGTAAATGTGCGGTCATTACGTTAACAATTAACTGGCGTTACTTAGATATTTGAGATTTGGGGAAAATAACGGTCGCCAGTCCTATTAACAACCACTATAATAACTAAAAAAGAAAGGTTATTGCACATCTAATTAGCACTAAAAGCGTGGCAACTGAAGCTTGACACGTGTTGTGTGAAAACTGAATGTTTGCCAGAAGTAATAAATTTCGCTACACTCTGACTTAATTTAGCAAAAGAATTAATAAAACCAGAAAATTGAAAGCTAATTTAGTGACTGAAATTAATAGTGAACTTTGTTTTCTGAAACACTACGAAATTCAATAAAATAAGGTTAGTCTTGGACTACCTCAACAATCATTTCAAAAGCTAACTTTGACCTTGAATGAAATGATGTTGAACAATTAACAATAGTAAAATCTAGTACGTACCAAGCTGAGCTGCAGTCACAGGTAAGCTAAAATATGGTAACAAAACTCGCACTCGTAATTTGTGCTAAAGATTGTAGCCAGCTATGAATACTTTAACTGAACTTTGAAATTAAAGCAGTGAAATGGAATGATATTACTTCGGTGCTGGCGTTTGAATATCAACGACACATGGGTTCATATCGGAAAAGGAAGGAACCCTGTTTGGTAATGCAATTGGGACAATGAGCAACAAAGGTTCATGCTAAGTTGCTATATTTTTTTGATGCAAATGCAATAATTTTAAAAGCTGAGGTCCGCCATACAGTCTTCCTTGTTGGTTGGTTGAAGATTTGAAGTCGTCGGTCGAGGAGGTGGCGACAGTCACTCATTGATGGCCGTCGCTGTTGCAGAAGCTCGATGTTGGCGCGCCTTCTTCTCGATATTGTCACCAGGCGAAACGGGCTCTTGATGTGCACCAGCTAATGCTTCCCTTGTGCAACACCTTGTCAGAAACTATCATAGCAAGTCGACCACAATTACGTGCTACCAAACCCCGAAAGTGCGGCAACTCACAGGAGTGTCACACAACACACCTGCTCCACTGCACCTACTCCAGCCAGACTCTGCTCTGCATGCGCTCCGCGTGGCGGAGTTAACGCTTCCAAAGATCCTAAACACTTTGGCTCTCCACACGACCTATCGATGTAATCGTTCGATAGCATAGTTTTCCCTAGGTCAGACCCAGCATAAAAATACAAATAATATTTACAAAACAAACCAATTATACATTGACATAAATGCATATACACTCCTGGAAATTGAAATAAGAACACCGTGAATTCATTGTCCCAGGAAGGGGAAACTTTATTGACACATTCCTGGGGTCAGATACATCACATGATCACACTGACAGAACCACAGGCACATAGACACAGGCAACAGAGCATGCACAATGTCGGCACTAGTACAGTGTATATCCACCTTTCGCAGCAATGCAGGCTGCTATTCTCCCATGGAGACGATCGTAGAGATGCTGGATGTAGTCCTGTGGAACGGCTTGCCATGCCATTACCACCTGGCGCCTCAGTTGGACCAGCGTTCGTGCTGGACGTGCAGACCGCGTGAGACGACGCTTCATCCAGTCCCAAACATGCTCAATGGGGGACAGATCCGGAGATCTTGCTGGCCAGGGTAGTTGACTTACACCTTCTAGAGCACGTTGGGTGGCACGGGATACATGCGGACGTGCATTGTCCTGTTGGAACAGCAAGTTCCCTTGCCGGTCTAGGAATGGTAGAACGATGGGTTCGATGACGGTTTGGATGTACCGTGCACTATTCGGTGTCCCCTCGACGATCACCAGTGGTGTACGGCCAGTGTAGGAGATCGCTCCCCACACCATGATGCCGGGTGTTGGCCCTGTGTGCCTTGGTCGTATGCAGTCCTGATTGTGGCGCTCACCTTGAAACGTCCCCTTTTTAACTATTATACACGACTGTGCTTAAACTGACACACAATGTTTTGTTAGCGCAACGCAATCTGACTTTCAGAATTCCCTACAAAAGAATGGCCCTGACTAACATTAAACTATACCTTTCACAAATCACTTACCTCACAAAAATCTTCGCTGCTCAAGCTATTGCAATACAGCAAGCGCCACTAGTGCCAGCTAAATAAAAGATTCAAACTATGGAAGGTACTAACTACTGATAGGGATAGTTAGCAAATGAAAGATATTAATAGAGAACAAACAATGTATTTACCTTGATATCATCATTTATAAATATAGCAGTTCATGACAAATTTTAAAGCTCCGCCATCTCTCTCCCCACATCCACCACTGCTGGCGGATCACCTCCAACTGCGCAATGCTACGCGCTGTTCACAGCCAGCTGCCTAACACTACAATGGTTGAGTATTACAACAATGCAAAGCAGCCACAGACTGCACACAGCACAGCCAGTGATTTTTTTTTATACAGAGGTGGCATTACCAATAAAAAAACCTAAACAGCCTACTTACATAGCCCCCATGCTCCCCACAAAAAAATTTTACAAATTTTTTTGGGCACTGGCCAATACATATTTGTTAAAATTTTTCATAATCGTAATTACAATAACAAAGAAATCAAATGCACACACTTATTGATACAATGTTGGTCACAAGCTAAAATTTTCTCACAGTCCATAAAGACAGTCCTGATCATTCATCACATTGCAGTGTTTTTCTCAAAGTCTGAGCAGTAAAAGAAAATGCACACGGAAGTAGTGGATTTCCGTGCAGTCTTGAAGACGTATCGTTGTCCTTCCAACGGAAAGACAGTGCTGACTCTCGACATGCAGACAGGTCATGGGCCACAACAGAGCAAACCCACAGCAGAGTCAGTCGAAATTTTGAAGAATATTGGTAGGTATGTCATCACAGCGTAGACCCACTGTAGTCCTGGTAGAGATTACGGTATTGGTGGGCCACCAGAGGTGCAGACCCACTGCAGTCCTTGTAGAAATAATGGTAATGGTGGGCCATCAAAGATGCAGACCCACTGTAGTCCTTGTAGAGACGGCCAGCAGCCATCTGTTGCAACTGTGCAGGTGCACAATCACCATCGAAGAGTCTTGCGGACAATATAGCAAGTCCATAAACCACCAATTGTGCACTCACAAAGTTTTTTAATTTTCCTTAGAACCAGCAATGCTGTTATCCAGTCCCTTGCTGAATTATTAACACATGTGCAAACACTAACAGTCACTACTTCTCACATATTGTCCATATACTATGACCAACAGAAACGTGTGCAGTGAAATGGAACTTACAAGTTACTTAATTTGATGAACTGATGTCAATTACAATTTTATAACATAAGAATACAATTACAAAGGTACAAAATACATAATTAAAGAACATAACAATACAGATAACATTTGTAGTACAGGTTTTACAATAGAATAGAAATAAACATATACATCAGTGTTACAAAAATAGTGACATAAGTACATACATAAAGATCAGAATAAATTTTGAAACATCAACTTCACACATGAGCATTAAAACAAAACAGAATAAATAATGTCTAAACATCTTTACAAAGAAAATAACATATTATTAATGCAAATTATATTTGAGGATAACAGTATTCCTCATCATAGTGAATGTAGCTTAGTATTAGAAGAGAAAAAAAATTCTATGAAACAGCACACAGAGACAGGAAGAAAACAAATACACATGGGTACACAAACACATAGTGGGATAACACAAGGAAAGGACAGGGTTTCTTTTACTGCAGTATTTTGCAAACAAAACTTTCTTTACTTCTCGGAGATCTCCCTTCGTTCCTCGTTATTCCCAAAAAGTCCTATCAATACCTGCTTTCTCTACTCTGTTCATATTTCTTTCAAAATAATTACGGATCATTGTACAATACTCATTTTGGCCCAAAACGTTTTCATATACCTTCAATGCATTTCCTTCCATTCATCACAACTAGTTTCTTATATAGTCTTCCCCCTCTTAAGCTAACTTAAATCTACTGAGCTCAGATGTTAAACTAAGGGACGAGGCAATGCAGCAGCACATAAAACAATTAACGCAAACAGCAATGACAAAAAAGTGCAGATTTGCAAAGGAAGCAGCATTTTAGAAATTAGCGAAGCAATTGCAATATTACGACTAATATAAGGCAATGTGCAGCAAACAAGAAAAATAAATCTGGCTTAGCAGAGTAACACAAATTAAAATTCAGTAGCACTATGCCTGGCAAACATCATAACTTATACCTAAACATGACAAAGTTCAAGCAGAAAAAGTATTACACTAAAAATGGCCATGTCTAATACCTATGTCACATCTTAACACTAGAGTGATGCATCACAATTTATTCTACAAAAGAAATTAACAAGTACTTGAAAAGAAAACTATGATTGCAGTTCCTCTGAAGGTAAATGTCTTTTTGTGCTCCCTCATTTTTTTTTTTTAAAATTATTATTTACTCGATCTGTAGACAGAAAATATTTATATTAGTACATCTATAAAATTTTATTTTAACCAATGATGCAGTGCAGCTAGAAACTAGATATCAAATGAAATAAGCAATTACGCAAACCAAAGCATAAAAATATCATTCAATAGTCATGTGACATTTCATAAGTTAGTAGACATTCTCTCAACTCTCGTAGAAAGACGCTTGTCATAATCAGGTGTGCAGATGTAAAAATATTTCTCGTCATTTCATTAGGCATTTCTGTAAATATCATAAATTAAGAGCTCCACAGTGTCAACATATGTTTTCAAGTTCGACCGTGTCGTTTTTGCGATGCTCTCTACAAAGGAACGTCAATAGCGAGGATAATGGCCTCCCTTTTTTTTTCTACCTGTGCTGCTGAAAAGGGCTCGCAATAATGGCTTTTTCTCCAGGCGTCTGACACACCTGGGTGCCCGCGACGCATTACGTGCAGGTGGTCACTTAACTTTCGTACGGAAATATTGACGACAGCAGTTTCCGCTACAGTGGCAGTCTCATATAAAAGTATTTCACAGGTCAAGAATTAGCGTTGCAAATCTGTAGAAACAAAATCCTCTAAATATAAGTGTCCAAAAAAAAATATTCGTCAGCATTGTGATACTACTTCTTATTCCTCATATACGGTAGCATCAACTTATTGATCATAAACATATCTCAACGGCATAGTACACATCGTCGTCGTAATAATATCATAACGTCTCAGTCAATTCTCAAAATCGTCGAAGCTTCTTCCAATAATTTCAAAACCTAAAAAAAATTCTCTGCTCATGTCAAAAGTGTCATCTGCCTCAAACGTACTTTAAAAATCATGATCCCATACCAAATATATCACTCAAAGCTCTCATAACATCACAATGGGTCCGAAAAAATATGAACAGTTCACAAAGTAGAAACAAAATACAGTTTCGTAAGTGTGAAGTTATCCAACTGTGTAATTACGTAAACTCTTTCCAGAATAAAACAGAAACTGTGCAGATATAAAACAGAAACACTGCAAAAGCAACATTGTAAATTGTCACTCATTAGTAGTGTCGTGATAAAATCGTGTAGCTGTCACATAAACTAAACACTGTGTCATCTGGTATCTCACAGAAAGTACTTTAAATCCAGAATGTATTTTCAAGTAAACCAAAATGTTGCATGAAAATCTCATTAGCAGTACCAGTATGTGTCCTAAGTATGTAAGCCTGATAGTCGTTACGTAATCGTGCAACTAACAAGCAAGAATGTACAAATGCAACACTGTGTAGTCTGTTCCCTATAACAATGCATTCGTAATTTCTGTTTAAATAAGTTCTCTTGGTTCTTGACTGGATATTTAACTTCAAACATTGTTGCATGTTAACAGATTCTAAGTCTGACAAAGCATACTAGAAATGTGAAGTGAAAAATTTTGTGGGAAAGACAAAGTTAAAAAGCAGATTATCTTTCAATAAACGGTTTTACATGTGAAATGTGGTGTAAACCTTTACTCTTCCTAGTACACAGAGTTTCAACTTCAACGCAATTATCATGTGGTATACGTCGGATTCTGTAAGGTCCATTGTAAACTAGAAAGAATTTGTGACTCAAGTGTTTCTTCTTATGTGACAATGAATGAGCTTTAATGAGAACTTTCTGATCAATATACAATTTCTTTGCATTTGCTTTACCGTGTAGTTCTCTCCTTTTGTCTGCTGCAGATTTTATATTTTTAAGAGCCAAATCAATTATGTCTTTGTGTCGAAGTTTACGTGTATTCGGGAAAGGTACAAGCTCTCTGATTCTGTTCGGTGGTTCTTCATTCTTCAGTACAAGAGTAGGTGGTAAAGCAGTGGAATCATGAGGCATTTCATTCAGCACGTTTTGAAATAAGTGTAAATATCTGTCCCAATGCTGATGCTTTCTGTGACAATAAAGTCTGCAAAGCTTATTGATTTCTTTCATAATTCGTTCGGAGGGGTTACAATGTGGTGAGTACAATGAAATAAAAACAGGTTTGATTTTATGATTGCGAAGCATGCGTGACCAAACAGCAGATCTGAATTGCGGTCTGTTATCTGAAATGACTTTACTAACGTGTCCAACTTCACGTAAGAAATTTTTAACAAAGGCGTTGGATACAGACCGTCCAGTGGCTTTACGTAACGGTGTGAAAGAAACAAATTTTGAAGTAAGTTCAACAGCGACTAGAACGTACGAAAATCCATTAGATGTTCTGACAAGCGGTCCCAAGAGATCAACAGCAGCAAATTCTTTTAATTTAGAAGGAATTATAGGAAACAGCGGAGCACGATGGGAGATAGTAGATGGTTTCGCCTTTTGACAAAGTTTACAAATAGACAAGACTCTTCGAATTCTCTTTTCCATATTGTTAAAATAACAAGTCGTTCGAAGAATATGATAACATTTTCGTGGGCCAAAATGTGCATATCTGAAATGAATGTACCAAATGAGCTTATTAACAAAATCGTCAGGAATGCAAAGTACCCATAGCTTGTCATCAACAGTGCAGCGTTTGAACAGTATGTTGTTTCTAACCAGATAATAATGCCGAATCTGAGTGTGTGTCTTTTCATGCCATTTGCTCTTGATGTCTTTCCAAATCGGATCTTTATCTTGTTCATGAGCAATGTCCTTTAAAGATGTGGTAATGAAGTTTTCAAAGGCGACTTTCTGAATGTAAAGAATACTGAAATTTTTCTCGAGGCTACCTTCTGTGTTACTTTTCTCAAGCCCAGCTGGTGCGCGTGACAGAGGCGTCCGCAACAATGTTCTCCTTGCCGGGAATGTAGACTATTGTGAAGCGGAATTCTTGCAGAAACAATGCCCAACGTTTTAACCTGTCATGATTTAATTTTGAAGACATAATAAATTGTAATGCACGATGATCACTGTATACTTTTACGTGCTTACCAGAATGAAAGAAACGGAATTTGTTAAATGCCCAAACGATAGCTAAAGCTTCTAATTCAGTAACGGAATAATTTTTTTCAGATTTTGTTAGCACTCGGCTAGCAAAAGCAATGGTTTTCTGAACAGTAGTGTCATTTTCTATGGCTTCTTGAAATAAATGGGCACCAAGTCCGACTTTAGAAGAATCCGTGCTAAGGCAGAAATCTTGTGACAGATCTGGATGAGCTAGTATTGGCGCGTTAAGTAGCGATTCTTTCAAAGAATTGAATTCCAATTGTGCTTGTTCGTCCCAGTTCCAAATAGTGTTTTTTCCAGTGAGAGAACAAAGTTTTGGTGTAACAATAATTTGCATATTCAGAAAACGACGGTAAAAATTTACGAGACCCAGAAAACTGCGGACTTGTCTTTTTGTGGATGGAACTCGAATGGCTCTGCTTCTAACTTTTCAGGATCCGGCTGAATGCCTTCAGAAGAAATAATATGTCCCAAAAACCTCACCTTTGTCCTACCGAATTCAGACTTTTCCAAGTTAACTGTAATTCCAGATTCTGCAAAAATACGTAACAAACTGTTGAGGATGCGATTATGTTGTTCCCATGAAGCTTCTGCTATTAGAATATCGTCCACATATAAGGTGATGTGACGTTTTAAGAACTCAGGTAATATGGAATTTAGCCCGCGAATGAATGCTGCTGAAGAAATGTTCAAACCAAAGGGAAGTTTCCGAAACTGATAACAAACGCCGAAACAAAGGAAAGCTGCGTATTTTCTACATTCTGGATGAAGTTCGATCTGATAAAAGCTGGATCTGAGATCAATGGAAGACAACACTTTTACACCATTAAAATTTTGAAGAAGTTCTTCTAACGTTTGCGGCCTGTCTGTTTCAGGAATGATGATAGTATTGATTTGTCTCGAATCTAAGACAAGCCTGATCGATCCATTTTTCTTCTCAACAACATGTAATGGATTGTTGTATGAGCTTACTGCAGGCTCAATAATGCCCTCGTCAAGCATAGATTGTATTTCTGTTCTAACACGGTCCCTATAATGCGCTGGAATTACGTATGGTCTAACACAAAATTTAGTATGCTCACGAACACGAAATTGGTATTGAAATCCCTTGATTGTTCCTGTTTTGTGAGTAAAAACTGTGGAATGTGCTTGTAAAATCTCAAAAAGGTCTTGCCTATCATTGTCATTACAATTTTCAATTGCTTGAATTTTATTCTGAATTAACTCATTAGTATCAAATGCGCCGTCGATATCACCCCTGTCAGTACTTGCAGAGTGATTGTTAGTGTCAAGTTCCGTCGAAAATTCCGAACTGTTGTCTAACAGGCTGTAAAGCCGATTAATTTCTTCGTCATGGTTTGAGAGCCAATCTTCAAAATTCAAAGCTACTGACTTACCTTCTTTTTCTAAACTTATTTCAGCATCGTGAAAGCTTAAGATTGCTTTGTATTCATTCAAAAAGTCTACTCCCAGTATAATTTCCGTCGACAATAATGGAACAATAAGAAAGTTCATAGAGGAGCTGTGGCTTTGACAAAAGAATTCTAAGTAGGTTTGTTGGCGTACATCTACACTTTTTCCAAAGATTGCACCTTGTAATTTAATCTTACGTAACGGAGGTGTGGGGCAATCGTTCGATTTGTTGCATTTGCTAAAGGCTGTTTCACTAATTACTGAAATGGGACTGCCAGAGTCAAGTACTGCCGTAAATTTTACGTCATTTACTGTAATGTGAATCACAGGATATGCAATGTTGTTATGTTTTACGTCGTGTTCCTGGAGTAAGATGTCCCGAATGTCTTCCATTTTTACGTAATTACTAGCTACGGCAGCTATGTCGTCAGTTTCATAAGTACGTTTGGTGGCTGCCTGCGGTATGAGTCATTGCCTATTGTCTCTTTGTTGGCGCGCGTCGTTATTGGGATTTGGAGACCTAACTTCTACAAATTCACCGTGACGAGAGGGCGCTGCCCTGTTTAAATCCCGCCAGTTCTGATGCAATTCAGGTCTGTCGTTACGATCATATCGTCTGTCGTCATGTCGGTAGTTCCTGTAGTTTCTTTCTTCTCGGTTAAGTAGTGGAGAATTTCTCCCTGAATTATCACTGCACGGTGGACCGTTGCGTCTAAAGTTATTCTGTCTCCCGTAATAATAACTGTTTTGGTTCCCATATTGTCTGTTTCTCTGATTGTCTCTGTGATAGTCATTACCGCGGAGAGGTGATCTTTCCCTGTAATTATTACTACTCTGCCAACGGTTGTCATACGGGTGGTGTCTGTTTCGGTCACGATTTGTGTTGTGAGAATAGCCCTGTCCCGTCCAGTTATTATTTCTTTCATTGCGGAATTGCGACGGATGTGATCTGTAATTGTTGTGCTCGTGCGTTCCGCAATTGTCAGTGTCAATTTCCAGTTCTTGTAAGAGTCCTTGAAATGCTTCAATGTCGTCTTTGCAACGTCCTTCCAAAATAATATGTCGTAAATGTTCAGGCAGTTTGATTAAGCAAATGCGGATGAGTTCTGAGGGGCTGTATGGGTTTAAAAGATACTGATTCTTGTGTAACATGTCTTCAAAATATTTCACAAGACTGGAAAATTCAGATTGTTCGAAATGTTTCATCATTATGATGCTATGTTTTACTCGGTCTTGTGTAGCTTGAGACCAATATGCTGAGAGGAAAGCATGATAAAAATCTCCTTCATTGTGACAATCGTGAATGACCGATCGCATTCTTACAGCTGGTTCATTCTCTAAGTAGCCACACATAAATTCTAATCTGTGTTCTAACGACCAGTTAGGAGGAAAACAATGAGAGAATTGATGGAGCCATGCTTGTGGATGAATGTCGTTGCCAGAATTCTTAAATGTTTTGAATTTACGTGTAGTAATGAACAGCTTATAGTCAAAATCATCATGTCGGCGAGTCGCATATCGGTCATTGTTAGATCGTGTCGGCCGTTCCATCTCAAAATTCGGTGCACCTTGCCAATTTCTTTCATAATTTCCGAAATGCGCTGTGTTATTATTTTGTGGCTGTTCCGTATTTCTATGTCCCTCTTCCTGTATTGGGTCGCGAGTGTCCTCTGAAATACGTAATTCTTGTATTACCTGTGTCAGCTGATCTTGTACTTCCCGGATTTCTCTTTGGTGTTGCGTATTAATTTGATTCTGATTTTGTTTGAATTTCCTAATTTGTTCATACTCTTCTGTGTCAGTGAAGGCTACGGGTCTTGTGTCATTCAGATCATCATCTACCTTTGTAGATAAGTTAGTGACCTGATCCGAGAGTTCGGCTACTTTCTCCGATAGTGAACACATTTCCTCAGTGTGTGTTTCTGAACCAAGTTTCAGAGTATCTACTGTGTCCTTTAAGTTTTCCTGAGTTTTTGCAAGTTGCGTAACCGAATCGGTAGATGCAACTGAGTCAAATTTAGCTTGCAAGGTCTCATGATTTTCATGAACAATAGTTTGCAGTTCTTTTATGGCTGCTTCGTGATTCTGTAGTGCATTTTCATGCCGCGAAAAAATAGGTTGAAAATGCTCACAAATTTGTGTTTTTACGTCATTACATACTTTTTGACATTTCGATTCAATGTTATGTAACTCAGTAGTTAAATCTTCACGTGTTTGTTCAAGCGTGGTGTGAAGATTTTGTTCCATTGCGTCTAACTGTTGCTGTGTTTGTCTCTGGTATTGTTCCATTGAGTCTAACTTTTCAAGCTTTTGTCCCATTTGTCTCTGATTTTGTTCCATTTGTTGCATTAATTGCAATAATAATGTATTAGTGTCTGGAATCTGTTTCTCTATGCTTTTTTGCAGTGCATTTTCACCGGCAACATTTACATTTTGACAAGCAGAAAATGTGTCTTGACTCATTTGAGAAAACGGTGAGGTCCCAAAACCTAAGTCTACAGTATTTGCAAGATTGCGTTCTGTCATTTCGGATTCCTGAGGCGAGCTGTTGCCGACCGATCGATCGATAATGCTTCCCTGTTGACTACCTGTTTCACTGTCCACGCCATTGTTTGACGCCCGCTCCATTTCCCTATGCACAGTTACCAAATTACTACTTTGAATGTCTGTTAATTCATTACACAGTGGTGCTGGCAAGCTACGCTCGTCGTCACTATTATTTCTCAGTTTACTTTGGAGCCTAGTGTTACGTTTTTCACAAGCCATTATTGTCACAATATTTCACACGATAACACAGAAAAGCACAATTTGAAGAGCAAAAATAAGAGAACACATTAACATAGCACTGAAAATAATATCTAGTTAATTGCAGCTGCGAAATACTTGGTGCAAATCTACATGCATGCCACAACTGTTTTTCTGTACAACAATGAAAGACTACAACTACAAAGGAAATTCTCTCTATAATTACGAGCTAGCACTAATTACACAAACTACAAGAAAAAAATCAGAAGATTCCAGTGAGGTATCCTCGGCTAAGGGTCGACATATGAAACGTCCCCTTTTTAACTATTATACACGACTGTGCTTAAACTGACACACAATATTTTGTTAGCGCAACGCAATCTGACTTTCAGAATTCCCTACAAAAGAATGGCCCTGACTAACATTAAACTATACCTTTCACAAATCATTTACCTCACAAAAATCTTCGCTGCTCAAGCTACTGCAATACAGCGAGCGCCACTACTGCCAGCTAAATAAAAGATTCAAACTATGGAAGGCACTAACTACTGATAGGGATAGTTAGCAAATAAAAGATATTAATAGAGAACAAACAATGTATTTACCTTGATATCATCATTTATAAATATAGCAGTTCATGACAAATTTCAAAGCTCCGCCATCTCTCTCCCCACATCCACCACTGCTGGCGGATCACCTCCAACTGCGCAACGCTACGCGCTGTTCACAGCCAGCTGCCTAACACTACAATGGTTGAGTATTACAACAATGCAAAGCAGCCACAGACTGCACACAGCACAGCCAGTGATTTTTTTTATACAGAGGTGGCATTACCAATAAAAAAAACCTAAACAGCCTACTTACAACCTGCACGGCGCCAAACACGCATACGACCATCATTGGCACCAAGGCAGAAGCGACTCTCATCGCTGAAGACGACACGTCTCCATTCGTCCCTCCATTCACGCCTGTCGCGACACCGCTGGAGGCGGGCTGCACGATGTTGGGGCGTGAGCGGAAGACGGCCTAACGGTGTGCGGGACCGTAGCCCAGCTTCATGGAGACGGTTGCGAATGGTCCTCGCCGATACCCCAGGAGCAACAGTGTCCCTAATTTGCTGGGAAGTGGCGGTGCGGTCCCCTACGGCACTGCGTAGGATCCTACGGTCTTGGCGTGCATCCGTGCGTCGCTGCGGTCCGGTCCCAGGTCGACGGGCACGTGCACCTTCCGCCGACCACTGGCGACAACATCGATGTACTGTGGAGACCTCACGCCCCACGTGTTGAGCAATTCGGTGGTACGTCCACCCGGCCTCCCGCATGGCCACTATACGCCCTCGCTCGAAGTCCGTCAACTGCACATACGGTTCACGTCCACGCTGTCGCGGCATGCTACCAGTGTTAAAGACTGCGATGGAGCTCCGTATGCCACGGCAAACTGGCTGAAACTGACGGCGGCGGTGCACAAATGCTGCGCAGCTAGCGCCATTCGACGGCCAACACCGCGGTTCCTGGTGTGTCCGCTGTGCCGTGCGTGTGATCATTGCTTGTACAGCCCTCTCGCAGTGTCCGGAGCAAGTATGGTGGGTCTGACACACCGGTGTCAATGTGTTCTTTTTTCCATTTCCAGGAGTGTACATTCCATTTCTAATCTTTGGTGAAATGATGGGTGACGCATCATTTGTTGCCGCGATATGTGACCAGACAGAACCTCTTATGATTGTAAACCAAACATGCTTTTGTACAGCAACTTATAAACAACCGTGTAATTGTAAAATGATTACCAGTTTCCAAGAAAGTTACTGTTTTCCATTTTTTCGATGAATATACCCCAACAAGTGTAAATCATCATCTGGAAATATTAATAAATACAGTATGTTGTGCATTACTTGTAGTGAAACTAACGTAAAAACTTAAAATAAAAGAAGTCTCTACACAGATTATCGACCCCATTTCCACGGATTACCGTTCTGTACTCTTTCCGCCAACTAGCCTACTGCGAACAATCCAAATATAAATAACTCGTGGCTCGTCCGGTCAGTAATAAGTTGTTTTCTTTTTTTTTTTTTTTTTTTTTTTTTTAACACTTGACCATCTGCAGCTCCCACATAGGTCACCAAGTAAAATCCAAAATCTGTGAAACTGATGAGAGCAATGGTACCACAGGCACTGCATTAAAACTAAGTACGAGAAAAAGACATGAGTCTAGGGTAAAATTTTGTGCTGTGATGGACTATTTAGAGCGGTATCAAAGGTGTAATCGCCTGCATCTGTTTGGCTTAGCAGAAAATGAGACGAAAGACACAGCCAGACAGGTTATACCACCTGAACATGAAAAATGAGGCAGTGAAATAAGATTGCCACTGACGGGAGTCATCAACTGGAACGAAGACTATTAGGTGCTATCGAAAGTTGCCCAATAACTGTGAAGCTTAGGTCATACAGAAAAAGTGAGAAGTTTTCAGTCAGACGAAAACGATATCAATGAGAAGGCCTACAATAACAGGAGATCTAACATGCAAATGGCTAAATGTTTTGATCAAAGACATTTCTCATCTGGCCTTCAAAATATATAGACTAAGGACGGCAGAGTGATTAGCAAGACCATAGCTAGTAAGAAGAGCTACAAACAGGGCAGAACTGAATAACATTATGTGAGAGTGTTCGAGCCGAAGTATAAACCTAAGACAAGATTTTGGTTTAATACTAACTTGACTACTCCAAAATACTATCTTAGAGTAGTGTTATCTGTATCATTGTCTTTGTATTTGTAACTGTAGCTATTTTTCATTTGTCCAAAACTTCTCTGTTTGCTTGCAATGGTGGAGCTGCAATTATTAGCTTCTCCTTAGTTCAATACTCACTCATCTTTTTAAGTTAAACTGTCAGTAACTACTAATTTAATTGTAGCTTTCTACGGTAATCTTGTAGTTAGTACACCTACTTCCCTCTGCTGGATTTATCACCCGTGAAAATCATTTCTCTTTTCTTTCCACCCAGAATTGTCTAAAACTCTAATTACATTTCAGCCTTTAAGAAAGAGGGTAAGTTGTCTCACACTTGTCTGTATCTCGACCACATTTCATCACAATGCATACTCCTCTGTTTCCCACAGCTTTGTAACCACAAAGAATGTTAACTCTGAGATCTCTCTTCCCTCAGCATCTGTGGGTGGCATCCTCGAGGGAGAGGAACTCTCTGCAGCCCCTAAGGAAAGCTGCCTCCAAGGAATGTCTATTTCTGCCCCTCGCTACAGCCAAGTGCGAGAAATGGGACAAATCTCTCAAACTGCCTTCATCAGGGCCCTATATAGAATGCATCAAACCTGTTAGTAGTGCACTCCAACACCCAATCCTTATCTGCCCATTACAAAGAAGTGAGCCTCCTCTTCCACCAACTTAGTTATCGAGTAATCCTCTTGTCCGAAACATGACTGGTGTCTTCTAAAAGCCGATAAAAATAGGGCCAATGACGTCCTTTCAATCGAAATTACGGTATCTTATTAACATATCATCAAAACGAGAGACATGAACATAGAATTTTTGAGAGGCAGTCCTGCCGCAATGTATCTACTTGCAACAACATGAACATTCTTCCTTTACAACCTATGCACCATAATACGCACAGCCTTTCACTTAGAGGCATAATCGCAACGATGATTAGATACAGATCGAACTTCAGCTCCCGGCCTCTCAACACTTAATGTAACACTCCTCACCTACTCTACACACCCCTTAAGCTCATACCGCTTTATACAGGGCGTAACAGGTATTAGTTAAGATATTTCTATTGGTGACTGAGGAGTGTGTGCTGAACAACATTACATCAGTATTTACGTCATTTGTAGACCAATAATTCTGAAGTCATATGGTTTTAGGTTTGATAGTACCACCAAGTATGTGCGGAAGGAGGAAGCCATTAATGCTCATTCTTCCCCGAGCAGCAGGTCAGATGTTGAACTGTGAAAGTGTTGACACAAAACAGTTAGTCTGTACTGAGGTGTAATCCACTTATAGGGCCAATTACGACACTGAAAAAAACATCAGGTCATAAGGTTCGTGAAGTGTCTGTGGGAATAGTTGGATGCAGAGAAAAAACAACCAACGCACTGATACGTGAACATACTAAGGTGTCACATTTAAAAATATCTTAACTCCTACCGTTACATCCAGCATAACTTGTAGGAACATTAAACACAGACCGTGAAACCTCATGGCTTCAAATAACCAGACAGCCTGCAGTCGATGGCAAAATCGATGAACTTGCTGATAAACGTACTGCTCTCTATGAAAAACACGCGTACCTAACAACTAAATTACATCAAATTCGTCATTTTGAATTACCTGGCGATTTGAGGATTGCCCATTTGAGAGGTCGATGGGCTATTACTCAACAAATTGTTCACGAAGTTGCTGGGAGCGCTGTACTCAATTCGTGAACTCCAAACAGTGCACAAGTTGTGCCGCGATAGCCGCACAGTGCAACATGTCCTCTCTGCAACAAACCAAAGAATTCATCAAACATTCACATACTGGTTTCCTATTCTGTCATTAAACATAGACTAATGTAATGTTGTCACAGCTGTATGTAAGCCAGAAGCAGAATGTCACTTGTCCTTACCTTATTAACAATATAAGTGCAAATATAGCCTCATATAGTTCCATAAAAAATTTTCAAGCACACCAGGCTACTGCTGAACACCAACTCTTTGAAGTATACCCTATAAATATCAATACTTCATCTCATCTCACTCAGTACATCAAAGTTTCTCTGTTCTGTTCACATACAAGTAGACAACTTGAAGACTACATCACTGGCAACATCATAGTTGATCATTCACTGCATATCCTTTAGCCTTACTCCCAAAATTAACTTTTCCACAGGATTTTAGCGTTTCACACTACGTTCCATATTTACCTTAATACATTTTCAATACAGGTTGAGCCGTGGTAAAAATTGCTGTTTTGAGGAGCACACCACAGCACGTAGTGTGAAGCAGTCGCCCTCCGTTTCTGACGGTGGCGCCGCTGTGGCAATCGCAGCTTTGGTGTCTCCCTCTGGTGGGAAAGGGGAAAGGTTGCGTGTCCACGTGCATTTAAGGGGCGCTATGAGCTTGCTAGGCGTTGCCGTTTAAATGATACCCTACCTATAAACTCGTCCAAGTTCTGGTCAGCCTTCTGTCGCCTTACCGGAACTAAACCCTCCCCCTACTATCCTCTTCTCCATAATGATCATCCCTTCCCTTACACCCTCAGTAAGGCCAATAACTTTGCCTCCTACCTCTCCGATGTATTTTCCATCCCCGATGATCCCCAGTTAGGTTACTCCCTCTTCCTGGATGTCCGCGATCGAATGACACCTCTGTCCCTCCCCCCGCTCCTGGTTTCCAGTACTTGGCCAACATTGCGCACACGGAACTCAATGCCCCTATCACTACACAGGATCTCATTGCTACACTCCGCACGAAACGCAACACCGCTCCTGGTCACGATCGAGTCACCTACCGTCACCTTCGTGAAGCTCCTGTCTCTTTCCTCTCCACCCTGGCCAGGCTCTACAAAGTAGTCCTGTCCACCGGTTACTACCCCAACCTGTGGAAAACCTCCCGTATCCTGATGCTCCTTAAACCTGGTAAACTGCCGTCCGCCGTCTCCTCCTACCGTCCCATCAGCCTTACCTCGGTCTTCAGCAAGGTCCTGGAATCTATCCTTACCCGCCGCATCCACCAGCATCTCCGCCAGCACCGCCTCCTTCCCGTTACCCAGTGTGGCTTTCGGCCGTCTTTCTCTTCCGACGACCTTCTCCTTCAGCTCACTCATCTCCTTTCCGAACCGCTTAATTCCCGTCGCTCTACGATCTTCCTCTCCCTGGATCTCGAACGTGCTTTTGACCGCGTATGGCATTCCGTTCTCCTCTTCAAGCTCCAAATCTTCGCCCTTCCCATTAATTACGCCCGTCTGATCGGCTCCTTTCTCTCCCACCGTCCTTCCTACGTCACCATCCATAACACGGATTCCTACACCTTTTTTTTCCCTCCGCCGGTGTGCCCCAAGGCTCCGTCCTCTCTCCCCTTCTGTACCTTTTATATACGGCGGACATGCCGCCGCCGTCACCCCCCGTCCACCTTCTCCAGTTTGCCGATGACACCGCCTTCCTTGCCCTTGCCCCCACCCTGCAGCGCTCCCAACACCTTCTCCAATCCCATCTTGACCGGTTCACCACTTGGTGCAACCAGTGGTTGCTCAAGGTCAATCCCTCCAAAACCAAGGTGATCATTGTAGGCAAAACCACCCCTTCCTTCCGCCTCCTTGATTTCTATCTCACCATCTATGGCTGTCCTATCGCCCTCACCCCCACCCTTAAGTACCTTGGCGTCACCCTCGACCGTCGACTCTCCTGGACCCCCCATTCCGGACAATCCAAGCCAAGGCACGTTCCCGTCTCCGTCTCCTCAAGCTCCTTTCTGGCCGTACGTGGGGTCTGGACCCCTCCACCATACTCCACACCTATAAATCCCTCATCCGCCCTATCCTTTGCTACGCCCATCCGGCCTGGATCTCCGCCCGCCCCCTACCTTTTATAAATCCCTTCAACTCCTTGAACGCCATGCTCTCCGCCTCGCCTATCGCATCCGTCTCCCCTCCCCCACGCGGATCCTGTATGATCTCATTCCGTTCCCCCACCTCCTCCTTTTCCTTGAAAGGATACGGATCCTGTACCTCTCCCACAAGCTCGATCCTCCTCACCCACTTGTCTCGCCCATCCTCTCCCACCCCCACCCACTGTCGTGCCTGTATTCCCACGTACCACCCGGTCTCCATCTCTCCACCCTCCTTACCCTCTCCCAAGGTGGCTTCCTCCAGCTCCCTCTCCCTGATGATGCCATCCTCCCCTCCATCTACCCCTCCTACCAACTTTGATCCTCCCACCCTCTTCCTGTGTTTTGCTCCTTTGGGCACCCTCCCTCCATTCTCTCCCTCTTCCCTCCCTCCTCCATTTCTCCCCACTCCTCCCACGGGCTTCCCCTCTCCTCCTTCCCCCATCTCCTCAGCCATTGGCATCCTTGTTCTCCCCTCTCCCCCACCTCACCCTTATTCCCCTCTTGGCAGGTCCGCGGACTCGCACACGCTAAGTGGACATTCGCGCGCTGGAGATCATCGCCATCAGTGTCTCGTGTGTGCCGTCGTGTTTAGTGTTCAGTGTTCGCCGTCACAATTCCAACGTTCACCAGTGCCATCGACATCTTCAGTGTTTGTGCTTCGTGTCAACAGTTTGTAGTGTGGATTGTCATCGAGTGTGAACAGCTTCATGTTTTTTTTATGTTCATGTGCCTACTGTTAATTCCCCATCGTTTTGTTCCAACACATGTGTCTTCTCTGTTTTTATCATTGTACTATCTTTGGCTGAAGAGCGGCGTATTGTGCTGCTTCCAGCCTACCTGTTCTGCGGGTTTTTAAATCACAATAAAGAAAAAAAAAACTTGCGAGACGGCGAGTCTAGTCAGTTGGTCAGCCGGGTCAGTGTGGGGCAGTCAGTGTCTGCCTGTCGTTTTTTTTTTTTTTTTTTTTTACTTTATTGTTATTTTAATACTTGTACAAAGCAAGTAGGCTGGCAGCGGCACACTACGCCGCTCTTCAGCCACAGCGGTTTACAAAAGTAGAAAAACGGAGAAAGGCAATGAAACAAAGTGACGGGCAAAAGAAAGATGTCACATAGACACAAAAAACACGGAGTCGTTCACACGTGACGATAACAACACTGATAACACATTGGCACGGCGCACACAACACTGACGAATCCGACGGCACAAGTGAACGTAGTAGTGGGACGGCGGACACCAAAAACACTAAACGGCGGCACACACACGAGACACAGAAGGCGATGATCTCCGGCGCGCGAATGTTCACTAAGCGTGTGCGAGTCCGGGGACCTGCCAAGAGAGGAGGAGGAGGAAGTGGAGAGGGAGAGCGAGAGGGGAGAGCAGGGATGCCATGGGCAAAGGAGAGAGGGGGAGGGAGGAAGGGGGTGGGGAAGCCCGGGGGAGAGGGGAGGAGGGAGGGGGGAAAGGAAAGAGAAGGGAGGGGATAGGAGGGAGGGAGGGTGCCTAAAGGATAGGACACAGGAGGAGGGGGGGGATCAAAGTTGATAGGAGGGGTAGATGGAGGGGAGGAGGACATCATCAGGGAGAGGGAGCTGGCGGAAGCCACCTCGGGAGAGGGTAAGGAGGGTGGAGAGATGGAGACCGGGTGGGACATGGGAGTACAGGCGCGGCAGCGGGCGGGGGTGGGAGAGGATCGGGGAGACGAGCGGGTGAGGAGGATCGAGTTTACGGGAGGTGTAGAGGATTCGTATCCTTTCGAGGAAGAGGAGGAGGTGGGGGAAGGGGATAAGGTCATACAGGATCCGCGTGGGGGAGGGGAGACGGATGCGATAGGCAAGGCGGAGAGCATGGCGTTCAATCTGCCTGTCGTCCGGTGTGCTAGTATTTATTAGGCCGCCAGACTGCTTGAGTTTGTTCAGGCAATGGTCGTTGGCGGTTGGATCGATCGGTTGGTCGGTCGCCCATTGGGACACAAGATGACTTGTCCCTCTTCAGCGTCGGCGCGTGTAAGGTCGCCACGTCAAGCCAGTCGGCCGCGCCGTATAGCGAGGGGTAGTCGCTTCGCGGCCGACACGAGAGCAACAGGAACCAACCCACGACGTTGGTCTGGCCGGGGTGAGCTGCGACGCCATGAGACGGGAGATCGGCGCGCCTTCCTGCATCCGTTGGAGCGGCTGGCAGCGGACGGTTCGGGAAAGCATTTTGGGGATGCTGCGCCAGGTCTTCGCCAGACATCGCAGTTTACTAGAAGTTAAGTGATTCGTGACATGTTGTTTCATTTGCTTTTTAAATTCTACTTGTTTTCTTGGTCAGTCTCTCGTCCCCAGCTTGCTCGTCTGTCTTCCGTCCGCATTTGTTAGGCAGCTAGTGTCTGTCTGTCTGTTTGTCGGTCTGCCGTATGTTAATAGCTGCCTCTGTCATATTTGTCGGATTCGGCGTTAACGAATTTATTGCTTGAAGTGTAACGGCCGAATTCTTGATGTATGTTTTTATCATGCCTATCAGCTTGAGAGGCGGTATATGTGTAATGTAGAGCATGTTTGTATATTTTATGTAAGACTGCACTTCATGTTTTTTTTTTAAATTTAAATCGTCATTTTAGTCGATAAAGTTGTCATCCTTCCACCGTACGAGGTTGGTTTTTTTTATCGAGTTGCACCTTCGGTGGCAAGCTAAGTTTTTTAATGTTAGTCTTACGGGGTGCATAGTTTATATGCTTGTGTGAGTTGTTAACATTTTTAGTTTCAAGTAATCTGCTGTGTTGCAGATTTGCACCAGTGTAGTCTTTCAGAGGTTGTTGTGAGCGATCGTGACTATTGCCGTATCAAAAGGGAGCTGCAAGGTTCTCAGCCCGAAAGCTCATAATGTCAAAATTTGTTCTTTCTGCCTTTGAATAAATTGTAACTTGATATTTATAGCGTGCTTTCTGATTATAATTTTAAATCTGTTCTTTTTTTTTTTTTTTAAAAAAGGGGTTTTAGGAATAAAATTTCCGTTTGTTGAAAGAAATTTGTTTTCATCAGTTACCCACTGGCAACTACTTCCACGCTCACACAGTGTGAATAAATTGTTAATGTTCTTGATGAATCGCTAGTACATAAAGTAAATCCTGAAGAAAAAGTTTTGAAAGTAAATTCACGGTTCACAGGTCATAATATGTTCCACTGTACAGACTGAATTGCAGGAATATTTATGATGTCTCACAAATGCACCAAAATGTCACTAAAGTTAATCCAGAAATAGAAAGGTGTATGTCTCGTTTCACTTCCCGGTGCAGTATAATCAAGTAAGTGTTACATATCGTGACATAAATAAAAACTATTAAAAAAAATACCTAACATATGAAATGTGATGCAAACCTGTTGAGTTTTAGTGTATTAAGTTGTACCTCCATTGCATTTTCATGTGGGATTCATTTGATCCGATATGGCCCTCTGTACAACAGGAAAAGGTTTTTGCTTAATTACTTACCTTTGCTGGAGATGTGATGTGCTCTAATTAGTACCTTGTGTCCTACTTCAGACTTCCTTATTTTAGCTTTAGCATTGTGGAGTTGTCGACATTTATCTGCTGCGCCCTTAATGTGAGTGATATCCATTTCAATAAAATCCTTGAGTTATAGTTTTCTCACTTGAGGACACTGTATTAATTCTAAAGTTTGAATGGTTTTGGTTGTGCCATTAGCTACCTTTGTTTGAATTATTACCTTGCTGATTGCATACATGTCTGTTACCGTTTTATTATTTGCTATTATACTTATTAGTGTTGCCATACTGATTTTTGTTTCGATTACAATGCTGGTGGTCATGAGTCTGAAACTTTTGACGATTTTGGTTGCTGTTTTGATGCCAGATATTCTTGTTGCATGGGTGGTGTTGTCGGTAGTGTCTGAAACTGCTTTTATTTAGAATCCTACTGTACGACCCGTAGTTCCTGCTATGTTTACGAGAGTACATATTGTCATAACTGTCAAACTTTCCTGCTGCTTCTTTGCCAGTCAATTTACTGTCAGTGTCAAGCTCTAATTCCTCAATGTTATCTTTATATCACCTTGCAGGGATAATTTGGTGTAAATGTGATGGTAATTTTATGAAACAAATTCTGATCAATTCACGGGGCTGAGCAGTTTGAAATGGTGTCTCTTGTGTCTGATTACATCTTCAACTTACGGGGTATGGCTGGAACAATCTCATTGTTAGAAGTTTTGCAACGTGATTATACCATGTTTAATACGGTCGTGTTTTACTGGCGACCGGAATGCTGAAATAAAAGCGTTGTTCAGAACGCCATTCGCTAATGAGTGTACTCACTCTTACTGTAGGTTCATTTCCAAGAAAGCTGTACATGAATTCTAACTTGTGTTCTAAAGGCCAAGTAGGTGGAATAGCATACTAAGACTGGTTCGACGACGCGTGGGGATGTATTTCATCATTATAATTACGGCATGTGTTCAATTCGCACACTGTTTAGAAGTGTTTATATTGAAAAGTTTCCTCGCGTCTTGGCGCGCCGAAATTTTGACACAATCAAACACTGAGCTCACTGTGTTGTTGTGGCGTATTGTTTGGCATAGCCGGCCGCTGTGACCGAGCGGTTCTAGGCGCTTCAGTCTGGAACTGCGTGACCTCTACGGTCGCAGGTTCGAATCCTGCCTCGGGCATGGATTTGTGTGATGTCCTTAGGTTAGTTGGGTTTAAGGAGTTCTAAGTTCCATGGGACTGATGACCACAGATGTTAAGTCCCATAGTGCTCAGAGCCATTTGAACCATTTTTGAACCCATAGTGCTCAGAGCCATTTGAACCAATTGTTTGGCATAAATTGCCAAAATTCCAAGACGCAAGACATGGTCATCATTTTTTCTATTCTTTATTGCTGGACTAATGAAAGAAAGAAAAGATTCCTCCTGCGCGATCATTTCCGTTCAATTTGTTTTCGATGCGTTAGAGCTGTGCTTGAAGCCACCTGTTGTCTTTCTTCTGCTGTTTATTAATCTTATCTTGTTTTTCTTTGAAGTGCTTCAGTGACTGATATTCTTCCGTTTCTAAAAAAAAAAAAAAATGTGCAGGTGTCGTATGAACTGATTCATTCTCAGAGTTGATGGACAAATTTGCCGTTTTGTTTGATTTCTTCTATTTGCTCATTTCTTTCAACAAGAAGGTCAGTGTGCGTAGGCCTATGCGTCTACGTTTGCAAACTTTCTAGTTGGTCAGTTACTACTTTCATCTGTTCCTGTAGTTTTGTGATGCATTGTTGTACTTGTTTTATCATTTCGTTAGGTATAAAGCTTGTAATTTTGCCAAGAATCTCATCGTACTCGTACTGTTGCCCGTTTTCAATTTACTCGACTTCCGTCTCTAATATTTCACGTTATCGATTACGGATTGTAATTAAGTTTTGAGCTCATTTTTCATTTCTTCCGACAATGTTTCTAACTTTTCTTGGGATTGTTTCAACCTCTGTGTCAAACCGTGTATTAGTTTCTTCCATCATTTCATGTGATTTGTCAAATTTTCGCTCCAACTGTGAGAATCATATCTGGACGACCACCCGCACTTACTAAATTTGTGTCAGGATTTGTACCCCTAATGGTTTCCGTTACACATCCCGAATCCATGTTGCTAACGGCATTTGCATCGGATACAAGGCAGTTGGATATTATTAATTCTTCATCGGTTCTATAAAAAAAAAAAAATGTCGTGGCGAGGGCCTCCCGTCGTGTAGACCGTTCGCGTGGTGCGTCTTTCGATTTGACGCCACTTCGGCGACGTGCGCGTCGATGGGGATGAAATGATCATAATTAGGACAACACAACATCCAGTCATTGAGCGGAGAAAATCTCCGACCCAGCCGGGAATCCAACCCGGGCCCTTAGGAGTAACATTCTGTCGCGTTGACCACTCATCTACCGGGGGGCGGACACCGGTTCTATCAATGTTGGTTACATACTGATTTACATTACATGTGGTTGTACGTTCACGTGAATCCATTGTATTGTTGTTATTCGACTCAGCAGTCATGTCAGAAACAGGAGATTGCTGAATGATACTGTTTCCGCTGTCATATTGTCACTTCGTTGCGTAAGCACGTTGGTGAAGCTTTGCTGCACTTTGCCCATCTCGTGTCCATTGTTGAGTGTTTAAAAACTGCCAGACACTACTGCTGCTCTAAAAATGTATCCAAAATATTAACTGCTACCACAAAAAAATTGTTCAAATGGCTCTGAGCACTATGGGACTTAACTTCTGAGGTCATCAGTCCCCTAGAACTTAGAACTACTTAAACCTAACTAAACTAAGGGCATCACAAACGTCCATGCCCGAAGCAGGATTCGAGCCTGCGACCGTAGTGGTCGAGCGGTTCCAGACTGTAGCGCCTAGAACCGCTCGGCCACTTCGGACGGATCTACTACATGTATCGTAAAATGAAACTGAATCTCAATAATGAGGTGCCTTTTAATTACGAAACAAAAATCGAAAGCAAATTGCATCACAAACCGTAGTTATGCAAAAACAAAAACGTATCTAAGAAAGCACAAACTTCCTACGTTGACCAACAAAAACAACTTCTGCTACTTAACAGACACACGTATTATACAAACAGAAGGCACATAAAGTAAATCACAAACTGAAAAGGAATTACACAAATGGTCAAACACTTTACTAAGTACTAGATGCTGGTGTTTGTTGGGGAAAAAAATAATTTAATATTCTAACGGCTGCAAAGAAAACCAAATGAACATATCCAATGCAGGATGTCGTCAAGTGTAAGTGAGTAGCCTTTACTTGTGTGTGTGTGTGTGTGTGTGTGTGTGTGTGTGTGTGTGTGTGTGTGGTGTGTTATCGCAAATACAAACCTGGGAATGTCAACTGAAAACCTAAATGTGCTACTGAGCTCAGAGCCACCTCTCGTACATGAAATTGAAAAGAATCCTGTGTATGTGTAAATCGATCTCATTCATAAGAAAATAAATAAGACAAACAATAATTTCAAGCTCAGTAGGCTCGGTCAGTGTTAACTGTTTAAAAGAAACGTAACTCTATAAAAGAAACCAAACGTAATATCGACCTGTATAAGAATGTAACCTGAAACACACGAAATTTCTGCACTGACATTTTGACCAGATAAAATAAAGAAACTGACAGAGCCTACATTACTGAAAGGAAACAACCACGTATTAGGAATCTCACCTCAGCAAGACTCCGCAACAGCTAAAAAGCACAGCTAAAAATTAACAGAGAACTTGGGTTCATAATCTTGACACAGGATACCAATGAAACACGTGACTCAACCTTTCAGTACGAAATTTAAGATAGGAAAGAGCTTACCAAAGAAAACAACTATAGTCTCTAATACGAAAATTCATTTAATCTTATAACTTGCATTTTACAGTAAATTAACTGAGAAGATGAATCAATAGAATAATTACCGAAAACTCGACTCTTACGAGGCTGATGTGGACCAAAAATACAAGTCTACAAAAATAAACAAACTTTTTACCTCATCAAATAATACGCTGTTCTTCATTTCAGCCCGCATCTCGTGGTCGTGCGGTAGCGTTCTCGCTTCCCATGCCCGGGTTCGATTCCCGGCGGGGTCAGGGATTTTCTCTGCCTCGTGATGGCTGGGTGTTGTGTGCTCTCCTTAGGTTAGTTAGGTTTAAGTAGTTCTAAGTTCTAGGGGACTGATGACCATAGATGTTAAGTCCCATAGTGCTCAGAGCCATTTGAACCATTTCTTCATTTCAAAACCTTTCATTTTTGTCCGCATACTATCCAGCCATTGTTCTGAATCATCATTCCTCCTTGTAATAATTCTGCAACTCACATAGCTCCAAAAGTGCGTCCGTGCACTACACTGTACACTCAACCCCCACCTGCTGCACACCCCAGCTATCCACTACTGACAGTCAAAGATCTACGACTCCACACTTCTGCCATCGCAGACACAGGTACCGTTGCCGAACAAGTGTTTCACTGACCACAGCTGTTTAAATATTTTCTCCAGCTGCAACAATGTCGCGTATATGAACAGTAATCAGTACCGTCTAATGTTTTTTATTCCAGCCTTTGCTCACAATATCAATTCTTTTGACGATTACCAGTTTCAGTCAGTAATGACCAGCCTCAGATCTTTTGTACACCATGTCCTAAAGTGATAAGGCCGTAATTTCGTTTACAAAATAACACATCCAATAACGTCATCAAAAAATAGCGCTCGTACACGCCTTTCATTTTCTTTTCATCCAAAAAAATTATTGTAAATGGGAGACATTTTTCGGATTTTTCGTAGAGGGTAGGGAACAAGAAAACATGCATTACTGTAAGAATAATATACGTATATACATTTACGCAAAGCTTCGCAGAAAGCTGAAGTAGTTAGAAGATCGACGAGAAATCTGGAAAGGAATTTAAAGCTGAGGGGGGAGGAATAACAAATTTAAGGATCCAGTGACATTGTAATTCTGTTAGGTACCGCAGAGGGCTTCGGTGATCCGATGAACGGTATGTACAGTACATTGTAAAGAGGTTATAAGATAAACATCGACAAAACTAAAACAGAACAACACAGATTTTTAACACAAAACCAATAATTCACCACATAATGTTAATCACAAAACCAATAATTGTGTTATTTACTGATTTCAATACAGCACTTGATGTTTACACGGGTAAATTATAAATAAAAGCATCAGAGAACTTGGTGTTAAAGTAGAATTAGCAAACATAATTCTTGAATTTCCAACGTCAACGGTATCTAATCTAAAGTGAAATTTGTGGGAGAAACATCTCGACCATTTGAAACAAAAGCTCATGTAAGATAAGGCGACAGCAATTGTATTTTACTGTACAACTGTGGATTAGAAAAAAGTGTAAGGCCCTGGAATCTAGAACTGAAGAGCAACAAAATGTAATCAAAACTTCCGAGGAGAAATTCTAATCGAATCAACGTAAACTGTTTGGCCGTTACACATATTACTTCCACAAAATCTGACAAAGTAAGCTACTGAAATAAAACTTCTATAAATGAAAGGCAACAGAACTGGTCTCAGAATTTCAGATCCAAAAACAAAATTCATAGAACATATCAAAAAGACGCGAAACACATGAAAATATGTAAAACAGAGCAAGCTAGGAAATTTAAATATCTTGAAGAAACCATGAAGTAGAATGGTCGAGAAACATGTATAGTAGGTATAGGAGTTAATAAAATGTAAAGAGCATTTACATCTACATCGTCAGTCTGAATGGCAGGCGATATTTCACTTTGTACCAGTTATTAGGGCTTATTCCCCTTCCATTCACGTATGGACCACGAGAAGAACTATTGCATAAATGCCTTTGTACAGGTTGTAGTTTGTCTGAGCTTGTTTCGTGATCCGTAAGAGAGTGCTAAGTAGAGGGTTGTACTATATTCCAGGATTACACACTTAAATTTGGTTGCAGAAATTTTCTCTTTGTTTTTTTTTTTTTTTTTTTTCAAGAGGTACTTTCGTATATCTTAAAGAGTGTGCTAGTTCAGTTTTCACATCTCCGTGACACTCTCTCTTGGATCAAACCAACCACCGACTGCTCGTGTTGCCCCGCTTTATGTACGTGAGTACCCCTCTTAGTCCAATTTATTACGTATCCCACGCACGAGAGCAATATTTTAGGATAGGTAGCGTGAGCGTTTTGGACGTTGTCTCCTTTGTAGGTTAACTACATTTTTCTAATGTTCCCACAACGAACCAAAGTCTGCCTCGTGTTTTACCTACGACTAAGCCTATGTGGTCGCTCCATTTCGTATACATACAAATTTTTATCTACAGGTATTTTTACCCATGTATTTTTATGACTTTGCCAACGGTCTTGACGCACTTGTAACACCGGATACCACCAGGTCACCTAAAGCTGAGCGCTGTGTGGCTTGGCTGGCACTTGGATGGCTGACCGCCAGTGTTTGCCGACTGCGGGGTATACTCAGCCCTTGTGAGGCCAACTAAGGCGCTACTTGAGTGAGAAGTAGCGGCTCCGTTCACAACAACTGACAACGGCCTGGAAAGCGGTGTATTGACCACATGCCCCTCCAGATCCGTATCAAGTGACGGAGGATGACGAGGTGGTCGATCTTTAACTTTGGGCCTTCCGAGGCCTCTTCGGACGGAATGTACTTGTATGAGTTCACCAGTTCCCACTGTAGTTCGTTGCTATTGTACTCAAAGAAAACTACATCACTTCGTTTTTGCGAAGGGCATAATTTTAAATTTCTGAACATTTAAAGCAAGTTGCCCATCTTTGAAATACTTCGAAATCTTACTGATCTGGCTGAATATCTGTGATGCCTTTGTTCACACAGTTCGTCGTTGTACTTAACTACAACATCTGCGAAAATTCTAGACTATTATTAATACTATCTGCAAGCTGATTAATAATACATCAACACCGAAGGCCTCAAAACACTTCTCTGGGGCATACCTGAAATTAGCTCCTACATCTGTCGCTGACCCACTATCCAAGATAACATGCCGTGAAGACTTCGGCAAGAAATCATCAATCCTGTCATAAATAACTTCGGATACCTCATACGCTTGTACTTTTCATAATAAGCGCATGTATCGTGCTCAGTCAGATGCCAGTCGGAAGACGAAAAACACGGTATCTACCCGTCAACGTCGAGCCATGATTTTTTAACTCGTCATTTCCTAAAACTGCGATGTGTCATTCACGTGATCCTTAGTGGCTGGCATGGAGCAGGTCACTGTGCTCGAAATAACCAACTTTGATCTCAGAATTTGTTCAAAAATTTTACAATAAATGAAAGTCAAGGAAATTGGACAGTATACTGTGGATAATTTATGCTCTATCTTGTACCTACCGACCACTGAGCATAGTTTTTTGTTAGAGGGATCTTCGGTATATTAAGGTTAAAAGAGGGCTAATTCATCCGCAAATTCGGTGTGACATTTGATAGGGATTGCTGTAATACCCTGGAGCTATGTTCAGTTTCATCGTCTTCGGCAGTTTATCAACGCTACTGATACCAATACCAATGTCACTCAACGTTCCAATAGTTTCAAAATTAAATTTTGGTTTATACTCTTCGGCTGTACTTTGTAAAGGAACATCTCAAATCAATGTTTAACATTTCTGAATTTTGTTTTCTCACCCTCAGTTTCAGTTCTTGTCTCGTCCATGAGTACCTGCACGCTAACTTCGGTACCACGAACAGCCTTTGTTTGGCTTCAGTGAGAGATCTTTCCACAATATTCTCCAACGATAGTCCCTAAAGGCTTTCCTCATTCATTCTTGACAGACAAACGCGTTTCATTGAGAATCTCTCTATTTAAAGCACTATCCTTTGTTTTACACCTACTACGCAGAAGTCGTAGATCCTAGAGTTTCTTCACAGTAATTGTGTGTCATGGAACTTCTCTCCCTCAAATGGTTCAAATGGCTCTGAGCACTATGGGACTTAGCTTCGGAGGCCATCAGTCCCCTATAACTTAGAACTACTTAAACCTAACTAACCTAAGGACATCACACACATCCATGCCCGAGGCAGGATTCTAACCTGCGACCGTATCTCTCCCTCATCAACTGTTTTGCTAGGTACATATCTGTCCAACGAAGAGTCAATTATTCCTTTAAACTGAAGCCATAGGTCCACTTTATGCTCCTGTCCTGATCTAGAAGTTCCTCATTGAGAGATGATACTACTGTGAATATATATACCTTACTACATGTTATAGTTGTTTTCTGTGCTTTAGTAACCGTTGCTGGTACAACTGCCTCATTGTCACTAACACCAGTGTCCATGTGGACGTCCTCCAAGTGGTCAGGTCTATCTGTTACACTAGAACCAATACACTTCCATCGTCAGTGAGGTTCCGAACTATTTGTTCCAAACAGTTTTTAGGTAATGCATTTATTAATTTTTCGCATGGTGTGTTGTCACGGTTACCACTGACAAAACTATACTCACCCAATAGATTGTTGGATGATCAAACGCTCCTCCGATGACTACAGTGTGATTACTAGGTAACTTAGGTTTTCTCTAAACCTTTCGGTTACATCAGGGCCTGAGTCTGGTGGTCTATAGAAGGATCCACTTATGCCCACTGATAATACAGTCTTGCCCAAATAATATCATATGTAGCTTCAATTTATATCTCAGTGGGTATGTAATTCCTGCCAACTGCGACAAAAACAGCACCATTTCCCACTAACCTATCCCTTCGATATACACATAATTTATCCACAAAAATATGGTCTAACTTAATATATCTGCAACAAGTGTATACCTAGAAACCCAAAAGTATGATAAAGTAATTGCAATGCGTACTCTAAAGTTTTGGACACTTCCGCCAAGCGAATGAGAACAGGCTAACGAAAGGAATATTGTTGTAAATCTGGGAAATGAAATCAACGGTAGATTGGGTTACAAAAGTAAGAATATAAGTAGATAGAAACAACATCAAAGAGTCGGATATAACTTATATAAACTTTTTTACGAGTAAAATACTAAATTTGGAAGTTTATCAAGGTAGAATAAATAGGAAATCAGGAACAAACTGGACCGAAGAAAGGAAATATCATCCTGGGGAGAAGGTGAAGGAGCATTGGAAAGTTCATATTAATAGTCAGTACGAAGATTCAAAAAGAAAAAAAAGGTGAATGGAGTGTTCTATAATTCAGTCAGGTGAGGGTGAAGGAATTGGAGGACGAGATTAAAGATTATAAGTGGTAGACGAGTTTTGCTGTTTGGGTAGTAAAATAACCGGTAGTGGCGAAAGTAGCGCGTATGAAATGCATAGTTGCAGTAGCAAAATAATATTTCCTGAAAATGTGAATTATATTAATGCCTAACATAAATTTTAGAATTCAGAGTCCGTTCTGGAAATATTTCAGGATTAGAATTATATGGAAGTGCTACTTGGAGGATAGGTAGTGCAGCTAAGGAGAGAACAGAAATTTTTGAAAGGTGATGTTATAGAAGAGTGCCGAAGATTAGAAGAATAGATCTAATAATCAATGAAGAGGGAAGAGGAACTGGACCGAATTGCGAAGCAAATATCATTGTGGAGCAACTTGAGTAAAAGTGGGGATATAGTGCTGGGATCCATGCTAAGCCGTCAAGCTAAAGTTGCTAATAATTGGAAATGTGGAGGTCAAAACTTGTAGATGGACATCAAGGCTTGAATAAAGTAATTAGGCTGAAGTAGGTGTCGTTTACAATAGTTATGGAGAGATAAACGACCTCGCACAGTGATGGCTAACGTGGAGATCTGCATCAAATAACGCTTATAATGGAAGGTCAT